>NC_136059.1:78695055-79895055 GCF_964261635.1 Lissotriton helveticus | reverse complement strand
CCCTCCAAGAACACGAGCAACACGTAACGGATGTCTTACTTCGCTTGCAGCAACACGAATTGTATGCCAAGTTGGAGAAATGCCTTTTCCATGCTACTGAGGTGTCCTTCCTAGGGTACGTGATAAATGCCAACGGTTTTCAAATGGAGAACGGGAAAGTAGAGGCCATCACGAACTGGAAAACTCCGCAGAGCGTCAAATTTAGGCTTTGCGAATTATTACAGGCGCTTCATTAAGGACTTCTCCAGGATTATCCACCCCATTTCCCGTCTGCTAAAGAAAAACGCTCCGTTTGTGTGGGGTGATGAAGCCGAACAGTCTTTTCGGACACTCAAAGAACGGTTCACCCAAGCACCTATCTTGCGCCATCCGGACGCCCATCTTCCTTTCATTTTGGAGACTGATGCGTCTCAATACGCCTTGGGAGGGGTATTATCACAACGCCACCCTACGACAGGGCAGGTTCACCCTGTTGCCTTCTACTCCAAAAAACTCAATCCGAGTGAGATAAACTATTCCATCACCGATAAAGAGTTGCTCGCCAATAAAAGAGGATGTGAGGAATGGCGACACCACCTACTGGGAGCCCGGCACACCATCGAGATTTACACGGACCACCGGAACTTGTTGTTCCTGAAAACAGCAAAGGCCCTCACACCTCGACAACTCAGATGGACCCTGTTTTTCTCGGATTATGACTTCGTCATTAAATACCGTCCCGGGCCACAAAACGGAAAGGCCGATGCTCTCTCCCGGAATCAAGACTCCCAAGACCTACAGTCGGCCGTCCAAGAGGAACCTCCTTCCATTTTACCTGAAGGGTCCTTTCCTGAAAGCACCATCGACTTACTCACGTCCACAGACTTCTTTGAGGACATCAGGGTGGCGTTGACGGAGGTCGATGCCCAGGCATGGCTACAAGAGGAGCCCCAATGGCGGTCACAGAGCGACGATCTTCTGTATTACCGCCATGCCTTATATGTGCCTGACCCGGGTTTACATATGCAGGTGCTCAATTGGGCACATGATTCTGTGTTAGGAGGACATTGGGGGGTGTACAAAACCATAGCCACCATAGAGCGGTCGTTCTGGTGGCCTACCTTGCGAAACGACGTCAAGAAATACGTCAGGAACTGTTCGGTGTGTACTCAGAGTAAAGCAAAACATACCAAACCCACAGGGCTGCTCCTTCCTATTCCGATTCCCCCTAAACCATGGCACACGGTCTCCATGGACTTCATTGTGGAAATGCCCGTGTGTCAAGGGAACACAACGATCCTGGTACTCATCGATCATTTAACCAAAATGGGCCATTTTGTACCGTTGGAGGGCTTACCGACATCGGCCGAACTGGCAATGGTGATACTTCAACATCTAGTCAGAGCTCATGGGATTCCTAGTGTCTTCATTATGGACAGGGGGTCACAATTCACATCCCGATTTTGGAAGGCCCTCTGCAAGTCTTTAGCCATTGATGCCCGGCTCTCAACGAGTTACCATCCGCAAACAGATGGCAAGACTGAACGGCTCAACCAGACCATAGAACAATACCTGCGTTGCTTTTCCTTGCAAAACGCAACGGACTGGGTCACCCTCCTGTGGTTAGTTGAGTTCACCTACAACAACTCCGAACATTCCACCCTGGGTTGTTCCCCGTTCTTCTGTCTTTTGGGATATCACCCTAATATTCTCCCCTTTGACTGGCCGGTATCTTCCAATTTGCCCAGCATACAAGAACATCATGCGCATCTCCAAGCTGTTCGGATTGATGCGATACATCATTTGTCTGAGGCTCAAGTCTCTCAAAAACGTTTTGCCGACAAGAAACGCTGCCTTGAACCGGCCTACCAGGTGGGGGACAAGGTATGGCTCTCCACAAGACACATACACCTCCGGGGTGTAAACAAACTGAAGCCCAAGTATATTGGTCCCTATAGTATTGAGGAAGTCATCAACCCTGTAGCACTGAGATTGGCCATCCCCCGTTCCTGGCGTATCCACCCCGTTTTCCACGTTTCCCTACTACTACCCTGTCACGTTGATACCAGATTGCCCGTTCATCCTCCTCCGGTACTGGTGGAGGGATTGGAGGAATATGAGGTAGACGAACTATTGGATTCCAGGCTGCACCGGGGAAGGGTCCAATACCTAGTGAGTTGGAAAGGTTTTGGGGTTGAGGAGAGGACCTGGGAACCTGAGCGGAACCTTCATTGCCCTGACTTGGTGGCGCAGTTTCATCTGGAGCATCCGGGGAAGCCGGGTCGACCGCCGGGTCGGCGGTCCTTGAGAGGGGGTTCTGTAGCGATCACCCGAACATGCATGTACAGGGCTCGTAAAGGTCGAGACCGCTGCAGCACTACAACACCCAGAATGCCCTGGGTCCAGGCAAACCGGAAATCACATTCCGAGCAGCCATAAAAGTACTTCCCAGAAACAACCGGGTGCTTGTCAATCCTTCCGGTTGGTTAAACTCCAGTGTTGAAACTTTTCCCTCGTGTGTGGGCGTATGAGGACGCCGAGTTCAGGAGAGAGCGGACGCTTGCCTTCCCGCTGAGGACGCCGAGTTCAGGAGAGAGCGGACGCTTGCCTTCCCGCTGTGGACGCCGAGTTCAGGAGAGAGCGGACGCTTGCCTTCCCGCTGAGGACGCCGAGTTCAGGAGAGAGCGGACACTTGCCTTCCCGCTGAGGACTCTGAGTTCAGGAGAGGGCGGAGGCTTTCCTTCCCACTGAGGAACTCTATCCCCGCAGTAGAGGTAGGACCTCGTATAGTAAGCACGGCCGTGCTTGAGTATGCTTTAACTTTCTGAATTGCTTTGACCCTGTGAAACTTATTGTTTGGTACTTTCTGAGTTTGAAACTTTATTGCGCCTTGCTCGCCAGGAGTGACGATAACTACCTGGGGGTGTGGTATCCAACCCTGACATAGTACGCGGTGTGAGCCGTGGAGGAACGGTTACAGACCTTGTGGGACCCACGACTGAAACCCTACTGCAATTCGTGCATGGGCGGTGGTGGAAACTGCTACCGAACTTTGAGAACCGCGCCAGACACAGTACTTACTGCAGGCTGTTCTTTTGTGGGCATTCAGTAAGTGTTCCCCTTACCTCCCCTTTACAGTCACAGCGTGTTATATGCGCATAGCGTCTAATAAAGGTGTCTTGTGTTTTCTAGAACTGTTGTGCCTCGGAAGACCTCCCAGACCCTTGACCAGACTTGAAGGGACGTCTTCTCAACAACCTCCCTGTCTTTCTTTTCCCTTCCCTTTTTCTGGAGTACTGCCTGTCCCTGGTGTGTACCCTCACACAGGAAGGGGTTGTGCTAATAGGAACTGGGAAGACTTTCTTCGCTCTGTGGTCCCCGCTGGCTAGACACCTCAGGTTAGTGGCTTGTGTGTTCTCTTCATGGGTTTGCCTGTCGGCCGCTAACCGTGACAGTGTGAATCTTAAGCTGAGCTTTGATAGATCCCTTCAAGCCATCAGCACTGGGTGCGACTCTTAAGCCGAGCTTTGATAGATCCTTTCAGGCCTTTAGGTGCAGGATGCAGGTGCTGGTCTCATAACACTTTTTTGCAAGGATGGTGAATTTGCTGATACCTGCCTGTGAGTATAGACTGACAAGCGGATAATAGAAGATGGATGTGAGCTCCGTTTCCCTAGAGCCATGATGGTGGGCTCTCTTGTCAACTACTGACGACTGTCAATTCTCCTTTAATTCATCAAGCCCTATCCATTGCAGTTCCAAACCAATGGTTTTGTCAAAAAGTGCTATGTCAAGACTAAGCATTGGTGCGCAATATAAAGGGGACCCCCTCTGAAAGAGCAAAAAAAGGTAAGGGAGAAGAGGGGAAGTACAGAAACATCAAAACAAAAATCTCCCTCATGACTTGCAATTATGTTACATTACCATTGTTTCAATTCTGAATGTGAGACATCAAAGAACTATTCAAGGACACAAACAATTCACAAAAATATCCTTTTAATTAATTTATTTTATCAAAAATATTGTTATCATCTTATTCTCTTTTTTTATAAAAAACGTTTTTCTTTTACAAATATAAAACACTGATATACAAATTATTCAAAATCAAAATACACATATACAAAAAACAATATCAAAGAGCATTATATACACAACAACTAACATCCCCAAGTAGAGAGACACACACCAAATTCACACAACACCTTTCATACCACACTCTCACTAACCCCAACACACATCAAATCAATCTGGGAAGATCTGCTACAGAATGATATAGTAGTTTTGGTTGACCACATCCAGCAACTGCATAAAGCAGGGTCTTGACCAGGCTACAGTCGACGCGTTTCGGTGGCTAAAACAGGGATGACATGCCACTTTCTTCAGGACCAGCCAGATATAAAGAGGGCGTCTACTCAACCAGGGGAAAAAATGCAACCTAAAAAGACATGTAATAAGCAAAATGAAGAAAAAGATTCCCACAATAAATGTAAGAAAATGTCACTATTATTTACACATCGCTGGACCACCAAACTTACAATATTTATCATTGCTTTGACCCTAAAGGGTACTTGAGATATAGTATATGTACTACATAGGTCCCAAAAGAAGGGAGAAAACCACATATAACACCTCATTTGGCCCCTACCTACTCAGGGCAAAATGAGTTATACCAAACTCAATATGTGTATATACCACCACCAATGACAAGTGAAATATACAGAGAAAATAGCATAAAAACTAATTCAAATCTACAGATTCATATTATTAGACCTCACCCATCACGTACTTGATACTTACTAAAGAGTCCTCTGATATTTGGGAGGGTCCAAAAATATATTCAACGCCAGGCAAAAAGAGACACACTCCCTCATGTGTAATATGTCAGACTTTGGATCCTCTATCATTTGCCCTGTTTGGATAGAGCTGATAATATGTCCTACTCTCTAGATCCACTGTATTCTCATGTTTAATCATCCGTATTACCAAGACTTCTAAATCAGGTAAAGTAAGAAAAATATCGATACCGCAGCAAGTATCATTAGACACGCCAAGCCAGCTTAAGTATTATTGACACCTATCAGCGGAAGAGCATTTTTAATTACTGGGTGCCCTAGTTTGGCTGGGGTGGATTTTCCTACACACACCTAAGGGAAGATACTATCATTACTCACATCAGCTATAATAGGCTCATAGGATCACTTCATGGCCAGAAAATCAGGGTCAGACTGATTTGCATATAGCCATGTCTGAACTGGGGTGGCAGAGTGGGCTAAAGAACGGTGATGGATTCAACCCAGATCTTTTGACTGGGTGTGAGTGTTTGATTGGTTCAGATGCTCCGTCCATCACCACCCCCTTTTGTACCGCTTTTGTAGCATGAGAGCAGCTCCAGGATTGGTTAAGGGGGGGGTTCTTTGTTCCACTAGTCTTCGAAGGACTCTCGATCAGGACACGGAGCTCCAGGGTAAGTACACTTCAGTTTTATTTATTAAATGTAACGTGTAATGTATGTTGTCTGTTTTCTTTTGGAGGGAGGGGTGTTTTTATTTGGCCTTTTTAGGGAGGGTTTTTTAAGTATGGGAAAATTTGTTTTTGTAGGTGGTGGGGCACTTTGCTCGCCTCGCCACTTTTTGAAAGGCCATCAGCTGCTTCTGCAAGGCAGACCCCCTACCCTTCAAGGAGGCCCAACCTTTTATGTTCATGGGGGCCCCATGAAGGCCCCATTCAGCCCATTGCCTTTGCCATCAGGTCTGACCCAGAAGCCTGTGCGCGTATGGGGGCTCCTTACTCATATGGGGGCTCATCACCCATATGGGGGCTCATCACCTGCATATGGGGGCTTATCACCCATATAGGGGGCTCATCACCCGCATATGGGGGCTCATCACCTGTATGGGGGCTCATCAGCCGTATTGAGGCTTATCACCCGCGTATGGGGGGCTCGTCACCCATATGGGGGCCCATCACCCGCGTATGGGGGCTTATCACCCGCGTATGGGGGCTTATCACCCCCGCAACAGCCCGACCCACGAGAAAGGCTCTATCATCGACCTTATCATCGCCAAAGAAGACTCTATCCAGCTCGAATCTAACCCTGTGACTGGTCAGATCATCACATTGTCACGTTCTTCATCAACGAAAAAGTCAAACTTAACCCGGTTCAATCCTTCAAACCCAAAGTCTGGAAAAGAGACTCGAAAAAACTCAACCCAAACTCTCTACCTCCCAACAGCTGCAATATATTACTCCCTCCCACTGGCGTTGCGGATGTCCAAGCCTTGACGGATCACTATCTCAACGCTATGACCTCTTTAGTTAATGAAGCTGCACCTATGCAGCTAAAAAGAGCATCCGCAAAAATGTCCAATCCTTGGTACAACGGGAGTCTCAACGACGATAGACGGGCCATGCGAATGGCAGAGCGCACCTGGAGATCAGCTCCCTCCGCACTGCACCTAAAAACGCTGAAGAAAAAGAGAAAGGCCTACTTCAGGAAAATAAAACGCACAAAATCGGATTTCTTCAGCCGTCAGCTTGACCAAGCCAAAAATCGCCCGAGAAAGCTGTTTGAGCTAATCAGAACGCAATCCAAGGATCAACCCCAACCACTCAGTACTCTGGGCGAAGCACCCTCCGGTGAAGACTTCGCCTCTTTCTTTATCCAAAAAACAGAAAACATAAAGACCGATCTCCTCATTGACGTAAGTCTCTATCCCAAACCGCTCTGCACAGCACCCGCTGAACCAAAAAACAATGCTACATGGTCATCCTTTGCCACCTACTCGGAAGAAGAAATTGGTAGACTGCTCAGCACTGTGAAACCAGCCAATCACCTCTCGGACCCCCTTCCTGCCAACGCTGTCAAAGATCTTACCCCGTCGCTCCTCCCACTTTGGACTAAAATCATCAACAGCTCTCTTCAACAAGGGACAATTCCCGACTCCCTCAAAGTTGGACAAGTCACACCTTTACTAAAGAAACCTACAGCCGACCCCTCTGATCTAAATAATTACCGTCCCATTACCAATATTCCGACTCTTGCCAAACTACTGGAAAAATGCGCACAAACCCAATTGACTAATCACATTAATCAGTTTGATCTACTCAACACTCATCAATCAGGCTTCAGAGCGGACCACAGCACAGAAACTGCTATGATACACATAATTGACGACGCCCTCCAAATCCTAGATCAAAACGATACCTGCCTCCTTATCCTTCTGGATCTCTCCTCTGCATTCGACACCGTCAAACATGAGAACCTACTTGATCTATTAAACACAAGAATGGGTATATCTGGAACTGTGCTCAAGTGGTTCACGTCCTTTCTACACAACAGAACGCAGAAATTCAAGAGTAACAACTTGATGTCTTCTCCAATACCGGTATCGCTAGGCGTCCCACAAGGATCCTCCCTATCCCCAACTTTGTTTAACCTAGTCATGGAACCTCTCACCACCTTGCTACAAGCATCCAATGTTCAATTCCACATGTATGCCGATGACACCCAACTTTATCTCAAAGTACAATCACCCAAAGACATTATGCTCTTGAATTCAACGATCAGAAGCACCCAAGCATGGTTGGCCGCTAATCATCTCAAGCTCAATGCTCTTAAAACAGAGTTACTCTTGATCTCACCTCCTGCGAAGATCACTACCACTCAAATTTGGCTTAAACACTTAACCGCACTCAATGTTCATCCCACCATTGTAGACTCAGCAAAATCTCTAGGCATAACACTTGACACCAACCTCAACATGCAGGAACACATCAACAAAGCAACCAAAGGGGCGAACTACCAGATCAATACCTTAAGGAAACTCAAACCCTTCCTTCCAGCCAAAGATTTCCAAACTGCGGTACAAGCTCTAGTCATCCCTCGAATAGATTACGGCAGCATCGCCCTCTGCGGTCTCCCCCTAACTACCACAGCACCCATAAGAGCTTAATCACCGGATCAAGAAAACACTCACACATTTTCCCTGACCTGAGAGCCCTGAACTGGCTACCTTTTGAAGCCAGAATTTATTTGAAAATCGCCTGCATCACGCACAAGGCTGTCCACATGAGCTCACCCGGATACCTCGCCCAAAAGCTGTCGATTTCCGGAGGCTCTAGAATCACTAGAGGCACAAACAATCTCCTGCTAAAACCCCAAAGATTCCGTAAGGAAAAAACGTATAAACGCTCCTTCTCTGGAATGGCACCCAGGATCTGGAACTCACTCCCCCCTGAAATCAGGCTCATCTCCTCTACCATACTTTTTAAGAAAGAAGTAAAAGCTATCCTCATGGCGAAATACACTTGAATTATTATTGGGGATGTTATGTACAGACGCTGTTTCATTCAGTTTTACTGACCTTTTTTGCATTTTTGCATGACTCGTGTTGATGACCAGCCTGAGTGTTTACGCTATCAATTATTTGTACTTGTATTTGTACTTGTATCATTATTGATGTAGCTGGTGGTCTATGCTCCCACATGTACCTTCCCCACCCCAATACTATATGCTCACATGTTGTTCTTTTCGTCTGTAAAGCGCTCTGATATCTGCAAAGATCTTGTTCGCGCTATATAAAACTTTCAAAATAAAATAAATAAATAAAAATAAGTATGGGGGCTCGTCACCCGTATGGGGGCTTATCACCCGCGTATGGGGGGCTCGTCACCCGTATGGGGGCCCATCACCCGCGTATCGGGGGTCATCACCCGTATGGGGGCTTATCACCCGTATGGGGGCTTATCACCCGCGTATGGGGGGCTCGTCACCCGTATGGGGGCTCATCACCCGCGTATGGGGGGATCATCACCCAGACGCACTGTCAGGCCCGGCGTTCTCTTCTTTGCGAGCCGCTTTCCCCCGCTCGAGAGGGAGCCCTCAGCCGGCCTCAATGCCAGCAGGAAGCAGACAGGAACAAGAGCCATATTGTGCCCTCAGAGGAGGACAAAGCGCTTTCTTCCCAGCGGAGCCAAACAAACCCTGTCTGTGGAAGTCGAATTTCTCCGCCAACCATGGGGCGATTGTGAGAAGGAAGGTGATTTCTGGGGCTCTGATTGCAATCAGTAGCCACATTAAATGCCATGTTATGTAAACATCAAAAGTCTTGTCAGCTTGAATTGACCGGGCCAGTTTTCTGCTCCGTTTTCGAATCATTTTCTCTCAACATCCTGCCCCTTTGTTCGCTCCCTTTCTTGTCCTTCCGCTCTCGACGTTTTCTCTAGCCTAACAATGTAAAAAAAAAAGCACAAAAAGCATTTCTTATCTGCGTCTTTCTATCTGCATGACGAGCAGGGAGCATTCTGCCGGCCCTTGTGTCGATGAATGCAATGGTGTTATGCGCTCACAGCATTTCTTAGGCATTGCTTACCAGAAAGCGCTGCAATTTATATATTTACAAACAGAGATAAGACGTTTTAAAAAAAAAAAAAAACTTCTCGTATGCACCCGACATCCCTGACTCCTTCTCTCCATAAAGAGCCCAAGTGCAGAAAAGCAAAAACACAGCAAACAATGCAAGAGGCTCATAAAAGGCATCCGTTGAAAGGTAAAAGCACACACTGAAGCCTGCGATAGTGCTATGAAAAAGCCCAGTTCCTTCTGGGCACCAGCCACCAACAGCATTTTGCTCTGCTCTTCTGGTCAGTTTCCTATCCGTAATCTAAATCCAAATGCATGGATTAAGCAAACATGATTTCACATCACTTGTTAGATTTAGTGGTACCTATTAGTCTATTTCGGATTTCTTCTTTGTTGGGATCATAGCCCCTCACTGCCAGGGCGCTCAAGCATGGTGATCTTGTACAGAATAAAAAGAAAGGTTTGTGGTAATAGGAGCGAGGCCACATAACCCCAAAGAATGGTTGCACATGTCCATGTGGACACACACCTGCCTAGGTAATTCATCATTCTGCTCTACACTTCTCTATAAGCGCCCCTTCGTAGTTACCGGGAGCATTAACACCGCAGCTTTTCGACTGAATTACCATCTGGTGAAATCACCTGCTTTTCCACTCACATTTTCCACCTGTTGCAAATACCGACCAAATGGCTGACACCATTATCCAGGTCATCTAATATGGAGGGCCATAATGTTAATAAGGACATTTAAAATGCATATCTTTACTCCTTCTATTCGTTTCCCGACTTATTTCTGGCAAATCTTCATCACATTAATTTATTATATATGGAATAAAGTATCCTTTCCTGTACATAATGAGGAAATTGCAAACGGACTAGACTTTCTTGACCACCTTCAGATGCACCCGCTTACTGTTCCTCAGTGGATAACTATTAAGCAGGAAAAAGCAATCTTTAAGCACATTAGTCAGCAGCCACCAAGTACCTAAAAAAAGCCATTTACTCCTCACCAGTAAAACAGAGGGACCCATTCCTCCTCGAGGGGCTAACCTGTGGCTCAAACATTTTAAGGTAGTTCCCGACGTTGAAAATCGCTTGCACAGTGGGATAACACGCCGTCGGTTTATAGAGTAGAGTTTAACCCGCTGATGTTTAGGAAAAATGTAAAAAAAAAAAAAAATCAACTAGGCAGGCAGTGAATGGGAAGGCGATTCATTACTGGGCTGCTGGCCAAGAGCTTTCAGAAGCAAAGATAACTTTCAGATGAGTTGTAATATCTTTTTTATTATCAGGGGGGTGTGCTTTAGTTCTTAAAACATATGGGTTACATTCTCATCTTTTACCAATAAATCGTTTGGGGCATTTTTCCCGAAATATCTCTGTCACTCTATTTTATATGTAATAATTCAGTTCATACCCAAGTCAAGTCAAAATACGCTTTAATCGATTTTTGTTAAAATCATAAAAGGCAATACATACAGCACAAATAAAAATCACATTGCAATTTACATACAGATTTCAATTCATAGTCAATTTAGATTAAAATTTAATTTAATTAAACACACAAGACCAGCATTTAAAATGAGACGCTCCCTGGGGCTTGTTTGTTTCTTAATCTAAAAGCAGCCGTTAGGTAAGATGCAACACGAAAAATAATGTGCGTGTTGCCCAACATTTGAAGGAAAATTAATGCTGGCCTAATCTGGAGAAAGCCTGCATCCTTCAGAATAGGTATTAAATATTTCTCCCTAGCGGTGGCATAAAGTCCACAAAAGAACATAAAATGAAGAGTATCTTGGGTAGAAAAATTATCGTATTTGCAAGGTGGGGCGTCCTCGGGTTTTGCCCAAGTGGAAAAACAACCAAGTGTGTAGGGGATCAAGTTCATCCTAAATTTAATAAGCAAGACTCTGTGGAGGGGATTAGTGACAATTTTAAAATACGGTTCCAGAGAGGGAGTGGTACTTAAGATCAGATAAGCTCTTACTGACGGTTTCATTAATTCCCTCTCTTCTCTCTCTAACCGTGCCCTTTCAAGGAAATGATGTTTAATCCACCCAATATCCTGTCTTCTAATACTTGGTGGGGCTGAATAGATCTCCGGTCTCCCCAGCGCGGCAAATGAGGTTTTAAGGTATCTCAGCCAGGGTATTCTCAAGGCGTGGTCCCTAGATACCACATCCAACAGAATACCATGGTTCAGCGTCAGCTCAGGGTTCAGCCATGTTTTAATCCAAAAGAGATGGGGTGCCAACTTCAGTCTGTCTGTAATGTAGGGTAAGCCCAGTTCCTCATGAGTGGAGAACGTAGGGGTAGAATTTGGGACAGATAGAAATTGACGAATGAGCCCATTTTCAACTCTCTGAATACGATCCTGATTGACGTATCCCCACAGAGCAGACCCATACGTAGCAATGGGAATAGACTTACTATTATAGACTTTAACCAAGGCCTCCATTGGTTTAGCCCCCAATCTTTTTGAGAAGCCCATCAGAGCAGCTGTTGAACGAGCCAAAGAGACACTCTTTGCCTTTATCTGGGGGGCCCAAGAACCACTCTCATCGAAAAGGACCCCAAGTAAGGGAAGACAGGAACCCTCGAAACCACATCACCCCCACAAGTGAAGGTTACTCGGGTAGTCTTACTTCTCTGGCGGCCTATGATCATAGTGTGCGATTTTGTTGCGTTTACTTTCAGATCAAGGCTCTCCATAAATGAGCCAAAGCGGTCCACTAGGACTTGTAAGCTATTGCCAGTACGCACAATTAGGACTGCGTCGTCCGCGTATAGGAGGGCCGGTACCTGGGCTCCTCCTACACGCGGAACATCTGCCGCTCCTAGCTCAAGATGTTTCCCTAGTCCATTAATGTAGATGGTAAAGAGAAGGGGGGCCAGGATGCACCCCTGGCGCACCCCTTTCTCTGACCTGAAGCTATCAGTGCATCTCCCCTCCCTATTGGCCCTTACTTTAGTGAACAGGTCCTGATGTAAACTGGCCATAAAACCTACCAATGGAGCCTCTATCCCAATCTCTTCTAGCAGGGACCATAATTTGGACCTGTTGACCAGATCGAAGGCCGAGGAGAGGTCCATAAAGGCCAGATAAACTGACCCCTCTCCGACCACCGTGTATTTAGAGACAAGAAGGTGCAAATTGGAACATTGATCCAGGGTACCTCGCTTTTCCCGAAAGCCATACTGTATATTTGCGAGCCCCCCACAAGCCTCCAGATTTGCCCTTAATTTACCAGTTCATACCCCTTTGTGAAATATTTAATTTTGGGGCACTATACCAACAACACCCACTCACTACCTGTCGAGATTTCTAAACTACACTTTTTAACTTTCTCAGCTAACTCCCACTCTGCTTCTGTGCAATGTCCTCTGTAGCTACATCAGTAAATAAATATTAATATATTATCCAGTGACCTCAACTGGGTGTCCTTCCACTGAGGATTGGGCAGCACGGTGGGATGTGAAAGACTAGCTATAATACAGTTATAATCCTCTTCAGTTACACCCTGTGTTTGTAACTTGTTAGCACTCCTTGACTCCAGAGTTGCCATCCTCTTTTCAAGGCGGATAGTCTAGAGTTAGAGCAGCAGCTTTCGTGCCATCTCATAACAATGGTATAAACTCTAGAAGTTCTTAGGGCGACTCTGGGGGGAACAATTCGCTGTATAACTCCGTTTGTGTATTGCAGTACATCTGATCATTTTCCCAGGTAGCAATTTTGGGAGTCGGGCCCCTTGACCAATTAATCGCCACTCTGTGCTTCGCCAGTAGTAGCCCCATATCCACCAGCCTTCAAACCTCCTCAGGTAGTCGCTTTGAGTACCCTAATAATGGCAGCCTGGGATCCAAGGTCAGCTCCATATTGATTATAGCACCTATTTTCCTAAATATGTGTTCCCAGAATTCCGCAAACCACGTGCATAACAAGGCTAAATGCATAAACCCCGGTGGTAACATTCCACATCTGTCACAGCTCGATGTGTCTCTTAAGCCATAACGATGCAACCGTTCTGGAGTATAATATACTCTATTGAGAAATTTGAACTGAATGATGAATCTGTGTCTCCCATTTAATGATATTCGCTTTGTGTTCTCACAACTGTATTTCCACACATCATCGTCTATTTGCACACCCAGGTCACCCTGCCACTCCAGTCTGGCTTTCGTGTAGAAGTTTTTCGATATCCTATTGAGATATCATATAGTTTTGAGATCATCTTAGCCGGGGAGTCTGAGCGCAGTAAATATGTTAGGGCAGCAACTTCCGGCTGCTCCAGTAATTCGTCTCCTACCTGTTCTTTCAGCACATGTCGTACCCTATGATGGTGAAATCTCACCAGCGGTGTGCTTGCATGCCCCTGCTCTTCAGTCTCTGACCATTCACGTGCTCTTCCATCTATAAACAAGTCTCCTATCTCTTGAATGCCTACCGATCTGAGGGCATTTACCACTGCTGGGTCCTTACAGATCGACAGCCAACTGCACCATCCCATCGGGGTAATGGGTGAATACAATATTGCTCCAGCTTGTTGTTTAAGCACGAAGTGCCATGCATGTATCGTAGCATTCACATTCTAGCACTCCAGTCCTACGTTTGGGGGCCTGAAACATCAATGCCGGGAGCGGCAAAGGGGCCGCTACCATTTTCTTTATATACATATGGTGTATTTCCGGCATGCCATGTATCTAGGCATGTGCATGTGAGCATTGCGCCACTCTGTAGTATTAGTCCAGATCTGGTGCTCCCAGGCCACCCATCTAATATGGCAATGTGAGAATGTTAGACCTGTCTGGCTTTCTGCGTAGTCCCTCCAATTTATTATTTATTTTGTCCCCTTTTTGCCCCTCATACCTTAATTAATTTTTGTGTCCACTAACTTTTTCTAGGTGTTCTTTTCCCCCCTCATAGTTTTTCACCTCAGGCCTAGAGGCCTGTTCTGACAGGAATATAGTTGGAACCACAAAATGGTGGCTACCAACTGCCCTAACTGCCAAACCCAGAACTTGCCCATAGACTAGTATAGGGCGTTCCAGAACTTTCTGGTCCCTTCTGGACTCCTGAGGGTCAGCCTATAAAAGGCGGAATGCTGGACAGCCATTTTGTCTGTCAGTGAGGAGCAGTTAGAGTGAAGGCTGAGGTCTGGTAGGGGTAGGATCCTGAAGGGTGGATTGCTCTACAAGAGTAGCCCTCTGTCAAGGCTTTCCCACCGCCCATTCCTGTTGTCCTAGCCAAGCTAGTTCATCCTGCTGACCCTGGACAGTTAGGTGTAGGGGTTAACTTTCGTGATCTGGGAACTGAATTAAGAGGTCTCCTGTGCCCCTAAATCTGTCCAGTAAGGAGGGCTGGTGGTCTAGTGCTGGAAAAGTGCACTGTGGCTTAATCCTGTGGGAGCCCCCTTTTGATCCCCCCTCCCTCCCTAGGGCAAGTAGTAAGCTCCTGGCCTGGGTAGCGCTGGGCTCCTCTTACCAGTATTTGGACTTGAAGTGAGCAATCACTCTCCCAACTGTCAAGGTGGCGGAGAGCGGAGAAAGGTCCCATTAGGCCTGGGCAGTCTTGTGAGGCTATCGCTGTGATCGGGACCCCGGGGGCGCCTTCCGCGCTCTGTGACAGCGCCCGGCTGGATCAGGAGAGTGAGAGCGAAGTGCTCATGTCCGGCGCCAGCACGCTAATTTCCCACTGAATTGGGGACTGCCTTGCAGGAGGGGCCTAGGGCCGAGCAGGCCCGGTGCGGAGACACTATACCTCCGCGCATGCGCAGAAGAACCCGTGTGTGAGAATCGACGATTTCCGCCGCTGAGGAGAGCTGAGAGGAGGAGGCGGCTTCGTTGAGTGGCTGGGGACCGATCCGAGCGCTGAGGGACAGATCCTTGTCGGTGAGGAGCAGCCCTGTTGAGTGGCTGAATCACCGTGACAGCGCCTCGGTTTTGCTCCTTGGAGGGCCTCCGCTCCTCTGTGAGGGGGCGGGAGGGCTGATCAGCTGAGGAGAAGCATCTTGAGGCACAGAGGGTGAGCGGAAGAACCGCCTGCTGGCCACCCTCGCAAGTAAGCAGGGAAGAGTGAGGGGTGGCGAGGGAGAGCTGGTTAGGCCTCCTGATCGTCTGGCTTCCTCCTCACACTGGGCAACCCTGATTGAGAGGAAGAGGGTGGAGGGCCTAAAAAACGAGTGACATAACTTCCCAAAACTGACCGATTCAAGAAGCCTGGCTTTACCTGTGGGGTGAAAGGAATATAAAGGCCTCATTTAACCCCTGGTTCTTGACAATTAGTGACAACTTGCCCCCCCTGATGGAGTAGAATTATGGAGGAGTAAAAGCAGAGTACATTGTGTAATTATCTGATCTATGAAAATATTAGTGTTACCTGCCAGACATGGTTATAGTGCTTGACTAAATGTAATGTACTGAAAAAGCTAGTTGATAATTTGCTTAGCAGTTTATAAGGTATATTTGCTATTCCAAGACAAACTGAAATGTCCTAAGCTGTAAATTTTGGAACAAAAGAGCAGAGATATTATTTTCTTTTTATAAACCAGTACATATTTTTACATACATTGGTGTAGTGTCCTTTTTGTGTGCTATTGCGTGGATTTACTGTTGGGTGGTTTGCAACCTTCACACTTAAGCCTCTAGTATTGTGTCTTACCCTAGGCCAGGCTACCCTAGGTAACCTGTCATCCCAGGTTCCAACATATTGGTGTCTAGCGGTGGGATCCTGACTGTGGTTGCAGCTACTCCGTAGTAATTAAACGTAATACACTAGCCTACACCAGGAGTTTTCTCCTAGAGGCCCTCCTAATTTGTCTTTTTGTTTTTCCAAATTTGTTCCTGGTGGTGGGTGGAGGTAGCTTTAGGTTGCCCTTGCAACTCTAATTTCCTGGTGTGTATAATCTGGTTTTGCCTATTTCAAAATGGAGTTTGCATTAGAAAACCTAGATACCTATTCTGTGGCTCAGCTGAAAGATTTCTGCCAGAAAATGGGGGTATTTTTTAAGCATGGTGCCAAGAAGGGGGAACTCCAGACCAGTCTAAGGGCTTGGGTGGAGGCACACAAAGAAGGGAAGGAGGAGGATGAAGGGGCAGACCGGGACACGGTTGAGGAGATAGAAGGATTATTCCACTCTGAGGGGGAAAACCTAATCCCAGGACCAGTGTCCTACTCCAGGAAGGGCAGTAGTTCCTCTGGGGGAAGCTTAACTGAAGCCGAGCTTACTGACAGGAGGGAAAAAATTGAGATGGGAGTTGGCTAAGCTGGAGCAGGAGAAAGAGGAGCGGAGGATGGCTCACGAGTTCAGGTTGAAAGAGTTGGAACTCCAGGCCCTGCAACGGGGGCCCTCTCCTGTAATAAATGGTGGCAGCGAATCCAAAGAAACAGCCAGGGAGTCCAGACCCTATTTGCCAAAAGACCTTATTGCTAGCTTTAGTCAGGGAGATGACATAGCCAAGTGGTTGGCTGCCTATGAGGTCTCCTTAAGAGCCCATGGGGTGCAGGAGAAGCACTGGGGGGGTGGTTTGTATAGGTACATGCCTCCTACTGGTCGGGACACCTTGCTGGCCCTGGAACCAGAGGAGCAAACCAACTACCCCATCATGAAGTTAGCATTGGTAAAGAAGTTTGGGCTTACCCCAGAAAGGTATCGCCAGAAGTTCAGGGGGAGCCACAAGTTAAGCACTCAGAACTGGGTGGACTTCCTTGATTATGCACGAAAGGCATTAGAGGGCTGGGTCAAGGGCAGCGAGGTGAAGGACTATGAGGGGTTGTATGATCTATTTTTGAAAGAGCACCTCCTTGAGAAATGCTTTCCCGAGCTGCGCCAACACCTAGTGGACAGCAAGCTGACCAATCCCCGGAAGCTTGCAGAGGAGGCGGACATCTGGGCAAGTACCCGGGTGTCCTCAAAGGGGACTGGAGGGGATTCCCAAAAGGCTGGACAGGGCGCCCCTCAGAAGAAGGAGGGGGGAGATAAAAAGAGGGAGTTTTCTAAAGGTCCCCAAAACAATTTCCAAGGAAAGGGAATAGGTTTCACCCCTAAGGTAAACCCGCCCAGAAACCCTAATCCTGGCCAAAGCCAGCAGCCAAGGGTTCTCCCCTGTTTTGAGTGTGGTGGTGTTGGACATTATAAGGGAGATGTCAGATGCCCAAAGAGACCACCCCCTCCCACCGGAGGAAAACCACCGGGAGTAGCTAGTGTAGCGCTTGGGGAGGAGTTGCCCTTAGATAAGGGGGGTGAGTGGGCGGGTATCACCTTAGTGTCCCTGGGAGAGCGGGAGATGGTTCCAAAGATCCAGGTGCCCCCAAATACTACAAAGTATGGGCAGTGGGTCACCATCAATGGCCAGAGAGGGGAGGCTCTGAGAGATACAGGAGCCAGTATGACTATGGTGAGAAGTCAACTGGTGTCTTCAGAGCAGGTGGTTCCCAATGTACTCCACCCCGCCGCGATGGCTGACGGCAGAATGGGCCACTATCCAGTGGCTGAGGTTCCCTTTGAGTGGGAAGGGGTTGCAGGTTCACTTCGAGTTGCCGTAAGCCCTGCCGTGCCAGTTGATTGTCTGCTGGGGAATGACATGGAGCACAACACTTGGAGAGAGGTGGAATACCGGACGCACTCTGCGATGCTGGCTACACCTGACTGGGCCTGTGTGAGCACACGGTCTGCGACTACCCGAAGAGGGAGTTCGCCTGGGTTGGAGCCTGGAACAATGGCCCAACCTGCTGCCAAAAAGGGACAGACCCGGAGACAGGAAGAGCCTGCTTCGGCTTCCACGCCCCATGTGACAGATTGGCCACCTGCGGTGGTGGACCAGGAGTCCGTGGAGGGGGAAGTAGACTCTCTGGAGGATTTACCCATCCCTGCTGAGTGGCATGTGGAGGGAGGACCTACCAGAGAGGAATTCTGTAAGGGGCAGAGGGAGTGCCCTACCCTTGAGGGACTGAGGCGTCAGGCTGAAGCCCAGGCAGCAGGTGATGCTACGGGACACCACCATATTTACTGGGAGGATGGACTCCTCTACAGTGAACCCAAGGTACCCTTACCTGGCTCATCAAGGGCCTTGGTAGTCCCGCAGCAATACCGAGCCTTTCTGCTGGAATTGGCTCATGCAATACCCTTGGCAGGACACTTAGGCCAGGACAAGACCTTTGCTCGGCTTGTCCTCCACTTTTACTGGCCTCAAATGAAAGTGGCGTCCAACACTTACTGTCGGACATGTGTATCCTGCCAGGCCAGTGGGAAAACAGGAGTGAAGCTGAAAGCTCCCCTGGAACCACTTCCAGTCGTTAGCACCCCCTTTGAAAGAGTGGGCATCGACATTGTAGGGCCATTGGATCCACCAACAACAGCTGGTCACAGGTTTATCCTGGTTCTGGTGGATCATGCCACACGTTATCCAGAGGCCATTCCTCTGAGGACTGTCACTGCACCTGTGGTGGCTAGGGCCCTGATGGGAATCTTTACCCGAGTGGGATTCCCCAAGGAAGTTGTGTCCGACAGGGGGACCAACTTTCTGTCAGCTTACATGCGGGCGATGTGGAAGGAGTGTGGAGTGACTTACCGGTTCACCACTCCTTATCACCCGCAGTCGAATGGATTGGTAGAGAGGTTCAATAAGACCCTGAAGGGCATGATAAGAAGTCTGCCTGAGAGCCTACGGAGGAAATGGGACGTCCTCCTGCCTTGCTTGCTGTTCTCCTACAGAGAGGTGCCGCAGAAGGGAGTGGGCTTCAGCCCTTTTGAACTGTTGTACGGGCACCCTGTGCGTGGACCTCTCAGCCTGGTGAAGGATGGATGGGAAAAGTCTCCCAGGAAGCCTCCTCAGGATGTGGTGAGCTACATGCTGGCCTTTAGGAGCCAGATGGCAAAGTTGTGGAAGCAGGCTTCTGATAACTTGGAGGCCAGGCAGGCAGTAATGAAGGAGTGGTACGACCAAAATGCTCACCCGGTGGAGTTGGAGCCTGGCCAAAAAGTGTGGGTGATGGAACCTGGAGAGCTAAGTGCCCTTCAAGATCGTTGGACAGGCCCATTTGAGGTGTTGGAAAAGAAGGGTAAGGCCACTTACTTGGTGGATCTCAAGACCCCGCGACAGCCCCTACGGGTGCTGCATGCCAATCGCTTCAAACCCCACCATGAGAGGCCAGAGGTCATCCTGATGATGGTGACGGATGGTGCCGAGGAAGCAGAAAGCGAGCCTCTCCCTGATCTCTTTTCATCTCAAGAGAAGGATGGGTCGGTGGAGGGAGTGATTCTCTCCCCATGCCTAACTCCTGAGCAGCGAGAGGATTGCCGCCAGGTATTGGAGCAGTACTCTACGTTGTTCTCCCTTGTCCCGGGAAGGACTCACCTGTGTACCCATGATGTGGACACAGGGGACAGCCCACCAGTGAAGTCGAAGACCTACCGGCTGTCCGACAAGGTGAAGGCTAGCATCCATGGAGAGGTTGCCAAGATGCTAGAGCTGGGAGTTATTGAACCTTCTAACAGCCCTTGGTCCAGTCCGGTGGTGCTCGTGCCAAAAGCCGCGCCACCAGGCACCACACCCGAACTGAGGTTCTGTGTGGACTACCGAGGACTGAACTCAGTGACAAAGATTGATGCTCATCCGATCCCTAGGGCGGATGAATTAATTGACCGGCTAGGAGCTGCCCAATACCTAAGTACCTATGACCTCACTTCAGGGTACTGGCAGATCTCCTTGACAGATGGAGCAAAGGAAAGGTCAGCCTTCTCCACGCCTGAGGGACACTTCCAGTTTTGTGTGATGCCCTTTGGGCTCAAAAATGCCCCCGCCACATTTCAGCAGCTGGTGAACCAGGTCCTCTCTGGAATGGAGAGTTTCTCTGCTGCTTACCTGGATGACATTGCTGTCTTCAGTAGCAGTTGGGAGGACCATTTGCAGCATTTGCAAGCAGTTCTCCAGGCCCTGAAACAAGCTGGATTGACAATCAAGGCCAGCAAATGCCAGATTGGGCAGGGGTCGGTTGTGTACCTTGGACACTTGGTGGGTAGGGGGACTGTGCAGCCCCTGCAGGCGAAGATTGAGGCAATCACGGCCTGGGAACCCCCCAAGACACAGACTGAGGTCCGAGCTTTCCTGGGCCTCACAGGTTACTACCGTCGCTTTGTGAAGGGGTATGGCACTATTGTAGCGCCTCTCACAGAGCTCACCTCTAAGAAACAACCTCGACGGGTAGTTTGGACAGGAGCTTGTCAGCAAGCTTTTGAGAAACTAAAGCAGGCAATGTGTGCAGCACCGGTCCTGAGGGCCCCAGACTTCTCCAAGGAGTTCATTGTCCAAACAGATGCATCAGAACATGGCATTGGGGCAGTGTTATCGCAACTAAATGAAGAGGACCAGGATCAGCCTGTGGTCTTCTTATCCAGGAGACTGCTTCCCCGGGAACAGAGGTGGAGTGCAATTGAGAGGGAAGCTTTTGCGGTGGTGTGGGCTCTGAAGAAGCTGCGGCCATACCTATTTGGCTCGCACTTCCTGGTTCAGACTGACCACCGACCCCTTCGTTGGCTGATGCAAATGAAGGGGGAAAATCCCAAGCTGTTGAGGTGGTCCATCTCCCTACAGGGAATGGACTTCCGGGTGGAACATCGGCCTGGAGTGGACCACGCCAATGCAGACGGTCTCTCCAGGTATTTCCGCCTTAGTGATGAGGACTCCCAAGGGGTTGGGTAGTTCTCCCCACTTTCAGCTGGGGGGGACGCGTGTTAGACCTGTCTGGCTTTCTGCGTAGTCCCTCCAATTTATTATTTATTTTGTCCCCTTTTTGCCCCTCATACCGTAATTAATTTTTGTGTCCACTAACTTTTTCTAGGTGTTCTTTTCCCCCCTCATAGTTTTTCATCTCAGGCCTAGAGGCCTGTTCTGACAGGAATATAGTTGGAACCACAAAATGGTGGCTACCAACTGCCCTAACTGCCAAACCCAGAACTTGCCCATAGACTAGTATAGGGCGTTCCAGAACTTTCTGGTCCCTTCTGGACTCCTGAGGGTCAGCCTATAAAAGGCGGAATGCTGGACAGCCATTTTGTCTGTCAGTGAGGAGCAGTTAGAGTGAAGGCTGAGGTCTGGTAGGGGTAGGATCCTGAAGGGTGGATTGCTCTACAAGAGTAGCCCTCTGTCAAGGCTTTCCCACCGCCCATTCCTGTTGTCCTAGCCAAGCTAGTTCATCCTGCTGACCCTGGACAGTTAGGTGTAGGGGTTAACTTTCGTGATCTGGGAACTGAATTAAGAGGTCTCCTGTGCCCCTAAATCTGTCCAGTAAGGAGGGCTGGTGGTCTAGTGCTGGAAAAGTGCACTGTGGCTTAATCCTGTGGGAGCCCCCTTTTGATCCCCCCTCCCTCCCTAGGGCAAGTAGTAAGCTCCTGGCCTGGGTAGCGCTGGGCTCCTCTTACCAGTATCTGGACTTGAAGTGAGCAATCACTCTCCCAACTGTCAAGGTGGCGGAGAGCGGAGAAAGGTCCCATTAGGCCTGGGCAGTCTTGTGAGGCTATCGCTGTGATCGGGACCCCGGGGGCGCCTTCCGCGCTCTGTGACAGCGCCCGTCTGGATCAGGAGAGTGAGAGCGAAGTGCTCATGTCCGGCGCCAGCGCGCTAATTTCCCACTAAATTGGGGACTGCCTTGCAGGAGGGGCCTAGGGCCGAGCAGGCCCGGTGCGGAGACACTATACCTCCGCGCATGCGCAGAAGAACCCGTGTGTGAGAATCGACGATTTCCGCCGCTGAGGAGAGCTGAGAGGAGGAGGCGGCTTTGTCGAGTGGCTGGGGACCGATCCGAGCACCGAGGGACAGATCCTTGTCGGTGAGGAGCAGCCCTGTTGAGTGGCTGAATCACCGTGACAGCGCCTCGGTTTTGCTCCTTGGAGGGCCTCCGCTCCTCTGTGAGGGGGCGGGAGGGCCGATCAGCTGAGGAGAAGCGTCTTGAGGCACAGAGGGTGAGCGGAAGAACCGCCTGCTGGCCACCCTCGCAAGTAAGCAGGGAAGAGTGAGGGGTGGCGAGGGAGAGCTGGTTAGGCCTCCTGATCGTCTGGCTTCCTCCTCACACTGGGCAACCCTGATTGAGAGGAAGAGGGTGGAGGGCCTGAAAAACGAGTGACATAACTTCCCAAAACTGACCGATTCAAGAAGCCTGGCTTTACCTGTGGGGTGAAAGGAATATAAAGGCCTCATTTAACCCCTGGTTCTTGACAATTAGTGACAACTTGCCCCCCCTGATGGAGTAGAATTATGGAGGAGTAAAAGCAGAGTACATTGTGTAATTATCTGATCTATGAAAATATTAGTGTTACCTGCCAGACATGGTTATAGTGCTTGACTAAATGTAATGTACTGAAAAAGCTAGTTGATAATTTGCTTAGCAGTTTATAAGGTATATTTGCTATTTCCAAGACAAACTGAAATGTCCTAAGCTGTAAATTTTGGAACAAAAGAGCAGAGATATTATTTTCTTTTTATAAACCAGTACATATTTTTACATACATTGGTGTAGTGTCCTTTTTGTGTGCTATTGCCTGGATTTACTGTTGGGTGGTTTGCAACCTTCACACTTAAGCCTCTAGTATTGTGTCTTACCCTAGGCCAGGCTACCCTAGGTAACCTGTCATCCCAGGTTCCAACAGAGAATGTCCCACTTAATTCTAGCTTGGTTCCCTGCCCAAGCTAGTTTAATCATTAGCATTCTAACTTTTTTAGAAGTACCATGGGGATGTTCACAAACAGAAATAAGAACCTTGGCAGTACTACCATCTTCATAATAGACACGAGTCCCATCAGGGACAAAGGCAGTCTTCTCCAGCACTCTATATCATCCTCCAGGTTGCTCACTAATTTCCCGTAATTCTTTGTAAACACTATGTCAGAGTCCGTGTGTACCTTAACACCCACATACCGCACCAGATCCGAAGTCCATTGTAGTGGGTACTCAATTTCAACGGGATCAACCATCAGGGTCAATGGAAATATTGTAGATTTGGACCAATTGATCTTCAGTCCATACATTTCCCCATACCTTACCACTTCTCTTAGTACCGGTGACATATTGGTTTCCGGGTCTCTTATATACAATAGTGTATCGTCTGCATAAGCTGATGCAATTAGATTATATCCAGGAAATCTAATACCTCTATGGCTATGATATTCCCGGAGAGCGCAAGCAAGCGGTTCTGCCACTAGCGCATATAATAGCAGCAATAGAGGGCATTCATTGCGCGTTTCTCTAGATATTGTGATAGGGGCAGTCACTACATCTCCAATTACCACTCTGGCAGAAGACCTATTATATAGGACACCCACTAGTTGCAAAAAGATTTCCCCGAGGCCCATTTAGCATAACACTCGACTCATAAAGGCCCACTCTACCGAATCAAATGCCTTCTCTATATCTAAAAAGACAGCAACCGCCTTGGTTTCAGGTCTAGTATGTTGTATGACTCCGAATACCATTCTTAAATTATAAGTCAGATTTCTACCTCAGGAAGCCTGACTGTTCTAGTTTCACCAACAGCAGGTATCAAAGGGGCCATGCGGTTAGCTAGTATCTTGGCATACAGTTTCGTATCTACATTGAGTAGGGAGAGTGGCCTGTATGATGCACAGTCATCAGGGGGTTTTCCCATTTTTAAAATTGCTATAATCAATGCCTCTCTCATTGACTGGGGCAGCTAACCCTCCTCGCTCATCTCTTTAAAATCGTCTATGGCCTCTGCCAATTCCGCCTTAAATGCGGTGTCAAGTAAAGAATACCGCAGGAATCTCCATGTGAATGGTGCAGTTCTCTTCTGGGAACCTTCTATGGTCAAACTTATTGGAGAGTGATGCGAGTACGAACGTGGGTGTACTTCGCAAGCACGGATCCAAGTATGTATTGCCCTAGAGGCAAACCAGTAATCAATCCTGGTATGCAGGTCATGGGGGCTGAGTAATGAGTGAAAACACCTTGTTCGGGAAAATGAAGCAGCCATATATCTACCAGGTCTGGTTGCAGCAGCGCTTTGTGTATGGTTCTAGCTGCCGCAGTAGGTCGACGCGACGGGCTGCCCGAATGGTCCCACTCAGGGTCCTTTACGCAATGGATATCTCCACCCCAGAGAAGTGGCAGTGCACTGTATTTACTCAGCTTCTCCCATAAATTCTGATAAAACTGTGGGTTATCTTGTGGTCCATAAACATTAACAATTACAATATCCAGTCCTCGACCCCTGCATCTAGTGATCACGTACCGACCTTCCTGGTCTGAGTCCAATTTGTCAAACTGAATTCCTGACTTCCGCCCAGCCCAGGTTAAACTCCCCTAGCATATGTGGTTAATCCTGCTGCATTGTAAGAGCCTTGTATCCTCCTGTTCGTAAGCATACTACTGTTTTTTAGGCAAATGTGTTTTCTGTCGCAACGCTATATCTATTTTATGACTAGCTACGTATGACATCACTTTCCTTCATTTCCTGAAGTCATTTAGACCACGCACATTCCATGTCAGTAGTTTTATATTATCCTGTGTCTCTGCATCATTCCTACTTGTACTTGGTAATTTACCATTAATTCTGTTACATGTCTAATTGTTTCTACATTGTCAGCGTATACTACACATTGCCTCTCGAGATTTGTGCTATCAAATAAAATATTATAATTCAAACAAACCCCCTCCCTCACACCCTCCTCCCATGCTATGCCCCCAAATCTTGCCATATTCGAATGGCTTGTCCCAATCCTTTCCCCCCACAATCCCAACATTTTGAAAACAACATGTTTTAGCAATTCTTGCTCAACTTGTAAACTTCACTTGTCTGCCCTTCTTACAGTGGTCAACACAAGTGGGCAGAAGTTGCCTGCTCGCTCGCACCAGATAAGCTAATTGACCAGATCCGGTTACTATTGCTACTACCAAGAAAATAAAAGCCATAAAAATAGATAGCATCCGTTTTCTTCACTATTGTTCTAACATGTTATTGCGTTATAGTCATTAACTTCTAAGTACACGACTGTGCTATTAACCAATTCTAATTGCTAGTGTACCCGCTACTGCTTTGATCAGCACTCTTCAACCTAAATAAGTCTTCTTTGGGACCTCCATATCTCCTACAAGTATAACCTTATATCTTCACAAACCTTATGAACCTGTAACAAATCATACACTGGGTATAGCTGAGTGTCTGTCCAATTATTCTTGTCTCCGCCTACTCTGGATCTTCTTGTTCCTCTTCCGGTTGTAGCTCTGCATTGGGATTTCGTTTCCCTGCTTTTACGTATTCCTTAAGAGCTTTTTGCAATACTTTGGAGTCAGTGAAAATTCTAGATTTCCTTTGCATATTAACTCGCAGTCTAGCAGGGTATAACAGTGTATTCCAGATGGTGCTCCATAAGCTGTCTCTTCAGCTGGGCAAATTGTCTCCTCACTTCTTGCACCCCCATGGTAAAATCTGGGAAGAGGGAGATCGTTGATCCTTCATGGTTCAAGTCACGTTTATCTCTTGCTGCCTTTAGTGCTGCGTCCCTGTCCCTACATTTCAGTAGTTTTGTTGTTATGGGACACGGAGGAACATCCAGTGGGGGATGTTGACCCAATGATCGGTGGGCGTGCTCCACCACGAACATCCCTGAGAAGATTTCTCTACCTAATAGGGACACCAGCAATTTTTCTGTGTAGATCTCCATGTTGCCCATTGGGGTGGATTTCGGTAGTCCAAAAATGCAGAGGTTGCTCCTCCTAGATCTCGCATCCAAATCTTCTGCCTTATCTTGCAAAACATTTAGGAGCTTTGGCATTTGTTTTTACGATGTGTCTGTTTCCGTTTGCGCTTCTTCTACCTCCATCACCCTTCGCTCTGTTACAGCCAATCATTCGGCGAGTTTATCCAGGCTTTCAATCACACAATCCATTCTGTACGCCAGTGAGTCTATCTTGCCATCTATGGCTGTTAGACTTTTTAGTAGCTCTGCGAAAATCTGTCTAACATCTCCTTCACTTCTCTCGTCTCCTTCTATTGATGGATCTGCGTCTTGTTCTCCTTCCGTCTCTTTCCCTCTGGTCTTACACGGCTCGAAGTTTATCTTGGATTGCGTTTTGTCAACTTTCCCCATGTTTACTATCTTCTGAGCGTTCAAGTATCCAATAGTAGTGTTTCTGGAACACTCCTCACTCTCTCAACGGTACTCTCTCTCACACCACCCTATTAACAGTGTTATGGTCTTTCAGTGCTTCGCCACTCAGATCGATCAGCAAACCTGCATAGCTGCCATCTCACGATGCCTTGTGTAGTAAGTGGCGTGCATCCAAAGCTGCTTCCTATTACTTCCACCAAGGGTTGCTCTGTGCACTCTTTGTTGGTGTGCTCCCAAGGTCCTTCGGGTTGCTTTATCTTGCCTCTGCTGCATGCGGTGGTCCTCAGTGCCCCTCTAGCGCTCTTTGCTTCATTTGCCACACAGCGTGCGTGGGCGTTAGGAAGTCCACACTATCAACTCCTTATGGCGCGATGCAGTTTATTCGCTTGGCAATACGCACACTCCTCTGCGCCTCTCAGATGATCTGTGGTTCACCTCTACCTGCGCTTGCTTCACAGTGCCACCAATCTCCATTGGTAAGGCAGTTCACGTGCCCCTCAATCTAATCCAGCCCTGGGCGGGCCTGCCCCTTAGTGTGTCGCAGTTAGCTTACTGTAATCCGACGAGCAGTGCAATGCTTTGCTCAAGCTCGGCTATTGTGGCAGTCCGCTAATCTCCAACAGGAATACGCACTTAATCCACTCCCAGCGCTCCGTATTGAGGCGCCGCTCCCCCCTGTCTCTCGCTGCTGGATGGCGCTACTTCAAGACCCTCAGTTAGAGGCAGGGAAAATGGAGTTGGAATTCAAGGTTTTACTTGTAAGCTTAGAAATGTCAATAAACATGGAAGTTTGTTGGCATTTCCGAACTACAACCTGACTCGTTCCTGCCATTGAAGGATAGGAGATTTACTCCAGAATAGGGTTCAGCGCCGGACTGGGAACCAAAACCCACCCTGGTAAGTTTGAGGGATCAGCTCCATGCTGCTTTTGTTATTGGGGGCTGATATAGCAGCACAGCTGCAAAACAGGCCCCCATTAACAAAATCGGCCCCCACCCTTCTAGCCTCCCGGGGAAATGCCCAATGCCCACTATGGCCAGTCCGGGCCTGATAGGGTTGGTGTAACTCTTCTTTGTAGGTGGGAAGAAGAATGGTTCACCCACAAATTTGGTCAGGGTGTACGGGAAGGGCGTTCTCCACTGGGAAAAATATTTTCCCAGAAGGGAAACAAAATGTGCATTAGCACAAATGAATCCATTCCCCTGTATGGAGTGTCCACGGAGCACTCCTTACAAAGAAAAAGATTGTTCGAAAGAGTCAGACTGTCTCCTTGTCAGATAAAAGTGCCAGGTTGAGTTTGCTTACCATCGGGTTCCACGCATAGCAGAGCTGCTCTATCCCACTGCAGTGTTTTTCCTGTCATAAAGCATATGGGAAGGCTAGTGCTTTGTCTGTGGATGAAATTATAACAGGTCATAAAGGGCCTGTCATATGCAGTTTTTATAGTCTTAGCCTTTTTGCCCTCTTTGCTCTTTTGACTTAAATTATTGACACTCATTGCTTATTTGAATGTTTGCATTTTATTTGGTCCCCAAAAGTGTGGGGTTCTGCTTCCTTCGCCAATTTTTTAGGTATTGCCTGAGACAGCGCATGCACTTTTGCATGCAAGACTCTAGTAAATAAAAAAAAACTTAAAAAGGTCTCAGTGTAGTGTAGTTCCTATTATCCCAATAGGCTCTGCGCATTGGAATAATATCTTCAATAGTATAGACGTAGGACAGAGGTTAACTAGGTCTTCTACTGACGATATTAAACTTAAAGTTTAGTGTTTGCCAGCTAGCTCAGAGTTCACTAGAAACTTTCTCGAATAGACAAGGAGGAGTTTAACCTCCCTGGATAGACAAGAAGGGATTTAGTTTCTGACAACCATAGAACATGACAACTTTGCTCTCCCCTAATCAAGAGTGTATCTCTAGAGTCGTGTGAAAACAAAAGACAACTTATTTTACTCAGTCAGTTCAGTGCATTCTTAGTTTCACCAGATTGTAGAGAAAAGGAAGAGACGGGCGTGTTCAATAAAAGATGTTATTTATTGATCAGTCTCTTTTCTCATACAAGAGAAATGAATCGCTATTATTGCAATACTTATTGTTAAGTAGAGTGCATACAGTAAAAACAGAATTATAAAATAATACTGTAAAAGCATTGATATGGTTTCTTAGCCATATGATACTTAAAATTGATAAAATAGATACATACATATATACATTGACTAATCGTACTCAACTGGTGCTTCTAACTACGCCTACCACAATGTACCTGATCTAAGCCTAATACGTGGGCGGGAGTAGATAAGTAGCAGTTTAAGTTAAGTTTGCTTTACCAAGGGTCTGCTTCAAGAATTCTCTGCAAGGGGTTATTCAGTTCAGTACCTGGGATTTAGAAGGCTGGAGGGCTGGTATCTCTATCTCAGGGCTTGATATCCCAGCTGCCTGCAAGGGCGGCTGGAAGCGCCGGAGCTGGATTTCTCGGCAGGAGAAAAGGCAGCGTGTCTTTCTCAGCGCGTCAGAAAGGAGGGGCAGCGTCTGTGGGCTTCGCTGTCAGCTGGGCTCCTCGGCAAGTCTTGCTGCTCCAATCTTGTCACCACCTCGTGTGTTTGCTTAAGGCAATGTCGGTATTATTTATACCTGAAAGGTGCCGAGATTGACGTAAGGATGGACATAAATACGTCAATAAGGATGTCATAAGAACTGGTCGTTCGCACATTCTTTACTGAAGTTCTCGGCTAAATCAAAACAATGGCTGCGGGGATTTCCCAGGTCGCTGTAGGTTTGATTTGTTTTGAGAACTCCGTATGCCTATTAGGGGGCTGGAGAAATAGTGCTTGCCTAATGAGATGGCATGCGCTATGACCTAATCAGATAACGGGCTTCTGTGCCATTGTATGGCTAATCAGATAACGGGTTTTTTGTGCAGTTGAATGGCTGCTAGTTAATTATTAACCAGACAAGGGTCAGAAATAGGGGGATCGATACAGTACCCATAGTAAATACATCACACCCACTCCACGTAATCTATGTCCATATTTACAAATCTAGGCATAGTAAACAAAACTAGTAGTGCATGTGTATACCGAACCACCCCAAAATACAATCAAATGCATTTTGAAAATTGGTAATGCGAAATACACGAAAAAGATGAGTATAGTTACTATATGCACTTCAAGCAGTATAATAATGCAAAATCTAATACGCATATTTTGAAATCAGCATGAACGAAATGCGGAAATTACACATGAAATGGCTCTTAATACAGAAGAAAATTCGCGACCATCTCATCACAAAATCATAAATACTTGTGAACATGCTAGAGGGTAGCTAATGTCTCTAGAGTAGCTAAAAATAGAAATTTTGTTCTCTAAGAATAGTTTTACTTTAAGCAGAAGATAAGTGTCCCAAAAAATCGTAAATATATTTGGAAATGGAGAGGAAGAAAAAAAAAATGTCCCGCTCTCCGTAAAAACTGGTGAGAAAATTTCTTATTGCTTTATTTTCAAAGTTGAAGGCCAAATTCAGGGTGTAGGGAAAGCCGTGTGCTAGTTTTCTCAAAGTCATTCTTTCTGCTCTGGTGAAAACATCATATTGTTGAGACTTTCGAAAAAACTGTCAACTGCTTCTTGCGAAAGTTCCACTAACTCGGAAAAATTAATTAACATGCATTCATGAGCATGATTGCCTTCATTGATGTTTCGATCAGCATAGCTGACAGAAGGTCGTACCTGATCGATGCTGCTTTCATCTTGTACTTCACTACTCTTCAATCGTAGTGGTGAAGTCTCCACGAATGCCGTCATCAGGATTGGTAGCCGCTGGGGACAGTACAATGCATGAGCCGTTACCGGACCCAACAAAGTCTCTGCGTCCATTGGCACATCCGATTGTAGTGTCAGACAGGTGTCCAACACGCATTCTTCGCCGCATAGCAAGCACCTTAATACAGGCATAACACAACGTTGCCACATCGGTCTAAATGAAAGAAACCAAGTCATGTTCAGGTCTCTAAGCCGGGCTATTCCAAGGACTTTAGTTATGCGGTCCCTGTAGCGTATGGCTAGGATTGTTTCTTCCATTGTCGCTGGTGTCTTGTCTGTGACGTGGTTTGCCATAGCGAAGTAACAGGATCAAAAATAGGATGCCTGCCACTAGTCCCAAAAGGAGAGGAAGTCCGCCAAAGATGGAATGGACAAAATCAGGAAAAATACCCAGGATGGCTTTGAATGGGGTTAAAGCTCCCGAAAACACTGTCTTAAATACACTCGAGATTCCACTTGTATCAGAAATATTTAAGATTTCGCTCAGTATTTCTGCAAAATGTATGGGGGAATTGGTTGATAACAGTGAATGAATCTCTGCAGTTGTCCTTGCAACTTGGAGATCATACGTTTCTTTTGATGACGTTAACCAGGTTGGCGTCTGTAGGAGCACAGTCTTCATTCTGCTTAAAGTATCAATTCGAATAGAAGAAATTTTCAAACTGGGCCATAACCTTGCCTCCCTGTCTCGAGCATCGTTTGGGAACAATACTCGTTCACAGCACATGACCTTCATAGTCACGGTTATGAGATAAGGTTTTCCAGGCAGCAGACTGCAACATCTGCGATCTACAATTAGAATGTAACTCCCGTTCGAGAGTTTCCTAAAGAATGGTTCTATTTGTGTTGCAGGTGTGCCTAGCTGGTGACATGAAAGGTTATTTGTAGTCCCTTCGCAGGCTCCATGCAAACTAATACCCTGACACAGAAGTGTACCGCTTATTGACCTTGCACAATTATTGCCACTAAGAAACACATTCTGGCCTTTATTACTAACACATGTGTGTGTATAGGGCAAGTTCCATGTTGACTTAATGTACCCTTTACCCAACCTTTCATACTGGCCTGCCTGTATATATTTTTGGCAGTATTGAAACTGGAAAGTTGTTATCGGGATATTAATTATCCCATGTATTATCCATTCAATGACAGGTCGTTCTGACATTGTCAATGGTAATCTCTCAAGTTTTTCAATGCTCAGAATTGTATAGTCAGCACCCTTCTGTGCCAAACTGATTTGTTTATCAGTAAGGTTAAAGATATTAAATAGTGACGTTGTGTTGATTAAACGCCAAGGCACATAGCCTGAACGCAGATTTTGTAACGTCCAGCCAAGTTGTACAATAGAACGCAATTGGGACTGACCGTGTTGTAACATCAGTAAGTCTTGCGATATTATATCGATTGCTGAAGACACAATACTGTCCAGTGAATATATTCTGGAGGACAGAGTCATTAACCCATTGTCCACAACAGAAAGTGATTTTTCCAAATGAATACGGTCAATTTCCCGTAGTTTTTCTGCTGTCTCAATTTGAGTTTCTTTCCAAGCTTCATTGTAAGCTGCATATATAGAGGCCGCTATGAAATGTTCTTGACGCTGTTTGCGTGGTCCCATAATGAAATCACGCAAGTCAGCACCCTCTTGAAGTAAAGTTAGGTGTTGCTTAATTTCTGCCAGTGTGGATGTTTGTAGCCATTGAAGGCAGAGCTTGCCCACACTGTAAGTAGTTACTATCCCTGGATGTTGTCTTTGGGAATATCTAGGGTCTGGCCTGGTCAATTTGAACCCCTGTATTTTGTTCAGGAATCTGTCTTGACAGTTATTTGTGTCTGTGGGCCAGATCAACCATTGTTTCCAATCAGGATGTGTTCTGTTTTGGTTTAAAATATGGTTCACGTCTATCTCAACATCTATAGAGCTATTACTGTTCGTTGTTGGCTTTGGAATAGACGGTTTGTTTAAGTCTTTGATTTTGGCTAAGCCAAGACAGGTAGTTTGTTGAATAGTATCATTCAAAAATATAATTTGTTCTGGGATCATGCAGGCTCTGAACAATGATTCTATACCTTGTACTTGCCAATCTTTTGTACCCCAAACAGTTTTTGCTTCAATGTTATTGTTCCAGAAATCAAAACCAAATGTATTCATTTGTTCAAAAAATGAATCTGAATATATCAATTTCGTGTTTGTAAGCATGGTCTTCATACCTGTCTTATTCGACAATTTGAAATAAAATGTTTCTGCATTACTTGTGTTAAACCCTGAAAAATATGAATATTTATCATAAAATGTTTTAGAACTACCCTTTGGAGGAGTAGCACAATGTTCCCATTGGTTATAATTTAAAACATTTCTAGGTTGTGCCGATTTATGGAGATAATGGTTACCATAGTGGTTGTAGCAGAACATTTGATCATAATTAGACGAACCCTGCAAATAATCATGTTCTGTAAATTTAGCAGACATTACTAGGTCAGACATCATATCATTAATACTTTCAAAGTCCCAATCATCAGCAAATGTGCTTGGTTTTACAAAGTCACTTAACGAGATCTTAAATTGATGTGGATACTTCAGGATTTCAACCGGGCCATAGATTTCATAATCAGTATTGTCCCATGCTACACCGCCTGGTATAGGATTGGCTGTGAAGTTTACTGAAGAAAGTTCTCTTTTCTCGACATGTGAAGATGTGTGTGGTTTAAGGACCAAGTTGATTTTCTGGCTTGCTGTGTCCATTTTAGCATATTTTCCCTCAATGAAATGTCCCAAGCATAGTACCATGATGAGCCAAAGTATGAGGACAAATGCACCTAATGTCACCCAAATTTCAATCCATGGAGAAGTCAGATAGGTTCCCTTTAGTTGATGAAAAAGTTCCTTTGCTTTGTCTTTAAAAGTTTTTGTTGATGGCTGTACTTCTGGTTCACTTGGATCTTCAGAAAAATCATCGAAGTTGATGAAGTAGCCGGATGCCGTTCTGTCAATTGTTCCAATTGCTTCTGGATTACTTTTTGCTTTTGGATTTTGCTTTGTTTCATTAGAAAAGTCTGTAGTTACATCATAATAGGTCGGTGTTTCTTGATGAAAAGCTTTGATTTGGGGTTTAAGAGGTTTAAGTTCCATTGCTTTATTGCATAGTCCGTGTTGTTTCACTGTAGATTTTTCAAATGTGATCAGTCTTTCAGTTTGAACCTCTGTGGATGTAGCAAACTTTGGTGTTCTGGTACTTCTTGGGAGTCCACTTGGCCTACTATTTGTTATCGGCCACATGATTGTGGTTTAACCAGGTCGATGGATATGACTCGGTTCTCCTTTTTACCAGCAAGGGGCGGTAGTACTACTGATCTTGTCCCGTTGATAGACAAGACAGGAACTGCTTTTCTGTAAGAAGGCCCAAATTCCTTCTTTACCGCGATCTTCTCTCTGACCAGATCCCCGACTTTTGGAATCCAGACAGGCCTTGCTGGGACAGGTGGTTTTTCTTCAGTGGTTGTTGGCTGCTGTTTCAACTTTATCTTGCTCAGGTCTTTTCTTGTTTCATTTAAGTCCTGTAAAATAGCCAAACGATCTTTGATATCAAAGCATTTATCTTTAACCACTGAAGTCTGACTATCAAGGTCCTGGATCAACATTCTAGTCCCGAACAATAGTTCGTACGGACTGAGTCCTTTCAGAGAATTTCTTGGCAGGTTATTAAGACTACGTTGGACACTTATTAAATGTTTGACCCACCCAGCTCCTGAACCTAATACCTTTGCTGTTATAGATTGCTTTATGCCTTGGTTTTTTCTTTACACCATCCCGTTTCCCTCAGGAAGGAAGTGAGAAGAGTCCCGCAATGCAATGTTCATTCTGGCCAGGCACCCCCCATAAGCTGTTTTAGAGCTAAAGGAAAGATTTTGGTCAGAACGTAACATGCTTCTAGCGTATATGCCATTATAGACTCGCAAATCTTTGTATAACAGTTCCGACGTCAGCCGAAAGTTGGGGTCTACATTATAAGTGATAATAGTCTCTACATGTTAATATGACGCATTATTCATACTGGGTGTGTTTATGTTGGTAGCCTATTCCTTATTGAGCGAAAAGCCGTGGGAATATACCGTTTCGTTCACCACTGCGATCTCTGTTGCAGTTTGGACAGTTCCTCGCGAATAGGTGTTGGTCCAGACTCATTCCTGGCCACCAGTATGTTGTTTGTAATTCTGCTAGAGAATTTTTAATTGTGCGATGTCTTAGACCCTCGCCAATATGTGCGTCTACTATTAACAAGACTCTCTTGTCCGTGTTTGGAATTACTCTATCCCCCACTCCTGGGATTCGAGCAAAAGGGACTGAGTTTGCATCGATTATGTATGTATAACTGAGTGGGTATTTGATCGGTAGCGCTGAGCAGTCGCCTTTTGATGACGTTTTTACTGCCAGCACAGTTTCACCGTCAATGTATTTTACTGCACGCTTCTTTGTAGCTACGGAAGCCGATTTAGTTGCTACCGCTGTGGCTGTCTCAGCCAATGAATTCCCTGCAACGTGAACGCCATCACGCCGTTGACTCAGTGAATGTATCACGTGAGTTTTTGGTAGTTCTTTCTGTAAAAGAACTACTTGTTCCCAAAGCACTTTTTGCTTTATTGTTGCACCTGTGTCATCTTTGTAACCGTTTTGAATCCATTTCTGTAAATCGTTATTGTATGATTTGATGCAGTAATACGAATCGCACACTATAAGTGTCGGGAATTCGGGATCGGCATTATCTAGCGCCATTTTTAACGCTATTATTTCAGTTTGTTGTTCTGAATTATTTTCCACTGTGTGTTTTTGTAAATAGAGGTCTCAATTTACCTCCGCGCCACACGTCTTTTACAATTTCGCATGTGGCGTTATAAGCCAGCTCTCCCCAAACAGAGGGTTGAGCATGACCGTCTGTATATATTACACAGACGTACTGTCGTAAAGGCAGAATGTCGATTGGCAGAGGGTATTCTCTCTCATATTCTAGATATTTTAATTCTTTCATTTCCGGGTCAAAATAGTATTTTACTTTGTCTGTAGCAACAGAATTTACCCATTGTATCCATTCTGGATTCAGTGCCGTTGTCGGTAAATTACATGGTGTTGTTAATGCCTCAAAAGCTGATTCTGCTGTTCTGACTGTAACTTGTCTTCCGTCGGCTTGGTATTTTTCTTTTGCTACAGCTGTTTGAACCGCATGAACAATGTTTTCCTTAATGCTGAACCTTTTTTCAGCTTCTGTGTACAAATGTGATTTGTATGCAATTGGTACCTTCTCTCCCTCATTAGAGGTTAGGTACGTGAATCCGCATCTTCCTGGGATGACTCGAATCACAAGGTTGCGTGTGTTATCACGTGTTTGTAATTTTGTTTTAACTAACATATCTGTTTGTAAAGATCTCAAAATTTCTGTGTGTTTTTGAGTCCAATTGATTCTTTTAAAATCTGGTTTTATAAGATCATAGAGAGGTTTAACTCTCTCTGCATAATTTATAATGTAAGTTCTTCCGAAATTTAGGAAACCTAGAATTGATTGTAAGTTTTTTAGTGTTCTAGGTGCTTGGATTACAGCACATTTCTCTAGGAAATTGTCAGCCAGGCTTTTGCCTTCACTTGATAGTTCATATCCTAAAAACAGGACAGTTAGATGGGCAATTCTTGACTTTTTAAAGTTGAATTTGTAACCCTCTGCTGCGAACCCAAGTATTATGGTGTTCACTCTCTTCAAGTGAGTATCCAAGTCATCATCTGTTAGATAGATGTCATCGACATAAGATAATGCCTCATCATCATATATTTGTAGTAACTCTGTTACTCTTGCTGAGAATAATCCTGGGCTGTTCTTGAACCCCTGGGGCAAACGACAGAAATTTTTTGCGCGCCATTTATTGAGAACGCGGTCAAATATCTGCTCTCTGGTGCTATATTTTGACAGAAGAATCCATTAGAGATGTCTAATGTTGTTTTGTATTTTTTGCGCACTATGTTATTCATTAGTGCAGCACTATGCGAGTTTTGTACCGCAAAGGTTTTGCAACATGAGTTAAGGTGTCTGTAGTCCAAAACAAGACGATATGAATTATCTGGTTTGGAGACAGGAAACAAAGGATTATTCATTTGTGAGGTGCAAGTTTCAATCACCCCCTGGTATTCAAGTTGATCTAGGATCTCTTTTACCCGTTTTTTAGCTTCTTGCTTAATTGGGTACTGCCTCTGTGCAGTAGGTTGTGATTTTAACTGGATTTTGTGAGGAGGAGAGTCCTCATCCCATCCCACATGGTTTTTATATAATGCAGGAGCTTGCAAGTGTATATTTTTTATGAATTGGAATATGATTTGAGAAGGCAGGCATAATTATTTCTTCGCCATGAGGGCACTCCCTGACAAACTCTGGTGGCCAGTCTCTTTCATCTAGAAGGATGTCATAGCCCTTGGAGAGATTATCCCAAAAGAGACCCCTTATTTTCCTAGTCTTATCCCCCTCCGATACGCAATGTTATTTCATATATTTTATGAGGTTTGCTAACTCTGGTATCTGCAGTTTCCACCTGAATGTATTCATTTGTGTCCACTGTCTCCAGATGATTCATAAGGATCTTGCGAGCTATGCTCACTTCTGCTGCGCTGTCTAGCATTGTCTGAGCCCATTCTCCGTTTTTCAGCTGTGTCCTCAGTATTCTTGGCATGGTTGATTACTTTAATACTGGCTACGTTCTTTTTTGGAAACTGTAATTTTTTATTTTGATGAGCAGGTTCCTTGTCTTTGGACTTGACGTGCTCTTCCCTGTGTTCTGATCGTCCTCTTCTTTCCGATTTCTGCGAGGAAGTCTGAAAAGATTGAGAGGGACGTGTATCAATATCTTGATATCTATCAGGTTTTTTTATATTATCCCTATTTCTAAGGTTGTATTTTTTCACAGAGGGCTCCCTTTGGGGAGACTTGCATCCTTGGTCCGGAGATCTTTCTCTCCGCCGAGGAGACCTTCCTCTGGACTGGAATCTTTTTTCTTTGGGAGTGGATTGTTTTTTTCCATCCCAGCTCTTCTTTTGATTGTTTAGATTATTTTTAATAAACACCTTTTTAGGACTTTCAATAAGTTGGGGTTTTACAGGTATTCCACCCAAACTATCTCTTCCTAGTTCTTCATAGGATTTTTCTATGATTCTGGCAATTTCAAATGGTTGATCTGCTATATTTGTCTCTTTCAACCTCTGGCGGATCACCACATTTGCTGCTTCTCCCTTTATATTGGCTAATAATATTGCCAAGACCTGCTTGAAGTCTTTTAGTAGTTTCATATCAAGAGTTAAAGCAGGTTCTGGACCGTATTCATCTTGAATTTGTTTTAGCACATCTGGTATTACTGACATGGATGGGACACCATGTGTTTTTGTGTAAATGGAAGCAAAGACTGTACCCCAAGTGTCACAGTCCTCCACATGTGGTGCGATTCCCATTGGAAGACAGATAGTCAGAATTCTGTGTTTCTCAACAGAGGTGGTATCAGGGAACACTGCCTCTATTTGAGTGATTTTTTGTGCTAACCAGAATGGAATTTGTTCCCGTTTTGCGGGTACTTTACCTAGACAGGACTGTATGTTCTGTGGTGTAATTTTATTTGTGTTCCCCTGATGAGGGATCAGCTGTGGAATTTTAATCGATGGTTGGACTGTGTTGAAGTCCGCATTACATATTGGACCAATTGTCTATGTATTTTAATTAATTGTTTTAGCTGTGCTAAAAGATCTGGCGCAGGCATTTCTTCAATGTCTGGATGTGGTGTGTATCCGGCTAGGACCGGCCACGTTGCTCCTGGTCTACCTAGTGGACCGAGCCTGGTGATGTGATTATTATGTTTTAGGGCGCCATTAAACCAGAGCAGGTGCTCTTGGTATTTGAGTGGTATTTCCACCTCCTCGAAAGGAGTGTACTCATTAGGAGGTTCCTCTATTTTATAATAGTGGAAGTCCTTTGTTACAGCGTTTGCTGCTGGAAAGTTTATCCATGAATAGAATACCTCTGTCTGCCGATATTCGTGTGCCTCAATTACGAATATGACTGTACCACCTCTCGGTGTCAGCCCATTTTCTATAAGTTTTAAAGTTATAGATTTTCTTACGTTGACCGGGATGAGTATTGCATCCGGGTCTTGCTGTAGGAGACTATTGTCATCCGCTAGGAGTTGAGCTGCTATTCTAGCTGTCTCCCTTTCTTCTTCAGTTTCTGACATTCTACTGTCAAGAAGGTTATTTTGTTTATTTGCAGATCAGGTTTCTATGGAAACAAAGATTAGATGCACAATATTTTGGAACAGTGTATCCTTCAACGTTGAATAAACCAAGAACCATACTTAGGAGTCTCCTCCTACGAAGTTTGGCGGATATAACCTTTCACCCACTCCAGACGTCTTTGGAGTATTATGGGGAAAAAGGGGTCTGTGTGAAAAAGCACGACTGAGTTACTCTAATGTCTTATGTCAGATTTATCGCCTATCCAAACCGTTGGGGGCCATGTAGTGTAGTTCCTATTATCCCAATAGGCTCTGCGCATTGGAATAATATCTTCAATAGTATAGACGTAGGACAGAGGTTAACTAGGTCTTCTACTGACGATATTAGACTTAAAGTTTAGTGTTTGCCAGCTAGCTCAGAGTTCACTAGAAACTTTCTCGAATAGACAAGGAGGAGTTTAACCTCCCTGGATAGACAAGAAGGGATTTAGTTTCTGACAACCATAGAACATGACAACTTTGCTCTCCCCTAATCAAGAGTGTATCTCTAGAGTCGTGTGAAAACAAAAGACAACTTATTTTACTCAGTCAGTTCAGTGCATTCTTAGTTTCACCAGATTGTAGAGAAAAGGAAGAGACGGGCGTGTTCAATAAAAGATGTTATTTATTGATCAGTCTCTTTTCTCATACAAGAGAAATGAATCGCTATTATTGCAATACTTATTGTTAAGTAGAGTGCATACAGTAAAAACAGAATTATAAAATAATACTGTAAAAGCATTGATATGGTTTCTTAGCCATATGATACTTAAAATTGATAAAATAGATACATACATATATACATTGACTAATCGTACTTAAATGGTGCTTCTAACTACGCCTACCCCAATGTACCTGACCTAAGCCTAATACGTGGGCGGGAGTAGATAAGTAGCAGTTTAAGTTAAGTTTGCTTTGGCAAGGGTCTGCTTCAAGAATTCTCTGCAAGGGGTTATTCAGTTCAGTACCTGGGATTTAGAAGGCTGGAGGGCTGGTATCTCTATCTCAGGGCTTGATATCCCAGCTGCCTGCAAGGGCGGCTGGAAGCGCCAGAGCTGGATTTCTCGGCAGGAGAAAAGGCAGCGTCTCTTTCTCAGCGGGTCAGAAAGGAGGGGCAGCGTCTGTGGGCTTCGCTGTCAGCTGGGCTCCTCGGCAAGTCTCGCTGCTCCAATCTTGTCACCACCTCGTGTTTGCTTAAGGCAATGTCGGTATTATTTATACCTGAAAGGTGCCGAGATTGACGTAAGGATGGACATAAATACGTCAATAAGGATGTCATAAGAACTGGTCGTTCGCACATTCTTTACTGAAGTTCTCGGCTAAATCAAAACAATGGCTGCGGGGATTTCCCAGGTCGCTGTAGGTTTGATTTGTTTTGAAAACTCCGTATGCCTATTAGGGGGCTGGAGAAATAGTGCTTGCCTAATGAGATGGCATGCGCTATGACCTAATCAGATAACAGGCTTCTGTGCCGTTGTATGGCTAATCAGATAACGGGTTTTTGTGCAGTTGAATGGCTGCTAGTTAATTATTAACCAGACAAGGGTCAGAAATAGGGGGATCGATACAGTACCCATAGTAAATACATCACATCAGAGCCCTCCCTTTACTTATCAATGGTTGGCTTCTACATCACTTTTATTTCCTTGCTTCTCATTGGTCAGCACCTCTGCTTTCATTTTCTCTTTCTGTGCGTGTCCTGTGTTGCATGAACCAAGTACAGCTTCCTGTCTGTGGCCAGCGTCTTGCCACTGCCCGCATGCTTCTGTGGGCAATTTTTTTTATTTACTTTGTTGCACTCCATAAGAGTGCATGTGTTTCCCTACTCCCGCTTTCTAGGGTGTGGCTTGCTCTCTCCCCCCCTCCAGTTGGTTCTTGCCCCATCTCCCTCCCATCCTTTTCCTGCTGTCCGTGCTGTTAATAGCTCCTTCCCTCTCTCCTCCCATTGTCTGTGGTGTAGCTTGCTTCCTACCTCCCACCTCCCACTGTCCATAGTTTTGCTTGCCTCCCTCCCTTGAGTTGCTTGTCTGTCCTGCCCCCATCCCGCCCTGTCCTACAATGCTTCTTTACAATTGCCTTCTTTGGGCCTCTTTGTGAGACCAGTTTTGCGGTGCCTCCTCCTACAGTCGAAAACAAGCATTGTAAAAGCAATGATGTCTCAACTGTATGAGATCTATTTTCTTAGCTAATGTCTTCTAGGTTAACCTTGGGCGCATCATAGCATTTTTTTCTTTATTTCAGCCACGTTGCACAGCGCTCTTGCTGCTGTGCATTATGGCCGAAAGAAAAGGAAAACAATGCCCCATCACGGCCAATGTTGACCGCATCATAGCGATTGCATTTTCTTAACTTTTTGATGTGTTTTTGCATGTATGTTGCTTTTTGGAGGGTTTTTGTCTTTGTTCTGTTGTTGTGACAGGGGTGGGTTTAGAGGTAAGGGTAGAATTAGGAGCAAGAAGCGATTAGGGGGCATGGGTGGAAATGGGAATGACTGGGTTTAGGGGTGTAAAAGTTTTTGTGCATTAATATTATTTGCTAATCATTAACAGCATCCATAAAATGGATCAACATTCAAATCTACATGTGTAAACAGTGGCGGCTGCCTTGGAACAGAGGTGGTGGGAAGAGGGATGAAAAAATGAATAAAATAAATGTACCTGTTAATGCCGCCGCTCCCTCGCCTACATCCTCAGTCTTGGCACTGGCAGCAGGAACGGAAGCACATAGTTCTCCCAGACTCTCCCAGCCAATCACAATGCTGCATAGCTGCGTCATGATTTGTGAGAGCGGCCTGTTTGGCTGCTCAAGCAGTGCCTGGGAGCCAGGGCATGTTCTCCACCCAGCTGTGTAACACAGCCAAGTAGAAAACATGCTAAATGCACAAGACGGGTTGCCGGCCAAACTGTCATGCGCACTAAGAGTTAGCAAACCACTCCTTCTCCCTCGGCTCTGGCCAGCCCAGCCCTTCTGTGGCTCCGAGTCCCGCACAGAAAAATAAAATTATGATAATGTCTTGTTATTATCATTTACTTTTTCTTTGGCTCAAGGAGCCGTGAGGCGACGCTCCTCTGCCTTAGCGGAGGCACCGTTACTGTGTGTACACTTATATGATGCTAATGTCTTTGAAACGATTTTGAGTGACTTGCTAAAGTGCATTTTCTTGGCTTATGCTAACTAGGCCTCAACATCATCTTGTTCAAAATGGATACCTCACACTGTTTCTTAAGTGCTGCATGTATTCATGAAAGTCATGTTTGTTTACTTCTGAATTGCACTGTTCTTGAAGAAGACTTTCTAGCATAGACTCAGTAATGTAACGTTCCTCAAGGTTTCTTCCACTTGCTCACAGTATTGCATTTATTCACACTGGTTCATTGTTGTTTTGTGACTGGTTTGTTCTGACAGCTCCGGATGAATTTAGCATAGAGGGAGCTGAACTAATATTCAGGAGTGGGTTAGCGCTTACAACCTTAAGATTGTATGACACTCTTCCTCTTAATGCTCCCATTTGCTGAAATTGTATTCTTATGTTCACACCTTGATGAATTTGCACCTTCTATGTTAAATATTAATTTAATTGATTTCAAGAAGACTGATGAACAATCATTCTAAATCATGAGATTTAAATATACATCTTGAAGATAAAGAACGTGCATTTAGTACATCACTAGACTGTGCTTTTAAAAGCTACACTTTTTAAGTTTAGAAATATTTTAACATAAACAATCATTGTGATTTTCGTTGATATATTATTTTCTTTTAACAACAAGTACACTTCAATATTTTCTGGCTGTATTGATGTCATATAATATAGATTGAAACCTAACTTCAACTAGTGTTTGTGGTACGTACCTTTGCAAATGTATTAACATTAGATGGACAAAAATGTTTTTTATAACCTGTTTATTTAGTTTTGTGGGTGGGATACGCCTTCTAAAATGGGATTTTATGTAATGTAATGTTGAATATGACTGATAATCTTTCACATTTGTGATAGAGTATCCTATTGCACAGGTTGTAAGCCAGCGCCTTAATTTATTTACATCAAGGTGCATGCTACCTCATAACAATGCATTCATTTATAATTATACTAATTTTCAATCCTACTTGAAATGCAATACTGTAGAAACAGTATCAAGTGCAACTAATAAGATGTTGTGGTGATCTGACTGTTTCACTATTAGTCAAGTCAGTGAGAGAGTAAAAATAACTCTAAAACCATTCCCATAAGTGGTGACGTAACACTTTGATGGCACATGTGTTGTAATGATTGAACTATGTCTCCTTTTTGGAATTTTCTCGAGACATATGCAAATATTGTTTTAAACTTTCAACTTATTGGTTGCTAACTTTTACAAAAAAAATTTGTAATGACATTAAACGGAAATAGAATTAGGGGCATCAAAGTTAGGGAAGTAACATTTTACCATTAAATAAAATGAAATAATTGATAATCATTCTTTTTCACCAGGTGCCTATACAAACAATAGGCAGATTGACATCACTTTTGCTTGGCCGGAACACAGCTGCATTTTGACACAAAATTGTATCTTTTGATAGATCCATGAACTATAATAATGAACTTTCTTTTTCCAATTTTTACCAGCACTAAATTAGTATTTTCCTTTCATTAATGAACAGTTAGGACCTATTGTAAAGAACCATTCCTGTATGTTTATAATACATGCCTGCCTAATAATCACATTTGTCAATATAAGCAGGCATACCCACCTCACACTGGTGAAGATATCAAATAATAACGGTGAATAAATATGAAGTATTAGACCATTATGTTGGCAAGTCAGCTATGTTGATATTATACTGTTATCTGTACACTTCAGAATTACGAAACATTAGGATACACTTTATCAAAAAATGTTGATAGTTTCTTAGGAATTGTTTGAGGGCCTAGTCCATCACAAAAGTTATCAAAATGTTGCTGCTCATATTCTTTTTGGCACATTAGCAAAAACATTATTTTTATGTTGTCCAGCATGTCCCGGTGGTTTGTACAAAAATTCCACATTTTAAAAGAATTCTAAAGCACATTGTCATTAACGACATATGCAAAGTTTAATTACAGTGGTTTGAGGAATATTTTTGTTTCATCATTCTAACATTAGAAAAAAAATAATTCTTATTTGTTTTTCAGGAAACACTAACAACTGTGATAAACAACATACATTAATGTTGTAAATTAATGATGAGCTAGATAGTGAAATAAAAAGCAGAAATTAAAATAGACCCAGATGAGAAAAGTACAGACTTTATGTTGACAACTGATTACTAGTAAGAAACACAAAGGGAGTGCTACTGGTCAAAGTGGACTAGAGAGTGTCTGCTTTCTCCTAAGTAGTGTGTGTATAGACTGAAAAGTAGTGAGAGAAGAAGAGAAGAATACCCATCAGCCCACCCATTGGCAGAGCTTCATCATCTGGGATTTTTTGAATCTAGGCTGGTATCCACTAGATTGCTCACTGTTGTTATTGTGAGTAAATTCTAGTAGCGGATCCACCAGATTTGGCTTTCTTCAGGACCTAAGATAACAACACTACTGCAACTATAACTGGATGTAGAATCGCCTCTTCCAAAATTTGCTTGGGAGTGGCTACCTTCCCCTCGGCTCAGAGGGGCTTGGAGGTAGCGACGGACAGAGCGGGCCTCATTACCTGAGCGAGCGCCAGGCGAGGTGAGGCCAGCGATTCTACATCCATGACCTTCGAAGCTACCACTCACTAACCTGTCAGATGGTAGGCATTTCATGCATGGTATGTAACTCTCACTACACTTTTTGGTTATAGTTGCAGTAGTGTTGTTATCATAGGTCCTGAAGAAAGCCAAATCTGGCTGAAACATGTCGACCAGCTAACTTACCACCTGGATAGAAGTATTTGTTGAATTTCTATCCACACTCTGTGTTTTAACCTTGTCATCATGGTGACCACCAGAATAAAAGTTACCCCTTGGCACCATGTTAGTCAATTTTAACACACCTTTTTTCACTAGCATATATTTTTTGAGCACTGCAACCTTCTGCCCTCAGCTCTTTACACCATTACTCCTTTTGGCCTTTTTCCAATCACTAGTGGATCCGCTACTAGAATTTACTCACAATAACAACAGTGAGCAATCTAGTGGATACCAGCCTAGATTCAAAAAATCCCAGATGATGAAGCTCTGCCAATGGGTGGGCTGATGGGTATTCTTCTCTTCTTCTCTCACTACTTTTCAGTCTATACACACACTACTTAGGAGAAAGCAGACACTCTCTAGTCCACTTTGACCAGTAGCACTCCCTTTGTGTTTCTTACTAGTTAGATTTGGGGATAGGGTGCACCTTGGTCGGTAACATTTTTTTCCCCTGTAGACCCTCTTTTACCCTTGTTTTTTGACAACTGATTACTTACACATTTGTTGCTGTTCCATTGTTCTCAGGTCCCTCGCCATGTCAGGGTAGGTCTCCACCACAAGCCACAGCATCAGAGGAATCAGGGAGGGCCTCACTCGTGGTGATTTTTGGAAATACCTTCCTAGCTTCTGGAGCGCTGTTATTTTGCTCCAGCGACAAAGGTCCTCTCATCTCTTCCTACAATTCAGGGCTCATAGACACCTAGCTGTCAAACCACCGTGGTAATGGGCCATCAGATCTTCTTCTTCTGATGTTTGCCTATTCCATTCAGACTTTGGCATATTGTTTGATGGATTTTACTGTTGAGTTATCCATAAACCAAGGTTGCACTGTAAGTTTAGTGGTTGTAGACCATTTGATAAAAGTAGAGCATTTCATACCTCTGCCTGGTTTACTTTAATTGAAAATGTTAGTACTGATTTATTTCACAATATATTATTTGTCTGCATGGATTTCCACTGAGCTTGATCACTGGTAGGGAGTCTTAGCTTATTTCAAAGTTTGTGTCTGCTATATCTAAGAAATTAGAGTTTGATGCTTTTCTGTCCACTAGTTAGCATCTTGAAAAAGATGGGCTGAAAAAACATTGAATCAATGTGTTGAACAGTATTTGGGATACTATACATTAGCATCAGAAGACTGTAGCTGAATGTTGTGGTTTGCCAAGTAACCTTTTAATAAAACAGAGCATTCATCTATGCCATGTAATCTTTCATTTGTATGTCCATCATCTCTGTATAATTTGCCTCAATCAGACAGTTTCTATGTCAGTACCTTCTGTGCAAAAACATGTAACTAAGTTAACTAACATACAGAAATTTACAAAAGAAGCTTTGGAAACAGGTAAATAGGATTTTAAATGTTATGCTGATCATAACAGAAGTCCTGCACCTCAGTATATTTTAGGTGAGAAGTTTGGTTACTTACTGCAAAGTTTGCAATTGAAAAAATCCTCTAATTTGCGGCTCCATTTGTAATAGAAAAGATTGGGAAACCAAGTGCTGTTAGAATGAGGTTGCCTCAGTCTATAAATGTTCACAGTCTGGCTCTGAAAAGGCACATCTAGCTTTACATCCTGTTCCAGTGGAAGCAAATTCAGAAAATGAGTATGAGGTACACAGAATTTCAGATGCAAGAATTACAAGAGGAAGTTTCCAATATTTGGTGGATTGGAAGGGGTTTTGTCCTGAGGATTGATAATGGGCACCTGCTTCCAATCATCTTGCTCCCTGCCTAGTTCAAGGCCTCTACGCAAGACATCTTGATAAACTAGGACCCTCACCACAGACACAGCAGCCTTTAAGAAATTGGGCACTGTAAGGAACTAGGGATGGAGGTACCGCTTACTACTTTACAGTTTTATATAAATGCTGTTGGTGTTTTAGCCTAAGTGCTGGGTTCTCTTGCAGCTATGTGGAAATCAAGAGTCTCTGTGGAGTCCTGGGGCAGAGTGGATTGAGGTGTGCATGCATTGAGAAATCACTGCTTGTCAGCACACTAGATTGAACAGCCATTCCCACCAAACCGATCTCTTGCCCATGCCAGAGTGTTGGCAGCCATTTTGGATTATAGGTTATAACTTGCCTTGCGGTTGATGGCGTCCTTGCTGGGCAGCTTTAATACAATGTTGCTGCAGCCAGATCTTGCTATTTGACTCCAGATTTCTCTTTGCTGAGACCATTTGCTTGTTAATGATTGTCTGTATCTGTGAGAGGATCAAAGATCTGCATTTTTGTGGAAATCAAACACCATCAAGCTTCAACCCATTTGAAACTATTGTAACTGGGGTTTAAATCACCAAGGGTTGCAGTGAATGCTTTGAAGTCATTCTGTGTGTCAGCAATAGGGTTATTGGTTGGGGTGAGGGGAGTCTTACTCAGGCAACAACCACAATCCTTGTCAGGATGAAACACAAAAGTCACTAAAGTCACCTGTGCTTAACTCTTGTGTAGCTTGGCACAAAAGCAGTCAGTCTTATCTTAAAGGCAATGTGTAAAGTATTTATGCAGCATGTAAACTGTATGAAAGTGAAAACACAACACAATAAACATCCCAAATCAATTTAGAAAAAATAGAGTACATTTTCTATTCAACCGCATTGCCTTCATCAATTATTGCAACGACTGAATATCTCGTATATCACTGGGTTTATCTGTTTTTTGAAATTGTGGATATGTAATTTTTTCTGTTTTCACTGATTTTCTTTGTATGTCTTTAGTTGTAAATAATCGATTTTTTGCCTTAGTTTGAACACTTTGTATTACCTATAAATGTCTTTTTTAAAATGTGAAAAACGAAATGAATAAATAAATGAAATGTAAACAAAAGACAAAAATAACAAGAAAACATACAATAATTAAAATAAAAAGATTGAAGAATTTTGTTATATAAACTCATTATTTCTGTACATGTTTATTTGAATGTTGTGGAGGGTCTATCATTATGTCTAGATTTTGATCTAGGGATTATCAATGCCCTTGAAGTTGGCTACACTTTCTTTCTCTACATAGTTTACCTTCCCTACGAGTAGCTAACTGAGTACATTGTAGGGGCCCCCTTTTTTCCAGTGAAAGTGAAAACACAACACAATAAACATCCCAAATCAATTTAGAAAAAATAGAGTACATTTTAATAAATAAAATGATACCAGAACGCCAAATATCTAATGAGTACAACCAGAGTGATTGCATTTTAAAGTTTTTAATGAAAATAGTGCTAACGATTTGCAGACCTTTGGTCATGCTAGACCAGGAGAAAGTCACAAGTTCAGGCTGACTGTGATGGAATGTTGGTTGGATACAGGGAATAAGTTAGTCTAACTGAAAAGTTACGTTCTCAAGTCAGGCGAGAAGAGTTCCATTCACATTGGAGGAGACCACGAGCATCAGGTTGAGCGTGGTGTGCAATCATTACAATAGTTGGAAGAGCAGGTCAGGCATCGAGGGCAGTCGTCGCTGTAGCGTGAAGAGCCGATCACAGACAGTCATTGCTGGAGCTTCACGTTGGCGGTTTGTCGCGGGCTGTCGTTGCAGTAACGCGAAGAGCAGGTCTCGCATTGCCGGTTGCAACGGACAGTTGGCATGAAGAGCAGGTTTTCCAGGGCTTCATGTTGGTGGTCGTCATGGGTGGCAGAGTCTTGGTGCAACTGGCCTGTTTGCCATCACGAGGAGCCTAAACTATAGGATTTTCACCTTTTCTTTCAGGAGGAGCTTTCACCTATGCCAGCCAAGGATCCAGGACTTGGGGGGGAGGGGGTACCTCTTAGAAATCAGGACTCACTCTAGCAGAGGCCAACAGCAGGGCTCAGTCATGTCCAGTTGCAGCAGGTCAGCTGGGCAATTGCAGGGAGCCTCTTAAGCTTGTTGCGTCCCTGTAGGCAAAAAGGAGTTGTGGCCAACTGACCGCTGGAGTCACTGTGGGTGGCCTGGGTTAAAGGCAAGTAGGTCCAGTCTTCCTTCTCATTAAAGCAGGAGGGTAGTCCTCCTTCTGAAACTTCCATAGATCCAGGAGTATTCTGATGAGTGGCTCTGGAGATCTAATATTTATACCTGGTGCCAACCTTTGTGTGCGGGATTCACTGACCTACCCATAACAATGGCTCTGGAAAGTTCTTGCCCTTTCCCTTTATCAAGCAGTACAAAAGGGGGTGTTGATGGACGGAGCATCTGAACCAATCAAACACTCACACCCAGTCAAAAGATCTGGGTTTAATCCATCACCGTTCTTTAGCCCACTTTTCCACCCCAGTTCAGACATGGCCATATGCAAATCAGTCTGACCCTGTGCCTCATGGGTCAGACTGATTTGCAGCAGCACCACAGCAGAGTGGGCTAAAAAACGGTGATGGAATAAACCCAGATCTGCTGAGTGGGTGTGAGTGTTTGATTGGTTCAGATGCTCAGTTCATCAACACCCCGTTTTGTACCCCTTTGTTCGCCATAAGTTGGCGGGGTATGCCAGACGTGAGTCCCTTGCTCACTTTGCCACTGGATTCAAGCAAGCCTGGCTGAAGACGGCTGAAATGCCAGAAACCGGTCCTAGGAAGCTTGTTTCCGGTCCAGGGAAGGCATGGCTTGGCAGTTCGGGCTGGACTGTTCCCATGAGGCACAGGGTCAGACTGATTTGCATATGGCCATGTCTGAACTGGAGTGGTAGAGTGGGCTAAAGAAGGGTGATGGATTTACCCAGATCTGTTGAGGAGGAGCCGCGCCAGCGACCAAGATGGCCACTTGAGCATCGGCTCCGCCGGCCGCCACACCCTGACTTGCCATCCGGCACATTATCCTGAGCCCCATCCCTACCATTGGGTGGGGGACCAGCACCTGAGCCACCAGGTGAAATTTTGAATGATTTGGGCGCTCCGATGACCTAATACCGTCGTCTGGAATTTTGGAGCCTTCTGGAAACGACACCGGGACCCCGCGTGTGGCACTGCCCGCTCTGGAGTTCAACAACAACGGCAAGTGGGACTGGAAGTGCTCGGTGGCACCCGATCCACAGAAGTGGTGTCGCATCTGCGGTGCCTCCGGGTCCCCCTCTCAGACTTGTTTACACTGTGCTCCCCTGCCGGGACGGAGCAACCCGCGATCGACAGGCTTTGATTGACTTGGCGACACATTGGCTCGGCCTTGTTTGATCGGCGGAGGTGGTGCCCGGATAGGGGCTGAGAATGGAGGGTGAGAGGGGACCCCGAAAAGCCACCGCCGAAAACATTGAGGGCTACCAGACTGGTTCAGTCCAATAGACTGGAAAAGTACAGTTTTTCCAAGGGGTCCCCTGTAGTGTAGTTCCTATCATCCCAATAGGCTCTGCGCATTGGAATAATACCTACAGCAGTAAAGGCCTAGACCAGACGTTAACTAGGTCTACTACTGTCGATACTAGACTTAAAGTTTTGGGTTTGCCAGCTTAGCTCAGAGTTCACTAGAAACTTTCTCGAATGTTCAGGAAAGAATTAACTCCCCTGATTAGACAAGAAGGGATTTAGTTTCTGACAACCATAGAACATGACAACTTTGCTCTCCCCTAATCAAGAGTATATCTCGAGAGTCGTGTGAACAAAAGGCAAATTATTTTACTCAGTCAGTACGTGCATTCTTAGTCTCATCAGATTGTAGAGAAAAGGAAGAGACGGGCGTGTTCAATAAAAAGGTGTTATTTATTGATCAGTCTCTTTTCTCGTACAAGAGAAATGGATCGATATTATTGCAATACTTATAGTTAAGTAAAGTGCATACATTAAAAGCAATAGTATAAAATAATACTGTAAAAACATTGATATGGTTTCTAAGCCATAAGATGTTTAAAAATGAATAAAATATATTACATACACATATACATTTGACTAAACGTACTCAACTGGTGTTTCTAGATACGCCTACCCCGTGTACCTGACCTAAGTCTAATACGAGGGCGGGAATAGAAAGTTACAGTTTAAGTTAAGTTTGTTTTTGCCAAGTGAATAACTTAAGAATTCTCTGTGAGGGGTTATTCAGTTCTGTACCTGAAAGTTAGGTTGAATGAGGAATGGTATCTCTCTCTCTGGTCTCGATATTCCAGGCTGCCTGCGAGGGCTACCCAGAAACGCCGGGGCTGGATTTCTCGGCAGGAGAAAGCAGCGCGTCTCTCAGCGCGTCAGGAAGGCGGGGCTGCTGCCAGCGGGGTCTGCTCTGCTCTTGGCTTCGGCAAGTATGGCTGCTCCGTCTCGTCACCACGCGTGTGTTTGCATAGGGCAAGATCGGTAATATTTATACCTTTAAGGTGCCGAGATTGACGTAAGGATGGACATAGATACGTCAATAAGGATGTCATACGACTTGCTCGTTAGCACATTCTTTTACTGAAGTTCTCGGTGAAATCAAAACAATGGCCGCAGGGTTTTGCCCAGGTTGTCATAGGTTTGATTTGTTATGAGAACTCCGTATGCCTTATCAGGGGCTGGAGGAATATCGCTTGTCTAATTAGATCGCAAGCGTTATGACCTAATCAGATAACACGTTCCTGTGCCGTAGTGTGACTGCGTCAGATAACGGTATCTGCATCATGGGGATTTTCTGCCTCATGGGCTGACTGCTAGTTAACTTGTCGGTTTGTTTAACTAGAATAGGGTCAGGAATAGGGGGATCGATTCAGAACCTATAGGAATACATCACACCCACTCCACGCTAACTATGTACATATTTACTAATCTATGCATAGTATAACATAGTACAACATACTATAGAGTATAGTGTATACCTTACCACCCCAAAATACATAAATGCATTTTGAAATTTTTCAAATATACGGCTTATTTGGTATATGAGAATTACACATGAAACGGCTTCTTAATACAGAAAAAAAGTTCGAGACCATTCCATCACAGAATAAAATATTTATGAACGTATCAGCGGGCAGCTAATGTCTATAAGCTATCTAAAATTTAGAAACCTTAGTTCTCTAAGAATAGTTCTTACTTTAAGCAGAAGATAGTGTCCCGAAAAATATGCAAAAAAATTTGGGGCTGCTGAAAAATTGCTGTCCGTGAACTGGAGGGAAAATCTGTTCATGTGACTTTATTTTTAAAGTTGAAGGCCGAATTCAGGGAACGCCGTGTGCGAGCTTGCTCAAAAGTCTCTATTTCTGTTCCGGAGAGAACATCATATCATTCAGGCTTTCGAAAAAACTGTCAACAGCTTCCTGGGAAAGTTCCACTGACTCGGAAATAGGTGTAATCATGCATTCTTGCGCATGATTGTCTCCATTGACATTCTGATTTGCATTACTGACAGAAGGTCGTACCTGTTCGATGCTGCTTTCATCATGAACTTCACTACCCATCAATCGTAGTGGTGAAGCTTCCACGAATGCCGTCATCAGGATTGGTAGCCTTTGAGGGCAGCACAAAGCATGAACCTTGATCGGGCTCAACAATGTTTCTGCATCCATCGGCGCATCCGATTGTAGCGTCAGACAGGTGTCTAACACGCATTCTTCTCCGCATAGCAGACACCTCAATACAGGTAAAACACATCTTTGCCACATTGGTCGAAATGATAGAAACCAAGTCATGTTCAGGTCTCTAAGCCGGGAGAGTCCCAGGATTTTTGATATCCGGTCCCGGTATCCAATGGCTAGGATTGTTTCTTCCCTTGTCGCCAGAGTTTTGTCTGTGACATGGGTTGCCATAACGAAAAATAAGGACTAAGAATAGGATTCCTGTAATTAGTCCCAGGATCAGGGGAAGTCCGCCAAAAATCGAATGGACGAAATCTGGAAAAATACCCAGTATGGCTTGAATGGTGTTAATGCCATCGAAAATACTGTCTTAAATACCTTTGAGACCCCATTGGTATCAGAAATATTTAAGATTTCATTCAGGATTTCCGCGAAATGTACGGGGGAATTAGTTGATAATAATGTATGTATCTCTGCAGTCGTCCTTGCGACTTGTAGATCATACGTTTCTTTTGATGACGAGAGTCTGGTAGGCGTCTGAAGAAGCACTGTTTTCATTCTGCTTAAAGTATCTATTCGAATAGAAGTAATTTTCAAATCGGGCCATGCCCTTGCCTCCCTGTCTGGGAAGGAGCTGGGGAACAATGAGCGTCCACAGCACTTGACCTTCGCAGTCGTAGTTACTAGATAAGGAGTCCCGGGCATAAGACTACAACATTTGCGGTCTACAATAAGAATGTAACTCCCATTATAGAGTCTTTGAAAGAATGGTTCTATTCCTGTTGCAGGTGCGCCTTGCTGGTGACATGAAAGGTTGTATGAATTCCCTTCACAGGCTCCATGCAAACTAATTCCGTTACACAGAAGCGTGCCGCTTAGTGACATCGCACAATTATTGCCACTAAGAAACACTTTCTGTCCTTTATTACTGACACATGCATGTGAATAGGGCAGGTTCCATGTTGTTTTAAGGTATCCTTTTCCCAATTTCTCGTACATGCCAGCCTGTATATATTTTTGGCAGTATTGAAACCTGAAGGTTGAGATTGGAATATTTATTATCCCATGTATTATCCATTCACTGACAGGTCGTTCTGACATTGTCACTGGTAATCTTTCGAGTTTCTCAATGCTCAGGATTGTATAATCAGCACCCTTTTGTGCCATACTGATTTGTCTATCAGTAAGGTTAAAGATTTGGAATAGTGACGTTGTGTTGATTAAACGCCAAGGCACATAGCCTGAACGCAGATTTTGTAACGTCCAGCCAAGCTGTACAATAGAACGCAATTGTGACTGACCGTGTTGTAATAACAGTAAGTCCTGCGATAATATGTCGATTGCTGAAGACACAATGCTGTCCAAAGAAAAAATTCTGGAGGACAGAGTCATTAACCCATTGTCCACTACAGAAAGTGATTTTTCCAAATTAATACGGTCAATTTCCCGTATTCTCTCTGCTGTTTCAATTTGAGTAACCTTCCAGGCCTCATTGTATGCTGCATATACAGAGGCTGCTATGAAACGCTTTTGACGCTGTTTGCGTGGTCCCAAAGTGAAATCACGCAAGTCAGCACCATCAGTAAGTAAAGTTAGGTGTTGCTTAATTTCTGCCAGTGTGGAAGTTTGTAGCCATTGAAGGCATAATTTGCCCACACTGTAGGTTGTTATTATCCCTGGGTGATGTCTTTGAGGATATCTAGGGTCTGGCCTGGTCATTTTGAACCCCTGTGTTTTATTCAGGAATCTGTCTTGACAGTTATTAGTATCTGTGGGCCAGATCAACCACTGTTTCCAATCAGGATGTGTTCTGTTTTGGTTTAATATATGGTTTACGTCTATCTCTTCATCTGTAGAAGTGTTGCTAAACATTGTTGGCTTTGGAATAGACGGTTTATTTAAATCTTTGATTTTGGCTAGGCCAAGACAGGTGGTTTGTTGAACAGTGTCATTTAAAAATATCATTTGTTCTGGGATCATGCAGGCTCTAAACAAAGCTTCTATACCCTGTACTTGCCATTCTTTTGTACCCCAAACACTTTTCAATTCAACATTTTTGTCCCAATAATCAAAACCAAAAGTATTCATTTTTTCAAAGAATGAGTCTGAATATAACAATTTTGTGTTGGTTATCATGGTCTTGGTCCCTGTTTTGTTTGACAATTTAAAATAAAATGTTTCAGCATTACTTGTGTTAAAACCTGAAAAATATGAATATTTGTCGTAAATGGTTCTTGAGCTCCCTTTTGGAGGTGTTGCACAATGTTCCCATTGATTATAATTTAAAACATTTCTAGGTTGTGCAGATCTATGTAAAAAATGGTTACCATAGTGGTTATAACAGTACATACTATCATAATTTGTAGAACCCTGCAAATAATCATGTTTGGTAAATTTAGCAGACATTACTAAGTCAGACATCATATTATTAATGCTTTCGAAGTCCCAATCATCAGCAAATGAGTTTGGTTTTGCAAAGTCACTCAAGGAGATCTTAATTTGGTGTGGATATTTCAGGATCTCGACCGGACCATAAATTTCATAGTCAGTGTTGTCCCAAGCTACCCCACCAGGTATCGGATTGGCTGTGAAGTTGGCTGAAGAAAGTTCTCTTTTCTCGACGTGTGAAGATGTGTGTGGTTTGAGGATCAAGTTGATTTTCTGACTTGCTGTGTCCATTTTAGCATATTTTCCCTCAATGAAGCGTCCCAAAGTTAGTACCATGATGAGCCAAAGTATGAGGATAAATGCACCAAAACCCACCCAAAATTCAGTCCATGGAGAAATCAGATATGTTTCTTTCAGTTGTTTCAAAAGTTCTTTAGCTTTATCTTTAAAGGTTTTTGATGATGGCTGTGTCTTTAATTCACTGAAGCCTTCAGAGGAATCATCGAAGTTTATGAAATAGCCGGATGCAGTTCTGTCAATTGTTCCAATTGGTTCAGGATTTCTTTTTCTTGCATTTTCACTTGGTACTTCATTATAGATTGGTGTGTCTCTGCTAAATGTTTTTATTTGGGTTTTCAGAGGTCTTAGTTCTATTGCATTGTTGCATAGTCCATGTTGTTCTTCTGTAGGCGTTTCGAATGTGATGAGCCTCTTTGTTAGGACCTCTGTACTGGTAGCAAACCTTCGTGTTCTGCTACTTATTGGGAGTCCACTTGGCCTACTGTTTGTTATCGGCCACATGATTGTGGTTTTACCAGGTCGATGGATACAACTCGGTTCTCCTTTTTACCAGCAAGTGGCGGTAGTACAACTGATCTTGTCCCGTTGACAGACAAGACAGGAACTGCTTTTCTGTAAGAAGGCCCAAATTCCTTCTTTACCGCGATCTTCTCCCTGACTAGATCCCCGACTTTTGGAATCCAGACAGGTCTTGCTGGGACAGGTGGTGGTTCTTCAGTGGTTGTTGGCTGTTGTTTCAACTTTATGTTGCTCAGGTCTTTTCTTGTTTTGTTTAAGTCCTGCAAAATAGCCAAACGGTCTTTGATATCAAAGCTTTTTTCTTTCACCACTGAAGTCTGACTATCAATGTCAGAGATCATCATCCTAGTTCCAAATAATAATTCGTACGCACTGAATCCCTTCAGAGAATTTCTTGGCAAGTTATTGAGACTACGTTGGACACTTATTAGATGTTTGACCCACCCAGCTCCCGAACCTAATACCTTCGCCGTTATAGATTGCTTTATGTCACAGTTTTTTCTTTCAACAATTCCGTTCCCCTCAGGGTGAAATGGACAAGAGTACCGCAATTGCACGCCCATGCTGACCATGGCCTCCTTATAAGCCCGAGAGCTAAAAGCAGGACCGTGGTCTGAATGCAGCATGCCAATTGCGTATGTGCCGATAAAGACTCGCAAATCTTTTATAACAGTTCTGGCGTCAGCCGTTCGCTGGGGCCACATCCATATGAATCTCGTGCATGAATCCACTGCGACCAGGATATATTTATAGTTACCATCCCTTTGTAAGGGACCACAGTGGTCTAGGTAAACACAGGCTAATGGTTTATCCGAGATTAGAAGGGGCGTCTGAGCTGGACGTCTCACAGTTGATACTTTCATTTTTTGACATATCTCACATTCTAGAACATAGTTCCTTGTTTGTCTTCTCATTTGTGGCCACCAGTATCTCTGTTTTAATAATGATACTGTGGCTGAGACGCCAGCATGGATAGAAGCAAGCCCTTCGTGTGCCGCTATTATTAGTCCTAACCTATGTTCCATGTTTGGAATTGCCCTATCCCCCACTCCAGGGATTCGAGCAAAAGGAACATTGTTTGCATCAGTTATGTATGAGTATTTTACTGGAAAGCCTTTCGGGAGTGTTTCTATCGAATCCTTTTCTGAAGCGCTGACAGCTTGTAATATTTCGCTGTCTATTTTTGTTTTTGACCGGGTGATGGCAGCTACGGAAGCCGTTTGCACAGCTGCCTTCGCGGCCTCATCAGCCAATGAATTCCCTGCAACGTGAACGCCATCACGTTGATGACTCAGTGTATGTATCACATGAGTCTTTGGTAGTTCTTTTTGTAAAAGAACTACTTGTTCCCAGAGCATTTTATGCTTGATTGTGCCACCTTTCGCATCCTTGAAACCATTCTGAAGCCAGATCTGCAAGTATTCATTGTAAGACTGAACGCAATAATACGAATCGCACACTATGAGTGTGGGGAATTCTCGATCGGTATTTTCAAGCGCCATCTTGAACGCCAGTAGTTCAGCTCGCTGAGCTGTACAATCTCCTAAAGATTGTGTTTTAGTGATTGCTGGTTTAAATTTTCCTATGTGCCAGCGACCTTTAACGATTGCGCACGCAGCACTGTAAGCTTGCTTACCCCCCACTGCGGGTTGTGCTGATCCGTCTGTATATATTATACAGCCGTAGTGGTCTAGAGGCAGAATTTCGGTCGGCGGAGGACATTCAAATTCATATTGGAGAAATTCTTGTGTTTTTAAGTAAGGATCAAATTCGTACGCCACGTCTGTTGCAGCAAGAGAATTAGCCCATTGTATCCATCTCGGATGGAGTGCTTTAGCATTTGGAATGCTTGCCTTTGTTACCGCCTCTAGGGCTGGTATTGGTGTCACGATTATTATTCGTTTACCTTGTGCCAGGGCTCGTTCTTTTGCTATAGCTGTCTGTGTTGCCGTAAGAATTTTTTCCGTTGGGCTAAATTTCATTTCAGCCTTAGTGTACAAGTGTGATTTGAATGCAATTGGTACCTTTTCTCCCTCATTCAGGTCAGGTATGTGAATCCGCATCTCCCTGGGATGACTCGAATCACAAGATTGCGTGTGTTATCACGTGTTTCTAAGTTTGTTTTAATTAGCATGTCTGTTTGTAGGGATCTCAAAATTTCTGTGTGTATTTGAGTCCAATTGGATCTTTTAAAATCTGGTTTTATCAGATCATAAAGGGGTTTGACCCTTTCTGCGTAATTTGCAATGTATGTTCTTCCGAAGTTTAGGAAGCCTAGAATCGACTGTAAGTTTTTTAGTGTTCTAGGTGCTTGGAGTACGGCACATTTCTCTAGGAAATTGTCAGCCAGGCTTTTGCCTTCACTTGATAACTCATATCCTAAGAATAGGACTGTCAGATGGGCAATTCTGGATTTTTTAAAGTTGAATTTGTAACCCTCTGCTGCGAACCCAAGTATTATGGTGTTCACTCTCTTCAAGTGAGTCTCCAAGTCATCATCTGTTAAGTAAATGTCATCGACATAAGATAATGCTTCATCATCATATAGTTGTAGTAATTCTGTTACTCTCGCTGAGAATACCCCCGGCTGTTCTTGTACCCCTGGGCTAACCGACAGAATTGTTTTTGAGTGCCATTTATTGAGAACGCAGTTAAATATCTGCTCTCTGGTGCTATGTTTTGACAAAAGAATCCATTAGAGATGTCTAATGTTGTTTTGTATTTTTTGCGCACTATGTTATTCATTAGTGCAGCACTGTGTGAGTTTTGCACTGCAAAAGTTTTGCAACATGTGTTAAGGTGTCGGTAATCCAAAACTAGACGATATGAATTGTCTGGTTTGGAGACCGGAAACAAAGGGTTGTTCATTTGTGAGGTGCAAGTTTCAATCACCCCCTGGTATTCTAGCTGATCTAGTATTTCATTTACCTGTTTTTTAGCTTCTTGCTTAATTGGGTACTGCCTTTGTGCAGTAGGTTGTGATTTTAACTGGATTTTGTGAGGAGGAGAATCCTCATCCCATCCCACGTGATTTTTATATAAAGCAGGAGCTAGAGCCACTGCCCACTTTCTAGCAAGTGTGTATTTTTTATGAATTGGAATTTGATTTGAGAAGGCAGGCATAATTATTTCTTCGCCATGAGGGCACTCCCTGACAAACTCTGGTGGCCAGTCTTTTTCAGCTAGAAGGATGTCATAGCCCTTGGAGAGATTATCCCAAAATAGTCCCCTTATTTTCCTAGTCTTATCCCCCTCTATACGCAATGTTATTTCGTATATTTTGTGAGGTTTGCTAACTCTGGTGTCCGCAGTTTCCACTTGAAGATATTCATTCGTGTCCACTGTCTCCAGATGATTCATAAGGACTTTGCGAGCTATGCTCACTTCTGCTGCACTGTCTAGCATTGTCTGAGCCCACTCTCCGTTTTTCAGTTGTGTCCTCAGTATTCTCGGCATTGTTAACTACCTTGATACTGGCTACCTTCTTTTTTGGAAATTGTAATTTCTTTTTTAGTTGAGCAGGTTCCTTGTCTTTGGACTTGGCGTGCTCTTCTCTTTGTTCTGATCGTCCTCTTCTTTCCGATTTCTGCGAGGAAGTCTGAAAAGATTGAGAGGGACGTGTATCAATGTCTTGATATCTATCAGGCTTCTTTATATTATCCCTATTTCTAAGGTTATATCTATTCCCAGAGGGGTCACTCTGGGGTGACCTGTGTCTTTGGTTCGGAGATTTTTCTCTTCGCCTAGGAGACCTTCCTCGGGACTGGAATTTCTTTTCTTTAGGATTGGATTGTTTGTTTCCATCCCAGTTCTTTTTTGGTGATGTAGATTTATTATTAAAAAATATTTTTTCTGGACTTTCAATCAGTTGCGGTTTTACTGGTATTCCACCTAAACTATCTCTACCTAGTTCCTCATAGGATTTTTCTATGATTCTGGCAATTTCCGCTGGTTGGTCTGCTATATCTGTCTCTTTTAACCTCTGGCGGATCGCCACGTTTGCTGCTTCACCTTTTATGTTGGCTAATAATATAGCCGAGACCTGCTTGAAGTCTTTCAGTAATTTCATACCAAGAGTTAAAGCGGGTTCAGGACCATATTCATCTTGAATTTGTTTTAGCACATCTGGTATTACCGAAATGGATGGAACACCGTGCGTTTTTGTGTAGATGGAAGCAAAGACTGTACCCCAAGTGTCACAGTCCTCAATGTGTGGTGCGATTCCCATTGGAAGACAGATAGTCAGAATCCTGTGTTTTTCTAATGGGGTGGTGTCAGGAAACACCGCCTCTATTTGGGTGATTTTCTGTGCCAACCAGAATGGTATTTGTTCCCGTTTAGCCGGTACTTTACCTAGGCAGGACTGGATGTTCTGTGGTGTAATTTTATTTGTGTTCCCCTGGTGAGGGGTCAGCTGTGGGAGTTTAATCGCTGGCTGAATTGTTGAAGTCCGCATCACATACTGGACTAATTGTCTATGTATTTTTATTAATTGTTTTAGCTGTGTTAACAGCTCTGCTGCTGGCATCTCATTGATGTCTGGATGTGGTGTGTATCCGGCTAGGACCGGCCACGTTGCTCCTGGTCTACCTAAAGGACCGAGCCTGGTGATGTGATTATTATGTTTTAGGGCGCCATCAAATAAGAGCAAATGCTCTTGAAATTTGAGTGGTACTTCCACCTCCTCGAAAGGAGTGTACTCATTAGGAGGTTCCTCTATTTTGTAATAGTGGAAGTACTTTGTTACAGCATTTGCTGCTGGAAAATGTATCCATGAATAGTATACCTCTGTCTGCCGATATTCGTGTGCCTCAATTACGAATATGACTGTGCCACCTCTAGGTGTCAGTCCATTTTCTATAAGTTTTAGAGTTATAGATCTCCTTTTGATGACCGGGATGAGTATTATATCCTGGTCTGCTGCCTGCATGGTAGCATCAGCTGCTGCGAGTTCAGTTGCTAATCTAACTGCCTCTCTTTCATCCTCATTGTCTGACATGTTACTGACAGGATGGTTTTTTTCTTTTGTTTGCAGATCAGGTTTCTTATGGAAACAAAGGTTAGATGCACAATATTTTGGAACTGTTTATCCTTCAACGTTGACTATACCAAGAACCATACATAGGAGTTCCCTCCTGCGAGGTCTGGCGGATATAACCTTTCACCCACTCCAGACGTCTTTGGAGTATTGTGGGAAAAGGGGTCTGAGTGAGAAAGCACGACTAAGTTACTCTAAATGTCTTACGTTAGTTTTATCGCCCTTTCCAAACGCGTTGTGCGCCATGTAGTGTAGTTCCTATCATCCCAATAGGCTCTGCGCATTGGAATAATACCTACAGCAGTAAAGGCCTAGACCAGACGTTAACTAGGTCTACTACTGTCGATACTAGACTTAAAGTTTTGGGTTTGCCAGCTTAGCTCAGAGTTCACTAGAAACTTTCTCGAATGTTCAGGAAAGAATTAACTCCCCTGATTAGACAAGAAGGGATTTAGTTTCTGACAACCATAGAACATGACAACTTTGCTCTCCCCTAATCAAGAGTATATCTCAAGAGTCGTGTGAACAAAAGGCAAATTATTTTACTCAGTCAGTACGTGCATTCTTAGTCTCATCAGATTGTAGAGAAAAGGAAGAGACGGGCGTGTTCAATAAAAAGGTGTTATTTATTGATCAGTCTCTTTTCTCGTACAAGAGAAATGGATCGATATTATTGCAATACTTATAGTTAAGTAAAGTGCATACATTAAAAGCAATAGTATAAAATAATACTGTAAAAACATTGATATGGTTTCTAAGCCATAAGATGTTTAAAAATGAATAAAATATATTACATACACATATACATTTGACTAAACGTACTCAACTGGTGTTTCTAGATACGCCTACCCCGTGTACCTGACCTAAGTCTAATACGAGGGCGGGAATAGAAAGTTACAGTTTAAGTTAAGTTTGTTTTTGCCAAGTGAATAACTTAAGAATTCTCTGTGAGGGGTTATTCAGTTCTGTACCTGAAAGTTAGGTTGAATGAGGAATGGTATCTCTCTCTCTGGTCTCGATATTCCAGGCTGCCTGCGAGGGCTACCCAGAAACGCCGGGGCTGGATTTCTCGGCAGGAGAAAGCAGCGCGTCTCTCAGCGCGTCAGGAAGGCGGGGCTGCTGCCAGCGGGGTCTGCTCCGCTCTTGGCTTCGGCAAGTATGGCTGCTCCGTCTCGTCACCACGCGTGTGATTGCATAGGGCAAGATCGGTAATATTTATACCTTTAAGGTGCCGAGATTGACGTAAGGATGGACATAGATACGTCAATAAGGATGTCATACGACTTGCTCGTTAGCACATTCTTTTACTGAAGTTCTCGGTGAAATCAAAACAATGGCCGCAGGGTTTTGCCCAGGTTGTCATAGGTTTGATTTGTTATGAGAACTCCGTATGCCTTATCAGGGGCTGGAGGAATATCGCTTGTCTAATTAGATCGCAAGCGTTATGACCTAATCAGATAACACGTTCCTGTGCCGTAGTGTGACTGCGTCAGATAACGGTATCTGCATCATGGGGATTTTCTGCCTCATGGGCTGACTGCTAGTTAACTTGTCGGTTTGTTTAACTAGAATAGGGTCAGGAATAGGGGGATCGATTCAGAACCTATAGGAATACATCACACCCCGGTGGACGAGAAGCGCGCTCAAGCGGCTGGCCAGGAGGGTGACCCCTCCGGAGAGGACCCGACGATGAAGGATCTGATGGCAGCAATCACCGGGGTCCAGTCTTCCCTCGGTAGGATGGACTCCAAATTGGACACGGTGACTATCGAGGTGGGCCTCATCCGTGCGGACCTAACCAAAACCACGGAGAAGGTCAAGACACTTGAGATTAAAACATCGAGCCTCATAGATGATGTGTCGGAACTTCAGCGGGAGGTGAGAGACCTGAAGGCGTCTCGGACTCAATGTGACCGAAAGCTGGATGAATATTGAGGGACGAGCGAGGCGCAATAACGTCCGCATCCTAAGCGTACCGGAGAGGTCGGAGGGACAGGCCCCGGATCTCTTTGTGGAGGATCTTATCCTGAACCACCTGGAATCCAAGGGCCGTAGTAACTTTTTCACGGTGGAAAGAGCCCACAGAGTTCCTGGCGGACGCCCGAAGACAGGGGCGCTCCCTCGTCCCATGATCGCACGAATACTGAATTTTCGGGATCGAGACGCCATCCTACAGACGGCAAGATCCTCCGGACCTCTGGCATTTGAGAACGTTTCCTTGCTCTTTTTCCCTGACTTCACCCAGACAGTCCAGAAACAACGGCAGGATTTTATGGCAATTAAAAGGCGGCTGCGGGCCTCGGAAATCAAGTACTCCATGCTGTTCCCGGCCCGCCTTCGGATCGAGCACAACGGAAAAACTTGGTTTTTTGACAATCCTGAGGCTGTTGTGGACTGGCTGGACCGTGTTCAGGTGCCGGATACGGAGGGAGACACCCGGGCGTAAAACGAGGAACAGTGACTTTCCTTCTGTTCGTGTCGATTTGACTATGGTGGTGGGGGTGCTGGTTTGACTGGGTCGATTTCTTTCCCCCATCGATATATTTAACATTTTTGGATTTTTATTGAACATTCTTGATGGGGTTTGACGCGGGTTGGGATTGTGGAGGTTGGTGGCCTGTTGTAAGGTCCTCCTCCGTTTCTACGTTTAGATTCTGTAGTTAGTCTTGGGGAGACAGGCACACTGCTAGTTGGGGATGTGCATACGTTGCATGCAGGGGTGCAGGGAGGGGGGTTGGAGAGTTGGGTTTAGGCGTTTTTGATTGTTGGTTTGTGTTTTGTTTATGACCAGTGTCTGCTATGGGTGTCACGGAATGCATCAGAATTCTCGGGGGATGAGTATAGCTTCTGTTAGGTTGGGCTTGGGTATATCCGTCCTCAGTTGGAATGTGAATGGCTTGGGAGATAATATCAAGCGTGCCATGGTGGGGCAGCTAATCAGACGACGATCGCCAGATGTGGTTTTCTTACAGGAGACCCATCTTATGGGTAAGCGATGTATGGCGCTGCACCGGGGAGGGTATAAATTGGTGGCCCATGCGGGTTTTACCTCAGGTTCTAGAGGGGTAGGGATTTTAGTGAAGAACTCCTTTCCGTTCACTATACAGGCGACTTGGTCTGATGACCGAGGCCGATATGTCGGCATCTCGGGGCTCTGGGAGGGTAGGCCTGTCACGTTCCTTTCAATATATGTTCCCCCCCCCCGCTGCAGACAGATACCTTTCGCGACCTGAGCAGGGTGTTTTTGTCATTGCCCATTGGTATCATGGTGTTAGGGGGAGACTTCAATGCTGTGATGGATGGTGAGCTGGACAGGTACCCCTCCCATGTGTTGTTGCCCTCTCGTAGATTGTTGTCGGATTTTGTCTCCGCAACTGGCATGGTTGATGGGTGGAGACTCCGGCACCCCGGTGACTCGGAGTACACACACGTGTCTGCGGCACATCACTCTTTCTCCAGGATTGATCATGTGTTGGTGCCTGCGTCGCAGGCGATGTTTGTTCAGGAAGTGAGTCATCTGGCTAGAGGAGTGTCTGATCATTCGCCAATTTAGCTTCAACTGAAAATTGGACAAAGTAATGTGGCTAGGATAGCCCCAATTAGCGCTTGGCGGTTGAGAGACCCTACTACCAAAAAGGAGATAGTACGTGTTACTGATAGCTACCTCCGAGAGAACCCGGGGACAGTCGACTCTGGCTGCTCCCTCTGGGAGGCCTACAAAACTGTATTCAGGGGGGAGGCGCTCTCCCTAATCTCTGGGCAGAAAAAGAGGAGCAGGGCGGAAATCGACAGGATTGAGGCTGAGCTATCGGCCTTGGAAAGGGAGGTCTCCACTGATGGGGATCCGGGGGCGGTACACCGCCTCGGTCACCTCAGAGACTAATACAAACACCTGGTGTATGATAGGGCGAGGGAGCACCATGCCAACACACAAAGTAGAATTTATGAACATGGTGATAAGGCTGGGAAATTGATTGCGTGGTTGGAGAAGGGTGATTGGGGGTCGCGTCTGGTGCCTGTGCTGCAGCTTGCAGGCTCGGGTGTCACGACGGATCCACAGATTATAGTGGATGAGTTTGCCCGATACTACGAGGAGGTCTATACTTTGATGGGACAATACACAGTGGAAGAGAATGCGGAGGTCATTCGAGATATTCCGTCCTGTCAGTTGAGCATAGGGAGTTTCTGGATTCCGCTATCACGAACGACGAGGTCGCGATGGCTATCCGGGAGGTTCACTCTGGAAAAGCCTCGGGCCCGAACGGTATCCCAATAGAACTGTACAAACTGCATGCAGACCATCTGGCTCCGTTTCTAAAAGACATGTGTCTTGAGAGTAGGGAGAGTGGTGTACTACCTTATGACCAACACATCGCCAATATCATTGTAATTTATAAGGAGGGCAATCCTCGGTTGGAGTGCTCCTCCTATCGACCGATTTCCCTCCTTAATGCGGAGCCTAAGGTCCTGGGCAAGTTACCTGCCAACCGGTTGGTGAAGGTTGTCGCAGCACTGGACCAGTCCGGCTTCATGCCGCGCCATAATACTGCTCTTAATCTCCGTAGACTCCATGGAGTGGTGGCGGGTGCTTCCCGCATTCAAGAGCCGGCGGTGCTTCTGTCCCTAGATGCTACTATGGCGTTCGACGGGGTGTAATTGTTTTACCTGTTTGCGGTGTTGGAGAAGCTAGGGTTCGGACCAGAATTTATACGTTGGATCCGTCTTCTGTACTCAGCTCCGTTGGCCCGAGTGGTGGTGAATAACCATGTATGTATGTATTGCAACTTATATAGCGCACGTATCACCCGAAGGCATCAAGGCGCTTGCTTAGGGAACCCGTCCTGGTATTCCCCTGTGAGATACCCCGGCAGGGTATCCACAAGGTGAAAGCCAGGCATCCCGCCGCGAGGGGCCGTAGTGGAGATTAAGCAAGCTATTGCCCAGAGTCGCAGAGTGTGACCCCGTGAGTCGAGTAGGCACCGGAGCGAGAATTGTCGAGTCCGTGGAATTTTTGAGCCCGAGACCCGCGGAATCGAACCCTGGTCCACGGCCGATCTCAGCTTCCGGGTCTGCCGCCTCTAACCACTGAGCCACGCTTCTCCACATTCAACCATAAGTCCCGCGATTTCCAGCTGGGGAGGGGCACCCGTCAGGGATGTCCCCTTTCACCACTCTTGTTTGCCCTGGTTCTGGAGCCGCTTGCGGCTTGGGTATGATGGGACAGATCAATCAAAGGGCTGCGATGGACCCAGGAGTGGGAGGATAAAATTTCGCTTTACGCTGATGATATTCTCATGTACCTGACCTCCCCCCGGCAGTCCCTGATTGTTTTTCTGGACATCTTAGCAATTTATGGGAGATACTCGGGCTTCGCCATCAATTGGGCGAAGTCGGTCCTTTTCGTGTTGAGCGGTGACCCCCTAGAGTGCCAGCGAATTGTCCGGTAAAAGTCGAATTGGTAAATTTTCGCTACCTTGGAATCCACGTCTCAAAAGATCCTAAGGTGCGCTTCAATGCTAATTTGGGTCGCCCCTTGGCCAGACTCCGTTGTGATATTGCAAAATGGAGGGAGTTGCCGCTTTCCCTGTTGGGTCGGGCGGTTTTGTTTAAAATGATGGTGCTACCTCGGTTTTTATATGCCTTGCAGAACTCCCTCGATCCCGTACACTCTTCATATTTCAATGAGATAGAATTGTTGCAGCGTCAACTTCTCTGGGGCGGGAAACCGCGGATTGCACTATCCAAATTGATGTTACCCTGGTACGATGGTGGGATTGGTTTGCCCAATATTAGGAAATATTACTGGGCCTCCCAATTAGCTCCTGTCAATCATGCAATCTATGGCTCTCCGGCTGACCCCGGGTTTGCCATGGATCGTGGCCAGTTGCCGGGGGGTCAGTACACTAGGGTCCTGTATGCTAGACGTGGCAGGTTTCCTCTGCTGGGTCCGACGTCGGTTTCGACGCGGGTGTGGCATGAGGCTAACCGAGCTCTCAAATGGGAGGGTAAGATAACAATGGCTACGCCATTGTGGAACTCGGAAGCTTTGGGTGGTCTGTGGAAATCGAAGGGTTTCAATCGCTGGGACCTGATTGGTATCTCGCAGGTCCGAGACATGTGGGGCAAGAAGGGGATATTGACCTTTGAGGAATTGCAAGCCAGACACCAACTGAATGAGAGTGAGCGGTATCGATATATACAAATTAAGCATGCACTGGCGGCGGCTATCCCACGCGATGTGAAGCCGCCGGTGGCCTCTCCGCTGGAGGATCGAATTTTGGATGGGTATCTTCCTACCAAGGCGATTTCTTTGGTTTACAAGAAATTGGTCAACCATACTGAGGACCCCCTGGTGAAAGTCCGGGAACAATGGGTTGCAGATGGCTTGGTTTTGGACGACAAAGACTGGAGGGAGGCCGTGTCTTCCCCTTGGGAAGTGGCGATTTCTATGAGACTCCGTCTGGTGCAGCTTAGGATTCTTAGGATTCACCACGAGTCCAGGGTTGTGTCGGATGGGGCTTGCTTCAAATGCAGATTGCCGTAGGGGATGTGGTATGATTGGAACGTTTTTGCATATTTTGTGGGAGTGCCCGGAGATCCATGACTATTGGATCAAGATTCATGAGAAAATGAGTGAGGTGTGGGGAGTACAGATTGCACTTGAGGCACGCCGTTGCCTACTTAATGTATGGGAGCCTTCCGACCTTGCCAAGCGAAACATTGCACAATTATGGGGTGCTGGTCGAGCTCCTCAGCTTAGGAAATGGATGGAGGACCTTGAATGGTGTATGTTTCGGGAGAGGTCCGTGTATATGGCCAGAGGGAGACCCTGCAAATGGGGGAAGATATGGGAGGTTTGGAATGCATACCGTGGGGATATCTGTACGCCGCCAGAAATAGATCCAGTTCGGGAGGACATGGATGAATCATGAGCCCACTTTTCACACTCCTTAATAATTCTGTAATGTTGGAATCTACATTCTTTGATTATGATTTGCGGCTACCTATGGCACGATGGTCATTTCTGTTTGTTTTTTGTTGTTTATGTTTAATAAAAAGATTTATTTTTTTTAAACCAGGTCTGTTGACTGGGTGTGAGTGTTTGATTGGTTCAGATGCTCCGTTCATCACCACCCCGTTTTGTACCGCTTTATTCGCCATAAGTTGGCAGGGTATGCTCAGACGTGAGTCCCTTGCTCACTTTGCCACTGGATTCAAGCAAGCCTGTCTGTAGACGGCTGAAATGCCAGAAACCGGTCCTAGGAAGCTTCTTTCCGGTCCAGAGAAGGCATGGCTTGGCAGTTCGGGCTGGACTGTTCCCATGAGGCACAGGCGCAGACTGATTTGCATATGGCCATGTCTGAACTGGGGTGGCAGAGTGGGCTAAAGAACGGTGATGGATTAAACCCAGATCTGTTGACTGGGTGTGAGTGTTTGATTGGTTCAGATGCTCCGTTCATCACCACCCCGTTTTGTTCCGCTTTGTTTGCCATAAGTTGGCAGGGTATGCTCAGACGTGAGTCCTTTGCTCACTTTGCCACTGGATTCAAGCAAGCCTGGCTGAAGACGGCTGAAATGCCAGAAACCGGTCCTAGGAAGCTTCTTTCCGGTCCAGGGAAGGCATGGCTTGGCAGTTCGGGCTGGACTGTTCTCATGAGGCACAGGGTCAGACTGATTTGCATATGGCCATGTCTGAACTGGGGTGGCAGAGTGGGCTAAAAAACGGTGATGGATTAAACCCAGATCTGTTGACTGGGTGTGAGTGTTTGATTGGTTCAGATGCTCCGTTCATCACCACCCCCTTTTGTACCGCTTTGTTCGCCATAAGTTGGCAGGGTATGCTCAGATGTGAGTCCCTTGCTCACTTTGCCACTGGATTCAAGCAAGCCTGGCTGAAGACGGCTGAAATGCCAGAAACCGGTCCTAGGAAGCTTGTTTCCAGTCCAGGGAAGAGTGGGCTAAAGAACGGTGATGGATTAAACCCTGATCTGTTGACTGGGTGTGAGTGTTTGATTGGTTCAGATGCTCCATTCATCACCACCCCGTTTTGTACCCCTTTCCCTTTATCAAGGCTTCAAACTGGGGTGACAAAAGGTATGGGATGGCTTGGTGTCCGGTTCCTATGTGTGCACTGTAGGCAAAGTTCTTTGAAGTATAAGTATACCTGGGTACAGCCCCTCACCCAGCCATCCTGCCAGGAATGCCCATTCTGTGCACACCTAAGTGCCTTTTGTCTCACTCTCTGGAAGCAATACACAAACCCCAGAAGCAGAGCCATTAACAGTCATGTGACCCATGACACTGGTAGAAAGGCACAGCTGTTTGAGACAAGAAAATGGCAACTTTCTAAAAAGGTTAACCATAATACTAGCAGCCCAACTAACCTAGAACCAGGGGCAGCAAAATATATATAAACATATAGAGAATTATCTGTGATAATGCCAGGCTTTTCTCAGAGAACGCTTAATAAGTCTTGTAGGAATAACCACCTGCTTCCAATTTCTCTGCTAGGATATCAGCTTCCTGGAAATAATCATCCTTACATTTGCAGTTTCTTCCAATATGAAGAAACTGCCTAAAAGGGAAACCGTCCTTGAGAACCTTAGGTTTGAGGCGAGTGTATTGGAGTAAGATATTGCAAGCAGTAGGCTTAGTATATATCCTTGTAGCCAATTTCCATTCATGTGCCAAAATGGTAAGGTCCAGAAAGTCAATGTTATCATTACGAAAGTGTGATGTAAATGTCAAGTCCACCGACAAGCCAGCGAGCTATTGCAAAAAAAATTGTTAATGAAATGTTATATATACCCTTTCCAGATGAAAACAATATCATCTATGTAACGAAGGCTCCGTGTAGGGTTTTAGAGTGTACAAGAAAATGTGGCGCCTGTTCTGGTAGCAGTAAGTATGAGTAAAGACACAAGATAAGAACGGTGCAACACGATCAGAGGAGCCCCATGAACCTCTGTAAGGGTTGGCAAGGGCCCAACCAAATAGATACAACATAAGTCCTGTGAACACGTTATAGAGAGTTAGTCATAGAGGTTTTTGTTTAGATGAAGAATAAGGAGCGCACAATAATGAGTAATGAGACAAGGTAGACACATATGAGTAGTTTCTTTTGGGTGTATTAAGCCTTCCTGTTCTGGAAGGTTGACATCAATACAAAAAACAACAACCAGCTGACACGTTTTTCGTCAAGCGGGCCTGTGGCTTGTGACTCTTCAGGGCTGGGGGGAAAATAAAATGACATAGTGTCATACAGAAATATATTTGAATGAGGTTCCAGCGGAGAAGGGTAGGCAAAGACATACGGACACGAGAGCTTTGAACCTAAATCACAGAGGCTTCACCCCCGATGTACGACCCGCTGGTTACTGTTGTTACACATAAACCCTGACCATTAGGCAAGGAACAGTGTAAAACAGGTACCTCATTCAAATAATTGCAATGAGTCACTGATACTTTGATAGATCATGTTTTGTAGACAGTTGACCTTTGTTTAGGTCCTGATGAATCGCATGTCAATGTACTGTTAGCGAGAAACATGTCGACCGTAACCTTCACTTTCTAGTTCTGTCTCGAGCTAGGAAACCTAATATCCCAGCGAGTACAGACTACCTTTTGATTTTACTTTGGAGCAAGGGACCACCCGAATAAAGTTGTTTTCTGGTACCCTTTGCCTCATTTTAACTCACCCCTTCGTCTACAACCCCCTGGCCCCTCACCCACACTTCACCTCTAGGCTGTTGGATATAAAGATCTCCGCTAAAGAGCCCCTCTTTGAGGTGTTGCCCGTTGGGAATTGCACCGCCTACCCAACGAGGAGCATTGCCTAAGATGAAGCATGACACCTGCAAAGGTGTGTGAGGCCACTATATCCAACACAATGGATACCCTTTGGTAGGCCTCCACCTAACCTCTACCTCAATTCCATGCCCCTGTGACCTGCTCACACACATTTTCCAGGAACAGCCCAGTTCTCTTTTGTAACACAATTTCATGTCCATGTCATTACTATTTAAATGTTTGCAGAATTGCTCTAGACCATCTTGGGTGCCAGACCAGAGGAAGAGGCAATCATGGATATACCTCCCCCAATAGAGAATTGAATCCATCCATTGTGCCCCTTTTCTACCCCATATCCACTCAGATTCCAAAGAGCCCATGTACAGATTTGCGAAAGAGGGGGAAAATTTGGAGCCCATTGCTACTCCCCTCGTTTGTCTATTCCACTCTTTGTCGTGAACGAACACATTGTTGTTAAGGATGATGGTCATCATGGATAGTAGCATGTTAGTGTGTTGCCATAAGGTGGGTGGTCTGTTGTGTAAGAATTTGGTCACAGCTTGTAGACCCATTTCAGGTTTGATGGATGTGTACAGTGACATAACATCCATAGTTGCCATATTTAGGCCTGGTTGCCATTGAATGTCTGCCAAAATGCTAAGAATATGTTTAGTATCTTGTATAAAGGAAGGGAGGTTCTGGACCATGGGATTTAGAAATAGGTCAACGTACTGGGAGAGTCTCTCAGTGGGACCTCCCATCCCGGAAATTATTGGCCTACCTGGGGGAAGACCGATTTTTTATGTGTTTTAGGGAGGGTGTTTAACCATGGAAAGGTCGGTCTGGAAACCTTCATGTACAGTGCCTCGTCATCATGAATGATGCCCAGGGTGTGCCATTCACTCAGATGTTTATTGATGAGGATAGCCAATGGGCCCATAGGATTGTAACCAAGTAATTCATAGCAGGCAGTATCTTGAAGCTGGGAGATGATTTCATTATTGTAGTCAGACCTGTCCATCACCACCACGTTCCTACCTTTATCAGCTTCCCTAATTATGATTTCAGTGTCCGCGCTCAAGGTGTTAAGGGCTAATCATTCTTGTCTTGTTAGGTTATCTCTGCCTCTGTATCTAGTTGCACTGTGTTTGTCGTCATATTTTTCTATGTCCTGTAAGACTAGGTTGTAAAAAGTGTCAACAGAATTGCCACCTGGGAGAGTAGGTGTCCATTTGGACTTCATTTTGAGTCCGCTCGCTAGTGTTTGATTAGTGTTTATGTCCAAACTATGGAACAGATCTTCTAAAGTGAAAGTGGGGTCATCACAGTTCGCTATTGATAAGAGTAGGTGTGTCTCTTTGAGATCATTAATACTTTGAAAGCTACAAGGATTGGCATCTAGTGTGGTCATATTGGATTTGATGGTAGGTAGTGCCCCAGCAAAATGTTTTTTAAGTGTAAGGCTTCTGATGAATCTGAATAAATCAATTTTTGCTCTGCACAAGTCACCTTGTTCGTGCGGATTGAAGTTAAGGCCTTTACTGAGGAGAGAGACCATATCGTTCGTTAAGGGTTTAGAGGATAAATTGACTGCCTGGACCTCCCGACTAGCTGTTATTGTTTCTTCCCGTCTCCGGATCTCAATTTCATTTTGTATTCTTCTTTGGCCAGCTCTCTTACCTCGCCGGGTTTTACGTCTTTTGGAATCACTCTTTGTTGCGTGCGATTCTCACCTCGTAAGGTTTGAATCTTGCGTAAAAAATTCGACATGCGGGGTGCCTGATCGGATGCTGCTTCCCCCTCGGTTTCTACCTCACTTTCACTAGTGGCAATGCTGTTTATTGAAGTTGAACTTGAGGAGATAGAAGTGTTGTGTACTGAGGCAGTTTGGTCGACACGTTGGATATTCTGCACTAGTTTGTCATACTTTCTCGCGAAAGTGAACACCCGGCCTTCTCGATAGTCTGCCTCCACACGTTTGAATTGTCACGTTTTTTCTCTCTTTTATTTCATTTTGATGTTTTGTAAGGATTTCACTCAAAATAACATTGTTTTTTTCTGTTGCTTCCTTAAGATCCAAGGCCTCAATTTCTTTCTCTAGGTTAGTAATCTCTGTGTGTAATTTGGTGACCTTGCGTTCAGCGTTCTCTATTAGAATGTGTATCAGAGTGGTGGAGTTGCTCGAAAGGGTTTCTTCCCATTTCCCTAACAAGTCATCATCAAGGTCGTCGAATGTTGGGAATATCTGTGAGCGAAGTCCTCTTGGGACTCGATTCAGCCTTATGTACTGCTTAAGTGTAGCACTGTCCCACCATCGTGAGTTTTCTGTTTTTTTGAGCCTTTCTAATTTAAGGAATTTTTCTTTCAGACTTTCTTTGCGTTGGGGGTTTGCACTTGTAGAGGGTGTAGTCGGGCAGATACCTTTAGCAAGATTGTCGAACAGTTCAAAAGCCACCTTGTCCCTATCAATTCCTGGTGTGTTCAAGCGTTTAAAGTCTGAGTGTGTGAGACCGCTGCGGCTGCCTTGAATCCATCCACTGTGCCCCTTTTCTACCCCATATCCGGTTTCACGGGAAGTAGGGTTCTCATTCTAGTTCTCCATCCACTTTTGCCGTAATTTCCCGCCACTCCAGGCTATTTGTATTTGACCATTGCTACAAGCCGTGTCCTACCCACACGGAACACCCCGCTCCTTACCATCTTGGCATCTTTATCCAGGTAAGCTCTATTCCTTTTAGCTGATTACATTTCCTTCGAAGCTAGGGATCGTCCCAGAAGCTACATAATTCCGTGATTCTATTTCTTTTAGATTGCCACTCCACACGACGGATGTACCCGCCCGTCTTTCCACTTTTTTTTAATCCTTTGTGGGGGGGCTTGAACCCCCCCACATGCCCCGGGGACCGCCACCTCCCCGGGGCACTAAATTTTTAATTGACGACCCCCCAGCCCCGGGAACCACCACCCCGGGGCTTTTAAATGTTGGGAGGGTGGGCCGCGCGGCCCCCCTCCTGGAGCCTTGTGGTGGCCCTGGAGACCGCCACCCCCCAGGGCCAGCTCCTGCAGTGCCCCGGGGTGCCCACCCCCGGGACACTGTAGTTTGCTATGGTTTTTGGAAGAGAGAGCAGGAAACCTGCTCTCTCTTCCAAAAACCAAAGACTATTGCTTTTCTACATGGGGAGCAGCATGTTAGCTGCTCCCCATGTAGAAAAGCAATGCCGGCTCCCGCAGGACACGGGAGCCAGCAGGGACTGTGAGGGGATTGGGGACCCCCCACGGTCCACAACAGAGAGGGCCAGTCACGGGAATGGGGTCCCCGGGGCTACAAGTGGCCCCGGAGGGGGTGCCACGTGGCCCCCCTACCCCCAAAAAATAATAAAATAAATAAAATAAGGCCGGCCCCGGGGATGGGGTCCCCGGGCCATAAATGGTTTATGGAGGGGGCAAGGCAGCCCCCCTCCTATAAAAAATACATTTAAAAAAAAGGCCAAGCCCCAGGGGATGGAGTCCCCGGGGCCGATATGGCCTCTGGAGGGGGTGCCACGCGGCCCCTTCCTTAATTTTGTATTTAAAAAAATGAATTAGGGGCAGGCCCTGGGGTATGGGGTACCCAGGGCCCAAAAAAATTGAAAAAGTAGGTGGGCTACACAGCCCCCCTTCTTAAAAAAATAAAAATAAAAAAAAGACCGGCATCGCGCCGGAGGCCACGCCACCTCATTGCACCACTCTGCAAACACGCCCCCTGGTGCGTCTGCAGAGGGGGAAAGAATTCCCCTTGAATTCTGGGGTTCCCTTGGGGCCAACTAGCCCACCAGGAATCTCTAGTGTGCGCCAGGGGGCTGCATTGCAGAGAGGTGTTCTGAGGCCATGCCCCTTTTTACACGTCTCTGCAACGCAGCCTTGTGGCGCTTGCTGGAGGTACCTGGTGGGCTAGTTGGACCCCAGGGACCCCAGGATTGAAGGGGACTTAATCTCTCAACTTAGAACGGTGGCAGGGCGTGTTTACACAATGGTGAAGGGAGGGGCCTGACGTGATGTATGCAAACACGCCCTGTGCCGCGCTTTAAGTTGGGGAAAAAATCCACTTCAAACCTGATGGACCGTGGGGGCCAAGTAGCCCACCATGTGCTTCCAGGAAGCGCCACTGCGCTACGTTGCAGAGAGGTGGTGCAGGCCATGCCCCTTTTTACATCTTTCTGCTACTCAGCTCTGTGGCACTTACTTGATGTACTACGAATTCCGATTTACTCACCTGTTATCAGGAGAGACTTCAGTGCAGCATCTTTGAGCCCAGTACTGATCCTGAAAAGTAATACTAACCATACTTACCAGTAAGTTGAATTTCCTTCCATAGGCTAACATTGATTGGTTTCACTTGGAAATTCTTCTAAGTGTGGAGATTTGCAAATTTAAAATATTCACCTAAAATCATACAAACAACAAATTCCGATTTACTCACCAGTTATTAGGAGATAACCCAATGCTGCATCTTTTAGCCCAGCACTGACCCTGAAAAGTAATTCTAACCATACTTACCAGTAACTTGTATTTCCTTCCATACAAATCCATTGTCTGGTTTTCACCAGAAAAGTTTCCAAGTGTCTATTTAACAAAATACAAATATTCCTAAAAAATCGGCTGTATGACTTAAACGCATTCTTTTAACTATTTACAGGAGATGCACCAGTGCTGGATCCAGGATCCACCACTGAGTAAGAAAAAGTAACGATAACACTACTAATTTCCTTCCATAGGGTAACATTGACTGGTTTCACTTGGAAATTCTTCTAAGTGTGGAGTTTTGGAACTTTAAAATATTCCTCTAAAATCAGCCGACCTACGAATTATGAATTACTCACCTGTTATCAGGAGAGACCTCAGTGCTGCATCTTTCAGCCCACTACTGATCCTGAAAAGTCATTCTAACCGTACTTACAGTAGCTTGAATTTTTTCCGTAGGCTAACATTGACTGGTTTCACTTGGTAATTCTTCTAAGTGTGGAGTTTTGGAACTTAAAAAAATTCCTCTAAAATCAGCCGAACTACGAATTCCGATTTACTCACCTGTTATCAGGAGAGACCTCAGTGCTGCACTACTGATACTGAAAAGTAATTCTAACTGTACTTACAGTAACTTGAATTTTCTTCCATAGGCTTACATTGACTGGTTTCACTTGGAAATTCTTCTAAGTGTGGAGTTTTGGAACTTTAAAATATTCCTATGAAATCAGCCAAACTACGAATTCCGATTTACTCACTTGTTAACAGGAGAGACCTCGGTGCTGCATCTTTCAGCCCACTACTGATCCTGAAAACTAATCCTAACTATACTTACAGTAACTTGAATTTCCTTCCAAAGGCTAACATTGACTGGTTTCACTTGGAAATTCTTCTAAGTGGAGTTTTGGAACTTTAAAATATTCCTCTAAAATCAGCCGAACTACGAATTCCGATTTACTCACCTGTTATCAGGAGAGTCCTCAGTGCTGCATCTTTCAGCCCAGTACTGATCCTGAAAAGTAATTTTAACCGTACTTACCAGTAACTTGAATTTCCTTCAATAGGATATCATTGCATACTATATAATATATATATACATTAAAAAAAATATACAATAAAAAAACCAAATATTACAATTTCAATATTTTTAAAAACATTTTTTTCCAATTTATATAAAAAATATGTGATGTAATTTAAAAAATAAAATATCTAAAAATAAATAGTTTAAAACAATGTAGTAAATCAGTATAAAAAATATAACAATTAATACATTTAAAAATTATCATTTACAAAACCTTTGAAATTCAATGAAAAAACCATAGGTTTCAGACATGTTATAGTTAGTTGAACATTTCACTCATACGAAACCATTGAAATTCCCTCGTTATAGTTAGTTCAGCTAACTATAACTCGCACGCCCGCAATGCACGGCTGATGACGTCACATATTACATCACTCATGACATGGTCAGAGACATCACTCATGACATCACTGATGACATCTTAAATGACATGACTGATGACATCATCCTTGTGAAAGAGTGGCAGACCTCATCTCACCGTAATTTAACCTTTGGGACACACATTCAAAAATAGAAACTAAATTTTTTTTTTAAATGGAGATACCAATACCAGTTACAACAACCTATTCAGTAATTCCAACATTTACATACACATCCACTCATTCACCAACAGTTCTATATAGTCACTCATACATGTACTCACTCATCATATGTACTCATACACCTATACATCCTGTTACACACCAACACTCATCCATAGAGTTACTCACACACATACTCACATGTGCAAATAAACTATCAAACATCCATTTACTTGCATATACAGCTATACGCACACTACTACACTTACTTCTACAGAAACGTACACATACTTACTCTCTTAAACAATCACTTAAAGAAACACATACTTATTTATACAGGAACTCTTCCAATCTCTCACTCACATATACTCACTTATATACTTCAATACTCACATATACTAGTTTAAAACATATGTAGTTACTCATAAAGATACTATTGAGACAGTCATTCACTCACTAACACACCCATACACACACTCATCCACCCATACAGTCCTGCACACATGCTGTCTTCAAAACACATACAAACAGTGAGTCAGTCATTCATGCATCTATGCGCTAAGTAATACCCCCCACCAAACCATACAGACACTCATACTGATACTCAAAAAACCAACTAATAACCCATATAGACACTCATGTAGCTACTCACCAAACCATGCAGTCACGTATACACAAAGTTAGACACTGATACAGATATTTACATATTTAAACATTACTCGCTAATACATGTATTCACTAAGATACACTTAATAAATCAGTTATACAATCAATTTTACAAACAAAACATCCATTTAGACACTTATTTACCCATTTATTCTTCCTACCTTTAGAATCAGTGATTGTCTGAGTGACTGTATGGAAAACTGTATACTTGTAATAGTGACACACTAAGTATGAATTACTTTCTATATCAATAAATAAAGTTCTGTTTGGATAAGTGTGTAGCTGAGTAAATGTAAGTATGATCAATAATTTGCATGAGTGAGTAGGATGACTGCATAAGTGAATAGGATGTGTGCTGGTGTGTAATGTCGATATAGGTGTATAAGTATATTTAATATTGTTCTATTGATCTTTGTCAGCATGTTTGAGTGAATCTATAGGTAAGTGTTTAGATGTGTGTGTAGATCTACAAATCACTGAGTGGGTTCTTAGAAACCTGTATTGGTGTGTCTATGGTTTCAAAAATGGTATTTTATATTTTATAGTGAGTGATGAAAGGTTATACTTGTGTATGATGAGGTGTATCAGATTGTCACGTGGATGATGTCATCAGTGATGTCACTGACTATGTCATGAATAATGTAATATGTGACATCATCAGCAGTGGATTGCGGGAACGTGAGTTATAGTTAGTACAACTAACTATAACAAAGGAATTTCAATGGTTTTGTACGAGTGAAATGTCCAGTTAACTATAACACCCCTAAAACTTATGTTTTTTTCAGTAAATTTCTAAGGTTTTTTAAATGCTAATTCTTAACTATAACATGTCTGAAACCTATGTTTGTTTCAGTAAATTTCAAAGGTTTTTTATATGCTAATTCCTAACTATAACATGTTTGAAACGTATGGTTTTTTCAGTGAATTTCAAAGGATTTTTCAATGACAATTTATTTTATTTTTTTTATTTTTTTCAATGACAATTTTTAAATGTATTAATTGTTATATTTATTTTTTGATACGGATTTACTACATTTATTTAAACTATTTTTAGATATTTTATTTTTTAAATTACATTACATATTTTAATATAAATGAAACACATTTTTTTTAAAAATATTGAAATTCTAATATTGTTTTTTTTTATTTTGTATTTTTTGAAATTTATTTACATTATTTTCTTTATTGTTTTTTTTTTCAAATTTTTTTGGGGAGTCGCGCACCCAAAGCGTACCTTTCTCGATCACTGCGTGGAACCTAGCCGCCATTTTAGGGTTGTTGTGTAAGATCCGCGTAGGGTGTGTGATTGGTGCGTATTTCCCAGCGCGATCGATATGCGATTGGTACGCGCTTCCGCGTGACGTCATATACGTTTTCGACGCGGTGGGTGCGCGACTCCCGCAAAAAATTTTAATGTTTAAAAAGATATATATATGTATTTATTATAAATATTAAGGCAAGAAATTATCTGAGCTAATCATAAAAATAATATTCTTTTACTTTTAATAAACCTATATCACTTTTAAATGCAATTTCGGGAAGTCGCGTTGGGTGCGTGCTGTCTGTGCGCATGGTGCGCAGACCCCATGTCACCTCAAAAAAAGACATTTGATTGGTTCATAACACTGCCTATTCTAACTATGGAAGGACCCCACCCATTTCAATCATTCTTCTTAGACTTTCTTGGGAGGAACATCTCTCTGCTGAGAAGAACCTTTTCTGGGGAAATTGGACACTTATTATTACTAACAATGGCTTCAGGACAGCAGCCAGCACCTGATTCTGACAACTCTTCAGATGAGGAATTTGTTCATGAACCTCCACCTCTGGAGAGGTACACCTAAGTGGTGTGGAAGTTTTTTTCTATACCGAAGAGAAAGAACAAAGTGAATGCTGTCAAGGTCAAGTGCAAGATCTGCAAAAGGGTGTTGTCAAGAGGTGACCCCATGAAAAAATACTTTTCGGGACCGCAAGTATGATGAAACATCTAAAAACACAGCATCCTGTGAACTTGGCAAAGGCGGAATGTAGAAGATTGGCTCACTCCCCTCCAGCTGCAGTTCCTAGCACCTCTGCTGCTGCTACGTCCTCTGAACATACGTCCCCAATTTGCCAACGCAAAAATACACTACGTTAAGTGTACTAGATTGCTCTGCTATGGAGAGCAGTCTGTGGATTTGGTTTGTCGAGCAATAGACAACCATCGGTGCTAGTGTTTTGGGTTTTTTCCCTGAAGTTCATTGTTTTCTTCCCCCCAAAAAATCTAAATATTGTTGAGAAATCCACAAAAAAAATATAAAACAAAAAAAATAGTTCTTTCAGAACTAACTACTCTGGTTAAAAAAAGAGCTATATTTGTATGATAGTGTATGAAAGTTTAGACAAATGTATGTGTAGTGCATAATTGACTGAAAGAATGCCTTTGTGGTGTATGGTGAATGTATAAGTGCAGAACTATAAGGAAGTGCTGCAGCATGACACTGTAAGCTCTTTAGCTGCAGTGTGCTGTGCTACTTCCGAAGCACAGGGAGGCAACATATGTACATAAATATGTTGCAAGTCTATGCTTAAGCACTGCTGCTTAAACTGCAGCCATGTGGTGACACAGGCACCCTTGCACACCTTCCTGCACAAAAACAATTAGTGAAGGCATTTTTCTCCTTCAATGTATGCTGTGCATTGTAGCATATACTGAAAGAGAAAAAATGAGGAGAAATGAAAACAATTCTCCTTGTTGTGCCTTGCTACACCAATTGGAGGAAGGTGCAGCATTTACACACATGTCCAGATTTATGATTTATGATAAATCTGGAGATGTGTCTTGCTCTATGAGTGTTCTGTGTAAACACACACAGCAACACCTATAGAACGCCCCTTCAACGCAAAGTGGTGTGTATGATGAGGTTGTATTTACGTGGAAAAGAAAAGATACACAAAGTGCCTTTTCCTCTCCTTGTAAATATGAAAGGGTGTCTTGCGCCATCAGTATGTTACAAAAAGTGACATATTGTTGGCACAGGATGTTTCTAAATTTGCCCCAAAAGTGCTTAGATATTGACAGACTGTTATAATAAGAACATATTGCTAATTCATTGTTTGAAAAATTGCAAGAGAGTGACAGGAGGTAAGCACAGAGTTATGTCTCCAAAGATACTCAAAGAAGAATTATCGAAATGATTGCGGTCCTTCAATAGGTACAATGGGAAATATTATGAACCAATCAAATCTTTTTTTCAGGTCACACGGTATCCTATGACAGGGAGATTCCACAACTACATAGGTATAAACTGGGTGTTTTGAAGACTGTATTAATACTTTGTAGCTTCTTGCAGATCTGCTTGCATAGTATATAAACTAATTAATTTGTACTAGGGTTAATGGCTAGGCCAATCCTTAACTATATCAGTAATAAGTAGAGTAATTTCAGTACTGCAAAAAGAGAACAAGGTAAATTTGTAAGTACTTAGGTTTTGACAAAGTGATAGGACATGTTTATAGAGTTGTGAAGGGAAGGGATGGGGCCTGATGTGACATGTGCAAACACACTCTGTGACGTGTTTTAAGTTAAAGAATTTAGTCTTTTTTAATCCTGAACTCCCTGGACCCTAGTAGCCCTCCATGACCCTCTATTGAACACCATATAGCTGCATTGCAGAGAGGAGATCTGAAACCATGTCCCATTTAATACCTCTTTGCAATGCAACTGTCTGGCACTCTACACATATCTGGGCGGTTAGTTGGCCCCAGGGACACTCACTATTGATGTTAACTTTATCCTGTAACTTAGAACGCCCACAGAGCATCTTTCCACACATATCTACTCCGTCCATCTCCCCTTTCTTCACCTGTGTGCAAACACAGGCCATTGTGCATTTTAATATTTAGTTAAACTTACCTTCACAGTAGTAGAAATAAAAAACACTACACATTTTTTCAGTTGTTTTTTATAATCTAAATTTTTGAAAATGTTATATTTTAGAATTAGGATCTGTGAAAGAGAAGACAAAATACAGTTATAATATATAATATTATATTTTTTACAACACAGCATAATTTTAACATTGTACAAATTATTTTCTTTGCCTTTTTTGCTGTTCTCAGAATATATTGAATTTTACTAGAAACAGTGATTTCAATCGTACTCATCACATAACAGCGGGCAAAAAAAGCAATCAATAAGATTGTTTAAAAAAAAACTACATCCTCAATAGCATACCATATAATACAAATCAAACATATATAAAATGCTTACTCCTAAGAAAATGTTCTTACTTGAATTTTTATACACTGTAAATGTTGTTGTTTAAAAATATACGCTGAGAGAATGTGCAAGAAAAACTCCGTAATTCAAAGATACACCTTTCCTCTAGGCCAAATGGTATTACTGAAATCCTTTATATTGAAATTGTCCAATAGTAATCGTATTAATACATATTAATAAATTCCTCAGAGGCCGAATTTGTTTCTAAAACTTTGGCTTTAAAAATATTAGGTAGGAATTTGGTAATTCGCAAGGCAAACGTTGTTTAAAAACCAACTGAGCTTGGGAGGAGCCACGCACTGGTCCAAGATGGCCGTGTAAGTGCTCGGCTCCGCCGGACCTGTCCCCAAGCCTCAACACCCTGCAAGTCATCCTGATCCCCGAGCCTGCCGCTGAACAGCTGAGGAACAGCGGCGACCGGCGACCTGACCCCGCTGAGCCATTTGGGGCCGGAGATATTTCGCCCGGCAACTGAGGCCTAGTGACCCTCTGAAGCCTGGGGTTCGATTTCAAAAGGACCCGGCCGCAAGGCTGTCAATTCCGGGGCCGGCACAGAAGATTACCAGCCGGGCCCCGGAGCCACTAACATTCTCGCGTGGCGCGTGGTGGCCGGAAGGGTGGCCCCCGCCGCCTGCACGGGGAGCGGAGGCACGTTCAAGGAGCGGCGCCCGGAGAGAGTGCGGGCGGCGCATGGACGCTGACAGTCTCGGGGGTGGCTGGTGGGCTGAGTAGTGACCACCCCTGTAAGGCTACGCTGCGGAAGAGGTCCACCGGCGGTGAATGAACTGCGGGACCACCGCTACCGAGATTGGACTCCCCCCTCACCGATCATCAGGAGGGCCTCCTGTGATGTGGGGAGTGGCGCTGCTGTGCCGAGATTAGATTTGGCCCTCAGGAGGTGGTCCGCATTGGGGCCCACACCAAGACAACTGTGTGGTGACGTGACCCGCTCTCCGCATGTTTTGGGTTACTTACTGCTTGTTCGGGGGCCTGATCTGGCATTCAGGGGATCCAGCCTCAAGATCGGCCGATCTGTCATTGTGTCGTGCCAAGGGGACGCACACGTTGGCTGACGACCTGGTGAGTGGAAGTGGGCCCCTACTGCGCCATCCTGCATGATCACATTTGAGGGACCTCCCCCTCGCCGGGAGGCACATCAGGGGTGACTCGGAAACAGTATTGTCTTGGCGCCGGTGGGAGGCCCAAGCTGGATGGCTGGCAGAGGGCCTCTGCAGCACTGGTGAAGGATCTGTGCAGCTCGTGACTCCGAGCCGACGCTCTTGGTCCCTTCTCTAGGGGTCTGTGTGGCCGGGATTTGGCAGCGATAGGCCGGACCAGTGACTCTCCTGTGTTGGGCTTTGTTGATTCTCCACCTGGGTGATCCGGCAGTTTCCCTGGGTGCCCGCTGCCCTCAGGACCCCTGTTCGGTGCCCCTTTTTGCGCTCCAGGTATTGAGTGCGTCGATTGGAAGCTCGCTGTGGCCATTTCTGGATTGCCAGTGTAACATTACTGCGCCTTGAGGAGAAGGAAGGGCCCGTAGGCCCCAAGGGTGGCATTTCTGATGGCAACCAAACCTGACTCAGACAAGCAGAACTCGAGATCTGTCAAGGGATCCAAACATATCCAGACCAACAAGTTGGACCGCTACACGATGCCAAGCAGGTCCCCACCGCAGCCAAGGAAGATTCAGTCGTTGAGAGGCGACACCACTGGCCCCCTGGCTGAACCGACGTTGCTAGACGTGATGGCGGCTATCGACATCCCTTGTACAGAAGATGGAATTGCTGGATAACAAACTGGACACCATCACCATAGAGGTCAATCTCATCCGCGCTGACCTCACGAAGGCAAGTGAGAAAGTCAAGTCTTTGGACATAAAGACGGCAAGTTTAGCAGATGATGTGGCTTTGCTTCAGCAGGAGCCGCCAGTGACCTCACCGTTCGGAAACTGGATGAGTATGAAGGGAGGGCCAGATGAAACAATGTCCGTATCATACGTGTTCCCAAGAAAGCTGAAGGTCCAGCCCCAGATCTTTTCATCGAAGACATTATTCTCAACCATCTCAAGCCCAAGGGTTTGGGCAACTTTTTCATGATCAAACGGGCACACAGGGTGTCCGGGGGAGGCCCAGGTTTGGTTTGTAAATCACAACGCTCTTCTAGGCTGAAAGCTAAAACAACAATTATGTGTCATGTGCAGTAGCAGCAAAAGGTAAAATGGCGTTTAAACATTTAATAAGCTCATGCTAACTTAACACGGTATATAGGTAAGCAGTAACTATATGACATCCCCCCATGATCCGAGCACGGATAAGATAAGATAAGATAAGATAAGGCAATGGGCACATCATAAAAGCAGAGTTCAAGAACGATGGTAGAAAAAAGTTTTCATAAGTCAATTAAAAAAATTCCAACTTGCCAATCCATTGTTCACTTCCCCTCAAGTCAATAGGTCTGGGTGGTGAAAAATGTATACGCAATTTGCCCAAAAAAAATTATGTAAGTATAAAATGGGTTGTCATCAAAAACCTGGAAAGCCTTTAGGACAAGACTGAATATGCAAAATATGCAGCAACAGCCTCCAACAGGAAGTCACTGTCATCATCCGAAAACAGTTCAGCCATCCAATTTAATAGTGGGAAAGAACATACGTGCTCTTCCAGTACCGGAGCCTCTATCACCATCAGAGGACAACTCGGTGGGTTCTCAATAAAGCTTTGTGCCAAGAAATCTTGCGCTGCTGCGAGTATGTTCCAATGACCCATTAGTCCATGCATCGCTGCCAAGGCCATAATCCTTTCGCCAGAACAAACCAACTCGTGAGTAACTAAGGGACTCATCAGATTATTAAAATCGACGTCAGGAGACACCGTCTTGCAGAGACACAAATCAAGGGCCCAGTCGAAATCGCAGCTCAGGCAATGAAACACAGGCTGGACACATGTGAAATAGGAAAATCGAAACGATAATCCATATGCCGTGCTTAATGTCGCAAGCGGCAGCGTGCCATAGTATTCAAGCATCCTGTTGCGAAACAGTGCCAGGTGGGGCTGTGCGGCGTGTAACACAGGAAGGGCATCCATTTTTAATAAAACTAAATATCACCAGAACGCCTGCAGCCAGTGCCAGCAAAACCGGGAATCCACCAAACAGACTTGAAAATATAGAATGAAAGAAAGCAGGAATGACCCCAAATATTTTTTCAATGGAAGTCACAAGACCACTGCTAACTATCTTAAAAAAGTGTGCAAGCCCAGAAGTGGAGGACGCGTTAAAGATTGAATGAATCAGCTCGCTGAAATGCAACAGTAAATCAGTATTTGAAAGAGCCTGCACTTCTGTGCGGGTGTTAGCTATGTGAAGTACAAATGTTTCACGTGCCGAACTCAAGGCCACTTCTTTTTGGGACAAAAGGGCTCTTATTCTACTCATACCATTGAACTCTGCCGTCAAGGTTGGGATGCGCGGCCAGATGGAAACATCCCCTTTCCCATGCGGGGGTGGGTACAGAACATTTTTGCAGCAGACCACACGTTCAGATACAGTCACCACATTAGCAACACCGCTAATTAACCCACAACAATGTTCATTATTTAAAAGTAAATAACTGCCGTTTGCCAGTAATGTAAAAGTGGGAACGATTGCGGGAACTGGAGTTCCTTTCAAAACACAGGCTAAATTTGGCCGGTCCTGGTTACAAGAACCGTTCAATTGAATGTGTCTACACATTAAAGAGTGATCTGGTGTCTCCGTACACTCCTCCCCATTTAGATACACTTCTTGTCCGTCTTTTAAACATCTGTAAGTAAATGGGAGTGACCAGGCTTCATGGAGAAACGAATTACCCAATGGTTCATATTGACATATAGCAATATATCGCATACAATTTGTAAATTTATACAAAGCAAACAGTAATGTGATTAATCCGTGGATAAGCCACGTTGCAGCAGTGGCCTCTGCCACAGAGAATGGTAAGGATTCCAACCTTTCAATATGTAACATGGAAAAAGATGCATCTCGCATTGAAAGCAAGCGCTGCTTGTCAGTTAAATTAAAGGGGGCAAAGAGGGAGGACACATTCATGTAAGTCCATGGCACCTTGCCAGATTTAAGCGTCTGCAGGGTCCATGCAAATTGCATAATGGAACGCAATTGATTTTGACCATGGTATAACACAGACACTTCATCCTGCACAATATCCACAACAGAGGACACAATATTATCTAACGTGTAAATGCGCGAAGAAAGCATGTTAATACTATTATCTACAACAGCAAGCACTTTCTCTAGATTAGCTTGATCAATAGCTCTAAGGCGTGTAGCCGCCTCAATCTGTGATGTCTTCCAGATTTCATTGTAAATCGCATATATCCATCTTTTTGATCTACCAATAGACGGGCCTTTTATGAAATCATTTAAATCTACATCATCATTCAGCTTGGATAGATGCAGTTTAACCGCAGCCAAGGTAGAATGTTTCAGCCAATTTTGACATAATTTGCCTGCTGAATAAGTGGTGACAGAATGGTCAGTTTCAAAACGTGGATCAGGTCTGACTTGTGTAAAGCCATCTGCTAAACCCAGAAAACGATGCTGGCATGAATCAGCACTTCTGTGCCACATCAGCCAACCTTTTGGATCCACACTGGATATGTTAAAGGATGAATTTTGCAATAGAGCTTGCAATTCCCTAATGAAAAACTGAGTAATATTACTCCAGCCAGAATATTCTTCTAACTCAGGGATGGTAGGTGTATTTAATTTTTTAGAAGTAGCCAATCCAAAGCATGTTGTTTGCGAAATAGATGAATTCAAAAACAACATATGATTTAGGATGAGACATGCACGGTGCAAAGCCTCAGTGCCTTGTACCTGCCAGCTTTTAGAACCCCAAACAGATTTAAGGTCAATAGTTTCCTTCCACAGCTCGTAGCCGCCAACAGCCAGCCGATCAAGAAAGGACTTCGAGTACAATAATTTAGTATCGGTAAGTCTAATCTTGGACATTGACTTCTGTGTCATTTTAAAATAAAAAGACTCGGGATTGGACTGATTAAAGTCGGCAAAATAAGTGTACTTTTTCAAAAAAGTACTCGAACTGCCTTGTAAAGGAGCTGGGCAATGCTCCCATTGCGTATAATTTACAGTATTCCTTCTGGAATTAGTTTTATGTAAGTAGTGATTGCCAAAATGTTGGAAGCAAAACAAATCACCATAATTAGCAGATTCTAAGTACAAATCCTCAGCATAAAAGGCAGCATAATATTTCAAATCAGAAAACAAAGCCTCTACGGCCTGACCATCCCAATCATCAGAACGTATGTTTTGTTTTACTACATCCCCCATGTTTACCCTGAGCACATTAGGGACATTAACTACCTCAGTAGGGCCATGGATTTGAAATTTAACGGCATCTCACACAATCCCATCAAGGACAGGCCAAGCAGTGATGTTAACAAAACTCAAGTCTCTTTTCAGTCTGTGTGCTGAATGCGATGAGGAAAGGGGGGCCAAAGTTCCATTTAGATGTCGAATGCATGTTCTCTCCTCGACATAGTGTCCATTGACTATTCGAAAAAAATAAAACACAAAACCAATTGACATAAAAAGGTAAATTGAAAAAAGCACCAGCGTGAGGGCTTCTTGGAGTTGTGTGAAACAGTGTCAAAAAATCTAGATTCAGTGGCCAAACGTGTTTGCAAATCAGGCATCGATAAGTCAGTTGGGTAAGTGTAATCAAGTTCATCAACGATATCACCAGGTACAGTACTTAATAAAGGCCTGGAAATTGCAGGCATTTCGAGGGCCACCTCTGGCTCAGGATTAGAAGCAGTGGCCAAAACAGAATTTCTCACAATCGAAGGACAGGAGACCGCCGGTGTCATACTAAGAAGAATCGGCCACTCTGTGTATCTTGACATTGTCAATTGAAATAAACCTGTTTTCTTTACGACCTGGAAGTGGTGGCAAAATGACTGTTCTTGTGCCCTTCACGCCAAGCACAGGAACCGGAGCTCGATAGGAAGGACCAAATTCTTTCTTGTTATCGATCTTCTCTCTAACCAGTTCTCCAACTTGGGGTAGCAAGGCCAACTACCGGGATCTGCAACGCATCATCCGATGTGGAGGGCAAATGTTCCTTAGCAAGACTGTCTCTGGTCTTTTGTAGATTCTGTAAAACATTGCAATGTTCATCTACGTCAAAGGTTGTGGCTTGGGCCACGCAGTCTAGACCGTCAAGGTCCGGGACAAACATCTTGATACCAAAGAGCATTTCGTATGGGGTCCGCCCACCCAGAGACCTTCTACGGAGATTATTAAGAGCACGCTGCACGCCATTGAGGTGGGCCAGCCAGTTTCTGCCAGTGCCTATAACTCGAGCTGTCAATGATTGCTTTAAGTCACGGTTCATTCGTTCCACTACACTGTTACCCTCAGGTCTGTACGGAGACGAAAACTTGACTTGGACCCCCATCAAAATCATGGCATCCTTATACGCCTTAGAGGCGAAAGCCGGACCCTGATCCGAATGGAAGGTACCACAGGCAAAAATCCCTACAAAGACACGCAAATCTCTTATGACAGTCCGTGAATCAGCGCTGCGATGGGGCCATACCCACACAAAGCGTGTGCATGAATCAACTGCTACTAAGATATACTTATACGCAGTATCAGAGGAAAAAGGACCGCAGTGATCTAAATAAACGCAACCTAGTGGTTTATTAGAAATGTACAACTGTGTCTGTGGCGGACGCGCAGCAGTCGAAGGCTTAATCTGCTGGCAAATGTCACATTGAAGGACATAATTGCGCGTCTGTTTGTACAGTCCCCGCCACCAGAAACGCTGTTGTAATTGAGTTACAGTGGCCGAGACGCCCGCATGCGCAGACGCCACACCTTCATGCGCCGCTGTAATCAATGTAGCCCTGCGATCCGAGTTTGGAATCAACCGTTCCCCAACTTCAGGAATTTTCACATAAGGAACCTTAAACGGACTTAAGTGGTATGTGTACTTCGAAGGGAACCCCGTAGGATGTTTACCTCCCTTCTCAGTGTCAGCAACAGCCGCCAAGATATCATCATCAATCTTACTTTTGGACCGTGTAACTGCTGCAACTAAATATGTCGATACTGCAGATTTCGCCGCCTCATCAGCAAACGAGTTACCAACAGCGTTAACTCCGACACGCTGATGACCGAGAGTATGAATCACAAACACAAGTGGCAACTGCTCTTTAAGCTCAGCCACTCGAACCCAGATCATTTAATGTTTTATCGTGCTACCCTTGGAATCACGAAAGTCATTCTGAATCCAAAAGAACAAGTTTTCATTCTAAGACTAGTCACAGTAATAGGAATCACTCACAATAAGTGTCGTCACACTCGGATCTGCGTACTCCAATGCAAGCATCAGAACCCGAAGCTCTGCCAATTGTGCGGTGCATTCTCCTAGAGTCTGCGTGTGCACGACTCTGGACTTGAACTCATTGTTCACCATGGCACCGACCACAATGGCGCATGCGGAAACATAGGCATGTTTAGAGCCATGCGCAACCTGCGCCGAACCATCAGTGAAAACGATGCAATGGAAATCCTCCAAAGGTCGCATAGCTAGAGGAGCGGGATGAACGAATTCATACTGCAGGTACTCTTGCGACCGTAATGAGGTGTCAAAAATAAACGTGACATCCGTGGATGTCAAAGAAACAGCCCATTGAATCCACCGAGGGTGCAAAGCTTTAGAATTTGGTACACTGGCTTTTGTAACAGCCTCTAAGTGAGGACAGGGGGTAACAACCAACATGCGTTTTCCCTGTGACAGAGCACGTTTCTTAAGAATCGCCATCTGTACAGCCGTCAAAACTTTCTCCACAGTGGAAAACCGCATTTCAGCCGAAGTGTACAAGTGTGACTTGTAAGCAATAGGTACTGTGTCTCCTTCATTAAAAGTCAGGTACGTGAAACCCACCGTCCCAGGAATGATTCTTATCATCAGGTTGGTGTGGTTATCACGAGTCAGCAAAAATTTAGAAGCGAGCAGATCAGCCTGCAAGGATTGCAGAATGGCTGAGTGCTCAGGCAGCCAGCATGATTTGGAAAAGTTTGGTTGTATCAAAGCATACAAAGGCTTAATACGCTAGGCACATTCCGGAACGTATGTCCTCCCGAAATTTAAAAAACCCAGTAAAGACTGTTATTTCTTCAGAGTTGTAGGAGCACGCAGTTGTGTGCATTTCTCCAGAAAGTGAGGAGCCAAACCTCTACCTTCACTGTTGAGCTCGTAGCCCAGGAACAACACTGTATACTCCGCAATGTGCGATTTTGCAAAGTTGAATTTGTAACCCATGTCTGCAAAGGTACAAATTAAGCTGTTTACTCGACACAGATGCTCCCAAAGTTCGTCGTCTGTGAGATAAATGTCATCCACATACGAGCATGCATCTGGATCGATTCTCTCTAAAAGAGAGACTATGCAGGCAGTAAAAATCCCAGGGCTATTCTTATAGCCGATAGGCAAACGCCGAAATTGTTTTTGGACACCGCCGCAAGTAAAGGAGGTCCATTGGAACTTAGACCATCCAGTCTATGGGCATAAAAACCATTGGAAATGTCAAGCGTGGTCTTAAAACGCTTACGCACAAGACCATCCACTAAGGCAGAACCGTGAGTATTCTGTACTGCACAGGTACGACAATGCGAGTTTAAATGCCGGTAATCCAATACCAAACGGTACGAACCGTCAGGCTTGGTCACAGTAAAAAGAGGGTTATTCATAGGTGACACACGTTTCAATTACTCCTTGATATTCCAATTGTTCAAGGATTCCCGCAACGGAAGCCTTAGCTTCTCGTTTAATGGGATATTGAGGTTGTGGCTGTGGCTGAGACCGTAAAGAAATTTCGTGGGCCGGGGACAATTTATCCCACCCACAATGTGTACGGTACAGAGCCAGAGCTAGAGCCTTAGCCCACTCTTCTGCAAAACTCAGTGCATGCTCCTTCGAGACTGTGTGCGCGAAACTGGGGGGGATCACCTCCTCCCCTCGCGGAGCTGCGAGAACAAAAGGTGGGGGCCAGTCAGCCTCCGAAAGCAAAATGTCATACGTAGACGAAAGATTCTCCCAAAATACCCCTTTTATGGTACGTTGTATGTCACCTCTCGATTAACAGGACAATTTCATAAAGTCTATCAGGGGGTGCAACTCTAGTATCAGCTGTTTCTATTACAACGTAACAGTCAGTCGCTGTCACCTTCAGTAGTGGACGCAGGGCCTCTCGCACTATGGTAATCTCCGCCGCGCTGTCCAGCAAGGTCAGAGCCCATGTCAGATTCCGAAGCCGTGTTCTCACTATCTGTGGCATATCTCGCTGTTAAAGCGGCGACTTTCTTCTTTTGAAACTGGGGTCTCTTCGGTGTAGAACCGTCCTGTTTTCCTGCACCGTCTTTTGGGCGGGGCTGGTCACGTCCTTGCTGGACACCCCGACCCCTTCCGCCTCCTCCACCACCGGTCGCCGAGGCCTATGAGTCCTGAAAGGAACGAGGAGAGCGTTGATCAGAAACTTGAAAAAGATCAGGTGATTTAATCTTCGCGCGATCGCGCAAATTATAAACACGTTCTGTTTGCGAAGGCAATGGAGACGCAGGTCGAGACTCCAGTTTCTGTTGTTGTTGCTGTTGCTTCCCCTGTTTTTGTTTCTTAGGCCAATTTTGTTTTTTGGACTTGGGCTGAACATCTGTTTCAGACTTCTGCCCTTGGGTGTGCGTTTTCTCCTTAGTAGAAAAAGGCTTAAGACCCCTACTATTGCGACCCACGGTCTTATAAGCCGCCACAATAATCCTCGCTAACTGACGGGGTTTTTCGGCATCAGGAGCGCCTGCAAAGCATTGGCAACCTGAAAGTTCACTGCATCTCCCTTGACATTAGCAAGTATGAGATCGCAAACCACATCAAAGGTGCCACACAGGCGCATGCCCAATTCAACCGCAGTCTCGGGTCCGTGCTCGTCTTGAACACGCTTAAGGACCGCAGGCAAGACAGTCATAGACGGAGTGCCATAGCACCTCGCATAGACCGCCGCAAAAGTTCTACCCCAGGTCTCGGATTGCAGGGGCCAAGTCTTTGGGTAAACTAATTGTCAAAATCCTGTGTTTTTCGCCAGGAGTCGTGTTAGAAATTACTGCTTCCAGCTGGTCAAATTTCTCGGCAAGCCAGAAAGAAAATTCATCCTTATCCTGGGGATGCTTGCCCATCACAGCATTGACCATTACGGGACTGAGTTTCATACCGCCCTGTCCGGCCGGAAGCGCCGCACCCCCCGGGGGCCCACCCGGAAGATTACGGGTTATGTATTGCGCTAATGCTCGAATCACGGCAATAGAGACCACATGTAGTCTACGAAGTTCCGGTAGGGTACAATTGCCGTGTTGAGGATGAGGAGTAAATCCAGCCAAAACAGGCCAATTTGCACCTGGAATGGACAAAGGACCGAACCTCGGAGCCGTTAAAGAATGGGGGAGGGTGCCACCAAACCAAACGCGATGCTGCCAAGTATCAATAGGTTCCTCCTGTGCCCTGAACGGAGTATATTCATTCAGTACAGGAGAGGGAGTGTAAGTGTGAAACACACCTGAAGTGCCGTCCACAGCCGGAAAAGTCACCCGCGAATAAAAGATTTCGTATGGGTAAGCTGTTTCCGCACTCACCACCATTATCACGGCCATGCCATCCACGGGGACATTGTAATTTTGCAAATGATTGCGCACCGCTATGCGACTACGCTGCGGTATGTCCACGGCAATGGCCATGACGTCACAGAAAGTGAAAAAGGCAAAGTAAACTTTGTAGCACAACTGGGTAGTAATTCAAGGAAACCGTTTAGAAAGATTCAAGCTTGCAAAGACCTATTTCATAAATAGGTAGGTTTTTTACGACACCACCGTTTTCCGGAACTGACAATGAAGGGGTTAAGGATTGAATGATATACTACTCGAGTGCCATGAAATAAGACCACCAACGTATGGGCGCTATGTAGCAGGGATTCCGTTCTCCTACAGAACTGTGCATAAAGATTTGGAACCTCAGTGAATTAGGGTGTGCCAAAACTCACCTTAGTACCCAAAATCCCCTTACCAAGCTGGCTACAGTGTCTCATTGGTCATTACACACTCCCAATGTTTAGACAAACCAGAACATGAACTTAGAATACCTCAGGTCACGTGGAAGACATGAGCACTCTTTCGTTATATAATCATTTCAAACCAGAACGTGGAGTCAAAGAGGACACGTGAACATTTGAAATATTTATTTACTAATGAAGTGTTCTCAAACGCAGTATCTTAGATAATACAAGCAAACATATTATAAGAAGCAAAGTTATCAGCATAGTTACTAGTCCATAAAAGGCAAAAGGTGACAACATGCTAAAATGTTGACATGAATAAGAGTTAACAACACCTAATTCTCACCCTCCCTAACTAGCATATTATATTATTGTCTAAGAAGGTCTCTTTGGGTTTTAGCAGGGCGGCCCCATACCTCAAGATCCTAGCGTGAAGGGATCACATCATCTTCCACCAGCTCTCTGCCTGCGAACCGCATCAAGTGTGTATATGTGTTCTAAACAAAGCAATATAAAACGCGCCTAAAGCCAGATTTTGGCAGCAGCTGCATTTATGTTATGTCTAGGAAGGTGCCAAGATCAGACCTCACAACAATACTGTGTCGAGTTATCCTTGAGGCTTCAGCACTCACTGTACAGATATAGTTTACCAAGCAAAGCTGATATCAGAGCAATAACATATTATTGTCATGTAAATCACATCGCTCTTCTAGGCTGAAAGCTAAAACAACAATTATGTGTCGTGTGCAGAAGCAGCAAAAGGTAAAATGGCGTTTAAACATTTAATAAGCTCATGATAACTTAACACGGTGTATAGGTAAGCAGTAACTATATGACAGAGGTGTCCATGTCTTTTGGGTGCCAGGCAGAAGGAAGGAAATAGCGTGGTGGTCGGACCAGTCACAAGGGTCAATTTGAGATAAGTTTGACTGCTGATTCTTTGGCGATGCTCCAGTCTAGAGTGGCGCCTTTCGTGTGAGTAGGGAGTGTGCAGGCTTGGGTAAGGGCTTGGTCGGCCAGGAAGTCTCTGATGGCATTGACCTGCGGGTCTTTCGGGTCGTTCCAGTGCAAGTTGAAATCTCCAAGGAAAATGTCATTAGAGTTAGGGGAAGCCTTGGTTGTGATGATTTCCACAAGATGGTCAGTGAAGGTGTCTTTTTTGCCTGGGGGCGTGGTAAAAAATATGAAGTCTACATATTTGGGTGTTATTGTTGCAAATGGAGAGTGCAAGGTATTCAAAGGAGTCTGTGGGATCACCCAGAAGTTCTGTGGCAAGGAGTGAAGAGCGATAAATGCAGGCAATGCCACCACCTTTTTTTTGATTGCCTGTTTAGTCTTATGATGTTATAGTTGGGTGGGACTAAGAAGTCTAAGCAGTTTCTGCTTTACTCCGAGATTATAGGATGGGGTCCATTTACCACAACAATCTGCATTCCAATATGGATGGCATCTATAGGAGAGATGGTGTACATTTTACAGATGAGGATAACAGAGTCTTCCTCATGAACTTTAGACTCTACATAGGTACTTACTTGTAGGTACCAAAATCTCTTAATAAACACAACAGCTCTTTTTAGAGCCACCCAAGATCTAAACACATAAGCTTGATGTATATCTGAAAAATATTACTTTTTTTGCTTGGAGTACCGCACCCAATGCGTTAGAAGTCGTGCATCCAACGCGCTGGAGTCACGCACCCTACACTTTGGGAGTCGTGCACCCAATGTGTGCACACCAGGGAGCAGCGCTGAGCGCCACGCTGGGTGCGCGACTCCTAATTTTACCATAAAAAAAATAGCACCTATCACTAATTTCTATTCTCCCCGGGGACCCCATCCCCCGGGGCCTATATGCAACGTTGGGGACCGTGGGGTAAGCCCCAATGCCCCCACGGTCCCAGCCAGCTCCCCACGTCCTTTGGGAGCCAGCATTGCTTTTCCACATGGGGAGCTACTAGCATGCTAAGTAAAAACCTGGGCAAAGATGTTTATTGATCAAAGTTTTGACACATTGCCTACTGTGTTCATTTACATTGTTTATCTCAGAATGTTCTTAGAAAATGTGTTCTCTAAATAATTGATGTATGTCAAAAGTTTGTAATATAATCAACTAATTTCTTCTGCTTTTAATCTGTATTCGGATCCTTTACCATGTCATCTTCATTTGGCATTTTTACGTTGTGACATTTGCAGTTCTATGCTGCTGGTGCAAAGTACAAAGGAAACATGGATTGATCCTGTGAAAGAGTCACACACACTCCGGATGTACATATCTGGTATGAAGACTACTTGCACAGTGATTGAATGGAAGTTTTTAAGATTGCATTGGACTTATTTTCAGTAGAGTGTTGCAACAGTGTTTTGGAACAATCCGGTAGCCACAAAAGGGATTACTGCTATTATTTTCAATAATGATGTTATTGATGTGGGTTTCCTATTGTGAGGCCGAAGATCTGGCTCCAGCTGATGACATCCATCAATAAGAGTTTGCTTATATGACCATTTGTTTAGATTATCTCCCGTGTTCCATATTGGCAAGGTCTGGCATGGAAAATAAAATATGGCATGCATTGTTTGGAACATGCATAGGTTATAATGTATTACTAAATAATATGAAACATGTCTTTATTCTAATTAAATACTCTTTTTTCATCATTCTTTTAAAGAGGTGAAATCCATTACCTACATGAAATGTATTTATGAATAAACAATGTATTTTAATTTAATTGTTTAACATGTATGTAAAATTAAAATGTCAAAGTCAAAGACTGGTGGATTTCCTTTCTCAATTTGTTATTTTTGATTGTATTCAGCAAAACCAAATCAACTGAAACAGAATGAAAAGAAAATAGTTAACACAAATTTAAATATTTAATCATGGTGAATGAAACTTTTGTTGAAAAGCCAAAATAGTTTGAAGGCCAATGTCCAAAATGCAACTGGCATTAGAAAAGTAAATGTGTCCAGGAAATAGTCGACAAGTAAATAGTAATCACACACTGGCAGAAGTTAGGTTCTGAGTCTCTTGCTGGTGATGGTGGAGGTCTAGCCATCCTCTCCTGCTGGTCCAGATGAACGTGTACAGCTGCAGGGTCTGGTGGATCCACAGTTGCAGGGACTGAGGTGGGTGCAGCTGTTTTCTCTTGTGGCAGGGCCTCCCTTTCTGTGGCTGGGGCCGATGTAGTTGGGCCAGATGTTGATGGACCATAGAAAGGGGAAGATGTGTCTGGAAAAGCCCTGTACATACGGGTCAAAATGTCATGCAGCACCCAAGTCAGGGAGACCACATTGGAGTTATGATTTTCCATCTGAACACTGAGCTCCCTCTTTAACTGCTTCATCTCCCAGAGCTCTGTAAGGCACTGGCCCATCATGTCTTGAGACTGATGGAGGGATCCCAAGACTTGATCGATGGTGGCCTGGATGACAGTGAACTCAGTGGCCTCACTTTGCTGGCCCACAGATTCTGTCCCACAACCCCTACTCCCACTACCATGTGCCCTTGACCCAGTATGCCCCATCCCACTGGTTCCTGGGTGAACTGGAGGTGGTGGTGGTGTTGGAACAATAGCAGTGAAGTACTGGGTTTTTCGGAACCCAGCGGTGCCAGGGACACACCCTATGACTTCGGGTCCTTCCTGTTTCAGACTACAGAAACTCAGAGTCTTCTAGGTGAAGTCAAAGATCGAGTTTATTGGCTGCAACCAAGTAACAGGCGTCCTAGAAGTACAACACGGTGTATATTCTCAGGAGACTGCTCAATCTTACAAAGCCAGCCTTCTCTTTTTATACAAAATATTATGCTTCAGGCAAACATTCCTTATTTTACAGTTGACCATTCACATATTTTCAATACAAAGAAAAAGCAGAGTCATGATGACAAGCCCATATTTCAGTTTGTTCAGCCCACAATCAATTACCCGGCAAGGCCCAGTATTTTCATCAGCTTTTCAACAAAACCCCAATAAAAACGGGTGCCTCCTCCTCGTAAAGCAAGTCATAAAGAAAGAAACAGAGGCAGGTGTGTGTAAGATTAGGAAGGGTTTGTGTGCGATGAAAGGTTTATGGCATGTTGTGCTTTGATACTATCTCGATCGGCCACTGGGAGAGGAACTGACCGAACAGGTTTTGCCTTGGGCAGTGGAGTCAGCTTGCCCAGGTCGTGCAGGAGTCAGCGAAGGTGTACGTGTCCTTCAGACTCGGTTTTGGCCTTAGTCACCGGCCTATGTGAGGGCAATCACAAAATGGCTGCCATTCACAAACTGGAACCCGAGGGTTCTGGGCGAAAACTCAGAATACAGGGTGATTTCGTCACTCGAATATGACGAAAATGCTTGTGCATAGTCCACTAGTGATTCTCGGCCTGCTGATATCAAGTTTGTCATGATACGAATATGTTTATGACACAGGTCCAAAATTTTCAGTACCACAGACCCTCCTTTTTCCCTTACATAGGCAATCAACCTATCCTCACGCTAATCTGAGTCCAGGTCTGTATTCCTAAAATTATTGAGATGTTGCTGTAGCATCATCCTATTACTTAGCTCATCCCTCGATACAGGTTTCCTTACACACAATGTAGCACAGAGGCCACATATAGCGGGAGAACACTGTACGCACAGACAGAACAGGAAAAGAATGGCTAAGATCATCCCAATGACCATCAGAATCTTCCATCCCCAGGCGGATAACAGTTCCCAAAACCACCCCATCAACTACCAATCTCCTTTATCCACATGAATAGATTCAGAGATCTTATGTAGTTTGGAGATGGCCTGGTACACTGTTGGAGCGTTATCTGGGATGAAAACACAGCAACTCGATTGGATCACTTTACATACCCCACCTCGGTCTGCAAGTATGACGTCTAACGTGACCCTGTTCTGAAGGGTCATAAGGCGATCCGACTGGAGCTCAGCAGTCAAGTTACTAAGGGCACCGGCAGTTTCATCTACGGTGGATTCAACCACCCTCGTCAATTGCCTTATGTTCCTGCTGTTAACCATTGGTCCCCAGAACGGCAGAAAACCATTCATGAAGTCTCCAAATTCTTGTCCTGCAGTGTCTTCTTTACTGAAGACACCTCTAACTATCCTTGTCTTGTGGTAATCTGCCGCAGCTGTGTAGGTGGGAGGCAACAGGAACTAAACGAAACATGTGCCCGAAAAGTCAGGGGGCAACCGTGTATAGGCTCTATCATGGCAGATGAAATAGGTACCCTTAGCTGCTAAGAACGAAGGGGAAGTCTGGGATGCAAAAACATATGTCTCAGTGCAGATGCTTTTCCCTAACTGAGCTCTGGGATTCTTGCCATTACCTTGCAGACATAGGTGACCCTGATGGGGTACAATCCAAATCGGGGAGGATCTCTTAGCTTGCTGTTTCTCACCCAGAGTAACTCCATATCCGGTCACGTTCCATCCAATGTATGCTAGTGTCTCGTCTCTTGGGATAGTCTCATAGGAAGTATCTTCCCTAATCATATCTACTATACCCTTAACTAGAGCACTATTCTTTGGATTGTCTTTTTCAGAACGTAGGGGGTAGACTTCATGTGCGTAGATGAACATTGTTCTGTATGCCCACACAGAACCATTACGGCTGAAAGGCAGGACCAGATAAGGGATACCTTTATCCGTTGTGTGAGGCATAAGACCACACACCCAACAGTTAGTCGTGTTCATTACTAATTGGTGTTGGTGCAAAAGCTGAACGAAGGAGTTATTAATAAACTCTAATCTCCTAACGGACTCATGCTCAGGAAAAGGGTGGAAAGAATGCGAGGAAACAGTAGGAGGAGGCATGGGCCGTGTAGTGGGTGCAAATGTCATTCGAAAAGAGAATAAAACATATCCTATTAAAAACATCATTACACTGAACAACATGAAAATGCATAATATCAAAAAACTTTCTTGGTCATCATTCTACAGATTTTAGCTTTAAAGTTTATCTCTATGGCAGGTCTCTCCATCTCGAAAAACTCCATCCTCTCTAAATGCTGCTCGCGATGGTAGGGTGTTCTATGTTAAGTAATGCTTCTGTCAGTCCAGGGCAACTCCCTTAGACCAACCAGAACTGTCGACCTAATGTCTTCAGCTGCACTCCAAAGACTTGGGCAACCGCGACCCTACAGCTGAACCCGGATGGTGGTTCGAAAAACAAAAATAAAAAAGTTTCTCAGATGAGAGAGCTGCACTTTCAAAAATAGCAAAGGAAAGAAATTTTTTTTAGTTCATATCTCTCGGCCTCAGGTTATAGCGTCTTTTTCCAGGTAATGTCTGGTCTTGAAACAGCAGTTCAGGCTCTGCAGTGTCCAATTGAATTGACCGTGGCACAGCTCCTTGCAAAAGTTTGTCACTTTCCTGTTCAGAAATTGTTCCTTTTATGCGTGCATCACTGAAAGGTAGAAAACGAGGCACAGTCTCAGTCTCAGAGTCAGCAACACCCTCCTGGACCCACCGGTCGTACGGCAGAGGCAAAGGGACCCTCTTACAATGTACGCCGTGGATCCAGTTCTTATTCCCTTCCACTCACACAGCTGATCTTGTTGATAACAGGACTAGGTAGGGGCCTGTCCAGCGGGGCTGATCATTCTTTGTCTGCTGGAAATTCTTCACCAAAACCCAGGATCCAGGAGTAATAGGATGTCCTGGAGCTTCAGAGACCTGAGGCAGAGTATCGTGAACCTGTTGGTGTAAAACACGCAATTTAGCCGTCAATTCATACAAATAATCAAGCAGTACAGGGTGTTCGATCTCACTGAATTTTGTCGGCCTTGGCACTCCCAATATGTTGGCCGGACGGCCGAACACAATCTCATAGGGACTAAGTCCCACTCGCGAATGCACAGTCATTCTGGTTGATAGGAGTGCCAAAGGCAGAGCGTCAGGCCATTTAAGGCCAGAGCTTGCTTGGATTTTGGCCAATTTCATTTTTAACGTGCCATTGTAGCACTCTACTAGTCCAGCTGATTGGGGGTGATTTGCAGCATGGAGTTTTTGCTGGATACCTAGCCCTTCACATACTTTCTTCATCACTCGACCCACAAACTCACTTCCATTGTCACTCCAGACCATTCTCGGCATTCCAAACCTAGGGAAGAACTCTTTGACAAGGGCTTTAGCTGTGGACATGGCAGTGTTGTCCTTCAGGGGATATGCTTCTACCCATCTTGAAAAGGCACAAACAACAACGAGTACGTATTTCAAATTGTTGCACCTTTCCATGTGGATGAAATCTAGCTGCAAAACCTCGAACGGGTACGTTGGAGGCGCAAAATGACCAGCTGGAGTTGGGGCTCCCCTACCAGGATTGTATTTCAAGAACACCATGCAATTCTTGACTACATTCTCTGCGCATTTTGGGATTCTTGCATTTTGCCACACTGGAGCCAACAACTTACGAATCCCTTTCACACTGATGTGAGCCATTCCATGGGCCATTGTAACCACTGCAAGCACATATGCATCGGGTAACAACCATCGCTGATGTTCTGACAATTCAACCCAACAACCATTTGCATCCAATTTACCCGTACTTTCTCTCCACACACTCAATTCTTTCTCTGTAGCTTCAGCTTGAATAGACTTCACACTCTCTATCGTCTCTTCACACATTCCAACGTCACCAACCCATCTTGCAGGGCCTGCAACATACATTCGGCTCATCACATCCCTCGCTGTTTCTTTTGCGACTTCATCAGCAAATGCATTTCCACGACCAACATCATCAGTCATCTTCTTGTGTGCACTGCATTTTACAATCGCAACTTGCAGGGGCAACGTAAGTGACTCGAGAAGCTCATTTACCAACTGACCATGCTGTATCTTAGCTCCATGCGAAGTCAGGAACCCACGTTCCTTCCACAATCGTCCAAAACTATGGGCCACACCGAATGCATACTGGCTGTCAGTATATATGGTCACTTTCATTCCTTTTGATAACACACACGCTCTTGTAAGTGCAATCAACTCTGCTGCTTGAGCTGAATTATGTGGGACACGTGCAGCTTCAACAATCGTATGCAAAGTCGTAACAGCATATGCTGCAGTCGTATCACTATTCGGAAGCTTGAAGCATGAACCATCCACCCATAAGGTACCATCACACTTCACAAGAGGGGTGTCCTGGAGATCTATTCTCCCTTTCGTTTCGTCTTCTGTTCTGAGAAAACAATCATGCTGTTCAGAAGCATCTGTCTCTGTTACAATCGGCAACAACGTAGCTGGATTCAACGTGTTGCAACTCTTTATGTGCACATGGCTCGCTAAAAGTGTCAACTCATAACCTGACAATCGAGCACTAGTTAAGTGCTGTGTCTTGGTCTTATTTAACAACGTGTCCACTGCACGTGGGACCATCACAACGAATGTATTATTCATCACTAAACCAGCAGACTGCCGAATAGAAACAGCTGCTGCCGCCGTGGCTCTTAAGCAACTTGGCAATGCTTTAGCTACCGGGTCCAAAGTTGATGAAAAATACGCGCATGGACGCTGCTTGTTTCCTAACAACTGTGTCAACACTGACAATGCACAACCTTCTTTCTCATGGATATATAATGTAAAGGGCTTACTGTAGTCGGGGGTACCCAACACAGGAGCCGAACATAATGCATTGCGTAATTCGGAAAAACTTTTCTGACACTCTTCAGACCATGGGAGGGGATTCGATGTATCTTTACAAGTTAATGCCACCAAGGGTTTGGCCAACAAAGAAAAATTCGGTATCCATTGTCTGCAGTAAGATGTAATGCCCAAGAAAGCACGCACTTCTCTTTGTGTCCTAGGCACACTCAATTTCGCTATTGCCTGAATTCTTTCTGGGGTCAGTTTCCTTCCCTCCTTCGATAAGAGATGACCTAAGTAGGTCACTTCTTGTCGACAATATTGCAATTTGGAAAGAGACACTTTGTGATGTAAATCAGACAAATGACGCAACAACGACAACGTGGCTTCTCTACAGAATTTCTCAGTATCTGCAGCAACAAGCAAATCATCAACATACTGAATAAGTGTAGCGCCATCAGGTAAAACAATCGTATCAAGCTGTGTTTTTAAAGCTTGACTATAACCCACCCTCTAACCCACCCTCTCTTTTCCCTCTTTTCCTAGCTCAGGTTGGGGTCTGTGGCCCTCATTAGCGCCGGGACGTCTCTTTGCTGGGGCAGCTGTTTGCGCTTTACCAAAACCATAGAATAGAATAGAATAGAATATATTGATGGACTTTCACAGTAGCCCTGGGGAGCGCGTTTGAAGCGGAAGCTTCGACCTCCTAAACTCAAGCCGAAAATATCCCTACTCTCCTCGGCAATCGGGATGCTGAAGAACGTATTCTTCAGGTCAATCACCGAGAACCAGGTCGCGGAAGCTGGAATCATAGTCAATAGGGCAGTGATATCAGGAACGACTGGAAATTGTGGCACAACGATTTTGTTCACTTCTCTAAGATCAATCACAAATCTGTAAACGGGTGGCTGAGAAGGGTCAGTACACTTCAAAACAGGCAGAACAGGACTATTGCAAATGTTGCCTCTTGTCTCTTCAATTACATCTTTTTCAATTAAATCATAAATGATCGCTAGCAACGCTTTTTCACCTTCACTAGATATTTTATATTGGGGAATTCGTGGCATTTTAACATTGGCTTTCAATGTCACAACATATGGCGGTATTTCCAAAAGACCCACATCATTTGGACCAGTAGCCCAAAGAATATCAGGAAGAAGCGACAATTCTGTCAGAAGTTTATCCTTTGACAAATACATTGGGGAGACCACTTTCTTACCTAGTGTAAGTTGTACTCCCGAAGGAGAACAATACAATGTCGCATACAATCTTTTCAACAGATCCAATCCTAACAAGTTTTCACCACAACCTGTTGTCAGAATAAGGGGTGCTTCTAATTCACAAGGTCCAACAGAAAGGGACATAGGACTAGAAATCGGGTTCCTAACCGGGGCGCCAGAAAAACCTACTGAAACATTCATTTCGCCAGACAAAGGTGCGCCAGGGAGTTTAGAGTGCATAATGGAACTCTTTGTAGCACCAGTATCCAACAGAAAAGGCTCTGACACACCTGATGTAATCACCTCAACATAAGGTCCACTCTGATCTACTGGAACTGAAACAACTCCCTCTCTTTGTCTATGGCTGTCCTAGCAATCATTACCTTCCATATTCTCATCTTCTGCATAGTAGTCATCAGCATAGTATTGAGCCGTCCTACCAGACGCATTGTTCTGCTGATCAAAACTATTCATTGAATTCTGTGGCGGAAAAGAACGCGCGTTCCCAGGGAAATTTCCACGTCCTCTACCTCTAGGCGCTTGTGGAGTACCTCGACCTCTTGCGCTAGAAAACCATTCATACGCTGTAGCAGAGCAGGGCAACTACTTTTAAAATGGCCCTCCTCTTTACAATATGCACACTGATTAGGGCCTACAGGAAACCGTTGTTGAGGATATTCGGTCCTTTGCATGTTTCTCTGAAACTGCTGAGGCTGCTGATAGTTACTCTGACCATCACGAGGCGGGTACGCTTGCTGTAAAAGAACCTTTGTTTTTAACTCTTTCGTTTTCCTGTCTGCTCTATCTTTCTCATCTTTGTCCCTATTTTCGTAATACTGCGCAGTAGCCAATATCTGTGCTGAAGAAGAAACGGCCCACGAACTTTCTGAATCTTTTAATTTCTTACACAACTCGGGAAGCAAATTATGCACGAACTTGTCAACCTTCTGTACTCATATCTTGACCACTGTGGTCGATAAACGTCTCCTCAAACCTAGTGAAGAAATCAGACACGGTTTCCTCTTTCTTCTGCTTACATGCAGACAATTTGTCCCAATTCACTCGCATCGCAGGCATCAAAGTCTTCATGTAAGTAATTATCCTACCCGGGAGGTCTGCCACTAAAGGTTCGGGTTTAGCACCACCACTTGTCTGCCATCAGCAGCAGCAATATTAACCCATGTATCACCTAACTCCTGATCATGATCAGCATGACGAATCTTTCCCCATAAAGGCTGTGTAACAACATTTCCAAACAACATGTCTATATCCGCTAAATTCATAATGCAAGAGCCTGCAGTCTGTGACAATTCCTTGTAATACCCTGCAGGATTTTTACGGGGATCAGGCAAAGTCTGCTTAAGGGCCAAAACTTCAGCTCGTTTCCAAGGCACATGTACCCAAACACGCTGAAAATGTGCTGGTATGGCATCGACGTGATTAGCGACATCAGCTGCAACGGCTTCCTTCCATACCGGAGGAACTTCTCTCATGGAATACTGTCTCGCTTTCCTCCTAACAGAGGGATCATGCTCAAACAATGACCGGGAAACACCTTCACTCCTAAACGACAACAATGTCGCAACCGCTTTTTCAACATCGGGACCCACAATTGTGCCTTTTGCAAACTTGAACCGTATACGACATAACTCAGGCGGATTGGGCTCCAAATCATTTTCCTCTAAATCCTCACAAAGAAAAGTACACATTTTCTCGAAAACGTATCTTTGTTTCGGCTCTTCCCACTGACGAAAGACATCCATAACAGAATCTAGCTCATATCTCGTAGGGTCTGTAACCCATCTATGTGCCAAATAATTCAATGTTTCCCGCTCTCTAGAGTCGGGCAGTTGACTACGCAATTGTTTGCGCGTTGAAACAGGGGTCATACTTGTTGCCCCAAAAAGAGGATACAGAAGACTAGCAACAGTGTTAGTCATTCTCTGTCGAACAGAAGGAGAAGTTGACGAAAGAACAGGAGTAAAAGCAGAGTGAGGCAAGGTAGATGCAGATGTAGATGCAGACGCAGTAACAGTAGGAATATCAGAAGAGGCAGTCAATGCAATAGGCAAAGTCGTAGGAGGTACAGGGGGAGCAGGTAGCAAAGTCAGCGGCCCTTGAGGAGGCTGAGCCGTAGCAGTAGGAGCCAGCTGAAGAGGAGCTGGCGGTTGTGGAAGAACCTGGGGCACAACAACCGGAGGTTGCACAACTAAAAGTTGCGGAGGTGCAGTAGCACTCTGCGCATAGGGGGGTGGCGAACTCAATAAATGAGACATTAAAGGATCTTTCTCAAGTTCTCGTGCTGTATCCTGCTGGAGAGGTGGCAAAACTGGATAGCATTTATTGATCGCCATTTTACGTTGCCTGTGCAACTGTTCACCTGCTTGTTCTTCCTCATCATCTTTATATTGCATAGCAGCTTGCATTATCGAAATACCCTTTTCTCTTTTATTCTTTTTAGCTAATTTAATTTCTTTTTGTTTGGCTTCCTTTCGCCATAGGCGGAAAGAGTCAAACATCGCCGGCCGGGCTTTCTTCTTAAAAAGTCTAACCTCTAGATTATCTAGTATCTCTGTGTCAAAACTACCATATTGGGGCCATTTTAAAACACCATCCTTTCTGGTGTATCGAATCCATACTTCATTATACGTGATGGGGCCCACGCCGTGTTTCACGTAGAGCTCATAGGCTGGAGTTCCAATCGGAGGAACCGGACACGAGTCCTCCAATCGGGAATCCCTATTACAAGCAAGACAAAACAAGTTTCCAAGTCTGCTAAGACCAGGCATCTTCGCTCTCTAGTCTAGCTTCAAACTTCAAAGGATTATCGATTACGATAGTCTCGTGAATACACAAGTCCCTCGGCTTTGGTACTTGCAAGTTCCAAATCAAAGATCCCAAGGGGATACCCAAACTAAGAACCAAACTAAGGACTGGGAGACGCTCCAGTTATACTTAACTGAGGTATCGATGACGTCACCAGAAGACTCGTCTATCGTTTCGCTCTACCAATCATCAAGGGTCCAAAACAGGGCGATAGTCAGGGCAGCAGTCCTTCGTAGCCGTCGGGAAGCGGGGAACCTCGCAGCAAAGACTTTCGGACCACGTCGACATGCAGGGGTCGATGAAGTGGCGGCCTTCCTCCAGAATTTTCACACGAAGCTCCTCACGAACCTCTGGCTTGGACCGGTACCGCTGATATCGCCCCACGTTGGGCGCCAACTGAAGTACTGGGTTTTTCGGAACCCAGCGGTGCCAGGGACACACCCTATGACTTCGGGTCCTTCCTGTTTCAGACTACAGAAACTCAGAGTCTTCTAGGTGAAGTCAAAGATCGAGTTTATTGGCTGCAACCAAGTAACAGGCGTCCTAGAAGTACAACACGGTGTATATTCTCAGGAGACTGCTCAATCTTACAAAGCCAGCCTTCTCTTTTATACAAAATATTATGCTTCAGGCAAACATTCCTTATTTTACAGTTGACCATTCACATATTTTCAATACAAAGAAAAAGCAGAGTCATGATGACAAGCCCATATTTCAGTTTGTTCAGCCCACAATCAATTACCCGGCAAGGCCCAGTATTTTCATCAGATATCGACAAAACCCCAATAAAAATGGGCGCCTCCTCCTCGTAAAGCAAGTCATAAAGAAAGAAACAGAGGCAGGTGTGTGTAAGATTAGGAAGGGTTTGTGTGCGATGAAAGGTTTATGGCATGTTGTGCTTTGATACTATCTCGATCGGCCACTGGGAGAGGAACTGACCGAACAGGTTTTGCCTTGGGCAGTGGAGTCAGCTTGCCCAGGTCGTGCAGGAGTCAGCGAAGGTGTACGTGTCCTTCAGACTCGGTTTTGGCCTTAGTCACCGGCCTATGTGAGGGCAATCACAAAATGGCTACCATTCACAAAATGGAACCCGAGGGTTCTGGGCGAAAACACAGAATACAGGGTGATTTCGTCACTCGAATATGACGAAAATGCTTGTGCATAGTCCACTAGTCATTCTCGGCCTGCTGATATCAAGTTTGTCATGATACGAATATGTTTATGACACAGGTCCAAAATTTTCAGTACCACAGCAGCCACCAGGCCTGGGGGACACACAATTGGAATGATGTTGGCTTGTACACAGGAAGTAGAGATATGCATAGGCTGAGGTGTGGTAACAGCTGGGGTGTAAGATATAGATGTGGGTCAAGCGAGACTCACTGCAGCTGTCTGACTATTCAGCTCCCCATCATCTAGGCTTTCAAGATTGGAGTCCTCTTTGAGTCTTGTTCCTGTTCTGGAGAGGCGGTATGCTCAGTGGCAGATGATTGGCCATGTGCTCTAGGTGTTGGACCTATTATGAATTAAAAACAAAAAATACAATCTTATATGTCTGGATTAGACTTCAAATGTGTTTGAAGGTAAATTTGAAGCAACCTAAAAGGATAAAGCAAATTAATATAATGATTATACCTTTCAGTGGTATTCTAATAATTTACACAAACAGTTTAAATTACACACAATACTACTTCTTAAAAGCAGGTAAAAAGATGTGCTGAAATGATACAAATATTTTGGCAGTATATATGAAATATACCAAAGATTCAACACAAAACAGGAGAGAGGAGAAATGCAAATTGAACCATTCCAGGGCTTAGCAGGCTACAATTCTGACAATCACACAACTTGGAAGGATATATGGCATTAGTCATCATATAAACATTGCAGAATACATGTTTTGTAAAAGAAAGAAAAAATTACTTGTCTCTCAAGTGTTTCACCAGGTAGGTGCAGATTAGTGCTGGACATCTCTAGACACGTGTTTCTGGATTGTTATCCGTCATCAGTAGAGATTAGGCAATTCAAATGTATGGGGTTGCTGAGCAGGCTGCCAAAGTATTCTCGGGTCACAGTACCTCTCCAGGCGCGCAGTTGCCTCTCCACGAGCTGGAGAAGTACTGTGACCCGAGAATACTTTGGCAGCCTGCTCAGCAACCCCATACAATCGAATTGCCTAATCTCTACTGATGACGGATAACAATCCAGAAACACATGTCTAGAGATGGCCAGCACTAATCTGCACCTACCTGGTGAAACACTCAAGAGACTTTGCAAGTACACACACTTGGCGAACTGCATTTACCATGATGCCTAGGGGCGAACCTGCTGGGAGGTGAAGCAGTGTGAGCCCACATCTGTTTCCAGGTTTTTGCCTTTGTCTGATTTGGATAACCAGGATTGACTACCCTCCACAACAGTGCTATCTAAGTTTACTCCCTTACCATCTGTACCCCCAGTTCGTGGCCCCTCTAGCTCAACCATGTCTGCCCTTGACCCTGACTCCGACTTAAACATATTAAGTTGGAATGTTGCCGGCCTGGCTTCCAAATTAAATTTGCCAGACTGGATAGAATTTGTTCAAAAACAGGACATTTTAATGGTCAAGGAGACATGAGCCACTAGAGACTTATTATTGGAGGGGTTTGAGTGCCTTAACTCTGTTGTTCCTATTCCAAACCTGGGTCACCCGTCAGACGGCCTATCAATTTGGATAAACACTTCTGCAGGTAGGTGTGTAAAGGCCTTGGATACTAATAATGATAAATTCCAGGCAATTATCTACAAAAGAGGGGATTCTATTTGTTTTATTAATTTTTACAATAATGATTTCCAGAACGCACCAACTATTAATTTTGCCAACGTATTTAAATTTATAAGCACTATACAGAACTCAAATAGTTTTCCTAATTTGGTAGGGATCTGTGTAGGGGGAGATTTTAATGCTAAGATATTTAGTGGAAGCTTCACTGCTGCCCACCTATCCTGCAAGACACCCTTATGTAATAGGGGGATTGAATTCACAAACTATTTGTGCACCCACAATTTTTGTGGATGTGATGGAGATTGCCGCAGTGCATGAAAGGGATAACCACATCATACCCACATATAGAGGCAGGGGTAGTGCTTCTATAATTGATTATGTTTTTAAATTCCCCTTATTAGAGGACTGTCTACTTACAGCTGAGGTTATCAATACTGTTTATGGAGATCATAATCCCATCAATGTAACCCTGAGACTTGCTCCAAGGCCAACATATAGTCAAGAGTGTGGTGCAAGAGATCTGTCCCCCTCCACTGATAATCTTAGATTGATTTGGCGTGGTGTCGATAATATAGCTTTATTTGGAAAAATGGTAAAATCGGATCTTGTTTTGGGTGGGGAGGGACGAACTAAAAGGCGGACATGTGCCTCGGATTTGGGGAGGTTTGCTCTTCTACTAGGGGGGCAGTTGGGAGGTTCTGGGGCTGTTGGTGGGGTTCCGTTGGCATAGACGGTCTCAAGCCTCCCGTTGGGGGCTGGAGATGATTTATACCGAGACAGGTACTTCAACGTTGCTGAGGTATGGGGAGGGGGGAGTTGGGGACGACCTGGGGGAATGTTGGTTGAATTTGGGGACGGGGGAAGGGGGATGGAGGGGGGATTGGGGGCTGAGGGATGGGGGGGAGGGAGTTGTTTTGCACATGGTTGTCTCGAATGATGCTGTTGGGGAGCCCAAGCCCAATGCGCTCATCGCTACATACACTATTGCGTCTACGCTTAGATGGGGGCTGAAAACATTACGCAGAAACCTACCAGAGCCTTGATGAAAGTAATGAGTTGGAACGTACGGGGTATGCTTGACAAGATTAAGAGAAGTGCTGTGCTAAGGCTGGGGAAGAGAGAGAAGGTAGATGTGCTACTGTTACAAAAAACACACTTACTAGGCAACAAAGCGCTGGGCCTACAGAGATACGGCTATGACCAGGTCTATCCCGCAAGTTTTGTGAGAGGGTCATGGGGGGTGGCGATCTTGATGCACCGCAGATTGTCATACACTCACACGAGACAGTGGATGGACCCACAGGGTCGATATGTTTTCATACAGGGGATGGTGGGTACGGAGTCGGTAATAATCGGGAGTGTATACGCCCCGCCCCCACTGCAGTGGGCACTGATAGAGAAACTGTTCGCAATATGGGCTGAGATTCCAGAGGGACTGGCAGTGATTGGGGGGGATTGGAACGATGTTATGCACTGTCGACGCGATCGTCTTCGACTTAGGGGCGACCCCATAGCAGATACTCTCACTAAGCTGAATGATATGGTGCGAGGCATGGACTGGGTGGACACATGGCGATACCTCCACACACATGAACGAGAATATTCCTATGTCTCAGCGGTCCACAACTCGTTTTCGAGACTTGACTATGTTTTTGTCCCAACCGCTGTTGTGAATAGGGTTGTTTCGGCATCCCTCCTGCCGCGTGGACTGTCAGATCATTCCCCAGTAGTAATAGAAGTCACTTTAGACAAAGGGAGACAGCCGTTTCGATGGCGCCTCTCCACTTGGAACCTGAACAGGAGGCCTACCAACATCATATGGAGGTGGCCATTGCTCGCTACTGGGAAGAGAATCTAGGCACCGTGTCCGACATACGGACGGCCTGGGAAGCCCTGAAGCCCACACTTCGTGGGGTAGATATAGCCTGGTGTGCAGCAGCGCGCCGGAAGCGGAAAGAAGAGCTAGTGAAGGCTGCAGCGACAGTGGAACAGCTGGAGACTCAGTACGGGGTAGCGAGTCACCAAGAGGGAGTAGGGCAGCTATTATTGGCGCAGCAATCATATGCGTCTTTAATGTTAGACGAGGCTCGGCAGGTCTGGCTGGCGACGAGAAGTAGAATATATCAATGGGGCGACAAATCCAGTACAATGCTCCATAGGCTCTGTCAGAAAGTGTTTCGGACACAGGAGTTGGCGGGTCTCAAAGATGATACTGGAGCCTCCATTTCAGCCCCGAGGGAGCTGGCGGATAGCTTCGCTCGCTACCTTGCGGCCCAATATGCCCCACAGGATTCCCTCCCGGCGCTGGACGTTGACAAATTTATAACTGATCTCCCACCCCGTGCGCTCCCAGATGACGTGTGAGAACGCCTCGAGGCCCCGCTGTCGGCTGAGGAACTAGGTACAGCCCTGGGGAAGCTCAATACCGGCAAGGCCCCAGGGCCCAACGGATTTCCAAGTGAGTTCTTCAAACATTATCATCTCCAGCTGGGACTTCATTACAAGGCTGCCCTGGAGGCGGCGAGGAAAGAGGGCCTTCTGCCAGCGGACTGGAGGCATGCAGAAATAGTGGTATTCTGCAAACCCGGTCGGCCCCCGGACCGCCATGAGTCCTATCGACCGATCTCCCTTTTAAATATCGAGGCCAAAATACTGGCCAAGGCGCTTGCGAACCGATTACTCCCATATATCAAGGAACTGATCCACCCGGATCAGGCCGGATTTATGCCCCACAGAGCGACAAGACACAAAATTAGACGCGCGCACGTGGCAGTAGAGGCGATGAGTAAGACTGGGGACCAGGCGGCGCTGTTACTGTCAGACATTGACAGAGCCTTCGACTCTTTGAGCTGGACCTATCTGTTTGCACTCCTTCCACGTCTCAATCTAGGGCCGCACTTTATGTCCTATATTCGGCTATTATATACTGATCTGTCGGCCTCTGTGAGGATAGCGGGTGAGACGTCGGCGGCCTTTCCAATAGGGCGAGGCACCAGACAGGGGTGCCCTCTCTCGCCATACCTATTTGCCCTAGCTATGGAACCGTTAGCTGCATGGGTCCGGATAGATGCGCAGCTGAGGGGATTTGAATGGGAGGCAGGACCCTCGGACAGAATCGCATTATATGCGGATGACGTCCTGTTCTTTCTTACAAATGTGAATCGGTCCGGGCCACGGGTCCTAGAAATAATGAAAATCTTTGGGGAAATATCGGGACTGTACCTTAACCCGCGGAAATCCACACTTTGGATGCTAAGTACACACTTTGACATCGGGCCGTGGGCCTCGATACTACAAAGGGCGGCTGGGGGTCTTAAGTACCTGGGGGTGTTTTTGACGACCTCGCGGGCTATTGCTTGGGAGCGTAATATAGTCCCGGTGTGGGATAAGGTACAACAGGAGATGAAATGCTGGTCCCGCATGCCACTCAATATCTGTGGCAGGTCCGCAATATTTAAGATGGTCCTCCCCCGCATGCTATACCAATTGCAGAATCACCCATACCCGATCCCAACGCAATGGTTTCGACAAGTCAACTCCGCTCTAGGCCAGTTTTTATGGGCCGGGGGTGCGTCGCGAGTGGCCCTACGAACCTGTTTTCTGTCCACATATTGTGGGGGATTGGCGACGTCAGATATATTGTCATATTACCAAGCATCACATCTTGTAGTCTTGAATGACTGGTGGTACAGTGACAGGGGGGACCCGGCATACGCCCTTGAAAGGTACCTGATGGAACCCGACACCCTACACGCTATTCTATACTCGGCGCGGCTGAGAAAGGGATTGCCTAAAGCAACACAGGTAGTCTTTCAGCTTTGCCGACAATCACTACGTCGTATGGGATGGTGGGGGAAACTAACGAGGGAGACCCCACTCTGGCACAATGGGCAGTTACCGGCACTGATGTCTCTGCGGGGCTTGGGAGGTTGGGACTCGATAGGAATTTCTGCATTAGGCCATGTCCTTAAGGGCACCACGCTTAAATCTTTTCAAGAACTTAGCAAAGAATTTGACATGCCCCGCACACAGTTCTTTATATATTTACAGTTAAGACACGCCCTTGCACCCACACTCGCGGGATTAGACACCTTGCCTGACTTTAGCCCGATAAAGGCGAAGGTGTTTATGGGGGACCTAGAGGAAAAGAAAATATCCCGTATCCATCAGACACTAGTTACACATTGCTCTTCTGATCTGCAGCCGCTCAGGGATCGCTGGGTGAGAGATGTGGGGGAGCTGGAGGAAGAGGATTGGCGGGAGGCTCTCGAATCCCCCAGGGGAGCGGCTATAGCCATACGCCTACGCCTAATACAGTTTAAGTACTTACACCGTGCCTATTATACAAGAGAGAGACTGTGGAAGGCTGGTCTGATTGAGTCTCCGGCGTGCTTGCGATGTGGCTATGAACTCGGTGACCTCCTTCACACAGTGTGGGACTGTAGTGGTCTGGTGAGATTTTGGACTGGTGTGTGGGATTGTTTGTCAGAGGTGCTGGGATGGGACCTCCCCCGTACCTCGAAATTGGGCCTACTTCACGTGCTGGAAGGGGTGGGAGGCAACGTCTATAAAAGGTACCTGCTCCTACTGGGCCTTACAATAGCAAAAAGAGATGTGGCGCAGGCCTGGAAAGACCCCAGGGCTCCCAAGGTGATAGGGTGGAAGAAAGGAATTGACTTTTGAATGGGACTGGAACGACCGGTGTTCGAGGCCAGAGGCTGTCCCAAAAAACACTATAAAATATGGAAAAGGTGGGCGGACTACAGGGGCCTGTGGCTGGAGCCTCCAGCACCAACGAGAGGTGCGGAGGGGCAGATGTGATGGGCACGTAGAGGCAAGGATGCATACGCTGATTTACATATGTTTAACCTGTGCAGTATCGGAGAGACGTTGTGCAAGGGGAGGGAGGGGGAGGGAAGGGTTAGGGAAGTTGGGGAAAGGGGCGGGGGGTTGAAGGGACAATTTTCTTAACGTCAAATGAATCGCTGATTATGATGTACTGCAATTGTTACAGCTCCTCCGGGGTACGGAGTGCTGTGTCTTATATGCAATTTCTCAATAAAAAAGAGTTTTGGAAAAAAAAATCCATCTTGTTGGCATCTGTTTGACTTTCAAAGAACATAACTCTGCTGTAGTTGGTGCCTTCACGCAATTATGTGAGGGTATCAAATATATGCTCTCTAGGCCCATTAGAAAACATCTCCAGGTCCTAGGTGATTTAACAGCGATTGTTCTGCAGCTAACAGAGATCTTAGAAAGGCAACTGTAAAACTTCCCAGAGACCAAGTTGCTATTAAAATATGTAGATAACGTTATAGGGCAGCCATTAAACTATGAAAGGATGAAATAGTCAAAGAACACTGGGACAAATTAGTATGTGCCGCCACGTTAAAGGGCAGGAATGGCTTTTGGTAGGCTGTTAAGTCCTTAGGACACCCCCTGTCTCCGATTAGTTGTAATATCAGCAGTGAGACAGGGGACAGGGCAGAATCATATTTCAAAAATGTACTTAGCACCAGTCCAAAATATGATCTTGAATGAGAATCCAGTAGTTACAGGGGTTCCGATAACCCTTTCTGATGTGGAGGAAGCAACCCAACAGTCTGGGCAACAAGGCCCCAGGCCCAGACCACTTGCCAATTGATCTTATCAAACACCAGCCAGAATTCTGGGCGCCTCTTTTATTTAAAGTTTTTAATAATTTATCTGCTTCTTCAATCCCAAAAACATGGTCAACGAGCATCATCGTGCCAATTTTTTAAAAAGGTGACTGTTCGAATCCAAGCTGTTATAGGCCGATCTCCATGATCGACAATACATTGAAAATTTTAGGGAGGATTCTGTTTCATAACATCAAGACATGGGCCGAGGAGGGCCACATTTTACACACTTGCCAGTTGGGGTTTAGGAGCAAAATCGGCACTGTTGAGCAGTGCCTATTCCTCAACTTGCTAATTGGTAAATATACAATAGCTAAAAAATCTCCTAATTACCTGGCTCTTATGGACCTTACCTCGGCCTTTGATTTTGTCAACAGGTCCCGGCTCTAGTCTATCCTTTTGAAATATGGCCTAGACGAGGTTTTAGTGCTCTTTTTAGCCTATTTACATAAGGACTTGTACGCCAGGGTGCGGATCGGTAAGGGCGGAGAGGTATTGAAGGACATCAGAGTTGGTAGAGGGGTCAGGCAGGGCTGTGTCCTGGCCCCTCTGCTTTTCATTCTCTATATCAATGATCTGAGTGAGTCATTGGTATCACTTACTTCTGATGTCCCTATTATTAACAGTAATACGTTCTTTGCCCTGCTGTATGCTGATGATGCAGTTTTAATGGCAGGCACCCCAAACGCTTTACGCATATTTGTGTGGGGCTTTGTTGATTTTACGGCAAATTTGGACCGATTTACTAATTTTAAGAAATCGTTTTTACTGGCTTGTGGTTCAGAAACGCATTTAAATAATACCACTGTGGATTCAGATAGTTTACAGAGCACTCACATGTTTCCCTATTTGGGGCTGGTTTTTGCAGGGAATGGTTTGTGGTCTGAGCATGTGACGCATAGTGGAAAAACGTTTTATAAAGTGATTACAATATACTTAGCTTGCCCCAACCTGGAAAGACACATGTAGTTTCTGCCATCACCAACATTTTTAAACTACAATGTATCCCCACTGCTACTTATGGTGTAGAAATTTGGGGTTTTAGACAGTGCGATAGCATCCAGGGGGAAGAAAATAGATTTTGTCGTAAATTATTGGGTGCCCCTATCTCCTCATCACAGTATGCTTGTCACAGTGAATTGAACCTCACTTACATCGAAGACTATATTAAAGCCAGTCCCGCTATATTTTGGCTTGTGGTTTGGAAGAACCCCGCGGCGCAGCTAACAAGGGAAATAATAACAGATTGTCTTAGCTGTGATAAAGGAAGGGAAATACACCGGCTTGCTGCAGAGAGGAAGAGTTTGATTAGTGTGAATCTTGAGCGGATATTTTTAAACCCGACCGACTCAGATGGCATAAGCAAAAAAAGTCTACAGAAGGCACTTTACGCCGTAGATAGCAAATCTAGATACGAAACAGAGGTACGGAAACCCTCAGTAGCCACATATATGATGATTGAGAACACCTCCCATTTACCCTCTAGTTATCTTTTAAGGCCAATTGGCTGATGGGAACGGGGTCTGCTTTTCCGACTCAGGGTTGACACTATGACATTTCTGCTCTGTTTCCTATTGGGGTTCAATGATAATCTCGATCAACTTTCATTCGCCTGTAATGCTCAATGTAAACAAACAATGTTGCACTTTTTATTCTCCTGTAGTTTTAATTTAAAATACACAAAACAGTTTTTGATGCCATTTTTTAAGACTATACCGTTGATTGATTACAAGGCTGCATGTGGGTATATCGTTACTCTGGAAGATGAGGAGTTAACCTTTCGAGTCGATTCCTTTTTGAAAGTAGCAGCATGCGCTCGCAACTCAATGTGCACCCTCTGAAATCTATTCTTTGTAAAATGTATTTATTTACACTATAGATACATTTTGTTGAGATCTTTTTTTGATATTGCATTTTCAACTACCATGAATTGTATGACGTGTTTGTTGAAGCCGATTAACATGAATTCTGTTATGATTTTTAATTGTCTCCCCTTTTATCTGACCCATATACTGTTATCATATGTTGAGATTTTTGGGACCTGTGCTTTTATGGGTATTTATTGCATTCGAATAAAGATTTTGAATTGAATTGAATTGAATTCAAATTGATGGCAAGGATAGGACAACAGACAACATTTCAAAACATAGCATGAAATGGAGATTGGTAAATACATAACACTTTAACAAGTGAAAAAGTGATTAAAAAAGAGAAAGTGTGGAATAACATTGCAATATTATATTCACGAAACAAATACATGGCATCATGATAGTTGTAGTAATTTAAATTTTACATTACCAACACTTGCAAATTTTTAAATTGAATATACCTAGTTAAAATATGCAGTAAAAATGAGAACAGGCATTTACATTATAAAACACATATATGAAATATGATGTTTGGTGTAAAAACGCAAGCACTATTAGATCATGTGAAATGTAATGTAGATTGAATTAATGAAAATAGACTTTTATTTGTTATAATGAGCACAGCTACTCAATAGAGTGTCCCGGCGCAATAGCAAACATGGCAGAAGTTAAATAATGATCCTTCAATCCTGGTTAAAAAGCCACGTTTTCAGCCTTTTTTTCAAAGGCTGATTGATTGGAGATGCTGCACAATTCTAACAGGAGATTTAAACCTGCAACCTTTATTAAAACAAAATACATTCAAAGAAACAAGTCAAAAATAATTGTGTATATATATAGGTTTATATGTTTAAAATACATTAAGAATGTGTAAATTAAATGCAAAAACAACATTTAGGTTTAGTGACACAATCAAAAGTGTAACTTGCCAATCTCCGCTCCACCAGGGATTTCTGTCACGTCTTTGGGATGTAGGATCTGCAAGACCTTCTCCTCCCAGGGAAAGAGTAGTTGGGGGAGGGGGCTGGTAGAATCACCACCAATCCTCTGGGCCTCCAGGTGACGCTTGGAGGCCTGGGAACGCACTCTCCCCCACAGGTCATTCCCCCTCTTCCTAATTTCCTTCTTTGTGTGCTGCTTGTTTGCTACAAAAGGGGGATGATGGACGGAGCGTTTGAACAAATCAAACACTCACCCCCAGTCAACTGATCTGGGTTTAATCCATCACCATTCTTTAGTTCACTCAGCCACCCCAGTTCAGACATGGCTATATGCAAATCAGTCTGATCCTGTGCCTTATGGGAACAGTCCAGCCCGAACTGCCAAGCCATGTCTTCCCTGGACCAGAAACAAGCATCCTGGGACCGGTTTCGGATTCATAATCCTCATCAGCCAGGCTATCTTGAATCCAGTGGCCAAGTGAACAAGGGACTCACGTCTGAGTATACCTTGCCACACTTAGGGCGAACAAAGCGATACAAAAGGGGATGAAGACATGGCTTGGCAGTTCGGGCTGGACTGTTCCCATAAGGCACAGGGTCAGACTGATTTGCATATAGCCATGTCTGAACTGGGGTGGCTGAGTGAACTAAAGAATGGTGATGGATTAAACCCAGATCAGTTGACTGGGGGTGAGTGTTTGATTTGTTCAAACGCTCCGTCCATCATCCCCTTTTGTATCGCTTGTTTGCTACAGCATTCACTCTGTAAACTGCTGTTTGGGTCTACGTTTGCCTTTTTGAGCTATGGTTGTATTTTGGACTTGAGCTCCAGACAATTGTGGCTCTACTCTAATAATTTGATCAACCTTGACTGACTATTCTCCCTCTGTAAAACGGGGTTTCTCCTCCCTGCCATTATCAAGTAAGTAAAAAATAAATAAATGTTATGACCCACAAAAACAGTAAATAAGAGGTGAAATAAGGACAAGAATAGAGAATGCCCAAAGAAATACACCTGACTTAACTGGCAAGAATTCTTCTTGAACGTGTTGTGGTACAGTGGAATGGTAAAGGATCATAGTCTGAAAAAGAGTGTGGTTTGCATGTGAACACAATTATTCAAAACACATCAGGTGTGTGATGCTAGCATCCATCCTATAGCCACAGGAATAGTCCAGTGTTGACCGTGTCCCGTGACAGAATCACTCCATTAGCAATCCACCACTAGGACACCGCCAGCACAACCGCAATATCTGAATAGGCTTGGTTCAAACCAGCCACCCTGACAGTGACAGAGTAATCTTAGCCAGCAGAGGAGTTTGCCTCATTGGCCGCAGTGAACCGCCTATGCGACCTAAAACACTCTGTCGATGCGGGCAGAGTTTCAGTCAGCACACATCTAAATATGGCTGGTGGGATTCTGTCAGCTTGACGGAGTACTTAGAAACTCTGCTATGGTGGGACGACGGGAGTCCTGCAAAAATCTAAATCAGGCCCTTAGTCTCCAATTGCTATGAGAGCGTCTTCTGTTGATTCCTGTTGCCCGTAACTCCTCAGGGCAGGCTACTGCACACCAGGTCTGTCTCCAGCTAAGTCTCCCACAGGGTCTAGTACTCTTTAGTCAGTTGGGTCCTCTTGAGTTGGGAATTTTTCAGCTTTTTGTGTCCCTAAATCAGGTAACCAGGAGGCCACTCACTTGACCCTTGGATCTTAGTACCTCTTGCTAGGTGTCAGCAGGGTTCAGATGTGCTTGAGACTATGATAGTCCTTCTTCCAGCAGGAGTTAGAAGTCAAGATTCTTCTTACAGCAGGGCCTTGTCTCTTCAGATGGAGTCCAGCAATGTCCTAAGGAGGTGGCGTGGATATGTCAGATTTATCCTGTGCCCTAGCCAATGATTGGAGGGATTTTTCCTCCCAATCGCAACTATTTCTTGCTCTCCCCATGGCATTTTGCTGCACTTTCACTTTCATTTGCTACGAGGCAGACCCACCTTTAATTTCTTGGCCATTTGTCCTCCAAGCCAAAACTGTCACCTCTCTCAGCTAAAGAACTAAATTCCAGTTCAAGAAATGAGACTGGTCTTCCCTCCTTCTGTGAATGGGGATGAGCTATATAGGAGGGTCCGGGGACTAAATAGGAGAAGCCCTCCTGGCCTCTCCAAGTCACCAGATGTAGTGCTAAAGCTTCCTTTGTTTTGTCAACGGTTTGTGTCCATTTTCGTATAGCTAACACCTGCTAGGTGGCCACCAGTTAATCCCCACTGGCCTTTTCAGTGCCCAGAGGTGAGCCTGTGTCCTTCAAGTCAGAGTTGTCAACTCTACCAGCCAGGACGTGTATTCCAGCTTTGGATGTGTAATGAGTAGCACAACTGGTTTTAAGCCAATTCTGGCCCACACAACCTAAAGTGCATTTTACAAAGTTACTTTTCTGCTTAAGTTGTCTAAAATCGGACTTCACCATAAAGTAAGCTTTTACTAACTAGTTGGAAATAACTTTGAAGCATTTTTCTAGCCCTTTCCTGGGCAGAGTTAGAAAATAAAGACTTTGATCCCACCTAAAACATCTAGCCATGCCTACACAGTGAAATAGCATTTGTTTTTTATGATATAATGCGAAGCCAAACCAACTTCAATATGTAGTATGCTCTACTTTTATATATGAGCAGCTTGCAGGAACATTCTTTTGTCCTACAAGCAGCACAGATATAACATTGCCAGAGATTCTTTTACGGCATTATTTATGCAGAATATGCATGGAAGTTAACTCGCCCAAAGTTCCAATGTACGGCAGGGTTTAGAGTAGAAGCACAGGCACTTCACTATTGTTTAGCAGTGGTAGAGTGTACAGTTCTTAAGCCAGCAAATTGAGACATGTAACAAGCAAAAATTGGGGGACCGTGACAAAAATGAGGTGATTTCTCACACTCATCATAAATTTAGAAAGGTCTTATTTAAGCTAGTTCTGTGGCCCCTCATATGGTGATCTATGAGATTTGCAAAGAATAGTTTAGGGACTAGCCGATATAATTGGCAGATTTTGTCCAGGATATAAGTATTTAGTCAGCCAATTTGTGGGCCCCAATGTTGCTCTTCATGTGCTTATTGCCATACTGGATAAATTTACAATGCCCACAACAGCACTGACACTAAGTGTGTGGATATGTCCAGGTACCAACCCAAGCTTTTGTTCTCTTTGCGCTTTGAGCAAATGTTCCCCAAAACTCAAGAAATATCATCCCATCTGGTGATCTTGGCATTTGCAGTAACAATCACAAGAACAACTTACTATAGTTGGGTCATTTATTACCTACTACAAATGTTCATGGGTCGGTCTGCTAAGGGCAACTAAATGTTCTCTCAGATCATCATTGGGTGACTGCGGCACTGTTTAAAAGAGGGTTGGAACAGATTCTCTGAGCCATGCCTTGGTCACAAGAAATAGACTATTGCTCTTGGATCAACCAATCTGGGGAGGGGCGGATGACTGGAGATCGAAGTAGGAACATGGGACAGGGAAAAGCTCAGTTTTCACAATTTACAGGATTTTCCATAATTGTATCACACTGAGAAAATACACCAAATTTTCATATAGAACAATAGTAAGTCGGCTTCTAGTTTTCAATAACCTCATTATTTTCTAAGTGTTAATGAGATGGACATGTTGAATTATTTGTACATAATTTACAGCAATGTGTACTACTGTAATTGCTCCTCCAGATATTTGGAGTGAAGACCAAACAAACATGATAACGTTTCAAAGCACATCACTCTTGACTGAAGAATGTGAAAACAGTTTTACAACAGTTCAAGAATTTGAGAACTAAGAAAAACAAAAATCCGACTGAAGCACAGGGAGATTTGATCTCAAACTCTATAGTAAATGCTTGGCTACCCACTCAATAACCATTAATGAAGCTTAAAAGGTCCTTCAACTACTCATTGAATATGCAAGATGGCAAGAAATAATTTGAAAAAAGCAGAAGGACGTGAAATTCTGTCAGAGGTGATTGCAGTCATCTGCGATCTCTCCAGCGTTTAAACCAAGTGGTACACCTAGACAGTACCTCATAGGAGTTCATAATTCCTGGAAGGGCCGCTTCTTTTTGCTCTTCAACTGTTTAGTCAGTAGATCCTGGGATAGGATGATATCCAATATTTGCTGGGACAGTCCAGATTTTTCTCTATCTGTCCGGGCAAATTTCAGTAAATTTAGCATATCCTGGTTTTCGGAGAGGGCAAACTCAACATGGAGGGAGGCAAGTTTCCATGTGTTCCAGTGTGTAACAAGCTAGCAGTCCCTAGCTCACAGCTTTCCAAACTTTTCATGTTGGTGACACACTTTTTGGAGATGCATCATTTTGGGACACAGTAAGGCAGTGTAGCGAGCGATCATAGCGAGCGAGCCCGAATGACCTAAGGGGGTCTGTCTGTCTCTCTCTCTCTCTAACTGTCTCCCTCTCTCTGTCTCCCTCCCTCTGTCTCCCTATGTGTGTCGCCCTCCCTCCCGCTCTCTGTCTCCCTCTGTTTCCCTCCCTCTGTCTCCCACTGTCTGTCTATCTCTGTCTGTCTACCTCTGTCTGTCTCCCTCCGTCTCCCTCCCTCCCTCTGTCTGTCGACCCTGTCTGTCGCCCTCTGTCTCCCTCTGTTCTATGTCCCTCTGTCTCCCTCCCTCTGTCTCCCTCTGTCTGTCTCCCTCTGTCTGTCTCCCTCCGTCTCCCTCTCCCTCTGTCTCCCTCTCTGTCTCCCCCTGTCTCTCTCTCTGCCTCCCTCTGTCTGTCTCCCTCTCCTTCCCTCTGTCTCTCCATGACTGTCTCCCTCTGTCTCCCTCTCTCCCTGTCTCCCTCCCTCAGTCACCCTGTCTCCCTCTCTCTCCCTCTGTCTGTCTCCCTCTCTATCTCTCCCTCTGTCTCCCTCTCTCTCTGTCTCCCTCTCTCTCTGTCTCCCTCTCCCTCTGTCTTCCTCCCTCTGTCTCCCTCTCTCTGTCTCCCTCTCTCTCTGTCTGCCGCCCTCTGTCTTTCTCTCTGTCTCCCTCTGTCTCCGTCCCTCTGTCTCCCTCCCTCTCTCCCCCTCTGCCTCCCCCCTCTCTCCCTCCCTCTCTGTCTCCCTCCCCCCCTCTGTCTCCTTCCCTCTGTCTCCCTCCCTCTGTTTCCCTCCCTCCGTCTTCCTCCCTCTATCTCCCTATGTCTGTCTCCCTCTGTCTGTCACCCTCTGTCCCCTCACCCCGCATGTGTTTCAGCCTGGGCAGAGACAGCTTCCTGGACACACACACAGCTGCACCCCAGTACTTCCCAGGTCTTTAAAAGACCATTTACTGCTTTGTTGTGAATCTCCCGGCCCCCAAAGAGCAGAGTGTCAGGGAGTATGCACTGCTGCGGCGGTGTTTGCTGACACTCTTTCAAAGGAATGCCTCTTAATTAACAGCAGTTATGTGCTAAGTGCCCATTAATACCGGTGTCATTCCGCGACACACCCACCCTTTGCAGGCGACACAGTACTGTGTCGGGACACACAGTTTGGCTCTGCCCTAGCTCTTTAAGTGTTAGAGGGCTTAATTCGCAGGTGAAAAGGCACAGTCAGGAAGTCCCTCAGCGCAGTTCAACCTGATGTTATATTTCTGCAGAAAATGGACTTCAGAAGTTAGCAGGAGCATATGAAACTGCATTTCCAGAGGCTAGTCACACCTCAGCACATACCAAACATAATGGAGTAGCCATCTTAAACAAGCATTTGCAATGCAATAGGTCTTGCATTATAAAAGTTTGAGCTGTTGGCATTGCTAATAATAATGCAACACTAGCAGCTCAAAGATTCAGTAATGTGAGACCTATTGTATAGCAATTTTTTTTATAAAGCACAAACTTGAGTGAAAGGTGTGTATTTATGTTGCATTGAGTACAGTGTAATTATGTGTTGTGTTATGTGGCACAGAGTGGTATTGTGTGGAGTGTATTTATCTTGCAATAAGTAGAGTAATTATGTGATGTGCAATTATGTAGTACTGAGTAGTATGTGGAGAGTATTTATGTTGTACTGAATACAGTGTAATTATGTGGTACTGAGTGGTATTATGTTGAGTGTAGTTATGTACTCTACTCAATGCAACATAAATACACCCCTCATACCACTCAGTACCATACATTTACAAACCACATATTTACACACTAATTAATGCAACATAAATACTTTCCACATCATAACACTCAATACCACATAATTACACAACAAATATTTACAACACATATTTACACTCTACTCAATACAACATAACTACACTCAACATAGTACCACTCAGTACCACATATGCTTGTTTCAAGGGTTGTGGTCAGTTTCAGATATCGTACTGCAGTTATTTTCATGTACTGTGATCAGTTTCAGGTATTGTGGCTGATTTGAAGAACTGTGGTCTGTTTTATGTTGTGTAGGTAGTTTGAGGCAGTCAGGTGCTAGTGTTGCAATATTATTAGCAATGCCAACTTGGACAGAGACGAAAATAACGAAAAGGCAGAAATAGGCACTAGAAAGATGCTGGTAGAGGGGGCAGCGAGAGGCGGCAAAGTATTAAAGGACAATAAGGAAAACAACAGGGGGTAGGGAAACAATCACTTTGGAGTAAAGAAAATGAGAGAATAAGCAAACCATCTGGCTGCAGAAGATCTAAGAGAAACATGGGTTGAGCGAGAGAGCACGAGAAACCAGCGTGTGGAAGATCCCCTTTAAAGAGCATAGGAAATAAGAAAGTTAATGACTCATCTGGATGAGTAAGAGAAACAGGAGGGATAAGATCACCTTTGAGTAGGGAAAATTAAAGAATAAGTCAAACATCTGGGTAGAGAGGAGAAAAGGCAGTGTGAGTAAGAGAAGCAGCAGAGGGTGAGATTCACAGGTTCGGGAGGGGACATTAATGGGAGAACCTGGGTAGACACTGGAGACAGGCACTGGGGAGGCTGAATAAATAGGTCAACAGGGAATGACATAATTGAAAGAAGGGTAGAAAGCGATACAGAACGATGTACAGAGAGGGACGCCCAGAATAAGGGAGGCAAAGGAAAGGTACGGAGTCAGAAAAAGAATGGGAGAGATGCCAGGAGCAGAGAGAAGTAAGGCAATCGAGCGTAGAGGCAGACAGAAAGAGAGAGACAGGAGAGAGACAGAAACTAGGAGGCTCAAGGGTGAGTGGCAGCGAGGTGAAGAGTGAATGCCAGGAGGAACACGGGTGACTGTCAGGCCATGGGGATGAAGGGTGAGTGCCAGAGAGGTGAGGAGTGAGTGCCAGGGAGATGAGACGCAAGAGTCAGGAGGGTCAAGGGTGAGTGCCAGGGAGGGGAAGGGTGAGTGCCGAGAAGGGGAAGTATGAGTGCCAGGTGTGAGGGGTAGCTGCCAGGCCAGGGGGGTGAAGGGCTGGTGCCACAGAGGTGAAGGTTGAGTGCCAGGTCAGGGGGATGAAGGGTGAGTGCCAGGGAGATGAAGGTTGAGTGCCATGGAGGTGAGATGTAAGAGTCCGGAGGGTCAAAGGTGAGTGCCAGGGAGGGGAAGGGTGAGTGCAAGGGGTGTAGGGTAGCTGCCAGGCCAGGGGGATGAAAGGCTAGTGCCATGGAGGTGAAGGATGAGTTCCAAGGGGGCGAGTAGTGAATGCCAGGAGGGACATGGGTGAGTGTCAGGGAGGTGAAGGATATGTGCCAGGGAGGGGAAGTATGAGGACCAGGAGGGTCGAGGGTGAGTGTCAGGGAGGTGACAGTTGAGTGTCACGGAGAGTCAATGCTGAGTGCCAGAGAGGGAGAAGGGTGAGTGCCAGGTGTGAGGAGTGACTGCCAGGCCTGAGGGGTGAAGGGTGAATGCCAGGGAGGTGAGGGGTGAGTGACAGACTGCAAACAGTAGTGAGCTGGGGTCTAGAAGGAGGTGCGGAGATCATCACCCGGTGTGTGCCAGGCTGGGACGCACCAGTGCCAGGCCAGACTTGGGTGGATCCAAGAACCTCTGAAAGGCGGGTGCCAAGTCACTCGTAACCTTAGTACAGGAGTGGGGTGCGCAGGAGAGAGTAACATCTTCAAACAAGTAACTATTCAAAATCCTGAAAACTCCACTTTATGGTCTTGCAACCTCATGTGGAAAATAATGAGCAAATGAAAGGGCTTACGTAGTGGACTTGCAGCTTGTTAGAGCAACTTATTGAGATAAAGTTTGCAATGCAAATAAGCCAAAGGTAACACAATTTGAATTAGTTACGGTAAGATTCGCAATGAACTAGCAACAAGTTGAAAAAGCACCCCAGAATTGAACCGAGGATACAGAATAATAACAAGTTTGTGCTACGTAAAACTGCAAACAATAAAAGGTAAACACTTGTACAACATGTCTTTGCAACAATACCGCACTAATACTTATTGCCAGTCACGCCCACATTCCTGTCAGTAAATTGCAGGCATCTTGCAGTTCCTTTTCCTTCTCCCCCACAGTCCCCCGCTCCCTTAATTTGTCCCAGGGTGGCTAACTGTGAGTATCTATTTAATCAGCAACTTCGCAAACACGTCTTCTTACCCTCCGTCGCAAGTACCTACATAGTTGTCAGCTTGCACAAAACCGGATCACGGATGCAGGTGGTCCATTGTTATAACCTTTGACCTGTCGGTGTTTAGTTATAATCCACAAAGGGTCAAGCTCGTGACCAACTGGTGGCTGCTTAGCGGGCAGAGTGATGGGAGCTCGTTTTAATTGGCAGACAGCAATAGTCCAACATTTGGCGTCCGGCGGCCCAGTGTGTGTGCGAGTGAGGGATGGGACAAGATTTTCTCCAGCGAGACCAAGAACTCGCAGCATTTGCAGTCAAGGCTTTTCAGACATCTTACGTCCCAAAAAAAAAACAACTATATCAGTCATGAGGTCACAGACAGATTACATTGAGATTTCCAAATGTGGTGATTGATGTATTCATAAGTACTAGGGTCAACTTGTTTCCATTAGGTTATCTACTAACAGTAGTCTCTCCAGTCTAAGTTTATGCCTAGGTTACAACTCCTACAAACCCCCCTACCCGTTGCTTTGCCTTCATGTTTCCTCGCAAAATTGTAAATTCTTATGTCGCATGAGGATCTTTGTGGGGAGGGGCGTTAAGTGGGCCCTAAAGTCTGTCTAATCTGTGCCTGATCCTTGATACATGGGAGGCTTCCGTCCTCAGTCCTCGAACAAGGAAGGTACCTAGCGTGAGCTGTGTGTTCTGCAGCTTTCAGATGCCTGTTTCTGTTAATGAGAAATGTCAAAGGCTTGTGCATTGACGTATTATATTTATTGTATAATTGTTGCCTTATAGAGGTTATAGCACAACACAAATGAGCATTTTATAATGGTGAGAATGAAACAAAATTATCAGAATAATGTTCCTTTAGTGCAAATACTCAAGACAGCTGGCTCAACAAACTGTCACACACAGAAAGGCGATAGTAAAAAGAGCGGCATATCACAGAGCGAGGGTGCCATCTGTCAGGCAGGGGAGTGCAGTGCAGCTGCGCAGGGCGCTCGAATACTTCCAGGGCTCTGAGAAAGAAGCAGACACCCCGAGGTACTGCTGGGTGAGGTATCACCCCGAGGTACTGCTGGGTGAGGTATACGGGACAACTGACTGCATGCCACCATCCCCCAGCTACGCGCGGGGAGTTCTGACCACATAAGAACATTCAAAGGAAAGGTTCCACATAACAGAAATGCTTAAGTTACCTTCAAATGTTACGTGAACACATACGCCAAGACATACCTAAATGCATACTGCCTCTATAAATCAAACAGTTTTAATGTTTAAGGCTTGATTTTTCAGCCAATGCACATTAACTATGAAATGAATGAGAGAAGAATGATCACTTTCGCGGACGATTTGATGTTCTCAGTGCCACACGGCTCACTGAACACATCAAAGCAGCTGCGAAAGTGATCCCAAAGGCTGCAGGCAGACAAATGATGTGCGGGCCCGGCACACATGCACTGTACCTCATCCGCCTGCAGCCTTTGGGAGCACTTTTGAAAGCCCTTACTTATATCTCACCAAAGCATCGCTAATGCCATGGCTTAGGCGAGACCTAAAAAGGAGCTCTTCTTTATCCTTTTTGTAAGCAAATTAGGCAAAGAAGAGAGATTCTTGAATGTGGGTAGTTCCTTGGCAGCACAACATGTTACTTACTTTAGAATCTATGAGGCATATTTACAAGCCCCTTGCGCCGCCAGTGTGTCACTTTTTTGGACGCACATGCGGCTCTGTGCACTGGCCCATATTCACAACCCCACGCAAAGCCACCCTGCAAGGCTTTTCATGGCCTTGTAAATAGGACCCCTTTTCAGGCTTCGCTCTGCTTGAAAGGGGCGTGCCATGGGTATTGCTGTTGGTGTTCCCACGCAAAACCCATGGATTCTGCTGTATTTCCAAATTTATAACATTTCGTCAACCCGGGAATGCATCAGAATCCCACGCCTTTCCAGGGGAGGCATAAGGAGGAGAAATATTTTTATTTCTCGTTTTTTTCCTCTTTCTATGCATGTTGCATTCTGAAGCACGCATGGAAAGAGGACAACATCATCAATCACCCCCGCAACGTGCAATCATCCCCCCAATGCAGGCACCCTTGCACAAGGGTGCAAGGACGCCTGTGTTGGCACATGGCAGCCAATTGTGCACCAGCACAGGTGAAAGCATAGGCATGTGTCAAATTATTGTAAATATGATGCATCCCTGTCCTTTTAAAATGATGCAGATAAATGGCATATGGCGCAGTGCAGTGCCATTTTGTTGCATATGAGACCCATGGTGTGTAAATTCCTACTGAGAGATATTTGGAGGGTTTTCTTTTCAATATTTGGGACTATACTTACCAAAGGCATTGCTGAAATGATTATACATTGGTGAGCAATGCTTTGGTCCCCTTGGTAGAGGAAGGTGAGATGAGGTGTTAGCGATCTTAGACCACACCCAGACAATGATCTGCCTAAACATGAGAATGAGTATGCACAGGATTAGGTCATAGAAACTCCACCCGGACCGTCTTTACCGAAAGGAAATTGGGAAACAGATTGATGTGTACTTTTGTTTGAATAAGGGAGTGGATGCTATGCCTGCGGGAATGTGAGACTCTCTGAATGCAAAACTAGAGACAAAAGTGAGAAATTTGGAGCATAGAGCGAAGCCCTCTGTGGTGCTTCTACGCTCACTAACATCCGCAAGGAGGGATTCAGGAATATATTCTTACGAATAGGACTGAGTTGGCATAACTCCATCTAAGATGTTTTTCCTATACAGCCCAAGATGAGGTGGGCTCACAGTTGGTGCACCAACTACATGGTAGGAGAGAGAGGGTGTATATTAAAGAAATTAAATAGACTCAACAGGCATTATTGAAAACCAAAGAAGACCAATTAGAGGAAATGCATTATTAGTATGCCTCCTTGTATGATTGGTGTGACCACTTATCCTCCCAGCTAGGCCAATACACAACTGCGGGACACCTATCTAGAATTTCAGTGAGGCAGAGAGAGGAAATGGACGAATGCACAAAGGTTGTCAAAATTCTGAAGCACAACAAAGCCCCACGATCTGATGTGTTTACGGGCAATTTTTTAAGGTGTATTAAATGCGTCTGGTCCCCAAACTGACTTCTCTTTTGGACAACTTTGCAGGGCCTCAAATGGTAACTCTATGAGAGAAGCCATAATGCCAGTGATACGTTAAGTTGTAAAGGATTTACAACTTTGCTCCTTATTCTGGTCTCTGGAATGTGGATGATAAGCTGTTCACTAAGAATGTGGTGTCTAGACTTGAAATGATCTTACCTGATCTGTTATATCGGGCTGAGATTTACTAGCTTATCAAGCAGCACAGTGCAGCAGCTGCAAATCCTGCACCATGCTGCGTGAGAAGGAGAAAGCAGGAGAGCGTTACATTTCCAGAAATATGGCACTCTCCTCCCCTCTCCCTAGCGCTGGTGCAGAAATGCGCTGCTGAATGCCACGCAAACACCTTTGAACCATGGTGCAAGTGTGTCTACCTGAGACTAGTGTAGGTTTTGGACTGGAAGGGTACCCTTCCAGTAAAACTACTATGCTTAGGCTAACCTTAAAACCTTTCCCACCATGCATGTGTGATGTACAGTGCAGCACATGTGCAAAGTCAGTAAAGAAAGGAGAAATGAAAGCATTTCTCCATGATAGCGCCTGGTTGAAGTGGGAACTATTTTCTGATGCTAAACCTTGTCTACTTCTTTAAGTAAATAGGGCGTAGCATCAGAAACCTGGGGCGGCTGCATGAGAACACCAATGCGCCACCGATGATACGCCCCCTTGGGGCTAAGCAATGGAAAGCATCGCTATGCACTGATTTACACTACTTTCGAGAGAAGTAAATTAGTCAAAAATATTTGTCGTCGATTTGCGTCACTTTTGTAATGCAAACATGGCGCTAAAACTTAGTAAACATGCTGCTTTGGGTATGTGTAAAGTGTGCCATCCTAACGCTGAGCAGGTGTGTGTGTGTGTGTAGTTGTTTACTGCTTTTATGTGATTCAACAGTTCTTGAAAATTAATCGGACAAGCAGGGCAAAGCAGTCTTGTTTGGGTAACCCTTTCGGACTTCTATAGGAAAGCTCAGACTGTTTATGGGATACATAACCAGCTTAATTAATTAATTGGTTGGAAGATATTGCTGGCCTCCTGAATTTGACACTGCTTCACAGGCAGAGCAGTGGTGAAGGCTACAATGTGTAAGGAAAATATAAACAGCCTCTTTTCTTCAGGACACAATGCCCATGAGCTAGACCTCCAAGGTCTTACTAGCCATCTGTACAGCAGCAGCGCAACCTTCACTAGCCTGTGATAGACCTCTTCCTAAATGCATCCCAAGTACCGATGCTCTCCCCATTCACCATAGATCCTGTCACTGTGTCCAGCCACCTTCTGCCACGACTTTAAAGCTCCCCACCCATGAGACGTCCACCACGTTCTCACCTAAGAGGCTGCTCTTCAGGCCTCCCATGTCCTAGGAAAAACATTGTCACTTCAGAGAACATTCCCGGATGGCTGCAAGACACCTAGACAAGGGCCATAAAGGAGTTCGACATAAACCCCTCCTTTTCTCCAAAGATCCACAGCACCCACTTGACAACAGGAAAGCGTCAGCTCAATGTGAGCAGGCCTGCCTGGCACCCTCTACATTCTGCCCCTTAGCTAGGGTGACTAGAAGTTTAAAGCCAAAAAAACCGGGACATTTCACAAAAATAGAAGAAGGACTACAAGTTTACTTCAAGCGAGCGCACAGAATGAAAGTGATCCTCAGCCGAGAATTACAGAACAAGCAGTTAAAACATACATAAAATATTTCTTTTTAAAACCCACTAGCTTGCCTGTTAATTAAATTGCTTTCTTGAAACAACTGCTAACTATCCCTGTTTTGTAAAACATAAAAAAGCCCCTCCGCCGTTTTCAGTCGACCCTCTCTAAAAACCGGGACATAAACTAAATTCCCTGGAATCTGCTGGGACAGCTAGTGAAAAACCAGGACCGTCCTGGCAAATCCGGGACGCCTGGTCACCCTACCCGTAGCTGTAACGTATTTGTAATAAAGATGCATTTGTGTTATTTTAGTGGGCGAGTCCAATGTGTGCCCAGGCAAGAGGGGTGTTCCGTACCTGATCCCTTTAACTCGCCGACATGATGGTTAAGGCTGTGGGGGGAGGGGGCCGAGAGAATAAAGGTGCCCTGGTCACACTCTTAATGGCTCAAAACGAAATCCAGGGTCTGCCGTCATTGCCTGTGAGTGCGGTGCTAAAAGGGAAAAATTGATGGTACAATCGTTCTCAGGTAATGCAGTGAGAATCTGGAACTCACTTTCTCCTTCGCTCCGTGCCATCACCTCCATCCAGATCTTCAAAGCGGACTTCAAATCTCTTTTATTCCAAAGACACTTTCAGAACTAATTCCAGCCTTCTCAGACCTCGCCAGGAAGTTCTTTAGTCATTGTAAATGTGTCACATATATTTATATATTTTTTTGCACATCCTGTGCTTGCTGCGTTTGATTTTGTGTTCCGTTTGCCTGAGTTGTTTTGATTCTATGGCCTGCTATTTTTCACCAGGACGTTCTTTATTCGTTGTAAAATTTGTCATTTATATTCATATTTTTGCTTGTACAGTCTGTGCTTGCTGTGCCTGAGATTGTGTGCCTTATGCTTACGTCGCTTTGATTCTATGGCATGCTATTTTTATTTGTTCCATTCCTGTAACAGTTCTCTCATGTAACGTAACTGGTTCTATTGTACAGTGCTCTGACACCTTCGGATAAAGTCTGTGCTTTATAAGAATGCATTAAATAAATAAATAAAATAAATCTGCTGGTCGTTTTCTGCTGCCCTTGCAGTATCGTGGAGGCTACTAGAAAAGTTTTTCTCCCGACGTCTCACCCGACGGCCGGTCCGCCACCTGCGAGCCTGCACTCTCCAGCGAGTGTCTCAGGGGGCCCTCAGTTGCTGTCGCACCCACCCCCCTAAGCAAGTTGGTAAGATGGCTCCTTTTTCGCTGTGGTGCTACGCTCCCAGATCTTCTTACTGCTCTTGGCCCCAGCCTACATTCCTGCCGCTGATGTCACTGGCCCCGGACACCATCTTTGAGCCTGAGGCCATGTCAGCTGCCTGAGTGAGGTGAGCTGTTTACTCATGGGGACATGGACTTCCATTTTCTCAGCTGGAAGGCCAAGTTCCTCCGCAAGTTCTCCCTGTATTCCAAGTGAGAGGTCTCACACACATGCCCAATATGCATGCTACTCTGGAATAGTCCCCAGATGCCCTGGAGGTGTCTCCTATTCCTGCTCTACTGCCTGCAACACTGCCTGCAATACTGGGACTTGTGTTTTTTCCTACTGGCTGTCGTTAGGAGGAGGGCAGCATACACTGGGGTCTCAAGTTCAATCGCCAGAGTGTCTCGAACAAACAAAATAAATAAATAAATACTGCAAGATACTTACCTTTAGAAATGCTAGCAGTGACCGGCACCCATCATGACTGCCATACCTCCTATTGAGCCATTCAAGGTTGATTGGCCCACTTCTGCTCAAGCGGATAAATGAAAAGAATGGGTGGAGCACCTAGAAACATATTTTACAGTGGTGGCCTTACAAAATGACAGGCGACGTCCAATGCTTCTGCACTTTGGGAGTACAGCTATCCACAAGCTAGGGAAGTTTGTTGTGGAAGCAGGAACTCCGTACACCTATGGCACATTGATACAAGCATTAACTGCTCATTTCGAGCCAATTGCAAACCCAGCATAGCAACGTTTCCTACTGCTCCAAGCAAAACAACTACCTGATGAGTCAGTGGATGCTTTCTATGTCCGCCTCAAAGATCTGGTTAGCTCCTGCACACTACCCGCCGAAAACGATGCAATACGGACACAATTCATTCAGGGGTGCATCTTGGTAAAGCTGAGGGAAAGCATTCTTCCTGGTCTGCCTATGGCGGATATGCTAACAATGGGTAGGTCAAAAGAACTGTCCAAAGTGCAAGCAGCGCACATGGAAGCAGTGTTACAAATCCAAATAAAAACAGAACCTGTCAATGCTGTCCTTGCCAGAAACCCTGACAAGAAGAACATGTGCATCAAGTCTAATCCTGCACCCAAAACATGCTATGGGTGTGGTGGGCCGTACCCACACCAATGACCATGCCCAGCTCAGGGGAAGAGGTGCTAGGCATGCAATAAACCAAACCCTTTTACAAAAGTGTGCCACTTCACGGTTCAGAAGGGACAGAAGAAAAAGCCAGTCAATGCTCTGCATGTCTCTAATGTCCCAAGGGATGAGGAAGACATGATTGATGACAACATCCAAGGGGCAGTCCATGTCATACATGCTGAGCAACCAAACAATCATCCTAGAAAACGTGTCCCGAGATGCAGTGTACTCATCACAGGACACCAAGTACAAGCGTTGATTGACACAGGGGCATCCATTAACATTATGGCATGATCAGTGATGCAGGCACTTCCTATACAACCCACACTGTGCTCCACCTCTACGCAGGTATTCGCATATGGGTCCACAACTCCACTCCCACTGGCCAGGGTATTCACTGCGGAGATTGCTCATGAATCTCTTTCCACTCGTGCCAAAGTGTATGTCACAAAAGGGGGGTCAGGAATGCTCCTAAGCTGCCGAACTGCAGAGGAGAGTGTCTGCAGCTTGTCGCCTTTGCCTTCAGCGTGCATCAGGAAAGTGTGGGTGACATGCTGGCAGAATTCGCACCTCCGTTGGAGGGGATAGGATGCCTCAAAGACCATATAATACATCTTCATGTCAACACTTCGTCCAACCTGTTGCACTGAAACACTGCAGTGTAGCTTTCCATCTGAGACCAGAGGTGGAAAAAGAATTGACAAAATTGGAACAGGCCGACATCATCGAGAGGGTTGATGGTCTGATGGGTTGATGGCTTGTGGTAGCAAGAAAATCCAAAAAGCCCGGGGAAGTTAGGATATGTCTTGATAGGCGACTACCTATCCAAGCCATTATGAGAGAACATCACTTGACGCCAACAGTAGACGACATTATGCCAGAAGTGAGTGGCTCTCAGTGGTTCTCTAAGATTGATTTGCGAGCTGGGTATCACCAGTTACTGCTGGACACTGAGTTGAGGGCCATCACGACATTCTCCACTTATGTGGTCTCAGACGATACAAGCGTCTTAGCTTCGGAGTTTCGAGCTCAGCCAAAGTCTTCCAAACACAATAAGGAGTGTGTTGGGTGGCCTTGAATGGGTCCTCAATGTCATTGTGACATCGTAGTACAAGCCTTTATGCTGGAAGAACATCTTGATTGCCTAAGAGCCACATTCCAACACCTGAGAGACAATGGTCTCACACTCCATCGAGAAAAGTGTGCGTTCCTCCAGAAGGAAATAGCCTTTTTAGGATACCGATTTTCTCAGCATGGACTATTACCTGATCCTGACAAAGTACAGAACATCCAAATAAGCTCCAGCACCTCCCACTGTCAATGGCGTGAGATGTTTCTTAGGTATTGTCACATACTGTGGACGTTTCATTCGAAACCTGACAGAGAGAGAGCTGACATAGACCATCTGGAAGTGGGGGCCTAATCGGGCCTAATCAGGAAGGGGGTTTCCAAGCCACAAAACAAGGGTTATCAGCTGACCACCCTAGTATATTTCAATCCTGTTCGGGAATCTAAACTGTTGGTAGATGCAAGTAAAATCAGCCTTGGAGCCATGCTATAGCAAATGCAGTGCAAAGGGGACTGGGCTCCAGTGGCGTATTCTAGCCATGCATTGAAAGACAAGGAACAATGTTATTACCATATCTAAAAAGAAGTCAGGAAGCCATTGCAGTGCACTGGGGCTGCCGCCATTTTCTTCTCTTTCTTTATGACCAACCTTTTGCAGTTCACGGGGATCACAAGCCTTTGATCCCGTTATTCATGGGGCCGTCCTCAAAACCTCCACAGAGAATTGAAAAATGGATCTTCCGATGACAAGAATACCAGTTCATGGTGATCTATCGCCCTGAGACACAGAATCCAGCCAACTTTCTCTTGAGGCATGTGAGGCCGGCTACTAAGGAAGAGGAATCGGATGCCGACGAAGTGGAGGAATATGTCAGGCTAGTAGTAGAACAGTCTAGACTGCAACCCATTTCTCTAGAGGAGATTGTGAAGGCCACGGCTGACGACGAGTGTATTCAGTTGGCCACCTCAGCTGTGCGTCATGACCAGCAAAACACCCTATTGCACTGAGGAATCACAAGTGATGTTAACTTACCTGTACGTTCAGATCTGGCTGTGTATCCCAAAGGCTGTCTCATCAGCGATTCCTGGGGTTCTGCAACAATGAGTGGTATATCTTGCTCATTTGGCTCATCAAGAAATTGTCAAGACGAAGTCCCAACTGAGATATAAGGTTTAGTTTCTGAATCTAGACACCCATGTTGAACAAACAGTTTGCCAGTGCTCATTGTGCCAGGCGGCCGGACCTGCGGAACCGCCAGCTCAAATCCTCATTGGAGATATTCCACCATTTCCATGACAGAGAGCCAGTGCTGAATTTGGAAGTCTCCCCAACGCGAGCCACATGCTGGGAGTCATAGATGATTTTTCGAAGCATCCAGAAGTTGAAGTCATGGATTTGACATCAGCAAGTCTAACTATTCCTCGGTGGAGAAAATCATGGCCACCTACTGGCTTCTTAAAGAACTGCGCACTGATAATGGTCCTCCATTCACCAGGCATGAGTTTACAGAATATTTGCAGTCCAGAGGCATTTATCATAGAATTCATACCACGTTGGCCACAAGCGAATGGAGAGGCAGAACGCTTAGTGCGCACCTTAAACAAGGTGCTTCGGATTGCTCTGGCCCATGAACAAAATATGGAATGAGCTGTGTATACTTTTCTTACAGACTACTGCCTTACACCTCAATCGATGACCCAAGTCAGCCCTGTGTGTGAATCCACCAGTGAGGGATATTATTCCCCAAATGGACGCGCCTTTCACCATGCAGAGGCAAGTGACTGAGAAAGGCAACAGCATTGTATACGAAATGATTGCATGTCTTGAGTCCTCAGAGCCAAGCACAGTTTTATCATGGTCGGAGATTTAGGGATGGTAAAGAATAGACATCCATGAAGTAAGTTCATGCTCCCTTTTGAGATCAATCCATGGCAAGTGCACTCAGTGAAAGCAACAATGATCACGGCTCAGAAGGTGGGAGAAACCATCACAGTGAATGTGCGCTGTGAGCCAGCCTATAAAGGAGTTCTCTGCAACCTCAGGGAGTGAAGTGGGGAATGATGATGACACTTCCCCCGATGACCATTTCCCGGCTAGACATTCCAAGTCTACAGCTTTGACTCAGAGTGTGACTTTGTCTCCAGAGACTGGTATCTGTCCTCAGCGCAAGGCTCTCGAAATCCCCCCCAGCCAGCCCCTCCGCTCTTACCTTTAGCGGCAATGGCTGTCTCTCCTTCGGTGGAATCGAGCCCCGATGGGCAGTCTGATTCTTGTCCACATCCACAGCTGACCAGGCGAGAAGAAGCAGGCAATGGAGTCCTTCGCTAAGGAAGGGAGAGGTACCATCTCCGGCCATGTCCTGTGAGATCTTCTCATCTGAAGGATTTGTGTGTTGACCTGAAGTATGGTATATTATTATGTTAATCTTCTCTCTCTCTCTCTCTCTCTCTCTCTCTCTCTCTCTCTCTCTCTCTCTCTCTCTTTCATGTTTATTCGTATTGGAGGCGTTTTAGTTATAATCACCAGTCATGTATTTAGTACTGTTGTGGTCATTTGAAATAAAGGAGGAATGTTATATTAGTGGCTGAGCCCACTGGGTGCCCAGGCAGGGGTGGGTGTTCCTGATATGAGCCCTCCAACCACGGACTGGATGGTTTAGGCCGTGGGGGCCATGAGAATAAAGGTGCCCAGGACACTTTCCTCCTGGCTCAAAACTAAATCCAGTGTGTGGCGTCATTTCCTGTGGTTGCAGCAGAGGTGATTTCCTTCAATGGGCAGGGGTGCTACGCCCACCCTATTTCCGCGGTCTGGCATCCGCATACCGCTTTTGTTTTAAAATATTAAGTAACACCAGTAGCAATGTTACTTACCATTTTAAAACCAATGTGGAAGCCTTCACCAGTCCTGCTGCCTGCCTTCCTGCCTGTGACACTTCGAGTCAATCACAGGCATCAGGTAGGACAGGCAGGCAGGTTCTTGGGAAGTTTTGACACAGCGTTTGCCACAAATGCTTGCCAAAGTCACTTCATGTTTTCTCAAATATGCTTGAAAATGCACTATTTGCTCACTCTTTTTTCAAACATTATGATGGTCAGGCTCCATCGCTACGCTCGCCTGCCACCGGGGACTCATCTAGAACGTTTACACCCACAACTTTCAAATGTCACCGACCGCCACTGAATTGTGGTGCTGACATACGTGAGGTCTACCGACCCCCGGACACAACTATTTGTAGTTGCTTTACATTGTAAAATACACTATAGATCTACATCTCTTGATGTGAATAAGCTCAAGCATGATGGACATTGAAAACAGGAGTCTCCAAGCTGGGCTGCTTTCCAAGACATTCTTCACGCAACATGCTTTTCGCAGATGGGGCATCTGTATATTTAATATCTGAACTGAATTGCTCTCAATAAGAGGACACATCTTGGACAAATTTGGAGCCATAAATTTGGTCAAAATACATACCGGGTAAGCATCTCCAAGCGAGGTCTACAACTACTAATAATGTTTAGTGGCTTTGTGGAAACAGTTTCTGTAAAAAAGAAACTAGGGAGACCCTGCCATACCCCAAGATAATGGGGTTTGTGAGTAACCTCTTTTACTGTATCAGACATCCACTTCAGAGGTCTTAAAGTGTTGTCTCTTCAGTGTCTTTCTTTTTTTCAGTTCAAGAAGAATTTTATTAATCATAAAGTAAGGCATCAATACAAAAAGTGTCTTTCTTTTTAATATAAAAACGAATGAATGCTATCATATATCAGTCAATCATATATATAGTTGAAAAACTAAGAATCCTCTTGGGAACTCTGATTTGTTTAACCATCGTTCTCGGACATGTGATGTGAAATATGATCAATGTCAACCTATGTGAATTTGTTGTAATTAAATTATATAATTAATGGAATATTCTACTTTTCTATTCTTTAACCTCCCTCTACCCTAGCAGTGTACCATGTACAAACAAATCAATGTAATATTGATTTCCATTGCCTTGTATTATGTAACTAAATTTGTTTATGATGAAGTGTATTTTGATTACTCTTTCTAAATGTGTGCCCCAAACAGAAGGGGCCTGTGGTTTGTTCAGATGACATGTGCTGTGTATCATACTGAAAGACTGGAATGCAGTCTGTGACAGGTCTGACCATTTTTGGGGGTTCTACTGTCAGATTGTGGGCCATGATCTTGCGAGTGAGACCCTTCAACTGTGGTTGCTGGGGTTCTCCCGGCTTGTTCTGGGATGGTCACCCATACGCCAAGGTCATCCATCAGTAGTATTTACTGGTAAAACATATGTAAGTGTAGTCTTAGTTCAAGGACCTCATCCTTCATAGCTATATGGGATAGTAAAATAAAAAGCGTTCTTTGCACCAGGGTGACTAGATGAGGCCTAAGTATAATAATAGGACACAATTAATAACACATGGGCTCATTTACAAAAATGTGCTGCAGCGCAGCACTGCAAGCCCTTAGGCTGCCCCACGCTGCGGCACTTTCAAACAAAAGGATGCAACATATTTAGAATAATATGTCGCATCCCTGTACTTTCCATTGCACTGGCGCACGATTTGCAGTCATGCGCCGAAGCAGGCACCCTTGCACCATGGTGCAAGGATGCCTGCATCACTGGGATTATTATTTATGTGAAGGAAGGGTTGCCTTCCTGCACATAAACAATCTGAAATGGCGATTTACAGCTTCGATGTGCGCTGCATTAGCACACATAGAACTTGCAAAACGTCATGTTTTTTAAATGATTGTTTATATGCAGGAAGAGAACCCTCCCTATACATAAACAATCACAAGAGGTGATTTCCTCGTTCTATGAGTGCTGCAGAATGCAGCACGCATAGAAAGAGGAAAAAACAAGGAGAAATTAATACATTTCTCCTCATTGCCACTCCCTACTCCTCCCTTGGGTAGCGTTACATTCAGGCACATTTCTAGGTTTACGATTTCTCGTAAATCTGGAAATGTGTCAGGTTCCATGGATGTTGCGTAGGAACACCCACAGCAACACCCATGAAACACCCCCGTTCATGCAAAGTGCTGCATATAAAGAGGTCATATTTACAAGAACAGAAAAAACCACGCAGGGTGGCTTTTCCTGTCCTTGTAAATATGGGGCAGGAAAATGCACCGCCGGTGCATTACAAATAGTGTCGCACCAGCGGCGCAAGGGGCTTGTAAATAAGCCCCACTTTTTTTATAAAGCTCTTCATGGAACAACTCTGTTAGGAAATATTCACTCTACATTTGGAAGTACCATGAGATCAATATGTCTATATGTCTATAATGACCTCAGGTCAAATATGTCTATAATGATTAGAACATATTATATTGAGTTCATAAGGCTACTATCCTTAACTCTTTATTATTTAGAAAACCATGTCCAGCCCAACCACACCGGGCTTGATTCTACATCAATCTCTGAGCCTCATTTATGAAAAGTGTGAAAAAACAGCGATGCAACACTTTTCATTGCGCCATCCTTGCGACACATGGATGCGCCATATTTACACTATGGCGCTCCATGTTGCAAGGACTGCACCAATATGTCAGGAATCCTGATGTATCTGATGGCACAGTAATGATGCATGAGTGTGTCTGTAAACTGATGCAACTCCAGCATTCTTTCATTACACATGGGCGAGTCCGAAGTGAAAAGCCCTGCGTCACTCCTTACACCAACGTGAAGAAGGGGTAAAGATTTGACACAGTCAAGTCATAGAAGTGGCATGGGACAATCACATAGATTTCACTGCGCCACTTCCACAAGGCTTTTTTATGTGGGAACGCCCACTCTGCATACATTAAACCTGATGCAGGTATGATGTAGCGCAAGGCTTTTCAAAGTCCTGCATCTGCCTAGATGTGTCACTTTGTACATAGGGCGCATGGCGCATTGTTTACGCCGCCACATCACAAAAAAGTGACGCACCTGCAGCACAAGGCCTCGTAAATAAGGGCCTAAGTATGTAACTTTGGATCAATGTAAGCCCTTTCAGTTGTATGTTCAATTGTGTGTTTGATTTTCTTGAAACTTCGATCACATTCAGAAGACTATTAGAAGGGAACATTCTTCTTTGTCAACTCTAGTAATGGGGCACTCACCATGACAAAATCACATATGTATCTAGAACAATAGCTGGCGATGCCTAAGAAGGAGCGCAGCATGGTTACATCTTGTGGGGCACAGATGTGTGACAATGCTTGTACTTTTGCAGGTTCAATAGTAATTTCCCCTTCAGAGAAAATACGCCGAAAGGAATTTGAGTTTGGTTTTGTTAAACTCACACTTTTCCGCATTTAACTTGAGAACTGCATGGGCAAGCAAACTACACACTTGTGTAAGAGCTTTTTCATGCTCCTTTCGTATGGCCCCAAACACTAATATATCATGACTGTACTTAAGAGCATGTGTGACAGATTGAATTATTCTGTGAATGATACCTTAAAAGATTTCTGCAGCTGATGACACACCAAACTGAGTCTTTTGTATCTGAATGAACCAACATGAGTTGAAATAGTAGTAATGTACCTATAGTTCTCTTCCAGCTTGAGCTGATCGTATACTTTGTTCAAGGCAAAACAGGAGAAGACTTAGGCACCATTCAGCTGTGTAATCATCTCCACTATGTGTGGACCAGGATGTCTATCTCTCTTGATTGCTTTGTTGGCTCGGCACATATCGACACATTTGGGCACTACCACTATGGGCGAAACAAATGGTGTCGGAAAGGTAGAGGCGTCAATGATGTCATGTTTTAATAATGTTTCCAGTTCTTTCTCAATGGTCTCCTATAAATGAAAAGTGTTCCAACGGTGTTGCTGAGAAACAGTACGAATGTCCTCATTAATGTGAAATTGCACCTTCGTTGTCTTAAGTTTCCCTAGTCTATGAAATAACAACAGAAATTGACTATTTCAGAATGTGCATTGAGGTTGTTGTTAATGCATATCAGTCCCATGTTAGCCGCAGTGCTGAAACTGAGTAGACATGCACTAAACAAAATACCTTGGAAAACATGAATTGGTGCTTGTAATGTCATTTTTCGTATGCCTCATGGTCACTACAAATGACCCTTGACTTTGTAATGGCATAGAGGCAGCCCACGTATAAACCTTTGTTTTTGATGGTGTTAGACCTGGTACCGGAGACATTCCATTGTATTTTTCTGTCGGCATAATGTTGATTGATGTGCCACTGTCTATAATGAAAGTTGTAGGGACTGCCATTCACCTTTAGTGTGATCATGGGGCATCAACGAAATGAGTTGGGTCATTTCACGTGGCGTTCTCTCTTTAAATTGTGTTCTTCTTAGCAAGCAACCAATTCTACTTGTGCATGTTTTTCTGCTGCCGACATCACCATTGCATACCCATCTTCTTAACTGCTGCTCTGTGATGATATTGAAGACCGTTTGGAAGATGACGGATGACGAGCGACTTCATTGAGTTTCTACTTGCCTCAACTTATGTTGCCGTTTGGGCTTGTGGTCACGGCTAGAATGCTTCTGGAACTTTCTGGCACCCATTTTTTCTTCTCGTCGTGACTTTCCTAGTTTCAGTTTTGCTTTGAAGACCGTTATGAAATGATTTTCTCTCCCACAGCCTTTGCGTATCTGTCCAACGGTGGGACATTTACCATCATGTGGATATGAGAACCCACATTCGAAACATGATTCATTTTCCTTCTTCTGGACCCCCACTTTGTGTTTCTGCTTATTTTTCATGATCAATGCTGATTCAGTCTGGATTCTTCCAGCTTACATATCAGCAGCCTGCACATTTCTCAGCTCTCGAAGCCAAGAGTACATTTTCTAGACTAAGCATCTCTCTCAGCATGTGTCATCTGAATGAATGGGGGAGGCATCCATCTATGACTCTAAGATTCACTGAATATGCAATGCTTTATGAAGGTATCAAGTATTTGGACAACATTATCCATCTTTTTACCAGCTTGCTGCCTTGCCTGGTCGAAAATGTATAGATACGATACTTCATCAACTTGCAATATTTTCTTTATCACTTCTTTCACACCTTCACCTGCAAGGTTCATCAAGTATTTGATGATCTTTTGTCATCTACTTCTTCTAGGCCATCTATGAAGTCATCGAACATTTCGATCTATGCTGCCCATCTGGTGCCAATATTCAGCTTTTTGGTGGTATCGAATGGCGGTTGTGGTTCCAGGAACCTGGATGTGCTGTATTTGCCGCTCCTTTCAGCAGCCATTAAAAAATGTCACAATCCCGAAGGCATTTCCTTGTATTGTATGCTACTTGCCCCTATGTACGCATCAGCAGCTCAACAGGGCTTAGTTGTCATGCCCAATTCGAGGTAGTGTTCACTTCTCTCACTAGTGCTGGTAAGTACATTTGAACTTTCTGTAGCCGGTTGTCACTGCCTTTAGGGTTTCTTTGCACCTGGACATCTCTGCTTCCAGTGCTTCTTTGTACCTGGTTGTTGCTGCCTCGATCATTTCTGTTTTGTATTGATGATGGCTCTGTGTTACTCTTTGAAGCAGTATCTCTTCGTTCCGCTTTACCAGTAGGTTTCTGTCAGGCTTTCTAACGGTGACCCTTTGTAGGGCCTTTACCTTCTTAGAGCGGCGCTATAACTCCACATGCACCAATAGTAGCTTGCTTCTTGGACGCATGTGGCATGCAAGTGCAGTTTGCTGGACCTCAGCAAACTCTCAGGGAGAGCAGTCTCATTTCTTCGGGCCACGTATCCCACCCTCGTCGCCAGTTGTAGCATCCAGACAAGCTCTGGAGCACACAAATGACTATGCCACACACGGAGCTCTGTAATACACTTCTTTATTCTTCAGTAAGCAACGTTTAACAGAAAGCACTGCGTCATAGACTACAATGACCGCACCCAGACACATACCTCCCAACCGATTACTTAAATTTGTAAGGAATCTGCCTAGGACCGCAAGGGTCCTACTGCAAATGTTCACAGGTCACTACAGTTTCCTGTGACTTTGGTATACCTTGTGTGCTTAGGAGATGTCACCTTCAAACTCCTCACCCACGCCCACAAAGCACTCCACAGCGCCAGACCAGCATACCTCAGCGAACGACTCACCTTCTACGCCCGAACCGTCAGCTTCGCTCCGCTGACCTCGCCCTCGCCACCATCCCACGCATCCGCCGAACAACCACCGGTGGCCGATCATTCTCCCACCTCGCCGCCAAGACATGGAACACCCTCCCCATCCACCTGCGACAGACCCAGGACCTGCTGACCTTCAGGAGACATCTTAAGACCTGGCTGTTCGATCAGTAGCTGCTTCACCCCCCCTATCGCCTTGAGACCCTCACGGGTCAGTAGCACGCTCTATAAATGTTTTGATTGATTGATGTCTTTAGTGTCCGACAGAGCTTAGTGAATGTGTTTGTTTGTTTGTTTGTTTGTTTTTTAAAGTACTGTGCTTTTTAGAAATGTAATTTGAGTTTTATGGACTTTTATATGTGATCTAAAAGTTACACGGACTTCAGAAGATTCATCAGCCACTACTTGAATTTCCATTTACCATAACTAACAATTACTTGTGTTTGCATCATCTGTCCAGTAACTCAGGCCATTGATGCTTGGGGTCGTTAGGGTTAGAATAGCCCTATGATGCATGATTTTGAGGTGTGTTTTCCTGTAAAGGTCAATGTGTTATTCTACAGGAGTTATTGTTTTCATTCAGTAATAACAGTGCAGAAGATGAGGTGTTTGACATACTTTCAGTCGATTCTGTTGATTAGAGTGTAATTCCACTAGTGCTCTTATGAAGGGACTGCCAAGATGGTCTAACCAGTGGTTAGAACAGTTTGCGCAGTTATGGTTGAACAATTGCTTTACCTTTTTTAAGGTTGGAAAGGAGAATAGTTGATCGAGATTGTGAAAGAGTGTATGCTTTACTGGGCTGAAGGCACAGTTTGTACCAGAATACCAGTGAATGCTCAAATCTAAGATAAAGATGTTAGTAAAGTAATGTATAAGGAGCATGCTACTTAGTCACTAAAGTGAGATCCCCATCTGCTTCTTGTCTCCTAGAAGGCCACAGAATATATTTACTTAGACAGACTTTGTTGAAGGGGTTGTCAAAGATAGAAACATTTAACTTTGTGGATGTCTTGAGGATCACACATAGACAAAGTTGAAAAGAGGAGACCTAAATCATTATCTCTGCTAAGGTTGCAGACTCTCTTAACACAGTGGACTTCAGTTTGGTGCTCATTAACGGGTATATAGTTTTAAAAAGCAGTTTGTTTAATGGTCATGTGAGAGACAGAAATTACAGTGTGCATCTGAATGCATCTTTCCAATGGAAAGCCAAGCCATGTTTTTTTTAGAGTCCTGAGACACAGAGTAGGAGGATACCAAAGATTCAAATAATTTAAATCATTTAAAGTAGTTGCAGTATTGAACAACTTTATAAAAATAGCTTCCAATACCAAAACAGAGTTTATTTCAGTGATTACAGCACCATCAATGTTCATACAAGCAATTGTTCAAAATGAGAAGAGATGAAGCAGAGCAAATAAGACTCTGAGGTTTTAGTTGATTTAGACAAGAATGCCTGGAGGAATCCTTGCTGCTGAAGTGAAAAGGATTTGTGAGCTCTAAGAATCATCACAGAAACAGCCTAAATCTCACAATGCCATGGTACACCGAACTCTCTCTACAAAACAGTGATGCAAAACAGTATTCATATTGGAAAAGGAGCATGAAATTGCAGCATCTATTGGATCTTCTATCATAAGATATATGAGGGAGCACACTGTAGTGTCTTGTGTTTTATAGAGCGCAGGACCCTTTTGTTCCCTAACGGACTCCTTAGTCTAGTGACGTAAGTAATTGGGTGTGGTTACTAAAATTCATGACGCAGTATGTTTCAGTTAACGGTTACCTTCTAGAGAATAAGGATATGTAATACCGAGTTCTGTGTGTGGTGTAATTCATTTACATGCTACTGGGCGGGGGAGGACGCTGCAACTGGCAACGAGATAGGGGATACGTAAACCCTGCAACCGGAAGAGTCCAGAGTTCTCTCCCAGAGAGATTTCCGAAGTCCAGCAAATAGCTTGTGCCTGCCACATGCACCTCAATCGAAGGGAAGAATTAACGGTTGGCATATGTGGAGTCAAAGTGCAACTCCAGCCAGTAAGAGACATTCAATGAAAGTGAAGGCCCAATGGAAAGTTTCATTAATCATCGGTCAGAAAATTGCTACTACAACCGAGATAGGAAGTTCTAAGCTACAACTCAATACAAAGCCATCAATTCATTCAGTACAATAATGCTAAAGGCAGTGACAACCAAGTACAGAAAAGCAAAACAAACGGCAATAACCAGGTGCACAGGAACACTGTGATCAGACGTAGATAAGCACAAAGATGTACTAAGAGGCAGAGGTCAATCAGGTGTAAGAAAGCGTGAAGGAACATTAAGTGAGGTGCACCTCAGAAAAAAGAAACAACCATCTACTTACCAAACATCTAGAGTAATGAGAGCCATACGACCGAATAGTACAATCTTTCAGCTCTTCCATGGCTGCTGAAGAAAGTGCACGGTATGGTGCTGTCACCTTCCTAAACCCACCATACGCTTTTTATTTTGCTGAGAAGCAGAATATTTGCACAAGATGGACTTCCTAGATCGAAGTTTTCAATAAATGAATTGATGTGCTAGTAGAAGCAGATAACAAAAAGATCATCAACTATCTCAAAAACTTAGCAGGTCATGGACTGAAAGAAGTGATAGGGAGGTACCCAGAGGTGAAGAAACTCCGTACCATCCAATTAAAGAAATACTGAACACCAAAATCAATCTGATGCAGAACGTTGACTATGAACGGTACATCTTTAATCAAGAGAGACACAGAGGTGGTGAAACAATGGATGAATTTGTTGAAAGTCTTGAAATGCTCATCAAACACTGTAAGTTCAACTAATTCAATGACGAAGCAGCCATTCGTCTCAGAGACATAGATGGTTGCCTGTCTGATTCCTTCATATGCAAAATGCTTAAATAAATGCTCAGCCTGGAGCGTGTGCTCATGGCGGCCGGAGCTGAAGAACATGCCAACATACAAGCCGCTCACATGGAGGCCGGAGGAGCCCAAAGTGAATCAGCATTAAGTATAAACAGCAAGAAAAAACACAAGGTAGAAGGTTGCAGAGTGATGTCTCTGATGAAGAAGAAGCTGTGTTTTCGATGAGGATTCTCCTTTCCACATTGCTGTAAATGTCCCACCATTGGCAGATATGTAAAGGTTTCTGTAAAGAGAACCATTTAGTAACAGTTTGCAAAGCAAGAGGAAAAAAGTGAGCGCATCACGTTGTGAAGACAAATGGGCTGCCAGTGTATCATGTCGTTAAGACAAGGTGGCTGCCAGAAAGTTCCAGAAGCATTCCTGTCAAGCCCACCGAGGTAAGTAAGGGTCTGAAAGGTTTTTATTTTAGAAATGGGGCGCTCTGCTCTACAATAACGCTAAGACTCGTGAAGAGTTTGATTTGAGTAGAGTTCGAGGTACAAAAGGGCGGGGGGATGAACCCTGTAACCCCCCAATGAAGTGTTAACCTGGGTAAACACTGTATCAGGACAAAAAACACAGATGCCCATGCACACTCTAAATAAGTGAAAAATGGAGTTGGAAATGGCTTAATGGAAATGTGGAGACAAAGGTATGCCAAATACAATTGTAATTCAAGTATTGAGACAGGATAGATGAACGTTGTCGTAGAGTGTCTCTTTAATGTTCAGACACAAGAAGGACCAGCCGACACGTGTTGCGTCGTACGTGGCACAATCGGCCTACGACTCTTCAGGGCTGTATACAATTAGGAAATGACCGAAGGTCGCTTAGTCGGTGATAATTCCAACACGACTGGGCTCAGGACCAGATAAACACGAATGGCCATGAGGTAACGTTTCCCGCACAGAAGTCTTCAGTGCGTAAGTGAACAAGTAAAATGGCGGTAAGCCTCGAGTTTGGGGTTTCAATAGAAAATTCACGGATAAGTACTAATAGTGCTCTATCAGATCCCCTCGGTCTTCTGGGCGTGGAAGGGATGAAGCACGAGGTAACGTGCAGAAAGACGGGTGCGTCAGTCAAGTGTTGAGTTCTGAGTGAAAGACTCGAGGCTTACCGCCATTTTACTTGTTCACTTACGCACTGAAAACTTCCGTGCGGGAAACGTTACCTCATGGCCATTCGTGTTTATCCGGTTCTGAGCCAAGTCGTGTTGGAATTATCACCGACTAAGAGACCTTCGGTCATTTCCTAATTGTATACAGCCCTGAAGAGTCGTAGGCGGATTGTGCCACATACGACGAAACACGTGTCGGCTGGTCCTTCTTGTGTCTGAACATTAAAGAGACATTCTACGACAACGTTCATCTATCCTGTCTCAATACTTGAATTACAATTGTATTTGGCATGCCTTTGTCTCCACATTTCCAGTAAGACATTTCCAACTCCATTTTTCAAGCCCACGAAGTAAACAGCAACATCAGTTGAGGCAAGTAGAAACTGAAAGAGGCCGATCGTCATCTAATTCCTTGTCAAAAGGTTATTTGACGTAACTGTCGAGTAACAGTGGAGAAGATGGATGCGCAATGTTGACTAATGAAAGATGTGCACATGTAGGTCTGATTTATGCAAGAAAGAATACCAGTTGGAAAAGAATGTACAAGTATTTATTTGGCATTCATTTGGAAATTGCTCCCAAAATAAAAATGAAAGATATTGGCTACAACATACCGTTTATCATAGACAGTGGGGCGTCGATAAATATCATGCCAGATGAAAAGTACCATAAAGTGTCTCCTGTGCCCCATCTCACACCATTGAAAACTAAGGTATACATGTGGGCAACCTCAAAACCAATACAAAGTCAAGGTTAATTTATGGCAACTATGAAACATAAAAAGACAGTACAAGCCCCAATCCATGTCCTTCAGGGCATTTCATTGAGTGTATTTTTGCTCAGCATCAGCACCACTGAAAACGTGAAAAAGCTTTTATGGTTCGATTATTTAAAATCATTACAATATGCTGACAATATAAAAATAGTTATCTAAAAAACGACATAAGTTATATTCCCTAATTTTTTATCCAGTCAGTTCAACATAAAACCTTCATTATCCAGTCAGTTCAACATAAAACCTTCACTGCTGAGATTGAACTAATTTCTGTGAGTTGCAATATCAATGTTCATCATAACATAATTAATCAGTTTCGGTCATTGTATCATGGATTAGGAAAATTTAAGACAATGAAAGTGCAGCTCCACACTAATAAGGACATTTGTCCTATTACTCACACCATTGGCAAATTGCATTTCATCTATAAGAGACTGTTGAAAAAGAAATTGAGACAGTGCTGAACCATGATATCATTGAGCACTCTACTAGTCCAATACCATGGGTGTCGCTGATAGTGGTGGTATCTATAAAAGACAGTGGAGGGTCTGTGTGAATCTGTGTTGACATGCGTCAAGCAAACAAGGCAATAGAAAGGGAACGACTCCCAGACCCGCTCATTGCCGATAGGATTACCCAGTTGAATGGTGCCGGAGTCTTTTCGCGCCTCGATCTCAACAAAGGATAAAATCAGCTCGAACTACAAGAAAGTTGCAGGTATGTTACTACCTTTTCAACTCATGTTGGTTTGTTCAGATACAAAAGATTCAGTTTTAGAGTGTCTTTAGCTGCCAAACTTTTTCAAGATGTCATTCATTACAGTATATACAGTCTGTCACGCATGCTTTCAATTACAGTGATGATATACTAGTACTTGGGGCCACACAAAAGTAACATGATAGAGCCCTTACACAAGTGTGCTGTCTACTTGCTCATGCAGGTCTTACTTTGAATGCTGAAAAATACAAATTTCACAAAACAAAACTAATATTCTTCAGGCACATATTCTCAGAAGGGGTCAACCAAGGTTCTGGCTTTGTCATCCACCTCCCCCTCCACAAAATGTAGCCATGCTGGGTTGTTTTCTTGGTATGGCAGCTAGTGTTCCAGGTACATCTGTGATACTGCCACTGTGAGTGACCCTTTGTAAGAGTTAACGAAACAGAATGTTTCATTTCAGTGATCAAAATAATATACAAAATAGTGTGCTCAGAGTTTTAAGACAATTAAGCAAGCAAATGAAAATGCTACTGAAATGGCTTACTTTGATCCGAAAGTGCATACAGAGATTGTTGGGGATGCCAGTCCAGAGGGCTTGGCTGCAATTCTTGCCCAATATAGTGGACATGAGAACGCACAAAGGAGCTTACTCTCAGCCTGAGAAAGAAAGCCTAGCTGTTGTGTGGGCTTGCGAATACTTTAATGAGTTTCTGTAAGGGAAACATTTTACGCTTGTTACTGATCACCAAGCATTGCTTACCATCTTTAGCAATCAAAAGGCCAAGTTGCCGGGGGCGTGGCTTGCCCGGCGATGATGGCGGTCGCGTTGTAATGGCACTCCGACCAGCCATCCAACATCCTACCTTAATATCCTGCCTCTAGACGTCTGAAACGGAGAGCTCCGCGCCGGAGAGCCCATAGATCATCCAGGTGGCTCTCCGATGTCCGTGGGGGCCCTGAAGGTGCAGCCGCGGCGGTGATTGAAGGCCTGTACGGAGCGGTGGCCTAGCGGGAGGTGACTGGGAAAGAGCCGGGGCCTCCCATGATTTGCCTGGCTGGTGACGAGGGCCTGGCTGTCGGCATACTTGGTGGAGGCGCCGTCGGTGGGGGTGGCGCTCGAAGATCTGTGCTGCCGCCCGACTTCTTCCCCCCTCTCGGGGCTGCGGCATTGGAGGCAGCCGAGCTGTGGCGGCTAGTGGGGCATGGAGGCGAGGACTGGTGGTGGCTGAGCTGTGGCGCCGGCTCCCCTAGGTGAGGAGGCCTGGGGGATGTAGCGACCATCTTGTGGAGCTCCGGGCGGCCGTGGGGAGTCTGCCAGGCCCTGGTGTGTTGCGACGCGCAGGAGGGTGCCGGTGCAGAGAAAATCCCCCCACTCCTTATCTACATCACCCCTTGCTTGATCCAGAGGTCTTCCAGAGCTCGTGGCTGAGTTGGGCCGCGGTGGTGGAGGGGGGCAGCGGATATGTGGTGCCTCTGGGTCCTGTGATCGGTCGGCCCTCCACGCGGTGCTGTTGGGGTGCCCGGGCGGCCTGGTCACGGTGGTGTTCGCTGGGTGACAGCATCTCTCGACGTTCCGGCTGGTGCAGCCCCGGTGGTGGCTGAGGGGGGCAGGGCCCAGCTCCCGGTTGCAGTTGGGCATTGCCGGGGCCACCAGCACCCATCGGTGGTCGGATCGAGCCATAGTGGGGTGGAGTACGGCCCTCCATGGATGGGGCGAAGGAGATCTGGTGGTTTCTTGTGAGCCCCTGCGGTGAGCACAGCCAACTTGAGGGTCTGGAGGGGGAGACTCCCGGCTTGGAGATACGCCGCCTGGTCCCGGAGCTGATTTTCACATTCGGCCCATTGGGTGGTTGCCTCTAGATCTTGGTGACACCTACTGTATCAAGATGATGTGCGACAAAGGTGGTAGAGGCAACACAAAGCAGGGCACCATAGACAAGTTCACGGGAGCGGCAGCTGCAGCTGGGATTGCAGGGTCGCGGAGCCAGGTCCCCAACAATGCGGCGCTCATGGCGGCCATTACCCAGTCCAGGGACATGCTGGATGTCAAGATCGGGCCGTGGGATCTGATGTCAAGTTATTGCGACAGGACTTGCGGAATGCGGTTGAGCGCATCACAGGGACTGATACCCGCATCTCAGAGGTAGAAGACGACATCACGACCTTGAAGAAGAAAGTGGCCGCTATGGAGAAGATTCAGAAAGGACTGGCATTGCGGGTCGAGGATGCCGAAGGGCGGACATGGAAAAATAACATGCGCTTCGTGGGATTCCCGGAGGGATGCGAGGGGGACAACGTGGAGTGGTTCTTGACTCGGTGGCTGGAGGGCTGGCTTCCCCCGATGCGCTCTCCGGCAGCTTCGTGGTGGAGCGGTCCCATAGAGCTCTCATGAAGAAGCCTTCCCAGGGAGCTCGCCCGCGGCCGATCATCGCCAAATTCTTGAACTATATGGACCACGATACTATATTGAAGCAGGCCAGAGCCAAGACATCCCTCACCTGCGACAACGCAAATATCCTTATCTTCCCAGATTACACACGCCTGGTGCAGCAGCAACAACAATCCTTCCTGGCGGCCAAGGCGCGCCTCCGGGACCTTAAGCTTCAGTATGCGCTGCTGTATCCGGCCCACCTGAGAGTGACCTACCGGTCTCGCACGATGTTCTTCGGTTTCCCTGAGGAAGTCTTTAATTGGACTGACGAGACTGTGAGGGTGCGAGCTCACACACCACCTGGCAGGAATTCTGATTCCTCATCGGGTGAGGTGGCCCCGGGGGGGCCTCCGTGGCCAGCGAGGAGGTAGTAGGAGGTCACGGTCCAGGCGTCGCTCTCGGTCTGGCTTCGCTCTCCGGCAGAAGGGCTCGTCGCTGGAGCAGCAGGCTTCGGCGGACTGATCAGCGGGTTCAATAGAATATGGGACTCTGAAAATTGTGGCTTGATATCTAGCTAGGCATGTTTTTCTGAGGGCTGGGAACCCGGTCACGCAGTGGTGAGCGGGATAGGGTGAGGCCCAAGGGTTGTGGGTATTCAGTTGGGGATCCATTGGAAGGTGTGGGTCCTGTCCCCCGGTTGGGGACTTGGCTACTATCCGACCACGACAGGTACTTTCATGTTTGTGAGGTATGGGGTGGGGGGTTAGGAGGGGTCGGGGGAAGGGGGTTGTTTGATTGCGTATTCATGCTGGTTGTTCGTCAAACTGTATGCGCGCTGAGACGTAAATGCAGCCATTGGGAGAGTAGAGGTTTTTCGCTCTGTCTGTCACGGAGGTGGGAGGGCGGATAGCCCCTGGTTCCCTGCGCCTGGTCAGTTGGAATGTTCGCGGGGTGCTGGACAAGGTGAAGCGAGGGGCCATCCTTCAGTATGTCAAGAGAGTCGGGCCGATGTGCTCCTGCTTCAGGAAACACACTTGCTGGGCACTAAAGTCTCATGTCTGCAGCGGTTTGGGTATCACCAGGTGTTCCATTCGGGGTTCACACGGGGCTCGTGGGGTGGAGCGATACTGATCCATCGTAGAGTCCCATATGTACATGAGAAACTTTGGTCAGAGACCCAGGTAGGTATGTCATTATACAAGGCAGGGTTGGGGGTGAAATCTTGACGCTGGGTAGCGTGTACGCTCCGCCGCCGCTACAGTGGTCCCTGGTGGAACGCCTTTTGATGCTCTGGGGAGATATGCCAGACACCTTTTCTGTGGTGGGAGAGGACTGGAATGATGTGATAGAGCTGGGATAAGACAGGTGGAGGAGCAGGGATGCCGTTGAGGCAGGTGGTTCTCCTACTGAACTTCATTCCCTAGTGACCGGGCTTGATTGGACAGATGTGTGGAGACACCAGCATGGCCCTCGTCGGGAATATACTTATTTCTCCACGGTACACGACTCCTTTTCAAGGCTAGACTATATTTTTTTTACCAGGGGACTGGCACACAGGATATTGTCGGTGACTATTCTGCCCAGAGCCTTGTCGGACCACTCGCCTGTAGCTCTCATGTACCGGATCTGCCTGGACGGCAGCCAGTTAGGTGGCGAATGTCGGGGTGGAATTGCAGAAGGAGGAGTTCAGGGAGCACTTGACTAAGGAGATAGATAATTACGTAGCTACTAATGTGAGGTCAGTGGCATCTCCAGCAGCTCTCTGGGAGGCATTGAAACCCACGTTGCGGGGAGTGGATATCTCTTGGTGTGTGGCGGCGCAGAGGGAGCGGCAGCAGGACTTGGTGCTTTGGGAGGCGGACATAAAGGCGCTGGAGCGTAGGGGTCGAGAGGAGGATGGAGGACCGGCAAGAAGACATCTAGTGCTGGCTCAGCAGCAATACACCGCAATGCTGATGGATGAGGCATGCCAGGCTTGGCTTGCCATGCGTAGTAGGGTCTATCAATGGGGAGATAAGTCAAGGAGAATGCTCCACCGGCTGTGCCAGGGCACCCTACACGCCCAGCTGTTGCCCCAAGTCCTTGACCCAGTGGGGGTGCCCATTCTTGAACCCCTAGCAATTGCAGAGAGTTTTGCGGCGTACTATGAGAACCTATATGCACCCAAAGAATGTCTTGCAGCGGAGACTATTATTAAGTTTATTGGTGATCTTCCTCCTAGGACCATCTCCGATGAAATGCGGGAGCATCTGGATAGGCCTCTGTCGGATGATGAATTGGGTACGGCCCTTGGGGAGCTGAATCCCGGGAAGGCTCCCCAGTGAGTTTTTTAAACGTTTTTTGTGCAACTGGCCCCTCATTTTCGGCCGGTGGTGGAGGAAGCGCGTGAGGGCGGCATACTTCCCCCGGACTGGAGACACGCGGAAGTGGTAGTGTTTCTCAATCCGGGCAGACCAGCTGAGCAGCATGCATCCTACCGTCCCATTTCCCTTCTCAATGTAGAAGCTAAAGTTTTGGCCAAGGCTCTGGCCAACCGGCTCAAGCCACATATTACAGAATTGGTCCACCCGGATCAGGCCGGGTTTATGCCTCAGAGGGCGACCCGTCATAATATTAGACGCGCGCATGTCGCGATATCGGCCTGGGGACAGCTTGGGGAACCTGCAGCATTATTGTTAGCGGACATGGATAGGGCCTTTGATTCACTGAGCTGGGTGTATCTGTTCGCTCTGCTGCCGCGGCTTAATCTTGGTCCGCGTTTTTTGGCTTATCTGCAGCTGTTGTATACTGATCTTACAGCGTCGGTGCGGGTGGGGGGGGGGCGATTTTCCACTCCTTTTCAATCCAGCGGGGCACGCGTCAGGGCTGCCCCCTCTCCCCCTACCTTTTCGCGCTCGCCATGGAGCCGCTGGCGGCTTGGGTGCGCATTGATGCTCAGCTTCGGGGATTTCGATGGGCGCCAGGTCTCACTGATAAGATAGCACTCTACGCGGATGATGTCCTGCTCTTTCTCACTGATTTAGATTGGTCAGGGCCGCAGTTACTACGTATTCTACAGATTTTTGGTGAGACCTCTGGGCTCTACATGAATCCGGGCAAGTCCACGCTGTGGGTTCTGGGGGGTGGACCGAGCGTGGGGGAATGGGCCTCAGCCCTTCAACTGGCGTCGGGGGTGATGAAGTACTTGGGGGTCTATCTCTCGGATGCGCCGGCCATGTCCAGAGACCGCAATTTGGTCCCGGTGTGGGAGCGTACTCTGGAAGATATCAAGGTGTGGTCTCGTATGCCTCTGACGATTTATGGTAGATCGGCCATTTTCAAGATAGTAGCGCTTCCCCGTCTCCTTTATCAACTGCAAAATCACCCCTACCCAATCTCGCCTCGCTGGTTCCAGCAGGTCAATTCAGTGCTGGGCACGTTTCTATGGGAGGGGGGTGCGGTCAGGGTGGCCTTACGCACCTGTTTTTTATCCACGTATACTGGTGGGCTTGCTACGTCAGATGTCCTCTCCTACTATCAGGCGGCACACTTGCCGGTTCTCAAGTGGTGGTACGGGGATAGGGGGACCCGGCTTATGCGGTTGAGCGGCACCTGATGGGTAATAAGCCCCTGCACACACTGCTGTATTCCACGCTGCTTCGTAAGCTTCTCCCCTCGGCCACGCAGGTTGTGTTTCATGTCTGGAGGCGGGCTCAGAGTAGGATGGGGTGTTGGAATGTTCTGACCCGGGAGACTCCACTTTGGGGGAACGGGCGATTGCCCCAACTGGCAGCTTTATGGGGCTTTCAGGGTTGGGACTCTATAGGAATTTTGGTACTAGGGGACGTGATGACAGACCTAACACTTAAATCTTTCCAGGATCTCCGAGATGAATATAGGACGCCGTGATCCCAGTTTTTTTAGGTATTTGCAGTTTCGACATGCGCTGGCACCCAACCTGGAAGGTCTCGAGTCTCTCCCCTACTCCAGTCCAATTGAAGCGAAGGTATTTATGGGGGAACTGCCTGACAGCAAGATTGCTCGCATCTATCAGAGATATGGGTGAACTGGGGGAAGAGGACTGGGCGGAGGCACTGGCAAGTTCGCGGGGGGCGGCAATAGCTACACACCTGCAACTGGAACAATTCAAATACTTACAACGTGTATATTTTACCAGAGTGCACTTGTGGAGGGCAGGAATGATTGGTTCTCCTGAGTGTCTCCACTGTGGGACAGGCGAGGGCACACTCCTGCACACAGTCTGGGGTTGTTCTGTACTCCATCGATTTTGGAGAGGGGTGTTCTCCTGCCTGTTGGGGGAGTTGGGATGGGAGCTTCCACACACGCCGCCATTGGCCTTGTTGCATGTAATGGAGGGCATTGGTGGTAATAGATTTGAGCAACATCTTTTGCTGTTAGGTCTCACGCTGGCGAAGAGAGACATTGCAAGGGCGTGGAAGGCGCCCCGGGCTCCGCCATTGACTGTATGGAGGAATGGGGTGGACTTTTGCATGGGTCTCTAACTGCCGGTCTTTATTGCCAGGGGATGCCCCCGTAAACATTTTAAGATATGGAAAAGATGTGCGGACTACCGGGGGTTGGATCTGGATCCGCCACCAGAGGGGGACACTCGCTTGCCAGACTGATGGGTGTGTGGAGGTTGGGTTTTGCAGGGTGGTTGATGGTCTCAGTGTGATGTTCTGGTGATGTAATCCTTCCTTCCTTTGTGGCATGAACGCAATCGGGGGGGAGGAGGGGGTGGGTTTGTTACGTTATAAAAGTCAACGACATAATTGTTGTATTATTGATGTGTGCAGTAGTCTCCGGGTTGCGGAGCTATGCAGTATATGTGAACCGTGACACATAAAATCTGTTTAAAAAAAAAAGGCCAAGATGCCCCCTCGCATTGAGAGACTGGGGCTGAGAATGCAAGAGTCTGACTACACCATTGTGCAACAGCCAGGGAAAGATCAAAACGCTGCCGACCACTTTTCTTGAGTCCTCATGCAGTGCCAGGGTATCCCTCCAAATTGGCCGAGGCCTATATTAAACTTATTGTGAAATACAGCACTCCTGCAGCTGTGTCCGTGGAGCAAATAAGTGTTGCTACCAGTACAGACAGGAATATGCTCATCCTCAAAAACTTTATTAAACATCAATCCTGAAGAACACATGCTAGAACTCTGGATGTATGATGGAACCCTGCATGCATTACCTATGCATGCCTTTACTCTGCAGTCAGTACCCTGACAGCGATGTTACCATGCGTTCCTTTACCATGCAAGTCGTTATAACGACTTGCCTTAGGAGTCCTAACTTTACTACTCCTAAACTGAGAAAAATCCTAATTTTAAGACTTTCGGTATTCACAGAAGGCATTTAGGAGTCCTAAAGTTAGGAGTCCTAACTTTGCTACTCCTAAACTGAGAAAAATCCTAATTTTAAGACTTTCGGTATTCACACAAGGCATTTAGGAGTCCTAAAGTTAGGACTCCTAACTTCTGTGAATACCGAAATGAGTAAGAGCCTTCTGTAAATACCAAAATGAGTAAGTGGCTTCTGTGAATACCAAAATGGTAGTAAGTTTAGGATTTTGTCTTAAGTTAGTTCTGTGAATCTGACCCGGAGAGTTTGAGCTTTTTAGCCAGTTGGACAGTTATGGGATCCAGGACGTGTGCTGAGCATTTGGAACTGAAAATCATTTTGATGACCTCTGCTTCAGGGATGAGATTGAAAGATTTCCAAAAGTTTGGGGGGTGCTTGGGTGTGGTATCTTCTGTCTCTGGGGGCGATTTACTGTCGGAGGAACTGCGCTGCACGTCCCGGGGGAGGTCTATCTTGGTGATTTTGTTATTGAAGAAATTGGCAAAGTTATCACACAGGTCTTTGGAGGCCACAGCTGGGGTTGAAGGGGGCATGGAAGTTTGTTGCCTAATGAGATTGAAGAGTTTTTTAGAACTGTTTTTTGCATTGCCAAGGGAATTGCAAAAGAAGGACGTTTTTTCATTCTTTATGTGTTTTTTATATTTCCCTGGTGCTGATTTGAGTCTAGCTCATAGGATTGTGGATGGGTTGTTTCGCCAGAGTCTTTCTGCAGCTCTTAGCTCTCTTCTTTCAGAGTTTATGACTGTGTTGAACCACGATGCCGATGGTATGTTCTTTACTCTTTCTAGTTTCAGGGGGGGGGGCTATTTGGTCCATAATGGAAGTCATAGTAGTGTTGTATTGAGAGGTGAGTTCTGTTGTTGAGAGCTCACCAGTGTGGATGGGGAGGAGGGAGTTTACCCTTTCCTCCAGGTCTGCAAGGAGAATCTGTCTTCGATTTCTCACCCAGCAAGGGGGGTCCTGCATACAGGGATAGCGTTGGATCGTTTAGTTGATGTGGAATAGAATGATATGGTGATCAGACCAGTCAACAGGCAAGGTGTGGTCGATGGGGACTAAATCTGCTTGAGCGATAATGGGATTGAGGATTGAGCCTCTGTTATGAGTTTTCTCTGAGCAATGTTGGGTGAGGATGTTGTTGATTAGGAGATTGTTTAGGGTTTTGATTAGCGAGTTGTTTTCCTCATTCCAGTGTAGATTAAGGTCTCCTAGAATTATGTTATTGGAGTCACAGAGTGAGCAGTGATTTATCAGGTCGGAAATGTGTTCTCCGAATGAGGAGGTGTTTCCTGGCGGATGGTAGAGGAGATGGCAGAGTAATGTTTTGTTGTCCATTGACTTAATGGTGGCAGTAAGACATTCAAAAGAGTTATATTTCGGGGCGTTTGTTTCCGTCACAGAGATGTAGTTCTTATGTATGATTGTTATACCTCCTCCTCGCTGTTTTTTCCTGGTTTTGTGGATGATCGAGAAGCCTGGGGGCACAAGCATGTCCATAATTGGGGAAGAGAACTTGTTTAGCCATGCTTCTGTGATGAACGTGATGTCTATGTCGTGGGTGAGGATGGTCTCTGCCAGTTCTGTTGCATGTTTGGTGGCCAATCTGCAGTTAATGAGCATGAAGTTAGTATTGGATCCCTCGTTTTTGGATTCTTTTTTTTAAGGGGGCCCTGGGGATATTAGTGAGGAAGGTTGGGGGTCTTAAGGATCTGGGGGAGGGAGCAGTCTTTTCCAATTCCAGTGATAACCTGGAGCTAGAGGAGACAGTAGTGGGTGTGTCGTACAAGGAGGCCAGATCCATCAATTCACTCATGGACATTGTGGCTCTTGTTCTTTTGGGTCTCTGTGTCTGGTTCAAGGGAGGGGTTGTGGTCCAGCAGAGCCGTTGGGTCTTGTGAGGCCTTGTGTGATTAGTGTTGGTCGATGTGGGTGTCGGAAGTGGGTGTTGGTTGGGCTTTCGGGGGGTGGTAGGTTCAGTAGTATTCCGGTGAGGCCCAGAATTAACGTTTGTAGCTGGCTTTCCGACAGGGCAAGTCGCTGGGTCGTCTCTATGGAGGAGGGGTGGGGGCACCCGGGGAGGACATTGCAGCTCTTGTTCTTAACTCCACTAAAGACAGATAATATATTAGTAGATGGATCTAATGTTAAGGGCCTCACTTAGTAATTGACAGCTTTGAGGATGCGCATACAGGATACCAGCAAGATCAATGGTAATCGAGAAACTGCAACTGAAGCAAGCTGCTCCTGTCGGCCCAGCTCCGCAGGATTCAGTCGCAGCAGAATGAATGGTCCACCTCCTGAGATTACCAAGTCCCTGATATGGAGTTATCCACAGGGCTTTCAAATTATCAGGCGAGGGAAAGGACGGGGAAGGAACAGCAGGGGAATAGAACCTAAAACAACAAAAGAAATGAGTTAATACCAGAAGATAATCTACGCTCGTATAATTCTCAATAAAAGACAACATATGTGTACCTGGGTATATAACCGCTGAAGATATAGTATATGGGCTTCAGCATGCATTGAATAGATGACCTGAAATGAAAGCATTCAAATTCATTAATTCCAAACCATCCACTCCTCTGATTCCAGATATACAGGTTCAATCATGTTATCACCTACCCACAGCAGTTTAGCAGCTGACCCATAAAGAATCCTAGAAACTAGTGAATGAACACATAACACCCCAGCAATTCATTTCATCGTACAGGGTTGACATCACCTCTGTAAAATGTGTAAAGGGTTCCAAAGGTAAAAAGCTGAGGCAAGTACAATCACTGTACTAAAGAGTTAATAAGGAAAGTTCAAGAATAGAAGAATTACCATTCAATCTACACACGGGAATACGAGGTTACGACCGCCGCCGTACTCCGCTGCAGAACTGAAATCCAACACGAAGAACTGTATATGCACATGGAAGTACGCGGGTGTGACCACCGCCGTACTCCGCTGCATGAGTGAAGTCAAATCAAAAGAAGAACATTATCTGCACCCGGTAGTACGCGGTTAGTGACCACCGCCGTACTCCGTTGCAGGACTGAATTCAATACAAGAAGAACAGTATCTGCACACGGAAGTACGCGGTTGTGACCACTGCCGTGCTCCGCTGCAGGAGAGAGTTAAAGACCTTGGAAACAACCGGCTTCACTGTGATACGCGGTTAACTTTCACCGCTGTATTCCGCAGGCAGCCGAACCTCAGATTGAGAACAAACGATGAATACGGCAATACGTGGTCGAGGCTACCGCTGTATTCTGCTCCACTCAAATGGTAACCCCCAAGGTACTCACGGGTTGTTGGACATGAAAATGACAAGCAGGGATGTCCTGAACTCACGAAGTTCTCTGGCGATGTCCTCCTCTCTCAGCCGAGAGAGAACACTGTAACAGGAACAGATTACGCACAACTTCCTGCGTGACTCCAGCTCCTAAATCCCCCAATCCGCCCCGCCTTCTGGGAAATGTAGTTTTTTACTACTAGGTAGGCGCAACATGCCCGAATCCTGACAGCGCCATTTAAAAAAAGAATAACTGTCATCCTGCTCTCCACTGATGAAAGGCCACAGCTGTAAGGAGCAAATCAGCATATCCATAACTTCCAACATCCCAATGTCAATGGTACACATTATACGTCTTAAAAATCTATAATTCTTCGCTTGATGGGTATTGCTCATTTTTCCTACAAATACTAAGAACATGAATGTTATAGAACAAACTGTATTTCATAACACTTGTCACTCAGTTTGAAAGAATATCAGCTGTTCATTGGATCAATAAACGTTGATGGGAAACCAAAAATAAAACACACACAATTGATGGACGGAATGCAGAACAAATCTAAACACCCCCAATCAAGAGATCTGATTAAATCCATCATTCTTTTGCTTACCATGCCACCCCAGTTTAGACCTGGCCATATGCAAATCAGTCTTGATCCTGTGCCTCATAGGAACAGTCCAGCCCGAACTGCCAAGCCAGGTCCTCCCTGGATCGGAAACAAGCATCCTAGGACCGGTTTCGGGGTTTCAGCCCTCTTCAGCCAGGATAGCTTGATTCCAGTGGCACGGTGAGCCAGGACCCACGTCTGGCCATACTAGGGCGAGAAAGCAAAAGACACACAATTGATGGACAGAATGCAGAACAAATATAAACATTCACCCCCAGTCAAGAGATATGGGTTGAATCCATCATTCTTTTGCTCACCATGCCATCCCAGTTTAGACCTGGCCAAATGCAAATCAGTATTGACCCTGTGCCTCATGGGAACAGGCCAGCCTTGAACTGCCAAGCCAGGTCCTCCCTAAACAGGTGCATGGGCAGCTACAAACTTCTCTGTGCATGTGCAGAGTAGCAGATACTAAGTATAGCCAGTTCTTTGATCAAGGCATAAGGGCAAACAACAGAGAAGAAGGAAAGAGCACATGGCGAGCACATGGCAGACAAAATGGCAGCCAGAAACAAGATGGCTTCAGCTAAATGCTAACATCAATCTCTGCCAAATTTCCACAGATGACCCTTTTAGCATTAGCTGAAGACATTCATACTCTAGAGGAGTCTAAAAATACATCATGTACATCGATTTGCATCAATTGATCAATTTCTCTGTCCAATATGTGCTGGGCATTCATTTGTGCAACATTATATTTAGCAGGTGTACAGGCAGTAATACAGATGAAGCAAAGTATTGGACCACATTGTATACATAGGCAGCATGTCAGTAGAATTGCAAACAGTATACACAGGACTGTCAACAGTTTCTGCCCCAGGTAACAAACAGTGTCCAAAACCAGCTGGCAAAAGTCCATGTGCCAGTATTAGGGTGGATCTCAGCAGCAATTTTGTAGAGTTTGGAGATCCCATCAAAAACTGAAGGCATGATCTGGTATGTATATACAGCGCATTCTTCCGATGATGTGACATGCACCACCTCGATCAGTCAAAACCACATCTAGAACCATACGGTTTTGGAGCACCACAATCCTCACAATTTGCAGTTCCTCTGTGATGTTTCCGAGTGCCATAGCTGTCTGGTTGGTCACAGCTTCTACGACACGAGTCAAACGTCTTATTTTCCTACTGTTCAAGGCAGCACCAACAAAGAAGAACAGTCCCAAATTAAAATCAACATATTGCTGTAATGCGGTGTCAGTCTGGTCCACCTCATCATTATTTATAGTTCTTTTGTATCTGTTCTTAGAAATGTCATTAAACAATCGATAGTCCTTGTGATATGATGCAGGTTCCAAAAACACAGGAGGTAACAAAAAGGACACATAGCAGACTCCAGACCATCCAACAGGCAGATGGTAGTATCCTTTGTTCCCACAGATGAAATATGTATTATGGGAAGACGTAAAGCTGCTATTGTTACTACCCTCAATGGTCAAAACCTGAGTACATCCGCTTCTTCCTACTGGTATTTTCCCAACACTGCTCACACACAAATCTGCTCGGGCTCTAGTGACAGCTATAACAAATGGTCCATTACCATGGTAGTTCGTGTATTTGGGTAAACATAATGTGTATAAGCATTTCCTCGTCGGTACTCCTCCATCTCCCACTTAGTCCCTTTAGCTTGTGGATCACCTTCTTCATCAGGATAACACGCTTTATTAAGATAATAGTTTAGTCTTCCTACAGCCATATCAGTACTAGTTGGAAAAGCAAATAGGAGTGCAAACCAGGCTTGACAAGAGCCATTATGGGAAAAGGGAAGAGGAATGAAAGGAGTTTCTCCCTTTTTCTGATGAGCTGGCATCATTCCACACACCCAACAGTCAGTAATGTTCGTAGCATTGTGTGTGTGATGCCACATCTAGATGAATGTGTTGTTGAGACAGGATTGTCTATGCTTCTGCTCATAAGGGAGAGTAAAATATTGGTGTTCAATTGGTGCTGTAGTAGTGGCAGTCAGAACTTGTCGAGCAGGAGCCACTTCCTCTACAACCTACGTTATCACTGCAATAGCAAGTACAGTGACAATAAACCCAGTAATGCACATTATTTTCTTATCACAGATTCTTGCAGCAGTTGATGTTTTCTCATTAGGCATATTCATCTCGTTGTCGAAGTAACAAAAATCGTTGGAGCTCTAAAGTCCTGAGCAGCTGTTGGTTTCTTCACTGAGGGTTAAGACGGGTATCACTACCCCTAAAGATCCCCCCCCCTCTTCAGCTCAGTCTCTCACCAACCCAAAACGGTTACTCAACCAGTCTTTTTCGACAATGAAGTTTCTTTTCTGGGTCGCAGTTGGTATCGGGATACACCAGGATTCGTGTGGTCCGGGAAGACTTCCGCAGGTTCTTCAGGTGATATGACTTGGCCTTTCTCCGTATCCAGGATGTCTCGAAAGTCGATCAGGGCAGCAGGTTCCACCAGGATAGACGGGACTCTTTTGCAATGGGTGGAATGAACCCAGTTCCTCCTGTTCATCACTTGATCCGAAGTTCTCGTTGCGTGGAGTACTTGCTCTGGGCCGTGCCACCTGGGCTCCAAGCTGCTCGACCTCTGGAAGGATCGGATCATTACATGGTCCCCAGGCCGGAGTCCATGGCTGTCACCTGCAGACCTGTCAGGAAGAGCTTCTCGAACCTGTTGATGAATAGAAATCAAACTGTCAGTCAACTGTGATAGGTAGTCCCTCATCAAAACACATGGTACATCATGTATGGGCCGTGGCTTAGAAATTCCCCAAATATTCATAGGCCTTCCAAATACCACCTCATATGGTGTAAAACCAGATTGTGAATGTTGCACTGAACTAATGGACAACAAGGCCAAAGGTAGTGCATCAGGCCATTTCAAGGAAGTAGAAGCCTGGATTTTAGCTAGCTTCAACTTGAGAGTAGCATTGTATCTCTCCACTAGCTCTGCTGATTGTGGATGGAAGGCAGTATGAAACTCCTGCTTGATCCCTAATCCTTTCAGGACATATTCAACAATTTGCCCAATAAAATGGGGTCCATTATCACTCCATAACAGTTTGCAAACACGGAATCTGTAGTGTAGCTCCTATTTTCCCAATAGGCTCTGCGCATTGGAATAGTACCTACAGCAGTAAAGGCCTAGACCAGACGTTAACTAGGTCTACTACTGTCGATACTAGACTTAATTTTTGGGTTTGCCAGCTAAGCTCAGAGTTCGCTAGAAACTTTCTCGAATGTTCAAGGAAGGATTAACTCCCCTGATTAGACAAGAAGGGATTTAGTTTCTGACAACCATAGAACATGACAACTTTGCTCTCCCCTAATCAAGAGTCAATCTCAAGAGTCGTGTGAGCACAAGGCAATTATTTTACTCAGTCAGTACGTGCATTCTTAGTCTCATCAGAATGTAGAGAAAAGGAAGAGACGGGCGTGTTCAATAAAAGATGTTATTTATTGATCAGTCTCTTTTCTCGTACAAGAGAAATGGATCGATATTATTGCAATACTTATAGTTAAGTAAAGTGCATACATTAAAAGCAATAGTATAAAATAATACTGTAAAAACATTGATATGGTTTCTGAGCCATATGATGTTTAAAATGATTAAAATATATTTACATACACATATACATTTGACTAAACGTACTCAACTGGTGTTTCTAAATACGCCTACCCCGTGTACCAGTCCTAAGTGTAATGCGTGGGCGGGAATAGATAGTTACAGTTTAAGTTAAGTTTGTTTTTGCCAAGTGAATAACTAAAGAATTCTCTGTGAGGGGTTATTCAGTTCTGTACCTGGAAGTTAGGATGAATGAGGAATGGTATCTCTTTCTCTGCTCTCGATATTCCAGGCTGCCTGCGAGGGCTACCCGGAAGCGCCGGTGCTGGGTCTCTCGGCTTGAGATAGCAGCGCGTCTCTCAGCGCGTCAGGAAGGCGGGGTGTTGCCAGCGGGGTCTGCTTCTGCTCTCGGCTTCGGCAAGTATGGCTGCTCCGTCTTGTCACCACGCGTGTGTTTGCATAGGGCAAGGTCGGCAATATTTATACCTTAAAGGTGCCGGGATTGACGTAAGGATGGACATAGGTACGTCAATAAAGATGTCATACGACTTGCTCGTTAGCACATTCTTTACTAAAGTTCTCTGTGAAATCAAAACAATGGCCGCACGGATTATCCAGGTTGTCATAGGTTTGATTTGTTATGAGAACGTCGTATGCCTTATCAGGGGCTGGAGGAATGTCGCTTGTCTAATTAGATCTCAAGCGTTATGACCTAATCAGATAACACGTTCCTGTGCCGGAGTGTGACTGCGTCAGATAACGGTATCTGCATCATGGGGGATTTCTTGCCTCATGGGCTGACTGTTAGTTAACTAGATAGTTAGTTTAACCAGAATAGGGACAGGAATAGGGGGATCGATTCAGAACCTATAGAAATACACGACACCCACTCCACGCTAACTATGGTCATATCTACTAATCTATGCATAGTATAACATAGTACAACATACTATAGAGTATAGTGTATACCTTGAACAAAGACCAAAGAACAAACCCCGCCAGTGGATAGTGTGGTCCCAAGTCTGGGATCCTAGTGTACATGGGGCGATAAACCTAGAAGTTGGTACTGCACATTACAAAATTATCATAAATCAATTATTCGTAAGAGACAGATTTTAGCAAATATATAAGTATTTTTATTTTAGTGTAGAAAGCATTTATGTACATCCATAACACATAATTATTTTATAAATATAATACACATGATCAATTTGAAAGCAAATAAAAATTTACAAAATTACATACTCATTTCGAACCTACCCAGTAACATATTCATACTTCAATCATACTATCATTCTTTCAATTTTTCAAACCTAATCCTACCTAAAGATCAAACATTCCACTCTCATTCTTCAATCAATACAGGTTATTCTGTTGTATGCCACACAAAGATGGTCAATATGTGGCATAGAGCAGAGTATTGTTCCAGACAATTAATCTTATCGCGGCATCTAATCGATACTCTCTAATGTGTCGTATATCTGGAACCACAGGCCGACGCGCGTTTCGGTGAATGGCCGGATGGGCCACACCTTCATCGGGGCTGGGAAATGTTGACTGGGCGAGAAACAGGATAATAATCTAAAAATAAAACACAATGCCTTAATATGTATCTACATCAAAGTCAAATCTGTCAAGGACTTTTTCATTCTAATAACTTTCACTTTACCAACATCGATAAAATTTGAGCACATAAGTGTCTTTCTTCTACTCATGTTTTATATATTTGTCACAATGACAGCGTGCAGTACCAAACAGAACTAGGGACACTCCCTAAGTTAGTCTCCCACAAGGTGAGATCTAAAAGAGGCAATTTGGATAACCTCGGCTGAGCAACCAAAAAGAGAGCATTTAAACAATTTTAACATCTTTCATAACCTCCATTTACTCCCAAAGTATACCATACTCATTCTCGAACACATGTTGACCAGACACAAGAGTATTATAGTTACGTAGTTCAGAAAAGCGACGTTTAAGGGCTAGACTTTTACTCTCTCTAGGACCTGACGTGTCTAGGACATACCACAAAGTGAGCTAGATGGCAACAACTAACAATGGTATAGGATCGAAACTAATCAGTTTAGCTGCATATCAATGCCCAAATGGGCATAATTTACCTATTAGTGGTTTTTGCTTTTTTTTAAAAAAAAAACACAATACAAAGGCTAATGGCATGGTCTAGGTTTCAAATTTACCTATAGTGTATACCTTACCACCCCAAAATACATAAATGCATTTCGAAATTTTCGAATATACTGAAAAAATTGCAGTCATATATATTGTATGCACTTAAGCTATGAATTAAATGCAAAAGTAAACACGCATTGTTATGCATTATTGCTTTTTGGTATATGAGAAATACACATGAAATGGCTCTTAATATGGCTATACAGAAAGGAAGTCCGAGACCATTTCATCACATAATAAAATATTTGTGAACCTACCAGCGGGCAGCTAAAGTCTATATAAAGTATCTAAAAATAGAAATCTTATTTCTCTAGGAATAGTTTCTTACTTTAAGCAGAAGATCAGTGTCCCGGGAAAAAATATATAGAAAAATATTTTAAGGGGCTTGCTGAAAAAAGTTGCTGTCCGTGAACTGGATTGTAATTGTTCATGTGACTTTATTTTTTAAAAGTTGAAGGCCGAATTCAGGGAACGCCGTGTGCGAGTTTACTCAAAAGTCTCTATTTCTGTTCCGGAGAGAACATCATATCATTCAGGCTTTCGAAAAAACTGTCAACAGCTTCATGGGAAAGTTCCACTAAGTCGGAAATAGGTGTAACCATGCATTCATGCGCATGATTGTCTGCATTGACATTCTGATTTGCATTGCTGACAGAAGGTCGTACCTGTTCGATGTTGCTTTCGTCTTGAACTTCACTACTCTTCAATCGCAGTGGTGAAGATTCCAGGAATGCCGTCATCAGGATTGGCAGCCTTTGAGGGCAGCACAAAGCGTGAACCTTGGTAGGAACCAACAGTGTATCTGCATCCACCGGCGCATCCGATTGTAGCGTCAGACAGGTGTCTAACACGCATTCTTCTCCGCATAGCAGACACCTTAGTACAGGTAAAACACACCTTTGCCACATTGGTCGAAATGATAGAAACCAAGTCATGTTTAGGTCTCTAAGCCGGGAGAGTCCCAGGATTTTTGATATCCGGTCCCGGTATCCAATGGCTAGGATCGTATCTTCCATTGTCGCGAGAGTTTGATCTGTGACATGGGTTGCCATAACGAAAAATAAGGACTAGGAATAGGATTCCTGCAATTAGTCCCAGGATCAGGGGAAGTCCGCCAAAAATCGAATGGACGAAATCTGGAAAAATACCCAGTATGGCTTTGAATGGTGTTAATGCCATCGAAAATACTGTCTTAAATACCTTTGAGACCCCAGTGGTATCAGAAATATTTAAGATTTCGCTCAGGATTTCCGCGAAATGTACGGGGGAATTGGTTGATAATAATGTATGTATCTCTGCAGTCGTCCTTGCGACTTGTAGATCATACGTTTCTTTTGATGACGTGAGCCTTGTAGGCGTCTGAAGAAGCACTGTTTTCATTCTGCTTAAAGTGTCTATTCGAATAGAAGTAATTTTCAAACTGGGCCATGCCCTCGCCTCCCTGTCTGGAAAGGAGCTGGGGAATAAAGAACGTCCACAGCACTTGACCTTCGCCGTCGTAGTGACGAGATAAGGAGTCCCGGGCATAAGACTACAACATCTGCGGTCTACAATAAGAATGTAACTCCCATTATAGAGTCTTTGAAAGAATGGTTCTATTTCAGTTGCAGGTGCGCCTTGCTGGTGACATGAAAGGTTGTATGAATTCCCTTCACAGGCTCCATGCAAACTAATTCCGTTACACAGAAGCGTGCCGCTTAGTGACATAGCACAATTGTTGCCACTAAGAAACACTTTCTGTCCTTTATTACTGACACATGCATGTGAATAGGGCAGGTTCCAAGTTGTTTTAAGGTACCCCTTTCCCAATTTCTCGTACATGTCAGCCTGTATATATTTTTGGCAGTATTGAAACCTGAAGGTTGAGATTGGAATATTTATGATTCCGTGGATTATCCATTCACTGACAGGTCGTTCTGACATTGTCATTGGTAATCTTTCTAGTTTTTCAATGCTCAAGATTGTATAATCAGCACCCTTTTGCGCCATACCGATTTGTCTATCAGTAAGGTTAAAGATTTGGAATAGTGACGTTGTGTTGATTAAACGCCAAGGCACATAGCCTGAACGCAGATTTTGTAACGTCCAGCCTAGCTGTACAATAGAACGCAATTGTGACTGACCATGTTGTAATAACAGTAAGTCTTGCGATAATATATCGATTGCTGAAGACACAATGCTGTCCAATGAAAAAATTCTGGAGGACAGAATCATTAACCCATTGTCCACTACAGAAAGTGATTTTTCCAAATTGATACGGTCAATTTCCCGTATTCTTTCTGCTGTTTCAATTTGATTAACCTTCCAGGCCTCATTGTATGCTGCATATACAGAGGCTGCTATGAAACGCTTTTGACGCTGTTTGCGTGGTCCCAGTATGAAATCACGCAAGTCAGCACCATCAGTAAGTAAAGTTAGGTGTTGCTTAATTTCAGGCAGTGTGGAAGTCTGTAGCCATTGAAGGCATAATTTGCCCACACTGTAGGTTGTTATTATCCCTGGGTGATGTCTTTGGGGATATCTAGGGTCTGGCCTGGTTATTTTAAAACCCTGTGTTTTATTCAGGAATCTATCTTGACAGTGATTTGTATCTGTGGGCCAGATCAACCATTGTTTCCAATCAGGATGTGTTCTGTTTTGGTTAAGTATATGGTTTATGTCTATTTCTTCATCTGTATCAGAGCTATTGCTAAACATTGTTGGCTTTGGAATAGACGGGTTATTTAAATCTTTGATTTTGGCTAAGCCAAGACAGGTGGTTTGTTGAACAGTGTCATTTAAAAATATCATTTGTTCTGGGATCATGCAGGCTCTAAACAAAGCTTCTAAACCCTGTACTTGCCATTCTTTTGTACCCCAAACACTTTTCAAATCAACATTTTTGTCCCAATAATCAAATCCAAAAGTATTCATCTTTTCAAAGAATATGTCTGAATATATCAATTTTGTGTTGGTTATCATGGTTTTCATCCCTGTCTTGTTTGACAATTTATAATAAAATGTTTCAGCATTACTAGTGTTAAAACCTTGAAAGTATGAATATTTGTCATAAACGGTTCTAGAGCTCCCTTTTGGAGGTGTAGCACAATGTTCCCATTGATTATAATTTAAAACATTTCTTGGTTGTGCAGATTTATGCAAAAAACTGTTACCATAATGGTTATAGCAATACATACTATCATAATTTGTAGAACCTTGCAAATAATCATGTTTTGTAAATTTAGCAGACATTACTAAGTCAGACATCATATTGTTTATACTTTCAAAGTCCCAATCATCAGCAAATGAGTTTGGTTTTGCAAAGTCACTCAAGGAGATCTTGATTTGGTGTGGATATTTCAGGATCTCGACCGGACCATAAATTTCATAGTCAGTGTTGTCCCAAGCTACCCCACCAGGTATTGGAATTGCTGTGAAGTTGGCTGAAGAAAGTTCTCTTTTCTCGACGTGTGAAGATGTGTGTGGTTTGAGGACCAAGTTGATGTTCTGACTTGCTGTGTCCATTTTAGCATATTTTCCCTCAATGAAGCGTCCCAAAGTAAATACCATGATGAGCCAAAGTATGAGGATAAATGCACCAAAACCCACCCAAAATTCAATCCATGGGGAAACCAGATATGTTTCTTTCAGTTGTTTCAAAAGTTCCTTAGCTTTGTCTTTAAAGGATTTTGATGATGGCTGTGTCTTTTGTTCGCTGAAACCTTCAGAGGAATCATCGAAGTTGATGAAGTAACCAGATGCAGTTCTGTCAATTGTTCCAATTGGTTCACGATTTTTGTTTCTTGCATTGTCACTTGGTACTTCATTGTAGAATGGTGTGTCTCTGCTAAATGTTTTTATTTGGGTTTTCAGAGGTCTTAGTTCTATTGCATTGTTGCATAGTCCTTGTTGTTCTTCTGTAGGCGTTTCGAATGTGATGAGCCTCTTTGATAGGACCTCTGTACTGGTAGCAAACCTTGGTGTTCTGCTACTTATTGGGAGTCCACTTGGCCTACTGTTTGTTATTGGCCACATGTTGTGGTTTTACCAGGTCGATGGATACAACTCGGTTCTCCTTTTTACCAGCAAGCGGCGGTAGTACAACTGATCTTGTCCCGTTGACAGACAAGACAGGAACTGCTTTTCTGTAAGAAGGCCCAAATTCCTTCTTTACCGCGATCTTCTCCCTGACTAGATCCCCGACTTTTGGAATCCAGACAGGTCTTGCTGGGACAGGTGGTGATTCTTCAGTGGTTGTTGGCTGTTGTTTCAACTGTATGTTGCTCAGGTCTTTTCTTGTTTTGTTTAAGTCCTGCAAAATAGCCAAACGGTCTTTGACATCAAAGGTTTTTTCTATTACCACTGAAGTCTGACTATCAAGGTCAGAGATCAACATCCTAGTTCCGAATAATAATTCGTACGGACTGAATCCCTTCAGAGAATTTCTTGGCAAGTTATTTAGACTACGTTGGACACTTATTAGATGTTTGACCCACCCAGCTCCCGAACCTAATATCTTTTCTATTATAGATTGCTTTCTGCCTTGGTTTTTTCTTTACACCATCCCATACCCTCAGGAAGGAAGTGAGAAGATTCCCGCTGGGCTGTGCTCATTTGGCCATGTTTCCCCCCCAGGCTGGTTTGCCTGAGTGAAAGAAATGGTCGAACGTAGCATGCTCTTAGCGTATATGCCATTTAGACTCGCAAATCTTGTATAATAGTCCGGACGTCAGCCGAGTGCTGTGGATCTACATTATAAGTGGAAACTAGCCTGTATGTGTTAATCGCAAGCCATTCTTTTTGCTGGTAATATTATCTGCCTTGATTCGACGAGGTATTAAACTGCTTCTCTCCCCACTGCGATCTCTGTTGCAGTTTGGGCAGTTTTTTACAAACATGGTGTAGTGCAGGCTCATGCCTGGCCACCAGTACCGTGATTGTAATTCTTCCAGAGAATCTTTTAATTTAAGGTGTCTGAGACCCTCGCCCATGTGTGCGTCTGCGATTAACAAGTTTCTCCTGTCCATGTTTGGAATCACTCTATCCCCCACTCCAGGGATTCGAGCAAAAGGGACGGAGTTTGCATCGATTATGTATGTATAATTGAGTGGATAGTTGATCGGTAACGCTGAGCAGTCGCCTTTTGATGACGTTTTCACCGCCAGCAGTGTTTCACCGTCAATGTATTTTAATGTACGCTTTTTTCGATCTACGGGAGCCGGTTTAGTGGCTGCCGCTGCGGCTGTTTCAGCCAATGAATTCCCTACAACGTGAACGCCATCACGTTGATGACTCAGTGAGTGTGTCACGTGAGTCTTTGGTAGTTCTTTTTTGAAAAGAGCTACTTGTTCCCAGAGCAGTCTCTGTTTTATTGGTGCATCTGTATCATCTTTGTAACCGTTCTGAATCCATGTCTGCAAATCCTTGTTATATGCTTTGACGCAGTAATATGAATCTGACACTATAAGTGTTGGGAATTCGCGATCCGCATTATCTAGCGCCATTTTCAATGCGATTATTTCAGTTTGTTGTTCTGAATTAGTTTCTACTGAGTGTGTTTTTGTTAATAGAGGTCTTAGTTTACCTCCGCGCCACACTTCTTTTGTAATCTCACATGTGGGATTGTATGCATGTTCTCCCCAAACGGAGGGTTGAGCATGTCCGTCTGTATAGATTACACAGGCGTAATGTCGTAGAGGCAGAATGTCGATTGGCAGAGGATACGTCTTTTCATATTTTAGATTTTTTAATTCTTCTATTTCTCAAAAAATTGTCAACCAGGCTATACTTGATAATTCATATCCTTCGTATAGAATTTTTAGATGGGCAATTCTGGATTTTTTGAAGTTGAATTTGTAACCCTCTGCAGCGAACCCAAGTATTATGGTGTTCACTCTTTTCAAGTGAGTCTCCAAGTCATCATCTGTTAAGTAAATGTCATCGACATAAGATAATGCTTCATCATCATATAGTTGTAGTAATTCTGTTACTCTCGCTGAGAATACCCCTGGGCTGTTCTTGTACCCCTGGGCTAACCGACAGAATTGTTTTTGAGTGCCATTTACTGAGAATGCAGTTAAAGATCTGCTCTCTGGTGCTATGTTTTGACAAAAGAATCCATTGGAGATGTCCAAGGTTGTTTTGTATTTTTTGCGCACTATGTTATTCATTAGTGCAGCACTGTGTGAGTTTTGCACTGCAAAGGTTTTGCAACATGTGTTAAGGTGTCGGTAATCCAAAACTAGACGGTACGAATTGTCTGGTTTGGAGACCGGAAACAAAGGATTGTTCATTTGTGAGGTGCAAGTTTCAATCACCCCCTGGTATTCTAGCTGATCTAGTATTTCATTTACTTGTTTTTTAGCTTCTTGCTTAATTGGGTACTGCCTTTGTGCAGTTGGTTGTGATTTTAACTGGATTTTGTGAGGAGGAGAATCCTCATCCCATCCTACATGATTTTTATATAAAGCAGGTGCTAAGGCCACTGCCCACTTTCTAGCAAGTGTGTATTTTTTATGAATCGGTATTTGATTCGAGAAGGCAGGCATAATTACTTCTTCGCCATGAGGGCACTCCCTGACAAACTCTGGTGGCCAGTCTTTTTCAGCTAGAAGGATGTCATAGCCCTTGGATAGGTTATCCCAAAATAGTCCCCTTATTTTCCTAGTCTTATCTCCCTCTATACGTAATGTTATCTCGTATATCTTGTGGGGCTTGCTAACTCTGGTATCTGCAGTTTCCACTTGAAGGTATTCATTCGTGTCCACTGTCTCCAGATGATTCATAAGGACTTTGCGAGCTATGCTCACCTCTGCTGCGCTGTCTAGCATTGTCTGGGCCCACTCTCCGTTTTTCAGTTGTGTCCTCAGTATTCTCGGCATTGTTAACTACCTTGATACTGGCTACCTTCTTTTTTGGAAATTGTAATTTCTTTTTCAGTTGAGCAGGTTCCTTGTCTTTGGACTTGGCGTGCTCTTCTGATCGTCCTCTTCTTTCCGATTTCTGCGAGGAATTCTGAAAAGATTGAGAGGGACGTGTATCAATGTCTTGATATCTATCAGGTTTTTTAATATTATCCCTATTTCTAAGGTTATATCTATTTCCAGAGGGGTCACTCTGGGGTGACCTTTGTCTTGGGTTTGGAGATTTCTCTCTTCGCCTAGGCGACCTTCCTCTGGACTGGAATTTCTTTTCTTTAGGATTGGATTGTTTGTTTCCATCCCAGTTCTTTTTTGGTGAATTATTATTATTGTTAAAAAACATTTTTTCTGGACTTGTAGTCAGTTGCGGTTTTACTGGTATTCCACCTAGACTATCTCTGCCTAGTTCTTCATAGGATTTTTCTATGATTCTGGCAATTTCAGCTGGTTGGTCTGCTATATCTGTCTCTTTTAACCTCTGGCGGATCGCCACGTTTGCTGCTTCACCCTTTATGTTGGCTAGTAATTTAGCCGAGACCTGCTTGAAGTCTTTCAGTAATTTCATACCAAGAGTTAAAGCAGGTTCTGGACCGTATTCATCTTGAATTTGTTTAAGCACATCTGGTATTACCGAAATGGATGGAACACCGTGCGTTTTTGTGTAGATGGAAGCAAAGACTGTACCCTAAGTGTCACAGTCCTCAATGTGTGGTGCGATTCCCATTGGGAGACATATAGTCAGAATCCTGTGTTTTTCCAGCGGGGTGGTGTCAGGAAACACCGCCTCTATTTGGGTAATTTTCTGTGCCAACCAGAATGGTATCTGTTCCCGTTTAGCTGGGACTTTACCTAGGCAGGATTGGATGTTCTGTGGTGTAATTTTATTTGTGTTCCCCTGGTGTGGGGTCAGCTGTGGTAGTTTAATCGCTGGCTGAATTGTTGAAGTCCGCATTACATACTGAACTAATTGTCTATGAATTTTTAGTAATTGTTTCAGCTGTGTTAATAATTCAGCTGCAGGCATCCTATCGATGTCTGGATGTGGTGTGTATCCGGCTAGGACCGGCCACGTTGCTCCTGGTCTTCCTAAAGGACCGAGCCTTGTAATGTGATTATTGTGTTTTAGGGCGCCATCAAATAAGAGCAAATGCTCTTGGAATTTGAGTGGTACTTCCACCTCCTCGAAAGGAGTGTACGTTTCAGGAGGTTCCTCTACTTTGTAATAGTGGAAGTACTTTGTTACAGCATTTGCTGCTGGAAAATGTATCCATGTATAGTATACCTCTGTCTGCCGATATTCGTGTGCCTCAATTACGAATATGACTGTGCCACCTCTAGGTGTCAGTCCATTTTCTATAAGTTTTAAGGTTATAGATCTCCTTTTGGCGACCTGGATGAGTATTATATCCGGGTCTGCTGTTTGCATGGTAGCATCAGCATCTGCTATTTCAGTAGCTAATCTAATTGCCTCTCTTTCATCATCACTCTCTGCCATTTTACAGACAGGATGGTATTATGTTTGTTTGCAGATCAGGTTTCTTATGGAGACAGAGATTAGGTGCACAATATTCTGGAACTGTTTTATCCTTCAACGTTGACTTGACCAAAAACCATACATAGGAGTTCCCTCCTGCGAGGTTTTGGAGGATGTAACCTTTCACCCACTCCAGACGTCTTTGGAGTATTTGGGAAAAGGGGTCTGAGTGAGAAAGCACGACTGAGTTACTCTAAATGTCTTACGTTAGTTTTATCGCCCTTTCCAAACGCGTTGGGCGCCATGTAGTGTAGCTCCTATTTTCCCAATAGGCTCTGCGCATTGGAATAGTACCTACAGCAGTAAAGGCCTAGACCAGACGTTAACTAGGTCTACTACTGTCGATACTAGACTTAATTTTTGGGTTTGCCAGCTAAGCTCAGAGTTCGCTAGAAACTTTCTCGAATGTTCAAGGAAGGATTAACTCCCCTGATTAGACAAGAAGGGATTTAGTTTCTGACAACCATAGAACATGACAACTTTGCTCTCCCCTAATCAAGAGTCAATCTCAAGAGTCGTGTGAGCACAAGGCAATTATTTTACTCAGTCAGTACGTGCATTCTTAGTCTCATCAGAATGTAGAGAAAAGGAAGAGACGGGCGTGTTCAATAAAAGATGTTATTTATTGATCAGTCTCTTTTCTCGTACAAGAGAAATGGATCGATATTATTGCAATACTTATAGTTAAGTAAAGTGCATACATTAAAAGCAATAGTATAAAATAATACTGTAAAAACATTGATATGGTTTCTGAGCCATATGATGTTTAAAATGATTAAAATATATTTACATACACATATACATTTGACTAAACGTACTCAACTGGTGTTTCTAAATACGCCTACCCCGTGTACCTGACCTAAGTCTAATGCGTGGGCGGGAATAGAAAGTTACAGTTTAAGTTAAGTTTGTTTTTGCCAAGTGAATAACTAAAGAATTCTCTGTGAGGGGTTATTCAGTTCTGTACCTGGAAGTTAGGATGAATGAGGAATGGTATCTCTTTCTCTGCTCTCGATATTCCAGGCTGCCTGCGAGGGCTACCCGGAAGCGCCGGTGCTGGGTCTCTCGGCTTGAGATAGCAGCGCGTCTCTCAGCGCGTCAGGAAGGCGGGGCTGTTGCCAGCGGGGTCTGCTTCTGCTCTCGGCTTCGGCAAGTATGGCTGCTCCGTCTTGTCACCACGCGTGTGTTTGCATAGGGCAAGGTCGGCAATATTTATACCTTAAAGGTGCCGGGATTGACGTAAGGATGGACATAGGTACGTCAATAAAGATGTCATATGACTTGCTCGTTAGCACATTCTTTACTAAAGTTCTCTGTGAAATCAAAACAATGGCCGCACGGATTATCCAGGTTGTCATAGGTTTGATTTGTTATGAGAACGTCGTATGCCTTATCAGGGGCTGGAGGAATGTCGCTTGTCTAATTAGATCTCAAGCGTTATGACCTAATCAGATAACACGTTCCTGTGCCGGAGTGTGACTGCGTCAGATAACGGTATCTGCATCATGGGGGATTTCTTGCCTCATGGGCTGACTGTTAGTTAACTAGATAGTTAGTTTAACCAGAATAGGGACAGGAATAGGGGGATCGATTCAGAACCTATAGAAATACACGACAAATCTGGGAAGAATTCTTTCAGAAGCACCTTTGCTGTAGTAAGAGCTGTAATATCCTTCGTAGGGTATGCCTCGATCCACTTACTGAAAGCACATACCACTACTAGAACATACTTCAGATTATTACAGCGTTCAAGCTGAATGTAATTGATTTGCAAAACTTCAAAAGGTGCAGTTGGTATAGCAAACCCTCCTGTAGGAGTTTGTGTCCCTTTACCAGGATTGTACTGGAGACAAATCAAGCAGGACTGTACTGTCTTTTTAGCTGTGCCGGCAATTTCTGGATGCTCCCAAACTTGCGTGAGCAATTTCATTATTGAGGAAGGTCCAACATGTGGTGGCTCATGTTGTAAATAGTCTGTGGGCAGTACCCACTTGTTCATCTCTTTATTTCTCCAACAGCCCTTATCATCCAACGTTCCCTCTTTAGACCATTGCTCAAGTTCTTCAGCAGAAGCAGATCTCTGCATGTCTAGCACTTCCTGCCTAACATCATGCCAACGTTCAGCCTGTGACCTCACTACGTACATGGATGTGGTGCTTCGCTGCATTGCAGTTTCATGGGCTGTGTGATCTGCGAAGGCATTGCCTTGTCCTATTTTATCGGTCACTTTCTTGTGTGCGCTACAATTAACAATTGCTATTTTCTTTGGGTATGTCAAGGCAGTCAGAAGATTATGCACCAATTCTCCATGCATTATTTGCATCCCGTGGGATGTAAGAAAGCCTCTTCCCTTCCAGAGTAACCCAAAATCATGAGCCACTCCGAAAGCATAGCGGCTATCTATATAAATGTTCACAGACAAGTCAGTACTAAGTTTACACGCTCGTGTCAAAGCTATTAGCTCAGCTGCCTGAGCTGACTTCTGTGGGATACGAGCTGTCTCCACTACTCTGAAGTGTTGTGATTGCATATGCAGCTGATGTCGTGCCATCTGGTAATTCCAAACAAGACCCATCAACCCACAGTTCCCCATCAACATTTGAGAGGGGCGTATCTTGAAAATCGACACAACCCTTTTTCTGTTCCTCAGTAAGAAATATACAATCATGAGGCTCTTGTGACTGCGACTGAGTCGCTGGGTATTGCAACAAAGTAGCTAGATTCAGGGTTGAGCATCTTTTCAAAGTGATATGAGGGGCCAAAAGTGTAAATTTGTATCCTGTCAACCTAGCACAAGTTAAGTGCTGTGTTTTAGTTTGGTTCAAAAGGGCATCAACTGCATGAGGTACTAACACCAACAGTCTGTGTGACAAGACTATCCCTTCACTCTGACGTATAGACACAGCTGCCGCTGTGACAGAACAGAAACACCCAGGCAATGCACGAGCAACTGGATCAAGAACAGCTGAAAATATGCACAAGGACGTTGCTTGTCACCGTGTGTCTGTACTAAAACTGAGAGTGCACACCTATCTCTCTCGTGTACATAGAATGTAAAAGTTTTAGTATAATCTGGAGTGCCTAACACTGGTGCAGAACAAAGAGCTTGACGCAGCTGATGGAAAGCATTCTGACATTCATTCGTCCATGAAAGGGGCATGGAGTATCTTTAGTCAGAAGAGCCAAGAAGGGTTTAACATTGTGTGAGAAGCCTAAAATCCATTGCCTACAAAAAGAAGTAAGACCAATGAAGGCACTGACATCTTTCTGAGTACGGAACACTGGTGTGTCTAAAATAGCTTGAATGTGGTCTGGTGTAAGTGTACGTCCCTCCTTAGACAGGAGGTGACCTAAATAGGTAACCTTCGGGCTACAATATTGCAACTTTTTCCGTGAAACCTTATGATGGTGTGATGCAAGGAAGGAAAGCAATGACAGTGTTCTGTCTTCACACTGTTCAGGCGTATCAGCTGCCAACAAGATGTCATCGACATATTGCATGAGAGCCACCCCTGTCGGCACAGGACAAGCATCAAGTTGTCCTATCAATGCTTGGCTGTAAATACTAGGACTCTCTGTATACCCTTGGGGAACTCTACAGAATCTAAATGATCAGTTATTCGAAGTAAAGCCAAACAAATATCGGCTATCAGGATGAATAGAGTGAGAGAAGAAAGCATTCTTCAAATCAATCACGGTAAAGGTAGTAGCAGTCGGAGGAACCAAAGTAAGAAGTGTTGTGTTGTCAGAGACTACCGGGCATTGTGGCACTACAATCTAGTTAACCTCTCATAAATCAATGATAAACCTATAGATTTTAGTATCAGTATCTTTCTTCAAAATAGGAAGGATAGGGCTATTGCAAATATTGTACGGATCTTCTTCCACAACCCCCACTTCAATCAAATTAGGAACAATGTGTACAAGTGCCTCTTCACCTTCTCGAGAAATTTTGTATTGAGGCAATCGTGGCAATGAAGCTCCCTCCTTGACATGAATGTGCACTGGTGGAAAACCATTTGCCCCACATCAGTATCCGAAGTGGCCCACAAAGTACTAGGGATTGAAGCCAATGCAATATCCTCCCTAATGAGACAGGACGTCTCAACCACCGGATAGTTATCATTCAAAATAACATGCACACCATCTGGGGAACATCGTATCGTAGCCCTTAAATACTTAAGCATATCAAGACCCACAATATTGCCCGGTGTGTTAGGGGAAAGCAGAAATGGACATGGAGTAGTAAATTTATCACGATGGAATGCAAGTGTTTGTGAGGAGCTGGATGACGTTATCAGCCCTGAAACTGAACGGAGATAAAACTGAGCTAATGCTCCTGGGACCCTCAGATCCGGTATTTCCCCCCTCCCTATGGCCCCCTAGCCTAGGGCCACCGCCAACCCCAAAAAACACCATCAAAAGTCTTGGGGTATGGCTGGACAGTTCACTCTCCTTCAATATCCAAGCCACTAAACCTTCAGCCACATGTTTTTCCATTCTGAGGGTACTAAATAAAATCTTCCCCATTCTCCCCCTGGAAGCCAAACAGGCAGCCATCCAAGGACTCATCCATTCCCGGCTCGATTTTAACAACGCACTCTACCTGGGTGCACCTGAATATACCCTTTGAAGGCTGCAAACTGTTCAGAACAGCGCTGCTCGCCTCTTACTTAAAATCCCCCACAGACACTCAGTTAGGACCGGCTTAATAAGCCTCCATTGGCTACCGGTCCGGCAGAGGGTTCTGTTCAAGGCGCTATGTACAGCCCACCAAGCCTTTTGGAACATGGGTCCTATCATTACCCGTAATCTGATCAGTCAGTACATACCGAAGCGGAATCTCCGTTCTAGCCAGACCCTCTTGGCAGTTGTTCCAAGAATAAAGAGATCCAGAACTGGCGGAAGAACGTTCATGTACAACGCAGCAAAGGCCTGGAACGCCCTACCACTTCATCTTAGAGCCACCCAGAACCTTAACATATTCCGCAAACAACTGAAGACCCATCTCTTCATTTCTGCTTGTTAAATCCGCTATATTCTGGCCTCCCTTCTCTGTGCACCGTAGGATTACGACTTTCCTAGCACTTGGACGCCCTCGGGCAACAACTGCGCTCTACAAATCTCCAAGTTTACAAGTTTACAAGTTTACAGTGGGCTAAGGGAAGGTGTCCAATCGAAACCTATTGATGTAATGGTTAAGCCAGATAGGGGAGCCCTTGGAACCAAGTGTTTAGACAAGGCGCTACGAGAAGCTCCAGAAACCGATCAGTAGAACCCAAAACATGTGCTTGGACATAGGAACCCTTCTGATCAACTGAGTCTTCAACTGATTCCTTACCCCATCCTAGGCATTCCTATGCATAAGTAGAGTCCTTCAAATCTGAATTCAAATAATCAGATATTTGGTATTGGTTACGCCTATCAAATGTATTTGAGAATTTGGAGGATGCCCAACAGTCTCAAATCTAGCACGATCATCCATATCTCCCCTATGTCCTGGAGTCCCCAGGCGGCCTCTCATTTGTTCCCCGACCATGCTGATACTGCTGAGTGCGCAAACTAGGACAATGTCCAATCTCCCTGCAGTAAGCGCACTGATCAGCAGACAAAGTAGCTCGGGAAAAAAAGGGTGTACCAGGGCGATACATTGCATGTCTGCCACGACCACTATTTCCGTAAGATGGACCATAAACCTGAGCAATCATAACCTTTGTTTTCAACTCCTTATTCTTTTATCCTCATTGCCCTTAGCTTCTAATTCCTGACGTTCATAATACTGGGCCATATTCAAAAGAGAGACTGGGGAAGACGTAGTCCATGAAGTTTCACTGGCTTTTAGGTGACTGGCTATTCCTGGCAACATGTTCGCGACAAATTTATCGACAAACAGGTGCCTGCCTGTGTCATCTGTCAATGACTGGCCACTAAAGTCGTGGAATGCCTCCTCAAATCGTGTGAAGAAGTCAGAGACCGATTCATCTGCCTTTTGCTTGCAGGATGCCAACACAGTCCAATCTATCTTTTTAAGAGGAATGAGAGTTTTCAATTTAACTAGTATAGCTTTAGGAAGATCTAAAATGTCTTGCTGTGGTTTCTGTGCGGGTTCCCTTTCCTCATCAACCCATTGTAATTCCTTCCAAACATACCCAAAAGTTGTATGATCATCGACTTTACGAATAGACCTCCATATATCATGGGGTAAAATCAGCCCAAAAATATATCAATATCAGATAAAGTCATGGTACAAGAACTAATGGCTCCTTCAACTTCTTCATAAAAAGCGGACAGATTTTTCCGCAGGTCAGGCAAAGCAGCTTTAAAAGCAATAACATCTGCTCTGCTCCAAGGAGTGTAAACCCAATTATAAATAAAATAACCCTTTGCATCCACAAACTTTTTATTATTATCTGTTCCCGTACCCCTAGGAGGGACATACAAAGGTGCGGCTTGCCGCATGGGCTTCCCATGAACTACAACATTCTTATCTGTCTCTGAAGCGTCTGAAGTGTTTGCGCAGCTGCAGGAGCTGCCTTTTTCTCCTCTTGCAAACGGAATGCATCAGCTCACAGTTTAAGCACACGTCTAATTAAGTCAGCCACCTGAGGGAGGAGAAAAAGACCCTCACGCAATTGCTTATAATCTGTTGCTATATCAGCAGGCTCTAACTCTGTGGAATGCTTCCTAAATCGTTCAATTACTTCTTTGGCAAACCTTTCTGCAAAATATAACTGCTCCCTCTCCTGCCATTGTAGTACATCAGCTAAAAGATCAGAAGCAGGAATACTATCACAAGCAGCTTTACGAGCAGCAGATCTAAGAGTAGCCGCACGATCAGCGGTCAGCATAGAGTGAGCCTCTCGCAGATGATCTGATCCTGACTTATCCTGATCCGAAAGAGAAGCATCATCATCAGAATCAGGGACAGGAGCAGAAGGAAAAGTATAGGGAGGCGGAGAACGATCTTGCAAAATGGAATCATCCTGTGGTTTATTAAGGAGAGGGTAGAGGGGACGCTGGACAGGGTATTGCCTATTTGCCTGTAAACGACACTCCCTATCCTCTCTCTCTCTTTTATCTCCTTCATTTCTTTATTTTTCAATTTCAGCGCTTTCGCATGGATATTTTGCGTTGTTCCTTATCTATCAAAGCTTGCTCTCTTCTCAATTGTTCACCCGCTTATTATTCCCACATTTGTACACAGACAAACATATCTTGTCTACTTTTGCGGTTTTTTTTGTCAAACCTTTTTTATTGCAGAACCAAAGGCATAGCATCTTAAAACAGGTATCATGTCATCAGCGTAGGATCCCCGTCCCCTTGTCTGTACATCCATCCTGCATACACAGCCATTCAGCCCACATCCCGGAGGTCGGGCGGCAATACGCAGAAACAAGAAAAACTTTACATCAGATAGTCGCTGTGTGCGTCGCACGAGGAGGTCCGCTGTCTGCATTTGAGTTTTCATCCCCCCTCCCCGGTGTCTCACGCTAGGATCGCCTCTCATGCCCCGCCTCAGCCAGGTACCCCCCCCAGCCTCCCCACCTCCCTCCCACCCAAATGTCCCCACTTGCGCCTAGTCAGCCTATGTGTGTTCGTGCAGTGACCAGCAGGAGATCACAAACGTCTATTTAGATGTGTGTACCTGGTGAGGGCGCTATCGCCGTGGGTGTGCCGGTCGCGTCATCCGGCGCCTCCTCCTCTACTTCCTCTTCCTCAACTGAGCTATCTCGCAGGGCTTGCACTAAGATTTCCCACTCCATTGCCGCCTCCTGAGCCCTCTCGTCCTCTTTTCGACGTGCCAGTTGGTACCTGACTGTGCTCTCGCTCGCCGCCCATTTCAAAAACTCATTCAGCCACCTCCGATGCGTGGGGCCCGTTTTCGACTTCCATCCCTTGGTCACTTCCCTTTTTTGCTAAGAGGAGGCCCATGTCAATGAATTTGCTCGATATCTTATTCTTGGGCATGTGTGGGAACCAGTGCAATATACTGACGGCTATATCATAGCGGAGGTCCCTACCTGCCACCTCATTCAGGGTGTCGCCTATCTCCTCCCAGTAATTCTGTAGGTGAGGGCAGTCCCTGAGCATGTGGGTCAGATCCGCTCCCATTCTATTACAGCGCGGGCAGGCCGCCTCCTCCGCTCTGCGTGGGGTAAGATAGGCCCTGTGGAGGATATAGAAATGGATCAGCTGGAATCGTGCGTTCCTCGTACTCTTTCTAGCACGCCTCACTAGCTGTGCCCACGCGGTATCTGGGATCTCCTTTTGCAGGTCTAGTTCCCACTTGGCTTTCAGCCCGGTCAGAGGCTGCAAGGTTTCGTTTAGTATTCTAGAATAGAGGCATGTGACCGCCTTGTAGGTACCTGCAGACATCATAGTATACTGGCATGCCAGCGACGTCGGTGGTTCCACCAGACCCTCGCCCCAGTGCGCCTGGATGGCGCGCACCACCGCCGCGTGCAGTAGGTAGTCCCCCCCGCGGCAGGTCGTAGCGCTCCTGCAGCGTTTGGTATGGGGCCAGTGCCCCATCATCGTATAAGTCCCCCACCATCTGCAGTCCCGCTTCCTCCCAGTGCTGCAGGTGCGACCAATCCCCACCATGTGGGAGTGCTGTCACCATGCCCAGTGGGATCTCGGGTGCGTATGGATGTTTAACTCCCGCTCGTCTGTGCGACCGGTTCCAACAAAGACGGAGAGTTCTTTCCTCCATGGATAGGTCTCTGACTGCCAATCGTTGCTGTAGGGCGATATAGGCAAGCAAATGCCGAGGGGTGCCACCGTCTCTTCCCTCCTCCGGGCCGCGGTACACCCTCGCAATCTCCTGCGTAAAGGTCTGTAGCTGGGCCGCCAGGTAGTAGATTTCAAAGTCGGGGACCGCCAGGCCTCTCTCGTCTTTTGGGCAGGTCAGCGTGGCCAGCGCTATTCTGCGTGCCCCACAGAAAGGAAATCACCATCGACTTCAACTGTCGAAATATCGCACTTGGCACCCATATAGGAAGTGTCCGGAAATAATACAGCAATCTGGGTAAGGCTATCATCTTTAAAAGAGAAATGCGGCCAGCCACCGAGAGCGGGAGAGTAGCCCAGAAGGACATATTACCTTTCAGGGCGCGGAGACAACGGCCCACATTGCCCTCTAGCATGTCCACGGCATCATGGTACACGTAGACTCCCAGATACTCCAAACAGGTAGGCTCCCATCTAAGCAGTGGGCGGGTGGAGGGTTGTAATTCGCCCTTCCGAAGGGGAAACAGGCAGATCTTGGCCCAGTTGACCCTCAGGCCGGAGAGCTCGCCGAAGCGCGCAAGAAGTCTCTCCGCTCCCTCTACAGCCTCGTCGGCATCCTGCAAGAAGAGGAGGAGATCGTCCGCGTACAGCGAGATAAAGTGGCGAATTCCATTGTGCTCCAGTCCTCTGTAGTATCCGCCCTTCCTAGCCATCGCCGCGATAGGCTCCACTGCCAGGGCGAACAGCAGCGGGGACAGCGCGCACCCCTGCCTAGTACCGCGACACACGGCATATTGGTTCGATATTAGGGTGCCCACCCTCACTATCGCTGCCGCATATAGCACTTTCGTCCATTCTATGTAGCCCTCTCCGAGACCAAAGCGCCGCAGCACCTTGTACAAGTACCCCCACTCCAAGCTATCAAAAGCCTTTTCAATATCAACTGCCAGCACTAGGGGCGCACCAGCCTCCGGCGATGGGTCGCTCATCAAGCGGGTTAGCCTGCGGATGTTGTGAGTGGTATTACGCGTGGGTATGAACCCAGATTGGTCCTTGTGGACCAGGTCCTGCATGTGTTGTAGCAACCTGGTCGCTAGCACAGTGCTTAGAATTTTATAGTCAGTTGTCAGCATTGACAGCGGTCGGTATGATGCCGTGCTGGTGCTCTCCCTTCTCGGCTTCAATAGGGGAATCATCAGGGCTTCGCGCATAGAGCGCGGCAGCCGTCCCTTGTCCTTGGCTTCGTTGTAGACCGTTTGGAGCCGCGGGGCCAGCTGTTCTATGTATCGCCCATAGAACTCTATTGGCAGTCCGTCCAATCCCGGGGTCTTATTGCGGGCCATGTGTTTCACTGTCCCCCTGATTTCAGCCAGAGCTATCGGGCTATCCAAGGCGTCCACTTGCGCCTGGTCTAGGTGCGGTAAAGTCAGGCCATCCAAGAACGCTTCTATGTCCTCTCCCCTGTCGCCCAGCGCACCCTTGTACAGGTTCTCGTAGTAGGACCTGAAGCTATCAAGGATCTCCGGTTGCGTGGTACTCGTGCGGCCCTCTCCCTCTGATATGGCTAGGATCGGATGACTACGTCTGGCGGGGTCGGCCAACCAAGCCAGCAATGTTTCGGCTTTATCCCCCTCAGCATGCGTTTTCGTTAGGTAAGCCTTATAATCATAACTGCGGAGTCGCTCAATTTCAACCGCCATCGCCTCCCGCGCCTCGCAGAGGCTCTCCTGGAGCTCGGGCCGATTAGGGCGTGCCAGCTCAGCCTCGCGTAGTGCGCGTTCCGCCCTATCCAGGTCATCTAGTAAGGTTTTACGGGCCCCAGCGTACTTTCCTATGCAATGACCCCTCACTACTATTTTGAAGGCGTCCCACTCTGTCGCTCTGGAGTCAGTGGAACCTTTGTTTTCCACGAAGTAGTGGCTAATTCTTTCCCCCAGTGCCTCGCGGAACGGCGGGTCGTCCAATGTGTCCAGCCTCAGTTGCCACGTCGGGACACGGGATATTTCGGTCATTCAATCAAGTGATAACAGCAGGGGGTTATGATCTGACAGCGTGCGCGCTAGGTATTCGGTGCGGGCCACTGCAGGGAGCACCAGCGGAGAGCACAGAAAGGCGTCAATCCGGACGTGGAGGTCATGGAGGCTGGAGTGGAACGAGTAATCCCGCTCTAGCAGGTGTTGTGTGCGCCAAGCGTCGGCAAGCTCCCACTGCTCCTGCCAGTCTGATCTGCACTTCGCTAGTCTGCGCATCGGGGAAGCATGTAGTGGTGGGTGTGACCTGTCCAGAGCTATATCTGCCACCGAATTAAAGTCCCCTCCCATCAAGATAGGACCTGCAAGGTAACTAGCCAATTCCCCAGACAGTTTTGCAAAGTATGCCGCTTGATCCACATTAGGTGCATATACGCTGCAAAGCACTATGTGTCGGCCCCTGAGCTTCCCCTCCACCGCCACAAATCTCCCCTCCAGATCCACTACCTGTCTAATCGCCTGAAAAGGTGTACCCGCCCTTATCCAGATTAGTACCCCCCTGGCAAAGGCCGACTACGTGGTATTGAACAGGTGTCCCCTCCACCTACGCTGCAGCGCTATTCCCTCCTTTTTTGTCAAGTGCGTTTCCTGCAGTAGTGCGATATGGACCCCTCTTCGGACCAGGTACGCATGAATCTTGTGTCGCCGTGCCATGGTGTGGAGCCCCCTCACATTCCAAGTCACACATTTTAACGTTCCTGCATTAGCCATTGTCCCATATCGTTCGATACATCGCAGCTTCATACCGGCTCCAGGCGCACGTGGTGTAACATTTCCCCTTCCCCTTCCCCTGAAAAACTATCCCCTTCCCCCCACCCTCAACTGTGCCTCGGATCCCCTCAACTTCCTCAGGCCCCCCCCCCCAGAACAGGACCTAACTTCTCGAAAGCCGATCCCATCCAAACTGTGTGTGAGCAACCGTGCTCTACAACCCACCTAATCCGCAGTCTGCACTACGGAGGCCTTAAGGGCCCTAAGGAGCGTGAGCTGGCTTTAAAGGCCTGAACCACAGTCCCATCCCTGAGGTTCTGAAAATCTGGACTCGTATAATTATTCTGGACTCGAGAATTAAAACTTCGTCGAAACATGACGAATTTGGTATCAAAAGACCGAGAATGACGAGTACATCATGTGCATATATTTTCAGCATATTCGAGCGACGATTTCACCTCGAAATCGTCACTTACATTCTGAACCATTGGCTCCCATTTATATGTTGCCCTTTTCATAGGCCTTAATCCAGTTGAATTTGATTCCACAAGGACACGTACTCCTTAATCGACTTTTCCCTGACCTCAGTACAAGTTGGAACCATTGCCCCAGGCCGAACTCGTTAGGTCAGTTCCCTCCCAGTGGCCGAGCAAGATAGCATCTAGGCTCAACAAACCATAAAACCATTTCAGCGCGCACACCTGCCATATCTCGCTCACATCTATCTCCACTCTTTTGCTTCACTTACTTTATGGTGGGGAGGTGCCCGTTTTTATTAGGGGTCCAGTGATATCTGATAAAATGTTGGGCCTTGCCAAATGATTTGTTGTAGGCAGCACGAAGTGAAATATGGACATGTCATCATGACTCTGCTTTCTCTTTGTCTTAAAAGTACGTTAACAATTTACTTTACAACCAAGAATGTTTTGCCCGAGGCCCAAAATTGTGTATAAGAAGAGAAGCCTGACTTTGTAAAAGTGTGCAGTCTCCTGAGAATATACCCGTATTGTACTTCTAGGACACTTGTTACCTTGGTTGCAGCCAATAAACTAATCTTTGACTTCACCTAGAAGACTCCGAGTTTCTGTAGGTCTGGATCAGGAAGAACCCGAGGTCTCTGGGTGTTGATTCCCTGGCACCGCTGGGTTACCGGTTCTGTGCCGGTTCTTAAAAACCCAGTACCTCAGTTTTGGCGCCCAACGTTTGGGGCGATTCCAGTGGTACCAGTCAGCCAGAAGATCGTGAGGAGCTTCGTGTGGAAATTCCGGAGGACGGCCAACCACCTCATCGACCCCTGCATGTCGACGTGGTCCGAAGGTCTTTGCTGCGAGGTTCCCCGCTTCCCGACGGCTACAAGGACTGCTGCCCTGGCTATCGCCCTGATTTGGACCCTTGAAGTTTGGTAGAGCGAAACACTGAGACGAGTCTTCTGGTGACGTCATCGATATTTCAGTTAAGTATAAGTGGAGCGTCTCCCAGTCCTTAGTTGGACTTACTTTTGGGTATCTTTGGATACAAAGTTTTGTATTGGTACTTGCAAGCACCAAAACCGAAGGACTCGTGTATTCACGAGAAATATCGTAATCGATAATCCTTTGAAGTTTGGAACTAGACTAGAGAGCGAAGATGCCTAGTCTTAGACTTGGAAATTTGTTTTGTCTTGGTGGTAATAATAGGGACTCCCGATTGGAGGACTCATGTCCGGTTCCTCCAGTTGGAACTCCGACTTACGAGCTATATGTAAAACATGGGGTAGGCCCCATCACCTACAACGAAGTATGGATTAAATACACTAGGAAAGATGGTGTTCTAAAATGGCCCCAATATGGTAGCTTTGATTCTGAAATCTTAGACAACCTCGAAGTTAAACTCTTTAAAAAGAAAGCCCGGCCGGCGATGTTTGACTCTTTCCGCTTATGGCGTAAAGAAGCCAAACAAAAAGAAATTAAATTAGCTAAGAAAAATAAGAGAGAAGGGGGACTTTCAGTAATGCAAGCTGCTGTGCAGTTTAAAGATAATGAAGAAGAGCAGATGAATGAGCAGTTGCACAGGCAACGTAAAATGGCAATAGATAAGTGTTATCCAGTTTTGCCGTCTCTTCAGCAAGAGGCAGGGAAAGAGCGTGAAAAAGACCCGTTAATGTCGCATTTACTAAATTCACCACCCCCCTATGCGCAGAATGCCACAGCACCCCCGCAACCTTTAGTTGCGCAAACTACGCCTCCTGCTCCTCCGCAGCACCCACCAGCTGTTCCTCAGCTGGCTCCTACTTCTTCGGTGCAGCCTCCTTCAGGCCCACCGACCACCTTTGTTTCACCTGTGTTTTCTACGATTTTGCCTACTGTACTTTTTACATCTCCTAATGCTTCCTCTACGATTTTGCCTAGTGCCCCCTCTATTTCCCCTGATACCTCTTCTGCTATCTCTACCCCTACCTTATCTCACCCCGTTTTTTCACCTGTTTGTCCTTCAGTTTCACCTTCCATTCGGCAGAAAATGGCCAGCACTGTTACTAATCTTCTTTTACCTCTTTTCGGGTCGCCTACTACGACCCCTAACATGGGAAGAAGACAGTTGCGAAGTCAACTACCTGATTATCAAGAGAGAGATTCACTGAATGGTTTAGCTCGGAAATGGGTCATGGACACTGTAAAATATGATGTACAGTCTGTCATGGAAGTCTTCCGTCAATGGGAAACAGCGACACAGAGATATGTTTTCGAACAGATGTGTGTTTTCCTTTGCGAGGATTTAGAAGACAATGATCAGGAATGCATCCCACGAGAAATGTGTCGTGTACGATTTAGGTTCGGAGAGGGTATGATTGTAGGTCCAGATGTGGAGAAAGCAGTTGAAATGTTGTTATCATATCGGAGTAAGGGAAGCAGTTCTGGGTCACCATCTGAATCTAATACATCCAGTAGGAAAAAGGCGCGACAATACCCTATGAGAGAAGTTCCCCCACAATGGAGAGAGGGTGACACGACTGCTGTCCCACCTATTCTGCCACACTTTCAGCGTGTATGGGTACATGTCCCATGGAAGCGAGCTGAAGTTTTAGCACTCAAACAAACATTACCAGATCCACGTAAAAATCCTGCAGGGTACTATAAAGAGTTGTCACAAACTGCTGGGTCTTGTATAATGAATCTAGCCGATATCGATATGTTATTTGGGAATGTTGTTCCACAGCCTTTATGGGGTAAAATTCGTCATATAGATCATGACCAGGAATTAGGTGACACATGGGCTAATATTACTGCTGCAGATGCCCGACAAGTTGGTGGTGCCAAGCCTGAGCCTTTGATAGCAGAACTCCCTGGTAAAATAGTAGACTACATGAAAACGATAATGCCTGCAATACGCGTAAATTGGGATAAGTTGTCTGCATGCAAGCAAAAGAAAGAAGAAACTGTTTCAGATTTCTTCACCAGATTTGAAGAAACATTCATTAACCACAGCGGTCAAGATATGACCACAGAAGGTGGTCAGAGATTGTTTGTCGATAAATTCGTGCACAATCTGCTTCCAGAATTGTGTAAAAAATTAAAAGATTCAGAAAGTTCTTGGGCAGTCTCGTCTTCAGCCCAGATATTGGCCACTGCGCAATATTACGAAAATAGAGACAAAGATGAGAAAGATAAAGTAGAAAAGAAAACTAGAGAACTAAAAACGAAGGTTTTGCTACAGCAAGCCTATCCGCCACGTGGTGGTGGTAATCAAAATAATAATGGTCAAAATCACTACCAAAATACTTTTCAGCAGCCTCAACAGTATCAGAGAAACTCACAAAGATTCGAGTATACTCAACCCCGTGTATTTGTAGGCCCCAACCAGTGTTTATATTGCAAACAAGAGGGTCATTACAAGTATAATTGTCCTGTCCTATCACAACGTGCAAATGGAGTTTCTGGTGTAAGAGGTCGTGGCAGTCAGCAAGCACCTAGAGGTAGAGGGCGTGGAAACGCCCCACAGGACACACGTCCCCTTCCACCACAAAACTCTATGAACAGGTTTGACCAGCAAAACAACGTATCTGACAGGACAGCTCAATACTATGTTGATGATTATTACACAGAAAATGAGCAGTGGGAGAGTAATGATTGCTAGGACAGCCATAGACAAAGAGAGGGAGTTGTTTCAGTTCCAGTAGATCAGGGTGGACCTTACGTTGAGGTGATTACATCAGGTGTGTCAGAACCTTTTCTGTTGGATACTGGTGCTACAAAGAGTTCTATTATGCACTCCAAACTCCCTGGCGCACCTTTGTCTGGTGAAATGAACGTTTCTGTAGGTTTTTCTGGCGCCCCAGTTAGAAATCCGATTTCTGACCGTTTGTCTCTTTCTGTTGGTCCCTGCGAATTCGAAGCACCCCTCATACTGACAACAGGTTGTGGTGAAAATTTGTTAGGATTGGATTTGTTAAAAAGATTGTATGCGACTTTGTGCTGTTCTCCTTCAGGAGTGCAACTTACTTTAGGTAAGAAAGTGGTTTCTCCCATGTATTTGTCGAGAGATGCACTTCCAGCAGAATTGTCATTTCTCCCGGATATTCTTTGGGCTACTGGTCCTAATGATGTTGGTCTTTTAGAAATTCCACCATATGTTGTAACATTGAAGTCCAATGTCAAAATGCCACGAATTCCCCAATACAAAATATCTAATGAGGGTGAAAAAGCTTTGCTAGCGATTGTTTACGAATTGATTGGAAAGGATGTGATTGAAGAAACGCGAGGCAATGTTTGCAATAGTCCTGTTCTGCCTGTTTTAAAAAGAACTGACCCTTCTCAGCCACCTGTGTACAGATTCGTGATTGATCTTCGAGAAGTAAATAAGATAGTTGTGCCACAATTCCCAGTTGTCCCCCACATTACCACATTATTGACTATGATTCCAGCTTCTGCTTCATGGTTTTCAGTGATTGACCTAAAGAATGCTTTCTTCAGCATCCCAATTGCGGAGGAGAGCAGGGACATTTTTTCCTTCAGTTTAGGAGGTCGAAGCTTCCGCTTTAAACGCGCTCCTCAAGGCTACTGTGAAAGCCCCTCAATATACAGTCAAGCTCTGAAAACACAGCTTGACACGATTATTTTGCCTAAAGGTGCCACTCTTGTACAGTATGTGGACGATTTGCTCATTGCTGCAGATACTGAGAAAATTTGTAAAAAGGCCACATTGACATTATTGCGTCATCTGTGTGATCTGCATCACAAGGTGTCACTTTCCAAGCTTCAATATTGCCGACAAGAAGTGACCTACTTAGGTCACCTCTTATCGAAGGAGGGAAGGAAACTGACCCCAGAAAGAATTCAGGCAATAGCGAAATTGAATGTGCCAAGAACACAGAGAGAAGTGCGTGCTTTCTTGGGCATTACATCGTACTGTAGACAGTGGATTCCAAATTTTTCGTTATTGGCCAAACCCTTGGTGGCATTAACGTGTAAAAATACACCCAATCCCATTCCTTGGTCTGAAGAGTGTCAGAAACGTTTTTTCGAATTACGCACAGCATTATGTTCGGCTCCTGTGTTAGGTACCCCCAACTACAGTAAGCCTTTCACATTGTATGTCCACGAGAAGGAAGGCTGTGCATTGTCTGTGTTGACTCAGTTATTTGGAGGTAGACAGCGGCCTTGCGCCTATTTTTCGTCAACTTTGGATCCGGTAGCACAAGCATTGCCAAGTTGTTTAAGAGCCACAGCAGCAGCAGCTGTTTCTATTCGACAGTCTGCTGGTCTAGTAATGAATAATACACTAATTGTGATGGTTCCACATGCAGTAGACACATTGTTAAATAGAACCAAGACACAGCACTTAACTAGTGCTCGACTGTCTAGTTACGAATTAACGCTGCTAGCGAGCCATATAAAAAGGTGCAGTACTTTGAATCTAGCCACGCTGTTACCAATTGCAGAGGAATCAGATGCTTTAGAACAGCACGATTGTTTCCTCACAACAGAGGAAGAGACAAAAGGGAGAGTGGATTTATTTGACACTCCTCTTGCTGAATGTGATGGTACATTATGGGTGGATGGTTCATGCTTTAAGCTCCCAAATGGGAACGTGACTGCAGCATATGCTGTCACGACTTTGCACACAGTCGTTGAAACTGCACGCATACCACATGGTTCAGCTCAAGCCGCAGAATTAGTCGCACTGACGAGAGCATGTGTATTGTCTAAAGGAATGAGAGTGACCGTCTACACTGATAGTCAGTATGCTTTTGGCGTGGCTCACAGTTTTGGACGATTGTGGAGAGAACGTGGATTCCTGACTTCGCATGGAGCTAAGATTCAGCATGGTCAGTTGGTGAATGAGCTTCTTGAATCACTGACCTTGCCCCTGCAAATGGCGATTGTGAAATGCAGTGCTCACAAGAAGGTGACTGATGATGTAGGTTGTGGAAATGCGTTTGCTGATGAGACCGCTAAAGAAACGGCAAAGAATGTGATGAGCCGAATGTATGTTGCAGGCCCTGAAAGATGGACTGGTGAGGTTGGAATATGTGAGGACACGATAGAGAGTGTGAAGTCCATCCAAGCTGAGGCCACAGAGAAAGACTTGAGCACGTGGAGAGAGAGTACAGGAAGAATGGATGCAAATGGTTGTTGGGTTGAATTGACAGAGCATCAGAGATGGTTGTTACCCGATGCATATGTGCTTGCAGTGGTTACAATGGCTCATGGAATGGCTCATATCAGCGTGAAAGGGATTTGCGAGTTGTTGGCCCCAGTGTGGAAGAATTCAGGGATTCCCAAGTGTGCAGAGAATGTTGTCAAGAATTGCATGGTATGTCTGAAGCACAACCCTGGTAGGGGAACCCCAACTCCAGCTGGTCATTTTGAACCTCCTACGTATCCGTTCGAGGTTTTACAGCTAGATTTCATACATATGGAGAGGTGCAACAACTTAAAATACGTGCTCGTTGTTGTTTGTGCCTTCTCAAGATGGGTAGAAGCCTATCCACTAAAAGACAATACTGCCTTGTCCACAGCCAAAGTCCTTGTAAAAGAGTACTTCCCCAGGTTTGGAATGCCTAGAATGGTCTGGTCTGACAACGGCAGTGAATTTGTGGCTCGAGTGATGAAAAGAGTGTGTGAAGGGCTAGGCATTAGGCAGAAGTTCCACGCTACAAATCACCCCCAATCAGCTGGATTAGTGGAATGTTACAATGGCACGCTTAAACTTAAATTGGCCAAAATCCAAGCGAGCACAGGTCTTAAATGGCCTGACGCTCTACCCTTAGCACTCCTATCCACCAGAATGACTGTGCATTCGCGAGTGAAACTCAGCCCTTACGAAATTGTCTTTGGCCGGCCAGCCAACATATGGGGAGTGCCTAGGCCCACTCGAAGTTCAGCGAGCTGCAACATCCTATTTTGCTTGATTACTTGTATGAATTGACGGCTAAATTGCGTGTTTTACATCAACAGGTCCACAACACCCTGCCTCCGGTCTCTGAGACTCCAGGTCACTCCATTGTCCCTGGTTCCTGGATATTCGTGAGAAACTTTCAAAGGACAAAGAACGACCAGCCCAGGTGGACCGGGCCGCACCTCGTCCTTCTTTCCACGAGGTCAGCAGTTCGAGTGGAGGGGAAGGCCAACTGGATCCACGGGGTCCATTGCAAGAGAATCCCTTCACCTCCGCCACATGACCAGTGGGTCCAGAAAGGTGCCACTGACTCAGAACTTACAACTGTGCCACGTGTCATACCTGTCAGCGATGACCGTGTAAAAGAAACTAACCCTGAATGTGAAAGCGAGAACATTTTTCAAGAGACTGTGCCACCACCAGAACAATTGAACTCTTTGGAACCTGAACTCCTGTTTCAGGACCAGACAGTACCAGGGAAAAGACGCTATAATTTGCGACTGAGAAAAACAGACTAATAAAAGTGATTCCTTTTTATAATTTGAGACCAAGACCTATGGACAACTGAAATTATCCTTTTTCCCCCCAAGTACTATTTTTGAAAGTGCAGATCTCCCATCTAGGTAACTTGCTTATTTTTGTTTTTCGAACCGCCATCCGGGTTCCGCTGCTAGGGCCGCGGTTGATTAAAGTCTTTTGGGTGCAGCTGACGACGTTAGGTCGGTAGTTCTGGTTGGTCCAAGGGAGTTGCCCTAGACTGACGGAAGCATCCTTTAGCAGAGGCAACCTACCACCGCGGGCAGCACCTTAGAGAGGATGGAGTTTCCTGATGTGGAGAGACCTGCCAAAACAATGAACTTTAAGCAGAGACTGTGTAACACGATGACAAAGAAAAGTTTTATAATATTGTGTATTTTTACGCTATCCAGCGTAATGATCTTTTTGATAAGTTATGTTTTATTCTCTTTCCATGTAACATTTGCGCCCACTGCATCACCCATACCTCCTCCTACTGTTTCCTCTCATTCTTTCCACCCTCTGCCTGACCACGAATCAAATAGGAGATTAGAGTTCGTTAATAACTCCTTTGTTCAGTTATTACACCAACACCAACTAGTAATGAACACAACTAACTGTTGGGTGTGCGGTCTCATGCCTCACACAACAGATAGAGGTATCCCCTATTTGGTCCTGCCATTTAGTCACAATGGTTCAGTATGGGCATATAGGACAATGTTCATATATGCACGAGAAATCCAACCCCTACGTTCTGTAAAAGACAACCTCAAGACTAGCGCCCTAGTCAAAGGTGTAGTTGACATGATCAAGGAAGTAACTTCTTATGAAGATACTCCGGATGATGAGATACTTGCATATGTAGGTTGGAACGTGACTGGATATGGCACTACTTTAAGTGAGAAACAGCAAGCCAAAAGATCGCCCCCTATCTGGATCGTACCCCATCAAGGTCACCTGTGTCTGCAAGGTATTGGCAAGAATCCCAGAGCTCAGCTAGGGAAGAGTATCTGTACAGAAACGTATGTTTTTGGATCTCAGACTTCCCCTGCGTTTCTAGCCGCTAAAGGTACTTATTTCATCTGCCATGATAGAGCCTATACATGGTTGCCCCCTGACTTCTCGGGCTCATGTTTTGTTTCATTCCTGTTGCCTCCCACCTACACAGCAGCGGCGGATTACCACCGGACAAGGGTAGTTAGAGGTGTTTTGAGTAAAGAAGACACTGCAGGTCAAGAATTTGGGGACTTTGCAAAGGGTTTTCTGCCGTTCTGGGGATCCATGGCTAACAGTAGAAACATAAGGCAATTAACAAGGGTAGTGGAGTCCACGGTGACTGAAACTGCTGGTGCCCTTAGTAACTTAACCGCTGAGCTCCAGTCGGATCGACTTATGACCCTTCAGAACCGGGTCGCTTTGGATGTTATACTTGCAGACCGAGGTGGAGTATGCAAATTGATCCAATCTAGTTGTTGCATTTTCATCCCAGATAATGCTCCAACAGTGTACAGGGCCATCTCCAAACTGCATAAGATTTCCGAATCTATTCATGTGGATAAAGGAGATTGGTCGCTAATGGGATGGTTCTGGGAACTGATGTCTGCCTGGGGATGGAAAATTCTGATGGTCATTGGGATGGTCTTAGCCATTCTTTTTATGTTCTGTCTGTGCATACAGTGTGCTCCTGCAATATGTGGCCTCTGTGTTGCATCATGTGTAAGGAAGTCTGTGTCAAAAGATGAACTAAGTACTAAAATGATGTTACAGCAACATCTCAATGACTTTAGGAATATAGATCTGGACTCAGACTAACATGAGGATAGATTAATTGCCTATGTAAGGGCAAAAGGAGGGATTGAGGTTCTGAAAATCTGGATTCGTATAATTATTCTGGACTCGAGAATTAAAACTTCGTCGAAACATGACGAATTTGTTATCAAAAGACCGAGAATGACGAGTACATCATGTACATATATTTTCAGCATATTCGAGCGACGATTTCACCTCGAAATCGTCACTTACATTCTGAACCCTTGGCTCCCATTTATATGTTGCCCTTTTCATAGGCCTTAATCCAGTTGAATTTGATTCCACAAGGACACGTACTCCTTAATCGACTTTTCCCTGACCTCAGTACAAGTTGGAACCATTGCCCCAGGCCGAACTCGTTAGGTCAGTTCCCTCCCAGTGGCCGAGCAAGATAGCATCTAGGCTCAACAAACCATAAAACCATTTCAGCGCGCACACCTGCCATATCTCGCTCACATCTATCTCCACTCTTTTGCTTCACTTACTTTATGGTGGGGAGGTGCCCGTTTTTATTAGGGGTCCAGTGATATCTGATGAAATGTTGGGCCTTGCCAAATGATTTGTTGTAGGCAGCACGAAGTGAAATATGGACATGTCATCATGACTCTGCTTTCTCTTTGTCTTAAAAGTACGTTAACAATTTACTTTACAACAAAGAATGTTTTGCCCGAGGCCCAAAATTGTGTATAAGAAGAGAAGCCTGACTTTGTAAAAGTGTGCAGTCTCCTGAGAATATACCCGTATTGTACTTCTAGGACACTTGTTACCTTGGTTGCAGCCAATAAACTAATCTTTGACTTCACCTAGAAGACTTTGAGTTTCTGTAGGTCTGGATCAGGAAGAACCCGAGGTCTCTGGGTGTTGATTCCCTGGCACCGCTGTGTAGGAGAGTAGGGTCTGCAATCCTATGATCACCCAGATTTTTGCTTTTTGCTGCACTGGTTTACGACTTTCCCTGGCTGTGGGCCTGCTAATCAGACCCACAGCCTAGCTGTTCTCTCTATCCAAATTGTACTCAGGTACTGAATTGGCACTGGGCCCTCTCTAAGTCCCTGTACCCAGGGCTGAGGTGTACCCAGAAGTCTCCCAGGGGCTGAAGCATGTATTATGCCACCCCTGGGCTGACTAACTAAACTGACACAACTGGCTGCACGACAGCTGGGGCAAGGTGGTGTACTCACCCTTTGATTTAGATATAGTATACCTATATCTAACCCTAAAATGGACACACAGATCTCCTATCAGTCACTCCCATGGCAGGCCTTAACAATCCTGAAGGCAGAGTGCTTGGAATCGTGTGAGATGGTGCTCTGGCATGAGCTGAGCCTGTCTACGGCTTTCGGGATCCATCCCTTAGCCGTTTCCATGATATCGCATACCATATACTCTTAAGTGCATTATAATCCTCGCGGTTATATGCCAACCCTGGTATCGCTTTATCAAAACATGTCGAGTAAGGTGTCATACGAATTGGAATACTAACCCCTCACCAATTCTGGCGACGGGGTTAGCATTCCACCCTTCTAGAGGGACACGACATGTATGTAACCCCTAACCCCGGTTAAAGTCAGACAGAGCCTTAGCATCCACAAAATGGATGCTGCCACCGAGACACAAGTCTGCCCTCCTGCTGCTGGGAGTCCTCCCAGAGCAGGAGATAAGGACAAAGGGTTTCCTGCCAGGGGCGGTGCCAGCACCGTCCCAGACAGGGTTTTGTGTATTCCAGGTAGGCAGGGCTACAGAGGAAGGTGACTGCAAGTGGCACCCCGGTGCTCACTGTGCATAGGCCGGCTGAAACCAGTTCCAGGGGCACTCCAGCCCCTGGCCTGGGGAAAGCCCGCCAAAGGAGAGGGGTGTAACCACCCCCCTCCTGGTCCCACCCATAGGGCAGGACTTAGTCGCGTGCCAGCCCCCTTTTCCCAGATAAAGGTAGGAGCAGGCCCCCTTCCAAATTAGATCATCTTTGAATCCTGAAACTACTTTCTACGAAAGGAACTCAAGACTTCTTCCTAAGATTTCTCCCTTGTGACTAAGGAGTAGTCACCCTGCATCCGCAGGCACCATCTTAAGAACACTGCGGTCTGCTGCAAGTCCTTCCTCCGGAATCCGACTGCCCAGCTCGACGAGAACCGGCTTCCCTGGCACCTCTGACCTCTACCCACCTCTACAGCCCAGCTGAGAACCGTGGGTGCGACGAGACCTCGAGGGACCGGCCATCTGCAAGACTGCACGACTTCTGCACAGCAAGCCCGCCGAGTAATTTCCTGGTGAGTGCTTTGGGGTCCGAGAAGCCCCGACCCTGAGCAGCTCCAGCACCGAAGTGCAGCCTCCCAGCATCTCCACGATCTGCGTGGGGCCCTTCTGCTTTTTGCTGCTCACCGCGTTGTTTGGCTACTAGCCCGCTGGCTTGTGGCCTTCTGAACGACGCCCGACGACATCACTGCTGCTGGTCTGGTTGCTCCAGACTGGCCCTTGCTCCCTTCCCGAAGAGGAGCACCCCGGACCCTCCTGGTCCACTCAAGACGCCATTTTGAGTCCACCGCGTGGGCTTGAGTTAGCCAAGGCTTGTTGCCCAATCCTGGGTAACTTCGACGCCGACAGCTTCATCCATCGTGGGACAGCTCGCCTCTCCATCCTGGTCGCCGACAACGCCTCCTGGTCCGTGAGATCTGCAGAGCCAGTGTCGCCCACTCACCTAGTCGAGGTGACTGCCATCCGGTGCCCTCCTGGTGCCCACTGACTACTGGCTAGTAGTCACGAACTTGGTCCCCTCTGCTTTCAGGTGTCATCCATCTTCCAGATCCAGGCTTGGATCAACTCGAACTATCTTCACTGGTCGCCTGCCAGCATCTTTCTTCCAGGCTCCTGGTCCGGCAACGAGGATTCCCGACGTCTTTTGAGACCTATGCAGCTGCAGCCCCTGGGCTAGGTAACTTCGGCATTTCGGTGCCCCAGCATAGCCTCACTATCCAAGGGTCAGGATCCACTGTCGGTTTCTTCCTACCAGGTCGGGTTCGCCCGTAAACACTAACTTTAACTTTGCTAGCTTCCATAGACTTTGTCCCGCATCCCGCGTGAGAGTGCACACTCTGCACCCGAGTCCCCTAGGTCTCCTAGAAGTAATCTAACGATTCCCTAGTCAAGTCCTAGCGATTCCAAAGCCTATTAGTCCTGTACTTACCTGCTAGTAATTTCGCATTCCACTTTTAAAGTATATGGTTTTTCGTGCCCCTCGGGCATTTGTGTATACCGTGCTAACTTAAGTATTTTCGAAAGAGTTTTGTTGTGTGCTTAGCACCCTGTCCTCATAAAGAGTACAGGGTTGTTGTGATTCTAATAAATATATTGTTTATTTTCATAACACTTGTGTGGTGTCCTTTCACTGGGTGTTCAAGGGGTAATGTGATGGTAAAACAGCTGGCTTAACACGCCCTCTAGAGTCTTAGCCTTAGACTGCTCGTATCCATGCTACTAGGATAGCTGGTCTATAAGGTTGACTTACAACCAATCATCAATAAGGGTTGTTTGGACTGATATATAGTGATCACTAGAATAGTGAACACTGCACATCAGGTCAACTTCTCACATATAGGGGTCCAGTGATATCTGATGAAATGTTGGGCCTTGCCAAATGATTTGTTGTAGGCAGCACGAAGTGAAATATGGACATGTCATCATGACTCTGCTTTCTCTTTGTCTTAAAAGTACGTTAACAATTTACTTTACAACCAAGAATGTTTTGCCCGAGGCCCAAAATTGTGTATAAGAAGAGAAGCCTGACTTTGTAAAAGTGTGCAGTCTCCTGAGAATATACCGTATTGTACTTCTAGGACACTTGTTACCTTGGTTGCAGCCAATAAACTAATCTTTGACTTCACCTAGAAGACTTCGAGTTTCTGTAGGTCTGGATCAGGAAGAACCCGAGGTCTCTGGGTGTTGATTCCCTGGCACCGCTGGGTTACCGCTTCTGTGCCGGTTCTTAAAAACCCAGTACCTCATCCCCCCGCCCCACAATGCATTTCGTAACTCACGATATCACAGTAAAGATGTTGCCTGCTCCGATTGCTGCCCCGGCAAGCTCCAGGAGCCGAAAGTTAACATAGGGGCAATGTTCCGCTTTTCAGCCTTCGATGATCTCTCCCGATGTTTGCAGCGTGACCTCTGGGCCCTTCGTGCTGCCAAGTTTCGACAGTTCTGTTTCCGAGCCCGTTGCTTGATCCTCCGAACCCGAGGCACGCCCCGGGTGAGTCAATGCTGTGGACGATAAGTCTAGTCCTGCCTGTAGAGCGGCCCTCCGCTCATCTTCCGTCTGGGAGAATGTCAGTTTACCGGCTTTCTGCTGACGTCTCCGGACCCTCCGCGATCTCCTCACCGGCAGTTGGTGTCGTGCTTCCTCCGTTCTCAGCCGCGCCCCGTCCGTGCCAGCTTTATAAGTGTCCCACCAAGCCCACGCCTCCGCCGAAGTAGGGAAGAACAGTGATTTCTCATCCACCACCACACGTAGCCTGGCTGGGAAGAGGAGCGAGTACTGTAGGCCCTCCGTTCTCAGTTCTCTTTTGATGGATAAGAAAGAGGCGCGTTGCTTCTGAGTCTCGAATGTATAATTCGGAAACAGCGTCACCCTGCTATTGTCCACCTGAAAGGGACCCACCTCCCTCGCTCTCTGCAGTAGCCAGTCCCTGTCCTTGTAGTGCAGCAGTTTCACTACCACCGGGCGAGGAGGTAGTCCCGGATCAGGTGGCCTGGCTGGAACTCGGTGCGCTCTTTCAATCGTGAAGAATGGTGAAAGCCCCTCCGGTGCCACCACCGTCCTCAGCCAGTCGGTTAGGTATTCCACAATATCAGGGCCCTCTTTTTGTTCCGGAAGGCCCACCAGGCGCACGTTGTTGCGCCTGCTGCGGTTTTCAGCATCCTCCGCCCGCCGTTCCAGGGTCTGTATGCGGTCAAGCGCCTCAGTCAGCCGACCCTCCATGGATTTGTGTGCAGGCACCAGGTCTTTCAGAGCGATTTCCGTTGTCTTGACCCTATCTGACAGTTTCCCGTGGTCTGCGCGCAGCAGGCCCAGACCCGTCGCCACTTGCGCTATATCCTGGCATAGAGCGTCCTTTGTGGGAGCAATGGCCTCCAGGATCCGATTCTGCATCTGTTGCAGGTCCGTCGAGGGTTGCGAAGTCTCGTCAGGCACTTCCGAGCTAGGGCCCCCCTCGCCCTTTGGCCCCCTGGGTTCCCCCACCATGCGTCGCTGCGGGCGGTCCGGGCCCCTCCAGGTGCCAGTGATAACAAGCCCGTGTCCCCACACACGCACCAGCGCTTATCAGTTTGGCGGTCAGGTAAGTCAGGTTGGTCGGCCCCTCTAGGATCAGGTGCAGCCGCACTCTTGGAGATTCGGGTCTCAAGGGATCTTGCTCGTCCGAGCCAGCGCTGTTCAGCGCCCGTGGGGGGTCGTGTCCCCGTACCTCCTCCTGGTATGCACCCTGCGCCTGGTGGAGGTGTCCACCCCACTGTCCCGCCACCAGCACGTCCGCAGGGCGGCGCCGGCCAGGTATTAGCGATGGTGATCCGGAACACAGGAGAATATTTCCCAGCCCCGACCTCTCGCAGCTGCGGTGAACAATCAGCAGCTGGGGCAAGCACAGGCCGAAGCTTACGTCACTCTCGGCCGTTCCGCAGGTCCCAGTCGCCTCCTCAGGCCGGGGCTCGCTCAGCAACGCCCGGGTGGGAAGAGCTCCGTCTAGCGTCTGTGGCGGTCTTTCTGCGCCGCGTGCTTCGTGCCAGTGCGGGCAGTCAGGACTCCCAGGGCTTCCCCGGTCACTGGCACCAATGTGGCCGAGTAGCGCCCCCCACCCCCCAGACGAAGCGGGCGGTAGTAGATCCCACAGGGAGTAGGCGGGCCCGGCGGGCCTCGCAGCACTCCAGGCCCCAGCTCGAGGATGTCCTCTCCTATGGGTGGCAAAGGTAAGATGGCCGCCACCACCAGGGTCGCCGTCCCGCAGTGCAGTTAGCCCCAGGGGGCGCTGGGGTCATCAGGCACCACAGACCCCGTCGCCGGAGGCCCGTCACTGCCGCCTCAGCCCGGCAGGATCGCCGGAAAGGTCCCGGAGCGCCCCTCAGCACTCCCAGTAATGGTAGGCCCCGGGAAGCCGGGGGGTCGATTTCTTGCCTCCCTTGCAGGGAGGAGCCTCGCCGGGAGTATCAGAGCGCAGAGTGTGGCCCCAGTTTTGCCGGTTGGAGGAGTCGGGGCCCTCTGCAGCCGGTCCCGCTCTCCTTGGGACTTCCGGGCGTCGATCGGTCTGCCGTGGCCAGGCGTCAGGGCCAGAGTCGCAGCCTTCAGTGCTCCGTCGGCTGCGCGGGTGCCGCCATCTTGCGCACCGGACACTCGCTCCCTCTCCTCCGAAATGAGTGTCCCGCAGTGCAGCCACCGACGCGCCAAGCAAACCGGAGCAGGCGCTGATGTATTGCCCGGGATCGCCCGGAGTTTCGCGGGGATCCCAGGCCAGGTACAGGATGAAATTTCCGGATTACTGGGCGGAGGGGTCGGGAGCCTCGTTAGGCTGCGACCATCTTCTCCGGCTGCTAGCCATGCCCCCATGTCTACTTTTGCACTTAAACATACATTGTTCCACATACTGAATTTTTCTAAGATCAAATGACCCATGTATAGGCCACCGCAACTCAGGATCCTTGCTAGTATATTTATTCCATAACGTGATGTACATTATAGAAGAAAATACAATTTTTAATATACATGTCCCTATTAGGTTCCCGCCTACGGGGGGAGCCAACTGACTTCGCTCAATACTCACATTAGTACCTCCAAAGAAGCAACACATTCTACGAAGTGTGCTTGAAACAGGCATGCCAAAACTTTTTGTAGCACATTCAATACTATACAGCAGTGGCACTTAACCCGATGTGAGCCGTTACATATTATTCAAAAGTTGGAGAAAAGTCCCCTCATTACCTGCCTATATAAATTGCAATTCCTATATATCCAATCAATTCCATATATTGGCCAATTTCCATATACAAAGTGTCGCATCAAACGACCTTACCAAACAAAAGTCTCCAGATTCCAACTGCCAAGTTCTGAATCGACCAAATGGTCTCTGCACGGCGAACACCAGAAGAGATCTCAGTCGAGGACCGGCACCACATGGAGGGTCAGATCAGAAAGAGAGGAAAAACTCTGTGGTTGCCAAGACGCTGGTCTCCTCGGGCAGAGATCGTCCGCAGCAAGAATCCAATCCTTCGTTTCAACCTCTCCTTCGGGCATCTGAGTCGCTGATGAGCCCCACTTGGTTGGGCGCCAATCTGTAGAGGTGGGCCTCAGCAAGGCCTACCAGTGCTAGGGATTCGCCCTTCTCTGCACACAAGTCCTCAGACCAGTACATAGAAGTTGGCACGGAAACTGAAATGTCAAACGAGATATTTATTAAACCTCATGAGGTGGAATTACAATTACACAACACCCTTCGGGAGAGTATGAAGTAGCACAAGGAGTAGTAGAATCATGGGTCTTTTATACCCACACAGGGGCTCAAAAGAAGGCAGTACTAGCACACATAGGAGAGTTACATACATAAATGGTCATACAGAAATGCACAGTCAACAAAGAAGGAGGGGCCAGCAGTTGCTGACTTTAGTAGAAACATCCTGACAGTAAAAAACCTAAACAAGTGCATGGGCAGCTACAAACTTCTCTGCGCATGTGCAGAGTAGCAGACGCTAAGTATAGTCAGTTCTTTGAGCAAGGCACAAGGGCAAACGACAGAGAAGAAGGAAAGAGCACATGGCGAGCACATGGCAGACAAAATGGCTGCCAGAAACAAGATGGCTTCAGCTAGCTAACATCGATCTCTGCCAAATTTCCACACCGCAAGCAAGCATCCTAGGACCGGTTTCAGGGTTTCACTCCTCTTCAGCCAGCTTGACTCCAATAGCACAGTGAGCCCAGGACCCACGTCTGGGCATACCTGGTGCACTTAGGGCAAGAAAGCAAAAGACACCTAATTGATGAACGGAATGCAGAACAAATCTAAACATTCACCCCCAGTCAAGAGATCTGGGTTAAATCCATCATTCTTTTGCTCACCATGCCACCCCAGTTTAGACCTGGTCATATTCAAATCAGTCTTGACCCTGTGCCTCATGGGTCCCGTGCTCTCCATGCCACTGGAGTCAAGCTATCCTGGCTGATGAGGGCTGAAAGCCCGAAACCGGTCCTAGGATGCTTGTTTCCAGTCCAGGGAGGACCTGGCCTGGCAGTTCGGGCGGGACTGTTCCCATTGGGCGCAGGGTCAAGACTGATTTGCATATGGCTAGGTCCAAACTGGAATGGCATGGTGAGCAAAAAAACGATGGATTTGGGCCCAGATCTCTGTACTGGGGTGAATGTATAACATTGTTCTGCTTTCTGTCCATCAATTGTTCTTTTTGTATTAAGAAGCCAAAAACAGCACGGCACACCTATCTGCCATAGGTGTTTATGCCCCAGGTGCTTTGTAGAAGCAGCCTGCCACCCATCTGTCTTTGCTTCACCAGAATCCTCTTAACAATAGCATGTATTGTGTCTCATGTGCATGAGCCCCCTTCATGCCAGACAGTGCTTGAATGGAAATATAGAAGTTAAAGTACTCACTGTCTCTGAGTACCTATTTGATACTGAGAAGTATTGTTTCTCTGTTGAGACGTGCAGGTACTCTACCACTAATCTGTATCGTCCACATACCCTACTGTCTATCGTATACTTCTTGCATAACGTTGCTATGTATTTTTATTTACTCCATATGTAACTCGTGTAATTACTGCTTTATCAACTCTGTAAAGTGCTCGGATACCTTCGGGTCAAGTGTGCGCTATATAAAACTCGATAAATAAATAAATACTCTACCTTAAAAATTAAAGTGTGTGTACTAAGTGCCTTTCAGTCCCTCGCTGTTCAAAGCACTGATGCCAAGTTGACCGCATCTTTGAGGCTTGATCCTTTCAAGATGTGGCGTCTGCTGATTGAGTCATATCCCTCCTGCACTCAGCTAATCAGGAAACATGTCTTTCCTGTCAGAGCTCCCTCACCCTTTTAGTTTAATGAACAAGTGTGCTTCATTTCAAACCTGTGGGATCCACACCCTGTCTGCAAGAATTCAAAACAGCACTCAAAAATCACTTTCAACAACTTGAAAGAAGAGGGAAATTACATATGCAAACAACATACCTTGCTTGAGCCATCAACTAGTTATATGTTATAGCCTTCTATGTCACAATTAACCCATTCCACTACAATTATTCTGTCTAAATTATGTTAACTACGGCATCCTACCTGGCCTACTCACCACCTTGGATCCTATGTAAAACGTGTCTGGTGGAAATTAAAACTAATATGGAATGGGCTTCCCTCTCACACAACACTTGCTTCTCCACTGTAAGGTAGTGGTTCTTAATCTTTTGACTTCTGAGGGATCTACTTAATCATTACTCGAAACCTGCCTGGGGGTCCAGTATTATTGGAATCCTGGCATCCTGGAAAACTGAGTCATTAGTGGAAACCAAGGACCCCAGCCTAAAAATGTTCGATTATTTGAAACAATAGACAGAAATACAGAAACAAGCTTTCACCACACAAATACACAAATGATGAAATGTATTTATTTCACAAACAAATATATAAAAAAAAATTAATATTAATAGGGGGTAGAGCGTAAAACCTTGTGCCTTATAATGGGCCCAATTAAAGTCAAAACCAAATTGAAAAGCTATCCACTGTATGGCCTTTCCCCTCCCAACTATATATACCTAATTTGATATCGACTTATCCATGTCAAGTCTCCCCCAATGGGCACCAAATCAAATGATCCGTCTGTTATTGCAATATGCTGCGTTATGTGCAATCTCATTACCTTTCAAGCGCTCTGATGCCCCCACGTGGGGCTTCGAGGCGATATCTCAACAACTATAAATGCACAACGCCACCAGCTCATCCTCATAAAAATTTGGCGAGGAAAATGTGTTTAATGCTCATCGGAAGAGGCTCAGCTTCTGGCATGGGTGGGGAGGGGGCGAGGGCGGTGGGGGTGCCGGGTCCCTTTCACCGGGAGACAATGGCCTGGAGGATGACAGTCTCCGGCCCCCCCACCCTCCCCGCGGCAGCAGGTGGGGGGAGCTGGCGACATGCGGCCATTGAGATGGTAAACCTTCGCCCAGAGTGCTGCATTCCGAGAGGCTGGGTCCGGGTATCACTTCGTCCTAATGGAAGCGCGGAGGGTTTTTACTTTCAGATCGCTTTTTGATACACAGGCGGGCCCTCTCCATTACACGAGGCGCGCATCGGTGCCCGGCGCATTCTTCCATTTGCAGCCACAAAAGGGCCCTCGCTGCGGAATGATGGATGGGCCGGGCCCGGCGAGAGCCTGCTGGCCGCGCAAAGCGCAAGCCTGGGAGCACATTTCAAGTACAAGGCGTGTTTTCTTACACCTTTTGCCCCTGGAGGAAGCGGGTGATGTCAGTTTAAATGAGCTCTGTGTTGCTGACCTTTCACCCCGGGCGCCGGTACAAAGAGAGGACCCGGGAGGTGCGGCCATTTGTCTTCATTAGTGCCCAGGCCAGACCCTCAGATCACAACATTGTATATCCGAAGGATGGCAGGCGGTAGGGACGCCTTGGGGAGGGAGGGGTCGAAATACTGCCCTGCTTCCTATACCTTACTTCCTGCTAGCCTAAGCTGTCCACATTCAAGGATATATATACGTGCATTTATTTTATTGCAGGTGAGATGAAATATGATGATGGTGTGAAAATTAACCCTCAGAGGCTGTAGTTAAACTTAAAACCCGTAGGTTGACAATAACACCAAGGAGCGAACAAGCTAGAAAGCATTTTTCGCAGGTGTAAGAACAGTAGTGGGCCTAAATTCACATTTAATAAAATCTTTGTTGGACAGACAGCTGGAGTCTGACTTCAAATGAGGGAGTTTCCTAAGTCACCTAATGTACATTCATTTGATGTCTCCGACATTCAACATTAACATTTCCAAGTATTGTTCTAAAACATTACAGCTGGAAAAATTAAGGAAAGAGAGAGTTAAAGATGGAAAACAATGAACCGAAAATCAATTTAAGACTCGTGTAAGAGGGCCTAAGCTTGGATCCTGAGTATAACTCAGGAGTAATGGATGTACTATAATGGTAGAGGCTGGGGAAATTGGAAAGAACAGGAAGCTTGAGCTTAAGAAAAACTGCACAACATACTAGGGAAAGCAAGTTAGAGAAGAGTTTTTTTATATTAATAGGACTAGGTACCTTAAAAATTGAAAACAGTACTTCCAATTGGAATCTTCAAAATTGGAAATCTGTGTGGCGCCTTTCCCATTGAAATGTCTTCATAAAATATTGTGGAAGACCTGTGCTGATTTTTCTTTTCTGGATAAACAGGGTTCCGGGTTGCACAGGAAAAAGAAAGGGGAAATATAAAATGTGCTATCCAGTAGCGAACATACTCATAAGCAGCTAACTTTATGGCACTAGAGTGTTTCTAAGGGCCTTAAAATCTTTTTACGAGCGGTACTATGAGCCCCTAATGAAGCTCCATGGTTGATTCATGCAAACTTACTTTCTATGTTAGGAATTGGAATCAGATGATATGGGTGAAGTGGACTTCATATGTTATCTTTCAACTCCGCCATATAATAAGGAAGATTTCTCAATTCATCAAGACAATCTGTAAAGTATAAATACAATGGGGAGATATAAGGTGAAGGAACCAGCAACTATGTAGGGCTTACATAAGCAGTGTGTTTCAACTCTTGTGACAGGTTAGGATATGGGTGATGAACACAAAGAGAAATGGCAATGGGGCATAGGACATTGTGTCCCTAAGAGAGGACGGGTGGTCCAGGATCATAAAAATATAAAGAATATAAAGAACAAAGCTCATGAAGTGGTCACATTTTAAACGAAAAAACTGCTAGAATTATTACCTGTATCGGTGTCAAATGTTATCTGGCTATTCAAGTGTGTAAATCACCAGGACTTATATGTGGGCACTGGAATACCAGCAAGTCTGGAGAGAAAAGAATCAGTGTGCTTATTGTAAAGAGGAAGGTCACTTCAAGAATAGTTGCCCGATCTTGCTACAGCGTGCGAATGGTATGTCTGGTCTGAGAGGTCGTGGTGGTTACCAACAAGTACCTAGGGGTAGGGGACGTGGTACGTTTCCCCAGAATGAACGTTCCTTTTCCCCTCAGAATTCTATAAATTATTTTGACCAACAGAATGTTCCGACCATCCAGTCCGCTCAGTACTACACTGATGATTATTATGTTGGAAGTGAGAGTGTTGGTTTTAATGATAGTTAGGACAGCCATGGACAAAGGGAGGGAGTAGTGTCAGTTCCAGTAGACCAGAGTGGACTTATGTTGAAGTGATTACATCAGGTGTGGCAGAACCTTTTCTTTTGGATACTGGTGCAGCAAAGAGTTCTATCATGCACTCTAAACTCCCTGGCGCACCTTTGTCTGGCTTGACTAATGTTTCGGTAGGATTTTCTGGCGCTCCAGTTCATATTCCGGTTTCTTGTCCTTTGCCCCTTTCTATTGGTCCTTGTGAATTGGAGGCTCCCCTTATTCTAACGACTGGTTGTGGTGAAAATTTGTTGGGTTTGGACTTGTTGAAAAGATTGCATGCAACATTACATTGTTCTCCTTTGGGAGTACATCTTACAGTGGGTAAGAAAGTGATTTCCCCGATGTATCTGTCTAAGGATCGCCTTCCACTGGAACTGCCTTCTCTCCCTGATACAATTTGGGCTACAGGTCCTAATGATGTTGGTCTCTTGCAGATTCCACCCTACGTTGTTACCCTTAAGTCGAATGCTAAATTATCTCGCATTCCTCAGTACAAAATTTCCAGTGATGGCGAAAGAGCTCTTTTAGCGATTATCTATGATTTGGTTGAGAAAGGTGTGGTGAAGAAACGAGAGGTAATGTGTGTAATAGTCCTGTTCTGCCTGTCCTTAAGCGTACTGACTCTTCTCAGCCACCTGTGTATCGGTTTGTGATCGACCTTCGAGAGGTCAATAAGATTGTTGTGCTACAGTTTCCTGTTGTCCCAGACATTACTGCTTTATTGACTATGATCCCTGCCTCAGCTGCTTGGTTTTCTGTTATTGATCTGAAGAACGCTTTTTTCAGTATTCCGATTGCTGAGGAAAGTAGGGATATTTTTGCCTTCTCTTTAGGGGGCCGCAGTTTTCGGTTTAAACACGCTCCTCAAGGTTATTGTGAGAGTCCCTCCATTTATAGTCAGGCTTTGAAAACTCAGCTTGATACTTTTGCATTGCCTTCTGGTGCTACTCTTATCCAGTATGTTGATGATCTGTTGGTTGCTGCTGATGATGAAGAGATTTGTAAAGAGGTTACTCTTTCTTTGTTGCGACACCTGTCTGATCTTCATCATAAAGTGTCACCTTCGAAGTTGCAGTATTGCCGACAAGAAGTGACCTACTTAGGTCATCTCTTGTCGAAGGAGAGAAGACGATTGACCCCAGAGCGTATTCAAGCGATTGCCCAAATGACTGTGCCATGCACACAGAGAGAGGTGCGTGCCTTTTTAGGTATCACCTCGTATTGTAGACAATGGATTCCGAATTTTTCTTTGCTAGCGAAACCTTTGTTGGCACTTACTCTTAAGGACACGGCATACCCTCTTCCTTGGTCTGACGAATGTCAGAAGAGTTTTTCTGAATTGCGTGATGCATTGTGTTCTGCTCCGGTGTTGGGTACTCCAGACTATAGTAAACCTTTTACACTTTATGTACACGAGAGAGAAGGTTGTGCGTTGTCAGTGTTGACGCAACAATTTGGAGACAAGCAGCGCCCATGTGCGTATTTTTCAGCCACTTTAGATCCGGTAGCTAGGGAGTTGCCTAGTTGTCTAAGAGCTACAGCATCAGCGGCTGTTTCTATCTGACAGTCTACTGGTTTGGTATTGGATAATACATTGATTGTGATGGTTCCACATGCAGTGGATACCCTATTGAACAGAACAAAGACTCAACATCTTACTAGTGCACGTTTGTCAGGTTATGAGTTGACGCTTTTGGCTAGCCATGTGCACATCAAGCGGTGCAACACATTGAATCCAGCTACAGTGTTGCCAATTTTTATAGAGACAGATGTTCAGGAACAGCATGACTGTTTTCTCCGGACAGAGGAGGAAAGGAAAGGTAGAGTTGATCTGAAAGATACTCCTCTTTCGAATCCTGATGGTACCCTATGGGTAGATGGTTCGTGCTTTAAGCTTCCGAATGGAGAGACGACTACAGCATATGCTGTCACAACTTTGCACACGATTGTTGAAACAGCACGTATTGCACAGAATTCAGCACAAGCTGCGGAGTTGATAGCATTGACTAGAGCGTGTGTGTTGTCAAAAGGAAAGAGAGTGAATGTTTTTACTGATAGCCAATATGCATTTGGCGTGGCTCATAGTTTTGATCGTTTGTGGAAAGAGAGAGGATTTCTTACTTCCCATGGTACGAAAATTCAGCATGGACAATTAGTGAGCGAACTTCTTGAATCACTTACTTTGCCGACCCAAATTGCGATAATAAAGTGTAGTGCGCATAGGAAGGTTACGGATGATGTGGGTCGAGGGAATGCGTTTGCAGATGAAGTAGCGAGAGAAACAGCAAAAGATGTGACGAGTCGGATATATGTTGCAGGTCCAGCCAGATGGGTTGTGGAAGGAGGAATGTGTGAAGATACAACAGAAAGTGTGAAGATGATTCAGGCAGAAGCTACTGAGAAAGAATTGAGTATGTGGAGAGAGAGTATGGGAATGTTGGATTCGACAGGCTGTTGGGTTGAGTTGTCAGAGCACCGGCAATGGTTGTTGCCGGATGCATATGTGCTCCCAGTGGTTACTATGGCTCATGGGCTGGCCCACATTAGTTCAAAAGGGATATGTAAGATGTTGGCTCCGGTATGGCAGAATGGTGGAATTCCTAAGTGTGCTGAGAATTTGGTTAAACACTGCATGATTTGCTTGATGCATAATCCTGGAAAGGGAACCCCAACTCCAGCGGGTCATTTTGCCCCTCCAACGTATCCGTTTGAGGTGCTGCAGATAGACTACATTCATATGGAATGATGCAATAACTTGAAGTATGTCCTTGTGGTTGTTTGTGCCTTTTCCAGATGGATAGAGGCCTACCCCCTAAAGGATAATACTGCCTTGTCTACAGCCAAGGTTTTGCTCAAAGAATTGATTCCCAGATATGGCTTGCCGAGGATGGTATGGAGTGAAAATGGAAGTGAATTTGTGGGTCAGATTATGAAGAAAGTATGTGTGGGTCTGGTATTAAACAGAAATTTCATGCTGCATATCACCCCCAGTCAGCAGGCCTGGTTGAGTGCTATAATGGCACTCTGAAGCTGAAGTTGGCCAAGGTGCAATCCAGCTCTGGTCTTACATGGCCCGATGCCTTACCATTGGCACTTTTGTCCACGAGAATGACAGTACACTCTCGTGTGGGACTTGGCCCATACGAAATTGTTTTTGGACGCCCGGCGAATGTCTGGGGTGTGCCCAGGCCTAAGAAGTACAGTGATATTGAGTACCCTATGTTGGTTAACTACTTACATGATTTGACTGCTAAATTGCTTGTTCTTCACCAACAGGTCCATGACACTTTGCCTTCAGTTTCTGTAGACGCAAGCCACACTATTCAACCTGGCGACTGGATTCTAACCAGCAATTTCCAGGGGTCAAAGAACTTGGACTGGTCCATACCAAGTCCTGTTATCAACTCGGACTGCTATTAAGGTGTTCGGCAAGAAGAACTGGGTACATGGGACCCATTGCAAGAAGATACCTTTGCCCTTACCGTACGATAAGTGGGTCCAGGAAGGTGTTGCCTATTCCGAGAGGGAAAGGGTTCCAAGATTTGTACCTTTTAGCGATGCACATCTAGAATGGTCTCAGTCAGAATGTGCGGATAATGAAGTCTTGCAAGAAGCTGTGCCGCCGTGTTTGAGATTTGATACTACGCATCCAGAGACACTCTTTCAGGATCAAACTGTGCCTGGTAAAGAACGCTACAACTTAAGGTCTAAAAAGGACAAATAAAATCTGAATTTTTTTGTGAATTACACTCTTTCAGACAAGAGTCTGAGATTGCCAATCAATGTTCAGGACATCGTTAACTTTTTAGTTTCCTTGCACATGCCTTATCTTGTTCAGCATCTGTTACTGTTTCTTTTTTATGTTTCTTCATTACATGGGTTATGCCTTCAATTATAGGTTTGTCCGGCTTGTGGAGATTGAATTTGGGACATTCCTAATAATTAACTTTTGGGTTGGGATATTGTAAATTGAGTTTTTGCTATGTGATACTTTGTTTGAAAATGAATCTTATTTGCTAGAATTTTGTGCAGTGGGTGTACATTTATAATGTGAAATATTGGGTATAAAAGGAGACGTCTCGCCTTAGTAAAATGAGCAGTCTCCTGAGAATTTACACCGTGATGTATTTCTAGGATCACTGTTACTAGCTGCAGCTAATAAACTTGGTCTCTGACGCCATCCAGAAGTATTCCGTGTCTTTGAAAACCAAGACAGGTGAACTCGAAGATCTTAGGCGTGTCCCTGACGACGCTGGGTTAAACCCCGGTTCTTCAATGCCTACCTATCTACAAGATACAATGTAGTGTAGTTCCTATTTTCCCAATAGGCTCTGCGCATTGGAATAGTACCTACAGCAGTAAAGGCCTAGGCCAGACGTTAACTAGGTCTACTACTGTCGATACTAGACTTAAGTTTTGGGTTTGCCAGCGTAGCTCAGAGTTCGCTAGAAACTTTCTCGAATGTTCAGGAAAGAATTAACTCCCCTGATTAGACAAGAAGGGATTTAGTTTCTGACAACCATAGAACATGACAACTTTGCTCTCCCCTAATCAAGAGTCAATCTCAAGAGTCGTGTGAGCACAAGGCAATTATTTTACTCAGTCAGTACGTGCATTCTTAGTCTCATCAGATTGTAGAGAAAAGGAAGAGACGGGCGTGTTCAATAAAAAGGTGTTATTTATTGATCAGTCTCTTTTCTCGTACAAGAGAAATGGATCGATATTATTGCAATACTTATAGTTAAGTAAAGTGCATACATTAAAAGCAATAGTATAAAGTAATACTGTAAAAACATTGATATGGTTTCTAAGCCATATGATGTTTAAAATGAATAAAATATATTTACATACACATATACATTTGACTAAACGTACTCAACTGGTGTTTCTAAATACGCCTACCCCGTGTACCTGACCTAAGTCTAATGCGTGGGCGGGAATAGAAAGTTACAGTTTAAGTTAAGTTTGTTTTTGCCAAGTGAGTAACTAAAGAATTCTCTGTGAGGGGTTATTCAGTTCTGTACCTGGAATTTAGGATGAATGAGGAATGGTATCTCTTTCCCTGCTCTCGATATTCCAGGCTGCCTGCGAGGGCTGCCCGAAAGCGCCGGTGCTGGGTCTCTCGGCTTGAGATAGCAGCGCGTCTCTCAGCGCGTCAGGAAGGCGGGGCTGCTGCCAGCGGGGTCTGCTTCTGCTCTCGGCTTCGGCAAGTATGGCTGCTCCGTCTCGTCACCACGCGTGTGTTTGCATAGGGCAAGATCGGCAATATTTATACCTTAAAGGTGCCGAGATTGACGTAAGGATGGACATAGATACGTCAATAAAGATGTCATACGACTTGCTCGTTAGCACATTCTTTACTAAAGTTCTCTGTGAAATCAAAACAATGGCCACACGGATTTTCCAGGTTGTCATAGGTTTGATTTGTTATGAGAACGTCGTATGCCTTATCAGGGGCTGGAGGAATGTCGCTTGTCTAATTAGATCTCAAGCGTTATGACCTAATCAGATAACACGTTCCTGTGCCGTAGTGTGACTGCGTCAGATAACGGTATCTGCATCATGGGGGCTGTTCTTGCCTCATGGGCTGACTGTTAGTTAACTTGATAGTTAGTTTAACCAGAATAGGGTCAGGAATAGGGGGATCGATTCAGAACCTATAGGAATACATGACACCCACTCCACGCTAACTATGGTCATATTTACTAATCTATGCATAGTATAACATAGTACAACATACTATAGAGTATAGTGTATACCTTACCACCCCAAAATACATAAATGCATTTTGAAATTTTCAAATATACTGAAAAATTGCAGTCATATATATTGTATGCACTTAAGCTATGAATTAAACGCTAAAGTAAACACGCATTTGTAGACATTATTGCTTATTTGGTATATGAGAAATACACATGAAATGGCTCTTAATATGGCTATACAGAAAGAAAGTTCGAGACCATTTCATCACATAATAAAATATATATGAAAAACCCAGCGGGCAACTAAAGTTTATAAAGTATCTAAAAATAGAAATCTTAGTTCTCTAGGAATAGTTTCTTACTTTAAGCAGAAGATAAGTGTCCCGAAAAATTTGTGAAAAATAATTTGGGGCTGCTAAAAATTGTTGTCCGTGAACTGGTGGGAAGAATTGTTCATGTGACTTTATTTTTAAAGTTGAAGGCCGAATTCAGGGAACGCCGTGTGCGAGCTTGCTCAAAAGTCTCTATTTCTGTTCCGGAGAGAACATCATATCATTAAGGCTTTCGAAAAAACTGTCAACAGCTTCATGGGAAAGTTCCACTAAGTCGGAAATAGGGGTAACCATGCATTCGTGCGCATGATTGTCTGCATTGACATTCTGATTCGCATTGCTGACAGAAGGTCGTACCTGTTCAATGCTGCTCTCATCTTGAACTTCACTACTCTTCAATCGTAGTGGTGAAGATTCCAGGAATGCCGTCATCAGGATTGGTAGCCTTTGAGGGCAGCACAAAGCGTGAACCTTGGTAGGAACCAACAATGTATCTGCATCCACTGGCGCATCCGATTGTAGCGTCAGACAGGTGTCTAACACGCATTCTTCTCCGCATAGCAGACATCTCAATACAGGTAAAACACATCTTTGCCACATTGGTCGAAATGATAGAAACCAAGTCATGTTCAGGTCTCTAAGCCGGGATAGTCCCAGGATTTTTGATATCCGGTCCCGGTATCCAATGGCTAGGATCGTATCTTCCATTGTCGCGAGAGTTTGATCTGTGACATGGGTTGCCATAACGAAAAATAAGGACTAAGAATAGGATTCCTGCAATTAGTCCCAGGATCAGGGGAAGTCCGCCAAAAATCGAATGGACGAAATCTGGAAAAATACCCAGTATGGCTTTGAATGGTGTTAATGCCATCGAAAATACTGTCTTAAATACCTTTGAGACCCCAGTGGTATCAGAAATATTTAAGATTTCGCTCAGGATTTCCGCGAAATGTACGGGGGAATTAGTTGATAATAATGTATGTATCTCTGCAGTCGTCCTTGCGACTTGTAGATCATACGTTTCTTTTGATGACGTGAGCCTTGTAGGCGTCTGAAGAAGCACTGTTTTCATTCTGCTTAAAGTATCTATTCGAATAGAAGTAATTTTCAAATTGGGCCATGCCCTTGCCTCCCTGTCTGGAAAGGAGCTGGGGAACAAAGAACGTCCACAGCCCTTGACCTTCGCCGTCGTAGTGACTAGATAAGGAGTCCCGGGCATAAGACTACAACATCTGCGGTCTACAATAAGAATGTAACTCCCATTATAGAGTCTTTGAAAGAATGGTTCTATTTCAGTTGCAGGTGCGCCTTGCTGGTGACATGAAAGGTTGTATGAATTTCCTTCACAGGCTCCATGCAAACTAATTCCGTTACACAGAAGCGTGCCGCTTAGTGACATAGCACAATTGTTGCCACTAAGAAACACTTTCTGTCCTTTATTACTGACACATGCATGTGAATAGGGCAGGTTCCAAGTTGTTTTAAGGTACCCCTTTCCCAATTTCTCGTACATGCCAGCCTGTATATATTTTTGGCAGTATTGAAACCTGAAGGTTGAGATTGGAATATTTATGATTCCGTGGATTATCCATTCACTGACAGGTCGTTCTGACATTGTCATTGGTAATCTTTCTAGTTTTTCAATGCTCAAGATTGTATAATCAGCACCCTTTTGCGCCATACCGATTTGTCTATCAGTAAGGTTAAAGATTTGGAATAGTGACGTTGTGTTGATTAAACGCCAAGGCACATAGCCCGAACGCAGATTTTGTAACGTCCAGCCAAGCTGTACAATAGAACGCAATTGTGACTGACCATGTTGTAATAACAGTAAGTCTTGCGATAATATATCGATTGCTGACGACACAATGCTGTCCAAAGAAAAAATTCTGGAGGACAGAGTCATTAACCCATTGTCCACTACAGAAAGTGATTTTTCCAAATTAATTTGTTTTAGCACATCTGGTATTACCGAAATGGATGGAACACCGTGCGTTTTTGTGTAGATTGAAGCAAAGACTGTACCCCAAGTGTCACAGTCCTCTATGTGTGGTGCGATTCCCATTGGGAGACATATAGTCAGAATCCTGTGTTTTTCTATCGGGGTGGTGTCAGGAAACACCGCCTCTATTTGGGTGATTTTCTGTGCCAACCAGAATGGTATTTGTTCCCGTTTAGCCGGAACTTTACCTAGGCAGGATTGGATGTTCTGTGGTGTGATTTTATTTGTGTTCCCCTGGTGAGGGGTCAGCTGTGGAAGTTTAATCGCTGGCTGAATTGTTGAAGTCCGCATTACATACTGAACTAATTGTCTATGAATTTTTAGTAATTGTTTTAGCTGTATTAACAGCTCTCCAGTAGACATCCCTTCGATGTCTGGGTGTGGTGTGTATCCGGCTAAGACCGGCCACGTTGCTCCTGGTCTACCTAAAGGACCGAGCCTGGTGATGTGATTATTATGTATTAGGGCGCCATCAAATAAGAGCAAATGCTCTTGGAATTTGAGTGGTACTTCCACCTCCTCGAAAGGAGTGTAAATGTCGGGTGGAACCTCTATTTTGTAATAGTGGAAGTACTTTGTTACAGCATTTGCTGCTGGAAAATGTATCCATGAATAGTATACCTCTGTCTGCCAATATTCGTGTGCCTCAATTACGAATATGACTGTGCCACCTCTAGGTGTCAGTCCATTTTCTATAAGTTTTAAGGTTATAGATCTCCTTTTGCTGACCGGAATGAGTATTATATCCGCGTCTGCATCCTTTAGTGCAGTATCTGCTGCTGCTATTTCAGCTGCTAATCTAACTGCCTCTCTTTCTTCATCACTTTCTGACATTTTACTGTCAGGATGGTTATTTTGTTTGTTTGCAGATCAGGTTTCTTATGGAACAGAGATTAGATGCACAATATTTTGGAACAGTGTATCCTTCAACGTTGACTGTACCAAGAACCATACATAGGAGTTCCCTCCTGTGCGGTTTTTGGAGGATATTACCTTTCACCCACTCCAGACGTCTTTGGAGAATTTGGGAAAAGGGGTCTGAGTGAGAAAGCACGACTGAGTTACTCTAAATGTCTTACGTTAGTTTTATCGCCCTTTCCAAACGCGTTGGGCGCCATGTAGTGTAGTTCCTATTTTCCCAATAGGCTCTGCGCATTGGAATAGTACCTACAGCAGTAAAGGCCTAGGCCAGACGTTAACTAGGTCTACTACTGTCGATACTAGACTTAAGTTTTGGGTTTGCCAGCGTAGCTCAGAGTTCGCTAGAAACTTTCTCGAATGTTCAGGAAAGAATTAACTCCCCTGATTAGACAAGAAGGGATTTAGTTTCTGACAACCATAGAACATGACAACTTTGCTCTCCCCTAATCAAGAGTCAATCTCAAGAGTCGTGTGAGCACAAGGCAATTATTTTACTCAGTCAGTACGTGCATTCTTAGTCTCATCAGATTGTAGAGAAAAGGAAGAGACGGGCGTGTTCAATAAAAAGGTGTTATTTATTGATCAGTCTCTTTTCTCGTACAAGAGAAATGGATCGATATTATTGCAATACTTATAGTTAAGTAAAGTGCATACATTAAAAGCAATAGTATAAAGTAATACTGTAAAAACATTGATATGGTTTCTAAGCCATATGATGTTTAAAATGAATAAAATATATTTACATACACATATACATTTGACTAAACGTACTCAACTGGTGTTTCTAAATACGCCTACCCCGTGTACCTGACCTAAGTCTAATGCGTGGGCGGGAATAGAAAGTTACAGTTTAAGTTAAGTTTGTTTTTGCCAAGTGAGTAACTAAAGAATTCTCTGTGAGGGGTTATTCAGTTCTGTACCTGGAATTTAGGATGAATGAGGAATGGTATCTCTTTCCCTGCTCTCGATATTCCAGGCTGCCTGCGAGGGCTGCCCGAAAGCGCCGGTGCTGGGTCTCTCGGCTTGAGATAGCAGCGCGTCTCTCAGCGCGTCAGGAAGGCGGGGCTGCTGCCAGCGGGGTCTGCTTCTGCTCTCGGCTTCGGCAAGTATGGCTGCTCCGTCTCGTCACCACGCGTGTGTTTGCATAGGGCAAGATCGGCAATATTTATACCTTAAAGGTGCCGAGATTGACGTAAGGATGGACATAGATACGTCAATAAAGATGTCATACGACTTGCTCGTTAGCACATTCTTTACTAAAGTTCTCTGTGAAATCAAAACAATGGCCACACGGATTTTCCAGGTTGTCATAGGTTTGATTTGTTATGAGAACGTCGTATGCCTTATCAGGGGCTGGAGGAATGTCGCTTGTCTAATTAGATCTCAAGCGTTATGACCTAATCAGATAACACGTTCCTGTGCCGTAGTGTGACTGCGTCAGATAACGGTATCTGCATCATGGGGGCTGTTCTTGCTTCATGGGCTGACTGTTAGTTAACTTGATAGTTAGTTTAACCAGAATAGGGTCAGGAATAGGGGGATCGATTCAGAACCTATAGGAATACATGACAACAAAAGATGTCTTACAGCTACTGCCTCAGACTAATTACAACTTTGAGACTGATTTCCTCGTCAGTTTTGACGTTGAATCCCTCTACACCTGTATTTCTCAGTTGGAAACATTAGATGCAGTTAGGACACTTCTTGACTCACGATCGGGTAGTATAAGCACCCCAGTCCCTTTTATCATGGAATATGCCAGGCTGGCCATGACTGAAAACTTTTTCAAATTTGAAGATCAAATTTACCTACAAACATCGGGTACATCAATGGGGAGTGTCTTTGCCCCCAGTTTGGCCAACCTATAGTCCATCTGTTTGAACAGAACTGTGTACTGGTGGAGTCTAATCCTTTTCGCAGCCACTTGATGGAGTGGAAACGCTATATTGATGATATATTCGTCATATGGAGAGGCGATCTTGATACCCTTGGCCTTTTTCATACCTAGCTTAATGGACAGAATAACTATTTGAATTTTACAATTGAGGCGAGTAAAAATAGCGTGCCTTTCCTGGACATCTGCATTTTTCCCTCATCATGGGGTCTGGAAAGTGAATTGTATAAGAAACCGATGGCAAGGAATTCACTGCTCGTGTACGATAGCTTCCATCCGAAAGTGCTACGAGAGGGGTTACCATTCGGCCAGTTCCTCCGTCTCCGGAGGAATTGCTTGACTAGTGACGGTTTCAAAAAACATGCCAGCTTGCTCTCTCAGAATCTTCGCATTAGGAAATATCCTAAAAGACTGATACGCCAATCCTACAAAAGAGCCTCAAATAACCATCGGGAAGCCCTGATAGAGCCTTCTTTGCCTAAACCACCACTCACACGCCTTACCTGTGTGAATACTTGCAGCACCCAATCTAACCAAATTCAAAAAATTGTGCGCAGACATTGGCGCATTTTAAATGTGGGGCAGAACAAGTTACCACCACCACTTTTCTCTTTTAAAAGGGGTCAAAATTTGCGTAACTGCCTCCTCCACACACGACCACGAGGTATGACCATTTCTGCACCTAGTACATTGTAGAATATGCTAGCCGTACAGGGACATTACCCTTGCGGCACCTGTTCAGCTTGTCCACAGACTAAACACACCCCAGAAGTCGATATTGGCACCTCCAGGCCCTGGAGACAGCTGAAAGAGACCAATCGTAACACGGAGCGGGTGATTTATTTAATCACGTGCCCCTGTTCGAAAAAGTACATTGGCATGACCACACGCAAAATTAAGCAACGGATCATCGAACATAAAAGTACCATCCGGTGCAGGAAACAAGCAACTAGGCTGACTAGCCATTTTCTAGAATACAGACACAAACCTGAAGACATGAGTTGGACTGTTTTAGAACAACCATTCATACCTGGACATATTAGTGATGTTTCTACATTTCTCTTCAGGAAAGAACAACGTTGGGTATTCAAGCTGCAAAGTAACGTAGATGGGCTCAATGATGAAATACCGTGGGCACTAATTTTAGTACGGTTGTTATGAGATCTGGGTTACTTTTGAATCCCCCAGCAGTATTGGCCCTGACAATACACCACTATGGGCAGGCGACCTGTAAGGTGGGGAGAGACACATGATCTGCTCTATCGGAGTCTAGGTGTTTTTCCTTTTTCTCCCTTCGCCCAGGTGATGCCATCAGCAGAGTTCAGGCCCCCTGTCTTTATTTTATTTATTTTTTCTACCCGCCCCCTTTAACATCCATGAGGGCATGTGGGTGTACTTCTGTTCATCATTCTGTCCTACAGGCTGATGTTCAAGTTGTGCATTTTCTGTTTCTAGGCTCTAATCCTGACTTTGAGCTAGTGCAGCCATCGAGTCTCTGTTATTGTTGCACCGATTCAATGAGGCCGTTTGCCATTTTTATCCCTGTCTATGCACAGCCCTAAATTGGGCGGGATTGCGATTTGCATATATTTCACTTTCTTGTTATATAAGAACATGGTCTGTAGCCTTTCTAAAGGTGCTGAGCGGAGACACTTTTACAAACTACTATTCCCATGTATCCCAGCACTACCTGGGAGTTTCTCTATTGCCGACGGAGCGGCCGCCACATGTGACGCGTTGACATCGCGGCGCACGTAGCTGCCGACTTTCGCAAGTGTAGACATAATAGCTCGCATGGGGCTTGGCGCAGACTTAGTTTTCAAAGGCGCCTACCAGTTCAGCCGGCACCACGATTCCCATTGGGCATGGTGCGGCTGTAGTCCCCTGATCTTCAGACCCCTGATTGGACGTCCGCCATACTTGACGCGCTGACGTCATTGCCTGCACAGCTGATCGATATCTTTCCATCAATGGGGATACTTAAACCGCTACCCTGGACAGGAAGTTACCGCCGGTGACTCTCAGGTTCCGGCCCGGGGTAGCGACGGATCAGGTAGGGCTCGGACCGTTTTTTTTCCTTGTGGTCACACTTTGCTACCTGTAACTAGTTTGTGAGTGAGTAATGTTGGGTTATGTAGTTAAACGGGTCTCTGATGTTGTGTAACCCCCCTTGCCAGCGTCATTCTATGGCTCTTTCACTCTATTAGAATGTGGTATGGCTATTTTGAATGTGGTGTGGTTATTATACAATTTTCTGCAACACCGTCCTAGACGTGTCTCAGGGTTTAAATCTGCAGTCAATGGAGGAGGTGCCTTGATTTGGTCACGCCTCTAAATATGTGCCTCCGGGTTTAAATCTGTAATAAATTTAGGAGGCATCTCTATTTGTCACTTAAGACCAGATGAATAATATACATAATTTTTTTCGGGATCCCTCCCATATTGTATCGTATGAGGGGCTTCCTCTTGAATTAGTAGGATGTTGTGAGCAGGACATTATTTTGCATCTTAGTTATGAAACAAGCTACGCAGTTTGATTTTTTTCAATTTTTCTTTTTCTGTCTGATATGTATGATGGTACATATGAGGTCCATTATTACTGTTATCAGATTTCCACTAAACTATTCTGTCTTTCAACAGAGCGTTGCCTCACGCCCTGAGCGGTTGCCAGGAGCGGTGAGTACCCTCCCGATTTGATACGGATAAGGATTCATATTCACATATGTTAAGCCCATATTTTGTGCATAGGGCTTTTTGTAATATACAGTCTGAATTGATGTGTTGTGTGATAGGACTTGTTTTGGTTTTGACTGATGCTCAGATTTACCCCATTACAATTATATTTTTCCTCCAACAGGAGTGCGACACTTGTGCCCTGGTGCCATCCCTTGTAGAACACAGGTACAAGGTTGTATCGTTCAATGTAATAATGTTTGTATCACTTTTATGTGCAGTAGTTAGATCTAGGTCCTGAAGAAAGCCACTATACTTGGCTGAAACAGGTCGACCACTTTTGTAGTGCTTCTATACATCTATTGAGGTCGCCTTCTGCACGTTTTTTATCCTTTGGTACCATAGGATATCAATGAAACATAATTGGTAACCAATTTTAACTCACTCATCACTACACTGCACTACACAGTCACCTGATTTTGGCATGTTTCTTGAATTTCAGATTCATGTTTTTGTGAGCATCTCCTGGATGTCAACATGGAGGTTTAGCTCTATGGTTGCATTAAAATGCAGCTGAGATAAGATCCCCAGATGATGAAGCACATCACCTCCGTGACTGATGGAATCTATTCTCATTATTGAGTTTCTTTACAGTTTAGATCCCTTCTTTTGTTCTCTGCACTTCTGTGTGTTGCTCTTTACCTTCTAGTCCTATCAGTTTCTCCTTATTCTTGTAGACCCGCAGATCTTTTTTGTTATTAGTATTGGTAGATTGGGGATTTATCCACGTTGGTATATAAATATCCCTTGGACCCTTCCCTACCTGTTAGTTTATTATTTATTATTAACCATGTGTGGTGCCAGCATTTGGGCTTTTGTCAATGCCTGTTTTGTTTTTTTCTTGGCAATAAAACATTATTGTTGGAGTAGCTGCCGGGAAATCACCAACATAAAAGAAAGAAATATTGACTAAAAGCAAAAATATTTTCAGTACCACTGCAGTGCCTGCCACTGAAGGGGACTTGTTATTGTGTGGATGTGCACCTTGTAATGCGTCACAGTGGAGTCAGCCAATGGCTGCAGTGGATTGATTCAGTGCTTCATGCTATTGCTGTAATTGGCAGAGCAAAAAGGGGAATTGCAACAACAGACCAATGGATGAAGAGAGATTGCTGACATATAACACACGTAAAAAAAACAAAAGGTCCTGGCTAATGCTAGACCAAAACATGTCTCTAGTTTACTGCTCATGTGGAGGAGAGAGAAATATTTGGAAGGAAAGCTCAGTTTCACAACAGGTTAACATCAAAACTAAAAGAGTTGTCCTACCAGTAGGAATTTGCTCATGTACTACCTATTGCCTCCCGAGAAAATAGTCCTTATTTTTTTAAAGGAATCTCAACCACACACATGTGTGGCATACTTCATCACTGAGTCTTACTTCTGGCACAGCTGTTGCTGCCAGACGGGCTCAACCCCATTTTTGGAAGAAAAGCTTTGATGGCAGTCCTAAGGACTTGAAAGGGGCCTGGTTTTGGAAGACTAAAATGGCCTACCTAGATCAGTTTTTCTAGTAGAGACCTGTGGCTGTTGAAAAATAGGGCGGGATGCATGGCGAGGTTGTATTGGCTCCAACATCCCTGTTTCAGCATTTTTTAGCTGGTTAGTGGTAGCTCAAGTAGTCACCCAGCTTTTATCAGGACCATACAGATCCCCTGAGGTACTGTAATGTTTGCTCATCTTTTTAGTATTGTGTTGGCGTTGTGCGTGTGTACCTCTCACTCACTCCAATCATACAATCACATTCTGTACTTCATTGTGATTTCCTGGTTTCATATGTCACCCGGAGGTCTGGATATTACCAGTTACCTGAGTCCTGTGGAAATAGGTAATACATAAAAAAAGACAATATTCACTTAACATCACATTACATTATGTTGTGTGATTCACTGCGCACACACTGTACTAAAAAAGTGTAGCATTCCTAGTGTTCACCAACCTGTGTTCATACCGTGACACATTCACTTTGGGGGTAACCACATGCTCTAACTAAAATTAATTGTAAAGTGTTTTAAGACTCATTTGTTGTCAGTGGGGGGAATAATAGTGTTGTTGCCACAAACATATCTTGCCAATCATTTTAGGTTATTATAAAAATAGAGTCAGGGGGACCTTAGAGACACCTCTCCTCTTGATGAGACCTACTTTTTAAACAGGATAGTATCGCCCCGTAGGATATTACGGGCAGGTGTCACCTTTGTCACACACTGCAAAGAAGGAGGAGACATGATATTTGTCTCTGCCATCCTATGGTGTGAGATTCAGAAAAGGACATACAAAGCATGGTGACACACATAGAGGACTAATACCAGAGAAGTGTAGGGGATTCCCACACTGAATCCTGTAGGTGCTCCTGTAGAGGTGAAATAATCCTCTAGTTTTATCAAAATTACTCTGATTCAACGGTCCAATAAGTTCATCAAAGTTTTATTCAAAAAAGTCATATATTATGATCATATTGACTCAGATAATAATGTTCAATTTTTTATCCTCCACAAACGTTTCAAAATGCCAAAATCCCTATGCATTTCGGGACAAATGTCCCTTCATCAGGGGAATCATAAGGGAAACAAACACTGTTTCAGGCAGGAAGAGGACTTTACCCTCAGAATAAATAAAATGTGACTGGGAAGATAGAAACCAAGTGTGACGAGTGACGTAAGGGCAGAACGAGGTAAAATACTATGGGGTCGTGAACACCAAAAGTTATGCCTAAGTGACAACGAAAGTCCAAACTGATGATACAAAAGATGTATACAGAGTTTGTGTCTGCGTGCATTACGGGAAGATGAACGATAGAAAGATATCTAAAATACAAGTAGAAATCCCCGATAAAACACCCGACTTGTGCACATTACATAAGTGGCAGAAAACAGTCCGAAACTGAGATTCAAGTGTACAATTCTTACCCAAACGTTCGAGTTCGAGTTGCCGCACTCAGAGGCGAATGCCGGCGGGAAGCGTTGTGTGCAGAAGAGAGGGAGTGTTGTTAAAGCGGGTAATGCGACATAGAAAACGGACCAGGTGGACAGACAACGTGAAGGAAAGACTATGGTGTAAACAGAGTATTGCGAGTGTGGGATTTAAACGGTATAAAAATGTGTCAAAAGGGCCCCGGGGCTCCGTAAGAAGTGGCAAATACAAATGGCCAGTGTAAATGGGGTTAAAATAACATGCGAAAGTAATCAATAGTGGTATATAAACGTAATGATCAATAAAACACAACAAGTGTCGGCCATCTTGGGTAGGACGGATTTTTTTAGAAAGGAAGGTTAGAAACGAAGATAAATAAAATCAGTAAGTTGAGAGTGATAAAAATTTCACAAAAACGAGACAATTGTCTTCTAAACAATTTAGGAGGAAGGTCATAGGAGAAAAGTAAAAGGGAAAACAGGAATGTGATAAAAAGCGAGTGAAAGAAAAAGAAAATGTGAGGAAAGTGGAAAACACTTAGAATGGAGAATGAAAGACGTGAAGAATGTTAAGGGAAAAGGATCATCATCACAAAGAGGGGGAATGTAATAGAAAGAGGATGAAGAGAAAAATATTAGCCAAACATAGCAAGTAAGATAAACAGAGGGCAAGAGGCAAGTTCAAAGGAAGCAACTATATTCGATCCGTTCATTGATTCCTTTCGGTTGGCACGATTCCAACAATTTAATCCAGAAAAGTTCGCGTTGTAATAATTTTTTCCGATTATCAACGCCAGGTCTCATCGGGACAACCTCTAGTACAAGGAACCTTAACTGGCTGATGTTATGCTGGAATGAAGTGAAGTGAGCAGCTAAGGGAGATTTCAAATTCTTGTTCCTTATTGTGCTTTTATGCTCCGTCAAACGAACCTTGAGCTTTCTTTAGTTTTTTCCAACATAGGGTAAGCCGCAAGGGCACTTCAGTAGATACACCAGATTCATAGAGTCACAAGTGGCATTAGTTCTTAGTTTGATTTGTTTGCCAGATAGAGGATGGTTGGTGTAATTACCTCTGATTATATTGTTGCAGTGACTGCAATTGTGGCTGGTATGGTACCAGAAAAAACAGAGTCAGATGGTTTAGGTTTAAGTTCCAACATGTTTTTCAGGTTGTTCGCTCTTTGATAGGCAAACAATGGGGTGCAGTTGAATATACCTTGAAAATCTGGTTCAAGTTGTATCATCTGCCAGTTGCTTAGGATGATGTTTTTTATTGCTGGACTTCTAGAAGAATATTAAGACACGAATACTGGTCTATCAGTTTTGCTAATGTCTGTGCGGGGAATTAGAAGATCATTTCTGTTCTTTAGCATGATGCGGTCGCGAGCTGCCTGCAGGGTAGCTTCAGGGTATTTTCTCTCCCTGTATTTTTTCAAAACTTACTTTTCAGTGTGTAGATATTCTTCCGGTTCAGAACAAATCCTTTTAGCCCTCACAGCTGGGAAAAAGGTAAGTGCTTTTTCAAGGGAATTGGATGACAGCTGGTATACAGGAGAGCATTGTTCCGATCAGTTGCTTTCACGAACAGTAACGTTTTTAAACAGGCATTATCAAGACTTATTGGACCGTTGAATCAGAGTAATTTTGATAAAACTAGAGGATTGTTTCACCTCTACAGGAGCACCTACAGGATTCAGTGTGGGAATCCCCTACACTTCTCTGGTATTAGTCTTCACTTAAGAGTCCCTCACCAGCCAGAAGGGACCATTCCTGAGGGGCCCAGAAACGAGTTAAACATCCTATCAAGGATTACCTTTTTGAACTTGCATTATAATTCAAGGTGTGCCACACCATCTTTCATTGTTGACACACATAGAGGCGCACTCAAGATTGTGCATTTATTCTCCACCACTCATCAATCAATCAGTCAAAATTCTTTATTTCGCAATGTTTCAAAAGCATATAAAGTACACAAGATAATAACAGCATTAAAATATACATATAACGTATACTACTTAATTAACCGCATGCGCGCTAGCGGTTTTCCCGCTGCGCGCTGCGTTTTTTTAAAAAACGCGTTACATGACGAGCTCAGCTCGTCATGAGCGTACGAGCGTCGTCACTCATGACGAGCTGAGCTCATCATGAGCGCGGAAGGGGTTAAAACAAGAGAAGTCCATATGTAAAATCCTAGGTTAAAAATGATTAAAAAGAACATAAGAAAAGGTATCACACAGTCATACTTGTAGACAACTACTGAGAGGCACACTGAAAGACCTGAATGTGGACTCTCATTGACACTCTACTAGACTCTAAGCTACAGAGATACACTAAGAGGCACAGTGAGAGATAAGCATTCACAGTCCGGTACTCTCTCAGACAAACATTCCAAAACTCCAAGGTGCAGAGATGTACTTAAAGGCAGACACACAGATCCCATCTGCACTGCATGACTGTTACAGACAAACTCATGAAGCCTACAGACCCTCATAAGCACACTCATGAACATGCATACTCTTACGGTCACTCACTTGTACGCAATCCGACATATTCAAAGTAGCACAAATTAAGTTCAACCAGTCAATCAGGGGTTTGTTAAGCGCAACTAACTCACCTGTGAGAATCTAAAGGCGCTAGGGGATGGGGGTGCAGGATCCAATCCATCAATGAGGGTGTCTGTCGAAGAGCCAGGTTTTGCGGTTTCTTGCGAAGATGGGGAGCGATTGTTATCTGTCTGAGGTGGAGCAGAAGGGTGTTCCAGGCTTTGGCCGCGAGGAAGGAGAAGAAGCAGCCTCCTGATCTGGTCTTTCTGGTGCGGGGGACCACGGCTTAGGAGAGGTGGGCTGATCGTAGGGTCCTTTGGGGGGCGTGGAATTTGAGTCGGCTGTTCAGATATGCTGGTCGGGTGCCGTGGAGGGCCTTGTGTGCATAGGTGAGTATCTTGAAGGTGATTCAGTGAGCCAGTGGAGTGTGTGCAGGTTCTGGGAGGTGTGGCAGTGTTTTGGCAGGTTGAGGATCAGTCTTGCGGCGGCGTTCTGGATGTTCTGTAGCTTGCGGGTGAGCTTTTTGTTTATTCCGGTGTAGACTGAGTTGCCGTAGTCGAGTGCTGGTGACCAGGGCATGAGTGACGGTCTTTCTGTGTTTGAGGGGGATCCATTTGAAGGACTTACAAAGGAGGCGTAGGGTGTGGAAGCAGGAAGACGAGACAGAGTTGATCTGGCGGTCCATTTTGAGCTCGGAGTCCAGGATGATTCCCAGGTTGCGTGCGTGGTTCGCGGGGGTTGGCAGTTTTCCGAGGGCGGGGGCCAGCAGGTGTCGCTCCAGGCATCAGGGTTTGGACCCATGATGAGTACGTCTGTTTTGTGGGTGTTTAGTTGTAGGCAGCTGTTTTTCATCCATTTGGCGACATCTTCCATGCCTTCTCGAAAGTTGTGTCTGGCGGTAATGGGTTTGTTGGATAGGGAGAGGGTTAGTTGGGTGTCGTCTGCAAACGATACAATATGGAGCCCGTAGATTCTGACGATGTGGTCGAGCGGGCCATATAGACGTTGAAGGGCTGAGGGAGGAGCCCTGGAGGACTCCGCAGGTGGTAGGTGTAGTTAGAAGCACGCTCTGGGTACCATTTCATAGAGACAATGACTAAGAGACAGAGGGCCTTAGTCAGAGTCTTGTGGACAAGGTAGTCTGCCACAACTTGGTGGAGCAACCTATCCACCAAACTAATGGCTACCCACTCTATTTAGATATGGGTGGTAAATCATGTTTCTGGCACTGTCTGGGGGAACCCTACATTGATGGCTTGAGGAAGTGGGCCATCTGTGTAGGTGCATTGGACAACACATCCTATTTGGAGCAGATGGTCTGATGTACATTTTTTCAGTTCGGGACCACAAGGGTTTCATTTAGGCAGTGTTTGTATTTTTATAGGGTTCTGAGATGAAAGTTGTGCTACCACAAAGCAACTTAGTTTTGATTCCAAGACCAGCGGTAGCATATGGTTGTTTTCATAACCTTTAGACTCATTTTCTAAAGAGGGAAATTATTAAGAAAATCCTTCTTATAAAATGTAGTTTGCAAAATGTCACATGAATACACTGTTGACTTGTGAGTGTATGTGTCAGTAAGTTGCAGTGGGCAAATGAGAGCACCTAAGGTTCACAAATCACACCCACTTAGTCTAAATTTTGGGTGCAGAGTTGTAATGAGAGGTTCACTCAGAACACAGTCTGCATAGAACTACAGACTCAGACCAAGATGCATGGAAGCATATAGACACATTCATAGTACACTCAGCTACATGCAAACACACATCACCTCTCAGGCAGATACACACTGATAAACTCACAAGTGTGGACTAGTATTCAAAGGCACAGCCAGGCATGCCATCTGCACAGTGCTTAAGACAGGCATACAGACTCATGTAAACAGCTGAACATTCTTATAGGCTCGCTTTGGAATATGCATTCACATTTCACCACTCATTCAAATACACATGTCAAGTTTTACAAGCATGCCCAGTGACACACAGAGATGTACATATACACACAATTATTATCTAATTGAGCCAACAAGGGTCTAAAACGACATAGACACTAACACATGCAGGAACATATACTTGAATACCTATGTTCACTCAGACGCGCACTCATACATATAGGTATCGCGTCAATTTCACAAACAAATTCAGGGGCACAGTAACTTACATTAGTGGCGTAACAAAGGTCCAGGGAGCCTCATCAGCGCAGTACCCTGGCCCCAGAGCTCCTGAGTGAGTCCGGAGGAGGGCCCCTCCATGTACTTTCCAGGGGGGTCCCATCAAGTTTCGTTACAGCACTGACTTACATTTACACTTCGCCAATCGCTCACACGTATACTCACAAACCCATTGGTATAGAGACATGATCAGAAGCACAGTGAGAGACATGATCTGCCCAACACACGTTTTTCAGATTATTCAATGGTTCCCGTAAACCTGGAGACACACTTAGGGCCTCATTTACAAAAAAAGTGGTTTAGGGCAGCGCCTCAATTCTTTTTGTTGTGCTGCCATTTGCCCATTTGAAAGGGCAGGAATGCACCACTTTTACAAGATACAGTGCATTACTGTCCTTTCTGCCTGCGCTGGCGCGCAAATTGGGGCCGAGCGCCAACGCAGGCACCCTTGCACCATGATGAAAAGGTGTCTGTGTTGTTGGCACAATTGTTTTTGTGCAGGAAGGAGCACATTGCTGCACAAAAGCAATCAATGGAGGCGCTTTCTTCTTTCTATGTGTGCTGCAGAATGAAGCACACATAGAATGAGAAAAAAATGAGGAGAAATAAAGTTATTTTTCCTCGTTACGCCTACCCTGTGAGGCGCACTGTTTTGACGCATTCCCAGGTTTCCAGATCCTTGTAAATGTGGGAAAAACTGTCAAAACCCATGGGTGTTGCATGGGAAAACCCACAGCAATGCCCATGGAAAGCCTATTTCACGCAGGGTAAGGCAACGCACCTTACTCCATATCTGTGAGGCCATGCAAAGCCATGTAGGGTGGATTTGCATTGCGTCGTAGATATGATTGAAAGGCATGCCCCAACGGAGCATTATAAAAAGTGCCATTTCGGCGGCGCAGGCCTCTTATTAATGAGGCCCTTAGTGTCACAATCAAGGTCACGTATTCACATAGTGCACTCAAACACCTACGTAAAGGTGTATATACATACTTGAAGGCAGACTCTAGGATATCATTTGCACAAAGAAATAATCTCAAACTCAGGATCACTGACACAATATCGAGGTAAACAACGTAATTGACAAAAATATTATGTCAAAAATATCGTTTACCACAGTATCGTGCTCCTATACTTATAATGGTTAGTACAAAAATATCAGAGGAAAATAGCGTTGTCACTAATATCTTCCAAAAAAAGATCGTTTTTTTTTTAAATATAGAATTTAAAGTAGTAAATATTAAATATATAAATGTAATATAATGTAAGTTAAATACATTTCACTAATATTTAATACTATATATAAATATATTCTTATATAAACACACATATATGTGTTGGTTTTTATATACATATGTGTTTTAGTGTTTATATATATATATATATATATATATATATATATATATATATATATATATATATATATATATATATATATTTTCACCATACCAAACTTTCCATCAAAAGAAGGCGCTGACTCCGTGTATCTTAATTCAAGCGTTTATTTTCAATATCAGTTTCTGCTCAGACGCGTTTCGGCGGCTAACTCCCGCCTTGCTCACTAACATCTGACCATCTGAATGTGCACTTATATATACAATCTATGTCAAGGGCCAACAAATCACACATTTAATTAGCATTATTTTGTTGCTATGGTAATTCAAATTACATCCTAGGGAGTGACGTAACAGTTTTCCTGACTTAGCACATTTTGATTCATGGCCGTCTGGTATCCTCACTGTTTATCAACTCATACGTTTTTTCCAAACATTACATCACGTTTAAAATATTTGAATATTGCATTGTATGTTATATACAAGGATGTATACATGATTGTTCTTATATTGAGGCTACATATATTTTGTAAGTATGCAAACAACCTCCGTAATTATTAGGCATTCAGATTACCCCTCCCATTCCAGCCCAAAACGTGTTTGTTGTCCTGATACGTTAGCTATTCTTGGCTGAAATGGTAGCTCAACCCGATTGGTTAAAATTTGCTGTTGTGTGTATAACCATGGTAACATCGCCATCAGAACCTGGTTTGCTTTCCGATGCGCGGAGCCATTACACAGGCCATCTGTATCTGTCGGAACATGTGTCCCTGACCGCGGCTTAGTGCCGGTGAGTGCTTGTGTTTAGGCTCAAATTAATGCTGGTCGAGTGTTGCACGGTTGGTACAGGGCAGTATAAAGCGGGGTAAGTCGGATTCGTGGGAAGCGGAGGAATTGCTAGGTTAGAAATACCGCTGTGTCCGTAGTGCGTTGAAGTGCCCATTGCGACATCTAATAGTTAGAGTGTGATGGATGTGCTGGATGGTGGATGTTTTCATGGGGGTACTCGGGGATGAGAGGTAGGGCAGCTAGATATGGACAGTAAGGGCTTCATCTGCATTCAACCCTGACGGGATCTTGGAATTCAAGAGAATGATGTATCTTGATTCCAATCGGCGTAATGCCAATTTACGATTCCCGCCTCTTACTTTTTTGGGGATATTGTCAATGACAAAGTACGTCAGACCTGATGAATCTCCACCATGTGCTTCGTGAATGTGACGTGCTACTGGGTAGGTTTGGTCTTTATTTGTGATGGCTCGCAAGTGCTGTAGGATTCTAACGTGTGCTTGGTGAATGGTTGATCCTACATAACGTTTACCGCATTCACAGGTGAGTACATAAACTGCGAATTCTGTTTTGCATGTAAACTGTTCTCTGATGGTAAGAGGTTTTCTTCTGAATGGTGTCACCACACTGGTTGTGTTGACACCGTGGGTGCATGCCTTGCACTTACTGCATTTTTTGAAGCCAGTTTGAGACTGTAGCCAGTTTTTCTTCTTCTTGACCACCGGGGCATTGCACACTAATTCTGCCCGCATAGATTTGGCCTTCCTGAAGGAAACTAATGGATTCCTACCCATTAAGTTTCCTATAGTTGTGTCATTGTGGATTAACGGCCAGTGCCTTCTAAGAATCTTTCGAAGGTTAGCATGGTGGCGATTAAAACCAGTGATTAATCTCGGAGGTTGTCTTTGTTGTGTGGCTGTCTTACCTTCTGTTGCCTGTGGGAACAGTAGGTCGTGTCTGTTTTTGGTACTGCATTTGGCTTCAGCAATGTTGCAGGTTTTGTCAGAATAACCTCTTTTCTTTAATCTCGTAAAGAGATTTTGTTTAGCATCAGCTAGTCCTTCCTTCGTGCTACAGTTGCGTGTCATACTAAGACATTCTGCGTAGGGGATTGACTGTTTTAATGGTGTAGGGTGGAAGCTATTGGCATGAAGGATCGTGTTTCCAGCAGTAGGTTTGCGATACGTGCGTGTTTGTATTTTGTCGTTTCGAATGAACAGTTCTACATCAAGGAATTGAATGTTTTCCCTACTTGTGTTGCAAGTAAATTTCAAATTTATAGCGTTTTCATTAAGCTTTTCTGTAAACAACAATGCATTTTCCACACTGCCCTCCCACAAAATGAAAATGTCATCTATATATCTTTTATAGATAATTACATTCTTGGTCATAATGTCCTGGTACACTTTCATAAGTACTTGCTCCTCCCACCAGCCCATGTGTAGATTAGCATAGCTGGGAGAGAAGCAAGTACCCATGGCCGATCCTTGAACCTGTTGATAAAACAGTCTATCAAAAATGAATGTGTTATTGGTTAAACACCATTCGGTCATTTCCAGAAGCATCTTGGTGTGCTCAAACAAAGTTATTGGTCTTTTCCCCAAAAAGTGTTTCATGGCATTGAGGCCGTCCTTGTGTCTAATACTCGTATACAACGATTGGACATCTAATGTTAGAAATAGATAGTTTTCTTTCCATTTAACATCATACAGTTTAGTTAAGAAATCTCCCGTGTCCTTTATGTATGCTGGTAGTTTTCGGACTTCAGGTTGTAGAAAGTGGTCTATGAAAATGCTTGTATTTTCAAATAGGCTACCCATCGCCGATATAATCGGCCTTCCTGGTGGTGTTTTATCGTTTTTGTGGATCTTAGGAATTAAATACATTTGTGCAGTCACTGGGTAATCATTTTTCAGGAACTCAAATTCTTTTTTGCTTAGTAGTCCTTTTCCTTTCCATTTGTATAGCTCCGTATGGTATTTTTCTTGAATTCCTATAAGGTGTGTAGGACTAATTCTTGCATAACATTCTCTATCTTGCAGTTGACTCAATGCTTCACTGTTGTACATTTCCAAAGGCCAAAGTACTATGTTGCCTCCCTTGTCGGACCACCTTACAACTATATCTGATCTTGATTTGATTTTTTCCATCAGTGCATTGTATTTTCTGTTGTGGTCTTGGTTGTCTTGATGATTTTGTTTTGTACTTTTCATGGAAAGTTCCTTAAGATCCCTGATTACATATTCAGCAAAGAGGTCAAGTCCATCTTTAGGCATTGTTGGCAAGAATATAGATTTAGGTTTGAATCCTGTTTGAACTGACTGCCAAATGTCGATATCAGAGCTCCTGGCTGCCCCACTAGGTGTGATTTCTTCACTAGCAGTTTTATTAGATTGTTCCAAATCTATTAGACTTTGTAACATTTCCATGTGCTCTACATTGAGCATTAATTCAGGGTCACTGTTTGTTTGTATCTCAGCGGTGCTTTGGCTTGAATTGGAAAAATACTTTAGAAGTTTTAATTTACGCACATATAGAAACAAATCAATTCGAGTCTATATATATATAAACAGAGGAGAGGGGGCCAAGGATGTAGAAGGAACACAAGGAAAAACAACAGGGAGATCAATGCGATCCAATTAGAAACAAAAGGCCAAGCAATAAAAGAAAGCAATCCGATAATTATTTTGAGCTCAATGGATTTATCTACTGAAGACATGGTGGCCTTGGAATTAGATTTTTCATATTGCAATAAAAATTAATTCAACTATGCAAACTGCAGGATGTTTTTTTTTAGGTTTGTGAGAAAACTAAAATTGATGAAATTACATCAAATGAAAGATACAATCAGTGATATCCAAGAAATGGAAAAAAACAACTATTTCATCAGTTCCATAAAATCTGACAGTTGTCAGATTTATTAGTCTTGGAGGACATGTGATCGCTACAAAGTAAAAACGAGGACCAGGATAATGAAACGGAATCATCTAATGTGAATCAAATAGGTTCCATGAATTTGACATTGGGAGTAGAAGATATCACCCGCTTCTGACCCTAATCAAGAAACATACCCCAAATTAGTAGGGATAATTTGGATACCTTTTCTGAGAAGGTCACAAGAGATTTAAGACAATCATATCAAGGAATGGGGAACCACAAGCAACAAGGTGATCCAAAAGAAAGGAGAATTTTCAGAATGATTGCCAAGATCAAGAAAAGATTTGAAGTAATAGTGAAACCCTCGCACAAGGAGAAAACGTTGTTCTATGGGGGAAGGATCTTTATAAAAATGAGGCATTAAATCAACTCAACAACAGAGAATGGTATAAGAGGTTTACAGTGAATGAATATGAAGGGGTAAAAGAAAAATACTTTGACAGACTGAGCATGTAGAGAGAACAGGGATTACTGAGCAGGGATGAATATTGATTCTTGAAACAGGAGCATCCAGTCCTTCCAGTCTTTTATATGATAACCAAAGTGCATAAAGACATAAAAACCCACCAGGGTGACCAATAACATCGGCTCAGAATAGTCTTTTTGAAAATGTCTACAAGTACATTGATTTCTTTTTAAATCCGATCATCAAAACTCTTCCATTATATCTAAAGGATTCAGCGGACTTTGTGAAACACAACTACGATGTCAAATGGGAACAGAATATGGTACTCATGACCTTAGACATTTCAACCTTGTACACAAGGATAAGGCATTGGGATGGTTTAAAAGCAACAAACACTATTTGAGGATGAAACCTATGAGATTTACAGAACACAATCAGATGTTGTTAGAGATGATGGAATGGTGTCTAACAAAGAATATCTTTCTGTTCGAAAATGAGTTGTTCCAACAAGAACAGGGGACGGCCATGGGCACCTGCTTCGCATCCAGCTATGCTAATTTACATCTAGGCTGGTGGGAGGAGCCGGGGCTCTTGCCGACTTTGGAACAATGGTCAGAAAAGATTTTAATATGGCTGAGATTTATTGACGACATCTACGTGCCGTGGCAGGGTACAGAGACGGAAGTAGATCGATTTATCAGTGATTTAAATGAGAATGGCTTGAATGTGAACTTTGTGGATCATAGAAGTAAAACAACAATAGAATTTTTAGACACAAAAGTGTGGGTGAAAGAGGACAAATTAGAAACCACAGTCTTCAGAAAACCAACTGCAGAGAATCCAATTTTACACGCCATTAGCTCACACCAGACACCTCTTATAAGAAGCATTCCTTTTGGAGAGTTTTATAGACAAGGAGGGCATGCAGCACTTTAGAAGAGTAAGATAAAGTAGAGAGCAAAATAAAATGTTATTTTGTTCAAAGGGGCTACCCACCTACAATTTTAGAGACAGCCCCGAAAAGACATTATATAACATCTTACTTGAATGACATTTTATGCCTTTCCTTGCTTCTTCCTCCCTCCCTTATATATGTTTGTGTAGTTCTGCAGCCGCTGCCTTTTTAAAGATACAGAACTGGTGAGACCGATCACGTCCTCTAAGGAAAGAAAACATTCTAGTAACAATAAGGATCCCTCTTCTTACAAGACTGGGACCCTTGACAAGTACTTCTAAGTAATCATGGTAGCCTCCATATGGCTTATAACTTAGTATGCGCTTCTCTCTTTTTCTATCATATGAGGGAATAAAATCACTTCTCATTTGACATGGTATACATACAGGAATCTAGTGACACACATTAATCGCGAAATAGAACATTTTGGAGACCTAATCAAGACATGTGTATCTATTATTTCGACTTTACCCATTCACATACGTCTGAACGGTATAGAAGAGTGTCTTTATTATTGTGCACGAACTATTCAGCACACCGATATTAATTATTTTGTAGACATTATTACTTACTGGGGTATATGTATTATTATGTTTTAGGTTCCCAGCCATTTTCTTGATTGACCATCCAGTAATTCTAAAAAGCCGAATTGTCTACAATTGCTTGAATTTAGGGAAAAAATAGGTGACTATTATATTAATTTTTCATATATTCTAAAGAAAGTCTCCTTCTCTCTGATACTTTCTGCGCACATATATAGTTGCTACAGGTGATACATGCAAAATCAACTCTTTTTTTCAGCATGCTCTGTTCTTGAACATGTTTTTTCAATATAAACAAATCTCTCAATGCATCTATAAATAGATGCAACGAGATAAAGCACTGGGTGGTGTCTTCATCATAAAGCATGTCTTGGCACATTCTTTCCTCTATTTGCACATTTTCTTTTCTGAATAAGTTTTAATTGCACTGATTCTGTATGTTTTTAGTTTGAATTGATCCCCTTAAACACACTGAACTGTTCCATATAATACGATTTTTAATTAAACATTCCTTGGTTATCAAATACATTATTTAAGGCCATGAAACTGACATATGTGCTGGTAAATATTGAGATCATTTCATGAATTGTTCAACGCAGAGAAAGGTAAGACGGTTTCCTGATGAAGGTAACTGCCGAAACGCCCGTAGTCTCCATCTACCACCGACCCTCCTTTCTGTCCATGAACCATCTGGACCGTGTTTTACATATACGACAAGTGCTGTAAGAGACACAAAATTGTACTGTATTGTATGCCCTTTTTAAAAATATAACTATGTTTCAAATTGTCATAAATTGTTTGATGCATTGAAGATTGTAGAGAAATAGAAATAGTTTTGATACTAAGAAAACAATAAAACATTATGAAAATAAAAAGATGTTTGATATTATCTATGCACAATGGTCTGTGATTGATTACATGTTGTACAGATAGTTCAACTGTTTTGAATATCGCACACTTGCATCTAGCTTCTTCCTTTCCTCCTTGTGTTGTTTTCCTAAGTCCATTTGTGGTATGTAGGGGTCCTCATTCTTTTCTAAAATACTGGCTTCTGGGGCGCTAGAGGGCGCACTGCGGAATGGCTGGCTAGTGAGTCAGCTCCGCCGGACGGTCGCACGATTAGCGGCCTTTGACCCCTTTAATCCACACCAAATGCAGTGATCAGCGGTGCATTGGACATCGGAGCTCACGGCCGATATTGATCTGCATGAAGAAGACGCCGACGAGGCTAACCAAGGTTGTTCCAGCCTGGGGGACGGAGATCGCGAGGCGGCACCTCAAAATGGCCGCTCGTGATGATCGGCGACTCGGCGCTGGAGGGGCGACCAGGCAGCGTGAGGCAGGGTGCTGACCCGGCAAAACTACAGACGCAGCTAAAGTTCCTCCAAGTAAGGCAATGCGGCGGGACAACACAGCGCAGAGCAGACATTAGCGGCAAATCGATGTGCGGTTCACGAGAGCGAAAATGGCGGCGCCAATGGAACGCATAGGACCAGTAGCGGAGATCAACTAAGCCGAGCGCCAGTTATTGTGCAGACCCCCGTGGTTATCTGGCGGGCTAGTGGAGCGCTGAGAGTTGGAGACTGAGCGGGGCTCCCTGCCCTCGCTGCTGCGGAGCTGCGCGTCTTTCCAACCACCCACACACCGAGGGCTGAGACGGCGGCGAGGTAGGAGAGGCGACCCGCGCATAGCTCAAACAATACGGCGCGAAGGTCTGGCAAACTGTCCTCGTGCATGCAGCAATGCTATGGGCTCTGTCAATTACCTTGAACCGCCGCCATTAATTTCAGGAGAGTGATTACTGCTGACACGGCTCCCCAGGAGATCCATACCATACCTTATCTGCAATATTCACGTGGCGCTACTAAGCTGCGGAAAGATTCCTACCCACACCTGTAATGGCTGGCTGATATCTGCGCGCACGGCGAGATGGGGGGCGGCAGCGACCGCACATCGCGCTACATCAACGCCGAATTTACAACAGAGCACTGCTGCAGCGGTACTCCAAGGGACCCATAACTTGAATTACTCGCTACATCCACAAGGCGCTATTTGGCTGCGGACGGACTCATACCCACACCTATGTAGACCGGCTGCTGACTGCGCGCACGACGAGGTGGGGGGCTGCAGCGACCACGTATCGCGACTACCCGACGCCACATTGGCAACAGAGCACTGCTGCTGAGACACCCCAAGAGATCCATAACCTACATTACCCGCGACATTTCCAAGGCGCCACTCAACGGCGGACGGATTCCTACACACACCTACATTGACCAGCTGATGACTGCGCGCACGGCGAGGTGGGGGGCTGCAGCAACCACACATCGCGCCTACCACAAGACAAGTGCGACGAGCGCTAGCAGCCCTAACTCAAGCGGACAAACTACGCCACAACAACTCCACGACATGGGGAAGCCAGACCGGCAACAAACAAAACTGCAGTTCGAAACGCGGAAACAGGGAAAAAGCACGGTACCAGACCCTGAAGCGGAAGGGGGCCAAGACCCATCGGAAGGATCGGGCATGGAATCGGTGCTACGGGCGATCCAGCAGAGCCTACAGGAGATGAACGGGAAACTGGACAATGTGGTACAGAGAGTGGACAACATGGCGGCAAAAATTGAACAACATGACGGGCGCATTCTAGAAGCCGAACAGCGCATTTCACAGGTGGAAGACGACCAAAAAACAACGTCCAAAGCCTGCGGGGGCCTGGAAAAGACAGTGGAAAGCCTGCGAGCCAAGGTGGAGGACCAAGAAGCCAGGTCCAGGCGCAACAACGTCCGGATTTCGGGTTTGCCGGAATCCACAAACACAGGGAAAATGGAGACCTATATAGAAGGACTGGTGAAAGAGATCTTCGGCTCTGAAAAAATGTCCCCAGTGTTTCTGGTGGAGAGAGCTCATCGGTCGCTGGCTCCGGTCCCGAAGTCTGGCGCTGCCCCTCGCATGATCATCGCCCGCATGCTGAATTACAGGGATAGAGACACGATCTTGAGGCTGGCAAGAGAAATGGGCAAAATTACGCATCAAGGGAACACGCTGGAATTTTATCCAGATCACACAATGGCGGTGCAACTTGCTCGGAAGGAATTCGCTCCGGTAAAAAAGAAGTTGAGGGACCTTGGCCTGGAATATGCCATGTTATATCCGGCGAAACTCAAAATCATCACTGGCGGGAAACCGGTTATACTTCAGACGGTGCAGGCGGCACACGACTATGTTAAACAACAAGTAAAACGACGAAAGCAGCAAGAAAGGAATGAACCAACAAGCGATGTGGAATGACCGAGATTATTTGTGCACAGGCTGCTTTGAACTATGATGCTCACGAACGGGATGCAGCTCGCAACAACTGCACCTGTCAGCGGACACACTTTTGAGTTATGAAGACGTCGCTTGACACTACTGATAGACTGGCGAGGCACTTGCGAACTAACTGTGAGTACATGCCATGGAACTGTGATGCCATGGGGAAGACGTTTGGCAAACGAGTAACGGCAGTACTGTGTGCTAAGAAGGAAGCGGGGTAGACTAGCGGAGGGGAGAGGGTGGCCGCAAACTGACGGCAGGCACCCTGGCATGTACTGTCGTCCTAATACTCACCGGCTAGAGTGAAAGGGTCGGTGCCATGGCTCCACACGTCAGCTGCACCGCCGCATGTATATGCGGGAACTTTAAGGGGCAGTTACTGCACTGTTTCACGTATGCTGATTAACTGGAGGGGATTGAGGGTTATTACACACACGCATAATAACGAATACTATACGTGCGACTGTCCACATCCACTATGTGGATGGAGATGTGTGAACCTGGCGACACCCCCATGCGGGTGTACCCCAAAACATGTTCGACACCAAAGTTACAGTTTGTTTGGGGATGGCTTTGGCGAAGTTTGGGAGCTAAAGTGGGAGGGGGGTGGGCGGGAAGTTTGAGATACACCCGAATGCAGCCTCTGTATCTAAGAAGCATGGCGAACTCCATGGTAATAAATGGACATGTGGATGTTATTAAAGCACGGAATAAACCATTTGTCACTTTCGGAAGCAGTAAGATGTCACACGACGCACACATACTATTCAATGAGGGCTCCATGCCAACAATGCGTAATATTTCTACACGAGCATGCTAATGGCCAGTATTAGTACCCTCAAATTTCTCACATGGAATGTGCGAGGTCTAGGTAACCCGAAAAAAATCAGGAAACTGTTTGCTTACTTTGACAGATTGCAAATTAACATTGTTTTTTTACAGGAAACACACTTGAGTCGGGAGGGCACATCTACGCTGGGTACTAAATGGGCTGAATCAGTGACCTACTCTAATTACTCGTCCTACTCCAGGGGGGTGGGAATACTGATTAAAAAGGGGACGGGCTTTGAGATAACACAGGTACACAGAGATGCAGATGGGAGAAGCGTGGCGATAGCTGGCACGGTCAGGCGACAAAAGCTACTATTAGTGAACACATATGGTCCTAATGTGGATGACCCGGGGTTTTTTAATACAGTGTGGCACCGCATCGCTGATATGCAGACGACTCACGTGATATGGGGTGGAGATTTCAATGTTACACTGCAGGACACGCTAGATAGAGCAGCGCATACGTTGGAACAGCATGGGAATGCCAAAACAATGCTACAGGACGCAATGGAGGACCTACATATGGTTGATATGTGGAGGGCACGTAACCCAGGGCTGCAAATGGCGACACACATACATGCAGCAAACAATAGTTGGTCTAGGCTAGATTACTGGCTGGGCACACAAGAAGTACTGTCATGGGTTGTAGATATCAAACACTTACCACGTACACTTTCTGATCACAATCCGGTACTGTTAGAAATAGCCATCCCATATTACGATCCACCACCCTTCACTTGGCGCTTCAACGCAGCCGCATTGCGGGACCCCATATACGTGGACACAATACAGAGGGCGATTGTAGATTACTTTGAAATTAACAGCCCATCAACAGTGGACCCAGGTTTGCTGTGGGAGGCCTTTAAGGCTACAATTCGGGGTATCTGTATCAGTACGACCTCGGGCATCCTCAGAGATATACGGCAGCAACTCCACGCGCGTGAAAAGGCCATCCAGACACTGGAACACACATATACCCAGACGGGAGACACTGCAGTATTGCGGGACATTCAGACGCTGTTAACGGAACACGATCAATTCGCAACTGACGAACTTAACTATGTGTCCAAGCGAACCACGGCTAGACGATATGGGGAAGGCGGTAGACCCGGTAGGGAACTGGCCGCGAAGATCTGCGCAGGTAAAACGCCACAGAATGTAGCGTCCATCAGTACTGACACCGGGGAGACGGTCACGGACATGAAGGGGATTCTGAGGGAATTTATGAGCACATACGGCACACTATATAGGGCACGCCCTTCACCCCCACAGGCAGAACTCTTGAAATACATGGAAGATATAGAAATGGCATGGCTAGCTGACGGACATAGGAAATATTTGGAACGCCCCATAACGGTGGAGGAGGTTACAGACACCATTAAGCGGTTACCCAATAACAAAGCACCGGGGCCAGATGGCTTTGTAACGGAATTCTATAAAACATACGCAGACTTACTAGCCCCGCACCTAGTGCGATTATACGGGGCGGCACATGAGGCCCAGACACTACCAGCTTCTATGAGGGAAGCCCTACTTATCACGTTGTTGAAGCCTGGCAAGGAGGTGGATAAATGCGACTCGTACCGCCCTCTCTCCTTATTAAATGTAGACACCAAGATTATAGCTAGTCTACTGGCGGACAGGCTAAAACCTCTTATGCCATTAGTGATCAGGCCAGATCAGTCTGGATTTATCCCCGATAGGGCCACCTCACATAACACCCGCACACTATTTGCATTGGCACACTATTTGGCCCCGGAGACAAAGGCAGTGGCAGTGTTACTTGACGCTGCTAAGGCATTTGACACCATTAGCTGGCCCTTTCTCCAGGCAGTGCTGGTGCGTATGGGATTCCCTTTAATATTCCTGGGATGGATAGCGATGCTATACAACAACCTAACGGCACGCATCCGCGTGAACAGGTACATATCAGAACCCATTCAAATATGCAGAGGAACTCGGCAGGGGTGTCCACTCTCGCCGATGCTCTTCGCCTTGGTGTTAGAGCCACTGGCCTGCAAAATCCGACAACACCACCACTACTCGGCGATTCAACTACCCTCCAGGCCAATCCATATCTCGCTATATGCGGATGACATGGTACTATATGTCAAACAGCCGGAACAACATCTCAATCCGCTTCTACGAGAATACATAAAATTTGGCCTCCAATCCGGATTGCAGATAAACTGGAATAAATCCCTTGTCGTATCCCTGACAGACGGCACAAGTCCGATAAAACTGGACTATCCGCTGGAATGGCAAGAGGACCCCACTAAATACTTAGGCATATGGTTCCACAGAGACCCGGAAGTTGTGATTAGAACGAATTACGGGCGGACCTTTTCATCCCTGGAGGAAAAAATTAAAAGATGGAACAGGCTACCTCTATCATTGGCAGACAGGGCGGCAATTGTCAAAATGGTGCTACTGCCAAAATTCCTGTATTTATTTAACAATATTCCGATCAAACCTCCGGCTGCTGTATTCCGAAATATCAGAACGCTAGTACTTAATTTGCTTTGGGCGGGGAAGCAAGCAAGAATGGAACTGCATACCATGACGCTGCCATATGCCAGGGGGGGCTTCAAAGTGCCAGACTTATATTTATATTACCTATGCGCGCAAGCGCAATACGCACACTTCTGGTACCACGAGGTGCCATTTCTGACACATGTGGCCGTGGAAGCCGGCGACGCAGACCCGATCCCACTGGCAAGCATACTGACACATAAGCGCAACAGGCTACACGACCGTGACATTAATCCGGTGAACGCTACTTCGGAGGCATGGAGGCTGATGGGTAAAGTAGCACACAACCTACCATTGTATGCACCAGCACTTCCACTAGCACATCACCCTGCCCTTTCGGTGACGCAGGAGCGGGTAGGAATGGATTTATTTAGAAGGGCGGGAATAGACACTCTGGGGGATCTATACAAAGATGGAGCATTCCAGACATTAGATCAGTTACAATACATCAGGAACCCATCCCCTCTGTTTAGCTTCAACCACTTTCGGCTGCAGAGAGCGCTCCGGGAACACTACCCGTCACATCCGGAAGAGCCTCCTACCTTTGCACCCCTGCAACTACTCCTCACCACACCAACGGCGTCCCATCTAGTGTCCAAACTGTATGCGGCTATGCAGGAGGCGGTGGGGGAACATACACACAAGGCCAGGGACAAATGGAGCGCTGTACTTGCAGAACCCCTAACAGATGTAGAATGGGAATCCTCTTGCATGCTCACAGGTATGCTAACATCGAACGGGAACCTGAAAATTATACATTATAAATATTTACATCAGGTGTACCACACGCCTCAGAGACTGTATAAATATGGTTTGAGGGATGATTCTCAATGTTGCAGATGTAAACGGGAGGATGCAGACTTCATGCATCTAGCATGGCATTGCTGTAAAGTGGCCGGTTTTTGGGAACAAGTCGTGAAAATTTTGAATGATATGCTTGGGGTTTCCATGCTGTGTGATCCGAAAATCTGTTTACTGGGTATTGTTCCGCAACTGAGAGCCCTGAAACGCAAATTTTGTGCTATTGCACTACTGCTGGCTAAGAGAAGGGTGTCTCTCCACTGGAACAGCAAGAGGGCTCCAGAAGTAAAGCAATGGATTAGAGATATGGTTTATTGTAGAGACACGCTTGCCACATACGAGGAGGAGTTGCCGGGCGGCTCTAGGCCTAAGGACTATTGGGGGTACCTGCGTGCCTATTTGCTAATACATGATGAGGCAGAATCGGAAACAGGCGTGGAGTGAGGTACGCACCTGGAGGTGACAATAAGATGCACAATATTCTGTACTGCTGGCTTTGAGGAGGGAGGATGCTGTGATGCAGAGTGGCTGTAACGAGGGGAAATCTACATGTTGGGTGTTGCACTGTTATGTTTGTTTTAAGTTAAGTATATAAAGGTGAAAAAGTAAGATTATTGATGTATACCTAAACAACTACAGCACTGACAAACGAATGGGAGTTAAACAAATATCACGCCGCCGGTCCGCTGGATGTCGGCTGATGGGCCGTGTACAATTGTTGAAAATTGATTTCGAAAGCGAACATACAAAGCCGGCCCATAGCGGATGTAGGCACTTACACTGTATATGATTTTCGTTTTTGTATATGCTGATCAGTGCATAGATCTTCTTACACCAATAAATAAATTTTTAAAAAAATAAAATACTGGCTTCTTCCTGCACCTCTGTTCCAAATTTCTGCATCCCTCTTGCCTTTTTCTGCACCCCTCTTTCCTCTGTCTGCACCTTTCTTGTCTCAGTCAGCCCACCTGTTCCCTCTTTTTGCACCCCTTTTGCCTGCCCACCTGTTCCCTCTTTCTGCACCAATTTTGCCTGTTTCTGCACTTCTCTTGTCTCTTTCTGCACCCATGTTGCTTCATTCTTTACTTTCCATGCTCTTTCTGCACCTGTATTGCTTCTTTCTGCACCCCTGTTGTCTCTTTGTGTACCTCTTTTGCATGTTTCTGCAAATCTCTTGCATCTTTCTGCAGTTCCCTTGCCTCCTTCAACACCTCTGTTGTTTCTTTCTGCACATCTCTTGCCTCTTTCTCCACCCCTGTTGCTTTATTCTGCACTTTCCATGCTTCATTCTGCATCTGTCTTGCTTCTTGCTGCACCCCTGTTGTCTCTTTGTGCACTTGTCCTCTCACTTTCTGTACCTTTCTTGCCTTTTTCTGCATCTCACATGCCTCTTTCTGCACTTTTCCTGCTTTTTCTACACCTCTGTTGCTTCTTTCAGAAATCTATTGCCTCTTTCTGCACTTCTCTTGCCTCTTTCTGCACCCCTCTATTGCCTCTTTCTGCACTTCTCTTGCCTCTTTCTGCACCCCTCTTCCCTCTTGTGCAACTCTCTTGCCTCTTTCTACGCCTCTCTTCCCTCTTTCTGCACCACTTTTTGTACCTCTGTTGCTTCTTTCTGCACTTCTCTTTCCTCATCCTGCACCTATCGTGCCTCTTTCAGCACCTCTTTTGCTTCTTTCTGCACTTCTCTGAGTTCTTTCTGAACTACTCTTGCCTCTCTCTGCATCTCTCATGTACATTTGAGCACCTCTTTTGCTTCTTTATGCACTTCTCTCTCCTCTTTCTGTACCCCTCTTGCCTCTTTCTGCACCTCTGATGGCTTGGAGTGCTGACAGCCAATTAGAATAAAGCTCATGGTCGGCAGGGGTCGCAACCCCACCGCGGCCATAGATATCGAAACATTTAGTTTTTTTATTTCTCAGCAACTACTGAACGGATTTACACCATTTAAAAAAAGGTCACTTTCTGAACCAAGCACTACCTTTTTGCCAAATGTGGGGTAATTCCGTTTAGTACTTTCAGCTGTAGCCTTGCCTAAAGTTTCCTATGGGAAATTGATTTTTTGATTCTTATTTTTTTAAAATCTCAGCAACTACTGGACGGATTTACACCATTTAAAAAATGGTCGCATTCCGAACCAAGAACTACCTTTTTGCCAAATTTGGGGTCATTCCGTTCAGCAGTTCGAGCTGTAGCCCGTCTAAACATTTCCTTTGGAAATTAACATGGGGAAAACGCATTTTGGGACCCCCCTTTTTTCTCAGCCCCTGCTTGACGAATCACCCCCAAACTTTCAGGATAGGAGCTGACCTGGATAGACTTTTTTTGGGAGAATTTCACGAAGATTCATCAAACAACGCCAAAGTTATTAGCAAATAAAAAATGCTTTTCCTATGGAAACTAGGTTATAACTATAACTACCTACTGGTGAACGCAGGTAGGTAATATATATATATATATATATATATGTATATGAACAAAAGACCTCGTTAATAAAAGAAGAGATGAATTGGTTAATAAGAGAAGAGATAGATTCGGCACTCCGTCGGTTTTTCCACTCCGGATATATATATATATATATATATATATATATATATATATATATATATATATATATATATATATATATATATATATATATATATATATATATATATATATATATATATATATATATATATATATATATATATATATATATATATATATATATATATATATACGCGCTAAGGGCATAACAAAGCATGGCGCACACTCGCGATTATTAATAAATTATTGTATTCTGCTCCCATCGGCAGACAAACGCGTTTCAGCCATGCCGGCCTTTATCAATGTCATATATATATATAAACATATTACAAATATTTATTTTACATTATATTACTTCTTTTTACTTTTTAAATGTATTACTATGTCAAAAAATGCTTTTCCTATGAAAACTAGCTCCTAACTATAACTACCTACCGCCTGTAGGTAATATAAATGTACATCTTCATTATGATGCTAATTATAATAAACAAACAATGGACCAGAAACAAGAATTATAACAAAGGAGATTTTCATGTGCAGAAACTTCAGAAGTAAGTTCAGGGGATGAAGGACCCTCAAAACCCAGGCAAGGGATGGATTGTTCAGGAGAAATGCGTCTCCTCTGGATGACAACTCGGGGTAAAGGCAGAGGAGCATCCATGGGGTGAGAACAAAAAGAACTAGGCATAGCAGGAAAAAGCACAGGAAAGGATGCCAAAGGTATAAAGAAATAAAGGACTTGGAGGCTGATACAGATCCTCTAATGTATGACAATTTGGTTATCAATTTATCAACTAAAATCTTGACCCCAAAGCATATAAACTTACTCAACAAGGGTTGTACATTCTGCCTGACTAATGGAATGGACCAAGCGACAACTAGAGTGAATCTATATAAATTCTGTTGCAAACTTAAACTTAAGAAATATTTAGCAACTAAGAACCAGATGAGAAATAAGAAGGGAGACCGCCAAGCCATGGACAGGTGGGGATTTAGAATGGTTACCCATGCAGAGTTTAAATCGGGATCCCGTGGGGTCGGTATATTGGTCCACAAAACCTGCCCACTGGTGGTACAGAAAACCTGGTCAGATGACCAGGGCCGTTTCGCCAGCATGTCCTGTCAATGGGAGGGACGCAGATTTAACATGGTCTCTGTATACATTCCCCCAGCGCTTCACCAGGCGGCCTTCAAGGACCTGGATACATTTCTATTGGATCTCCCCGAGGGTGAGCTGATTCTAGGAGGGGACTTCAACGCAGTGGTGGACGCGGCGGTAGATAGGCAGCCACCTAGGGACACAAACAGACACAATCTGGCCCTCAGAGAAATCCTCGATGCGATGGGTCTTACTGACCTATGGCGGCTTAAACACCCCACAGATCACCAATACACTTTTCACTCAGGGGCACACAATAGTCTCTCCCGCATAGACTATTTGCTGACGCACACTATCACCCCGGAGAATGTGAGGGCAGTGGAGCACCTGCCTCGAGGCATCTCTGACCACTCCCCTATACAGCTCACTTATATGACGCAGCTGCCTAGTAGGCGGAGGATTTACCCATTCTATCCAGGTTACTTCCAGAATCCTAAAATAGCTAAGATCCTAACGAAATCCACCGAACAATGCTTTGTAGAGAATTTGCATTCAGTAGACTCGCCGAGCATCCTATGGGAAGCCTACAAGTCAGTGATCCGTGGTCATGCAATCTCCACCATTACACAACATAAACGGGAACGCAGGGAACACCTAGAGGCGCTGGAACTAGCAGAACAGCGGGCGGAGGAGGCGCACGTAGAGAACCCCACTGAAGATACAACACAAGCCTTAGCACTGGCGACCCAAGAACTTAGAGCATACGTTTGGGAACAAGCAAAAACTAGGCACACGGACACACTACACAAAGTATATGAGCTGGGGGATAAGACAGGGAGGATGCTGGCCTGGCTGGAGAAAAAAGAGAAAGCAAACAGATGGACAGCACAGCTGACACTAACAACCGACACTATTACAACTGACCCCTAACTTATAGTAGAGGAGCTAGCAACGTATTATGAGTGGGTCTACACAGCGTCAGTATAAGACAACTTGGAATTTTTGGGTAGTGTGGAGATGCCCACTCTGCAATTAGAGGACATGCAGGCACTAGAGGTAGACATCACGGCCAAAGAACTAGGGGTGGCCTTAACGGCCCTCCACACGGGAAAGGCCATGGGACCCAATAGCTTGCCAGTGGAACTGTATAAGAAGGTTGCAAAAACCATTACGCCCCACTTGCTAAATATGTACAATGACTGCCAGACGCAGGGACTACTGCCCCAGGATCAGAGAGTGGCGACGATTGTGGCAATACATAAACCGGGCAAGCCCGCGACGATAGTGTCATCCTACCGCCCGATATCGTTAATAAATGCGGAGGCAAAGATACTCGCGAAGGCGTTGGCACTCAGGCTGCAGCCACACCTTAAGACGTTAGAACATCCACATCAATCAGGATTCATGCCTGGTCGCAACAACTCCTTAAATCTACGACGCCTACATGGGGTATTAGCCCGATTGCCCTTGATAAAGGAAGACGCTGCCATCCACTCCTTGGACGCCACAATGGCATTTGACCTAGTTGAATTGCCATTCCTATTTGCAATCCTCCGAAAGATGGGGTTCGGCCCCAAATTCTGCGAATGGATTAAGCTACTACATACGACTCCTTTGGCACATGTGGTGGCGAATGGCCATATCTCTAGAGAGATCACATTGGGGAGAGGGACACGGCAGGGCTGACCGCTGTCGCTGCTCCTCTTTGCCCTCATACGGGAACCTCTAGCTGCATGGCTGCGGCAGGAGCCAAGGATACATGGGATTTGGTGGGAAGCGGACTGGGAGGACCTGCTCTCGTTATATGCCGACGATGCACTAATCTATATAACATCCCCAGGGGAATCATTGAAGGTCCTGATGGAAATCCTCACGACGTACGGGCTGAAGTCTGGATACACCATTAATTGGGCAAAGTCACTCCTATATGTGCTATATGGCCCCACACCTGGCTACATCCGGGTTGCTCGCTCCAAATTGCGACCAGGGGTTTTAAGTATTTATGGATATATACAACCCCACAAGACGCCACAATGGCATTTGACCTAGTTGAATGGCCATTCCTATTTGCAGTCCTCCGAAAGATGGGGTTCGGCCCCAAATTCTGCGGATTGATCAAGCTACTATATACGACTCCTTTGGCACATGTGGTGGCGAATGGCCATATCTCTAGAGAGATCACATTGGGGAGAGGGACACGGCAGGCCTGCCCGCTGTCGCTGCTCCTCTTTGCCCTCATACGGGAACCTCTAGCTGCATAGCTGCGGCAGGAGCCAAGGATACATGGGATTTGGTGGGAAGCGGACTGGGAGGACCTGCTCTCGTTATATGCCGACGATGCACTAATCTATATAACATCCCTAGGGGAATCATTGAAGGTCCTGATGGAAATCCTCACGACGTACGGGCTGAAGTCTGGATACACCATTAATTGGGCAAAGTCACTCCTATATGTGCTATATGGCCCCACACCTGGCTACCTCCGGGTTGCTCGCTCCAAATTGCGACCAGGGGTTTTAAGTATTTATGGATATATATAACCCCACAAGACAGGGTGTTCATAGAAGAGAACTTGACAAAACCCCTAGCACGGCTCAGGGAGGACGTCGGACACTGGGGGTCTCTGCCGTTAACGCTACTGGGGAGGGTGGGAGGACGTCGGACACTGGGGGTCTCTGCCGTTAACGCTACTGGGGAGGGTGGCGTTATTCAAAATGCTGGCACTTCCTAGATTTCTCTACGCCCTCCAAAATACCCCCTTCCCAGTCCCTCCTTCTTACTTTAAGGCTATAGAGGCCGAGATCTCCTCACTACTATGGGACGGTAGGCCTCCCCGCATAGCGCAACACAAGCTGGTACATAGTTGGTATGACGGCGGCATTGCCCTACCAAACGTAAAATTCTACTATTGGGCCTCGCAGCTAATGATCATAAACCAGTGGCTGCATGTCCCCCAGGACGAACTGGCATTTAGGCTGGACAGAACCCTTCTCCCTGTCGACAATTTGATGAAGGCCCTCTACACTACGGAAACATACACTTACAGGTCCCACCATGCACACGATCAAAATCTGGCACACCGCGCAAAGGGCATTGGGTTAGGAAGGAGTACTGACACTTGCCACTCCTCTCTGGGAGACACGGCGACTGGGCACCCTAGTAAACACTAAAGGGTACAGACAATGGGACCTCATAGGTATCAGTAAAATTGGTGACCTTCGGGTGCGGGGGGTGGATATCCTCACTTTTGCAGCACTACAAGATAAATATAATATGGGAGACACTGAACATTATCGATACATTCAAATTAGGCATGCTCTCCAAAGCGCATTTCCCCAAGGTACCAAATTGGCAGAGTCCTCACCCCTGGAGGACAGATTTCTCACAGACCACATGGATAAAAAAGCCATCTCACAAACTTATCGCAATCTGGTGAATAATCAACCAGACCACACACTGACTCTGCGAGGAAAATGGCAAATGGACCTGGGGGACATAGAGGATTCCGATTGGCTTGATGCGCTGGCATCAGCCCGGGAAGCGGCGATCCCGTCACGGCTCAAATTGGTACAACTTAAAGTGTTGCATCGGGTGTACTATTCCCGCACCATCCTACATAAACTCGGATACGCACCAGATCCATTTTGTCTTAGAGGATGTGGGCAAGTCGGAACATTTTATCACATACTGTGGGAATGCCCCAAAATACAATCCTACTGGGACCAGGTAATGACAGACATATCGGAGGTGGGGGGGCAGAGGTTCAACGGGAACCCCGGTGCTGCCTACTGAACATTTGGCAACCCACCGATCTCAACCAGGCACTGCAAAACTGGGCTACACTGGGCATGACACTTGCAAAACGGAATATTGCCAGAAACTGGGGCTCGGGATTACCGCCTACATTGCAGCAGTGGGAAACAGACATGAGCATTGCCACGGTGGCAGAGAGAGCGGTATATACTCATAGAGGATGTCCCAAGAAGTGGTCCAGAATATGGGGGAAATGGAATGAGTCCCGGGGGAATATCTGCGATCCGCCACACGCAACAGGGGCCCCAGACGACAGTCCATGAGTGGTGGAGAGACGAGATAGACAGTGTGTAGGCTGTGTACGAAGTTCTAACTGTGAGGGGATTGTGCAGGGACCGACGTTCTCTGAACTATTGTAGTGTTGCTGGGACATAATGGGCTGACATATATGTAATGCAATATTGAGGGCTCTGATTAGTTACTGCTGGAGATGATTATAGTTTAAAGATGTTGGTGAAATTATGCTTGTATGATTATGAAATGCCAATAAAAAGTTTAATTAAAAAAAAAAAAATGAAGGGAGACCGCCGAGTGTTGTCATCATTAACAGCAGAGGATATAATACCACTTAGAACACTCCATAGTTTGGACTTGGAGAATGAAAATCAAGGGCCTGTAGGAACAGCGGAAAAAATGACGGATAAGGAATAATGTTCCCTAATGGGTATTGAAACTAATCAATCAGTGAGTAGCAAATGCATAGCTAAGTCGAAATTCTGCCCCCAGTTCCCACCAGGCAACAGGATAGATACCTTTTATGAGCTCATGATTGAAGACTGTAAGAGAGAATAAGCACAATTATCAGAAGCAATATAACATGAGTGCTGAGGACTGGTGGGCTTTGAAAGATCTAAGGGATGATGAAAATGTCATCATAAAACCATCTGATAAGGGTGGCAACGTTGTTGTAATGCACTGTCAGAGATCAAAAGACTATAGAATGATTCCATCAATTATGAAAAACTTAAAGAAAACTTTATTAAACAGATCACAGTAGTGTTCCACAACAAGCTAGATGAATGGCATACATGACAATGATGAAATACAATATCTGGTGATTCATCATCCCATTATTCCAACAATATATGTCCTTACAAAAGTGCACAAAAGCCTTGACAACCATCCAGGCCGTCCCATCGATAGCTCTTGTGGTTCGTTGCTTGAAAACATATCAAGATTTGTGGACATTTTCCTATTCCCTTATGTTGTGGATTTACCATTATATATCCACGAGTTGGGTAACAATATACATCTGTTATTTTAGCGCCAAGATGCCCCGTTGCTGGGGTGAAAATGCGCTTTACAAATACACATGTTATGTTATGTAATACTGGGTTGCAGAGTGTATATGGTCAGATGAGCACAAAATAAGATTGGGGAAGATTGCTTTCTGGGTACATTATATTAACGACCTGTTTCTAATATGGCAAGGAGAAGTTGAGGAGTTGGAGTGTTTTTTAAAATCTTTGAACCACAATGCTCTTAAACTAAAATTCACATACACCATCAGTAAGCAGGAAATTGAATATTTAGACAGACAAATCTACATTGAGGATGGGAGGATCTGTACCACCCTGTTTCGTAACTGACTGCTGTAACATTATTTTGACTGCTACCAGTGCACTTCCCAAGGCATTGAAATGCAGTGTGCCATATGGAGAGTTTATAAGGACATGGAGGAACTGCTTGGAAGACAATGTCTTTGAGGCACAGCTCAATGTAATGTATTTTTTTAAAACATTATTTTGATTATTGCAGTTAGTGAAAAACATAAATACCGCAGTTCATCGAAATACTTATATCATTAATATACATGATAGATAATACATGCCAGTCAAATATAGATAAATTGGAACCTACACATACATGGCGTTGCCAACAATAGGACCTCTTCATGTTGATTTAACAATGCTACCTCTTAAAAATGAAAAAAGACCCCAAACTCTATAATGTTTGCAATCACAGTGTAAACCTACTTCCCACCCCGAATTTGAAAAAATATGACTGTAGCTCCTACCCTTTGTGAATATAATTTTTATTTTGCTTCAATTTATTCAGTTGCTGTATTGAATGATGCTAAAGTTAGACTAAAAAAGCTAAAAAGAGAAAACTTATTGTTCCAAAAATGTCAAAAAGTGTATTGAGCCAAAAGAAAGAGATGCTGAGGTTTGTGCCCAACTTCAATATATCAAGTCTGGTTATAAAGTAGACTCTGTCAAATAATTGGAAAATGATCAGATATTATGAAGATCTTTGAAGGAGTGAATCAACAGAATTGGCTTACAACACTTGGCGTTGTGAAATGTCATAAATGCAAGGCATGTAGATATAGTGAAAACCAAGTGGATATTGAAATTCACACTGGCCAGAAAAAGAGAATCAAGGTAAGAATACTCTGTGAGACAATACATGTGGTGTATTCTGAAATGCAGATGTGGAAAACAATATATTGGCAGTATAGTAAAAAAAAGAAATTCAGATTTTACAACACATAAGAGCATTCATTCACAGAGATTATAAGTACATCATGTCAAAACACATCTGGAAGGAACATGGTGGTAATATAAACAACTTGACATTCTCTGGCATTGAACACATTCCGTTGAGGATTAGAAAAGGAGATAGAGAATTGACTCTGAGAAAGGCAGAGTCTAAATGGATTATATTGGTTGGAACTGAGATTCAGTGGGGCCTGAATACTGATGCAGAGTTATACACATTTTTCTAAAAGATTGTTAAAAAGTAACTAAGGTGCAATTATCGGAATGACATACAGGTTAATTATCGATTTGAGAAAAAAACGTATGTCAAATTGATTGAGATACTTAGTTAATGTGTATTTAGGTCTGTGCAGAGGATCTTTCCTGTAGTTGTTTAAGACGATTCTCAGAATGAATTCACAGTCATGAAATGGTTAGAACTAGTGAAATGAGTATGTGGCTATGTGTAGTTTGAGTCTTGTATTTGGGAGATTCAATTTTTGCTTCTTTTTCCCTTTCTTTCCCTCTATACAAGTAAGTGATCAAGTATTCATTAGTGTCCATTAGTGATAAACAGTGTGTATTTTACATATCATTTCTTGGATGTCGATGTATTAAGAAATGAGGTGAAGATCCCTACATTGTCTATTAGGTAGGATGTCTGGTTACTTTAAACTATTGAAGATTATTTGCACCAGCAATTTATCCGAGGTTGGATTGAGTATGCAACCTGGAGAGGGGTGTTTGCGGTTATCCTGGGTGACTTATGCAGGTTTGGCAATCATTAAATAAGAAGGTTGAGGAGTTGGCTCTTCTACATCATTCATCCATAAGGGGTTGTTCTTTTATGCTCATTTTGCACATTGCCTTTTTTATGTAAAAATGAAATATGGCAATTTTGCGAATTTGCACAGTATAAAAGAATTGCCTTGAGACTGGAGTAACTAATGTCATTTCTCGCAAGAAATGCACATGCAGGGGCGTGCGCACATGCGCAGTTTTCGCAAGATGATTGACCCAAGTAGGAGAGAGACGACGAGGAAGAGGAGGAGGAGGAGGAGGACAGCCCGGGGATGCCACAGTACAGGTAAGTGTTTATTTTGTTGTTTTTATTAATGTATAATTACTTTTTAATAGGGGGGAGGCATGCGCTGGCCAACTACGCCCTGCTGCGGAGCCAGCTGTTTGCCCTATACTCCGCGATCTCCGCGGAACGTGGAGTAGGTAAATCTCTGCACACTCCGCGGGGAGAATCGGAGTTCTCTGCCCGCCCTTACTTCTGAACCCTATGATAATGATGGCACTAATTTAGCAGAAACTAATTTCAACAGTGTCTCAAAAGAGAACTTGTTTGTGCTCTTAAATATTGTTCGAAAAGCACCTTGCAGAGAGGCTAATTTTGGTTTTAATTAATTCAGGTGTAGTAGGTGTCCTCCTTTGTTATCCAACCAGCAGCCCGGTTATTTATATTGGTTCGTGATGGCCATGCCATGGTTGTCAAGATGCCATTGATTTTGTTTTGTCTTTTCCCGACCAAAGATAACTATGTTTGTTTTTTCATAGTTAATCTGCATGTCGTTTGCCAGGCAGTGCGTGGCCAGGGCATCTAGCAGTCTTTGTAGCCCTGAGCAAGATGACATCGTCCACATACAGCAGTGAAGAGATGTGTTGATTCGCCAGTTTGGAAGCATGACTCTTGACTTGATTTAGTGCAGGAACCAGGTCACACATATTCAGATTAAAAAGGGTGGGTGCTAATACGCACCCCTATTTGACCCCTTTACCCATGTTGATTTTGTCAGAAACTGCCTTGTGTCATCCTAGTTTTACTCTCGCCCACCCGTTGGAGTAGAACAGTATAATACCTTGCAGTAATGGTTCTGGGAGTTTAGCCCACAGTAGGTGATGATTGACACAGTCGAAAGCTCTACTGTAGTCAATAAATCAGCAGAACATCTCTTACTTTTAATTAATTTGGCGGGTGGCAAGCATCCTTATAGCTATCAGATTGTCTGTAGTGCCCGCTTGTGTTCTCCAGTTTGTTTGAGGCAAAGCAGGTTGTTTGACTTAGCCCAGTCTTGTAAATCCTCAGGTAATAGCGAGGCAAAATACTTTGCCCCAATGTCCAATAATGCAATATGTCTGTAGCTGTCTGTGAGAGAGATAGGGCCTTTTTTGTATATGGGGTGGAGAATCGAGCCTTGCTAGGACGAGGGCACTCTATGCTGCACTATGCATTTCTTGAATACATTTTGCAATATCCCAGACCAGAAATTGATGTCCTGTTTATAAATTGAAGTCGGATGCCATTCATGACACACTGTCTCCCCTACCTTTTCGAATTAGCGTTTCAATTCTGCCTGTGGTTATAGCTGTTGCGTATTTGAGGCTTCTGGCCGCAGTTGATGATGGCGATGTTTGTACCAGGTTATGTACGGTTAAGGCTAGTGCTTTGGTGGAATTCATGGAACAAGCATTACTCTATATCAGCTCCACAAGCAGGAAATTGATCTCCCGGAATTTACTTATGGGTAGTACTACAGGCAGATTAGCAAAGAAGTTTAACAGACTGTGCAAAGCTACCATATTAGCGATCGCCACCACACATATTGTGAGCGCCTTCCAGAACCCTTATCAGCAATCGTAAAGACGCAGTTGCCCCCACCACATTACCCTCCAAGATATCCATTTCTTCCTGGTACAGCTGGACCCGCAAATACCGTAAGGACGTGGTTTTCCATCTCAACCCTCTGTGATCCTGTGGCACCTTCCCCATAATACTCATCTTCTGCCAATTCACACACAGACCAGACAGTTCTCCAAACTCATTGAGAATCCGGAAACTCCATCCACTTCCTCCCGCCTATCTTTGAGGAAGAGGAGCAAATCGTCAGCATACAAGGCTTGATGATCTTTGCTCTTCATCATCCTAGTGCCTTCATACAATTTGCTCTGTCGTGGCCCTACATGCGAGGAGCTCCACTGCAATAGCAAAGAGGAGTGACTACAACAGGCACCTGTCTCAGTCCCCGTTCCACAGTGTATGCACCTGATATTATACCCCTGAATGCATCCTCACTGTGAGTGTGGTATACAAGAACCTGGTCCACTCAGTAAATCCCTTCCCAAACCGCGTCACATCCATCACCGTGGACAGGTAATCCCAGTCCATACTATCAAACGCTTTCTCAATGTCCACTGCTAGCACTGATGCCTAAGTGTTAACGGTCTGGGCCGCCATAAGCAAAGCTGCAACCCTCCTCATATTCATGGCAATGGTACAGTCCAGTAAAAATCATGTTTGATCCCAGTGAATGAGTCGGGGCATATGAGGCATCAAACATGCCACCAATATGCTGCTGAGAATCTTATAATCCACATTCATCAGGAACAGTGGCCTATAAATCCACCAAGTCCTGAGGGGAGGGTCCCGATTTAAGCAGAAGAACTATTGTCTCCCTTGTAGTCGCCGGAAGCATATAAGCTTCCTTGGTGTGTCTGTAGACTTCTGCCAATTGCAATGTTCGCTGCATAGAATTGCACAAGGAAACCCATCTGTGGCTAACATTTTCCCCCAGCCATATCTTTAATCTCTGTCCTCACCTCTACCTCAGTAACAACTGTGCCCAGTGTCTCAGCCGTTCCCAGTAGAACTGATCTCAACGTCAGATGTGCCATGCATCCCCAACCCTCTACGGGTACCCATGTCTCTCTCCATGCGTAGAGGGTGATAAAGAAAGGTTTACACAGCTCATTGACTTCCCCCTGTTTGTAGAACTGCCCTCCCTTGCACGCTTTCCAATTCCAAAATCTGAGATCCCCTCTTGGTGGGGTATGCCAGCCATGCCAGCAAAGACCCAGCTTTATCATGTTCCACATATACATCTGTACCATGTATGCCTTGTAATCTAACAAAGAAGCTTTTCCACCAAAGCTGCAAGCTCCTCCTTCTTATCGAACAGGGACTGGTGGAGGTCTGAGTTGCCCCAATTCTCCTTTCCAAACTCCCTGACCAAAGCTTCCTGACCATCAACTTCCTGCAGCAGGGAACGGCAAACCCTGTAGCGTACACCATGCACTACCCCCTGAGCACTGACTCGCAAGCCTCCCATTCCACTAGGACAGAAGAGGCTGTCCTGTCATTGTCAAGAAAGTAGATGTGTATTCCCTCCCCTATGGTATGCTGGAACACCGGGTCCTAGAGGTTTTCAACCTTGAGCTTCGAGCTAGGTGTACAGGTCCAGGCAGAGACCAAGTCCACCGTTAGCATTATTGGGTTATGGTCAGAGATGGTCTTGGTGAGAAATTATGATCCCATTACACAAGTGTGGACAGTAGGAGTACAGAGGAAAGTGTCCAGTCTCACATGCAAGTCGTTTAGAGTTGAGTGGAACGAATAGTCTCTATCGTGCAGGTGGGACACCCTCCAAGTGTCTATTAGCTCCCAGTGTGTTTGCCAGTTGTGGAACGTCTTCGCTATCCGGTAAACCAGGAAGTCCCTCAAGGGTGGGTGTGACCGACCCGTCAGTGGGACAGCGATGTAGTTAACCCTCCCATGATAATAGAATGGTATCAAACATGTTGGAATCATACGAGGTATGATTCGATTCCATGCACTGTAAAGCTCCTCTGGGAGGCCCTCACTGCTCCCAGTACCAGTCTTCTAGACCCTGACAACACAACATGGCTGCTGCCGACTAGAGACACGATTCTGCCCTCCTGCTCGTGAGCCAAACTCGTGCAGGGGAAGGCAGAACAATAGGTATCCTGTCACAGGGAGGTGTGACCACCTCCCAGACAGGGTTTTAGTGTATTGGAATAGGGTGGGGGCGCTGGCCAGCTTGAATGGCACATTTGGTCCCCACCTTGCACAGTCCAGTTCAAACCAGCTCAGGGAGCCGTTGCCCCTGCTCTGGCGCGAAACTGGACAAAGGACATGGGAGTATCCTCCTCACTGTCCGACCCTATTGTAAGAAAAGGGGTCAGGCAGATCAGGTCGATTACCCCTTTTCAAGGTTTGCCCGGCGTTAGCCGCCTCTCACCCAACTCAAGGTTTACCAAAATAAAGAGGCAGGCGCTGGAGACTGGAAGACAGGAAACAGGAGTTTATTCCGACGGAGCAGAACACGTCAAATCAGACAACGATCGATTTGTTGTGTTGTGGTACCTGATCAGGCGCCGGGACGCCCCTTGGCTGGGGCAGCTGCGCGCCTTATAAAAACTACTAACATAACATAACATAACATAACAACAGGGTATCTTCTCGAGGTGCTCTCTCGGCATCTCTGAGGCCTGGCCTCTTATACACAAGTTTATTACTTTATTACGCACATTGCATCAATAATGTGTCTTTGAAGTAAAGGAAGACCTCCTCGGAATCCCCGGTTCGTGTCCGTTCCCACACACATCTACAGTAGAGTTCCCACGCCGATCTCAGCATGTGATGGCTATCGCGCAGCTGGACGTTTCGCTGGGAACGGGAAAAGTGGGCGATCAGTCGGATCTAGGGGTGCGAAGGTATTGATCAATCCCCGCTCCTTTGATGCGGGGCGAGTTCCTACTGTAGGGGCAATAAACTACAGCTGCAAGGCCAGGGGGTGGTCTGGGAATGGTTCGGACAATGGACGAGGAGGAAGAGGTCATCAAAGGCCCGTACGTGTGAAAGAGAGGAAAGGAGTGCGAGGGTTCCGTGCGGGACGTGGCTCTGAGGCAGGGTCGCGCTGGAGGTGTTTTTTTATGGTCCAGGCAGGAGAGATCGGGGGCTGTCAGAGCGCGGGGGATGCTTGCGAGGCCGAGGAGTGAAGGGGGAGACGCGCTGGCTATCGGTAGTGGACAGAGAGGCCCTGGCAAACAATATGGCGGCTGCTTACGCGCACGTACGAGTCTGGAAAGGGACAAGATGGCGCCGATAATGTTTATGCCACAGTCTAGATTTCAACAGTCCTCCCTTTTCAACATATCTAGCCAGCTTGTCAATTTACGTCTATCCCCATTATATTTCGTATTTCAATGTCATATAAAGCTTTCATGTGTTCAGTTTCAGAGTCCAGAGTCTTAGGGCAAATACAGTTAGCAAAAAGCGAGCACAGAGGTGGCAAGCATTGAATACCCAGGCAGAATCCACATATTACGACAATCGGTATCAATATGATCATGAATAACCTCCACCCCCAGTCCTTTACAGTACTCCAGAACCAACTTCCCAGCGACCATTCTTCTTGTTCCTGATGAACCTCTGAGGAAAGTCTATGGAGGTGTTCAATGGCTTTGTAGACTGAGGGCGAATTGTCTGGTACGTAGGTGCAACAGCTAGACCCGATGATACGGCATGCTCCTCCACGATCTGCGAGAACCACGTCTAGAACAAGGCGGTTCTGAAGGGCTACCAGGCGGACCGCCTGGAGCTCAGCCGTGTTGTTCGTGAGGATGCCAGCTGTAATGTTCATTGTCGTTTCAACTGCCTGGGTCAAATGTCGGATGGCACGACTGTTCGCCATCGGACCCCAAAGAGGAACAAGTCCTTTCATTGCATCCAAGAATTGTGCTCCAGTGGAGTCGGCCTGCTCGATGTCCTTTGCTCGTCTCTGTCGGTGATGGTTTGCCGGAGCCACATAGGTTGGAGGAAGGATGAAGGCTATGTAGCAGGTACCTCCCCAGCCCTTTGGGAGCCAGGTGTAGGCTTTCGTACCACAGACGAAGTACATGTTTGGAGAGGTGACAAAAGAGGGTGGGTCGGTTGAGTACAAAGTTCTGGTGATGCGGCAAGTGCTGTGACCCACCATTTGTGTCTCATGGCCTGTGATGCATACGAGGCCTGAGCCATTGACGACAGATAGGGCCACAGTCAGGGTGGCAGCCGTTCATTTCCGGAGGTAGGAGAAGGTGGGTCTGGCTGGATTGTTGAGTATTTGCATCTCCACCATTTCATTAGCGGGGATGTCCATGTGGATAGAGTCGTTGGAGGTCAGAGGGCAAAAGGGAGCAGCATTTCTTCCTGTTTTGTTCAGCCAGACCCCATGATAAAAGTGAGACATAGTCTTGCCGGAAGTGGAATTGTCCCTGTAACTCTCTTGCAAGAGGACCAGCCAAGCAAGACAGGAGCCATGAATGGAGAAAGGGGAAGGGATGAAAGGGATGGAATGTCCGGTGGCATGTGGTATCAACCCACAGATCCAGCAATTCATGGCATTCGCAGCAAGGTTGTGTTGGTGCAGTAACTGTACGAAGGAGTTGTTCCAGAACTCCTTACGCCTTTCTTGGATTTGAGGTGAAAGAGAGACCAGGTAGTGTTCTTTCATGGTGGTAGGCTGTGCAGTCGTTAGAAATGTCTTATGAGCCGGTGCGTTCTCTTCCACGATCCAGAAGGTAGTCATGAGGAGGAGGCAGAAGAGAAGAGTGATAAGAAGAGCAATAGTCTTTGAGCTGTGCAACCTGTCAGTTTTCGGGTTCCTGTAGCGGGTCTTCGGATGTCCGGTTGCTTCCATCATCTTCGCATCGGGCGCTTACATCATCTTCAAGGTGCTCATTAGTGGGCGGAACCACAGACTTCGTTTGGCTTCTCTCCTGGCAGCCCTCGTAGTGTTGGCCCGCCGCTCTGAGAATCGTAACTTAGTCAGTGGTCTGCTTAGCCGAAGCTCCCTCCTTTCGCCGCAGGTTATACCCTTCTCTGGATGGTACAGTGGGATCAGGGAACTTTGCCAATTCGAGTGTCTCTGTTTCAGGGTAGCAGCTCAGAGATGGTCGGTCTTTGTGCATGAGCTCTTCTTGGGTGGTCACGTCTTCGGTCGATGTCAGGGTCGGAGAGATTTTCTCGCAGTGATGTGCATGCAGCCAATTTCGCTTCCCCTCCACTCGAAGAGCTGTTCGGGTGGTGATCAAGACTTGCCAGGGGCCCGTCCAGCGGGGCTCCAGACTCTTCTCCCGCTGGAAGTACCGAATCAGGACGAAATCTCCAGGCTGGATGGTATGTCCGGGGCCCCTGGAAGCATCGGGGATGGCCTGCAGCACCTGATGATGAATAACAGATAGTGTTTTAGTTAGGTTATACAGATAGTCAGACATTAGGACGTCCGGGACGTCGTGAATAGATGTCAGTTTTGGAGCAGACCAGATACTCATGGGTCGACCAAAAACGACCTCGTAAGGGGTCAAGTGGTGTCTGGTGGGGGTGGAGCGCATTGACAGCAGTGCCAGGGGAAGAGCGTCTGGCCATTTTAGTCCTGTGGTAGCCACTATTTTTGCCAGTTTGAGTTTCAATGTGGCATTGTGCCGTTCGACCAGTCCAGCAGATTGGGGGTGAAAAACTGCGTGGAATTTCTGTCGTACCCCCAGCCCCTTTAGGATAAGCTGGATAACCTCGGCTACGAAATGGGGGCCATTGTCACTCCATAAAATACGGCAAAGGCCGTAGCGAGGGAAGAACTCTTTCAGTAGTACTTTTGCAGTGGCAATGGCAGTGTTGTCACGAGTCGGGTAGGCTTCCACCCACTTGCTAAAAGCGCACACAACAACAAGTACATACTTCAGTCCTTGACATCTCTCTAACTGAATATAGTCCATCTGAAGGACCTCAAATGGATGGTTGGGACCCCAAACCCTCCCCGGGGTACGACAGCTCCTTTCCCAGGGTTGTGTTGTAGACAGACTAGACACTGCTGGACTAATCGTTTGGCTGAGTCAGCAATTCTATAGTTATGCCAAACTCGGGAGACAAGTTCGGTCATAGGGGCAGATCCTATGTGTGCAGGGGAATGGGCCATCGTCAGTATGGGGATCAAGTACGAGTTGGGGAGCAACCATTTATTCGTGCCTTTTGTCCGCCAGCAGCCTTCATCGTCCTTTAATCCCACCCGTGCCCATTCAGTCAATTCTTGTGGTGAGCTGGCCATTTGGATGTCCCTAATAGTTTCCCTAGTGTCCGTCCATTTTTCTGCTTGTGACCTAGTCACGTACACGCGAGTCGTCGTCCTGTTCTCGGCTGTGGTTCGGGCAGTGATGTCGGCCAGTGCATTTCCCCGTCCAATGATGTCTGTCACCCTTTTGTGTGCCTGACATTTGATCACAGCAAGTCGTTTGGGAAGGAGAACTGCTTCAGTCAGAGCGGAGACTAGATCTCCATGTAGGATGGGCGTGCCGTGTGAGGTCAGGAATCCCCTTTCTTTCCACAGGAGCCCAAAATGATGAACCACCCCGAAGGCATACTGGCTGTCCGTGTAAATGTTTGCTGTCGTCCCTGCCGCTAGGATACATGCTCGTGTGAGGGCAATCAGTTCTGCCGCCTGGGCGGATCGTTGCGTGATGCGGGAGGTTTCAACTACAGTTCGGGCTGTGGTAATTGCATAGGCAGCTGAAGTGGTGCCGTCGGGGAGTTTAATGCAAGAGCCGTCTACCCACAGCTCTCCGTCAGGATCTGGGAATGCCGTGTCGCGAAGGTCAATTCTACTTCTAGTCTGTTCGTCCGTGAGGGTCACGCAGTCATGTATAGGGGACACACCGGGATCATTCTCAGGCAGGGGCAATAAGGTGGCTGGGTTCAGTGTGGTGCATCGTTTCAACGTGATGTGGGGCGCAAGCAGTGTCAGCTCGTACCCAGTCAGTCGTCCGCTAGTAAGGTGCTGTGTCTTAGTCTGGTTTAGGAGGGTGTCAACGGCATGGGGTACTAAAACCGTGAGGGAATTCGAGAGTACGATCCCCTCACTCTGTCGGATAGAGACAGCAGCAGCAGCTACTGCTCGAAGGCAGGCAGGCAAAGCTCTCGCTACGGGGTCAAGAGTGGTATAGAAATAGGCACACAGGCGTTGCTTGAGACTAATGGTTTGAGTCAGGACAGACAAAGCGCATCCCTCCCTTTCGTGAGTGTAGAGAGAGAAAGGTTTTGTATAATAAGGGGTTCCTAGGACTGGTGCTGAACAAAGGGCGTCTCGTAGTTCCTTGAAGGAGGATTGGCATTCAGGGGTCCAAGGGAGCGGGAAAGGAGCATCTTTAGCCAGTAGGGAAAGTAGTGGTTTCGCAATGAGGCTGAAATTTGGCAACCATTGTCGGCAGAAGGAGGTGAGACCTACCAAAGAGCGGACTTGCTTCTGGGTTTTAGGGATAGGGGTCTCTAGAATTGCCTGAATTCGATCTGGTGTGAGTTTTCTCCCATCTCTGGACAGGAGGTGGCCTAGGTAAGTGACTTGAGGTTGGCAGAACTGCAACTTCTTCTTGGAGACCTTGTGGCCATTTTCCGCGAGGAAGTGCAGGAGTTGGATGGTGGCTGTGACTGCAAGTGGGGTGGTGTCGGCCGCCAAAAGGATATCATCGACGTACTGTATCAACACCACTCCATCCGGCAATTGGACTGCATCCAGCTCTCTCTTGAGGGCCTGGCTGTAGATGCTTGGACTTTCAGTGTAGCCCTGGGGTGCTCTGCAAAATCTATATGAGCGGGATTTTAAAGTGAAGCCGAAAAGGTAGTGGCTGTCTGGGTGGATGGGGATGGAGAAGAATGCGTTCTTGAGATCGATCACCGTGAAGGTGGTGGCGGTGGAAGGAATCAGGGTCAGAATGGTGGTGATGTCTGAGACTACAGGGTACTGAGGTACAACCACTTTGTTGACTTCTCGTAGGTCGATGATGAAGCGGTACGCTTTTTCATCTCCCTCACCCTGCTTCTTTATAATGGGTAGGATAGGGCTGTTGCAAACATTGCTAACTACTTCTTCTACCACTCCTGCATCTACCAGAGACTGGATGATTTTTACCAATGCCTTCTCGCCTTCGGGCGTTATCCGATACTGTGGGAGTTTTGGGAGCATTGCGTCCTGTCGAACAGTTATGTGTACAGGTTCTATCATCATGCGTCCTACGTCCGAGTCAGTCTTTGCCCATAGGTACAGGGGTAGGGTGTCGAGTAAGGACAGGTCAGCGTCAGTGATAGAAAACATGCGTTGTGCGCGACAGGACCCGAGCAGCGTTGGGTTGTCATACAGAATGACTCGAACTCCGTCTTGTGAACACCTAATAGTAGCTCGAAAATGTTTCAATAAGTCAAGTCCCATAATGGCGTCGGGGGTGTTGGAGGAGAGCAAAAACGTCGTGTCAGTGGCGTTATTGTCCAAGTTAAAGGAGATCGGTGTGGACAAGGGATTAGTGGAGGGCGTTCCATCAAAACCTATTGATGTCACATGTGAGCCAGACAAGGGTGCCCTGGGAATCAATCGTTTAGACAACGCACTACGTGTTGCACCAGTATCTACCAGAAATGGAGACTTCGTACCTAGGACCTTAGCGGTGACATAAGGACCTTGCTGGTCAACATAGAGCTCGACTGGATCCCTCCCTTGCCCTTGGCAGTCCTATGCAAAGTCGTGGGCATTTTCGCAGTCAGACTGTTGGCACTGATTCTGTCGGGGACGGTCGAACGTGTTCGGTCTGCTCGGTTTGTCATTGTTGATGTCGTTAGTGTGCCCTCGCCCCTGTCCTCTATTTTTTGGCCCACCCGCTACGTCTCTTGTGTTCTTATTTCTGAGTGCTTCTTGCAGAACTGGACATTGAGATTTCCAATGGCCAAATCCTTTGCAAAACGCACACTGGTTCTCATCGAGGTCCGTTCGTGGAGCACCGGGTGCGGGTGTGTGGTCTCTAGGGGGTGGATTTCTAGGAGCATTCGACTGGTAGTTCCCTCTATACTGTTCCCTTCCTATAGTCACCCCTTGCAACTGAGCAATCATCACTCTCTCTTTCAAGTCCTTCTTCTTTTTCTCAGTCGCTATGTGGAAAAGTAAATTTTGCCATGTTTTGTGTCCCTACGTGTTCCCCATCTTATGTTATATGTGCATGATTAATATGCATATGTATTCCCCATGATCGATTAAAGACGCAATTACAGTTGTGTCCAACTCTAGTATGCCAGTTTCCAGTTCTCGTGAAAGCTACGAGTATTAGGCCTATGTAAAGCTACATTGCCACGTTTCTCAGTGTGCACGTTATTTCATTGAAAGTCCCCGTTTCTAGGCCTCAAAAGGGCCCGGACTCAGATTCAGCTCCTGTCTCCTGAACCCTCTCCGAGGAGCGATACAGCCCCCACCTGTATCCCTGACCCTTCACTTACTTCCTGCCTCACAGTGCCCGGCTCGGCCTGGCTCTGCCTGCCAGTCTGCCAAGAGTATGTTATGATTCTAATTATCAGTCCAGCCCTCCTTCTCTGCATTCCTAAGCTACTGAATCGCATCAATAGTTTCAGTCATCGTCTAGTCTTTACGTCTCCATGTAAGAGAAATACTGTATTAATGGTCATTTAATATTCCTCAACACACACTACATGTAGAATAATGCATGCACCAGTCTTAGTGTCTGTTAGCCTTTGCCCTGATAACTTTTGGATTCTATCAACATGTTCTCTAAACATCAGATACTAGATAGTGTTTAGGTACATGTCGCTCTGACTCTCCAGACTTTCGTCTCTCCTTCTAGCTCAGAAGTCATAGCCCCCAGCTTCTCCCTAGTAACACGTCATTGCCAGCTTGCGCGCACCACTAGGTTAGAGGTCCCGGCTCCTTAGGTAGCCCCCTCCATGTTTCCGCCCCATTTGTGACATATTCCGTTACGTTTACATCACATGTCTATGTATACGCCCTGTTCACGCCTCTTGTTACACCTTCTTTCTGCCTTATCTTTCGCGACTGCTACAGGCCCTGCCCACTGCTACGCCTATTGTATTGAACATCATGTATTTTGTTTAAGTATATATACTTGTGCACTGTTATTAAAGGTTACCATTCCCATTCCTTTGTCCCTGCCCCGTGCAGCGCTGCCATCCTATTCCCGTGCAGGTTGTCCTGTTCCTGTCCTTTATGCTGTATTAAACCTGCAAACTCCTACTACCTCGAATCTTGACTCTTATTTATTGAGCTATCTGATATTGTATATCTAGTCAAAAATAGAGGTATTATTTATTTATTTACCACATAATGGCGCCCGAATAGGGACTTGCCCTTTCCCCACGCGCCGGTGAAGCCACGCAAGCCCCCTGATCCTCTGCAGCCGTGACGGAACCATACCGGCCACGTGCAGATATTTCTGCTTCAAGTATCCCTCAGGCCCACGGAGGAGACGGAGGTTGCGGTCCAGCGTCCAGACGAGGCGGTGGAGGAACGCGGCGAGTCCCGACCAGAGCCCAAGCCGAGAGTCCAAGGTCCGAGGTATCCGGAGGCCCACCTGTAACTGAAGTCCGAAGTTCGTCCGTCCGTCGTCGTAGCAGTCCAGTCCAGTCCGAGGCCTTCCGTTCTTGCTGCCCGGTGAGTACCGTTGCTGGGGTAGTATCTAGACAGGGTCAATTGCATTGTCTCTGGTACGTGGGTTTGGGTACACAGATCCAACACGAAGTGTCCACTTAGGTGGATGCGGGTCCTGACGTGTCTCTTTATGAGACCGGTAAGTTTCGTACTGTTTTAGCAGTGCATCTCGTTTCTGTTCTAGTCCGTTCTGTTCTCGAGAAATTCATGTATTCTGTTTCCAGTATTCCAGGTAGTATTTTGTCCGAACTGTTATTTTAAATGTCATTCATGTATTTCAATGTCGTGGTATGAAAGTGGTGTACCTTCAGTAATTATCGTGTTCATTGTGTATTGTAATTGTGTCTAGACTCCAGCCCAGTCATGCCATTGTTTTCAAAGTTACGTCAGTTAAGAACTAGAAAAGGTCTGTTAGAAGAAGCAGTTCCTGTCCCGCCTAGGGACAGTCCAGGTCATTTTATGTATCAAAAGCATGGCATAAGTGCCATATTATATCTAGATTTGTGGGTGGAGTACACCAAACAGTTAGAAGAAAAGTATAGATGGCCCGTATCGGGTACATGGGATGCCGAGTGCATCATGCGAGTAGAAGAAGCATTATGGAAAAAGAAAGCCAGACAGTCACAGAAAGATGCCATCGAGTTATGGCGCAAAGAATCTCATAAAAGAACCGAAAAAGAAATCAGAAAGTCAGAATTAAGTAGAGAATCCTTAGAAAGAGCCCAAGAAAGGGAATTAATCGAAATAGGTGAACGAGTTAAAACCGAACAGTCAGACAGACAGAGGAATGCCCTCATTAAGGGTATGTATCCTCTTCTTGCCGAGGGCTTGCCAAAAGCAACCCCGGAAGCATCCAGTAATTTTCCGCCACCCTTAGTTCCGACCAAGCTACGTCACAAACCGACCGCAGCTGATATTTTTCTCTCGTCCTATTTGGACGACACAGTCCCAGAATATGCAAATCCTGTTCCGCCAGCTCCTGTAAATAATGTAAATCCTGCTCCTCCAGTCACTGGGGCACCTGTTACAGCACCTGTTACGGTACCCCCGGTCCAGCCTACATTACAAGTACCCGCTACACTGGTCACTCTGCCAGCACGAAGAGTATCAGTCGACGATTCCAGTTTAGGGGCCGCGGGAGGAGGTCCTCCGGGAACCCCGCCGCCACACAAACGTGTAACGTCAGTCGAGTTACATGAACGTGCGTTACAGCGCACGCCCAAACATCAGTCTGTTGCAGATATCAGACGAGCTCTTACCGAATGCCGTTATGATCCGGTCCCAGGTGATGATAGTATGGTTATATATTCATTACGTGTAAGACGGGTGACCGAGTATTTGGACACCCTACCGAATATGAAAGAAGATCTAGACAGAATGTATCGTTTCATTCGTACAGGACAAGATCCAGAAAGTATTGGTGAAGTCATGTCTCACAGAAAATCTGAGATCCAGTTCATGCTGTTAAAGTTTCTGATCAATTGTTTAATTAGGGAACAAGATTCCCCGACTAAAGATCCGACCGAAATGAAAGTTCTGACAAGGTGGAGTGATAATATAGCCGAGGGTAAGCACAAGACACTCAATAGTATAGAGAGTATGTACAAGAAAATACGTAAAGAAATAATAAGGTTACACGAACAACGCAAAGAAGCTCTAGGAAGCGAGAAAGAAAATGACTCTCCTACTGAAGAGGTAGACGACGAGAACACCGCCAGAATAGCGTATGTAGGTAAATCTAGATTTCCAGACCGACATTTACGCCTAGAACACAAGAAAACTGTTCCTCTTCCAGTACCAGAACAAGGTTCTCTAGAACAAGTATTTCAAGCTACCGATCACATTCTGAAATCACGAATCGGTTATAGTGAGTTAAGTACCATGCATGAACAAGAACTAGCCCGATCAGCATTCCGATGGATTACTGATTCTACCACTTTTCCAGACGAAATAGTGGCACAAATGTTTCTGAAACTGCCCCCAGCCGAGCAGCGACTGGTGGGTATGTATATGATCCAACACCTCATTACTCTGTATGAGGGTCAACATTCTGATCCAGGTCCGTTACATGATGTCCTGAACGAGTTACTCCAGTATAGATGGAAAGGTTTAGGCACCGATTTAATTAGTGTCATTCTAGAACAGCGCCACAAATATAGAACGTTCCTAAATCCGCATTTTGTTCATGTCCCACCTCCAGAAAGTAAACCGTTTTATATAGATAGACAGCATCCGTTACGAGAAGTACACCCAGTTAGGACAGCGGGTGGTGAAATGCAACGAGTATTTGTTTACACCCCAGTTACCAAGATGGAACTCTTAGAGATGAAGAAATTAATTCCCTGTCACGACAAAGATCCAGCAGGGTTCCACCGAGAATTAAAAGACATGCTCCGTATGGGAGAATACACGTATCCAGATATTATTAAAATGCTAAAAGTCCTGTTGCCTGCGGGCATATACGAAAAACTCAAGGAAAAGGATTGGGAGGTGGGAGAGAAAAAGATCGATTGGACAGCTCTAGAAGCTGAAGATAAGATACGTGTAAAGAATTACCAGAATTATTGATACAAGTTTTGCCTAGGTTATTAGCCACGAAAAAGGAAGACTGGGATGCAATCTCAGCATGTAAACAGAAACCAGACGAAGATACTAGTGATTTTTATTCTAGATTTGAGAAATGTTTTATAATAAACAGTGGTTTGAAGACGAGTAGCGAGTCATACCCTCATCTTTTTGTTACTAAATTAGTCGAGAATTCAAGTCCACAAGTTAAAAATCGAGTTTTGAAAGTCGAAAGTACTTGGCAAGCTAGTACCCCGTCCCAGATGCTCCAAATGCTCCAGTATCACCAGAATAGAATCAGAGAAGAGCAAGAACACGAGAGAAGACGTATGAAAGACACGAAAATGAAAGTACTAGTTGCACAATCTGTTCCACAAGACAGTCAGAAGAGGGGTCCGAATCAAGCCAGTCATCCTGCAGCTCCCGTTAAAGGGACATGCAATTATTGTAAACAACCAGGTCATTTCATAAACGAGTGTGCAGTTCTGAAACACAATATAGCCACTGGTAAAACTAAAGAAAGACCACGTCCGCCTAGACAAGAGCAAGTTTCACAGACTTCTCAGTCACCACAGAATGCACAACAGACAGTTCCAGCACCGCAGCCTATAGCTGCAACACAGCATGTTACACAGCAGATGTACCAGTATGCACAATCCGAGTATCCAGAGTATCAAGCGTATTCATGAAACAGCCTAGAGAGGGAGGTAGGCTTGCCTCTCATCGAGATTCCTGTAGATCAAGAAGGTCCCTATGTTCACAGTCAAGTATTAGGGAAAGACAGAAAGTTTCTGATTGATACAGGGGCAAGTAGGACTACCATTAGTCACGACGAGGTTCCAGGGGCTCCGCTCTCAGGCTCTAGAAATGTTTCCCTTGGATTTTCAGGAAAGCCTATTGTAAACGAGATATCAAAGCCAGTTACTTTAGAAGTTGGTCCATTGTCCCGAACTACTGATCTATTGCTTACGAAGTCATGTCCAGAAAATTTGTTAGGCATTAAGACACTGAAAGAATTAGGTGCAGTTATTTGTTGTTCCCCAGAGGGAATACGTTTGTTTTTACGTGACTTCAAGGGTCACTATGTTTTACGAGATTTTGACCCGCGATTGTCTAATGTCCCGCAGCATCTATGGGCGCAAGGTCCAACTGATGTTGGTTTCATGCAAATCACACCCCATCGTGTGACTCTCAAGCAAGGTGTAGTGTTACCACGCATCAGACAGTACAGATTGCCACCTGAGGCTGTAGCAGCCTTATCCAAAATTATTGACGAGCTTATGGCTCAAGGAGTAGTTGTAGAAACTGACTCCAATGTATGTAATTCTCCTATCATTCCAGTCATGAAACGTACTGATCCAAATGCACCCCCAGTATATCGATTAGTGATTGACCTTCGAGAACTCAATAAATGTATCATTCCTCAGTACCCAGTTGTTCCAGATATCTCATCTCTATTGACAGCCATTGATTCTGAGGCAATATTTTTTACAGTAATCGACCTCAAGAATGCATTTTTCAGTGTCCCCATTCATCCAGACAGCCAGTACCTTTTCGGATTCTGTTTAAATGGAAGGAGCTATAAATTCACACGAGCTCCTCAAGGTTTCACAGAAAGTCCTAGTATTTACAGTCAAGCACTTAAGAGACAACTAGACAATATTCACATGCCAACTGACACTGCCCTGCTCCAATATGTCGATGATCTACTGATCACTGCCCGTTCTGAACGTGCTTGCGAGCGAGCGTCACTCACAGTTCTGTATTTCCTAGCCGAGATGGGGCACAAGGTGTCCCCTTCAAAGCTTCAATTCTGTGTCCAGCAAGTGGTCTACTTAGGCCACTTACTGTCCAAGTGGGGTAGGCAGTTGACACCTGACCGTATCCAGTTAATAGCGAGTCTCCCTCAGCCCAAGACACAGAAGGAGGTACGTGCTTTTATCGGCCTTACTTCTTATTGCAGACAATGGATTCCTCAGTATGCATTTCTAGCCAAGCCACTGATACAGTTAACGACACAGGAGGCAGCCGTATCGACTGTCCTCCCTTGGACATCTGAACATACACTTAGTTTCAATGAGTTAAAGAAAGCTTTATGCCAAGCTCCTGTTCTAGCAACACCGAACTACAGTAAGCCTTTGACGCTTTTTGTTACAGAACGTGATGGTACAGCATTATCTGTTCTCACACAAGATCAAGCCGGACAATACAAGCCCTGTGCTTATTTTTCGAGCACATTAGATCCAGTAGCCCAGGCGCTGCCTGCGTGCCTCAAGTCAGTTGCAGCCACAGCACTAGCTATCAGACAAAGTGATTCCATAGTATTAGGACATTCCTTGACAGTACAAGTTCCACACTCCGTGGAAGTTCTTTGAAACCGAACACAGACTCAGCACTTGACAATTGCACGTTTAACAGGTTATGAATTGACACTATTCCAGCCACACATAGAAATCAGACGCTGCAACGTTCTAAATCCTGCTACACTGTTACCATCAGTTACTTCAAATCCTGCCACACATGACTGTGTGGAAGTCATTAACACTATGACAAAGCCAAGACAAGACCTGACAGATATTCCGTTACCAGATCCCGACCTGACACTTTATGTGGATGGTTCATGTATGAGAACGAGTACAGGAGAACTAGTAGCCACGTATGCAGTGACTACTGACACTGAAGTTATTGAAACACACCGTATTGACACCCTGTCTGCTCAAGCAGCAGAGCTAGTCACTCTGACACAAGCCTGCATACGTGCCAAGAACCTGAAAGTTAATATTTACACAGATTCACGCTACGCATTCGGAGTTGTACACGACTTCGGAGTGCTCTGGCAGGAGAGAGGTTTCATGACTTCTCATGGAACCAAGATTCAGCATGGTCTCCTCATTCAAGCTCTGTTAGATGCAATACATTTACCGACATCTATCGCTATCATGAAGTGCAAGGCACATACGAAAGTTACTGACATTATTTCCCAAGGTAATGATCTAGCAGATCGAACAGCCAAGCTTACAGCACAGACACCAGACATACCAGTTAACAAGACACCGACATCCACTCTCGAACAGACTACTTGTATGACAGTTAAGGACCCTACTCAAGATGTCATAGATATCCAGTTACATGCTACTCCCGAGGAAATCAAGAAATGGTCCGAACAAGGAGGGGTCCAGACAGATCAGGGATGGTTGACGAGGGGAAAAGCCACATGGTTTCTCCCCGACTCAATGGTTCAAGTCATTATCAATACCGCACATAGTCCAGCACACTTAGGAGAAAAAGCCATGTTAGACAGTATCCAGAACATTTGGTTTAACAAGCATTTACGAGCTGCAGCTAAGCAGAAAGTCCGTACCTGTATGATATGTTGCCAGTTCAATCCAGGTAAAAGTGTCCCGGTGGAACAAGGTGGATTCCAACCTCCTGACCACCCTTTTGAAGTCCTCCAGATGGATTATATTCAGATGGAGCGATGTCGAGGTTTCAAGTATGTCCTTGTAGTTGTATGCGCTTTGTCCAGGTGGACAGAAGCATATCCAGTCCCAGATTACACAGCCGCGACCACTGCCAAGCAGTTGGTTCGTGAATTCTTCCCCCGTTATGGACTCCCTAGGGTCGTGTATTCTGATAACGGCCAGCCATTCTCATCTGAACTAATGAAGCACGTTTCCCTTTTGTTAGGGTACCAGTGGAAGTTCCATTGTGTACGCCATCCAGAAGCAGCCGGTCTCGTAGAGAGACATAATCAAACCTTGAAAATCCGCATTGCCAAAATCTGTCAAGAAAAAGGTGTAGACTGGTTAGTTGCTCTGCCAGTCGCTTTGTTTTATATGCGCATGGTCGCACACTCCAGATCAGGTCTGTCTCCTTATGAGGTCGTATTCGGCCGCCCCCCGAATATGTGGGGTACACCTAGACCCCGAAGTATTACCGATGTTTCCAGTAATATGCTGACAGATTACCTAGCTTCCTTGATGTCTGCCCTACACTCTTGTCGTTCACAGGTTGCCGCTGCATTTCCCGACAATACTGAAGTCAAGCCACACGAGATCCTTCCCGGCACCCTGGTCCTCGTCCGCAATTTTGATCGTTCAAGTCCGCTGGAGCCTCGCTGGAAGGAACCGAAGTTAGTCCTTCTAACCACCCGTACTGCCGTCAAGTTGGAAGGCAGGAAGGGGTGGGTGCACCTGTCACACGTCAAGAAATTTCACGGACTAAAAACTGTTTCCAAGAACATTTCCAAGGATTGTCAAGATTTTAAAGACTGCCAAGATACTATTCTTAAGGACTGTCCCGCAAATGACATTGATATCAAGCCCTCCCTGTTAGAGAAAACTCCGCAGCAGGAGTATAAAAGTAAGCTACGGTCTAGTAAAATAAGTCAGCCAGTTTAATTGTCTAAGTCCTCCCCTAGGTGAAACGGTTAGACAGGTATCTGACATGTATGAGATAGACCCCCATAGTGAGAGAGTTAGTCAAAACTCTATCCGATGTATCGTTTTTCTAAGTTTTATATTGTTTTTAAGCTTAATGGTTACCTGCACGAGTTATGCATTTCATTTATGTTTTCCAATTTCTCATGTAAATAAGTTTTCTAATGCTACAGTAGAGCACACGTTTAGTGATCTGCCTCCTCACGAACTATCTTATCGTCTTGCTATGCGCAACAATACCTTTATCCGTATGTTGCACTATTCACACCAGACCAGCAATGCCACTAATTGTTGGGTGTGTGGTCGACTCCCCCCTTTCCAGACACCGAAGGGAGTTCTGCCACTCTTTCCTTATCCGTTTTCACATAATGGTTCATGTGGAGCATGGTCCACGTTAACGTCATCCTCAACTGATATGTCCCTTCTGAACAGTACATGTTTTCCAGACAAGCAAGGTCTTCCCCACAGAACAGGGTTAGATCTAGAAAATGAAGTTTATAATTTAGGTAATTATTCTTCGAATTTCATGGTTCTGAATGTTCAGTCTGATCCTACTCCAGACTTACCTGCTATTTCAGTATTACCAGTCAAAGGCGAATTATGTGTCCGAAATAATGGTTCCGTACATGTAGGACATAGTGATTGTACTACTATTGTTGAGTATAGTGACAGTGGGAAATCTATTTTCAAAGCTTCATGTCATTCTTATTTTGTTTGTGGTCAGACCGCATATGTTCGTCTGCCCCTCGATTGGGATGGAACCTGTTACATTGCCTTCCTACTGCCACCAGTTTTCCTAGCCCCGTCCGATTATCACAGAAACACACATCTAGTACACATTAGACATAGAAGGGAGATCGAGTCCCCGATTGTCGATCAAACTGAAACTGCTCTAGAACAGTATACAGATTTCAATAGAGGATTCTTTTTCTTTATAGGACCTATCCAGAATAGTAAGTTAATCCGTAGATTAACCAGAACCCTTGAAGCAGTAGTGAATGAGACTGCCTCTGCTCTAGGTAACTTAACCGAAGAGCAATCTGCTATGAGATTTTTCGTGCTCCAAAATCGTCTCGTTCTTGACGTCATACTGGCCGATAGAGGAGGAGCATGTAGAGTCATCGGATCTAGTTGCTGCATTTTCATTCCTAATAACGCGCCGTCTGTTTATTCAGCTATAACCAGACTTCATAAAATTGCCCATCAGTTACACCAGAATCCAGGCACCTGGACATGGTCCGGTTGGTTTTGGAGTATAATTTCTGCCTGGGGATGGAAAGTATTGTCCTTTCTAGGTATTGCAGTAGCGATCATATTCAGTTGCTGCCTCTGTATACAATGTGGCCCTGCGATTTGCGGCATTTGTGCTACCTCTTGTATTCCTAGTCCCAAGTCCCGTCCTAGATCCCGTTCCAAGAAATTTCGAGACGAGCAAATGATACTGTATGAAATGATAGATGGTATCATGAATATTGATGTTTCCTGATGGAAACGTAGTGACAAGGAGGGAATGTGGAAAAGTAAATTTTGCCATGTTTTGTGTCCCTACGTGTTCCCCATCTTATGTTATATGTGCATGATTAATATGCATATGTATTCCCCATGATCGATTAAAGACGCAATTACAGTTGTGTCCAACTCTAGTATGCCAGTTTCCAGTTCTCGTGAAAGCTACGAGTATTAGGCCTATGTAAAGCTACATTGCCACGTTTCTCAGTGTGCACGTTATTTCATTGAAAGTCCCCGTTTCTAGGCCTCAAAAGGGCCCGGACTCAGATTCAGCTCCTGTCTCCTGAACCCTCTCCGAGGAGCGATACAGCCCCCACCTGTATCCCTGACCCTTCACTTACTTCCTGCCTCACAGTGCCCGGCTCGGCCTGGCTCTGCCTGCCAGTCTGCCAAGAGTATGTTATGATTCTAGTTATCAGTCCAGCCCTCCTTCTCTGCATTCCTAAGCTACTGAATCGCATCAATAGTTTCAGTCATCGTCTAGTCTTTACGTCTCCATGTAAGAGAAATACTGTATTAATGGTCATTTAATATTCCTCAACACACACTACATGTAGAATAATGCATGCACCAGTCTTAGTGTCTGTTAGCCTTTGCCCTGATAACTTTTGGATTCTATCAACATGTTCTCTAAACATCAGATACTAGATAGTGTTTAGGTACATGTCGCTCTGACTCTCCAGACTTTCGTCTCTCCTTCTAGCTCAGAAGTCATAGCCCCCAGCTTCTCCCTAGTAACACGTCATTGCCAGCTTGCGCGCACCACTAGGTTAGAGGTCCCGGCTCCTTAGGTAGCCCCCTCCATGTTTCCGCCCCATTTGTGACATATTCCGTTACGTTTACATCACATGTCTATGTATACGCCCTGTTCACGCCTCTTGTTACACCTTCTTTCTGCCTTATCTTTCGCGACTGCTACAGGCCCTGCCCACTGCTACGCCTATTGTATTGAACATCATGTATTTTGTTTAAGTATATATACTTGTGCACTGTTATTAAAGGTTACCATTCCCATTCCTTTGTCCCTGCCCCGTGCAGCGCTGCCATCCTATTCCCGTGCAGGTTGTCCTGTTCCTGTCCTTTATGCTGTATTAAACCTGCAAACTCCTACTACCTCGAATCTTGACTCTTATTTATTGAGCTATCTGATATTGTATATCTAGTCAAAAATAGAGGTATTATTTATTTATTTACCACAGCTAGATCGTTCTCGTTCTTTTGTCGTTCATAGTATTGAGCCATCTGAAGGATAGCTGCGGGCTTGGAGGCTGCCCAACTACTCTCACTAGTCTGTAGTTTCTGTGAGACTTCTGGTGTCAGGCCTTTCACATAGTTCTGGACAAACAAGTGATGTCCGGTCGCAGTGGTCATGTCCTGGCCGCTGTAATCGGAGAACACCGTCTCAAACCGGGAGAAGTATTCTGATACGTCTTCCTGGGGTTTCTGGCAACAGGCCGTTACTATCGACCAGTCCACCTTTCTTTCTGGGACTAGGGTTTTTAATTTCTGCACAATCTTATCGGGGAGGTCTAAAATGGCTTTCAAAGGTTTCTGCCCGGGCTCTCGCTGCTTGTCTACGTCACCGAGTTGTGTCCAGGTATGCCCGAACAGCTCAAGGTGGTCGACTTTCCGGATTTGCTTCCACACATCAGCTGGCAGACATAACCCGAAAAACAAATCGATATCCGCGAGGGTCATAATCGTCGAACCCAAAGCGGTGGCTAATTCTGTATAGAAGGCTGTGGGGTTCTTTCGTAGATCAGGCAAGGACTTTCGGAAAGTCAGGATGTCTTGCCGATCCCATGGTTGGTAAACCCAGTTGTAAACTACCCTACCTCTCGCATCTTGGTGGTTAATATCGTCGTGTGTTCCCTGTCCTCTTGGGGGAACCCAATAGGGGGCGGCCTCCTTTATGGGCATCATCGTGTCAATTTTTTCTACTTGGGGTTCAGTCGCTACAGGAGTCGTAGTGTTCGGTTTCAGTTCAGTGAGGTGGCGGAAAACTTCAAGCGTACGCGTGAAGGGGTCCGTCACGTCACACTCACCTTCATCTCCAATGTCAACTTTTCTGTACAGTGTTGTTAGGTTTTCAGGACCTTTGTCTTGGTACCGGTCTTCGTAAGCATTAAGGGTGTGGTAACAAAGACGTACGACAAAGTGTCGTCTGTGGCTATTAGCATATGTATTGTACATATCCGTTATATAATCCTCACTTTCCTTTCGCACTACTAGTGTCTTTACAATCTTATCGATTCCAGCTCGTTCATCCTTACTTAATCTATTCGCTTTAGCAGGGTCTTTCCTCCCAGCTTCGGGATCATCTGAAGTTGCTGCTCGCGCTGCGCTGAGTACAAGGGTTTCGGTCGGCGCAGAGGCCATGAGGACCGAAGCTTTAGCACTATTCTCGCCTGTCATTGGGGGTTGCAGGTGTTGCGCTAAGGGTTGGGACGGGGCATATGGAGGGGGCATGTAGATGATCGGGGGACCTAATAGCAAATCATCGTTCGTTCGCTGTTTTGAAGGTAGCTCAGGGTAGAGCGTAGGGGGTGTCCTAACGGGACACTGGCCCGATGATTCGGAATCTTGTTTTAGCTTGGTATCCTCTCTTTCTTTTATTTCTTCTTTCAATTTGTTAGCGGCTAGGTGAGCTGCTTTTCGTAATTCCTTTTCTAATCTGACTTCATTTCTCTTTTTCCGCTGTTCTGTTTCTTTGCGCCACATGCCGAAGCTATCGAGCATAGTGGGTGTTGTCTTATTGTTATAGAGGGCTGTTCCTAGTGCGTTTATTTTATCGTTATCAAAGGATCCTATCAGTGGCCACTGACTTTCCCGATCCTTTCTCGTGTATTTATGCCACAGCTTACTGTAACACTGTTAAGGGGGTTTTGTGAGGAGCACTCCTTTTTTTTGTTACTCAAGTTTTCAATGTAATCAAACGGTGCGGCAACTAATCAGGTTTGTCACGCCTGTCAGTGAACATGAAGGTTAAGGTGAGCGATAATCTCAACTAGTTGCGCACAGTACACTTGGTGTGATCCTACACCTTATATATTTAAACAACCTCAAACAAAATATAACAGTCAATCAGTTATTTTATTTTCATATACTGATTCATTTTAAGTTTTTTAGTTAATCATTCCATAAACCATTCCATAAACTATTCTATAGTTGTAATACAATCATATTTACACAATTTTTCGCATTATATGTCACAATACAATGTGTCCTATACGAGTTTAACACCACTCATCATACATGACTTATCACTCATATTTTTTGTACATGCCCAATGCATTTCGGCACCGTGGTGCCTTCATCAGGGGCTGATCTTTTAAGTGTAGTGAGTATGTCCAATCAGCCTACGTTTTTCTTGAATTTAATGACCTTAACTGGATGGGCTGTCACGACCTTCTGAGTGGTTTGTTATATCCTTATTATTCCGCTGTCGATATAGTGTACAGAAGTGCTCGAACAGAATACCGCCGATGTAAAACTTTTACTCAGAAGGTCGTGACAGCCCATCCAGTTAAGGTCATTAAATTCAAGAAAAACGTAGGCTGATTGGACATACTCACTACACTTAAAAGATCAGCCCCTGATGAAGGCACCACGGTGCCGAAATGCATTGGGCATGTACAAAAAATATGAGTGATAAGTCAATTTCTGATGAGTTGTGTTAAACTCGTATAGGACACATTGTATTGTGACATATAATGCGAAAAATTGTGTACATATGATTGTATTACAACTATAGAATAGTTTATGGAATGGTTTATGGAATGATTAACTAAAAAACTTAAAATGAATCAGTATATGAAAATAAAATAACTGATTGACTGTTATATTTTGTTTGAGGTTGTTTAAATATATAAGGTGTAGGATCACACCAAGTGTACTGTGCGCAACTAGTTGAGATTATCGCTCACCTTAACCTTCACAGCTTACTGTAAGCCACGGCGACTAGTCCATATTTAGTGAACATCTCCTTATTAGGGGTGCCCTCCAGTGGAGCCGGATGGTTCACCTCTAATAAGCGGTCCGGGCTGAACCAACTACCAACAATCGGGGCAAAAATAGGCATGACGGGTTACAAAGGGGACAAAAGTCTGCACTACCTATCCTTCACTATCCGCAAAGACTAAACAGAGTATAGCGACTCTGTGCTTATTTGTGAATGGAGAATAACCCAAAGAGAACCAATTCCGAACGATCAAGGTTCAGTCAAACAATCAATCAAATGAGGGGAAAAAAATAGGCACGACGGATTACAACGGGGGCAAAAGCCTGCGTTACCTATCCTTCACTATTCACAAGGACTAAACAGAGTATTGCGACTCTGTGCTTATTTGTAAATAGAGAATGATCCAAAGAGAACCAATTCCGAAGCAGTAAACGCTTGGATAACAATCAATCAAATGGAGAGAAAAATAGGCACGACAGGTTACAAAGGGGGCAAAAGCCTGCGTTACCTACCCTTCACTATCTGCAAAGACTAAACAGAGTATGGCGACTCTGTGCTTGTTTGCAAATAGAGAATCTCTCAGAAACAATCAAATGAGTAATACTAGTATTTTCAAACAATCAAACAATCAATTCGCAATTCGTCGCGTTACACGACCTTACCCGGACCGCATGGACGGTTTCTCGTCTTCTGCTTCCAGCGCCCGATCGTCCTCTACTCTCCGTAATTGCTGTGGCACTCCTGATGGTTCCCAGTCAGGACCGTAGATCACTCGAGAGAGGTCTGCTCGGAACCGGTGAAGTTCGGATGATCGGCTGCCAGACGAGGGTCTATCGGGCAGGAGCTCTTCCCGATCGTTGCAGTCGTTCACTTTGTCGTTGGGACCTCTCCCACTGGATCCACGTGTCGCTGATGGGCCCCACGTTTGGGACGCCAATTGTAAGAAAAGGGGTCAGGCAGATCAGGTCGATTACCCCTTTTCAAGGTTTGCCCGGCGTTAGCCGCCTCTCACCCAACTCAAGGTTTACCAAAATAAAGAGGCAGGCGCTGGAGACTGGAAGACAGGAAACAGGAGTTTATTCCGACGGAGCAGAACACGTCAAATCAGACAACAGGGTATCTTCTCGAGGTGCTCTCTCGGCATCTCTGAGGCCTGGCCTCTTATACACAAGTTTATTACTTTATTACGCACATTGCATCAATAATGTGTCTTTGAAGTAAAGGAAGACCTCCTCGGAATCCCCGGTTCGTGTCCGTTCCCACACACATCTACAGTAGAGTTCCCACCCCGATCTCAGCATGTGATGGCTATCGCGCAGCTGGACGTTTCGCTGGGAACGGGAAAAGTGGGCGATCAGTCGGATCTAGGGGTGCGAAGGTATTGATCAATCCCCGCTCCTTTGATGCGGGGCGAGTTCCTACTGTAGGGGCAATAAACTACAGCTGCAAGGCCAGGGGGTGGTCTGGGAATGGTTCGGACAATGGACGAGGAGGAAGAGGTCATCAAAGGCCCGTACGTGTGAAAGAGAGGAAAGGAGTGCGAGCGTTCCGTGCGGGACGTGGCTCTGAGGCAGGGTCGCGCTGGAGGTGTTTTTTTATGGTCCAGGCAGGAGAGATCGGGGGCTGTCAGAGCGCGGGGGATGCTTGCGAGGCCGAGGAGTGAAGGGGGAGACGCGCTGGCTATCGGTAGTGGACAGAGAGGCCCTGGCAAACAATATGGCGGTTGCTTACGCGCACGTACGAGTCTGGAAAGGGACAAGATGGCGCCGATGATGTTTATGCCACAGTCTAGATTTCAACACTTTCACCAAGATAGACTGGGGGTTGGGAGACCCTACGAGACCTATATCCCAATGATAAATTTGTCACACGAGCTGGAGCAGTGGCCACATTTAACTTGGGGCCGGGGTTATTCATGCAATTCGCCAAGATTTGGTCAACATTCCCGGGGGTACCTCTGGAGTCACAGACACTAGTTACCCTGCTTAACGTGGCTGGTGGAAGGAAGCTGATTTCCCATGTTTACTTGGTGCTGCGGGAGGACCTTCTGACGCATACCCTGATGGTACAGGGTAGATGGCAGGAAGACAGGAGAGACCCTATTATGAATGAATGGATGAATGAATGAATTGAAACTTGTAACGCGCGACTTAACCCAAGGGCATCAAGGCGCCTAAAAAGATGGTACAGCTGCTTATAATGGGAAAGAATGGGAGTAGTTCACAAGGGGGTGAAAGGGACCTCCACGAATGCTCGGTTGAAATTAATACAATACAGTGTTGTGCACCAGGTGTATTTCTCTTGTAAAACACTACATGCTATTTATCCAGAAAGGGTGTTCCCCTGCCCACTTTTTTTAATGGCCGGAGCTGATTTTCTACACATGATCTGGGGGTGCCAGGCAATTGACGATCACTAACAGGCAGTGGTTACTAGGCTGAATGGGGCATGGGATAGATCATCACCAAAGACATTAGACACTACTTGCTTGGTCTGGTTCCTGTACGAAAAAAGACAAACCATGGTAGGAAATTCATACTCCTGGGGTCTAAACGTAGAATGGCAATCTGGTCTTTCCTAACCCGCTGCCGGTGGATGACTGGCTGTGAGATAAGGCAGAGTGGGTAATGACGGAGAAAAGTTACATACAGAAAGTCCGCAGAGACAATAAGTTGGCAAATAATTTGCAGACTTGGGCAGCAATGCTCACTGAGTAGATAGATCCACCGGATGTGAGGCCACCATGAAGTTCATAAAAAACTAGGCTAGCATAGTAAAGGTAAAGACGGAGCAAGCTAAAAGAGCAAGTAGAGAGAATCCAATCGACAGTAAACCCAAGACACTTGCTATCATGCAATATATCCTATAAACGTTGTCAAATATAAATGCATTAAAAAAAGCCACATGCAAAGTGTTTACCCTAGCTCTCTCTCGTGTATGAATGTCTGGGTCTGTTTTCCAATGTACAGAAGCCTCCACTAGCTATCAACCTCAATTACCATTAATGCCTCACAGATGTTAGACTTCAGTGAACAGCACTAAATCCTGTCTCTACCCTACCACACAAGGAAAATAGGATGAATGGGACCTACAGTAACGCAAATGCATATGCATAGTGTTGACTCACTGCTACAGCACATCTGGAAGGCTTCCTCTGTGTTGCAGGCGCACATCAAGGGAAATATTTGCACTTTGCCATCCTGTTTAGCCCCTGAAACAGAGTTTGCCTTTTAAATAAAAACAGGCATATGTCATGAAATGTTCTGAATTATTGTATAAAAATAACTCCTGTAAACATGCTAAGGAACACGCTGGTGTTCGAATTTTTCTATATTGCTGTCTGTTTTGGGGCATTTTGCATACAGTATTACACAAATTAGTTCCAGGTTAAAGGAAACTCTTTGTCAGACTTCATCAATTAAGAACCGCAAGGTTTATTTCGAGATGAAACAATATTAGGAGAAAAGACAGAGGTGAACTTTGGAAGCACGATTCTTAGACTTTGAGCACAGAGGGCCCCATTGAAAATCAGGATTTGTGTATGTTACATGTGCCACGTGCATTTCAGATTGCAGAATGATAAAGTTACAGGCAACGCCAACACAGTACTCTAGTGCCTAGAAAGTCAGGAGCAACTAGGCAATTCTTGCAACATGCAATGCATGCTACATCAAGACCCGAATACGACGGTAAGCTCAGTGGAGAAAAGTACCTTCTCTGTAGGGCTTTACTTTCAGGCGATATCAAGGTCAAACTGGTAAAATGTATGGGGTCATTGAGTGTTTGGGGGAGTCTTCCCTCAGAAACACATACTAATTTCTAGTCAAGGTCAGGAGTAAATCATGGTCCAGGATAGACACGGGCATTGCTTGTGTTTGCACCGAGTTTTAAATATATAAAAACAATAGCATACAGCAATCCATTATTTTAAAATACTCCTATCAATTAGTGTAAAGTGATATTTTCAAACATTAAAAACTAACAATGTTAAAAAGGAGAGGTTCCACAATCCAAAATATCAGTTATACAAGAATCAAACCTACAGCTCACAATGTGGCGCAAAACTAAACACTAATAAAAATACAAATTAAACAAAAGGGAGAATACACTAGACAAAACACTTCAATCAATTCCTATGTTGCTTACCCTCTTTAAATTTAGAGAGTAATATGTTGTGTTCCTCTGGCATAATCATCTACCATATTGCAATATATAGGGGATCCTGAATATACAAAATACGTTGATGCGTTTCAGTGGATTTTGTGATGTATTACCACCTTCTTCAGGACAAAACACAACAAATACACAATCTCCCACATAAATTCAATCAGAAAACTGAAGAACCTGCATTAAAAGAGTAACAACAGTTACTCCACTGTACATTCCAGTAATATAAATGTGCAACCAATATCTCAGTGGTGCACAAATCGCACTCCCAAGACATCACTCACACATTCTGTATAATGCCTAGAATTGCCTCCCTGCAGCAATATCACATTATTCCGATTTTTCAAGGGCAATGTTTTACGCCCTTCAATCACACCCATTTTGCTGTACCAATTGGTACTAAATGAATTGACCATCGCGTTGCCTACAAAGGTGCACACTTCCCCGTTCTAATTAGTCATGCATTCAATAAAGGGGCACCCTTTAATTATTCTCAGGGACATGCCACTTTCAAACGTCAACTTTCACTTTTATTCTCACAACCAACCTTTTCACACTCACCTAAGAAAGGTAGAGAACTGCTATATAAACCCTTCTACTTTCAGATGAAGTGCCAAGAATATATCTCGTCTATTGATTATGCAGACATTTCAACATTATATAGTCACTCCATGTGGGGAAGAATACAAATATTTATTAAGGAGGTTTCTCTTCCCGAGATAATCCCAAGTTTATTTCTCTCTCAATCATAATTCCTAATTTTCCATGTCTTACCTTTAGGGTTAAGTGATGATGGGCAGGGTCCTACATATGGAGGGCTGGGGTTTCTTTCTTTTATCTCAATGTATGCTCCAATATATATAGAGAGAGGGCTTGGTCCTTTATTTTGTGAACCCTGTGAGAAGTTGGCCTGGTATATGATGTTCACTATTCTAGTGAGCACCTTGCACCAGTCCAAACAACCCTTATGGTGATGATTGTAAAGTCAACCTTATAGACCAGATATCCTAGGGGTAGCATGGACAAAAGCAGTCTTAGGCTAAACTCAAGAGGGCATGTGAAGCCAGCTGTTTTACCATATGCAAACCTTTTAATACCAAATGAAAGGACACCACACAGGTTATATATTCAAAATATATATGTATTTATTTCTAAACAACCCCCTGTACTCTTTATGAGCACAGAAGCACAAGCGTATAACAAGGAACTTAATATAACATACAATAAGTTGCACAATATGGATAAGTTCAAGTTCAAGTTCAATAATTTGTATAGCGCACTACTCACCCAGGTGGTCTCAAGGCGCTTGAGTGAGGGTGGGTGTATTATTTATCGAATAGCCATGTTTTTAGTTGCTTTCTGAAGGAGAGGTGGTTCTGTGTGAGGCGGAGGTGAGTGGGGAGAGAGTTCCAGGTCCTGGCCGCCAAGTAGGAGAAAGATCTTCCTCCCATGGTGGATCTATTGATGCGCGGGATTGTGGCGAGGGCTTGATTGGATGAACGTAGTTGGCGGGTGGGTGTGTAGAAGGATAGACTTTTGTTGAGGCATTCGGGTCCAATGTCATAGAGGGCCTTGTGCGCGTGGCTGAGGAGACGGAATGTTATTCTCTTGTTGACAGGAAGCCAGTGGAGATCTTTCAGATGACCGGAAATATGGTCTTGACGGGGGATGTCCAATATGAGTCTGGCTGAGGCGTTTTGGATGCGTTGGAGTTTTTTCTGTAATTTGGCTGTGGTTCCGGCGTAGAGGGTGTTTCCATAATCCAGTCGGCTAGTGACTAGTGCGTGGGTGACTGTCTTTCTTGTTTCGGTGGGGATCCAGCGGAAGATTTTTTTGAGCATGCGTAGGATGTTGAAGTATGATGATGAGACGGCGTTGACTTGTCTGGTCATTGATAGGGAGGAGTCTAGGATGAAGCCCAGGTTACGTGCGTGATCTGTGGGTATGGGTGCTGTACCCAGAGTCGGTGGCCACCATGAGTTGTCCCAAGCCAAGGGGGAAGATCCTAAGATGAGGACTTCCGTTTTGTCCGAGTTTAGTTTTAAACGGCTGTTCTTCATCCATTCGGCTACATCTTTCATTCCTTCGTGTAGATTGGTTTTAGCGGTGTTAGGGTCTTTGGTGAGGGAGAGGATCAGCTGGGTGTCATCAGCGTAGGAGAGGATGTTGAGGTTGTGTTGTCGCACGATGGATGCGAGGGGGCTCATGTACACGTTAAAGAGGGTGGGATTATAATAAAATAAAATAAAAAATAAATAAATTAAAAAAAGGCAATGGATAGGCCCTGGTGGCCCGTTAAACCATATACTAAGTAGTGGTATAAGTACCACGTCACGAAAAATGGTAAGGCCTAGGGCCTTGGGAATCGCTGGGGCTTCACTGGACTAACAGTAGTTAGGGAGCAGGAGGCCCACAGGATGCGGGTGCAGTGTCTGAATGCACACGCATGCACCTATAGAAGTCAATGGGTGCGTAAAGTTAGAAAGTTAAAGAGTTAGGGGTCTTCCGACTGGACTAGAACTAAACCACTTGAAACTAGGATACTAGGAGAGTAAACCTACACAGGAGCACTGGAGTACTTGCGTTACCTCACCCACAGGAAGCGGGTGCATAGGTGTCAAAGTGCGTCGGGTTTCGCCGTTGAGTTCTATGGAGCCTTGGAGAAAAGATGCTGCAGGCGACCAGGAGAGAAGAGTCCGGTTGGATCGAAGATGTAGAATACCTGAAAGCAGAGGGGACAGAGTCTGGGTCACTAGCCAGTGACCAGGAAGGAACCAGGCGATGTTGGGTTGCAATCAGGTGATGTTGTGAAGCTAGTCTCCGCTGCCACATGGACCAGGAGGTGTCGACGACGACCAGGAGCTGGGCACGGACTGTCCCACAAAGGTTTTCGCTGTTGGCGGTGTCGGATCTCGATTCGGAGTCAACAGGCCTTGGCAAATGCAACCCACGCAGGAATCGAAGATGGCTTCTGGATCAGACCAGCAAGGTCTGATGGGCTGCTCCTTTTCAGGGGAGCAAGGGCCAGTCTGGAGCAACCAGACCAGCACTGAAAATTCAAAGGTTCGTCGTCACAGAGGCCACTAGCCAACGGGCAAGTGACCAGACAGACACGTCGAGCAGGAAAATGCAAAATGGCCCCACGCAGCACTCGGTGAGTGTGGAGAGGTGATCTTCGGTGCAAAGGATGCTCACGGCTGGGGCTTCTCAAACCCCAAAGCACAGCTTCGAGGGTGCCTCAGGAGCTGCACAGAAAGCACTTCGCTGGCTTTCCAAGATGGCAGTCCCACGTCTTTCGTAGCCTCCACGGGTGTCAGCTTTGCTGTGGCTGTGGATGGGGCTGTTGGATGTCTGGAAGTCCGGTTGTTGACAAGCTCCGTCGTTCGAGCTCCGGCAGGAGCAACAACAAAGCAAACTGTTGAGCGCTTGTTGGTGCCTGCTTGCACAGGGTGGTCACTCCTTGACCACAAGGGAGATTCTTCAGTCTTCTACGTCGAGTAGGATGTCGAAGAGTCCAGAGTTTCGTATCAGAGTTTCAGTCAGGATTATCTAAAGTCTTGGGACACAGCTCCTACCTTTATTCCAAATCAAGGGGCTGGATTACCTGCTAGGTCCCTCCTATGGGTAGGACCCAGGAAGGGGGTGGTTACACCCCTTTCCCTTTGTCCAGTTTCGCGCCAGAGCTGGGGCTGGAGTGCCCCAGCACCGGTTTGAACTGGACTATGCATGGGACACCTGTGCGCCCCAGGCAGTGTCTCGTTTCACTCAGCCCTCTCTGCCCCAATCCACTATCTCCTGTCTGGGATGGTGCTAGCACCTCCCTGTGACAGGAAACCTATTGTCCAAGCCTCTCTCACTGGAAGGGCTCCCAGCAGCAGGAGGTCAGACTTGTGTCTGTGGCAGCAGCATCCATTTTGTGATGCTGAGGCTCTGGTTAACTTTAACTGGGATTAATGGAAGTAACATGTCTTCTCCCTCTAGAAGGGTGGAATGCTATCCCCGTCGCCAGAACTGGCGAGGGGGTGGTATTCCAAAGCGTATGACACCTTACACGACATGTTTTGATAAAGCCAAACCAAAGTTAGCAATAACCACGAGGATTATAATTAGGGCTCCCGGTTTTCTGTTTAAACGGATTTCCACATATAAATACAGACAGAAAACTATTTTTCCTTTGTCTGTATTTATTTAAAGAAACGGCAAAATACTAGTAAATTTTGCTGCGCTGCCGTGCTTCAGCCCAGAGTTGTCACACCCCTGTTCCTGATGCTGGATTCTCCAGGGGTCCGCCGCTCAAGTGAGCTCTGCGCCAGCCTGACACCATTTCACAAGTTAAGTAGGTGTATTTCTGTGGCCTCAGGGGACAGATTAAAGGCGGCCTCACAGCGACCCTGGACACTACCCCTTGAATGCTGCTCCTCACACTGTCTGTCCCACTGCAGCCTCGGGCTCTCCACTCTCCCCCCTCCATGAACAGGCAGCTACCGTATTTGAATATCGGTGCAACTATCTCAAGCTGTGTCCCCCGGGGTTCCTATCCAACATTCTCATGTGGGTGGGGTGGGGAGGGGTGGGGTCTTGTGGTGTCCTTACTTTGTGAAAGTGATCGGTTTGTGTTGAGTTTGTTGCCACACTTCGAATTTTGTATATCAGCCGTCAGTATAAAACAGAATACATTTGCAAACATATGTATTCGCTCTGTTTTCATTGAAGAAAGACATTTTATTTTTTTTTTATTTTTTTTTTTAAAACCTTTATTCGTAAAATAAGGACAGATACAGACCTACAACCACCAAGGCCGGTCAGTAACACAAAACAGCAAAAATAAAGCAGTACACAGCTCATCAGCCGACAACCCGAGGGTCCGGCAGCGGAAAAGCATGACGTGGTTAAGAGCGTCTGGTGAATGAGGATGAATAAAAGGTTTCCATTTTATAACATACAAAGAACAAAAAGGAAAACCCAGAAGAAAAAGAAACGAGGCGAATTTACCAATATAAGGGCTGCTACGTGTGGTATGAGGGGGACAACGAAAAGCAAACATCAGGAAATCATGGAGGTGGGGAGCGGGGACCAAGAGCGAGCAATGCTTTATAGTGACCAAAAAATCAAAAATACTGGAACGTACAATCAGGGAAATCCTGTATCACCATGGGGTTCTGTAAAAGGCGGGTCACAAATCTCACCACGATACGAATTCCACTGACCCCAAATCCTACCCCACTGCTTAGGCCTACCCCGGGAGACGTATACAATTTTTTCCCTAAACATACACCAGTCCATGTTCTCCTCCCAGGTCGAGACCAGTGGTGCAATATCTCTTTTTGCAATAATGTTTCCCAGCGTGACCCACTGAGTCGGGGCAACGGAGCAGTCATTCGGTTCCCAAATATTCAGCAAACAGCGCAGGGCCTCCCTCACCTCCCTCATCACCTCATGCACTCGGGTCCAAAAAACCCCTACCTCCGGGTATTCCCATATAATATGGAGGAAAGTAGCAAGCAAACCACATCCACGCCGACATAACCCATCCACCGAATAACCCATATGTATCAACCGTGGACCCGTGACATAGGTGCGATGAAGAATCTTTAGCTGCACTAGTCGGAGACGCGCCGGAATAGCAACTTCCTTTGGGGAGGAGACTGCAGCCTGCCAGTCTTCATCGTCTAACTCAAGCCCGTCACCAATCCATGCCTCACGCAGCTGTATAAGAAGGTCCGAACGGGCATTAATAAGTTTTTTGTATATGAGGGAGATAGTGCTGTCGGGGACATGTCCATCAAGCACTCTATCCTCCAGAGGAGAAGACTCAGGGATCGAGGTGCCAGCAGGGAAGACCGAATCGAGCGCATGGCGGATCTGAAGGTATCGAAAATATTCCCTATCACTCAGCTTATATTCTCGTTGTAACTCGTCAAAAGTTTTAACTCTATTGGTGGCCCAAAGATCACCCACTTTACTGATACCAATAAGGTCCCATCTATCGAATCCCTTCGAGGACCACAAACCACCCAATCTCTCAGCTGCATAGAGAGGAGTCGCCCTAGTGAGTTTATCAGTCCAGCCCGTGGCCGACGTCGCACTAGCCCATACACGCAGTCCAACCGCAGTGGGGCCCGCCAAATACCTCCTGTCACTCTTGGAATAAAGCGCTCTATTATAATCGCCCCCCGAGAGTTGCCACTTATCCATATCATAAGCGGGATTAGGGACAGGGCCATACATGGCGTGATTAATAGCACTCAACTGGGACGCCCAATAATAATGTTTGACATCCGGTAACGCTATCCCACCATCATACCAGGGCAAAGTCAACTTCGCCAGCGCTATACGCGGTCTCCCGCCCCAAACCAATTTCCTCTGGAGACCCTCGATTTCACTAAAATAACCAGCTGGAACCAGGTCCAGCGTGTTCTGGATTGCGTATAAGAATCGGGGAAGAGACATCATTTTAAACAGGGCCGCCCTCCCCAGGGGGGAAAGAGGCTATCCACACCATGCCGCCACATCCGACCGAAGTCGGGCGAGCGGAGGCAGTAGATTACGCTCAAATCGGACCTTAGGGTCCATAGTGATGTAGATCCCCAAGTATTTGAAACCACCACTGGAGACAGGTATAGGGCAGAAGCGAGGCAGAGAAGGTTGTCCACCCGCAAGTGGGTAAATACAGGATTTAGTCCAGTTAATAACCAAACCAGAGTTCCTCCCGAAGGAGCTCAGGACATCAAACAGGACTCCCAATGACTTACGGGGAGAAGTGAGGTACAACAGAATATCATCAGCATAAAGCGACACCCGATCCTCAAAGGTAGGAGACCACCGTATGCCCTTGAGCGAAGGCTCCCAGCGGAGCCACGCGGCAATGGGTTCAAGAGCAAGCGCAAAAAGGAGAGGCGACAAAGGGCAGCCCTGTCTTGTGCCACGTCCGAGGACAAAGGGATCTGAGGCCCTTCCATTAACCACCACCTGTGCAAGCGGTTGGTCATATAACAGTTTAACCCACCCAATAAACTTAGGACCAAAGCCAAATTTAGCGAGGGCAGCCCACAAATAAGGCCATTCCACCGTGTCAAAGGCCATCGAGGCGTCAAGGGAAACCAAAATGGCCGGTTCCACAAGAGACCCCGCCCTCGCCAAAACACCGTGTAGACGGCGAAGATTGAGCGCAGTGTTGCGGTGAGGGATAAACCTAGACTGATCAGGGTGCACCAACTCGCCGATCACCGCGATCATGCGGTTCGCCAAATTTTTTGCAAGAACCTTAGGCTCCACATTCAGAAGCGAGATCGGCCGATATGACGAACAATGTTCCCGGGTCTTCCCGTCCTTGTGGATAACCACAATGGACGCCAGTCTCTGATCTCGGGGAAGAAGCCCGAGATCTCGCGACGCCAAAAACATCTGACGAAGGTATGGCGCCATTTTATCAGGACACAACTTATACAGCTCGACTGGCAAACCATTTGGGCCCGAAGCCTTACCAGAACGAAGTGCACGGATAGCGAGCGCTACTTCATCGGTAGAAAAATCCGCCTCCAAAAGCTCTCTATCCGAATCCGAGAGAATAGGCAACGCGATATCGCGGAGCAACAGGTGCGAGTCCTCCTCAGGTCTGTCTGAGACCGGCGAGTACACCTTCCGAAAATGCTGGGCAAAGACCTCAACGATCTCAACCGGGTCCACAACTCGCACACCATCCACTCGCTCAATAACAGGCACAACCCGATTCACTCTATCCCGCTTATCAAGCCAAGCAAGCAATTTCCCCGCCTTATCACCCAAATCATACAAGCGTCCCTGCTGTTCACGATTCATCGCTTTAGCCGCATCAGTCACCAGAGCTCTGTATTCAAACAGTTTAAGCGCCAAGGAATGTAGGCTATCAGGCGTAATCACAGATTCCATCTGTTCTTCCAATTCAGAGATATAATTCTCAAGCCGTACCACTTCTTTAGTTCTGCGCCCCCTTTCGCTGGCAATCAAGGAGAGCGTCTGACCCCGGATCACAGTTTTACACGCCTCCCACAAAGAAACAAGGGGGGACACTGACCCTTCATTCTCAGCAAAGTAATAATCCATGCACTTAACCACTTCCTTACTAATGTTGGGGTTACGAAGATGCCACGGATTAATAGGAGCAACACGACCCCCGGACTCCAGCCGCATATCAATGGTGAGCCATAGCGGGGAGTGATCTGAGATCCCCCTCGCCAGATGTCTAATTTCTCTCACGGAGACCATCTGTGCCGCTGGAATAAGGATGTAATCGAGTCTCGAGAGACTACCATGGGCCCCCGAGAAAAAGGTGTACTGGAGCTGGCCAGGATGAAGTTGTCTCCAACAATCCGCTAATCCCAGGGTATCCATGAAACGGCCCAACCATAACTGCGACGTGGGGAGGGTTCTACAAGGGTGGCGATCCTCCTCACCACTGACCACCGAGTTAAAATCCTCACCCATAACTAGCAAACCAGCGGGGAGCCCCAGGACTACCCCACCCAAATCAGAAAATGTGGTAGACTGTAGACCAGGGGGAACATACACAGACAAAATGGAGATCGCCTTCCCCTCCCATCGACCCACGACAGCAGCATAGCGACCCCTATCATCCAGCACCTCATCATCCACCTCGAGGGGGAGGGAGTTCCTAACCAAGATACGCGCCCCCCTCGACCCAGTGGTGAATCCAGAGTGGGCCACCAAACGGTAGCCTCTTCGATTCAGTGCGCGGCACGTATTTCCCACCAAATGCGTTTCTTGTAATAGAACAATATCCGGGGAGTGCCGCTTCAAGTACTGCAAAACTATCCCCCGTTTAATGCGATCCCCGAGACCATTAACGTTCCAGCTCAGCACCCTCTGCCCCCTACCCCCCATCCCAGACAAAAACCAATCGTCCCCCCCGCCACAGAGCAAGCACCAAGGATAAAAGAGCGACCAAATCAGAGCCTCGAAGTAAACAAACAAGAAAAGACCCCCCCACCACCTCCCAAAGAACCCTCAACACACAACCCCCCTCCCTGCACCCCTGCGGTGGACCAAAAAGCCACCCCAACTTGCAGTGTGCCTGTCGCCCCATTAAACTAACCTACAAGAAGAGAGAAAAAAGTCCCCTGAGGAGGAAGAGTCCCGAGTCTCACCACCCCCGGGTATCCGCAACGTATAAACATCGTTATCACAGGGCCACTGCAAAGCGTCCAATAACGGCTCATCGGCACCGACTCACTACTCCAGAGCTTCCAGGCCGCCTTCGGCACCCCTCGTACACTCCGAGCTGATATGCTGTGTCGGCAAAGTGTCCAACCAGTCACTGGCCGCGTCAGGGCGATCAAAGAAAAAAGTACGTTCGTTGTGTTCAATCCGCAGGCGAGCCGGAAAAAGCATGGCATATTTCAGTTCCATGTCTCGAAGGCGTCGTTTCACCCCCGTAAAGGCCATACGTTGCTTCTGCACTGCCTGGGTGAAGTCCGGATAGAAGCTGATCGAAACATTTTCAAACTTAGTGGGACCATTGACCCGGGAGGTCTGCAGGATAGCGTCTCTGTCCCGGTAATTAAAGATCCTGGCTATGATAGGCCTCGGAGCGGCCCCAAGCTTGGGCTGCCCGCCAGGAATCCGATGAGCGCGCTCCACTGCAAAAAGACCACTAAGGCCCTTTGGTGACAAATAGTTCTGAATAAGGTCTTCAACCAGAAGATCCGTCGGTACTACCCTGGAAGTCTCCGGAACGCCCACGATGCGGACATTATTCCGTCTGGCCCGGCTCTCGAAATCATCCAGCCGACGGGCAAACGAGTCCCTGGCCGTGCGAAGATCGCAGACCTCGGTCTGAAGATCTGAGACATCAGTGATTAGGCTCGCCGTCTTCACATCCAAAGATTTGACCCGTTCGTTGGTTTTCCCCAGGTCTGTCCTGATAAGTTTGACCTCAATCGCAACCGTATCCAACTTAGTAGCCAGAGTTTCATATTGCTGCCCCATCGCAGTCTGGATATTGGCAATGGCGCCCATGACATCTGCCAAAGTTGGCTCCTCAGTCGCAGGGGTACCGTCACCAGCCTCTCCAGGGGATTTGTTCGACCCACCCGGGGATCCCTTCGGGCGAGTAAAGCGTTCTATAGTCTGGGTCTGAGCGGCTCCCCCTCGATTCGGGCCTCTGGTGGCGCGCCTCTCAGTGTCCGTCCTGCCCGTCATGATGGTCGATGAGCTCCAAAGGGTCTTCCAAGATCTAGGCAGAATGAGTCCCCCTATGGCAAGCTAAAGGAAGCGAGAGGTCGAGGAACGACAGCCGAAGGAGAGTCTGCGACTAGAGCAGGGCAGCAGTGTCTACCAGCAATGAGTCGGCACCAACAAAGAGCGAAATCGAAACCGAAAGTACCACAGGGGCAGCGGAGGGGTCACTCCAGCCGTTGTTGTTCAATTGCCACCTGGGCACCTCGGGAACTCAAGCCCCTGGATGGCCTCTGCCGTAGGCCTCAGATTATGGAGTGCAGCAAGTCCAGTTCCCGGCGGCCAAATCTAATTCTGGAAGAAGCTTTCGATATCAGCAGGGCATCAACAAGAAGTACCCGTCGTCCAAATCAGGATGTGTGTCAGGATAAAGAAGGGTGGCGGAAAGGGTCTCGGGAACCCTCTGCTCACGCGTCCATCTTGGATCCGCGCGTAGCTCCTCCCCCCGACATTTTTATTTTTACATGCTTTAAAACGGAGATGGCAGAATTCGAACCTGTGACCCCCACCTATGAACCGGCAGCACCAGGGGGGATTGTATTGTTTTGTTTTCTTCAGAACAGCAATTCACGTTCATTGAGCCGAAGGATTAGGATAAATGCAGCTCAGGGAGTGTGCATTGTATTCTGCGAGATGTGCTTTCCAATTGTCGTGTTTGCCTGTTGACAAGTTGGAGTTCAGTAAGAGACAAATTGGGACACCGCAAAGGAAATGTTCAGCAGCGGCTTTGCGCTGCCAAGTAGATATTTTGCTTACCTTCGTTCAGAACTCCTCTTAAGTGAGCCTGAAATCAGAGTGTAAAATTGTGAGGAGTTTGGTGAAAAGTCGACATCTTTGCAAGGCAATTCTTCCAGTCCCCATCCTGCGAGAAACACTGGCTACGCAAAATATTAACTCAGCCTCCCTTAAAGGTGAAGTTTGTTGTGACTGAAATTCTTCAAGGCAAGGTGTTTCAGAAAGACTGGAGCATAAGGTTAACAGTATTAAATGCAACTTGTACGACTAAGATCTTAGAAAGATACATTTTCCTGAAGCAAGGTGAAGGACAGCAGCTCTGCTTTTGAGACCTTGCTGGAAGCCTGCACGCAGTCGGGTTTATAACATATTAAAATATATTTACTAAACCTCTAATAAAGAGACAATATATTGGACACTGTTCACCTTGTAAAAATGAGCACCCCCCTCTGAAAAAATAAATGCAAACCAAACCAGCGTTATGGATTTAATTTTACCATCCTTTGAAAGATGAAAGACTAAGGTGACTCTGCAAACATATGAGCTTACGACATGTCAGAAACCACCACTTAACTTGCTGAGCCATCTGATAGAATGGGATTACAGCAGCAGTGCTGGGCTTGGAATAGCGCACTGGCATATCAGCAGGTTAGGCTTCAGTGTGCTGATTCAGGCAAACTGCATTGGTGCTTTCCTTTGCCTCCATGCGCTATCAAATTAAACACAGCCCTTTGGTTGGTTTCTATTTTGTTTTAAACAGCTGGATTTTGCGGCCTTACTCATATGAGGTTGTTTGTAATGTATTGTGTTGACCAATAACAACCAAGCGCATATGTGCATTGTCAATTGAAATAAATGTGGATAAATACTAGCTGTAGCGTCGTCTTTTGCATGTGGCAAAAATAAATGGGGATAAATACAGAAAAAAATGGGGAAAAATAAATATGGATAAATACAGACCGAAATGGCAAAAAATAAATACCATAACACCGGGAGCCCTAATTATAATGCACTTAAGAGTATATGGTATGGCAATATCCTAGAACAGCTATAAGGACATGGTTCAGAAAGCTGCAGACAGGCTCAGCTCATGTTAGAGCACCATCTCACATAAAACCAAGCACTCTGCCTCCAGGATTGTTAAGGCCTGCCATAGGAGTGACTTATAGGTGCATATGTGTCCAGATTTAAGGTTAGACAGAGGAATACTATATCTAAGCAAGGGGTGATTACACAACCTTGCCCCAGCTGAGTGATCAGCCAGCTGTGTCAGTTTGGATGGCCAGCCAGGGGTGGCAAAAGATATGCTACAGCCCCTGGTAGGCCTTGGATGCACCTATGCCCTGGGTACCTATAGTACACTGTACAGGGACTCATAAGAGTGATCCAAATCCCAATTGGTGATGTACCTAAAGTACATGGTGTGAAATTTAGAGAAAGAACAGCAGGGCTGTGGGTCTGCTTAGCAGGCCCACAGTCACATTCTAGATCCACTTTAAGTGCCTTACCATCAAAATGAAGTGAGCTCTAAAACACTTCCAAGGGTAACTTAACTCAAACGTGTAGTCAGTGGGGATCCTAGTCTGCAATGCAGACAAATGAGTAAATATAACTGCCACTCGTCTTGTATCTATTAGTGGCTATTTCTACAGAGTGAACCGTGTCTTTCTTATATTAAATTAGTTTGTCACTTTAATTTGTCATGCAGCCCTATTTTTGTGTTGTGCCCATAAACTGATATAATTTTAATACACAAGAAAAGAAGCTTATTAAAGCACACCCATTGCTATGTAAACCAATCCAAGAAAGTATTGGACAAATACTAGTCACAGATTAAATCAATGTGTTTCTAAGCATATGAGGATAATACAATGAGACAAATGATATGTAGAGCATTGAGATAGTCCACAAGCGTTGTCAGTAGATCATTATTTTATTTGTTTCTTAAAGATTCCCAGAACACGATTTGGCCGACACATGTTTCTTCTTTACTCAGACTTTATCAAGGCAAAAATAGGAATAATGAAGCAGTAAATTCCAATGTGGATCTGTTCAAGTGGCACGTCCGATTGCTTGTTCACCAGCCCAAAATTTTCATGTGGTGTACCCGATGGTCAAAAAGGAAAACAACTGCAATAGGGTACACAATGCAATAGGATCCAAACTTCAAATGATGAGCTGTGCACTGCTAAAGTCTCCCCCCATGAGTTTTGTCGCATGTACTTCCAAGCAGTACAATAGTTTTTAGTTGCATAAACTAAATCTAGTTGTCTTTGCAGTGCGCTGCGTCTTTATGATAAATTGCAAAAACGGGGCACGACCATGATAAGTCGGCAACCCTATATACGTAAATATCTCCGGAGAAATAGCACGTCTGTCCGCTCATAATGTCACCTACATTACGAGCGGACAGACTTGCTATTTCTGTGGAGATATTTACGTATATAGGGTTGCAACTGCAAATTCCTAGAAAAATGCTAATTTTTGCATTTTTCTAAGTGCAATGTGGCGCACACACATGCCTTTATGGCATGTGTGTGCGCCACATGTGCACACTTACCTTTTTTGGGGGTGAATCAGGGTGGCCTTTTGACCCCCTATCACCCTGGTAATTGTGTTCACAATTTGCGATTATCAATTTGAAAATCGCAAATTTCAAAGGTCTTCCTATTCATATGGCCCATAGGAATGAATGGGAAGGCATTCCTTAATAGCAAATCACAATTTGCGATTCACTATTAAGGAATATGTAGGATTTGCAAATCTTTTTGCAAAACCTATATGCATTGCATTTTGCGATTCTATAATAGCGAATTGGTAAAATTTGTTATTATAGACTTGCAAAACGCAATGTTGTTACACCTGGCCCTTTAAACTCTAAAATGTACCTAAGGAATTTTCAAAGGTTCTGGAGGCCATGTCAAGACATTAATTAACTCGCATGGGTCATTTCTAAAATATACAAATACACAATACCCCCACTTGTTATTTTTTGGGGAATAAGTGGAAATAATTCGGTAATCACAGTAACACCAATAACCTATAAATTGCCTGTCCTCAATACAATTGCTTGGCCATCTTTATCGATAGTGAGGTCCTACAGGGCAGAATTTTAAAATGTTTCCTAAATCACCTATATATGTCTGTGCATCAATAAAGGTATATAAAAGATACCTATAGTTTGCGCCTTACTCGTGGGAGACACTCCTCCCAATTTTGTGCATATGGAGCTCAATGATAAGATGTTGTGAACCTACTTAAAAGATTATAACCGTCATATCATATTCAAATCTAAATAACTTTATTTGGTCTAAAATAGACCATCAAAGTGCATAAAGCATGAATACATACATCAGCCAATAACAAAACAACTTCCAGGTGGATCCACAAATGGATCTACAATTGGCTTGACAGTAATTATTACACGTTATTAGGGAGCAAAACAAAGACCTGGTATCCATATTCAGAAGATGAAATAATCATTAAAATCAATGATGCATAAATCAAGCCACCATTAATTGCCCACAATAAAACCAAACGAATGGCAGTCCTAGTATAAATCACCATCACATTTAAGCTCAGCTAGCAGCATGTTAAACATATTTTGCATAAGTGGACAAGTGAGTCGACATATGAGATGAAAAAAGAAAATAATAAAATTATTTAAAAATGACATAAAAACGTGCAAGCAAATGCATACCATACATAACCGAGTAACTCACAAGAGCATAAGCATGGGCGTCCGCAGGGGGGGCAAGGAGGGGCGCTTGCCCCCCCCTGGAGCGACCCTCCTTGCCACACCTGCGGACGCCCATTAAAACCGTGACTTCAAGACGGGGTTCTCACTCTCTTTCCTCTCCTTTCTTTTATTTGCTTCCCTGTGAAATGGATCCAAAAGATAAAGACACTTTTGCTGGAAATGTCATATTTTTCTGACATTTTAATTCCAAAGTGCAGCATTGGGAATAAAAGGCTAAAAATATGAAAAGTAGATAAATAACTAAATAAAGTAAGACAGAGTGGTAGCAAACTCGCCAAACTGATTTTATTCACACTGAAACACATTAGCGCCACTTTTACAGAGTTTGCCAGTGAAGCCCTATTTTTATTTTCTTGTCTTTGTTTTCCCTGGACTTGGAACTAGTGCACCAATCCTGGAGGTACTGCAATGTGTGGATTGGAAAACAAAATGTCTGCTGCTGCTCTGCGTCCAGTGATGTGGTCTTTTTACCCTACTGCTTACGTTTTGTAAGAATATAAGCAATGGCCATTGAAATGGGTCCATTCAGGGCCCTATAGTCGTGTCCTTAACTTTTCAGGCAAAAGTACTCACTGATTTCTGAATAGTGAGTGCAAAAGCATTAAGTTAACCATGTTGTTCCTGCTTACATTTCGCATGGTTTGCTAAATTTTGCATTCCCTATAATTGTTTGCTTTTTCCAGGATGTTGTTACTTTTTTTTTGTAGGCCGCATATTGCTCTTGTCTAGTGCGTAATTTTAATTGAGCCGCATCCAGGTGTTTATAGCGGGCAACAATTGGGTTGTAGTTGAAGACAGTGGGAGTTTTTCTCAGTGGGGCAGTACGGTGTTCAGTGGGGGAGAGGATGTGGCACTATGTTCAGAGCTGCTGAATTTGGAACTGGGAACCAGGTTCAGCCTTAATAACCAGTCCACCAGACCACTCTCCTGCGAGAGCACAATCACATGCTAGACCTTAGAAGGCTTCGCAAAACCTTAGAAGTCCTGGTGTCTTCGCACCAACAGGTGGACCCTAGCATGACAAGTGTAGGTTAACCTTCAAGTCTTGTCCACCACTATCCATACTGAAGTTCACCTCCAGTCTTGCGGGCAGGCCTACGAAGCAGCACACACTAGAACAACAGTCACTGAGTTCACAGGACCCTTGAGAACAGCCAGCTCTAGGGCAGTGCAACCAGTGAGACCGCACCGGGTGCTGACTTTAGGTGGAGGCATCATGTTTGCAAGTATATTATGGTTTTAAAAAGCTCGCTGCCTCCTTCCTGGCCTCCAGCAATTTTCGGCAACAATAAAAATGTCATGATGACTCTGGTGATTAATGTTCTTCCTAGAGAGAGATCAGAATTTTGTCTAGTGGAAGTTTTGACTCATGGAAAGGTAGCTCAGAGGGTTAATGTACCGGCTGCAAGGAACTTGCGCCATGCAGATCACAAAGTGCACGTAATGTAAATAGGTCAGTGGGCTACTGCTTTTGTCAGTGAGATCCTTTTGTTACTTGCAGTTTATAAGTTAAAATCCTAACTTAGAACAGTGAGCCATTAACTGTCACCTAAGAGCTGCATACAAACTGCAAGGTATAAATTGGAGCATTATTTCCCCTCCCCCCCCCCGTCTTTGATTATCCTAACGTCCCAAAAAGTGTTCAATTCTGATTATTAAGGAGAACCCCCAACCATGGTATTACGTTTTAAATTCCGGGTATTGTGTTTCTCCAGACCAATCACTATAAAACTATACGGGCTACTAGTATGGTTGTCATGTGACTCCTACACCTTGTAGTCCTTAGTCTTATGTAACATTTTCTATACAGTGATTTACATACATATTGATTGTCGCTGTGTAATGTGTGTGATGTAAAGTGCTATGACAACCCACAATGGTATGAGTGGTGCTGTAAATCAAATTAAATGCATCTGAGAGAGAGTTGTTATGGAAACTTGGGGGGCACAGCTAAAGGGTGGTAGTGATGGAATCCATGGCAGAGGTGGTCATTGGGGGACACTAACAAACATTAATGCACAGGACACCACCAGTGCTATGGCTGGCCCTGCCCTTGAGGCCAGTCTGCCTCACCCATAGGTACCTCCATTGGCCTTGTTTCTGCAGTAGTAGCTGCAACTCACCAGGGATTGGCAATGAAGGATTTGCACGCACACCAAACTAAGTTCGCAAATGTACAGTCACCCGGCTTCATTCACAAGCACTTTTAGCAGGTGCTGCCTGCTGTGGGGCCACTGGAATTAATTATGCAGCAAGGGATGACAAGATTATGCCGTAGTGTTGACTAAATTATGCATTAAAAAAAAGGCTGCAGCGTAATGCAGTATATTTCAGATATTTTATTATTTTGACGTCTGTACACATGCTAACAGTCTTTGGAAAGATTTTGCCTTATTAGTACCAGTGTAACATACAAACTCAGCAGTGAGAAAGGTGACCAGCCAACCTTTACAATAGGTCATCCACTCCGCAGCAACACAAGTCACATTTTATATTAACTTTTGATATGTTTGAGCTACAAACAATTTACTAGTTTAAATGGTCAGATCATGCAGCAGATCTTGCATTATGAGGCAAATATGGCAGAGTCATAATTTTAGAGAAAACATTTGCAAACTAGGATATTTTTCCATTCGTGTTTGAACTGCTGTTGTGGAAAAAGGGAGTAGTGCTGATGACAGAAACTCCATGGCTCGGAGACAAATGGCTTGTGTTTCCACATTTTATCGTATTTGGTACATTCTGTGATTAGAAAAATATCCCACTTTGTGAATATATTTTAATGTCAATAACTCATTATAACCTTAAATAATCATGTGTATCCATTGGTTGATTAAACTGGGCAGTGAAATGCCAAACAAATACTAAAAATTGGGATGTCTGCGCATTCCGGCCACACCTCTGGCTCCACCCAGATCCAATCCTTGGGTTATTCCAGATCCAATCCTTGGGTTATTCCCGCCCTTTGATTCTCCGCCCACTGTTTTCCAACTTTCCCCCCCCACTTCGACCACTGTGTAAGACTCAGCATCCCTGGACCTGTGATGTGCTGGCGCTGCGGGCGCCGCATGTGCCACACATTTACGGTGCCGGGCTTCCGCATAAGGGAGCTGGCCATTATTGTATCCCTAAACATGGGCACGTTGTCAGTTTGACATTGACTACACGTAGAGGGACTCTACGTTTCTTTGAAAAAATATAGCTAACATTTGGAACTATACATTTTATTTTGTATAAATTAATTGAATGTGTGTAGAATTTAGCACTGCCCGGGGAATTCTAGTAAAGGGAGCACCCATTGGTAAATCACTAGCGTTTGTGATTGCTGCATTATTTATTACTAACTTTGACGTTGTGCTTTAACTTCGGATAAAAGTTATCATGAATTCTAGCACCAAGAAGCCAATATTGGTAAATATGTGTGCTACAAATAATCCCTAACATACACTGTGCATACAGTATATTTAATAGGGTGCTTTAATGTATTCTGATGAAAATCGAATCGTGCTGAAGACAGCCTTGATTGGTGTTGGATCGAGGACCCGGAAGTCTGCACACCTAGCAGAGAGAGATAAAGCACCTTGTCAGAAAGTTTTGCGTTTTCCCTACAGGTGGTGTTTGTTGGCCTGTGGCAGGGTCAGTCACATATCCTGGATTCCAGGTATTTAATTGAGTCTATTCAAGTTCTGCGCCCCAGTGTTTCTTATGCCCCACCTGGCACACATCATGTCAGAGGATGGGGATGACATTAACATTTTGCCCCCCCCCTGGAAAAATGTCTGCGGACGCCCATGAGCATAAGAAAGCAAGCCACGGAATAGGTTGTATGTACATCCGAAAGTAGCTGTAGGCATATTAGCGGGCTTAACCTGAAGAAAATGCAACGATTTTAGCAAATGCAATAAAAAACCTTCTTTGGTAAAATTGTAAAATCCACTGAAAAAAACAAAATGCACAAGATCCCGGGGGAGGGAAATTGCCACATATACAGGGCCTCAGCTGCATACCCCACATACCAGGTTTAGGAAATGCAAACAGCATATGAAACTGATTGAACGTAAATCTTGTCAGAAAAAATCGATGATGAACATTAAAAGTGCTGAACAAATAGGGTTCAATGGCAGGATTTGTTACAATCAATGCATGGCAACAAACCAGGGGTTCCTCTAGCTCCTTGGCCTCCCTCTCAGTGTTCCTCTATTGAAGGAAATTAACCCAGGCACAGGGGATATCGGCTTCCAAAATGGTAGAGGGCAGCTCAAATAGGGCGGGCCTGCCTAGTTTGAAAAAAGTATCCTGAATATACATCAGCCATTTGACTGACCTCCACCCATTGAGCTCTAGGCAGTCCTTAACTATCTTCCTACTTAGGTGATTTTCTGGGTTTACCCAGATAGTGAGACACCGAATGGGGGTGGAGGGCAATAAGATCCAATAGGAGAAGCAACCCTAACTTCTTGTGGACCATAAAAGCAGGGGTTGAAGCGGGAAATGCCAACAAATGCTTAAAGAACCTGTTTTCCTCCACTTGAAGCTCCCTTGAGTCGACATATACCAATACAGCATTACCATCGGTGACTACTGGGACAGATTTGGGCTGCTAGATCTTAGTCAGCGCACCCAGTGGTTTAATACCAATTCTAGCAGAAGAAAGAGAAAAGAGCTCCTATGGATCTTGACAGAGCTGATCTCTTGGATTTTAACTAAGGGGCTCACATAGACTAGTCATCAAGGACAACCCCTAGATAAGTATAATTCTGACCCCAGATAGCCTGTTGCCCTGGACATTAAAAGATCTCAGCTTGATCTTTTTGGGGCCCAGCACCATTTGATGAGATTTATTGTAATTGGTAGAAAGATCGATACTATTCATATATAGTACAAAACCATCAAGCAGTGACTGGATATCCAGGGCAATTCTAGCCAGTAAGCCAGTATCGTCTGCATATGACAATGCAGGGATCTAATGGGAGCATGTTCGGGGGCAGTCCATCTGCTTGTCAAGTAGCCTATCCACCAGATCATTCACATACAAAGCAAATAAAAAAGGAGCCATAATACACCCCTGTCTCACCCGCTCCTTAAGCAAAAGTAGATGGAACACGACCCATCCATATTGTAATGAACAAACGCTCTCATATCCCAGTGTAACTCATTGAGAAAGTAAACAATGTCACTATTCAGACCTATATCCAACAAGATCTGCCACAATTTAGATCTATTCACCTCATCAAAGGTGGAAGACAGATTCACATATGCGATGAACAGTTCTCCTGGTTTAGCCACAGTGTACTTATTGATCAGCAAGTTAAAGTTTAGACACTGGCCACACGTCCCCAGGCCCGGCCTAAACCTGTACTGCAGCTCTGAGAAAACAGATCCATCCTCTGCCCAAAACATGGTCCTCTTTAGAGCCACCCGGCCCAGGACCTTCACAACCGAATCTATCAAAAAGATGGGCCTGTAGCAGCAATGGAGATCCCTAGAGCCCTTTTTAAATACAGGGATAATAATGGACTGAACCACGAGCATGGTAGACCAGTGTGCACAACCAGGTTAAACAATTGTGATAGTATCGGACCCCACAAACCAGGTAACATCTTAAACAGATAAGCGGGATGTCCGTCTGGGCATGGGGCCTTATGGCCTGTCATACGAACAATGGCTAGTACAACCTCCTCCACATCAAATAATACATTTCACTGTTGTGTGATTAGTACCGAGGGCTCCTGCAAGCCAACACAATCTGCACAGCTGTAAATACACTCAAAATGCTCGACCCATCTTTCCAGGGGGATGTGAGTAGAGTGGAGTGGACACCAATCTTGCTGAATAATGGACAATTGACTATCTCCCAAAATTGGCTGCTATCAGCCTTGGTTGAGGCCTCCATGAGGTCGGACCAAGCACCCTCCCGGAGTTCACACTTCCTCTTCTTTAGCGCCTTTTTCTAACTAGTATGTCTGGTGGATATAAGGACTGATCTGTGGGTTGAGCTTTAATTGCAGACAATAACCCTTTGTGGGCATCAGAACAATCTCTGTCGATCCATCTGGGTTTGTTGTTGACCACTTTTTTGAGGGAAGAGACAATCTGGCCTTAACATCCTCCCCAATCTCATGATATGCATTCTAGAAGGCTTCATTATCAGGCGCATTCCCTTAACACAGATCAAATTCCATACCCTTAGCAGCTACAAGGGTTTTCAGAAAGTCCTTGGGGATGATTTTTGACCATTTTATTACACTACCCTGATCAGTCACTTTACCATTTGTGTGGGTTACGATGCTTTGAGCAGGAGCTCGAACAAACAGATTGCCAATACAAGCAGAATTACAATAATGGCCACCAAAACCAGATACATTTATAACAAAAAGGGCCAAATAGATGCTGCAGGGGAGCAGAAACGAAAGAGACTGCCATCTAAATTACGAAAAGTATTGGTCATGACACATTCATAATTGAACTCCGCCAAGATGATATTTCAGTTGACTCCTGCTTGACTATGTTCAAGATGTAAGGTTTCTTCAATGTACATTTGGTCACAGGGAGTGAAAGGATGTGAGCATGGGTGTATATTGAAGTCTCCCACTAGAATAAATCCCGCTCTTGCAACACCCAGGGATTCGATATCCAGTAACCCAGCCCGGAGAGGCAAAAGAAGAAGAGCCATTGGTGGCATTATAAAAATTATAAGAGAGACCAAAGTTAACAAACCGCCTTTAGGGCGACCCCTTTAGGAGGGCACAGCAGGATTAAAAAAGGACTTATAACCATCTACAAGAAAGGAACCCTCTACCTTCCATGTTTCCTGTCGCCAGATTATGACAAAGGACTTTAGGTAGGCCAACCAATCTAGAAGAGATCAATTACTATTTACTCCTGTCACTAATCTGAGGGCACAAGCAACAATGTTAAAATTTTAAGTTGTTTGACTTTCTACTGTCTTGACGGGGCTCGAAGCATTATTCACACCATAGGCAGCAAATCCTGAAGGGCTAGCAATAGGAGTATTATTGGTGCTGGTAGAACTGCAAGCCTCGTATATATCTATACCAGAAGAACCACCAGTGGGTAAACTCCAAACACTATTGGACAGTTGTATTTCATACAAGGAGTAACACACCAATCTGCCGCTGCAGGTGTACTGGCATACATGAGGACTACCCTTTGTGCTACTACAAACACCGTTACCCTCTTGTGGCAAAAATTGCGAAGGGTTCAAATCAGAAGCACCACACACATGAGGCAAAAGGGCCCCTGGATCTGCCAACTGCAGAATACCAAACCTAGAGGCTAATTTATAAGAAACTGGAGCATCTGTATCGATGCGTCAGCTTCCCTGCGCCTGCATGCGAAACCCTTGCCCCACCATGTATGCACCATATTTACAATAAGGCGCACCATGGCGCAAAGATTGACAAATGCGTCAGAAATGTTGACGCATTTGTCGGCGTAAAAGTCACGCATTTCTGGAGTCATGTCACAAGCACGACGCACCTACAGCAATGCATTGGGAGGCCTATTCCTAATATGCTGCGTCACTCCTTACGCCTGCTTTAAACAGGCGTAAGGAGTGACGCAGTGGCATCTTAGAAGTGGCGCAGTGAAATCTTGTAGTTTTCACTGCATCACTTCTACAAGGCATTCCAGCGTGGGAACGCCTACCATGCATACATTATACCTGTTGCAGGTATAATGTGGCACAGGGCTTTACAACGGTGATGCATCTCCCAAGATGCATCACGTTGTAAATGGGCCGCAACGAGGCACATTGTTTACGCCGTCGCATCACAAAAAGTGAAGCTACAGCTGCGCAAAAGTGTTGCAAGGGGCTTGTAAATCTGCCACCAAGTCGCTGGCACTATCAGGCTTGATTTAGCCTCATTATTGTCACTCCAGTGGATCAGCACCTAGTGCCTCAAACTTGTTGGATGTTTTTATGACAAAATAGTAAGCCTCAGGCTGTCTTGGGTACCCAGTAAAGTGACGTTTGGTACCTACGTTGGACTATGATGGCGTTGGGGAGGAGGTTGGCCAATATAAAATAGCCTAGGGGTATGGTAGATGAACAGGTCATCAGGCTAGTGAGGTACAAAACTGTGGTGACAGCAAGTTGATGGAGCGAGATTCAGAAATGTTTTCATTTTAGCTCGTGAAGTCACACTTCCATAATTTAATTAATTATGCTAACAATTTGTACTGCGTGAGTATTAATTCAACCTAGTTTTAAAAAGTTGCATTCACAAAAGACACAAGGGTTATTAACATGTGTGCTCATAAACGTGCATTATGTTGCATTTTCATTTATGTGGAAAATAATACATTAATTTTGTCTATTGTTATGTCATGACTAATAGCAGCTGTTTTAAATAATGGCATGTGCTTATTTTGCTTTCTTGTCTATGTGGTGTCACTTTACTCTTTACAGTGCATAAAGAATCCTGTTGGATTAAATGAAGAATGGTAGATATAAATGCTGCTTTATTTGTGTGCTTCAGCTAGGTAATTTAGACTAATGGGTTGATCATTAACTATGGTGGGTGGCAACAGAACAAACTGTATTTCTCGCATTATTATTTTCTTGTGTTTGTTTATATAATAGTGTTTTTGGAAAGTGGTTTTGGGCCTAGTGCATTTGTGTTCGTTAAAATTCTGCTTGGAGCAAAAGAGAGTCCATGATGGAAAAATTCCTGCTGCCTGAAACAATTTGTTGTGATGAGTTAACTTCCTCAGTCAAGCAAGGCCAAGGCCAGGAGCCGGCAGAGGAGGGTGTGACAATTTCATATCCGAGGAAGCAAATGATTTTCTTTCGGTTAATGTTGCAAACTGGAGGAAGCCTCGTTGTTCGAAAACCAGAGACAATGGACTCTAAGAAAGTGACGGAAGTGATGTTCTAAAAAAATGGAATGACACGATGGTGTCACTTGACAGCCAATGGGACTCTGAGTTCAGCAGAAAATTATATTTTTACTTAGATTAGCTTAGTGTAGAAAGGTATAAAAACTCTTCCCCGTGGAAGAGGAATCTGGCTTCTTGCTGACCTTTGATGAAGGGTGTCGAGCAGATGAACATTCCTTGGAGCACGTAAGAGTCTTCAAAAGACTTTACTCTTTATTTCTTAAATATAGCAAATGTAGTTAGGGACTTAGGATTTGATATTGCCAAAATGATATTTTCTATTTGAATAATATTTTTAAATTTTATAAAATTATCATAACTATTTACAAAGATTCTAATAAAAATGCTTTAATAAAGATTTCTAATGCATTTATTAAACAAATAGCTAATAAAAATCTTACTTTGAAACTCAAGCTGGTCTTGTTATTTCATGAGTTTAGGTTACCATTAGCAAGATCTTATCGCCACAGTGGCTTAATTAATTTGTAGAGTTTTGTAAAATATGATGAATTCATTTACCGCGGTTGTATATAAATGTATATAATTTATGAATAGGTTAATTAGGTCACATGATTCAGTTGGTCAATATATGTCATGTTAGATTATGGGCCTTGTAATTGATTTATGATTAATGGTGAATATTGTGAAGTTGGGTAGCGTAGTTTATGACATATTTCCTATAGGCCGCTGGATCAATTTCCTGGTAGCAGACTTGATGGTTGCTATGGTAACAAACATGCTACATAGTAGTTACATAGGATCGATGTTTAACATATGTTGAGTTCGTTCTCTTGTTATGTGTAGTTGAAAGGTTTTTTCCTGCAGTGTGAAAAATCCTAGTTGTACCGGTACAAAGTAGTGTGATGAGAGTGTAGTCACACAGTACATTTGATCTGTTTCAGAATTGTGATATCGTCGTATATCACAAGTGTTGTGGTCGTACAACACGTGTTAGGGATATAGGTGTGTTAGATAGAGTGTATGTATAGTAAGGATTGTCTATGAAATTGAAGCTTTGAGTATAGGGACAATGAGCCCGTTCTAAAACTCACTGTGAGAAAGTAATAGAATATATTCAAGCTTGAGAGAAGGGTAAAATAACGTCGCTTATTTTACTAACGATTCATGTTATCTGTGGTTGGTTAGAGTCCTGCCAAGATTTCATGTGTGTATGGTTAGGGATACTTTTTGTTTGAAAGTGCGTAATTGATTCTGTAATTTCATTCGAGTCAAACTTTGAATTGCTACTTTAAGTGCATTCAGAGGGAAACGCGTTCGTTATTTACCTGTTTGAAGGGTAAAGTAAAGGTTTACTTTATCGGCGAATGTATATTCTGTGAGAATAGCGTCGTCTATTCCACGTAAAAGAATTCTTGTAAGTCTGTAAAAATCTGTCACTTTATTTAGAGAAACAGACAAATGAGTCGTCCTTTTGTCGTTGTTAATTAAATTTCATTGAAAGAGTGTTCTTAAAATGGCGCTGTGAAAAGTTTTTGTGAAGGAGGGGTGAGCGCTGAGAGTGAGACACGAAAACCGCAGCGGCTGTGTACGTCACACGGTCCGCGCAGTGATTGGATATCATACGTCACAGGCTGTACCCTGATTGGCTCACGTGACTTAGTGGAGCTAGACACTGATTGGCTCTTATGGGAAGCTCCATTCTTATTGGTCGAGCAAAGTAGTGACGTAGCTCGAACCTGATTGGCTTGTTGGTGTGTTTCGCGCACGGATTGGTTGGTGTTACGGAACAACCAGGAAACTTTTACAATCATTTCCAATTAAGTGGATTTGATTTAAAAATGAGTTATTATTACAAACATGTTGAGAAAAAGCTTACAATGCTTCAGAAATTGAAAATGTTTATTTTACCTGACAAGAAAATTAAAACACGAGGTGGTAAATTACTTCATAAATACAAAACACCTGTAGCGTATATGGAAGGTGAATATGGTTATCATACTGTTCTGTGGTTTGATGTATGGAAGCATTATACAAAAGATGATGGCGTATTGGTTTGGCCGGACGATGGTTCTTTTAACATAAAAATTTTAAGGAATTTAAGAGAAAAGATGTCAGCTCTTATACCTAAGCCTAGACCAACACAATTTGAAGCTTTAGTTGAATGGGAGGATGAGATGTTTCAACTTCAAAAAGAAGCAAGTGGGATAAAAAGACCTCCAAAAATACCGAGTTACAGAAGAGAAACGCATGAAGATAGAATGCGTATGTGGAGGCAGGGAGATATGTGCGATGGTCTCTATTTAATTAGAGAAATGGTTTTGGGGTCTCCTGGTGAAAAGAGAACTGAAAAGAAAAATAATGTTGTAGTAGAAAGTGAATCTGAAGATGCAGTCTTAGAAGAAATTTTCACCACAAATAAAAAGCAAACTCCACTTAGACAACCTTGTTCATGGTCTACTCCAATGGTTTCTACAGGAACCACACCAAGTGCACCTCCATTAAATGATTCACCCAAATTGTACCCAAATAATTCTGAATCTTTTGAAACTCCAGAAAGATTAGAAACCAGAACCAATTTTTGTGTTTATAATGAAAGCAGGAATTTTTAAGAAACACCAATAGAAAGAGAAGCCCCTAAAAATTTAACAAGAGCTGCCAGAGATGAGGAAGTTGTAAATACTTCAGAATATTTACGATCAAAAGAAAAATTAATTCAACAGATAACTAAAGGCATGGAAGTAGTAACAGTTCCAGTAACGATTGGTCCTGTTCAGCCTGTTTTTTTAGCAAAAAGAAATTAAACAGCCAGGTTTGATAATTCCATGAAATGCAGAAATTCAAAAAGTAGCTGAGAAATGTTATTCAGATTTATTTGAAATTCATCGTGAAAAAACAAAAATGCCTGATTTGACTTTTAATGAAGGTTCTTTTAACCAGTCACCGATGGGTGCAGAATCAGATGCTGAAACTCCTGAGAAAAGAGATTCAAATTCAAAATTTGATGTTGCAAAATTGAAAGCAGATTTGGAAGAACTAATAATTGGCACAATTGGTCCTGACAGTTTGAAGTATTATCGAGATGATGAACTCCTGTTCATCTGTAAGAGCATTTAATGGAAAACAAAGAATAAATATGATCAGTTAGAAGAACTGGCAGTTGAATTGGAAATCGATTTGAGCAAACAAAAAATTTTAGGAAAACACTACAGATTAGATTTTACAGAAAGGGACATTGGGAACTTTAACACAATGGGAAGAATAATGCGTATAAAAGAATTAATTGTTTATATCAAAATGTTAGGTGACTTGAGTAAATGGAGAGTGAAGTGGACTAAAAAGAAGGAAGATGAAAGATTGGATAAATTTGATAAAATGTCTAAACAATTTCCTATGAGAGAAATTGCAGGTGGAGGATATGTTCATGTCCCATGGTCAAGACAAGATATTTTGCTTTTCACAAATGACTTTCCTCGGTTGAGAGAAAATCCTGTGGAATGGTATCGACAGGTAGACAGATTTATCAAAGTTTCAAAAGTTCTGTGGATTGATCTGGATGGATTTTTTGACATTGTTGTCCCATCAGATCTTTGGACAGAATGTAAAATTGCTGTGAGTTGGCCAAAAGAGGAACCGGAGCGAATTAAAGAAACAGGTGCTCCAGCCCCAGTGGTCATGGATTTATATGAAAAAGTGATTTACTGGTTGAAAAATAAAATTGCGCCAAAAGAAGTTGATTGGGTAAAAATAGACAGGACAAATCAGGAACCAAAAGAATCAGTTCATTCATTTTATGAAAGATTATTACTGGTTTTTGAAACAGTACAGTGGTTATGAAAAATTAGACGAAAAAGATATGAGTCATTTTATCTACAGATTTGTTTATGGTCTTAGACCAGAAATTGGAGAAATGATTAGGAATAATATTGTCGGATGGCAATCAAATTCAGTTGACGATATTTTGAGAAAAGCAAAATACTGCAGTGATGAGTTAGAAGTGAAACAGAAAAAGTTAAAAGAAAAAGCAATGTGGGCACAAGTGAAGGTGGCCAAGCAACAAATTGCAAGCCTTGAGAATAAAAATGTAAATTTTGCTCAGAATCAGAATCAGAATCAAGGTCAAGGAACATTTAAAATTAATTTTAACAAGTCAAAGTTTAATGCAAAAATTTAAGAATTAAAACAGAAATTACCTTGTTTTAATTGCGGCGAAATTGGGCATTGGAAAAGCGAGTGTAAAAACCCACCCAGAAATTTTAAAAATACATCATTAAACCCACAGATGCAGAACAATGTTGATCTGCAGCAACAGCTACAGCTACAGCGACAGTTGAATGACCTGAGTCTTCAGCGACAGCTACAGTATCAGTTAGCGCAGCAACAGAATCAGATTCCACAACCTCCATTTCCTAATTGTGGGGGAGGTCAAAAATATAATCCAGGTGTGGGATTCGAAGGAAGTTATCAGGTAATAAGAGCTCAAAGATCAAATGTGCAAAACAGGACAATTTTTATTGACAGAAAATCAAGGAAGTGATTCTGATGATTGTTTCTGACGATGCCCGAGAGAGGGGGAAGAGTGTGTAAATGGAGCCACTCTTGAGGTTGACCAGTCTGGTCCATTTGTAAATGGAAAGGTGAATGATGTAGAAATCACTTTTCTTGTGGACACTGGTGCTACCCGTTCTACTGTTAGATCAGTGGAAATTGAAAACCTGCCTCTCTCTGGGGATACCATCCAAGTAGTCGGAGTAAGTAATCAGCAGATTAAAACAGATCTGACTGATCCTGTCAAGGTTGAAATTGGCAATTTTAAAGACGAACACAGATTTGTAGTTTGCAACAGTAGTCCAGTGAATTTGTTGGGGAGAGTTATATTGTGCAAAATGAATTGCAGAATATATTGTTCACCTGATGGAATTGAATTACAAACAATGGAAGAAGATGGGTTGTACCGATTGACAATGATGTTGGTTGAAGCAGAAGAAACAAAATTATTTCCTGCATTTGAAAAATAAAATTTACCAGAGGAATTAAAAGAGACAGTCAAAACTGAAATTTGGGATTTGACTGGAAATGAAATGGGTCTAATGAAACATGTCGATCCAGTCAAAATTACAGTGAAGCAGGGAATAGAATTCCCAAACATTCCCCAGTATAAAATGAAAGCTGAAACAATTGAGGGTGTCATTCCTGTGATTGAAAAATTCATTAAACAAGGTGTTTTAAGAGAAATTGAAAGCAGTTCTTGTAACTCACCGATTATGGGGATCAAAAAGTCAAATGGAACGTACAGAATAGTTCAGGATTTGAGAAAAATTAATCAAATTGTTGTTCCCTGTTGTCCAGTTGTTCCAAATCCAGCAGTCATTCTTTACCAAATTCCACATGATGCAGAATGGTATACTGTTATTGATCTTTGCAATGCGTTCTTTACTGTTCCATTACATCCAGAGAGTCAGGAAATCTTTGCTTTCAGATTCCAAAATAGGACCCTCGTATGGTGTAGAATTCCTCAAGGGTATACAGAGAGTCCTTCTATTTTTAATGAGTTGTTGAAGAAATCTTTGGAAGACTTAAGTTTACCTGGTAGATCGACATTAGTGCAATATATTGACGATCTGTTAATATCAGCTAAAACAAGAGACAACTGTGTAACAGATACGATTATTCTCTTAAATCATCTGGCAGATGAAGGACATAAAGTGTCCCCTGCAAAATTGCAGTTTTGTAAACAAGAAGTAAAATACCTTGGTCATCGAATTGCAAAGGGAATGAGACAGGTGACGATTGAGAGAATAAAAATGATTCAGGGAATGCAACCTCCAAAAACACAAAGACAGGTCAGAATGTTTCTGGGAATGGTTGGTTATTGTCGTCAATGGATTAGTGGATTTTCAGTAATTGCAAAGCCACTACAGAGACTGACAAAATCAGACATAAAATATCCAATTGTTTTTACTGAAATTGAATTGGAAGCTTTTGAAAAATTAAAAAGAAATTTATGTGAAGCTCCAGCTCTGGGCATGCCAGATTATGAGAAAAATTTCGAGCTATATTGCAGTGAAAGGGAAGGGTGTGCTTTGTCCGTGTTAATTCAGAGACATAGAAACATGAGAAAGCCTATTGCTTATTTCTCAGCAGTTCTTGACCCAGTTGAAAAAGCCTTACCAGGTTGTTTAAAAGCAGTTGCAGCAACTAGTGTTAGCCTTGAGCAGAGTGAAGGAATCATAATGGGATTTCCTGTAAAAGTCTATGTTCCCCATTCAGTTGAAATTCTTCTTACAAGAAGCAAAACGCAACATTTGACAAGCAATAGACTCACAAAATATGAAAAGATAATTTTGGGATCAGACAATGTGTCAATTGCAAGGTGTGTGAATTTAAATCCTTCCACATTATTACCTGATACTGAAATTAGCGAAGAAAATAATGTGGAACATGAATGTTTGGATGTTATGGAATACTGTACCAAGCCAAGACAGGACATTAAAGATGTACCATTGCCTGAATCAGATTATGTCTACTTTGTAGATGGCTCCTGTTTAAGATCAGAGGGAGGTATTTTGAAAGCAGCATATTCAGTCTGCACAGTGGCAGATGTTGAAGAAGCATCATGTCTTGAAGGAATTCGTTTAGCACAGGTGGCTGAATTAATTGCTTTAATTCGTGCTTGTGAATTGGCAAAAGATCTGAGAGTCACCATAATTACTGATAGTCAATATGGATACGGAGTTGTGCATGATTATGGACAGCTCTGGTCTCAGAGAGGCTATATGACATCAGCAGGTTCACCAATTAAAAATGCAGAGTTCATCAAAAGATTGATTGATGGCATACAGTTGCCAAAAGAAATTGCTGTAGTAAAGTGTGCAGCTCACAGAAAAGGTGAGGATTTTATCACCAAAGGGAATGCTTACGCAGATGAAGTAGCAAGATATTGTGCAAGGAATAATTATGCACTTACTCGGGAGAAAAACAAAGAATTTGTTTCGAGTTCACTAATGCTAACATCAATTGTTGAGACATGGCAGGAAATCAGAGATTTACAAAATAAAGCTGATGATGATGAGAAAAACTCATGGTTGAAGGCAGAATGTAGACAGCGAGATGAGGATGGAGTTTGGACTTACAAAGATGGCAGAATAGTTTTACCAAATTGTATGATTGCTGACATGGCCAGGATGTACCATGGCCCTGGTCATATTGGGAGAGATTCAATGATTAGACTTTTTAAGGAAATTTGGTTTAATACCAAGTTTAGAACAATTGCAGAGTCTCTCTGTCAAAGGTGTTTGATCTGTCAACAAATGAACCCAAACAGGAAATCAGTTGTGGGAACGGGAATAATAGGTCGAGAGGGTGGTCCTTTCACCAGGTTACAGATGGATTTTATTGAAATGCCCAAACACAACAGGTTGCAATATGTTTTGGTGATTGTTTGTCTGTTTTCAAGATGGGTAGAAGCATTCCCTACACGACACAGTGATTCAATTACTGTAGCAAAGTTGCTTTTACGTGAGATTATTCCAAGGTACGGATTCCCTGTTACCATAGAGAGTGATAGAGGAGGACATTTTGATAACAGACTGTTGAAATTTATCTGTGAAGCCTTACACATTGAGCAGAAGTTGCACTGTGCATACAGACCAGAGGGATCTGGAGTTGTGGAGCAAAGTAATGGAACAATTAAAAATAGAATTGGAAAAATGTGTCTAGAAACAGGCATAAAGTGGACAGATGCTCTTCCACTTGTTTTAATGACTCTGAGAAGTACACCAGATAAAAAGACAGGTCTAAGTCCTCATGATATTGTCATGCGTAGAGTCATGAGACAAGCATTCATACCAGTGGGAAAACTGTTGAGCATTAATGACAGTGCAATTTTGGAGTATTGTAAAAAGCTGTCTGACGTCGTGACTTCTGTGTCTAATCAGGTGGGAACTGAAGTACAGTCAAAAGACAAAGTGCAAACACATGATCTGAGACCTGGAGATTGGGTCAGAACAAAATTTCACCGAAGAAGAAACCGTCTGGTCCCGAGGTGGCAGAAAGCAAGGCAGGTGAAACTTGTGACGACAAATGCAGTAAAGTGTAGGGGAATAAGAAGGTGGATTCATCCAAGTCATACTATTCCGATACCTGCACCTGAAAACTCTGATGAAGAGAGTGATACAACAGCTGATTCAGATTCTGAAGGAGAAGCTGAAGTAAATCCAGATTCTGAAGATCGACAGAGAAGTCGACATCTGGAAAAACCTTCAGTGAATGGAAAGGATTTGAAAATTATTGAAATAGATTCTGAAAATGATGAAGATCTGCTAGAAAAAGAATCAGCAGATGAATCTGATGAAGAGATAGGAGAGGCAAAAGAATCTGATCTAGATAAAGAAAAAGAAGTTGAAAAGAAAGAAAAATCTGATCAAGTTCAGGAGCAAGACCAGGAGAGTATCGAAAAGCAGAGAATAAGCTCTGAATGCAGGAACAAGAAATCCGGAACTGGGAAGTTGAAGGTAATTGATGAAGTGGAGGAAGACGAATTGCCAAGTACCAGTAAATGTAAACCTGGCCAAGTGAAAACGGAGGGTTGAGAGTCAGGTTAATAAAAAGATCAAAGGAGCAGATAAATGAGATAACTAGTCAAGAGGATCCTGAAAAGAAAGCAGAGAAAGGAAAAAGAATAGAGGTTATCTCTAGAAAAACAAAGAGAGTTTTGAAACCAAATCAGAAGTATAGGTCTCCTGAGTGGGCTTATATTATAATTCCACCTGTAATTGAGATAAATAGCAGCAGTCAGGAAGAAGTTGAAGACAATAGTGACAACGATTGAAGTACTAATATGTTAGAATTTAGGTTTCTGTTTTTGGCATAAGGCTGAAGAAATTGTGTTAGGTGACACAAGGTCGAAGAAATTGTGTTTAGTTGGAAAATAATTTGTGACGCAAAGGTCGAAGAAAAGTTGTTAGAGGATTTAAAAAATAAAAAAAAATTCAAAAGGGGGGTGTTTTAAAAATTCAGGTTTTTATTAAACACATTTTTAAATTTTTGTTTCCTTTTTTTTTAGTTAAGGCTAGCTAAAAAGGCCTGTTGTTTTGAAGCGTAGTACCTCAAAATGTTCCATTCTTAAAAATTGCTGTAAGATGACTCTGATATGTATGCTCATATTAATTCTGCTCTGGTTAGTCTTTCCTTTTGGGATCGATAAGGAGATGTACAAAGTCAATATGACAAGCAAAGCTTCAGTTAGTCAAGACAAACATAGTGCAACAAACAAAGCTAACAAAGTTATTGATCACAGACCAGAGTTCATCAAGATAGGTCTGTTAGTGATTTTTCTAGCAATACATTTTCGAGGCTTTTGGGAGAATATGTTAAGGTTATTATGAGTGTCAAAGATTGTTACATCTGTGTAAAGTTACCTGCTTCTGTTTCTGAGGGAGTGACATACAATATGCTTCCTCTTACTTATGGCATAACTTGCAGTGTGATAGCTAGCTTATTTTATCAGATTGGTCGCTTGGAGTATTATTATTCAAATTATGATGAGATTTTTGCTAACCTGAAAATTGAGAATGCTTTAAATAAACACAAGCAAGGTAAACAGATGAGGGATTTCTTTTTAGTTACTAATGAACTCACCTATGAGTATGCTTACAGAAATAATCTAACTTGCAAATTGAGAACAGAGGAAAAGACTTTCCTGAACTTAGTTGAAGAGAGAAGGGCAATTTATAAAAGGAATGAAAAGGTCAAACAGACCAAATCCAAGTTTTGGCAGAAAGAGGATGAGAAGCTTAATGGCAAATCTTTTGACAATGTTGCAATTCACATAGATAAACCAATTAGTGGCAAGCTTTGCATTAGGAGAGATAATACTCTTTTTGATAATTACTTTGTAGGTGCTAGCAATTGTGAGGACACTTACCAAATCATGGGAGGTTGGGGATTCAAAGGTGGCAGAGATCCAATTTTTCCTGGGATTTATTTTATCTGTGGAGACAAAGCTTATTATAATCTCCCGGACCATTGGTACGGGACATGTTATGTTGGTCTTGTTTTTCCAAAAATATTTCATGTTGACAGAAATGCAGAAGGTTCGTTTGAAATTAGTAATCATGTAAATAGGTTAAAAAGAGAAAGTTTCTCAGAAATTTTGGGAGACATTTTTGAGGCAGTGATACCTTTAGTAGGTATAACCTTGAATGCAGGAAGAATCAGAAAATTGTCCACAATTGTTGACATATTGTCCACTGACACAGCAGGTGGTTTCCAATTAGTGGATACCGAGGTCATTGGGGTTAGGTCAATGGTGATGCAGAATCGCCTTGCCTTAGATATACTCCTAGCAAAAGAGGGAGGAGTCTGTGGCATTTTACATGTTCAGCACTGCTGTACATACATCCCTGACGAGAGCAAGAATATTGAAATGTACATTAAAAACATCACAGAGATGCATTCAGAAATAGTTCCCTTAGAAGAAAATGACTTTACAGAACGTCTTTCAAAAAGATTTCAAGCTATCAAAACCTGGTTTCAAGAAATTGGTGGTTCAGTTCTTGGCAAGATTCTAACACCTTTGTTTGTTATAATTGTTGTGATAGTTTTGATGAAGATCAGTTGTATGTTACACAAAAGAAAAAAGCACATTAATGAAAAGAAAAGAATTTACAGAATCAGAAAGGAACAGGAAAGAGAGATAGAGCTAGAGGAGTTACACAGAGCTCAATATGATAGTTGCAAAGATTTTGCTGAAACAAATCTTTAGAAATACTAACACAGTGAAATCGAACCATATTCATTTTTAGATAATTTTGGGTGTGGTGTGGTGATTTGGAAATCACCAGATGAGGGAGTTGATGGAGCGAGATTCAGAAATGTTTTCATTTTAGCTCGTGAAGTCACACTTCCATAATTTAATTAATTATGCTAACAATTTGTACTGCGTGAGTATTAATTCAACCTAGTTTTAAAAAGTTGCATTCACAAAAGACAAGAGGGTTATTAACATGTGTGCTCATAAACGTGCATTATGTTGCATTTTCATTTATGTGGAAAATAATAAATTAATGTTGTCTATTGTTATGTCATGACTAATAGCAGCTGTTTTAAATAATGGCATGTGCTTATTTTGCTTTCTTGTCTATGTGGTGTCACTTTACTCTTTACAGGTGCATAAAGAATCCTGTTAGATTAAATGAAGAATGGTAGATATAAATGCTGCTTTATTTGTGTGCATTAGCTAGGTAATTTAGACTAATGGGTTGATCATGAACTATGGTGGGTGGCAACAGAACAAACTGTATTTCTCGCATTAATTATTTTCTTGTGTTTGTTTATATAATAATGTTTTTGGAAAGTGGTTTTGGGCCTAGTGCATTCGTGTTCATTAAAATTCTGCTTGGAGCAAAAGAGAGTCCATGATGGAAAAATTCCTGCTGCCTGAAACAATTTGTTGTGATGAGCTAACTGTTCCTCAGTCAAGCAAGGCCAAGGCCAGGAGCCGGCAGAGGAGTGTGTGACAATTTCATATCCGAGGAAGCAAATTATTTTCTTTCGGTTAATGTTGCAAACTGGAGGAAGCCTCGTTGTTCGAAAACTAGAGACAATGGACTCTAAGAAAGTGACGGAACTGATGTTCTAAAAAAATGGAATGACACGATGGTGTCACTTGACAGCCAATGGGACTCTGAGTTCAGCAGAAAATTATATTTTTACTTAGATTAGCTTAGTGTAGAAAGGTATAAAAACTCTTCCCCGTGGAAGAGGAATCTGGCTTCTTGCTGACCTTTGATGAAGGGTGTTGTGCAGATGAACATTCCTTGGAGCACGTAAGAGTCTTCAAAAGACTTTACTCTTTATTTCTTAAATATAGCAAATGTAGTTAGGGACTTAGGATTTGATATTGCCAAAATGATATTTTCTATTTGAATAATATTTTTAAATTTTATAAAATTATCATAACTATTTACAAAGATTCTAATAAAAATGCTTTAATAAAGATTTCTAATGCATTTATTAAACAAATAGCTAATAAAAATCTTACTTTGAAATTCAAGCTGTTCTTGTTATTTCATGAGTTTAGGTTACCATTAGCAAGATCTTATCGCCACAGTGGCTTAATTAATTTGTAGAGTTTTGTAAAATATGATGAATTCATTTATCGCGGTTGTATATAAATGTATATAATTTGTGAATAGGTTAATTAGGTCACATGATTCAGTTGGTCAATATATGTCATGTTAGATTATGGGCCTTGTAATTGATTTATGATTAATGGTGAATATTGTGAAGTTGGGTAGCGTAGTTTATGACATATTTCCTATAGGCCGCTGGATCAACAGCACCCAAGCAATCTAAATTAATGACAACATAGTCCCCATTATGGGTTTATGGGGAAGGTCCCACCCAGTCGACTCTCCGTGCCATGATTAGCCTATTAGCCAAATTATGGCCCTCACTGCCCAAAAAGGACAGCCACTGGCATACTTTATTCCTTAGGATGTGGTAGTCTTACCCAGTTTTATGTTTTAAAACAGGGACCCCAGTAAGTACCACAACATAGGGGGCCGAGGCAGGTGGAAGATTTAAAGAAACATATGGGGAAGCTGGGCCAGTTTATTGCTTACACCACCCGTCCCCCCTGGGGAGGCCTGGCAGCATTAATCTGCCTAGGGCCCTTCTGTGAAATTGACAATTGAGAGTTCGGATGGGTACCCTGACTTGTATTTTGAGTTGCCATGGGTACTTGCCTGGAGGGTGGGTTGGTGGTGGAAAATAAGGGACCTTCTTTGGGTGGACAGTGTATACATGTGGAGCATGATACCTGCTCCCCAACAATCTTTGAGCACTCAGATACAAAATTCATGGTATTCGTAGTATGCCCCATCAATGACAGGCTGGTTTTTACCAAACTGTATTAAATTGTTTAGGCTGACCTCAATTGATGAGGGTTTATCTAAGCATTTATCTAGACAATTACTAACCACGTTCTCAACGATAGGTTGTAGTAAGTGAGTGAACTCATTAACATTAGAGTTAACAAAATGGTCTCAAAGCAGACGTTGAGCTATTGTCCTCCACGGGAGCCTGCTGGGCCAGAGCACCCTTAGTCTTTGTCCCCGTCCGTCCGGACACTGTATCTGCCCTTTTAACTTTTTTTCGCGTCGGTGCCTGGGGGACCAAAGTCCACCCCGGAATCCCTATTCCCTGACATTTCCTCCAAATGGTAAAAATCAGCAGTAACTGTTATAGTGGTAGCTGGCTGAGATGAACTAGATCCTCCCACAACTTCTTGACTCATAACATCATGTGCCAACGTGGAAATTTACACAGGAGTAGCCAAGGGAGTTTCCATTGAGACAGTTGTGTGTTTCCTGCGTGACCCATTGTCGTTCTCTCTATATTAGCCTAGTTGCACACATTGTGGGTTGCATTTCTTTTGAATTTAAATGGAGAAGCACACCTATTATTTGTTTTGCTAGTTTATACGAACTCCTTTGCTTTCTTTGAGGTAAGATGAGTCTTTTTGTGTAGATAGTGGCTCTGAGAGCAGCCATGTCGAGTCTTTTGGTAACCCGGTTTTCGTCATTTGTGCATTCTTGTTTCTTGGCAGGTTTCATTCATTCTTTGAAGTGTGAGTATATTTCTATGAAAGCACGTTTCACGCTTTTGGTGAGGTGCCGGTTTTCTTCGTCTTTTTAATGTGTCATACAATTGAGCCCTGATTTCTTAAATAACGCTAAAGTGTTGTGAGCATTGATTTGGAAGAAATTTAAGAGCATGCATATGAAGGAAGTATTTACTATTATTCTATATATGTGTTCAGTCCTAGGCCCCTGAGGAAGAGTCCATCTGGACTCGAAATGCATCGGGCAACAGTTTGGAATTCACAAGAAAGAAATGAAGTTTCATTAATAACGAATGAAATGCATTATGTTCTTTAAATTGTTAAATGATGAATAAAATCATGTACAAATAGGTTGTGTAACTCAACATCATTATGTTTTGTTAAATCTATGTTATTGTTTGGTTTAAATTTTTGAGGTAAAATTGAGTACTGATGTGATTTTAGAAGGTTTAAAAATTGCAGTGGCCTTCCAATCGGAACCACAACAGTAACAGTGCGCAGAGGTCGAGTGGCCAGTCCACTCGAGGTAGGTTGCATTTCTTTTGCACATGTTACTAAATAAATATGCTTGTTTTGTGCCACATTTTTATTTTTACATGGAACCTGCATGTGTTTTTGTGTTCTGTTCTTTTCCTGGGACTTAGTCAGAACACCACAGTCAAGGTTAAACAACAATGCCCCTTGTTATTCTCTCTGGTCGGACACTAGCACTTGACATAACATGAGAATGCAGCTGCTGTTTGTGAGCACACGTCTTATTATATAACTAAGGACAAGAGTTCTAAAAAACACACTAAGAGTGAAGGTTCTGAGGCAAGATTACCTTATCAGCTAAGATGTAAAATGTCCATCTGTGTTTGCTAAGGTATGGTGTCCGTCACTTATCCCAGAGTTGTTTGATTTATAATCATTCAGCTATAGTAGAAATTGGGGGGGGGGGAGATTTAGGCTCATCTGTCTTATAACAAGACAGGGCTTTTTATGGTATATGGGTTTTTAGGTCTCGCTAGAGTCAGCGCATGAGCTGCTCTTGAGAGAAATTTAGTTAGTGCACAGTAGTTTTGCCCGTCGCGCGCGCGCAACTCGCGTCACCACTTGTGTGTTTTTTAATTTTTGATTTCATTTTGGGGCCGGGCGACGTTACTTTTACGGCCGCGCGGCCAATGCTGGTCTTCAGATACAATGGAGAGAGCAGTACACAAACTTCGCCGTCACCGGTTCTGGTTAGTATCTGCTCGTCTTTTAGTCAGCCGCCCCCTCCTCTTTTCTGCCACTCTCGAACACCTTTAGTGGCGCTCCGAGGCCTCTGCAGCCTTAAGGGCTACTCTCACCCCGGTATAAACCGGCAGCACCAGGGTCCGACTTCCTGACCCCCATACAGCCTCAGGGACCGCCCTTCCCCGCAGACCCGTCACTCCTGCGCCCCACGGCCCTACCCGGTCTCAGTGCTGCTTTGAAAGCCCTTTCGAGCTTCGGTCCTCCTCTGACCCTTTTGCGACCTCTGTGCTCCATTGACCCCCTTCCAGCCTCAGTTCTTCTCAAGAGCTGCTCTGTGTAAGGAATCTCCTGGACGCAGTCCTTGGGACAAGGAGTACTTTTAGTGCAAAGTAAAAACCCTGACACAAATCACTATGTACAATAGTGACCTCATTCTTCCTTGTTTGTTTGGGTGCTCTGCAGAGCACCCAAAATGAAATGGATTTGGACTCCTGATATTTTAGACTCCAACATAACTACATACCTGCAAAGATCTTTGAGGGAAGATTTTTTTTGTTTTTGTACCCAAAAAATCGCAATCATGTCGACCCCTGAAGACATATTTGCAGTGTGTTTAGAATTTCTTGCAGTCATTGGAATATCATCTTTTGCCCAAACAAGCGTTTTGTTTTTCCTTTGTCCTAGAGAACAGTATACAAAGAAGTGCATAAATGGAGATCATTTGCTACATTAAACCACATTATAGGGCAGTGTAATATACCAATAGCATGTGGCATTGCTTGCTGACTTCGCTGTGATCAAATGATACGAAAAGGCAGTTGCTTCCTTTCTGAAAAGTCTTCATGTACCTACTAAACAGTTGCAAGAATCTTGCTGAAAAGGTGCCTTTGACCGTGCTGAAAAATGCTTATTATCCTGCTAAAAAATTTCAGTGGCCCACTTGAAAGATCCGTGGAGCACTCCAGGCAAATACTGAAAATTATCCTAGATATTGTGATTGTTTTCCTGGGGCCTGATGAAAAGTACTCAGCGTCTAAGCCTAGAGATAACATTTGTAAATTATGATATGTAATCCCTTCCATTAAAAGTTGGAAGTAATATGATTTTTATTTTAATGATTCACTTTAATTTCTGTTGGGGTTCTTTGTAAGTGGACGAGGCCTACCAAAAAGTCCCTGGGGCTTGCTAAAAAGTATATGTGGTCCCACCCAAAGTCAAATCATTGACATTGGTACAGAAGATAAACAATAAAAGCAATAAATACAATAAAAGCATAAGAATCAATAAAACTCTCTCTCCCGAAAATGTTCAACTGGGAACAATTTTAAAATTAATACCAGACACGATCTACAGAAGCTTGTTTGGACTCCCATATATTAAGTCCTCCCAAAAAAATATTACATCATCATCTGGCTATAGGATTACCCCAAGCTTGTACAAACAAGTTATTCCTTGTTTTGACTGCCACAATCAGAAGACTACCAAAGGCATGGCAATTTCAGTTAAATGATGATAAAATACAAAAAGGCATGACTACGTGTCTGGCTATGACTCTCATTTCGGACTGGGACAATACATCTCTTAAGTATCTTGGAATAACATTTGCAGAAGAACAAAAAATGTGTGCTACCTTTTCTAGATGAATTATTATTTTGGCCAAATTCACAAGAATCCTTAAAAACTGCCCCTTTGGAAAAAACAGCAAGTAGGAAGGCTATTGTGCCAGATTTCAATCTGCATATGCGCTTCCTAAACACAAAGGGGCCTGGCAGATATATTTGTATCCGCCTTCCTGAACATTTGTAGGTTAGTTTGGAAATTGATCACCCGGGTCTTTCCACAAACATCTTGTATGCTTAATCAAGGGATCTGTCATCAATGTTCCAAAGAGAGGCAGCCAGACGGGATTTCGCTGTATGGCCAGGGACTGCCGGAGGACCCTCTCCCCCTCCCGTTTCGTTAACAAACATTATTAAAAGGACATGAGAGGGATTTCTTTTCTTTGGAGGCGGGGGTCGGACAACCCCCGGCCGTATTTATTCAAACTTAAAAATAAATCAAAACTTTGAAATATACAATATTTACACAATTACGCAGAAAACGTTACACAACATTTGATTACAATTGATATATACAGATATCAGATGGCTAACCTTAACATAACTCTGGTACAAGGTATTTCCTATCCGAATCTAACGTATGAATCACATTATACAATATTTAATTTCTGCGTATCCTATTTGGGCCTACGGCAAGGTCTATAACTGGTGCCAGCTCCTTATCACTTAAACCACGCCCTCCTGTCAGAGTGCGCATGCGCAGAGGGCCCGTTTACCGTGAGGGTACTTCTCCCCCTGGTTACCCCTGTACGCCCTATTAACCACGCCCTTCCGTCGAAGTGCGCATGTGCAGAGGGCCCGCTTACCGTGAGGGTACTTCTGCCCCCCGGTTACCCCTGTACCCTCTATTAACATCATTAAAGGGGGCCCTTGAATCTCTGCGCCGTTTACTGGTGTCATTGTGCACGTGCGGGGTCGCCAACCAGCCTAGAGAAAGCGTGACTCCCCCCTCCCGCGCACCCAGGTAGCCAACAGGCTGTACCTGCCCCTGGAGTTCTAGGAGAGACCACTTGTCCCTCCCCTTCGGTGACCCCATTCAAGAATGGCGCCGCCCTCTAAGGGCCTTAAATTTACTGCTCACCAATCATGACCTTACCGCCACAGGCCAGCGTAGTTGACCGACTATCTGGCCCCCCGTACCCTCCAATACTGAAAGGTCATGCCTTGTCCTTAAAATTCACAGACCTAGCCAACTCACTGCAAGGTCATGGCCTGTCCCTATATACTACTAACTAGGCAAGAAGATTCTATGCGACAATTTCACCCCTAGGTGTGGATGAATGGACGCCATCTTTTAAGAAGCATGATTCCTCACCAGATGCACCCCTGAGCTATAGTCTGAAAGTGTCAAGCCTAGCTAGCCTCAATCGTTTGTTACAAGGAAGATGTTTCCAGTGGCCCCATGGCCTCACAGACTCGCTTCCTCCCTATTGGAAGGTTCTGGCATGTCTGGGTGTACCTTGGGCACAGACATGTTGACCCACCCTTCTACCCAGGCGTGCCCAATCCTTCCCCAACCGCTCCCAAGTGCAGGAGAGATATGCTTGGGCTGTCTGACTCAGGGAAAGTAACCCGCCGCCATGGGGGCACTAGATGGGCTCAACTGATGGCATCACGCTGTGCCCGAAAAGCCACGGCACCGCAGACACGGACACTAAATGTTGGTGCAATTGGAAGGCTACCTGGGGCACCACAGGCCCCAAGATCTCTTACGAGCATATCATGAAATCCGTGAACCACCTATTCTGACCACTATGTTCTGGGAGATGCTCTGTGTAATCCTACCTCCTTACTGTGGCCTATCCCCACTGCGCAGTGTTTGCTACGATGGCAGCTGGGAGCACAGGCGCCGTAAAGGCAGATTACTGTTTCCCGACCAGGGGTGCTGAGGTGTTGCATTCGCCCCTTACTCCTGGGTTTGGTCAAGCTGGCAAGGCACACACCTGTATAGAAGCTTACTGCTACAGTATTACGGCTGGCACAACCAATTAGTAACATACCTATACACAACAAGTATAGTGCTGGTACCTCCTGATCTCTACCATAAGCATGTCACGTACACCGTGCACCATCTGCCCCTGATTATTATTTTTCTGGGTAAGCTCAATGCTGGCCTATCCTCCTACTACCTACCATCCCCAACACTGTAGGGTCCGCTACGACAGGCACCTGCGAGCACAGGCGCTTGTAATGGCAGATTGCCGTTCCCCGACAAGGGTGTGGATGTGCCGCATCTGCCCGTAATTCCCGAGTTCTGGTCGAGCTAGCCAGGTGTACACCTATAAGGCAGTGTATTGCCAACTTACCACAACTGGTGAACCCCAATGGTTGACACACTTATACACATCTATTATAATGCATGGGCCGCACCCTATCATGCTGGCACCGCTTGAGCCGTTGAATTGATCACCCATCATACTTGATGCCGTCACTTGCCACTCACGTTCCGGGTCTACCGGTCCCCTTGGTTATCCACCTTTTTGCAAGCATAGCAATGTGGAACCGTTGCGGATCCACTGGTCCCCTTGGTTGTCCACCTCTTGCGGTGCTAGCGGTGAGTAGCACTCCTCAGGCAACAGGCGTGGATCCAGACACATATAAATGAAAGTCAAAAACATCAATGATTAGTGCCTTTTCGCATCTAGATGACCAAACACAATTCGCAAAGTTAGCGCTACTAGATGAGACTGCACCCCCACCCTTTTCACAGCCACCCAGCTTAGGTTGCTTAGATACTGTCCGCACTCAATGATTCACAGGTACCGTCTGACATAGGCATCCAAATGCCCCAGGTCCAGCCCCAGGGGGAGTTGGTCTCGTGCCACAGCACAGGAATAGCTTGACAGGCACCAAGGTTCTGAGATACCTCATGACCAACCCTAGGCCTCTAATGCCACCATGGGTTGGTCCCATGCGACACAACACAGGAATAACCTGCTTAATTGTACAGGCCCTAGGATGTCAGTAATGTGTGACTCACATGTACATCACATTATGCAGGAGTACAGGCACAAGAGTGCCGAGATACAACGTGCCAAACCCCCCCGGCAACCAATGCCCTATTGTACACGCACAGGGGGTGCAATGGTACTGCGCGATGCCACAAGAACATTGATGGTACAAGTGCACAGGCACATGGGTGCAGTGGTACTGTGCGATACAATACATTATTGTCCCCCATGGGCAGGGATGCCCTTGAAGGTGAGACCACAAGGTGTACTGTTTGTTGCCATAAGTGTTGAAAGAATACTTGAGGGACCCTCCCCGATGCCAATGCCAAATAGGCCTGCCCTCAAACCCTGCAAATAACTTGCTGTAACATGATAAGCATAACTCCCTCAGTAAGTAATTTCACCCAATGTGGAATCCTGTAGCCTACCTTGGAGGTAACATATGTAAAGAGAGGAAGGTTTGGGCTAACATGGCAATTTATCAATTGTGCGCGCAGACCCTACAGTGATAGGTCTGACATATATATTACCTGGCTACCCCTGCGGGTGGCACAACTGGTGATGCCAGCCCACTGGCAGCATTTAGCTTACAGGCCATGACACACACCCATGTAGTTCCAAGAGGTTTACCAATAAATCAGCTAAGTCAATTTTAAGACACTTAGTCACCACTACAATTTCTACAGAGGGCATATGCATTAATGCCACTGACCAATTGCAGCGCAGTGGCAAAAACCTATAACCAACTGAGACCAGGTCAGTCAAAAGCAATCGCTTCAAAAGCATCCTCACCCAGGGTCTGTTTTCTGGCTAGTCAGCATCACTTTAAACCTTCGCCATTTTCAAACGTAGGCACGTCACAAATTGAACAGACCATTAACATAAACCACCCATAAGAGCAGCGCAGCAGTTGTACTGCATGAGGAACTTTTTACATCAGACTTTCCATGGTGATAGCCTATCCTAGCACTAATTACCAGGTTGTCCCACCTTATAGGGATGCTCTGCCTGACACGCCAGAAACAAAGACTAACTCTTACTACACTGTGCCAAGCACTGCATACCTTTCTTTCATAGTAAATGCAGATGCCCTTTATTTCGCTTAACACCGCCTCCTATAGTGTTTCTTAATGTACTTGTAATACAGGCATAAGCATTGTTTTAGCAACCACTTGAATTCCCGAACCGCTTGGAATGTGACGAAAGCATAATTCGCAAATAAGGCACTGAGGGCCCGATGTAGGTCGGTCGGTAACGGCCGAAAATCTGTATTTTCGGCCGTTACCGACCGGTATCGAGGTTTCGGGATGTAGGAGTCCCAAAAACGCCCGATTCGGTAAAAATTCCGAATCGGAAAAGTTACCGTGTCGGTAGTATATCGAATCGGTAATTAAACCGAATCTGCAAATATACCGAATCGGTAAAAAATTAGGGAATCGGAAAAATCACCGATTCTGTACTATACCGATTCGGAAAAAACAGAATCGGGAAAAATTCCGATTCGGTAATGTTATCGAATCGGTAAAATTACCGACTCGGTAGAATACCGATTCTACTGAAGATTGAGATGTAGGAAAGCTCTGAAATACCGATTTTGCGTCAAATTCGGTATTTAAGAATCGGTATTTACCATAGATTTGAATCAGGTGGTAACCAGGTGCAACCTATAAAAAAGGACCCAAAATGCATTTCTGCTTGCACCATGGCAGCTTTTTATGTCATAGCAAGACGGCTACGGCTACAGCAGGATGGAGAGAGCGAATGGCAGAGAGAGGAGCAGGTGTATAGAGAGCGTCTCACCCTGTCCATGCAGACAGATGCAGAGATCCTACAGAGGTACAGGCTGGACCCAGAGACCATCTCACAGCTCAATAGGGACCTCCAACCCCTGTTGCAGTACCCCACCCCAAGGGCACACGCAATCCCAGTGCACGTGCAGGTGCTATGCAGCCTACACCTGCTTGCGTCTGGCAGCTTTCAAAGTGCAGTAGCTGCGGTAGGAGGGGTGAGCCAGAGCTGCCTGTCCCGGTTCTTCCACAAGTTCCTAGACGCCATGATCGAAAGGATGGACCAATACATTTCCTTCCCTGCAACCCATGCAGAACTGGTACAGACAAAAGCAGACTTCTACCAGATGGCAGGATTCCCCCACATCATTGGCTGCATAGATGGCACACACATTCCGATTTGTCCCCCTGCTGACACGGAATACATATACCGTAATCGGAAGTCAACGCACACCATAAATGTGCAGGTGATTTGTAATGCCAAGTGTGTCATCACTGACGTGGTAGCAAAATTTCCAGGGAGTACCCATGACTCCTATATCTTTCAAAATAGTGGCATTTATGCACGGCTGACGGCAGGGGAATTCGGTGAAGGATACCTTCTAGGTAAGACACAGTGTCAGACCCCCATAACCTAAATAGCAGTGTGAAGTACATGTATGCATGTGAGTAATGTTACCCCATTCTCTTCTAGGCGACAGTGCATATGCCCTCTGCTCATTCATTCTCACCCCTACCTCAACCCCTCAACACCCAGCGAAAGGAGGTATAACCGTGCGCACAAAAGCACAAGAAATGTAGTTGAACGGACCTTCGGCATCTGGAAAAGCAGGTTCAGATGCCTGCACAAGACCGGAGGTGCTAGACAATATACCCCAATTACCTGCTGCAAGATAATTGCTGTATCTGCAATGTTGCACAACCTTGCGGTCAAGAAGGTAGAGTTGTCTGACTACGAGGACCCTGACGATGACATAGCTGTGCCACTAACACAACCTGCTGGAGTGTCTACACCAAGTGACGGGAGGTACAGACGTGAGGAGATAACAGACAACTATTTCTGAGTGAGTACAGATGCACAGACACGTCAATGTATGTGGAACATATAAAAATTTACTAATGTTGGCACAACGTTACTGCACTGATGTGCTACAAATTTAACTATAACAGAATAGGTGGGGATTGTAAATTGTCCGGTTTGCCTCACCCACCCTGGCAGTCTTACTTCTTGCTGCGCTTAGCTGACCCACTTGGATGTGGCTCACCCCCTTCTGTGTGTCCGGCTGCCTCAGCGGAGCGCCTGCTGCTCCGGCGCGGCTCAGATACAGTGCTGGCCGGGCTGCTGCGGCTGCTGCTGTCCCCAGCCTCGCCCACGTCCAGGGCAGGATTCACCACCGTGTTTGATATGATTAGTGCCTCCATGGCAGTGGTGATGCGGGCCATGCCCCTGGTCACCTCAGCAGTGTTCTTGGTGAGGCAGTCCGCCATGTTAGCCCCTCGGCGGCATAGCTGGGCGGTTGCTGCAGCAAGGCGGTTGAGTGACCGGTTTTGCATGCGGTCATCCCTGCGCCTACAGTGCTCGTGCTCCTCCATCTCAGTGCATAGCTGGGTAATGGCAGTAGTCATGCGCCCCAGTCCAGTAGCTATTTCCTTGTTGCTCTCAACGAAACTCTTAAACCCCTTTGTCATCTCCCCCATGTGCAGGTTGTGCTCCCGCAATTGGCGATGGCAAGCCAGGATCGACTTGGCCTGCATCCTTTGGATCCGGACCATACTCCCCTCCAGCCCTTGGAATACACTGCCCTCCCGTGCTGGTAAAGCAGGGCTGGATGTGCGTGGCCTGCGCCGATTGCTGCTGGCCTGCTGTGTGGGCTGGTGTGCCACGGGTGTTGCAGGGGTGGGTGCTGGAGCCTGAGCCGCTGCTCCCTCCATGATGTTCAATGGTGCAACGGTGATCCTCCTGGCAAGAGATGTGGCAGGTGCTGGGTGGATCTGTGTTGGGGAATTTTCGGGTGAGAACTGCACTGGGGGCGTTAGTGACAGTAGGGGGGAGTGGGGAAATGAGAGGGTATGTCCTGTGTCATCCTCATTGCCCCCGGCACTGCTGTTCTCCTCCTCCTCCTCCTGTGATGGTAGAATGCTGCTTTGCCCTGCCACCGCACTGTCTGATGCTGCTGGAGCTGGAGCTTGTGTAGCTGCTGCTCCACTGCCTGATGGTGCCCCTAGGTATAAAGAAGCATTTGTGAACTGAGTGCAAATGTCTTACAGTCACTACAATAAAAGCATTGCACATCCCATTTTCAATACTCTGATTCATTTTCTAGGTGCATTTCATTTGAATGTGCACTGGCATTTGTTACTACATTAGCTGACTACAGTTACCATGATGCATTGCTCATGTATGTTGCTAGCAGTACTGGGCTGGGGTTTGGCTGTGCATTGGGGCTAAAGGGGAGGTGTCTGGTAGGGTGTGTCATGCTGCGCATGCTTCTTACCTTTTGCTGTGGATCTGGATGAGCTGTCCAGGTCGCCAACTCCCACCACACTCTCTTTCTCAATTGTCGTGGACACAAGTTCCTCAAGGTCAGTGAGGGGTGGCGCGGGGTTCCTGCCTCCACCTGTTAATCCTGCCTGCTTGTGCAGCTCGGCCAGTTTCCTCTTGGTAAGGCTGCGAATGTCGTAAAACCTCTTCTTGAGGTCGTCCAGGCTCCTGGGGGTGACACCAACTGTGTTCACCCTCCCACCGATTGCAATCCACAGGTTCCTCTTGGTGCTCTCTGGGAGTGGGAGGGACAGCCTCCCAAACAGCTGCCTGTGTACCCTCACCACCTCCTCCACCAACACTTGCAGCTCCTTGTTGCTGAACTTGGCCTTGCGCTTGCGCTCAGCCTTCTGGCTCTCAGAGCTGCTTGCCATTTCCACACAGTTCAGGATAGTGCTACCACTGCTGCTCACTCTGAATGCTCAGCTCAGGCTGCCTCTCCAGAAAGTTCTAATGAGTTGCACCTGCCTGGGTAGCCACTCCCTGCTAGGGTGGGGTAGGGTGCTTCCACCTCATTGGCTGTTGTCATCAGTATCACTTTTTCTTTCTCGCCGATTCCGTGTTTGCCGATTCGGTATTTACCGATTCGGTATTTGCCGAATCGGCTACTACCGAATCGGTAAATACCGAATCGGTATTTGCAATGCATTCCTATGGGCCTTTTGGCCCATGGGGGTGTATTGCAATTACCGATTCGGTATTTGCCGAGTCGGTAATCGCCGAATCGGTACTTACCGAATCGGCAAATATCAATTCGGTAAGTATCGAACCACGATACCGATTGTTACCGAATCGGTAATTTGTCGAATTTTTTTACCTACATTTCATTTACCGATTTCAAAATACCGATTCGGTATGATTCGGTATTTTAAAATCGGTAAATGCGTTTTACCTACATCGGGCCCTGAGTACTGAAATAAGGCACTGAGTACAGACTTACATGTACCACCCTTCTTCGTTCCCAATTGATCTGAAGCCTCTGACAAGTAATATGACCCAGACTTCTTGAGACCTGCATAAGTATTCTTGTCTGCTGTGTAGGAGAACCTCTATAAGTGTCAAAGCCTCGCGATCCTTCCCCCCTATTTGTACGGAGTCTCACTGTAAGTAACGCCTCAGTCACACACAAGAGGCCACCAAAGCTTCTCCCCAGAATATGCTTAGGCCAATGGTGAGAGGTCTTCAAACAAACAAATAAATCCAGATGCCCCCTGTACAGCCACCAAGAATTGCCACTTTTTACCAAGATGTACACTTAAGCTGAGTGACTAAAAGCCACCATCAACCTTGTTCAAGTCCTAAACGTTTTGGCTTTCTTCAAAATAAACATTAGCAACCCATAACTATAGAAGCAGAGACCCAGTGATGACGTACAAGGATGTGGAAGATCTATGTTTATCATTGTGTGTGTAGTTTACACAGCATGGTCTGGACACTATACCGTTTCTGCAGGCACAGCCTCAGCGCTTAAAAACCTGGCAAGAGCGCGCTGCTCGCACTATTGCCCTAGAAACAAAAAACTTGAACACATCGCGCAGCGCTTCATAAAAACCAAAACAGTGGAATAGATAATACAGTGCTAAACCATGGGGAATATACCCCCTCCCCCACAGTGTTATTCAAATGTTTTTTCCTCTACACTTTACTAGGATTGTCAGTGATTTGAAACATGACCTCCAGAGCGCGTTGCTCGCGCTCTCGCAATTGAAACAAACACTTGATCAGTAGTGTCTCCCAGCAGAGACCTCACTAATGCCGACATTAATCAGGGGACAGAGCTAATGCCGCCCAATCAACACCAGGTACATGGATGCACCGTGGCGCACAGCAGTACTACTCTGAAAGCTGACCTGGATGACTCAAGCGAGTGACTCCAATCAATTGGGTTGGCGGTGCTTGCTGTCCCATGGATACATAAGCTCTTAACACAACGCAATCTATATTGCACTTGCTGTGAGGGGACTTGCTCTGACCGCTTGTAAGCGTGAGACTAACATTGCAGCCCCCGAAATGCTTGGGCCCTGCAGAAGCGCTCACATAAATTACAGCTGCCTCACACACGGATTACCCGCTATGCGATTATCTTAAAAGCATTTCAAAGGTTCCAAAGACAGAATGAAGTAGTGTACCCCTAGAAAGGTGGGAAAGGCCCGAACGGGATTCGAACACGTGGGGCGAAAGGCGCCTAGACGGGCAGGAACTGTGCCCAATGGGCTGCCTTAACCTACATCCACCATCACTCCTGTCCTTCTTTCTCAACGTTTTATATAGCGCAAACTTGACCCGAAGGTAACAGAGCGCTTTACAAGAGCCCCAGCTGCCTCACAGAGAGGCTCCTTCGTTTTGTGGGGCAGAAGACGACTAGTCTAACTAGTCACCCATGGCCCAGCGAAATCTGGTACCTCACGAAGACCATGCGCACACAGTGAGCTTCTATTCACATGTCCCAGCATGTGCGGCTCCCACTGAGAATCTCATTAAAATAATAAACCTGAAATTTATCAATAGGTGAGGTGAGAAACCCCCTGTGCAGCGTGACATATTTTCGTCTAGGTGACTTGAAAGACAGTGAAGGAGCTTGCTGGAAGGGGCGATGAGTTTTCCCGCAAGCCTGTGTGTGAGCGTGCGTGCGCGCGCACGTGCCCGCGTGTGCGACTCAGACCGACATCTTTCAAAAACAGCTACCAGGAAAGGCGGGGCCGACATCGGCCACGTCGCTACTTCAGCACGGTAGTTTGAGTGCACAAAGCTAAAACACAAAGGCTTCCAAGTGCCCACCAAATTGGCACCATGAAGCAGTTAAACAAGCCGAGCAGCAGGTTATCTTTACCTAGGTCATTTCTTCTGCTGCTCCTGGCGATGCGGTCCGTTGGCTCACTCGGCTCTCCCCTGACTCTGTGAAATGCACGCCGACCCTGCAGCTGCCGGCTTCCGAAGGTGGTCGGCGGTCTTTGTATTTCGTGGCGACCCTCCTCGCTTAAAGGCTCTCGATGGCAGAGGGTTCTCCTAGTGGGATTTCTCTGTGACGCCCCTCCTTTCACGGACTGCTCCTCCCGTTGCGTTGGCCCCTTGACATCGATTCCTCCCTGCACCTGTAAGAGGAGAAAAAACAAGAAAAAGAATTACAGCCTCCTAGAGGCTGGAGGGGCAGGCCGTGGAGCGCGGAGTCAAAGAGGCAGACTCCCGCGCTCCCCGGCCTTTTAACCCCTCATCCGCCAGGCCGGTTAAATCTAACCGGCCTGACCTTTGTTCAATAGTGACCCGGAAGTGATTAGATCACTTCCGGGTCGCTAGGGGACCCGAGGTCCAATCCCTGTTGAGGCGCGCCCGCCGCGTCATGGTGACGCGATGGGGGCGCGCCCCAACATCGAGAGCGGGTAGCGGGTGGGGGCCGGTGCCCCCCCGCCATACCTGCGGCAGGGCCGATGTCGGCCCTGCCTTTCCTTTCTGGGTCGCTGAGGGGTTACATTAAAACAATTCCGAAAACAATGTGATGGTGAGATATATTCTGTCTTCCACAAACCTGGCATGCGTGGAGAATGGTGGAGCTACTGGGGTACCCGCAACAAACTTTGCATAAATGTTTTTTCCTTACTCTAAACAAATTTCACATTTGCATAGCTTAAAATCCCTGCCTCGGGACTACCTTATGGGGTTGGAGCGCCCAGTGTTTGAGGCCAGAGGATGCCCCCGTAAACACTATAAAATCTGGAAACGATGGGCGGAGTATAGGGGGTTGCTTCTGGACCCTCCGGCGGAACAAGAGGATGGTATACAGGTGGAGGAGGACCCTCGGGCCTAAGGGGTTGCGCCTTATCGGACACACTACAGCCGAATGCTGACAGCTTATTGTGATCACGTGCAAGGGGTTAGGGAGGGATAAGGGGTGGGTAGAAGGGAAGTTGGGTGGTTGGGGCAAAGGGGTGGAGGTAGGGGCGGATGGTCTGTATTTTCCTATTTTCATTGATTGAGCTATGCAACAATACTGAAATGTGTCATGATGTGTGGTGGTGATATCCGGTTTGTGGAGAGCCACGTTCATGCTTTACCTATTCACCCAATAAAAATTTGTTGTGAAAAAAAAATCCCTGCCTCGAAGTCACAATGGATATTTATTTGGCTTTTTGTACCTTTAGTTACTAGACTAGTGATTCCTGCTTCATTCTAACCTTGAGACTTCATAAAGCGGTCGCTTCTGACTGAAGGAGAGCATTGTAGGTCACCTTTGACTCAAAAGTAATACAAGATACTGGAAGGCCTTCACAGAATTAAGCACATTGTTGCCATTTAAAATATTTTAGATTCCAAAAGCTAAATGCAAATCTTTTTCATACTAGCTACATGGTTTCGAATTGGATCCTGTATACAGTTAACTGGTGTTCTATAGAGAATAGGAATATCAGTGTATAGCAATGTAGGGGTATGCCCCGTCTTGGTTTGTCCTGGCCACCTCTTTTAAAATGTCTTCCAGGTTGCATTTATGTACAGAGTAAGGTGAATGGCTCCAAGGCGCAACCATTTCGAACCCCTTCCATAGAAAAAAAAATGGTATGTACACTGTCCACTTACTGTTTTAGATTCACAGTGTCATAGTATTTTGCATATGCCTGAGAAGATTTATCAGTCATGTCAACCAACATAACTGCCATTATTTCTCAGAGTTTTGCCCTGTTAACACTGTCAAATGCAGTGGTTAGATCTTTAGAAGCTAACTGCCTGATTCATCAAGCTTAATTGCGCTCGCAATGGGCCAGATTCTGAGAATCTGGCCCTTTGCGAGTGCAATTTTTGCATTTGGGATTCATCATCCCAAATGCAAAATTCGGTAATAAAGAATTCGCACATTTGCGAGGAATTGCAATTAAGGAATCTCTATTTGAGATTCCTTAAATGCAATTCATCAACCATTTTAAAATTGCGAAATCGGAATTTTGGCCCGCTATTTACCGCAAGGTCAAACCTCGTGATAAATAGCGAAAACTTAGAAAAAAGCATTTAAATGCATTTTTCTAAGTTGCATGTTACACACACACATGTCCTTTGGACATGTGTGTGCGCAACACCAATGTAGATTACATTTCAGGGGTGCTACAGGGTGTCCTTTGGACACCCCTGGCACCCTTGAAATCGCTTCCTTATTTGCGATTAGCTAATTGCTAATCGCAAATAAGGAATAACTCCCCATTCATTCCTATGGGCCTGTAGGCCCATAGGAATGGATGGGGAGTTATTCCTTATTTGCGATTAGCAATTTGCTAATCGCAAATAAGAAATGTGTAGGAATCGCAATTTATTTAGCAATTCCTACTTGAATCCGTTTTGCAAGTCCTTAATAGCGATTCCTTATGAATCGCTATTAGGGGCTCGCAAAACGGGAGAATGATGAATCAGGCTGTAAATGCATACTTTAGCGTAATTCATACCTAGCATGTAAAGTATAAGGGCATTTCTATATTGTCATATCTCTGCCTAGATTTCTCTCCACAAAAATACACGTTTTGTTGCAAAATAAACACTCGGCAAGTAACTTTAATTCTATCATTGTAAGGGAGATGGGGAGTTAATACTTACGATGACCATTGTTTTTGCCTTGTTCAGTGATTGAAATAATGCTAGATTTCGACTGTAACTCGGATATTAGGTGATTTGTCAACATGAAGCTGTTAACCAGAGGCCCCAATGTGGGCAGTGAATTTATAAAGGTGAATTTATAAAGCCAGTCACTACAAGGGTCCTTTTTACTTTCAAGTATTGATGGTGTTAACTATTTCTAAGTTGCTTGAATATTCACATCAAGAGCTCTTTCTCCCTTAGGATATATTGCCAATTGAGTAGCGAGTTCTCAAAAAATCTAACACATTTTTCATATGAAGGCCGCAATTCCTTCCTCCCAATTTTTCCTTCGGAGTTCCTTCTCTAAGCAAAATGCAACATTTATATTCTCTTACTGAGCGGGATAATTCATTGGAATCTCTTAGGGCAAGATGTAAAGATTTGCATTTCTTATCAAACCATTTACTAGTGGTGGACTTAAAGTGTTGAATGATAAGATTAGCCCGGAGCCATTTGCATTGTCGTCCAAACATATATCGTAACAATACCCAAAGGTGTGTACACAGTCCCACTCAAAGTATTAGGTGCGGCACCTGCTAAAATCATTCAAGGTGCCAAGTGGAACAAGTATTGGCATAACCAATAGGTTTCGCTTTTGCGAGAGTTTATGCTATTGGCATTGTAAATGACCATGCCTTTTATTTATTCTTTTTAAAACCAATACATTAATAAAAGAAACCATTGTGCTTGACCTTGGTCTGCTGTTTGTGTGCTTTTGGGATTTACATTAATAAAAGGCATTGTCATCTACAATGCCAATAGCTCAAACTCTAGTAAATGCGAGACCTATTGCTTTGCAAATGCTTGTTAACCATGCTAGCGATATTTTTGCTATCCATTTTACTTCTAATTGTGGCTTAAATATTGCACCTAAGAGCACAATAGTTGAAATAAATATTTTAAACTTTATTCGTGCCTCTTGTTTTTCTTATTGTGGACAAGTACGAGTAAGAGAACAAAAGGGTGTGCCTGTTACTGCAATCCCTGAGAGGATCGAGAGTGTTGTGTTCTGGGATGCCAACTCACTTTTTTCTCTGGAAAGGTTAGGAGGGCACATGAGGCACTATAGCTAGTCAGACTCGGGCTCATAGATAATGAGATAGTATAGTGACTCAGTCCCTACATGCCGATGCTCTATGGTCCCAAGCATAGTTCTGTTCCTAAACAGAATCCCTGAAACATGGCCCTTTAGTCAACCCTGAGTAGTGCTTGTTCACAATACCTTCACACCTTTGTATCAGAGATGTCCATGGTGTTGGGGATCCTACACAGTTTTAGGTAGCACCTAGTTCTGTTGGTTTTTCAAGCTTGAATATTAAAAGGTTTTAAACCCTGTTCATGCTACGTTTTGAATCTGTTATAAAATTACTTATGATGCAACCTATTGCGATTGCAGCCAACTGCTGACTGGCACTAAATGCCCATTTACAGAAATAACGAGTCCCTAATGCGGGAACTTCTGTGATTTTTGTAGTAGAAGCGGACGCTGCATTCCGCTTTTTAGTCTTTTTATTCTTGGGTCACATTTCCGGCTGTGCATGCTAACACAAAAATACTTTTCATGAATACATAATACCCCAGACACCTGCAGCATATCGACCATATGCTCTTATTGAAATCTCTCTTACAATATTGGTATACTAGACTTGGTTTAATGGCACCCACCCCCATGTGTCTGGGTCAGTTCAAATGGGGCCTCTCAGTAATGATGGAGTCACATGGTTGGCATTGGCTGGTTATACACCATAAATAGATTTAGGTCATTTGAAACCAGTACAAACCGTGCTTCGTATAATTTTCTTGTTGTCTTATACTGAAAATGCACTCACATACATTACTAGCTGGTCAATCTAGACTTGGCCTGCAAGCACAAGCCCAGTTGCCTGCAGCGCCTGCAATTAGTCCTGTAATTGTTCATTCAGTAATGGGCAAAAAACCCACTAAGTGAGGAAATTCAGTGTTGGATTGCACAAAAATGTTTATCAAAGTGAAGCTGTGTTTCCCTTTTATTTACCCACTGGACTGGTTCCCACTCTATCTGACTTCAACACCTAGGGGTCTACTTTTGCCACAGTCTACACTCTTTGTCATGGCACTCCCTCGATGGCAGTTCTACCGAACGTCCTCAAACAAATACATAAGGAGCATGGGGAAGGTCCTGCCCTCGATTTGAGGAGGAAACTTATGGGTAATTTTCCCATTGTCACCAAAATTATTCTTTTTAATGTTAAAGGTGAAGCAGCGTCTTTGGCTAGATGCCAGCTATTTGCTGCAGTGGCAGTAGACGACCGCTAATGCGAATTACCAGTTATTATTGCTAATGTCTATATGTGTTGAGGACACAATAGTATGTGAACCAGACCTTCAGTACCACTACTTGGCAAACCTAGCTCCGACAAAGATGCCAGACCAGCCCGTGAGTTTGCTAAAAAAAACTGGGATAAATCTAAACAACAACAACAGAAAGGTAGACAACATGGAGGTTTTCCACTTCCGGAGTCCTCTGAAAGACAATAAGATTTTCGTGACCGCACTAAAATAAAAACTCCTGACAGATATCTGGCATATGATAAACTTTCACCTAGTTCCTTTAAGGAATTGTCTGATCAACAATACGACAGAGGAGGGCGATTTGACCGCAGACACATGGAGTATGTTAAACCAAAAAGTCAAACACCACCCTTGTCTGACGTGAAGATAAAAAAGGAGGACAGACCTCTTCAATATAAACCCACTTTTCCGAAAAATTCAGTTGCAGCTTTAACTGCTACCTATGCCACAGACAGGGAGAACCCGCCTTCTGAACAGGGGTTGGGCGATGGCTCTCCTCGACAGCGTGGCAGAAGCCAGCATAGTACGCTGGACACTCCACCAACTTCTGGTAGCGAAAGCAACTGAAACATTTATAGCGGTTGAAACCGCAGACACCCGTGTGGCCCCTTCGGACAGACTATATCATTTAGATATTCAAATTGAAGGTGATGTTAAACGCACCATTAAAGTGATATTTTGGGACAACTTAACCACGTCTTACGACCAGTGCCGGCTTAAGCACTGGTGGCGCCCTGTGCGGCAATTATTTTTGCCCCCCCATGACCTCCTCCTCGGATTCCCTCACTACCGCTGGGCAAAGTGCCAATCATCTGTCGATAGCCCCTCTCTCACATACATTGAATTTGTTTTAAAGAACTGGTAAAAGCTGGCTTAACTAATAAGAATGTATAGCTTCCCAAACAAACCTTTTTTAGCAACATTAGCAATACATAATGAAAGACTGGGGGAAAAAACATAACATCCTATTTTTTTGCAGTTTGCATGCAGCTTTTCATGACAGTTTGTAACAGTCACTGTTGTATACTAGGGTTGTATCTTTGCAGCAGGCATATTACCCCTCTGCGCTACTTTATGCCACTAGGCAAAACTCCAATCTCACTCTGGAGCAGAAACATTAATCACAAAAATTATCGTGACATTCATATTGATGCCCGAAAGCTGAATGCACAAGGAATTCTGCAGAAGGTGTTTTTAAATTAAAGTTATTGCTAAACACAGTGCCCCACCTTAGGTCAGCGTTCAGTTTAAACGCACCAATCGCACTGACCTAAAACCGCCCTGCTTATGACATACTTTTGCCAAAGATCGATAGGGCCCCCGCCTTTTGTTCTTGCATCCCCCAAGGTGCGGATGTCTTTCTCCCTTCTTTTTCACAACTTGTCCCAGAAAAAGTTAAACAAGCTTATGCTTATGAATGGACCCTTGCATTGGCCCCTACACTTTATCGTAACCATAGTGGTTGGGATAAAGAATCGCCTTAGTATGTCATTCCTATATGGAGCAGTGTGGCTCAATGGTTAGAGCGGCAGACCCTGATGCAGAGGTCTAGTCCGGGACCAGGGTTCAATTCCCCGCCTCGGCGCGTCTTGGGCTCAAAATTCCACGGACCTGATAATTCTCGCCTCGGTGCCTATTCCAGTCATGGAGTCCCACTCTGCAACTCTGGGCAATAGCTTGCTTAATCTCCACAACGGCCCCCACAATGCTAAGGATGCCTGGCCTCCACCTTGGGGGTGCCCAGGAGTGGACACCTCACAGGGAAAGCCAGGATGGGTTCCACAGCGGTATTCGTACAAGCGCCTTGAGACCCTTGCGGGTGAGTAGTGCGCTATACAAGTATCAATTTACATTTTACATTTATATGGTCCACGGCTCAAGCACAACCACAGTATCCTATTGAACAGGATGCTAAAGCACCCGTTAAGGAATTATTTTCCCAACTCGATTACCAGGGAGTAATTGAACCCTGTGTATCTCAAATGAATAATTATCTTGTTCTTGTTCTGAAACCTTATCATTCCTATCGCATAGTTTTAGACTATAGACATTTGAATAGTCATACATGCACATTTGCAGTGCAAAATATGAATAGTACAGCTCTTATTAATAACACAGTCCATAAAAAATACAAAAACACTTTGGATATTACCAATGGTTTTTTCAGTCACAATTCCACCTTTAGCATCTTAGGCTTTTAAACACACTATGCTCGACTTCTTATGAGCTATAAGAATAGCTTGTGAGTCTTTGCAGCTTGAATTGTGTTAATACTTCTTGGAATAGACCCTGATGCTCTGTCCTATTTGGATGACATCTACCTGATGGATGATGAATTAAATGCCCACTTTTAATTTCTTATCCCAATGGACTCACAACCTTGTAACTAAGTAAAAGAAATTGCTAAATTATTGACTCTAATAGTTCATACAAATCCATATTCGGCCAGTGCGATGCAAGGATCCCTCTGTATGGCTTGATCAGTAATGTCCCAATTACATTTGGACCACTTCCCTTCACTGAGTAGAAAGGGATCACAGAGCTACGCAATACCCACATTTCTTCAAAGAGTTTGGAATCCCATCCCCTAGTTTGCAGAGTTGGAACTATTATCTGTATGCTCATATACAAGAATTGTCAAAGCAGGTTCTTATCTTCCAACCCACTCCATTGTGCCTTCCCCTACAGTGGCGGCCGACAGAATGAAGAGGTGTTAGGGTGGGTGGAGAGGGTCTGGGGGTGCCCGGGAGCGCCGGTGGGGGAGCGCGCAGGGGGATTTAATAATAACAAATAAAAAAACACCTACCTGGAGCTACGGCCTCCTCCTGCGTAGCAAAAAACAACAAGTGATGGACTGAATGTGGATCAATGTCACACACTCCCCCAGTCAAAAGATCTGGGCCCAAATCCATCGTTTTTTTGCACTCCACACCACCCTGGGTCAGATAATGGCTTTATGCAAATCAGCTCTGACCCTGTTGCCCCATGGGAACAGTCCAGTCCGAACTACAACAGCCATATCTTTCCCAGACCGGAATCAAGCATCCGAGGACCGGACCGGTTTCGAGGTAACACCTCTCTTCAGCCCGGCTAGCTTGACTCCAAGTGGTGTGGAGTGCCTGGGACCCACGTCTGGGCATCCCCAGCGCACTTAGGGCGGCAATTGCAAAAAACAACAAGTGATGGACTGAATGTGGATCAATGTCACACACTCCCCCAGTCAAAAGATCTGGGCCCAAATCCATCGTTTTTTTGCACTCCACACCACCCTGGGTCAGATAATGGCTTTATGCAAATCAGCTCTGACCCTGTTGCCCCATGGGAACAGTCCAGTCCGAACTACAACAGCCATATCTTTCCCAGACCGGAATCAAGCATCCGAGGACCGGACCGGTTTCGAGGTAACACCTCTCTTCAGCCCGGCTAGCTTGACTCCAAGTGGTGTGGAGTGCCTGGGACCCACGTCTGGGCATCCCCAGCGCACTTAGGGCGGCAATTGCAAAAAACAACAAGTGATGGACTGAATGTGGATCAATGTCACACACTCCCCCAGTCAAAAGATCTGGGCCCAAATCCATCGTTTTTTTGCACTCCACACCACCCTGGGTCAGATAATGGCTTTATGCAAATCAGCTCTGACCCTGTTGCCCCATGGGAACAGTCCAGTCCGAACTACAACAGCCATATCTTTCCCAGACCGGAATCAAGCATCCGAGGACCGGACCGGTTTCGAGGTAACACCTCTCTTCAGCCCGGCTAGCTTGACTCCAAGTGGTGTGGAGTGCCTGGGACCCACGTCTGGGCATCCCCAGCGCACTTAGGGCGGCAATTGCAAAAAACAACAAGTGATGGACTGAATGTGGATCAATGTCACACACTCCCCCAGTCAAAAGATCTGGGCCCAAATCCATCGTTTTTTTGCACTCCACACCACCCTGGGTCAGATAATGGCTTTATGCAAATCAGCTCTGACCCTGTTGCCCCATGGGAACAGTCCAGTCCGAACTACAACAGCCATATCTTTCCCAGACCGGAATCAAGCATCCGAGGACCGGACCGGTTTCGAGGTAACACCTCTCTTCAGCCCGGCTAGCTTGACTCCAACTGGTGTGGAGTGCCTGGGACCCACGTCTGGGCATCCCCAGCGCACTTAGGGCGGCAATTGCAAAAAACAACAAGTGATGGACTGAATGTGGATCAATGTCACACACTCCCCCAGTCAAAAGATCTGGGCCCAAATCCATCGTTTTTTTGCACTCCACACCACCCTGGGTCAGATAATGGCTTTATGCAAATCAGCTCTGACCCTGTTGCCCCATGGGAACAGTCCAGTCCGAACTACAACAGCCATATCTTTCCCAGACCGGAATCAAGCATCCGAGGACCGGACCGGTTTCGAGGTAACACCTCTCTTCAGCCCGGCTAGCTTGACTCCAAGTGGTGTGGAGTGCCTGGGACCCACGTCTGGGCATCCCCAGCGCACTTAGGGCGGCAATTGCAAAAAACAACAAGTGATGGACTGAATGTGGATCAATGTCACACACTCCCCCAGTCAAAAGATCTGGGCCCAAATCCATCGTTTTTTTGCACTCCACACCACCCTGGGTCAGATAATGGCTTTATGCAAATCAGCTCTGACCCTGTTGCCCCATGGGAACAGTCCAGTCCGAACTACAACAGCCATATCTTTCCCAGACCGGAATCAAGCATCCGAGGACCGGACCGGTTTCGAGGTAACACCTCTCTTCAGCCCGGCTAGCTTGACTCCAAGTGGTGTGGAGTGCCTGGGACCCACGTCTGGGCATCCCCAGCGCACTTAGGGCGGCAATTGCAAAAAACAACAAGTGATGGACTGAATGTGGATCAATGTCACACACTCCCCCAGTCAAAAGATCTGGGCCCAAATCCATCGTTTTTTTGCACTCCACACCACCCTGGGTCAGATAATGGCTTTATGCAAATCAGCTCTGACCCTGTTGCCCCATGGGAACAGTCCAGTCCGAACTACAACAGCCATATCTTTCCCAGACCGGAATCAAGCATCCGAGGACCGGACCGGTTTCGAGGTAACACCTCTCTTCAGCCCGGCTAGCTTGACTCCAAGTGGTGTGGAGTGCCTGGGACCCACGTCTGGGCATCCCCAGCGCACTTAGGGCGGCAATTGCAAAAAACAACAAGTGATGGACTGAATGTGGATCAATGTCACACACTCCCCCAGTCAAAAGATCTGGGCCCAAATCCATCGTTTTTTTGCACTCCACACCACCCTGGGTCAGATAATGGCTTTATGCAAATCAGCTCTGACCCTGTTGCCCCATGGGAACAGTCCAGTCCGAACTACAACAGCCATATCTTTCCCAGACCGGAATCAAGCATCCAAGGACCGGACCGGTTTCGAGGTAACACCTCTCTTCAGCCCGGCTAGCTTGACTCCAAGTGGTGTGGAGTGCCTGGGACCCACGTCTGGGCATCCCCAGCGCACTTAGGGCGGCAATTGCAAAAAACAACAAGTGATGGACTGAATGTGGATCAATGTCACACACTCCCCCAGTCAAAAGATCTGGGCCCAAATCCATCGTTTTTTTGCACTCCACACCACCCTGGGTCAGATAATGGCTTTATGCAAATCAGCTCTGACCCTGTTGCCCCATGGGAACAGTCCAGTCCGAACTACAACAGCCATATCTTTCCCAGACCGGAATCAAGCATCCGAGGACCGGACCGGTTTCGAGGTAACACCTCTCTTCAGCCCGGCTAGCTTGACTCCAAGTGGTGTGGAGTGCCTGGGACCCACGTCTGGGCATCCCCAGCGCACTTAGGGCGGCAATTGCAAAAAACAACAAGTGATGGACTGAATGTGGATCAATGTCACACACTCCCCCAGTCAAAAGATCTGGGCCCAAATCCATCGTTTTTTTGCACTCCACACCACCCTGGGTCAGATAATGGCTTTATGCAAATCAGCTCTGACCCTGTTGCCCCATGGGAACAGTCCAGTCCGAACTACAACAGCCATATCTTTCCCAGACCGGAATCAAGCATCCGAGGACCGGACCGGTTTCGAGGTAACACCTCTTTCCAGCCCGGCTAGCTTGACTCCAAGTGGTGTGGAGTGCCTGGGACCCACGTCTGGGCATCCCCAACGCACTTAGGGCGGCAATTGCAAAAAACAACAAGTGATGGACTGAATGTGGATCAATGTCACATACTCCCCCAGTCAAAAGATCTGGGCCCAAATCCATCGTTTTTTTGCACTCCACACCACCCTGGGTCAGATAATGGCTTTATGCAAATCAGCTCTGACCCTGTTGCCCCATGGGAACAGTCCAGTCCGAACTACAACAGCCATATCTTTCCCAGACCGGAATCAAGCATCCGAGGACCGGACCGGTTTCGAGGTAACACCTCTCTTCAGCCCGGCTAGCTTGACTCCAAGTGGTGTGGAGTGCCTGGGACCCACGTCTGGGCATCCCCAGCGCACTTAGGGCGGCAATTGCAAAAAACAACAAGTGATGGACTGAATGTGGATCAATGTCACACACTCCCCCAGTCAAAAGATCTGGGCCCAAATCCACCGTTTTTTTGCACTCCACACCACCACGTAGCAGCACACTTCTGTGTTACCAGGCTCCAAGCATACACTGGGACAGACTCCCTGTACAATCCATGTGCTGCTCTCATGCTATGAGAGCAGGAGGGGATTGGTCTGAGCAGACTGAAAAGACGCTCCACTCAGACCAGGAACTTTGTGGGGTTTCTCCGGCCCCGTTGTTCAAGGCAGCAGGGCTGGAGAAACCTAAGTGCACATGTGTGTTTGGCCGACCTGAGACGGCTGGCCAAACACATGAGCCCTTAGAAGGTGCACAATGCACTCCTCCTCCCCCCTCCCATGCCTCGGCCCCACCCTTCCCTGAACGTGCTGGTTCAGATACGGCAAATTAAAAATAAAACAATTTAGTTAATCATATTATTTTTCATCTGCTGGCTCGGAGCCAGTGGTGCGACACTCCTCCGCCATTGCGGAGGAGCTGCCCCTGTTCCCCAACTCATCAGTGAAGGGGAGGGACAGGATGAGTCTAGAGAGGAAAAAGGTAGATGGAAAAAGTGGTTATTTACAGAGGCTTACATATTATCGACTATATCTCATGTCTATAATCCTTTTGGTCTTCTCTGTATTTGATCTTGAATGCTGCTTCTCATCTCCAACTTTCTGCTCTTGTTTTCATCCATGGTGCAATGCTTGTATCATCATCTGAGAGTTTGTCGGTTTTGATACAGCAGTCTGGGTGTTCATCATTTCCCTGAAGGTGTGCTGCTCAAAATCTACCGCTGAGGTGATGCTATTCTTTTGGTAGTCAAAGGAGATACCCAATGGATAAGTCCAGAGGTAAGTAATGCTAATCTCTAATGGGGATCAATTACTGGCATCTCAGCAGGGTAGCTAGTGCAAAATGCTGATATAGATAGTTTTGGAAGATGATTGATTCTTTATTTGTTGTTTCCAGAGAATTTTCTCTTTATCTTTAAAACTGAAGATTCACAAGAATGTATCTAGGTCATTATTCAGCCTTTCTTGAGCCCGCCCTATGCGCTCTTCCTGTGTAGACTTCGGTGTGATCATGTCTCTGTATAGCCAAGAACATGCACACTAAAAATGCTTCACGGTTGGTTCCCTCTATTTCCTCCTTTAGGCCTTTAACATCAATGTTATTGCATCAAGATCTGTTTTTCAGGTCTCCATATTTGAGCCTGGCAGCTTCTGATTGAGCATGTAGGGAAGCTGTTTCCACTTTCAGCTTAGCTTCGTTATTGTCCAGTTTATCAGTCTTCACTACTGACTCCCACTTGTCATGAATTCTGAAATGTGCATTGAAGATGCTGCAAGTTTGCCTCTTTGAGTGGAAGGAGTTAGGTTAGTCACAGTTATTGGGTATGCTTCTTAGGGGGCATTGGCATTGGCTGGCGGATTTGTAACTGAGGATGCATGAATTTTTTGGGTATATTTCTCCTAGTTGGCACATTCCCTTTGGCTGCTCCTGTAAAACAGCCCCTACCATATCCTCTTCTCCACCTCTAGATGAAAGTGTAAAGGAGGAAATCACCAGCCACTCCAGGGACACTTATGTGGGCTTTTTAAGTCTGAATGCTGTCAAATACGTTGTTCCACCTAGTTTCATCTCCATAAGCGATCTGTGTGTAGGTTGTTCAGTGTTTCATTTGAGCCGATATGTTATACCACTTTCTTAGAGTGTGCTTAATGGCAATCATGTGTCTGCTTTGTCCTAATGAGGGCTACTGCACCACTCAATCTAGGCAAACTGTGTAGAGGTTTACTCAGGGCTAAAGAGTGGTGCCCTCATTGGTCACCAGGTTGAGGCTCCCCAACTAAGCATAGGCCAGTGGGCACTGGTGTCCATCCAGTTTATACATGTTTGTGGTTCAGGCCTCCTAGAGGCTAATGTTTTAGTTACTTCTGTTCACTGCACCGACCCATTAGAATGGCTCAAATCATCACCTGGGCGTCGTTACTGATGTGCCTGGCACGATCCTATGCTCCATGTCAGTTAGTGCCCACAAGCAGTTAAGTCTCTCACCCCTTTTGTTGCTTTCTACCTTGGGTTTGACACATCACCCCACCCTCTCTCCATCCAGTCACCTTGGTGCTAAGGCAGCTTTTCACTGCTGTCTCAGCCACCCTGGCATGTTTCTTCTGCACCGGACTTGCCGTTGCAGCTTTGGGCATCACCATCTTTGTTGCTCCACACATACTGGGCAAGTTCGGGCAAAGTCTGGGTTCCTGATGTGTTTACAGTCACCTCCATTGTCTGTATGCTCCCTTCTGATTTCTGTTCATGCTTTTCTTTGCATAGGTTGGCCATTCGGCACATTGTTAAATATCAATGGCAGTTACGTCTCAGTGAGTCATGTCGTAGCAGCCATGTTTGCTGCCCCACCCGCCTCCTGCTCATAGATTTTATCCATAAACCAGGTGTCAGTAGACAGGAATACCTGGAGACAGATTTCATAGCTTGCAATTGTGTCGGAGAAAATGTTCACTTTCTGACAGATGCAAAAAAAAGATCATTTTATTATTAGTCATTCAAATCCATTCATGTAATAAAGGCATTAGAACTGAACGACTCAGACAAAACAAAAAATACTTACATTTAGTAATTATATTTCTAGTGGATTTTATATCTTCCACAGATTTCTCCCTTCATGAATATTCTCCAGGCACCAGACTGGAGGGTATTCATAAGGTGAATACGAACTAGCTTTCCGTTGTGGCAAGGTGGTGCCACACGACTCCACATTCACAGCTCTGCTCTCACGGGATGTGGCAACATCGGGCTTCATATGGCTACCGACTGGATCACTTGTGTCACTTCCTTGTGTTTTTCCGTGTCCAACGGAGGTATGTGACGAAAAACTGCCATGGTCCTCAAACAGTGTATGAATTCTAGCTGGAGGATCGTTCTGGACTAACAGATCTTGATATACTAGGGGGAAGATTTTCAAAGAAGTCGCACAACACAGGGCAACAGCCAAAAATGCTGCGCTGCCTTGCGTGACAGGGAAGGAGCAGGAGGTTGTCATATCTACAGAGATATGTCTCTCTCCTCCCCTCTCCCTAGTGCTGGCACTGATTTTCCCCACCTTGGTGCTAAGTAACTCAAAGCAGTGCTTTGCGCTACTTTGCATTACCTGTAGGGTAATTTCCAGCGTAAAACAGCGTTTGCGCTGGAAAGTGACTTGGTAAAAAAAAACATTTTGCTCTAGTTACCATCACTTTTGTGACACCAACCCAGCGCAAAATGTTAGAAACTCTACCCCAAGGTGTCTTCACATGAAATCGGTCATGTGGTGACCACCTTGTCTTCTTTGCTCTCCTGCAAAGTCCACAAAGAGCAGATCGTCCACTCTGTCTTGTCTTGGATGGTTAATGATGTGAGATACTGCACACCTGTTGTTCAGTCTATGTAATTTCTTTCCTCTTCCTTGGTGGGGTGAGGAGGAAGGGGGAAGACAGATGGAAGGGTGGTACACTGGCCCATGTGGAAGGCGGACGTGACCTTTGGTAAGAGGGTAGAGCAAGCATGAAGAATCAGCTTCTCTGTGTATAAGGCAGTAAAATAATTGCGGCAGCGGCTGCTCCGCTGAGGTGGAGGAGCGCCGCCAAAGGAAAAATAAAATGATAATAACACTATGTTAATATAATTTTATTTTTTTGTTGTCAGGCAGGTTTGCGGGGCGGGACTGGGCGGTCATCACAGCCAGCAGGGGAGGAGTGGTTGGAGCACTTAAGTGTGCATGACTGTTTGGCTAGCCGTCTCGGGCCGGCCAAACAGTCATGTGCACTTAGCATGTTATCAACCGGCTGTATTGTATAGCCTGGGTGGAGAACCTGCACAGGCTCATACTCCCTGTCTGAACGCTGAACTGTGGCACTCAGACCAATCATAAACTTGCTGTCATGGTGACAGCAGCGTCGTGATTGACCTAGGGTAGCCTGAACAGAAGAGGACGTAGGTGAGGCGCGGCGGCAGCCGGCAGTAAGGTAAGTAACTTTTAATTTATTTTTCTATACCCCCCCGCCCAACCCATACTACTCGGTGACAGGCGCCACTGAATGATTGGCGAAATGAAAGAGTCTGCAATTCACTGACTCTACAGGACGAAGGTATTACCACTAAGATGCAGTTCACTCTAGATTACCCAGGTGGCTAGATGTGTAAATAAGTAAAACACCTACGTTGACTTGAGTTAACCTTTGCAAAAGCGTCAAGCTTGTTTGGAAGATTTCTCTGCAAGCCAATCACAATTAGACCCCAACTCTACCTGCTCAGTTGACAATAAATTCCGGCAGTGCTGACAACACATTCTGCAGGCCTGCGCCCGCAGCTGCGGCTTCATTGATCTATAGGGCATGGTGATGACCTCTTTTCAATCATTAGCCACTGAGTGAAATCAACGCAGCAGGTCTGCATGGCAGGCCCTTATCTTTGACAGTTGCAGGCTTCCAGGCCAGATGCAGATAGGTGCTTGGTCACAGCAGCTGCAGTAATCGAGGCAGGGTGCAGAAAAGTGCTTGGTCATGGTAGCATCTAGGCAAGATCATCAGCAGAAGTGCACCTTTGGCAGTTGTGTCCTTCGGCCTGATCACCGCTTCCACCTTAAAAAGGTGCCTTTATTACTCATTCACCTTCTGAACTCCAGCATGATTATTTAAGGTGGGCTGCAGCACCCTCCCAAACCCTACTTTCGGTAAGTATGTTCATGAGTTGGATTCTCTTTGTGATTTACTATTTATCACTACCTACAATACATGGCAATTCAATTTTTGTCATCAGTGATAAAGGCACTGGAAGAAGACTGGTAATAAGATCCTCCTATTAGGCAAAACAGCATGCCAGCTAACAACCAAGATTATCAATGGTATTGATAAGTAATGTGTTATTTGAACATTAGGGAAAATCAGCATGGCCACAGGTGGAATTTTCAGGATCTTGAGGAATACGATGAATAATTTGCATATCATTTCAAAGGACGTTTGCTTGGTTTAGGAAACTAATAAAATCAGGAAATAAGATGTCTTATGTATAACAAGATGTCTTTGCCTTGTATTTTCTAAGCTCTGCTTGAGTTGTAGAAGACCAGTTCTGAGCACAGTGTAGAGTAGTAACCCAAGGGTACTAGACTTCAAGTCTCCCTCGTGATCTGATTCTGATGACTTTAGTATCAGCAGGGATACAGATGGGGTTACTGTGTCAACACACATTCATTAGGGGTCACTGGTTGGTGGAGTCACATGGAAATCAGAATTCTAATCTCAGCGACTGGGGTCTTTTATTTCTGATGGCCTTGGGCATCGTATTGTTGAATCCAACACAAAGCACTAAGTACACCCTCTTAGCATTTGGCCCTCAAAGTAACAAAGCAGTTGGTTTACTCAGGGAGATGGTGTGGGCTAGAGACTTGGAACTCAGTGCAGATAAGTAAGAATTAATAAATGCACATCCAACCAGATATTTGTCTTTTAAAAGGAATGGGCTTTATACTAGACATAAAAATGCATACGGAGAAACAACCAGCAAAGCGAAAAGGCTTCTCACAAAACAATTTCTGTCTACTGGCTTCACGGTTTTCACTATATGTAAGCCTCGGCGAGTGTGTCCACATGAGTGCCCAGCAAGCCCACTTTCAGGAGTCTAAATTTCTACAATGTTGTTTTTAGGATTTAGGGCTGCTTGCAAGCAACACAAGCTGTATGAAGCTCCTCGCTGCAGGGCTTTGTGGACTTCTCCCACATTTCCCCACTTTGCTTATAGTACATGGTGCACGAGTTGCGGGGAGCAGAATGACAGTCAAAGTTGAATAAAGAGTCAACACATGGGGAATTGGATTTGCACACTTTTTTTATTGCCAATTTTCAATAATTCAGGGTACACAACAAAAAACATGAAACTACAACATGGCATACCAATATAAACAGTGGACAGTAAATAACAGCATGATCTGAATTTCTGCCTCGGCCTCCCAAAGCATCCGAGAGTGGATCTTCTCAGCACATCACTCGCACCAATCTCATGAGAAGGTACCAACACTCTTGTCTCCACAGTTCCTCCGCCTCCTGTGGTACAGTTCACAGGAGTTCATTTGCATCACCCTTCAGCCCATTAGGACGGTGTTTCATCCTCCCCTTCGCCCCTTAGCGGAGCTGCCCGCTCAATGTGTGGTTTAACAGGTATGTCTGAAGGGAGGCCCAAATGTCCCTTGGGCGGTGAGTGGGAGGCATCATAGAGTTATAAATTTACTGCTGATCATGGCAATATGAGAAATGTCAATGCTTGTCCCACACCATTGACATGCGACTGCCCCACCTCGCACACAAGAGACTTGTCTATTAGCAAGTAGGCGTGCCACAAGTGTGAAAAGCTGGGTGTTGTGTGGAACCCCTGTGGTGCATCCTAGCAATGCCACTTTTGGTGTCAACTCTATAGGTGTTCCAGTCAATTCTGATGGTGCCTGGCGTACTTCATCCTAGTATACAGCTGTTCTCCTGCACCTCCACACATGAAGTCCGCATCTGCTTCACCACATCGCACACAGCATGAGGCGTCGCTTAACCAAAAACAGCTTCAGGGGGGTGTTGTACGTTCTATGAAGATATTTGAAGTGAATGAGGTGCAATCTACCATTGGGTGACAGCACTCCATCTGACCGCAGCAGTACCCCCATTCTGCATCTAGGATAGCAGTACCCAAATCAGTGTCCTACTGCGCTCTAACCGCGAGCCCAGGCAGCAGAGTGTCTGTATGTATGGAGCAGTATAGTTTGGTCACCCCATACTGGGCCATTGGGGCTGCCAGGAACATTGACAGCGTGGATTCCTGAGAGAATGTTGGCTAGTGCTCTCTTCATTGCGCCCAAGGCGGTAATATGTGAACATGTCAAGGGTTGACATACCAGCCCAGTCCACTTCAGTCAGACAGTCAAGGAACTGACACCCAACAAAAAGTTTACCAATAGTGGCAATGCCCCACTTTGCCATCCACTGTAAAAGTGTTCCGTTGGATGTGAGTAGTGTTACAGGGAAGTGGATTATCAGCTGCTGGGGTGAGTAAAAAATCAGGGAGTTTAGTTGTTTCCGAATCTTCACTTAGGCTAGTGGTGTGCTGGACACCGTATCGCTCTGATTTCGGGTTCTCACTTCTTCTACCAAGGCGATGTCAAGCAAGGCCTACGGGGACTGGCACTGGGGATAGGCACCGGGGACAGGCACAAGAAAGAGGCCCGGTACCTGGGCCAGGTGTGACGATAGTTAGCTTAATCAGAGACTGTTCAGACATAGGGGGCAATAGGTGGGTTATCTCTTTCACCCAGCCACTAATATCCAGTGTGCCCAGCAATAATCCAAACACGGCCAGTACCCATGGACTGTGGAGATGTGGGAACCCACCATCTGAGTGGGATAATGCCTTTACTAGAGATCCCCAGGTAATGCGTGTGGATTTGCCCACTTATCGCAGCATCCTCTGCCTGTTACTAAGCTCCACATGGCTCTCAGGAAACTGTGTGTCACTCCCTCTGGCCCAGCACTGCCCAGTCAAACAAGATGAAGAGCACACCCCAGGACACATGAAACACTCCCCAAGGAGGGTGTGGGGGGGAGTGACCACACTACAAAGCTGGAATCCTTGATAGGGGCGAAAGATGTTTCCAGGGGCCCAGGAACCAGGATCCTAAGCCCAGAGGGGGAAGGGATTATACAATAAAAGACCCACAATTGAAAAGCCTTACAATTTTTAACTTCACAGTCAAAATCTGGCAAATATAGTCAGATCTTTTCATACCGGGACCACTCAGAGTTCCAGGGAATGCAGAATGGATGGTTAGTGGGATTCTAATGTTTCAGTTAGGATCTCCTTACCTGTACAACTTTTGTAGCGGCGTCTCCTAGCACCCCTTCCATAATATTCCTCAAGAACAGAGTCTGGTAGCTCTTCCAGCAGAATTCAGTATTCTGTAGTGTGTCCCTGCCTATGCAAGGGAGCTGTTAGTCAAATACTTCAGCCCTGGAACTCAATATACAACTTTGGCATATGGCTTCAGGCTTCTTCTCTTCCTCAAGTTTGTCCTGGCACACTGACCTGGGATTTCTACCCTGTTTGTATAATTGCCCGGCAGAGACAAATGTCAGTTCCAAAGCCCCTCTCTGTTTTGGGTTATATGCCTGGTTTCTGAGGCTTTATTTTATTTTACAAAGACTGCACAGGACATCGTCTTTTTATCTGCATAATCAGCATAAAGCCGGGTTGTTTGTGTTTATGCTATGATAGGGGATGTGAAACAGTCACAACAGGTTGCAAGGTATTCCCACCCAGGAACTATACAAAACGGTCTATATTGTCACGTCTGGGAGAGGGGAAGGAGAACTCTTTAAGGGGCTGCTTTACATTTCAGTGGGTGACCACCCCGCACCCTACTTCTACTTGGGCCTGGCGCACTTCAGAAGGGATGGTAGGTTTCATGCAATTCTATGCAAAATACAGTCCAGAATTTGGCTTCCTAAACCGTCTGGCAAAGGGCCTGGTCAATGTCAAATTACCAACTTGACACAGGAAGCCTGGTGGACTAAAATCCTTGCACTGCCTGTGTATAACCCGAGCATGGTGCATTCTGGGTGATGTCTGGAGAGGCTTACAGGATTGTTTATTATTAGTGAGCTCCGAATTTCCTTTCATTGTGAATGGACACATTCAAGCATCCACATAATACATTTATTTCAAGATTATATTAAAATTATCATCGCAATTTAGCGCAGATAATGCGCATTAAAGTAGCTATGAAAATTAGTGACAATGAAAACAATTAATCAGCAAAATATTATAAAGAGCACCAATGGTGTAACAATGTTTCAGAAGTTGATTGCTTGAAATTATGGCACCAATCTTTGGTCAGCAACTCCTTCCTTCTAGCTACTAAGTTGTCTTAGCACCAAAAGTGCCTGCCAGAGTTTCTTTAGGTAGCCTTTACCCCAAATATTTTAGATAAACAACAGTCTTGTTGTTTTGTACTTCAAGAAGGTTGCTTTCTCTTTGTTTTAGTTGTGGCATTCCCAGCAAGCCGATAAGGCCAAGCTGGCGCTAAGAAGCCAGTGGCCTTCACCAAAGATGCTTACAGCTTTGCTTGCACAAACAAAGTCTCCCAGGAAGTTGAAGATTCTCCTCTCTGCATAATACGTGTCTGTACCAAGCTTACATATTGGTTGAAAGAAGTGAAACCCTTCTTAAGTAACAACATCAATCCTTGTCAGGGTGAACCATAAACAGTGATTGAATTAACCTATGCTTAACCCTGTGGTAGCTTGGCACAAAAGCAGTCAGGCTTGATTTAGAGGCAATGTGTAAAGTAGTTATGCAGCACACAAAAAGCATTAAGGTGAAATCACAACACGAGAAAAATCCCACATCAATATACAAAACTAGAGTACATTTTAATAAATCATTTGAGATCAGAATTACAGTTTAAATACTTTATTCGACAACATTTGTCATAAAAGCATATATCCCTAAGCTAGACAGAATAAATACTACTCTAAGAAATTTTAAGAACAATTAAAATACATATTAAATTTTATGGTTAGTTGACGAATAACTCAATGAGATTGTACATTTATAAAATCGAGTCACAGCACAAGATCTTAGGGGAATAAATTTACCATTGTAGATAAATATTTACAGTTTTAAAGTGCGCGTGCGTATTAGCCAGGCCCACCCCATATATTTGGCTACAGCAATTGCAAGATTGGGGGCACAATTTGATTTCAAAATCCTTAGCGCCTCTAGATATTTCCTGGTTCCCAAATTCCTGCAAACCGGCTTTAGCCATCTACTTCTTGGGGCAGCATATAATGGGCAAACAAACAGAAAATGTGGGATGTCCTCTACATGTGCTTTACAGTAAGAGCAAGTATTTACATTACCGGGGGACCATTTGGCCGTAAAAGCATTAAGGGGCAAAGAGCCAATTCTAAGCTGAAAGTACAATTTCCTGTCTAGAGGCTTAGCAATCAAATCCCAGTACTGTTCAAATTTTGGAGCAGTTTTAAATTCCAAAAACTGGGATGTCAGCACGGATGGTTGATTGGAAATCAGTACAGTATTATTTATCATGTCCCAATACATTTTTTTCAATGAAGTCTTAGAAGGAAAATCATGTGGGTCTACTGCAGTCCACAGGTGCTCAAGGTGCAACTTTTGGAGTAATTTCCTTACTTCTTTGAGCCACAGTACTTTATGGAACCTATCAGAATTAACAACATCCAAAAAGGCAGCTGCGTAATGACTCAGTTCAGGAGTAGTTTTTACACGCCTCCAATAAAGGAGGGGACGCAGTCTGACCGTATCCTCGATCTTTTTCCTCCCTAGATCATATTGAAGCGGGGTCGAGGGGGTGCTCTGGGGGACACCAATTATTCGGCGAAGAAACTTGTTTTCTGCAACTACTAATGGTTTCAAATTGGTGAAACCCCATAATTCTGATCCATAAAGACAGGCACCCAACACTTTCATGCTGTAAATCTCCATTATTGGTTGGATAGGTCTTGTAAATGAAGATTTATGTTTTTGGGCTATTGCCCCTGCCAGCTGATTAAATTTTAGCACCACAGAGTCCATGTGGGATTTCCAATTCATGTTGGCATTTAAGGAAATGCCTAAGTAAGTAAAAGCATTCACTTCCTCCAGTGAGGACCCATTGTAGTTCATTTTCCCCTTGAATTTCTTTGCGGGATTCAAGTTCATAAATTTAGTCTTTGATGTGTTTATTTCCAGGCCCCGAATCCGGCAGAAGTCACCAAAAGCGATTATTAACTTTTGTAATCCACTAGGGGTTCGCGAGACCAGCAAAGTATCATCTGCAAACATTAGCACTTGAACTCGCTCCCCATCTAGTAGTGGGGCATCTGTTGGAAATTGCTTCAGAAAGTCAACTATGCCATTAATATAGAGGGAGAATAAAGTGGGGGCCAGAACGCAACCCTGCCTCACTCCTCTGTCCACAGGGAAGGGTTCCATGACATCTCCCTGTGCACCCCATCTAATCCGGGCATAGTTGTTCTCATGCATCCTTACAAGCAAAGTCAATAGTTCGGGGCTTATACCAAGATCCCGCAAGACAATCCATAACTTTTGTCGGGGGACTAAATCAAACGCTGATTTAAGGTCAACGAAAACAGCAAATAATGGGCCATTTAGCAAGGTTACGTTTTTCCAGTACATAGTTAAAAAATTGAATACCTGGTCGACAGAGCTGGTTAAAGGGCGGAAACCAGCTTGATAAGGGGAGAGGATATCCTCATCATCTATCCAGGCTTGTATTTTGTTTTGTACCATCCTGCCCATCAGTTTTTGTGCACAGTCAATAAGGCTAATGGGCCTATAGTTACTTGGTAAAGCCTTATCCCCTTTTTTGTAAACAGGTATTATTTCCGCTCCTTTCCATGTTGCTGGAATCTTTGCTCCTTGTGCAATGGCGTTACCAAGCCATGCAAAGTATTTGCACCAATTAGCCCTGTCCGATAGAAACACATCCGCCGGTATTCCATCAATTCCTGGCGCCCTTCCTCTGGATACTCCATCCATTGCCTCATTCACGTCTTTCAATGTAAATAGTTCATGGGTATAAAATACCCTTACTGGAAGGGGTTCAGTTTGTGATGCCAAATTGTCTGCATATTGTGGTTTAAAAAAATCCACCCAAGCCTCCTTAGGTACATGATTTTTTGGACAATCCGCTACTCCCCCAGAGCCCCATTTTAAAATGGCCCAGAACTCTTTCTGATGTTTATTAGCACATGCTTTCTTCAGGTCTAACCATACATTCTCATCCCACAGTTTTTTTGCCTTTGTTTGTGTTTTCCTATATTCATCCCTAGCCTTTAAAACTCCTATTTTAGATCTCAGTGCTACACTAAGATTTTGTCGCGCTAATCTACAAGAATGGTCATACCAACCTCTTTTTATTGGTGGTCTAGCTCCCTTACTCTGCTTAGTTTTTTTTTAAAACAGCTTCTGTATATTAGTAAAAAACTTTGGCTGTGACTCTTCGATCAATTGTTTAAATTTTTTTTCATTTATGAGGGTCTGTAGTCTGGTTACCTCAACAGTAACTATCCCCTCTAGGGCCTGCATATCCCCAGGTTTGTCTACCAAAGTTGTCCATTTGATATGTCGGAGATTGTTAGATGTAACAACGTCTAATGACATGGGATCCCTAACCGGATTTGTTGATTTAACACCTGGTTCCAGATTGAAGAGCAGGCACAAAGGATTGTGGTCGCTCTCCAATCTTGGAATCACCTGCATATCGACCACTTTATGCCAACCTCTGACATCTATAAGAATATAATCTATCCTACTACTTGATCTTAAATTGTCAAAGGTGTGCTTACCCTGTAAATCAGAGGAGGTTCGGCCATTTACTGCCCTCAGTCCTCTGGATAGGCATAAGCTTTTAGCCTGTATTGCCACTTCTGTCCATTTTTTTACCAACGGGAGGTCTAATTGGGGGATTCCCCATTTAGTATCCTCCTCTTGTGCCAGGTCATTATCCTCACATCCTAAGGGTTCAAATGTTGTATTCAGGTCTCCCCCCACCAGGATAGTATACTGCGTTGGTAGAGTCTCTAAGTCATTATCTAATGCTCCTATCACATCAGAAACTGTGCCCCCTTGGGTTCCCCTGGCATAGATGTTATATATTGCCAGATTATAACCATCAGCCCAGGTGAGCACTATAAAAAGTAGGTCACTATTAATAATGCGACTCTGCTTGATGGTGCATTGCAATGATTGGCGTATCCAAATAATAAGACCCCCAGACGGCCGTCCCTTAGTGTTCTTTTTCGCAGGTACATAAAAATTTAAAAAGCCCTGCCGAAAGACTGGTGCCACTGACCATGTTTCCTGTAGGATGATAACATCATGATGGTCAATGAACTCGCACCATTCGGGAGTCTCTAATTTGTGGTGGATACCCGCTATGTTCCATGAAATGAACTTGGTACTACCTTTCAACACAGTATTCCCTTTATGTGAAAATATACTCTGGTTAAAGGGGAGCAAGGGGGATAGAGGAATGATTTCCTCGTTGTTGGTAATGGTATGAATAGCTGGTGAGCTATTCACTACCAAGCTAGAAGTATAATCTCTAAGGTCAGGAATCTTACCCTCACAACAATCTATTTCTGGTTTCATTAGAATGTTAATGGATCTGTGGTTAACCTCTACAACCTTAAATTTTCCTATGCTCCACGATTCTTCCAGTCAATCACATTGGCTTAGACCTGAAAGGGCCGAGAACCTATTATCGGTCGAAATACCCCAATTATTCCTACTTTCTAGAATTTTGGCTTTTCTAAGTACAGGGTTCCACTTCGTTTTCAGCATTGTTGGGTTTAGCATGTTACCTTTTTTTATATAAAAGAAATCCAACGTTAGTGGCACTATATCAGTGGATCTACGCTGAGGGGGGTATATATTAGCTAGAATATTTGGCAAAACTTCTGGGTCAGAGAAGTGTAGCACCACACAATCCCCCTTAAGTTTTTTACTGCCACCCCCAATCCATTCGACTCTTCTAGCTTTAACTACTTCCTGTGCCAGCTGGTCCCTGCCACCCGGTTTAAAAGCCATGTTCTTTGATAGCCAATGGAGTGATTTGTTTATCAAAGAAGGAATATTCTCTACTTGCCCTGGTTCCAGTGGAGGGACATTTGCTATGACCAATATTAATGGGGAGGCTTCCACAATTAATTCAACGGGCCCCCTCTCTGAGTTAACATCTTCTTTAGTACCTCTAGAGCTCGGCCCTGCAAGGTCCCCGTTAATAATATCTGGATCTGGGACTCTCAAATCCCCCCCCCCCTTGCGCTAGTCTCCTCGTGATATTTCGGGGGGTATTTGCAAGTAAGTCTGACCCAGGAGCAATTCGGGTAATTTTTGGATCAACTCTAGGTAATTGTAACAGAGGGGTTTTCGATGTTTCCTCTAAAGTTTTTTGCAAGAGTACCCCAAGTCTGTTAACCTCTTCTGTGAGCTGGTCTATTTTGTTTAGGAGCGGTTTGGTTATAGTTCTGATCTTGTTATCCATGGCATTCAACAACTTCTTAAATTGGTCTTCATCCAGATGGATCTTTCCTCCTTCATTGCCCCTAATATCATCTCCACTATTCCCCTGAGGGGAAGCATCGGGGCGCTTTTTACTTGATCGAAGGCCACCCCGCTTAGGTATGTTCTTTTCCCCCCCCTTTGCTACTCTTGGGGCTGGGACCGGTATAGGGGGCTCCTCTTCTAAAGCAATAATGACAGTATCTTGCACACCCTCTGGTGCTGGTTCAGAGATGGCCACTAGAGGCTGGGTCAGTGGATTGTTGTCCGGGATCTGAAACACCTCATTACTAATATCAAGAACAGGAGTAGATGAAGACGTGTTATCGATAAGCAAGTCAGGCGAATAACTCAATCCCAGTGATGATCTCCTGTCTGAATTAATTTTGGCAATTTTCTGAACCATGTAATTGTCTATGGTGTTAATGGAAACTGTTGAAGATTTAGATTTAGACATTGTCCAAACAGTTTTACCAGGATACAACTATACAGGTCCGTGGGGTGTTGCGTCAATGTAGTATCACAGGTACATACAATAAGGTATGGGAGATTATAACTTACTTGAGTATTTTTACACAGGGTTCTAGGCCCTGCCCCTGCCTCCTCGTGCCGATGAGGGCCGTAGAGGGCCCGCCCTTTGCCCGGGCTTCGCCCCGGGCGTCCCGCTCGCGTCCCGCGATGCGGGGGTGTCGGGGAATTTGTAGCGCCTCCTGGCGCTTGCTCCCCGCGTCTGACGTCACAGACTGCGCGCCGCTGCGAGGCCTGCCGGGTGCTGAAGTCCCCGAAGCGGCGGCGCGGTGATTGTAGGCTTCAAGACTCTTGGCGGTGGCGGCTGGAGCCTGTGGCAGCTTTTCGTGACTCTCGGCGGTGTCGGCGGTAAGAACAACTCCCCCGCTCTGCCGGGGTGTCGGGGAATTGACGTCACAGACTGCACGCCGCCGCGAGGCCTGCCGGGTGCTGAAGTCCCCGGAGCAGCGGCGCGGTGATTGTAGGCTTCAAGACTCTTGGCGGTGGCGGCTGGAGCCTGTGGCAGCTTTTCGTGACTCTCGGCGGTGTCGGCGGTAAGAACAACTCCCCCGCTCTGCCGGGGTGTCGGGGAATTTGTAGCGCCTCCTCCATCAGAATTACAAAATCCAACCAGTAGAAATGGAGATATGCAATTTTAAAGATTTAGATAAAAGTAGCGCCAAGAGGCACAAAGTGCCAGCTGAGGGTATCAGGTCATGCTGGACTGGGAAAAAGTCACAAGTTCAGGTCGACTGCGATGAAGCACACGCCGGGCACAGGACCAAGTGTGGCCTGCTGAGTAGTGCAGCTTATGTCCTTGGTGCGCAGTCTATGTGGCGTTGTTGCGTCGCTTCGGTCCGGTATTGGCAGAACCTTTGGTTAGGCTGGTACAGCACCTTTAACCCTACTCACAAGCATCCAAGACTGGAGGGGCACCACTTGGAGGGTCAGGACTCCCTCAGGCTGGCGCCAGGTGCAGGTCCAAGATGGTTGGAGCCTCTTCTGTCCCTGAGGCTCTGATCAGGAGGCCAGTCAGCTAGCCCTTCGAATCACTCTGGTAGTCCTGGGTGCAAGCAGAAACTCAGGTCTCAAGCAGCAGGGTAGCAGCCCTCTGAAGGCACAGGGTAGGCTTCAAGAAGCAGAGCAGTCCTCTTGGTGCAGCAGGACAGTCCTCTGAAGTACACAGGAGGCCACAGACAGCAGAGCAGTCCTCTGAGAGTCCTTTCGCTCTTTGAATTGGGAGAAGCATCTGTAGCCCCCCTCCACCCCCCCCCCCCCACAAAGCAAATGGAATTTCCTGCCTTCCTGCCTGGTTCCAGGTTGTGCACAATCACCTATTGTGAAGTCCTTTGTCAGTGTGCTGGGGCAGTGCCTCCAAGTGCAAGTGTAGTAGGTGAAAGCTTCCTAATAGTAGCATTCAATTTACATGCCCTGGATACATGTAGAACAACTTTACTAGGGTCTTAACAGTAAATTAAATGTGCTAATTGGGTACAAGCAATGTTTCGAGGCGAGAGTACAAGTATTTTGACACTTGTTAGCAGGGAGAGGGTAGGCAAAAAGTTTAGGGGTGACCCAGCAGAGAGGGTCTAGTCCACCATCCGCTCCATTGGCCTCCCCAAAGTGAAGAGTTTCAATTTGGCTGGACCAAGTCCTCTCCCAGGACAGCCAAATCTGGAGAGTTAAGCCTTGAACAAATGATGGCTCCACCAATTTAACGAGTGCACAGGGCCATGTCAGTGAAGGCTTGCGAAGTAATTACTCACGCGTCTTCAGTAGATATAAGGGTTTATTGATAATAACAGTATAACTGTGCATCTATCCTAACAGGGGTCCAGAGATAACTGCCCGTCCTATTATCCCAATGGTGTTGGGGTTCCATGACATAGCAGTAGTCCAGACTCACATCACCACACTTCTCCTTTTTTCCAAAAATTTACAAATTCATAAAAGAAATAAATAAGAAACTTATAACTAGAATACATTACATTAATAAATAATTTAGCAGTGTAGGCTTGAAACACAATACACTTTCCTTACCCTCAAAGGAGAAAGAAAAACGTAATCACAAATAATGTTTTGTCACTTGCTCGGTGTAAACTTAGTGCTAACACTCCTCCTCAAAGTTCCATGTGAGACTCACTCGTCAACTCGTTTGACTGGCAGGTTACATGTGTTTGTTTTGTTCTTTGACATCCTTAGAAGCACTGGGATCAAGTGCCAGACGAGAAATATTCCACAATTGCCATCTGAGAGTCTAGCAGCATTTTTCCTGAGTTCAGAAATTTGTAATGGATCTTTGAATTTTGAAAAACCTTTCCCCACAAGACAGGGATTTTTGACACGGACCCAGTCACCTATTTTCAATCTGTTAATTTTTTTATTGTCAATATTTACTCTTTTTGCACTAGAGTAATCAGAATTAGATTTTGCAGTACTCCATGATTCATTCACATTCAGATCTTTGTTAAGAGTTTTGGTCATCCAAAAAGGACATAGGTCAGTGGTTGCTTTTCTGCCATACATAAGTTCAAAAGGAGTTTTAGTCGTTACACTATGAGGAGTTGTTCTATAACTCCAAATCAATTCTTTTAAAGCCTTTTCAACATTCATGTTACATCTCAACGTAGATTGGATACACTCAACTTAAATTCTGTTAAAACGTTCTACTTTTCCATTACTTTGGGGTTTATATAAAGGTGTTTTAATATGTTTGATGTTACACTTCTCTAAAAAAAACTTCATTTCAAGAGAAGTGAATTGAACACCGTTATCCGTTAAGACTTCACCTGGAATACCTTCCCTTGCAAACTCATCTTGAAAGAAATTGATTACATTTGTTGTAGTAGGTTCCATTACACCTCTAACCTCCACCCATCTAGACAAGTGGTCAATCATAATCTCATGATATTGGGAAGGACATGATAAGGTCCTAAAACATCCACTCCTACACATTGCCATGGTGTTCTTGGGCAAGTAGTGGGAGATTCAACCACCCATTCAGTTTTCAATACCTTGCCACAAACTTTGCACTTTTCACAATCAGCTACATAAGTGTCTATTTCATGGTCCATTTTTGTCCACCAAACATTTTCTATTATTTTTCTTTTGGTGGAGGTGGAACCTAAATGGCCAGAATGTGCTAACTCAATTATGTATTTGTGAAAACAAGTGAGAGGAATTAATTCATCACCACGCATCAATGTACCTCTCTCTAATGATAATTTTGTGGAGCAGGAGGCATCTACAATACTTTTTACCAGCTTGGTCTAGGTTTTATACCTTGCTCAGAAAATACATGCCCAAGATATGCAATTTCTCTCGTTTTGAATGGACATTCATCTTTCTGTAGTGTGGCACCCCTTTTTTCCAAGATTTCTAAAAAATAATTGAGTGCAAGATCATGTTCATGTTCAGTAACAGCAAATATTAAAATGTCATCTTGAAAAAGTACAACATGTTCCTTACCAATGAACATATCTGTCATGAGCCTTTGAAAAACTGCCACAGCAGAGGCAATGCCAAATGTCATTCGACAAAATTGAAAAACTCCATCGGGAGTTACAAACGCTGTCAAATGACGAGAGCTTTCATCCAGTTCGACTTGGTGATAGGCCGCTCTTAAATCTAATTTGCGAAACCAACTGGCTTGTCCAACTTTTGTTATAAGGTCTTCAATTCTGGGTAGAGGGTAATTGTCTACCCAAATAGCTTCATTTACACTCCTCATATCAGCACACGTGTGCAGCTCTCCATTCTTTTTCTTTGCTAAAACTATGGGAGATAACCACTAAGTTCCTTCTGTCTTCTCAATAATGCCTTGTGAGCACATATCATCAAACACTGTAGAAAGGTCTCCTCTTACACTTAATGGAAGGTTCCGCAATTTATGTTTGACTGGTTGAACACCATGTTTGACTTTGAGACGATATACAAATTCTGAAATTTTACCTAACTTATCGTGAAAAACTTTTGTGAATTTTCCATCCCATATATTTTTACTGTTGCTAACTGAACCTAATCTCTTCTTTTCAAATGAAATGGGTTGATCTAGACCTGTTCTGATTGTAATGCTAAATTTTGCTTGATGAATTAAACCTAAAACATTAATTCCTCTTTTGGCAACATATACATTCCCATTAATTGATTAATCTAAGATCTTAATGTCAGCCCAATAGAAGCCAATGAGATCTACTCTGCTCCCTTCAAATGCTAGTGTAAGAATGTCTGGTGGAAGTAGAGCTTTGCCATACCAGTACTTCACAAAAACATCACGTGAAATTATAGTTATATGTGCGCCAGTGTCAACTAATACTTGAATAGTGTGACCTTTGATAGAAACATTGAGATTTGGATCAACTCCTAAATCTTCATCATTTGAGTTAACACATCTTACACCTAGAAGTAATTCCTTACTTTCTTCAAAGTTTTCTTCATTACCACCAAAATCATTTAGAACACAACAGACGTTTGTGGGTTTGCATGCCCTGCACATTTTCAAAACATAGCCTATTTAACCACACTTCAGACATTGTTGACCCAATGCTGGACAATATCTGAACGACGAAACATGTGAAGGTGAACCACATCTATAACAATACACCTTAAAAAATTGTAGAGAAGAAAAATTAGGTCTATTGAACATTTTCGGTTTAACTTTGCTTGGAAAATTTTTAGTGGTTGGTTTGTTAATTACCGCACCAGAAATTGTAGACTTGGCTACAGATTCTTCAAGCAATTTTGCGTCAATCGAAGAACCTTCAATGCTTTGCGCTAAATCTATAGCTTTATCTAATGTAGGATTTTTACATGCAAGTAACCTTTCTTGAATTTGATTAGAGTGGCATCTAGCTACCAATTGATCATGTATTAATTCTGCAGTAAAATGATCAAATTCCCACTTTGAGGGTAACATTTTTAACGTAGATACATAAGTGTCTATACTTTCATTCGGTTGTTGTGTTCTCGTAAAAAAGGTATATCTATGTACAACCATATTTTTAGTTTTTGAAAAATATTTATCTAGTTGTGCAATCGCTGTTTCATATTCATCGAGATCTTCATTCTCTGCAGGGACATGTTCAGGTAAATGATCATAGGCATTCTGTCCTTCTACGCCCAAATGTAATACATCAAGCTTTTGCGTCTTTCTGGTCTGAATTTTAGTGCGTCGATTGCTCCTAGGTATGCTCTAAAAGATCTTAACCATAAATTCCACTCTAAAGATGATTCACCAGGATCTTGTAAGAATGGTGCTGGTGCTTGAACACTCTGCATGTTGGTTAGAAGTAAAAAAAAATCGGAACAAAAAGAAAATAAGCATGCAAATCGCTCTAACTTGCACTTTTCCATGTAAACTCTTTTTTACAAAACAATTGTGAAAATAAAACAAGAAAAAAGCGTGAAAATCGCTGTGATGTGCACTTTGTGGTAAAAATATTAAATGTAAATCACTGGTGACTGCCTTCTTAGAATGTGAATAGTGACTTGCAAAGCGTGCAAATCGCTGTTGTAAACTTTCTTTTCAAATTCAGATTCCCTTTTTTAAAAAATATCTGCAAGATGGAAGATAAAATTTCGCTATACGCTGATGATATCCTGCTTTATCTTACCAACCCCAGGGCCTCATTGTCCAATTTTCTCGATATACTAGCCATATTTGGTAGATATTCTGGATTCACCATAAATTGGTCGAAATTGGAGCTCTTCGTTCTCACTTGGGCTCCACCAGTGATCCCGCAGTCGTGCCCCATACAGATTGAGCCACTCGGGTTTAAATACATTGGTATATATGTAGCACATGACCCAAAGCTGCGCTATGCTAATAATCTGGGTCCTCCTTCGAACTGTTTAAAAAAGGATGTGGAGCGCTGGAGGGCTCTTCCGCTATCCTTGTCGGGTAGGGCAGTGCTGTTTAAGATGCTGGCGCTTCCCCAATTGTTGTATGTACTCCAGAATGCAGTGGACCCAGTACCAGTATCCTATGTCAAGGAAATAGATACCCTTCAGAGGAGACTTCTCTGGGATGGTAGACCCCGAATAGCATTTTCCAAGCTTACCCTCCCATGGTATGATGGTGGTATTGGACTTCCAGATCTGCGTAAATACTATTGGGCCTCCCAGCTTGCGGCAGTGAACCATGTAGTGTATGGGCCACCAGGAGACCCGGGATATGCTATGGACCGGGGTCAGGTGCCGGGGGGAGATATTACCAGGGCACTCTATGCCAAGCCTAATCGGTTCTCGTTGTTGGGTCCGACGGCACACGTGGTCCATGCGTGGTGGGCGGCCAATAGATATCTCGCCTGGGAAGGGAGGTTGACCTTAGCCACCCCCCTGTGGAACACAAGAGACTTGGGAGCTTGTGGAAAACTAAGGGTTTTGACAAGTGGGATCTCATCGGGATCACTCAGATCAAGGATGTGTGGGGAGGGGACAAAATACAGACCTTTGAATCTCTCAAGCAGCAGTATAGTTTGCATGACACTGAGTATTTTCGGTACCTCCAGGTTCGACATGCTCTCCTCACCACACACATACCTAGGGGGGCCGCGCTGCTGGAGGCCTCTCCTCTCGAGGATAGAGTTCTGGATGGGCACATCCCGGAGAAGACTATCTCTCTGATATATAAAAAAGCTTATTAACAATATGGAAGACCCGCTGGGGCGCATTAGAACGCAGTGGTGTGCAAATGGATTAGAGCTAGATGACGAAGACTGGACAGAGGTGGTTTCCTCCCCGAGGGTGGTCGTGATCCAGATGAGACTAAAACTTGTGCAATTAAAGGTCTTACACAGTTCATATGTGACTGGGCCTCGGTTGGTACTTATGGAGCAAGTGGAGAATGTCGACGAGGATGTGGAGAGCTTGGTACCTTTATGCATATTCTTTGGCACTGTGAGAAAATACAGGAATATTGGTCGAGAGTCTATGACAAGATAAGAGAGGCTTTGGGGGAGGAGATACGACCAGAGGCCCGGAGGTGCGTACTGAATGTGTGGAATCCAACAGATTTGAATGTGTATTGTAAGCAATGGGTTACACTGGCGTGTATGGTCGCGAAGCAGAATATTGCTCAGGTGTGGGGGCCAGTCAGCCACCACAGGTCTCCAAATGGGCGGAGGACTTGGACTGGTGTATGTTCAGGGAGAAGTCTGTATATGTAGCTAGGGGGTGTCCGGAGAAATGGGGAAAGGTCTGGGGGGCTTGGAATGGACATCGTGGTGAGATTTGTATGCCCCCGGTGCGACGACTGGGAGGCGCAGGAATCCCCATGATCCTATGAATCATAAATTGTTTAAGTAATTCTGTATGAGCAATGTATGAACCAAGCTAATGAGGAACTGTTAACTCACCTGATGTCTTTTTCCTTTTCTGTTATTTTAATAAAAGAGTTTTTTTTTTTAAATATCTGCAAGATGTATGAAACACTAATATAATCTGACACAAAAAGACATTTTAAAGTCCTTTTCTTATGTAGATGCCAAACACTGTTATGAGGATTGATGAACACTGGGAAGTCCTCTTTTTGGATTAATGAACTTCTCCCAGAATGCAGTGCTCTGAAAGAGAAAGCTGCCAGCTAAGCCGAAGACGTTGCGATCTGCCGGTAAACAATCGCTGTGCCTCACACCACGGGAACTGAATTGATGAAGTAAGTTCCAGCAAAATATAATTTTTTTAAATAATAACAGCACAGTGCGACAAGCCAAAGAAGAAAAGACTTAAAATAAAAACGTGTCACGCGCAGCATGACTCGTTCCTTCAGTCTTTGTCCCACGCAGCAATACTCATGCCTTCTGTTTTCGTATCGCACAGTAGGACTCGGGCACTAAGTCTTGCGCAGGTCTAACCTTTCAAACGGGATCATTTGAATCGGCAAGGATGGCACATGATTAAAATTTAAAAAAATCTCACCTCATGAAGTAGATTTGAAACACTTGACAACAGTAACAACGACACAACTTCAAAACGTCACTGATTCTCTGGCCCCTGTTTTCTTTATGCCTCTGTACTTGTTCAAGTAGTCGATGTGGATGTTCTTGTCCTTGGATGAAGAATAGACGGTTCTTCAGGGATGGCCCCTCGTCGCCAAATTACTGAAGTAATTACTCACGCGTCTTCAGTAGATATGAGGGTTTATTGATAATAACAGTATAACTGTGCGTCTATCCTAATAGGGGCCCAGAGATAACTGCCCGTCCTGGATTCCCAATGGTATTGGGGTTCCATGACATAGCAGTATTCCAGACTCACATCACCACAGCTTGCTTTACTTCAGGAATAGTGTTTGTAAATGTCAGGCAGTTGGCTCGCCTTAGGTCAGTTGTGACACCTTTTGACTATATGTGTTGGTTAAGAAAAGCTGCTGCATCCTACATTGGGTGCTCTTCAATACCCTTCCAACTGAGTTGAGGAGATGGCACATCTGGAATAGCTCTGGTATGAGTTAAATTATTTTTAGGGTGGGGTCATTACTATTGGTGTTATTCTTACTTGCTCACTTTGACCCCCATCAATAAGTTTGTTATCAATCTATTGTAATGTAAAATTCATAGGATTCTAGACCTCTGCAACTTGAGGAAATTTTATTTGTGATTGTATTTGGTGCAGAGTATAAATGTCATATTGCATAACAACCTTTATGTGTTTAAATTAAAAATACTGTCCCTCTCACTGTACTGCACTGTACTCGCTCTCGGTCCCTTCCACTCCAACGAGAAGAGAGTCTCCTCGGGGGTCCCCCAGGGCTCCATCTTAAGCCCCCTCCTCTTCAACATTTACCTCATTCCCCTCATATCCCTCATCGAGTCTTTCGGCATACCCGTAACATCGTATGCCGATGACACCCAACTTATTGTACCCTTGGAGAAAGACTCCACGGCTGCAGAACTCAACCTCAAAAACTGCCTAACAGCTATCTTCCACTGGATGGACCATAATCACCTCAAGTGCAACTCCAGCAAAACGGAGATCCTTCCCATGGGAAACAATACCACCTTCTGCCCAGCCCTCTGGTGGCCAGATAATTCCACTGCCCCTCCCAAGACCGTAACCACTGCTAAAAACCTTGGTATCCTATTTGACAGTGATCTTTCCTTTGACCACCACGTCACGACCGTAGCGGGCCGTTGCTTTGGCATCATCAAGTCCTTGAAGAAATTTTTCGACTTTCTACCTCTTGACTCCAGAAAAACGGTGACAGTAGCCCTAATTGTCTCACGCTTGGATTACTGCAATGGCCTCCTGGCTGGAGCCAAAAAATCGACACTTAACAAGCTTCAAAGTATCCTCCATACTGCAGCCCGACTCGTTCTAAAACTGCCCAGAAAATCATCCATCTCCGCTGCTCTAAAATCTCTGCATTGGCTGCCCCTTCCCAAAAGAATTTTCTTTAAGATGCTGCTGGTTGCCTTCCGGGCTTTCAATAGCTCTGGGCCACGATACCTCACTAAACGCTTCCCCCACTATAACCCGTCTAGATCTCTCCGCTCCTCCCACGACAACCTCATCCTCCCTGCCAAATTTAATCTGAAAACAAAAGGCGGCAAAACTTTACACCATCTGGCCTCCAAAGCCTGGAATCTCCTGCCCAAAAACCTGAGATTCATAACCCAGGAAAAACCCTTTAGAAAATTGCTCAAAACCTGGATCTTCAGCCTCAAGGATGACTACGTTAAAGCCGCCATTTAACCTCTTTCCCCTTAATTACTGGATGTGATTTACCTCAGGGATTTTGTCAGCGCCATGATGCTCCTTCCGGAGCGACCGTCGCGCTCTATAAATACCACCACAAATACAAATACAAAATACTACGGCACTGTCATGCCAGCGACACAGTGGGGCATGTTCACAAAGGTAATCTGGAGTTCTGTAATTCTCTTTATGTACTCTTATATACTTTGTGAATCAGGCCAAAAATATCTAAAGCGACAAGAAAATGCCAATATTCAAGGAATGTTGATATTTATGTAATACAAATGGCAAGGAGTGTGCTCCCCTTGCACTGTTACTGATAGTGAGTTGGACCTCTTGGCCCAATTCACAAATGCATCTAAAAGTATGTAAAACAGTACTTTTGTAGTACTATTTTCATACTCGTAAATGCTTTTGTGAATCAGCCCCTGAGTGTGTGCACATATCGATTCGATTCGAAAAACTTTTATTCGATCAACATTCAGTTAAATCATAAAAAGTACATCATAAAAATCCGTTGGATATTTAAAACACAGTATTATTATACAGATAAAAACAGAATATTGATTAAAAACATTTGATAAAAACCAATTTACAAGTTAGTCAAATAGACATTACTTCATGGAGATGGTAGCCCAATTTTGCAGCGTGTTTTCAAACATGATTTTAGAAAAAGAGCTACACATTTGGCTACATGTTGAGAGTCTAGCAACTGAAGTGCCAGATAAGCTGGGCGACAGGTTCTCAACCCCATTGATCGAAGAAGTGGGATGATCCAACGCTTAAGAGATTGCTCGTAGTAGCAAAAGAAAAAAGTTAGGTGAATGGTCGATTGAGATGATACACCATCACACGGACATTTTGCCAGATCGTGTGACCAGTTTTGCTCTTTGGGGAAGGTAACTAGGCGGAAAAAAGAATTGAAGCGGAACCTGGTTAGAACACATTTTTCGTGGTTAGATAGAAAGAATGTTAAATAAGGCTGGATACCAGGGGAAGTTTGAACCATTAAGATCTGCACATTTGTTGGCTTTAATACTTCCTGGGAAAGGCGTAGATCTCTCAGATGGTTTAGGCAGAGATTTTTCAGCGCCCTTCTACTGATGTCGAAGAAGGTTCAGTGAAGTAAGATGTGTGGTTCAAATCCTTTAGAAAGTTGGAAACATACAATAACCAAGGTATTTTTTTCCAACTCGCCAAGGATAGGCAATCTTCTATTAAGGAACGAGTTAAGTGGCATTGGGGTTTGTTCCAAATGCGGTGCCATAGGAGAATTGGCTGGCATCTGATGATGTCGGTTAGATAATCGATACCTAGCTCAATATGGGAACCATATATTGGGGCACTTATGGGAAGTGCCAGAATATATTTTAGAAACCCATTTTGAACCAATTGAAGATCGTCTGCAGGAACGTAGCCCCAGACGCCTGCTCCATAGGTTGCTACGCTGAGACATTTTGCGTGATAGATTTTGAGCAACTCTTTTGGGGCTGGTTTACCCAATTTTCTTGAGAAGGAAACAAGAGCTGACGTTGCTCTCTGATAGAGCATGTTTTTACTTGCCACTGCTTGCTTCCACGACAACTGATCGTCCATTAAAATGCCTAAGTAAGGATATTCCCTGGTACGTTCCAATCTAACTTGTTCTATAAAAACAGGCTTGGAAATCTTTGCCTTAGGACCAGTGTGCATGACAAAGGTCTTACTTTTATTAACTTTTAACCCCAGAGAGAGCATAAACTGGCAATATTCATCTAATTGTTTTTGCAGCTGGATTAATGTCCTTGCTAAAATGACGGAGTCATCCGCATAAAGTAAGGCGGGAATAGGACGGTGGTTAATGGACGGAAGGTCCTGGCACCTTTCTAACATGGCCGATTCCAGCCCGTTTGTGTAAAGATTAAACAGGAAAGGGGCCAGGACACATCCCTGTCTGACTCCCTTATTTACTCAGAATGAGGGCGTTAGTTCGCCGCCAATCCCATATCTCACACTTGCTGTGGCGTCAGAGTAAAGCTCACGAAGGAATTTGATGAGGGGGGGATCAACCCCCAGTTCGCTGAGAATGGACCACAACCGAGAGTGTATTACGCAGTCGAACGCTGCGCTGAGGTCAACGTACACTAAGTATAAATTACCGCCTTTGGCCCCTACGTATTTACCTATTAATAGAGTTAGGTTTAACGCCTGTTCTACGGTGCCAATTCCCTCCTGGAAACCATACTGGAAGTCGGTCAAGATGTTGTTCCCCGACGCCCAGTCTTGAAGACGTTCCAGGATCAGACGTCCTGCAACTTTCCCCAGGGAGTCCAGGAGAGAAATGGGCCTGTAACAGGCTGGGTTGTTACGATCCCCCTTTTTGTAAATGGGAAGCAAGATGGAAGAAGACCAGGAATCTATTAGGCCAATTTTAGAAACTGCCGCCATCACCTGGGCGACGACGGGGGACCATAGCTCTATATTATTTACAAAAATATCAAGAGGGACACCGTCAGGACCAGGCGCCTTACCGGTTTTGGAGGTCATTAAGGCATGGATGACCACGCTCAAGGTAAAATTGAGTTCGATAGGGTATACTTGTGCCTTGGTGGAATCAGTTAATAGTTTGACCGTATTTGTGGTATCGACTGGGGAGGCCCCAAAGATTCTTGAAAAATGGGTCACCCACTCATCAGCGGTCACGGCCACGTCTAGGTGCTGGGGAGTTTTGGCGTCAGCTAGAAAAGGTGATTTCACTACGCGCCAAAACTGGGAGCTGTCTTTAGTTAGGCAGCTCTCATGGAGTTGGGCCCATAGATTTTTCTTTATTTCTTTTTTACAGTTTTGTTGTGCCATTTTATAGTCCTTTCTAAGTTTAGCTATCTCAACTATATTTCTGGTAGGATTGTGTAGTGCCTTTTTTAGGGCAGATAACGCTTTTCGACAGGCTGGGTTAAACCACCTTTGGGTGTCCTGGGTACCAGGTTTATGGTGGCGAAGTAATTCAGCCCGCATAACTTTTAAAATCTCCGAGAAGCTAGATAAAATCAGCTGAGGAGGGGAGTCCTCTGCCAGGCAGCTGTTTATCCAAGGAAGAGCTTTGGAAATAACGTTGCCTGAAATAACTACAGGGTCAATTTTGGACCATTTTACAGAAAAGCCATTGACTTTGTCCATGGCCAATGATTGCTGAGTAAGTTGACTAGTCTTATTCGGATGTGAAACATCAGTGTCAATTAACAAAGTGATGCTGTTTGGAAAATGGTCACTTGAAATATCGTTACCTGTTTTAAACTGTTGGAGTTTGCCCTTTAATACTTGTGAGCATAAAATGTAATCAATAGTGCTTGATAAGCCCCTCCCGTGGAATGTAGGTTTAAAATCGACTATTGGATCCACTAAATCGTTTGCATAATCTATTTCCAGTGAAAAAAGACTATCATTTAAGGCGTTGCCTAGAAGCGTGTGCGTGAAATGAGTTAGGGGGCAGTCGTTTTCATCCAGAAGGCCGCAAATACCTTTCTTATGTTTAGTACACAGAGGGAAATTAAAATCTCCCCCCCAGATCACATAGCATACATAAGATGGATACTTGTTACGTTGTTCATTTATAGCTTTAGAAATTTCGGTTACAGACTTAACACATTCAGCGGGGAGGAGGTTGTTATAAAAATTGATAAAAAGATGTAACGTACAATTACTAAATACAATCTTGATAATTTGAAAATTCGTGGTGGTATATAAAACGGTTGTGTTCTTTGATGGTAATTTGTTTGAGATATACACCACTAAACCTCCCTTAGATCTGCCTTGAGTGGTAACACAAGCTGGGGAGTGAAATGTTTTATAGCCCTGGATATGTAGGGGTTCAATGGCCCATGTTTCCTGTAAACAGGCTATTTGATGACTGTTCACTATGTCCAACCATGATTTGAGGTTTAACTTAGAACGGAGACCCGCGACGTTCCAAAATAGTACGGGGAGCTTCTGGGTGGAGGAGGTAGGCTTTCTGGTGTTCGATAACGCATCAGTAGATGAAGTTCCTGAGCGAAAGGGAGTATGTATTGGTGGGGCAGTATGGTAGATTGCTATTTGATCGTCGTTCTTTGAGGCAAGAGTTTGTGCTTTTGTGGAAATTGGTGGTAGAACTTCCGCTGGAAGTAGGGTGCCAGCCGTAGAAGATGGGGTCAGGGGGCAATGAAGTTGTTCGGGGGAGTTAGACCATAAAGGGGGGGAGACAAGGCGTTCCTGGTTACTGTCGGATAATGGTCAGTCCACCATTTCCAGGCAGTGGTATCTGTTTGTCAGTGGGACGCCTCTCCATCCGAAAGTCGGAGCTGCGTCCCTACCCCCATAACCTGGCCAATCAGCCCAGTCGCGTCTTCTGTTCCCATTACCGACTTGTGTCCAGTTCCATTCTGGGCCAGTGTTGTAATGATGAACTGGGGGATAAAAGAATGAGAGTCTTTTGGTGCCTATCCCGTCGGAAGTAAGCTGTGAACCCCAAGAGCAAATGTGCTCCGCAGTTTGAGGGTCCTCAAAATTGATGATGACACAGTCACCCTGTATAGTTTTTGGTTCTTTCCCAATCCAGGGGACTCTGCGGACCATTGTGACTCTATTATCAGAATAGGGCGGAAGGGGCCTATTGGCAGATAGCCAGTGAAGTACTTTATTTCTTAGGGACCAGCCCGGTTCCTCCAAATTTGTGTTCAACTCGGGGACCCCAGTCATAACGACAACATAGGGGGTGGCTTCTGGAGGTAGATGGAAAGAATGACCACCCTTCCTCCTGGTCTTATAGGTGGTATTTTGGAACCCTGGTGTCTTTGTTTGGATAGGGGCCTGAATGGATGGGGGGACAGGAGCTTTAGTTAAAGCAGGGCCGTTTGTCACCACTGAGGGTGTAGATTTATGAGATGCAGCCACTGATGTAATGGCTGGTTTTGTTACTATCGCCCCATCGTTGATGTTCTTTGATTTGAGTTTTTGGGCCGTGGTGTGGCCGGGGGCAGGTCCCTTATTAATTTTCAGAGCTAATGTTAGCTCTTCTATCTGCTTTTCAATTTTAGAAAGGGTAAGTTCAATAGGTTTCATATGAGATTTTATTAAAGCCCCTAATCTGTCCAATAGTTGGTTGTTTAGACCGCAGATTTCACTCCCTCTGGCCACATTACTATTTACACTAAGGTTGGCCGTGATGGAAGAAAGATTAATAGTTTCTGCGGGTATGGAATTAAGGTCTTGCAGAGGGGGAACAGCTTGGGTGGGGGACTGGATGGTAGGTTGGAATTGTTAATTAAGTTGTGTCGTTTTTAGGGTCTGTTTACGGGATTTTTTTTGCTGGGGTTTCTTATTATTCTTCGGTATAGCTCCCTCCCTTATGCCCCGAATTGTAGTTGTAATGGCGTCATCCCTACTTGGGCTGGTAAAGAGAGCTGGAGTTCTCTCTAGAGACAGGGATCGATGTGACAACTGTGAGGCTGATAGCTCTAACGAAACAGACAAATCCACGGTACCTGGAACTGTATGGGATTCAATGTGATCGTCCAATAATGTGCCGGGTTCTAGGGGGCGCAAGGGGGTTTTAGCTGCCGCCAATAAGCCCAGCGAGGAGCGTTTAGCCGCAGTCAAGTCCTGAGAAACCCTCCGTTCCAGCAAAAGTACGCCTTGGTTAATGGCGTCATTTGCCCTAGCAATGAACTGATCAATTGGGCCGGTTGTTTGGGCAACGCGAAGCGCCTTGTTGCTCCTAGTCCCTCTTGGTGACATGGTCAAGGTGGTGGGACTCAAGTGTGAAGAAAACTAGATGTCAAAAAGGAATACGGTGACGGTGTGACAGTTATGTGATACAGATAGTCAAATGTCAATGGGGTGGCCCAGTCCAGTCTTACCCGGTCTTTAACGGGCTAGAACGGGCCCGCCCTTGGGCCGGGCTTCGCCCGGCATCCCGCGAGACGGTGATGATGCTACTTTTAAGCGCCTCCTGGCGCTTGAAGGTGACGCGGCTCGCTGCAAGGGCTCCTGGGTGTTGTGGTCCGCCCCTCGCCGGTCTCCACTCGGCTGCCCCGCTCGTGGTGGTCAAAGAGCGGCAAGGCAGCGGGAGGCAGGCGGGCAGGTCCGCGGGAAGCACGGGTGATTAGACTGAGTTTTAAAGGCTCCAGCAGATTCCTACAGCAGCAAGGTAAATTCAGAGTTCCCCACATATGTGCACATATCATTTCTTCTATACTATAAAATTGAAGTAGATTTTGCAAACGATAAAGTAACAACAAAAGTCAACACTCTGTCATGCAGCTGTGCATGTTTTTTTAAAAAGGCACTGCGATAAAATATGAAGGCCTAACGTCCGGAAAAGCAAAAATATCATTCTTACCACTCAAGATAATATGGGGGCCTATTATGATCACAGGCGGATCGCCACCGTCGGTGGGCACCGCCGGGCCGGTGGTGGCGATCCTTCGCCGAATGTCCCTGTGACACCCCCGCCATATTAAAATGGCGAGGGGCACCGCGGCAGACGGAAAGACCGCCTGACGCTTTTCCGCCGGTCGGATTGCCGGCCGGGCAGAAAAGGCAGATAATATGGTGGCGGTGCCTTGCAGGCACCGCCATCCATATTATGATAGATGCGGAAAAAGGCCCGCCATGGAAAGGCAGCCAGACTTTGGCCCAGGGTGCACTTGGAGGGAAAGCTATTGTAACCCCCTTCATTAGCATACACAAGGTGGCAGGCACCGCGCGGTGCCTGTCACGTTGTGCATGCCAATGCACAACATGCAAATTTGACATTGTGGCGGGTGCTGCTTACAGCACCACCCGCCGCACTGTGAAATATGCGGGATGCGACCGCCAGAGTGGGGTCGCATCCTAATGGGCTTGCCGGGACCGCCGTACTTCTAGTGGTCGGTACCGTTTACCATCCGTCTGCATCATAATGGGGCCCCTAGTTTTGGAACTCAACTATTAAGATCTCGAGAAGAGCAGCAATCAGCAAGCCTACCTTGCAGACATTAAACTTGACCAACTAGAAGAGCAAATTGGAGGCCAGATCAATGGCTTTGAGGTTCTAGCAGGGATTGTGAGACCGATTTTGAACAAGAATAGTGGCCGTTGGCGCATTCACAGATATTCAACCGCAAACCAGCCACACCTCTTTCACACGACTTCAACCACTTTTTTGACATTTGTTAAAAAGAAAAAAGTGAAATCACAAACTGGCGAAAATCCATCTCTGGGCACATTATACATCCAAAGGCATTAATTACTGCTGACGAACACTTTTTAATAAGAAAGTAAACAAATTCATGGGGTGTCCATTGGGGAGTCGATGCAAAGGCTTGACATGAAATGGTGTTGATGAGAAGGTATGTCCACGTTAAGAGTTGATGTGTAGAGTGAACTCATCTTTCTTTTTATAATTATACATTCTGTGGCTGACATTTTGTTGAGTGGGTCCCTGCCTTTAGGTGAAGGGAAATACTCATAATACATGTTTCCCTTTATGTGCGAGGTGGGCTCGACTGTATGGGTGCCCATGGGAACAGGGACTGGTGAAATTGTAGTGTTAGTCAGACCCAAGTAGATAAGGGTGGGGTCCAAGGCCAGTTTGTGAAAATTAGGACCTCAGGCTTCACCAATCACTATGCAGCCAAGTCAGAAGATCAGGACTATGGAGAAGAAGGGCTAACAGGAAACTGAGACAGGGCAGCGAAAGAAAACTGAGCCACTAAGTGGTGTGTGTGATGGTAAAGGGCAAAGCTCGTGTATCAAAGTTCTGGTCATTCACAGTAGTAGTGCAGGTCACAACAGCAGTGTCAGTGTAACAGGGTGCCATGAAGAGAAAGGTACTGCGCCAGCTGCAAGGAAGTCACTTAGAGCCGTGACCTTACTCTCAACCAGCCCGTAATGATATGTAAATTCAATCAGTCCCTGACGTCAGCAGAGCCGGGAGGGGAATCTGGTGGCATTTTGATCCGTGAGTGAGATATATGGTAACTGATGCCTTATGGCGTCCCAAAAACAGACCAAGACCCCGAGCTCCTGTGCCACTTCAAAAACAGCGTTTAGGATCGCCACGGGCCCAGGATGTGTATGTTTTGTGCCCAGTCTGTGTTACTTCCCGCTGCTCTGAATAATTAATTAATGGACTCGTCGTTTAGAGACACTCCACCTACCGTGTCCACATTAACAGCCTGCTTTGAAGCTGGGGCACAGGTTCGAGTTTGGCGCGAGGCTGAAGCACCCAGTGATTCTAGGCAAATCACTTAAATCCCCCCGTGCCTAAATATTAATGTGCGCGCCGGTAATGCAACTGGTGCGCATGTAAAGAGCTCTGGTACCTTCGGATCGAGTTCACTATCTATAACTGCAAAAAGAAAATGTTTAAAAAAATTGTAACATAGCCTCTCAGCACATTAAATGCTGCTCCCGCCCCCAGCGTAAACACCGTAAGAGCGGCGCAATCATTTTCACATTTGCTTGGAGAGGAGGGGGTGTGGTATTTTGACGAGTGCCATGGAGATTGATGGGCGTGTGCGGCGACTCCTCCAGATAACATTCGTCATGTTGTTCATTTCTGTGGTGAGCCAGATTAGCTCTCAAGCTTTTTAAAACCAATCTGATTAGCCCCCGTGCGGTGCCGGCCCTGGGAGCCCCACCCGGGTCGGCTGCAATCGGATAAGAGGCGGACTGGAGGAGCAGACCGTCCCGTGACTGATGGAGGCTGGGCTGTAACTCAATTTTTGGCGTCAGGATATTCATGGGGTCCGTCCTTGGTCCATTGATGCTCGCACGTTTCATTAGGTTACCCCTGACGTTAACGTGTTTAATATCACTGTTCACATGACAATTTATATTTTATGATGATTACAAGGCAATGCATGATGGACGGGGCTATTAAAGATCTGATCCCACCGGACCAATAGAAATTCATTGGTCCACTCTCTCCATCTTGGGCCCGATTCACAGAACTAACTTAAGACAAAATCCTTAACTTACTACCATTTTGGTATTCACAGAAGGCACTTACTCATTTTGGTATTCACAGAAGGCACTTACTCATTTTGGTATTCACAGAAGTTAGGAGTCCTAACTTTAGGACTTCTAAATGCCTCTCTGAATACTGAAAGTCTTAAAGTTATGATTTTTCTCAGTTTAGGAGTAGTAAAGTTAGGACTCCTAACTTTAGGTCTCCTAAACTGAGAAAAATCCTAACTTTAAGACTTTCAGTATTCACAGAAGGCATTTGGGAGTCCTAAAGTTAGGAGTCCTAACTTTACTATTCCTAAAATGAGAAAAACCATAACTTTAAGACTTTCGGTATTCACAGAAGGCATATAGGAGTCCTAAAGTTAGGTCTCCTAACTTCTGTGAATACCGAAATGAGTAAGTGCCTTCTGTGAATACCAAAATGGTAGTAAGTTTAGGATTTCGTCTTAAGTTAGTTCTTTGAATCGGGCTCCCTGAGTCACAGGAAGCCATGTCAGCTGTAAAACAAAATACTCACAGAACAAACTCCCATATCTCATATGTCTGGTAACCCTTCCCATTACTGGATTACTGGACTGACAGCTGTGTGTGTAGGTCCTGAGGCGGAAGCCGGGACTCTGTGTGGGAGTGTGAAGAGATTGTGACTTGTTTACCAATTTTAACGTGCTACTACAATTGTACTCGTTTTTTTACCTTTGCCAATATTAAAAAAAAACTCTCTTCTTCGCGCACTCTGCGCTTGTATTTACCTACTGGGAATTTTTTCACCTTCCCGAAGCGCTGTAGCCCCCATTACAGACGACTAGGGTCTGCCTGGGATCGACTACTTTGGGCGCCATCTTGTGTGAGGCGAGGAGCCGGCGAGCGGTCTAGTGCTCGGCCCCTCCCGCCCCACAAGTATAAATGGTTCCTTGGCATCGGAAGCGCAGCGGGCGCGCCGGTGGCGCGCCGAAGGCGAGCCCGTCTGCGCCCGCCCGCGCCAGCTCCGTGCCTAGGGCCAGCCATGCTGCTGGACCCCTCTCATCCCATTATCAATTCTGGTCTCGATCTCAGCTTATGGCATTGAACCAAGGACCCTGCATACCTGAGACACGGTGCAACTTGGCCTTTCCCTGCAGCCCCCACTTCAAATGCAATCAATGTACTTTTGTTTTAGGCACTAATAAAAGTCTCCCTTCTCCTACCACGAAGCCATCCCCCATGTCTACACGATCCTACACGGCTGGTTTACTGAACTGCCGCTCTCTTCCATGCCACTCAAGCGATATATGGCTACTGTTATCATCAACATCCTGGGACTTACTCTTTCTCACTGAGACTTGGATTAAGGACTCGTCCAATCCAGATATTGCTTTAGCTACTCCCCCGGGCTACCGCCTCATAGGAATTAGCCGTGAGGGTTCGAAACCTGGCGGTGGCATTGCCGTTATTCTACGTAATCACCTCACTATCACTTCCAGGAAAATTCCAAATTTAGGGCCTATAGAGGCTCTTTATTTTTCTATCACTGAGTCATCTGCTGGCATACTCTCGGGCGTGCTGGTATATAATCCCCCGAGCTCCCATCAGTCTGCACTTACCTCGCTGATAGCCGCCACCGCTGATCTCTCCCTCAAACACCCCGATTTCATTGTGTTGGGGGATTTTAATCATCATGTTGATTTGCATGACTGCATACCTGCTAAAAACCTCCTTGACGCTATGCTAGGCTTGAATCTATCCCAAAGGGTGAGTGGTCCGACCCATTCTGCAGGACATACTCTCGACCTGATCTTTTCCAATCTGCCTGACCTTAAAGTTCTTCCTTCTGTGCCTCTTACGTGGTCTGATCATTACTTGATCCCGTTTGTGGTGTCTATATCTAAGCCACCCAGGATAGAATCTACTTGCAGAGGAAAGGGCAGAAATTGGCACAAAGTTACCTGCCCTGCTCTGGAACAGGGGTTTTAGAGTACCCCGGTCTCACCCGCTGATGATCTTGATGAACGTGTCTCCTTACTTAATAAAGATCTTCTTGATGCTCTTGAGCAAATTGCCCCCTTGAAAAATCTCTCCTCTTTAAGATCTAAACCTTCGGCCCCATGGTTCTCACTGTCGCTACGAGAAAACAGAAGCAGTTGTAAAAAACTGGAGCGCATTTGGCGTCGGGCATATGATCCGGTGGCTAAAGCCCGTTACAGATCTGCTCTTAAAGAGTTTCACAAACTTAAACGCACGGCCATGAAAGAGTATTTTGCAGATAAAATTCAAAGTGCAGAAAATTCCACAAAGACCCTTTTTAATATTGTTAAGGATTTTGCTAATCCTTCTGCATTGGCCTCCCCAATCATCCCAAGCCAACTACTTAGTGAGGGACTATCCGACTTTTTCTTTGAGAAAATCAAGAATATTACATTAAACATCCAGCATATTCCCACCGCAGCACCGCCAGCCGATGTCACCAGCTGTGCGGAAGTGTTTACCTCATTCAAACCACTTACGGAAGATCATGCTCTGACTCTGTTTCAGAAGTGTAAATCTGGCTCTCCACTGGATCCTGCTCCAGCTCATGTCTTGAGTGACTTAGCCCCATTATTGATTAAGCCCTTGTTAGAAATTTGGAATTCTTCTTTGCAGTCAGGCCTTTTCCCCTCTTTGTGGAAACAGGCACTGCTGATACCTATTTTGAAAAAAACAGGCGCTGACCCACTATGCTTTAACAATTACCGCCCCATCTCACTTCTCCCCAAGCCGGCAAAGGTGTTGGAGAAAGCGGTACAAGAGCAGCTGTCTGAATATTTAGAAACTAACCACCTCCTGCATGACACACAGTCAGGATTTAGGCCTGATTTTAGCACAGAATCAGCTTTGCTGGAAGTGTCTGAATCTATTCGTGAGTGTGTGGATAGGGGCGAGGAGGCCATGTTGGTCCTCCTCGACCTATCCGCAGCATTCGATACCATCTCACATGACACTCTACTGATTCGCCTGCAGGAGGTGGGCCTTGGAGGAATTCCCCTGGCTTGGGTGAAATCTTTCCTGTCAGGCAGGTTTCAACAGGTTTCCCTCGGACCCTTTGTTTCCACTAAGAAACCACTGAGATGGGGGGTACCGCAGGGATCTGCCCTCAGTCCTCTTTTATTTAATGTGTACCTAAGGCCACTGGCAGAGCTGGTTGAATCTTGGGGCGTCAGAGTGATCTTTTATGCTGATGACACTCCGCTTGTGTTTTCTTTTAAGGACCACTCTGACAGCTCCCTGGCCCGCTTTCGCCACTGTCTGGTTAACATCGCCTCATGGATGTCCACCAACAACTTAAAATTAAATACTGACAAGACGGAGGTACTATTTTTTAATCAAAAATCTGCTATTCCCTCCAATATTTGATGGCCATCTCAACTTAATCCCCCTCCTGTGCCTGTGCAAGCTGCCCGCAATCTGGGCTTTCAATTCGACACAGCTCTGTCCTGCAAGACGCACATTAATAAGGTTTCATCATCCTGCTTCGGAAAACTCCGAATGATTAAAAAAATCATCCCTTTCTTGCCTTTTGAGTCCCGCAGAACAGTAGTACATGCTCTAATTACATCCCATCTGGATTACTCAAACAGTCTTTATGTCGGCGCCCCTGCATATCTCATTAACCGTCTGCAAATTGTGCAGAACTCGGCGGCGCGGCTGATTTGTAACATTCCTTATCGCCACTCGATTTCACCTCACTTGGCCAAACTCCACTGGTTACCTGTGAGATATCGCATTCAGTTTAAGGCCCTGGTCTTTGCCTTCAGAGCTCTCAATGGTCGTGGCCCGGCATTCCTAAGGCACAGAATCAGGAGGTCTCATGCAACAAGGAATCTTAGATCCAACCATCTTTGCCTTATGTTCTGCCCACGCTTCCGTTTGACTCGCACAGGTGGTAGGGCTTTTGCCGTGGCCACTTCCAGACTGTGGAACTTACTTCCTGAAGAACTCAGATTCCTTTCATCTGAGGCTGTATTCTGCAGGAAACTCAAAACCTGGTTCTTTTCTCGGATCTAGCCAGACGGAATTCTCTGATTGACCCTCTAGGACTTCACACACTGTCAGCGCCAGGACACCCCCGTTGGGGTTAGCTGTTTGCGCTTTACAAGTGACTAAATAATAATACTGGCTGAGGAGGCTAGATGCAGAAATCAAATAAAAAGAAATATTTTGTATTCAGGTGCAGAAAACCCTGGGGCCTTTATTTATAAGGATTTGCCGGAGGGCAGCGTAGCAAGTCACCGTGATATGCTGCCCTACGCCGAAGTGAAAAGGTAGGAATGCAGCTTATTAATGCACTATGGTGCATTTCGGTACTTTCTCCCTGCATTGGTGCCGTTTCGGCTGCTTAGCGCCAAAGCAGGCATTCCTGCACAATGGTGCAAGCACGCCTGGGTTGTCGGCAGGATTGTTTTGCATGTTCATAATGAAAAAGTAGGGGAACGGAATCTACAGAATTAAAGAAGTAGAGGCTCGCCGTGCCATGCCGTTCCCGCCCACTTCGACCACTGGGTGGAAGGTGCACCTCCATACACAGAAACAATCCAAAGAGGCACTTTCCTCTTTCTATGTGCGCTGCAGAACGCTGGAAACAGAAAGAGGAATAAACAAGGAGAAATAAAGACATTTCTCATTGTTACGCCTCACCTCCGGAGGCGTAAGGATTTGGTGCTTCCCCAGGTTTACATGCTCTTGTAAATATGAGCAGCGTGAAAATCCATGGGTGTTGTGTGAGAAAACCCACCACAATGCCCATGGAACGCCTCCCGAGTGCAGAGTAAGGCAATGCAGCAATTTTCGCTGCCTTGCTTACTCCATATGGATGAGGCCATTCAAAGCCACGCATTGACAGGCAAGTCACAAAATGTCAAAGAAATGTGATGGGAGTGACATCACGTGCCTTTGGAGCCTGGGTGGGATTTGAGGTTTCGACCATAGCCTCTACCTTTGGTGGGAGTAGAAGTAAAGGGTAAGGAATAGGAAATGCATTAATAAAGATTGGTTTCAGAGCCCTCTTTAGTTTCCTTCCTGCCGCTGCTCCTACCTCCTGAGGCCCAGGGTAGCAAGTGCCAGGGAATGGGCAAGCTAAATTTAGCATCTGCTACCCCTAACTGGAGCCCATGTTCTCATGGTTATAAGAGGCCACTCCTTGCTTTCTCTAACCCGTCAGGAGCAAGTAGGAGGCTGTGATCTCTTTTGTGTCAAAGAGGGTATGGACTCACGTCTGCGAGGGGCGTGGCTTCCACTGGTGCATTGGCACCGGGACCCAGAGCTCTGAGGACCCCACTGAACCTTGAATAAAGCTATATTTCACAGTACAAACACGTACTGCGGAGTGGGGGGGGTGCATTTCCTACCTTGCACTAGGGTTCCTGACACACAAGCTACGCCATTGCCTTCTGCTACTTTGCCATTTTGTGGATTAGAAATTAATTAATACCTAGGCCGGGTGACTTGAAGACAATGCAAAATAAACAGGAATGCTACACAGACTGCCACTCCTCTCCTTAAAGCCAGCCCTCAACAAAAGCAACTAAGATCTAACGCCCTAAACTGAAAGCTAAAACAACCACAAAAAACCTGGTAGTAGTGAAGGAAACGATTGGACCAGCAAGCATTAAGCTACAAAAATCACTTTGTCTTAATGTCTAGACCTTTTACGACCAATGGCTCGGTCGGCCACACTAACCCCCTGATCACAACCAGCAGCAGACCCCTTCTCTTCACTCTGTTTTTTTTCACTTTCCATAGACCGGTGCTATGAGTTTCACACCAGTCAATCTGATTCTTTTAAAAATTAAGTACTGGTGTCACATGTAGTACCAGGCATGATGGACACATGGCTTGGGGTGCCATTGATAGCTGGACTCCCCATGATGAATAACTATTTAGCCTGATTTTAAAACAACGCTCTAACAAGACAGCCTGACAGGGACACACTGACTACTCTGCTGGAGCAAGTGGGGAGAGCGTCAAATCTGATGTTGGGTCACCCCATCCATGAAAAGGTCCCCACTTGGTCTACGTGCTTTGCAGATCTTATGGAAGCCAGACAAGTAACATTTTAGATGTATCTTGTTAAATTTTACAGGGAGAATAATATTACAATGTTTTTTTCCCTCAGGGCATCAGGAGAAGGCTGGCAGGTGTAGCCAAGATTGAGCCGACGTCCAGGTTAGTGGTCATTTCTGCGTTTGTGCATGTATTACCCCATAGTGGAAGGTATGGGCGGATGTGTCAAGTACAGTTACATTCACCCATGTATTGTGGCATGCCTTATCTTTGGGTCGCATCCACACCCAAACCCAGGATTGGTTTGGGGGTGGGGTTCTCAGCCATTTCTGGGAGCTGTTTGATATTGTAAGTAGATGGGATAGAATCACAAGAGCAGGTAACATTGACATCCAAACTAATTTTATTGAGAATGTCTGTGATAAGATTGAAATGTATTAGGTTTGATGCATAGGAATGTTACTTATTCCAGCACTCTTCAAATGGGTCTACATGTCTCCGTCAACTTCCCAGCTCCTTTGAAGTTGTGGCTTTCCTCAGAACGCCGATCCCTATAACACGTGTGCTAAATCTAATGTATTGGAGATAATCCCGGAGATGTCTCACTCTACATACACATAACACATACAAGCATATTTGCTAATTTGTGGGATATAATAGATCTTGTTGAACTCTATTGGGGGTAACTATCACCCCTTAGGGAGATGGAGGGAGCAACCCCTTGTTGTCGGAGACATTCCCAATAAATATTGTTTAGAGCGTTCGCTGATTCTTATTATTGTTTCGATCGCATCACCTCTACTTACAATACCAAAGAGCTCCCAGAATTGGCAGAGCCCACTCAACCCAATCTCGGTTTGGGTGTGAAGGGGAACCAATGATGAAGCATGCCACTATATGTGGGTGAAGGCATGGAATGAGTGCCTTGAAACCTTCATTTATTATCAAGAAAAGTCTGGTCTATCATCCTTCATGAAAAAGTCTGGCTCATCCATTCCCTCATAATCGGTTCTTAAAATGATACTTGGAAGTTAGTGCAATTCACTTCATCAATCCTCCACTTCCACTTTGGCACCAAAGCTCTGGAACCCCTTGCTCCTATAGGTTCGTCAGGCGCAATTGGGAGAGCTTATAGGACGAAACGTAAAATATGTTTTTTTGGAGTAGGATGCTCACAAATTTTAAAGTGGTATGTAGGGTGCGGAAACCTGCTTCCAGCACTGGGACGCCTCATGTGAAGTAGGCTATGCGCTTTATAAACTATTATTAAATGGCTACAAAAAATTCAATTCAAGCCTTTTTAAGGCGACAAATCAGCGCTTTACAGAAAGAAAGACTAAATAAATGATGCATGTGTGGTCTTCTGACACAGTGTGGGGTGGCAAAGACAGCAACAACATGAGATTGTAATGCAATGTTTGTTTGTGGCATGGAGGTTGGGCAAGCATTACTCAGGAATAGTTAGCACTAGGGCCATTCCAACGGCTGGAATGCGGGCCAGATAAAAGTAGCGATTACCGAGAACAAAACAGACTTAAGCCAAAACATGATGCATTGTTTTGAAAACATAGGTATGACCCTTCAGAGATAAAAGTAAGAAAAAAGAAGCCGGTAAGGCACATGGTGGCGGCTTGTCTGGGAAGAAAATCTGCTTGTCGCAAATAGAAGACTGTTAGAAACTGAGCTAAGGATGATTGTTGTTGAATCCAAGGATCATCTTTGATGCATGGTGGTAATATTACATGGTAAGGTCTCACAGCCATACCACATATTCCACTTTCCTACAGAGACATTATAGAGTCGTTACAAGGCTGGTACTAATTTAAGGCCAATGGAGCCAGCTGCCTTAATGCACCAACATAGATTACTACAAGAAGCAGCTAGAGTGCAATAAATGACCTTGAAAATATTTTTGTAGTTTAGGAAGTATGAATGCCCAATTTGCAAACATTTTCATCCTGAGACTTCAAAAATCCTCACACTGGGGCTGTTTTTGTGTATGAAAAAAGTGTACATACTTTTATATTATTTATTTGATTATATTAGGCACCAAACTGTCCTTTTGCTGTTGTCTACAGAAATCATTGAATATGATATTTACTTGTGTATTACAAAAGTGTTAATTCTTATATTATTTATTTTATTGATATATGGATTTTATAAAGCACCTGTAAAAGGCACAGGAGTGGCTCAGATGCCTCATGTCAGGACTCGGTGAAATAGGCAAGGGGCCTGGAGAGTCTGATATCGCGGATCAGTGTGAAAGTAAATAACAGTTTTTAAGAGCTAAACATTCCCTGGTCAACACCGTGCCTTGCATAGTAACTAACTGTTGGAAGATAACTTGACCACTTAAAGGAGCCAGAGCTGTAAGGGGTTTGTGCATTTCCACCCCATAAAAACGCAGTAGATGGTGGACAGACAGTGAAACAAAGCATATTCTTGGAACTGGTAGGTGGCCTTCTGCAGTGCCAGTGTCCAGGAATGTCCCTGTGAAAGTGAGTTTACACCAGGTTTGAAGTGTGAAGTCAACCCAGGTCCTGCACACGAGGGCAGATACTCAGAGGGTAGATAGCCTGGAATGGAGCAAACTGCTTGACAACGGATACGCTGCTTGATGAAGTAGACACATTAAGACAATGCTGTGATCTTCTGCTCCTTGGCTAGCACTAAAAGCATGGGCAAAACGAAGATGACCATTGACCAGCACGCAGGCCTTGCAACACAAACTCAGGAATCTTTAGAGAGTTGGCTGGGCTCCCTCCATAGTGAGACTCTAGCAATGGATGCCAGGCTGAAAAATAAACTGGATAACGGATGTGATTTCAGCTTCCAGGGAAGCCCTGGAGGTCAAGATTGATCTGATGGATAAGCATTGCGCCAGAAGACCAGTGTACATGATTAAAAAGAAAAAACACACAAAAGATGCACTGAAGGAGATCCACCCCACTACAAATACCTCTCAGCAACAAATATTGGACATCATGGAGAGAGGTTCCTTGAATATAGGGCAAAAGATATTGAGGCCATGAACCAACACAATAACATTAGATTGGTGGGCCTCCTGGAGGGAGTTGAAGGGGCAAACATGGTCACCTATCTAGAACATTGGTTGCCATTGGAAGTAATCCTTCAGGATGTCTCAAAGGTCTGTGCTCTAGGAAGAGCACAAAAAGTCTATGCCCACTGCCCCTCACTGGGTGGAACGCACAGGCCAGTGATGGCTCATCTGCTTCACTACTGTGATTAAGATACAATACTGCAAAAGGTAAGAATGGCCAACCCACTCCTTTATTCATTGTTGTTACCTGCTAAAGTAAAGGTAATGGTCGAAGGAGAGCCTGCGTTTTTTACAGAACCAACAGAGGCCGTGGCCTAGCTGGCTAAAACTGCATAAAGCAGGAAAACATGGAAACAACTGGACCAATCAACAACCCCTCAAGAGAAAGAGAAGATGACCAAACCTCAGGGACATTAAAAAACTGTCCAGATCTTAGGTTGAAAAAAATAAAACAGCCCCGGAGGAAGAAAAAAAAACTGATCAGACATAAAAAATCTCGACCCACGAGGCAGTGGCGGTTCTGTGTCGCCAGGCTCAGACATTCAATCTGATCTGCCCTCCGACGACCAACAACTCAGTATACGCCCAGAATAAAGGATCGCTTATGAGAACAGATGGAGGAGGTACAGTGGCGGGGGTTGAGTGATAGGCAACCTCAACAGCCTGGCAAAATACCTACTTAGATAGGTGGACAAGAAGTGAGCAATGCCTAGCTGTTATGTGTAGATCACAGTTATAATGCTCCATAATGGTTGTTCATGATGCTAATAAATAGACAATGGACCTTAAGGGCACTTCACACTAAAAGAGGGATGGAGGTAACTGAACTGGAGCTAAAGCGGATCAAAGACGTGTCCCTCCGGTTATCTTCCGACTCTTAAACACAGGGTGTAGGTACAATACAGTTCTTACTGTTCAAATGTTAAGACATAGGGCTGTTGCTGCTTTGATCTGAGGAGAGTGGGTTGGGAAATGTTTGAGGTGGTTAGTACACCCGGTACAGACTGCTCTCTTTGAAAATGGAGGTTTCGGTGAGGGAGTGAGGGTGTGTGGATGAGGGGTGGGATGCATCATGATCTCCTGGGAACTGCTTTGCCTCCTTTTGAGACACTGTCTCTGCACTGCAATAAGTAGATAATGACGACTCAATCAGTCAATGGCTGCACTTTCCTTACCCGGAATGTGAGAGGGATGGGGTCGGCCACTAAACAAAACAAGAACAAAGCCCATCTGAAATGCTGGGGAATTCAGGTGGTGCTTTATCAGTAGACACATCTGACAAGAAAGGAAGCAGCCAACTGAATTTACATCATTGGTTAGTGGGGCCCCGATATGGATTAAAACAACTTCAGTAAAGGAACTTCTGAGGGAAATGTCGGACCTGATTAAATCTTGACAATTCATATGATTGGTCATTAACAATCGAATCGATGATTAATTACATTATATTACATTTTTTTTTCCTGATACAGTATATGTGAATCATGGATAATAGGCATACTCTGTGGCCGATATAAAAAAAAATGAACAATTTAATAAACAGAAAAAAGTGTTTGTACTAAATTAAAAAAAGAATCCAAAGTGCCAGTATATGTACTTATATTAAGAGAGATAAGAGATAGTATGCACAAACAAGGTCACAGCAGTTGTTATGATGCCATAACCCATAGAAGGGGCCTTGAATGGTGTAACAACCACTTATCCCAAGTATAAAGCCTCTGTATTATGAATTGGACTCCATCAAATACATGTTTCAGGGGTTGATGTGGAAAAGTTGTCGAGGTTTCAGTCTCGCACTGGAATAAATCTGTGAGACCATCCTCAGGCCATATGTCAATTTACAATGACGGTGGACACTAAAGAAAATGGCAATACAAATATATCAAAAATACGCCATAGTATTTCATCTACCGCAATGCCAATACAATGTTTTGTGTACAAGAGCAGGCAAAAGGTTGTGAAAAGCACAGCAAACAACAGTGCACACCACCAAATAGTCAACTAGTGGATCCATCAAGCATAAACATGTACCCAAGATACCTAAATACTGGATAAATGCACCAAGATCCCCGTACAGAGCCAGGCCACCAATCAGCAGAATTTTTTTTGTGTTAAAATGCATCAAAAAGACCTATAAATAAATAATCTGAAAAATTCTAATAGAAAAACCTACCTTGCTTGAAGGGGAGTTAACATAACACACAAGATTGATTGCCTGAGAATTGAGTGGGACAGCTCACACCGTGCGCAAACAAGCTTAGAGAACGTGGCATCCTAAAAGGAACTAGATATCTCTACCACAAGGGTTACCGGAAAAATGGGAGTGATGAATACAGCCGACAATAAAGCTGTGGTGAGAAAATCAGCGCTGGTCTAATTCTTCGCCATGTGTGGATTAATTGGCTTAAAACAATCACTTTGTAATGCAAATCTCAAGAATCAGACAGTAAGTGTTATGAAAATTGTTTCATGAGAATAGTGCATCGGGGAAGTAAAGAAGGGGGAATAAAGCAAGCAGCCGCCTGCGGTAATGGAAGCTGTCTGATATGGGGAAACATCCTTTATTACGAAGCTGGAATCCCGCTATGCCTTTACAACGACGGCAATAGAACGAATGCATAGTTACCACGCATTCGTTTTACACGCAAGTCATTTCAACGACTTGCTTTAGGGGCGCATTGGTGTAGTGGTGTTCGATTTTATGTCCAACACCTTCCGTACTGTTGCGCAGACTGGAGTTGGAATAGTAAATGATACTATTCCAAAGTCAAGCGCCCCCATAAGACAAGTCGTTGTAATGACTTGAGTGCTAAAGGAATGCATCATAATGATGCGCTCATTCTAATCCCGGCGTTGTAAAGGCAGGCGTGCTAAATGTATGCGAGATTCCGTCATACAACCATCTGATTAGACGTGCTACATATAGGCCTATGAAGTGCGTCTATGGTGGAATCCCGAAGGATACGTGTACATCAGGTCACAAGTCCTAAAAAAAGAAGAAGGAGGGACTAACCAAGTTAGGCAGTATGCAAGTGACATCATGGCGTGTGCAATCCCAGCGCATGATGTCACGGCGCATGAAATCGCACGTGGAATCACTGGAAGTGACATTACAAAAAGTGATATCAGATATTAAAACCTCACAAATATGTTTGTTGGGTATATGATGAGTACATTTAAGGGCATTGTGAGATTTAACAAATGAAATTTTGCGTTGGGGTTGTGACAAAAAAGTGTCGCAACCCCGATGCAAAATCTGAGCCTCAAATAATACTATTTTTGTTTTTAAAACCTCACCACTCAGAAATTGGTAACACGGATCAGCATGCTAGTAGATCTGTTCTGCCTAATTGATTGTAAAGACTGGTATTAAAATTTCTTATGGGGTTAAGGCACATCTTTCAGAGATCTTTGTGTGCTCAGAAAATCTCAGGGAATAGTAATAAGGGCAAGATAACTCTAGAGGATAACGATTTTGCTGGAGAGATCAGTGTTTTGTGTAGTCTCAGATATGAATCAAATGAGTATAGAAGGCTAATGTGTCTCCTGCAAAGCACATTATGTAACAGGCAGATGGTGGTTTTTATTTTATGTAAATGGGTAAGTGGGTTACTGCTTGTAACACAGAGATACTTTTCTAATATAGCAGTGTGAGCTATGAAGGACATGTGACTCCGACACCTTGTAACCCTCAATGTCTAATGTAACACATCTTGTACATTGATTTACTCACTTTCATGATTTATTGTAAATGTATATGTTTGTTACGTAAAGCGCTCTGACACCCTGCATTGGGATGAGTAGCTCTATCAAAGATATACAATAATGCTATTTAAATTATTTGCTTAAATACTGGGACAGGCCAACACATCCTACATTCTTACAGTGCATCCACGTATATCCAAGGTCAAAAGCATGCCTCTCTTCAGTTCCTGTGAAGTGATTACAAGCTGTGTGCTTCTGTTTCCCCTCCGTTGCATTTGCATTTAAGTGTGAGGACGCAGGCCGTGCCCAGCCAGGATACTCTATCAAAAAGGCTTGATGTCCTCTTAACTTCGCCTTTATCTTTGGCCCAGCTGGGGTGAAAATACAAAAGCCCCCCTCGCTGCCTGCTCATTGCTGTTGGGAATGGAAAGCAGACAATGTTCAGGCACTACTGACAGTGTCCCAGTGTCTGAAAATTACACTGGGATAAGGTCGGCATATTTCTGTGGTGCGAAACCTCTAGGCAGATTGGACAGCGTCTAGCCTAAGAAAATAGTGGGTGGACGCCTTCTGCCCACATGTATCCCCGTCTTGTGTCCTGGTGCACATGCAAACGCGTACCTGACCCAGAAAGCAGTGCCACTATTTTGGACTGTAGAAATCTGCTTGAAAGATTCAAAGTTACAGATTACGAGGGGTAGTCAAGTCAAGTCAATAAATTTATATAGCGCGCTACATACCCAGAGGGTCTCAAGGCGCTTGGGAAGGAGTGGGGAATTACTTGTCAAATATCCACGTTTTGAGTTGCTTTCTGAATGCTAGGTGGTTCTGAGTAAGGCGAAGGTGAGTGGGAAGTGAGTTCCAGGTTTTAGCTGCCAGGTAGGAGAAGGATCTACCTCCCATGGTGGTTTTGTTGATGCGAGGTACAGTGGCAAGGGCTTGGTTGGAGGATCGTAGCTGGCGGGAGGGGGAGTAGAAGGACAGTCGTGTGTTGAGGCATTCGGGTCCGATTTCGTAGAGTGCTTTGAGTGCGTGGGTTAGGAGCCGGAAAGTAATCCTCTTATTGACGGGGAGCCAGTGGAGGTTTTTCAGGTGACCAGAGATGTGTTCTTTACGCGGGATGTCTAATATGAGCCTGGCTGAAGCGTTCTGGATGCGTTGGAGTTTTTTCTGGAGTTTTGCGGTGGTACCGGCGTAGAGGGTGTTTCCGTAGTCCAGTCGGCTCGTGACCAGAGCGTGGGTGACTGTTTTTCTAGTTTCGGTGGGGATCCAGCGGAATGTTTTTTTGAGCATGCGAAGAATGTTGAAGCAAGATGAAGAAACGGCGTTGACTTGTCTGTTCATCGAGAGTGAGGAATCCAGGATGACGCCCAGGTTCCGTGCGTGGTCCGTCGGGATGGGAGCTTTTCCAAGGGCCTCTGGCCACCAAGAGTCATCCCAGGCGGAGGGGGAGGTGCCTAGGATGAGGACTTCTGTTTTGTCTGAGTTCAGTTTCAGACGGCTGTGCTTCATCCATTCGGCTACTTCTTTCATTCCTTCATGCAGGTTGGTTTTGGCAGTGTTGGGGTCTCTGGTGAGTGATAGGATCAGTTGAGTGTCATCAGCGTAGGAGATGATGTTGAGGTTGTGTTGGCGTGCGATGGCCGCGAGAGGCTCATGTATACGTTGAAGAGGGTGGGGCTGAGTGAAGATCCTTGTGGTACGCCGCAGATGACTTCAGTGGCCTCTGACTTGAATGGTGGAAGGCGGACTCTCTGGGTTCTTCCGGTGAGGAACGAGGTGATCCATTCCAGTGCTTTTCCTTGGATTCCGACGTTTCTGAGGCGTTGTAAGAGGGTGCTATGACAGACCGTGTCGAAGGCTGCGGAGAGGTCGAGGAGGATGAGGGCGACTGTGTCTCCATTGTCCAGTAGAGTTCGAATGTCGTCTGTTGCTGCGATGAGTGCGGTTTCAGTGCTGTGCTTGGCTCGGAAGCCGGATTGTGAGGAGTCGAGGGATTTGTTGGTTTCGAGGAATGCGGCGAGCTGGCTGTTGACCGCTTTCTCGATGACTTTGGCCGGGAATGGAAGGAGTGAGATAGGGCGGTAGTTTTTGAGTTCGGTGGGGTCAGCTGTGGGTTTCTTCAGGAGGGCGCTGAGTTCGGCATGTTTCCAGCTTTCCGGGAAGGTTGCGGAGTTGAGGGAGCAGTTGATGACGTCTCGGAGGTGCGGTGCTATGATGGAGTCTGCTTTGTTAAAGATGTGGTGAGGGCATGGGTCTGTGGGGGATCCTGAGTGGATAGAGTTCATCAGACGGATGGTGTCCTCAGTGGAGATTGGCTTCCAGTCATTGAGGATGTTCAGGGGGGGTGGGGGTCCTGCAGGGGGTTGGGTGGGTTGGTCTTTGGGTCGGTTGTCGAAGCTGTTGTGGATGTCTGCAATTTTGTTGTGGAAGAATGAGGCTAGGGAGTCGCAGAGGGCTTGAGAGGGGGTGATGTCATTGGAGTTGGCTGAGGGGTTGGTAAATTCCTTGACGATGTTGAATAATTCCTTGCTGTTATGGGCGTTGTTATCTAGTCGGTCCTTGAAAGCGGCTTTTTTGGCATTTCGGATCAATTGGTGGTGTATGCGGGTGGCGTTTTTGAAGGCGTCCTTGGTGCTGTTAGAAGATTAGATTCAGGTGTAGGCAGTGATTAATTTGTAAAAAAACAAAAAAAAGAAGTGCAGGGGATCTCTTCAGGAGGCAGCTTACACCAGCCTATTTCTTCTATTAGGCCGCCTAAAACAGAACCAACTACTAACCATGAAAGTGGGGAGAGGATGTGGCGTAATGGCCAGAGCTCCTGTATTGGGGGTTGGGGAATCCTGCTTGAGTCTCAGCATCTGCTCAACACCCTGTGATTCTGGGCAAATCACTTAATTTCCCAGTGCCTGCCATAAATGAATGTGTCCTTAACTGGTGCTCATGGAAAGCGCTGGTGTTGATGATTAAGTGCTGGTGTTGAACACTGGAAACCATCGGCTCAAATTAAGCACTGGGTGTACATGAAGAAAGATTGAAATCATATTGCAAAGAAGTTATTAAAAAGTCCTGAAAAAGGCAAGGCACGCTTGTTTATGGAAACAATGTATTCAATCATAAGTATCTAAATGTAAAGGATTTAAAAACAATATGCATAGCAAATACGCTGCTCTGCATGCAAAAATTAAAATCAAGTTTAAAAAGCGTGGAATCTGTGAGGTGCAACTAAAATGATAAATAACAAGATATTAGTACCAGGTGTCCAGAGAGTTCCATTCTACTGCTAGGTTTATTCCTTTGGAGTATGTGTTAGCTCACCAGATCAACTTGTTCTCTTTCATGGTTAATAACCGGTCGGTCGGTATGTCTGAGTTATGAACACTCAACAACCACCAACATACACCATTGCATTTCATGAGGTCAATGATTGAATGTTTTATAATGTTCTACCAGAGGAGTATTTGCAACATTACATCAGATCCTATATTTGGGAGGAAGAATCCTTAGCAGTACTTCTTGCAATGTGTTGCCCGTGTAATGAAAATTAAAAATATTGATTAGGGGGGAGGAGCTTGGCGGGCATCCGAGATGGCCGCGTGAGCACAGCGCTCTCCGGACCCCCGCCACTCCCGGCATGATATCCTGAACATATCCTGACTCTTCACGAGGATCTGTGTAGAGGACGCTGGGCTGATCTTCCTGGAACTTTTGGAATTTGATTTGGACCCGGGGCGCCGAAGATACGGTGTTTCGAACTTTCGGGATCCGCCCTTGAGGTACGCCCGGGACTGGGTGAGGCTCTGTGGCCGTCTTGGAGTTGAACAACAGCGGCAGGGGGATTGGACTTGTGGGTCCCCCTCTTAAGTTTCGGTTTCGTTTCTGCCTCAGACTGAGACATCTGGCAGGGGAGTCTGGCCTGGGCTGGGTCCGGGGCACGAGACGGCTGTCGGGCCTTTGGCTGGCTTATTCTCCTTCTGGCTGGTCCTATCCTATTGGTATCCTTACAGCTGCTTTTTGGTCCCGACGCCCTACTTTCCTGTGGCCATTCCATCGAGCCTGGTAAACCTCCTGGTGACGCAGTTTCCGACATGGCGGGCAGAGGGGACCGAGAGACTCGGAAGACCAAGACGCCCCTGCGTGGGGGCCCGGTCCAGTCTAACGTTATGGACCGTTACACCCATTCGAAGGGGTCCCCCGGAGCCGCCCTGCCTGGCCCAAGTGCGACTGACCACATTGTGGACGCGTCAACGGAGCCGTCCTTACAAGACATCATGGGCGCCATTTCTGGCATGAAGGAGACGATAGGCCAACAATATGAAGCTTTGGCCCACAAAATCGACACCGTGGCCATTGATGTGAACTTGATTCGGGCCGACCTATCTAAAACCAATGAGAAGGTGAAGTCATTGGATCTCAAGTCATCCAGCCTCACGGCAGACGTCTCGGAGATACAAACGGAGATTGGCAATCTCCGTAGGGTGAACGATTTCATGACCCGGCGCTTGGAGGACTTTGAGAACAGGGCACGTCGCTGTAATGTGCGCGTGGTTGGCGTTCCGGAGAATCCAGAACCTCACTCTGTTGATCTCCTGGTTGAGGACCTGATCCAGAACTACCTCTCTCCGTCTGGTCTGAGTACATTTTTCGCAGTGGAGCGTGCCCATCGTGTCCCGGGGGGCCAGGGTAAGCCAGGCGCCCCGCCGAGGCCTATTGTTGCGAAGCTCTTCCATTATAGAGATCGGGACGCTATCCTGCAGGCATCACGTGTGAAGGGCCCAGTGGCCTTTGAGAACGCCACGGTGAACTTTTATCCGGACTTTTCTCAACAGGTCCAGAGACAGCGTATGGGCTTCCGTGGTGTCAAGAAACGTCTCCGGGACATGGGATTACGCTACGCTATGCTTTTTCCGACCAGGCTGCGGGTTGAGTACAATGACCGAACCTTTTTCTTTGATCGGCCTGATTCTGTGAATGACTGGCTGGACTCTCTGCCTGACCGACCTCCTGCGACTGAGTCCGCCGCCCACCCGGGTGGTGCTGAGGGTGGTGTTGAGAGCTGAACTATTCGTCTACGCCTGGGCCCTCGTATAGAGTAATTTCTTCTGGGATTCTATGCCTAAGTGCCTCTACTGTTTGTGTGTTCTCCTCGTTATCTGTCTTGCTCGGGGTGGCGGGTGGGCCAGAGCCTTTCCTCCTCCGGGGTCTTTTTGTAGAATGGGGGTTCTTGGGCGACAGGCACACTGCATGTTGGGGTGGCTTTTTAGCATTTTGCAGGGGTGCAGGGTGGGGGGTGTTTTCTTGACTGTTGGGGGGTGGGTGGATGGGAAGTTCGATGTTTGTGTGTTATGTTCTCAAGGCGATTCTATCTTGCTACTGATGTTTTCTATGTCATGCTCATTGGAGAGGGGCTTCGGCGTTGCTGTGTGGGATGGGGGGTAACGGGTTGAGGTTTATTTCGTGGAATGTTAATGGTCTGGGGGATCGTATTAAGCGGGGTGTGGTGTTGCGATATCTACGACGTTTGTCTCCAGATATTGTTTTTCTACAGGAGACTCATTTGGTGGGCAATACTTGTCGTGCAATGAATAGGTGGGGCTATCGCCTCGCCGCACATTCGGGGTTTACCATGGGTTCCAGGGGGGTAGGTATCCTTGTTCGGGCTTCCCTCCCCCTAGCTATTGATGATGTGATCCTTGATGATCGAGGGCGTTATGCTGTCCTCGTGGGTCGTTATGAGGGTCGTACCCTCTCCTTATTTACTGTTTATGTGCCCCCCGGCCTACAAACTTCTACCTTTTCCGATTTGGGCCGTGTGTTGTTAAACCTCCCTGATAGTACTCTCTTCATTGCAGGTGACTTTAATTCTGTGTTCTCCGGTCTACACGATCGTCACCCCCCTAGGGATACTCCTTTGGCCCAACAGTGGCTGGGTGGGTTTCTGGATACGTTTGCCTTGGTGGATTGCTGGAGGCTTATGCATCCTACTCAGCTTCAGTACACTTTCCACTCCGGGGCTCATGGGAGTCTGTCTAGACTGGATTATTTCCTGATGCCCGCGGCCCAGTCGCCGGCGGTACGTGAGATTAGACACCTCCCCCGGGGCATCTCCGATCATTCTCCGCTCTGGCTTTGTTTTGAGATGGGGGTGGAGGCGGCGGGCCGGGTGGCTCCTATCAACCCGTGGTACCTTACCTCCCCCGAGACCCGCAGCCTTTTGACTAAGTCTTTAGACGATTACTTTTTAGACAACGAGGGGTCCGTCTCCTCTGCGGTATCCCTGTGGGAGGCCTTTAAGACAGTGCTTCGTGGGCAGGCCCTTTCCCTTATTGTTGAATCCAAGAAGGCGAGGAATCGGGAGGTGGTGGACCTTGAGAGGGAGATTGCTGAGAGGGAGGCTGACCTAGAATCGGATGTTACATCAGATAAACTCCATGCCCTGGGTCTGAAACAATTTGCTTATAAGTCTTTGGTCACGGATGCGGCTAAATTGATGTTCCAGGAGCAACAGGGTCGTTTGTATGATGTGGGGGACAAAGCGGGTAAATTATTGGCATGGTTGGATAAGAAAGAGAGGGCGAATCGTGTGGTGCCTGTGATTCAGTCTTCGAATGGTGTGAGAGTGACGGACCCGATTGGAATAGTTGAATGTTTTGCGGAGTATTTTCGTGTGGTTTATACCCCTGTGTCTGGACGGGATGTTGCTGACTCTCCCTCTTTGTTGCGCGATATAGCGTTGCCCAGTGTTTCCGATTTAGACCGTGTTTCTTTGGAGTCTCCTTTTACTACGGACGAGATAGCGACGGCCATTCGCTCACTCCGTTCGGGCAAAGCTTTGGGCCCGAATGGATTGCCAATTGAACTGTACAAGCTACGTCCTGACAGGGTGGCGCCCTATCTTCGTGCCATGTTTTTGGAGTCCCGGGAGCGGGGTATTCTCCCGTATGATCAGCGTTTGGCTACGATAGTCGTAATTCCCAAAGACGGTAAACCGCGGGACCTTTGTTCGTCTTATAGGCCCATTTCCCTGTTAAATGTTGAGCCCAAGGTCCTGGCTAAGCTCCTGGCGACCCGCCTCTTGACGGTCATTGGCGGCTTGGTTCATCCGGATCAATCCGGATTTATCCCGCATCGCAACACGGCTCTTAACCTACGTCGTCTCCACGGTGCTGTTGCGAGGGCGGGGCTTCTGACGGAGCCGGCCATTTTGGCTTCGCTAGACGCCTCGATGGCCTTTGACACGATAGAGTGGCCCTATCTTTGGGCAGCTCTTGAAAAATTTGGTTTTGGACCTGAGTTTATTGGTTGGGTGAAGTTGTTGTACGCCGAACCCTTAGCACAGGTAGTGGTCAACGGTAGAGTTTCTGTCTTGGTAGGGGGACCCGTCAGGGTTGCCCCTTGTCTCCATTGCTTTTCGCGCTTGCCCTGGAACCGTTAGCTGCGTGGCTTCGATGGGAGCCTTCACTCAAAGGGATCCGTTGGTCACCGGATTTTGAGGACCGCGTCTCACTTTTTTTGCGCGGATGACATTCTTCTATATCTTACTTCCCCGCGTAAATCTTTAAATGTCTTATTTGACGTGCTTACTTCGTTTGGTGCTAACTCGGGCCTAGTTATTAATTGGGCTAAGTCCTGTGTGTATGTTCTTTCGGGCGTTTTGCCCCCTTTGCCGGACAGATTTCCTATCCAGGTAGTCCAGTCTGGCTTCAAATATTTGGGGATTTTTATTACACTGGACTCCTCGCTCCGGTTCGAGCATAATCTCCTCCCCCCGCTTCTTAGACTGCGACTGGATGTGGCCCGTTGGCGCAAGCTACCCCTGTCTCCTCTGGGCAGGGCGGCCCTTTTTAAAATGATGTCCTTGCCGCGGTTTCTCTATGCGCTTCAAAATTCTTATGACGACATTCCCGCTACCTATTTCCGAGAGATCGAGAGTCTTCAAAGGCAACTGATCTGGGACGGGCGTCCACGTATTGCCCTAGCGAAACTTACCATCCCTTGGTATGACGGGGGCATGGCGCTCCCCGACATCAAGAGATATTACTGGGCGGCCCAGCTGTCTGCCATCAACCACGCGATGTATTCCCCGGGTCGAGATCCGGCCTTTGAGATGGATAGATTCCAGCTGCCGGGAGGGGACTTTAATAGAGCGCTTTATTCTAGATCGGCCGGGCGCCATCTTAGGGGCCCGTCCAGGATCGCAGTCAATGTGTGGCGCGCCGCGAATGTGAGTTTGGGATGGGAGAATCGACTGACAATGGCGACTCCGCTTTATGCTTCTGAACGTTTGGGGTGTCTCTGGTCTACTAAGGGCTTTGACTGCTGGGATATGATTGGGATATGTAAGGTGGGTGATGTCTGTGTGAAGGGTAGCGTGAAGTCTTTCCAGGCCCTTAAGGCGGAATACGACTTGAGTGATAGAGAGTTTTTTCGGTATCTGCAGGTCCGGCATGCCCTGGCCTCCGTTCTGACTCCTGATGTGACCCTGCCCGAGTCCTCCCCCCTTGAGGATCGCATACTAGATGGACACCTGCCCGATAGCACTATCTCCCTTATTTACAAGAAATTGATTAATAATCGCGCTGACTTATTGGTCCGACTTAGGGAGATGTGGGTCGGTGACGGATTGGAATTAGATGACGAGGATTGGCAGTCTGCACTCTCTTCTCCAAAAGAGGTCGCCATTCCCGCCCGTCTTCGTTTGGTGCAACTTAAGATCCTCCACCGGGTGTATGTAACTGGTCCGCGTCTGGTTGTAATGGGCTTTTCCCCAGATGGCTTATGTAAGCGTGGTTGTGGGATGAGTGCTACATTTCTGCATATACTTTGGGAGTGCCCGGTGGTAGCAGCCTACTGGATTGATGTGCTTGCGGTGATGACTGTTGTGACTGGTGTTACCCTGCGGCCTGAGGCCCGACGATGCCTGTTGAACGTGTGGGACCCCACCGATTATTCTGTGGCCCAGACTAGATGGGCGACCTTGGGGTACATGGTCGCGAAGCGGGACATTGCGCAACTCTGGGGCGCATCCAGACCTCCCGACGTTTCGGTGTGGGAGGATAACATGGACTGGTCCATGTTCCGAGAGAAGACCGTCTATGTGGCTAGGGGCAGACCCAGGGCGTGGACGAAAATTTGGGGTCAGTGGAATGCATATCGTGGAGAAATTTGTACCCCTCCCTTGGTTGACACGTCCGATGTTACCCTGTCTCCCTAGGCTGACGTTCCCGAAACTTTTCATTCTGTTTTAGGATTTTCCTGTCCTCCCCGCTGTCCCCCCCCCCCGGCCTTGCCGAGTCTCATTGATTTACTTTTGTCTTCCTGATTAGTGGCCTTCCCCTCTGCCATCTGGGCTGACTTCATTGCTGCATTTGCCTTGTTTGGAGTTCGTTATTTTAATGTTTAATACAGAAAATTGTTGTGTCCTGTCCTATGCTTTGAGCAATAATTAATCTATGATTTGTGCCTAGCCACGAAAATGATTGTTTACTTCATATGTTGTGCTTTGCGAATTAGCGGCCAGCCCGTGTGGTTGTAGGCCCATCTCTGTACCTCTTATCTGATTGCTCAATAAAAGTTTTTAACCAAAAAAAAAAAAAAAAAAAGATATTGATTAGGCAGGTGTGCCTCTTGAGTCCCTGAATGTCCAGATAGAGAAGGACACCCTCTATGTGTTGGTAAAGGGGAAACTAGGTGGCACTGAGATTCTGTTATGGGGCATCTACACTCTCATTCATGTCATTTTTCACCATGCTTTCATTGGAATTGCCCCATGACCCACAATGTCCTAGGGGATTTCAATTTCTGGCCAAACGACCCAGCTGAAAGTCCCCACTCCAGGGATTTCACGGACCTCATGACCAGTCTCAACTTTACATCTTACATCCACAGTCCCACTCATATCCACGGTCACACGTTGGACCAGGTTTGGGCTTTGAATGTCCCCATCTCACCCCCCACTGTCTCCCCCTGCTCCTGGTCTGATCATTCCCTTATCTCATTTTCCCTTGCCCTGGCCCCCGATGCGAAGCCTCCACTCCGCAAGAACATCTGGGCCAGAAAATGGGGCAAAGCTGACATGCCTTCCTTTTGCTCGTCCCTGGCCAGGACCAGCCCCGATCTCTCAGGCCTCGCCGCCCCTGCCCAGCTGGCAACCATCAATAACTGGCTAACTCAATCAGGCAACAAATTCGCTCCCCTGAGACGCATCACGGTTAAAAGGGCTCATGCAGCCAACAGATGGTTTAACTCAGACCTTAAGGCAAAGAAACTAGCTACGCGGAGAGCTGAGCGAGCTTGGAGGAGAGCCTATTGTCCTACACTAAAAACCGCTTACCTCTCTGCTCTCCAGATCTACAAAAAAGCCATACTTGAGGCCAAGACAGCTTTCTACTCTAACAGGGTTCTAATGGCCGAGTCCCAGTCCAAAGAAATCTTTGCCACGGTGCACGAATTAGCTGCATCCAACAGAGCCACGGCCACGATCCCCCCTTCCCACCATCTATGCAACTCGCTCAATGCTTTCTTTCTTGAGAAGGTTGCTAAAATCAAAATTAACATTCCCCTTCCCTCACCAACCTTCGTTAATCCCTCTCCCCCTCCCACTGCCACCAAACTAACCACTATTCCTCCTCTGACCATGGACTCTCTTCCCCCATTACTTCAACGGGTAAAATCTGGCTCTCCTCTAGACTTCGGCCCTGTCCACATTCTTAGAGCGATCTACCTTAACTGCCCTGCCCCCCCCCCCCTCACTCTGCTCAACGACTCGCTCAGCAATGGCATTGTCCCCAACTTTCACAAAGCAGCGGTCGTTATTCCAATCCTGAAAAAACCTGGTGTCGACCCTTCATCCCCTTCTAACTACCATCCCATCTCCCTACTACCCTACTTGGGAAAGGTCTTGGAAACTCACGTCACCACCACCCTGAGTGCTCACGTGGAAGCAAATCACTGTCTCTCCCCCCGTCAGGCCGGCTTCCGACCGCTACACTCCACGGAGAAGGTAGTGATTTCGGTAATGGATGGACTTCGCGAAGGCATTGACACCAATCTCTCGCAGGCCCTTATCCTTCTGGACTTGTCCGCCGCCTTTGACACGGTGGACCACTCCACCCTCCTCACCCGTGTCAAGGCGGCGGGCATAGAGGGCTCAGCCCTTTTATGGGTTGAGTCCTTCCTATGCGATAGGGCTCAAGCGGTCCACCTTGCTGATTTCACTGCCGTTCTCCGCAAGGTGGAGTGCGGCGTCCCCCAGGGCTCGTCACTTTCCCCCCTTTTGTTTAATCTATACATCTACCCCCTCATTTTTATGTTGCAGCAGCTGGAGGTCACGGTGTTCAACTACGCCGACGACCTCCAGCTAATCTTCAATCTCTCCCATTCCCCTTCGTCCGCTCAGAACGTCCAAACTGTTATGTTATTCATTCAGGACTGGATGAACTGCAACCACCTCAAGCTCAATCCAGACAAGACTGAGTTAGTCTTGACCGGAGGTGGCTGCAGTCCATGGTCCCTGTCTTTTTGGCCCCCCTCACTTGGTACCCCCCCACTCCCGGTCCCTAAAGTCAAGACCCTTGGGATCCTGCTAAATGCACAACTTTCTGTACATTCTCAAGTCAGCTCGGTAGTATCCTCCTGCTTCTTCTCCCTCAGGATAATCAGGAAAATATCCCGTTTCTTCTCTCTCCCGGCGCTAAAGGTCATCATAATGGCGATGGTGCTCTCGCGCCTTGATTATGGAAACATAATCTACAATGGCGCACCGGCCTATGCCATACACCGCTTGCGGCTGGTGCAGAACCAGGCTGCCCGCCTGATCTATGGATTGCCCAAATACCATCGTGCCACCCCATTGCTGAAGGCCCTGCACTGGCTGCCTGTGAGAGAACGATCCCTATTCAAACTAGGCTGCCTCACTTACCAGGCCAGGATGGGCACTGCCCCCGAGTTTATCAACTCAGCTATCAGCCCCTACTTACCGAGCAGAGAACTTCGTTCAACCCACATGGCACTCCTGACCGTACCCCGCTTTAAGAAAAAGAAAGCTGGCGGGGCAAAATTTGCGGCCCTGGCACCAACGTTCTGGAACTCCCTCCCCTTAGGGCTCCGTACCTCTTCCTCTTACTTAGAGTTCCGAAAAAATCTTAAAACTTTTCTCTTTTCCAGCGCCTTTTCTACTTAAAATGTTTTTGCTGCTACCTGCTGGTCGTAACCCTTAAAGCGCCATGAAACCGCTTGGTATAAGTGCGCTCAATAAATGTTTTTTAATTCAAATTCAAAATGATCTAGGGAGGTGGCTTAATTGTGTTATTGTCCGTTCCACACCGCAATTACTCAACACTCAGCCTAGTAAAGTGTCCCAGGTCTTCACTAAATGGATGGATGATTGCGGGATTACAGATATTTGTAGATTACAACATAGGGCAGACAGGGATTATTTGTATTACTACCCAATGCACAATGTCCATGTATGACTTGATAGGGTGTTGTGCACAAAGGGACAATGCCAACTGGACATTAGCACAGAGAACATGGGTCGAACCCTTTCAGACCCACATGCCATTCTGATGGGAATGCAGCTAAAGCAGCGATTGAAGCCTATCCCGACTCAGTGACTGCAAGTAGGGTCAATAACAGGCAGACCGTTTCGAGAGTACTTGAAAAATGTTATTAATGAATATTTTATACTTAGCCAAGACACTTCCTCCAACACTTTGAAAGAATGGAAAGCATGTACTACAGTGGTTAGAGGCCACTGTATTGGCCGAATTGTGAGTAGAAAAATGATCTATATTAGATGCATCCATACACAACTAGAAAGGGAGGTGGTTACTGACCCTACCAAGAGGGAAAGGCTAGGTGTGAGGCGGGAGAAGTACATCCAAATTATTGAAAGATTATGATGTCACAACTCTAAAGACTATGTTGCATAAACACATGAGGAAGATGGAAGAGCTGGGATATTTTAGCACAGCTTGTCCAGCAAGAGATGAGCGGGGTCCCCAGCACACACGTGAGGAATCCAGCAGGTCATTTGGTATATGGGCAACAAGATATACATGATGTGGGACTCTGGAAGAAGCTACCAAAAATGTAGTCAAGGCTAACTTTAATAGAGCACTTCAACAAATATCAGAGGAAACCATGAACTTGCTGGGGGAGAGGCATCCCTGAGAATGAGATTAGCGGAGCAATTGAGGACATGACTAAAGGCAGGAGGACAGGTACTGATGGTATGCCTGCAGGACTCTACCAGGTGTATGCATCTTTCCTAGTCTCAGTCCACCAAAATGTGTGAGGCGGCACTGGAGCTGGGCAAACAGCCTGCTGCAGCCAGAGAGGCTTTATTTATATCCTTGCTTAAACCCATCAGAGATGCATGTGAGGTGGGCTTTTATAGGCCTCTATCCATGCTTAATTTGGATGATAAATTATTTAGTAAAATCCTTGCAAATAGGCTACGTATACCCCCGTTTGCCCACCTTAATCCACCAAGACTAAAATGGGTTCATTTCGCACATAATACATCTTTTAATATAAGGAGACTGTATAGAATTATTGATGAGATAAAATCAGAGATGCAACAAAGTGGTAATGCTTTAGAGAAAGCATTTGATACGCCATAGTATATCGGTGCTGCACAGAATGGGATTGTCAGATTGTATTTTATTCAAAACCGATGGCGAGAGAAACAAGCATTTACAATGCAATGGTCTCGACATTATTAAAGGTAGAGCTATTGGCATTGCTCATGATTTTTTTTTTCATAAATAAATGGCATTGGCATTTACAATGCCAATAGCTTAATCGCTTGCAAATGCATGACCTGTTGCATTTACACCCACACAGAGCCACACGCACAAAGCCACCCACACACACATAAAGAGCCACCCACACAGAGTCATTCACATAGAGCCACCTACACAGCCACCCTCACACAGACAGAGCCACCCACACATAGAGCCACCTACAAAAAAGCTATCCACACAGAGCCACACACACACACACACACATCCACACACAGAGAGCCACACACACACACACAGACAGCCACACAGACAGCGCCACACACAGACAGCGCCACGCACAGACAGAGCCACACGCAGACAGAGCCACTTATGATCCAAGCTTCTGCTAACTAAAGGCATAATGCCATCACTGATAGATATATGTAATGACCATATGGCTAGGCCCTCCTCATTAAGCCTCGGGAGTGGGTGGGGGGGGCGAGAGCGGGAGGAAGAAGAGCTGCGGGCGGAAGGGGGGGCAAGAGATCTGGATGCACAAACAGGGTGGCAGAGTCAAGAAAAACGGCACACACGCAGAGACTCTGGAGCGGCAGCAGGATCCACGATGCAAAAAAAAATAAAAAATGGCGGCCGCAACTCCGAACATTTTCGGATTCGGGGGCGTGTTTTGGCGTTCTGAGTGACGGATGACGTCACTGTCGAAAGAACAGCAAAACTTACGCCCCCAAATCCGAAAGAGACGGGGCTTTATTTGAGTGACGCCCCTCTCCTTCAATGGCTGGCCTCCGTTTAGGAAGCCAGCCAATAGAAGAGAGACGGAGGAGAGAGGCGGGTCAAACATCGTACTAAAGGACATTATATCTCCTCTCGGAGACTCCGCAAGCGCAGCCTTCTCGGTCCTTTAACAAAAGATGCTTCGAAGGTGCCAAAATCCGACATTTGCCAGATTCTTCGGTGGCTGAAAGGGGGCAATGTTTCAATGGTCTACGCTTGAAATGCGTTGGCTGCACATGAATTAGTTTTCCATTGTGGCGCATCTAAGAGGACTACACCCAACCAACCCCACCGCGGTAAATCTGCAAAATATCCTGCCCGAGATATTTCAAATTCTCCAATATCTACCTAGATACTCATATTTATGAGGGAGCTCCATCAGCAGAGCCAGTTCATGCTTTCACGCCCACAAACGGTTTGTAGTAGGAAGGTCAGACGCCTACATCTCAGATACCCAGTTATGAAAACAAAGGGACACTTGCATCTAATAAACAGTCTTGCATCATTCGATTCCCAAAACACACAGAAATGAGGCCTGTAACATATATACGATGCTAGTGAATTAAAAAGCGTTAGCGGGCAAATTTAATCTAGCATCCTAAAACAATCACAATAGCGGTGTCCAACGTAGGGCAGGTCTATGTAACGTTTTCAGGATAAACTGCAAGCTATGTATTAGCTCCATTACATTGTATGTATGAAAATTCATCTTATCTGTATTTGCCGAAAGGCATGAATGGAATAGGAAACTGCCGTGATCAATTTAAAACAAGTTTTAAGCCGAATGGAAAGAAATGTGTGCATGTGTTAGCATTTGCAACTTTATGCACATTTTAGCACAAACCTGAGAAATAGAGGAAGAATAAGGTAGCAGGGAAAAAGATAGAGGCATAACTGGGAAAGAATTAACAAAAGCAAAAGTGAAGCCTAGTGGAGGAAAATACTTCAATACTACTGAAAGATGTGACAGTACTTTTGGTAGCCACACACTGCCAAAGGAAGACAGCTGATACTACAGGCATCGCTGTCGACCTGTTTCTAGGTTTAAAGCCAGACAACCAATATGGTTTGATAAAAACGTATATATTCAATATACTTAAAGGGGTTTTTAAACAGCCATCTTCACCCATTGGTCTACTGCAGTGTCATTCACATTTTGCTTCCACCCACCTCAGCAAACAGCGTGGACAAATGGGTCAGTCTATGAGGCACTAATAAGCTCCCCATACGAGTGACTGTGTGAACTAAGGAGTGCCTGATGCCAAAGAGAAGTCCTACCAGGAAGCAAGGCGAAGTGAACCGTGGCGATTATAAAAGGACCCCCCCACCCCCTTCTGAATGCATGGCTGCTTTCCGGGTCTCTACCGTAGAGTGCAGTGCACCGCAAGTGCCATTTATTTCTGAAAGAGCATGAAACCCATTCCAAAATGGCTGGCAGTGCAACATTCAAAGAGGACTGCCGGTGAATATGCAGGTGCATGTTCAGATGGCAAACTTGTAATGTTTCTGCACACCTTCATTACGAAATCAATGACTGCAGTCTGAGTGTATATGGGCATTCATTATTGATATTTTGGCAAAAAAGGTTTACAAACCTTTTTTTCCAATAAAAAGAACTGCCAACGCCAGTCAGCTGGCAGCCAAGGCCAGGCTCCTGCTTTGCAAATTGGCGAGGAATGAGAAAACTTTCTGAATTAAGTATTTTATAACAGCCTAACGAGCCATGTGAGGCAGAAAGTGCAGTACACTGCCTTATCGCCAAGGTCTCGTTTGATCACTCCGCTCCAATTCTCAAGCATCCAAACGTACACATTAAGACTTGGAGCATCACTGATACATACAGTAGTACAACAAAATTACACGCGGAGATGTGCAAGTCGATAGGGGGCTAAAAGAAGGTAAAGAGTCAAACCACCGACATGTTTAAACTGTTTGACTTACAGGGCCTCGGATAGTAGTGAATAACTAACATGAGTCAAATGTGTGGTGCACATGCTTTTTAAAATCCCAGCTTTACTTCCGGTCTGCTCAAAAGATGGCAGAGTAAGAACCGTTCAGATTAACAAACCCCTAAAACAAGCACGGACTCTGGCCTACCACCAGCCCACCAATATGAGACGAGATCCACTAACTGCACCAATGAGAATCTGAGGTCTAGACATTTTCCAAATCAATGCACAACATGTCTTTCCTGTGTTGATCCAAGAAGACTGACCGAGTAAAGGCAGTTTATCCTCTACATCATCCACGGCTCATCTTTCACTAAACACCATCACGTCATTGCTGACAAACTTTCAGATTTCACTTGCTTACAGCATTCATATTCACTTCCTCCAAAATCTACATTGTATAACTCCGCGTGACTACGTGTTAGAATCAGGAAGTAGGGCCTACATCACTGATCCCAAATGCAGATCTTAAAATTCTGCTGCAATGATCTGTACATTCCCACTAAAGCTATCTAGCCAGCGTCCTTGACACCCATTTCAAAGAAGTCATTCTCAAACCAAAAAAAAAGACGATCCTCACCGGTCCCGCCTTTCCTCAGCTGTGGAGACACCTTCTGATCGGCAGGCATGTTGCGGAGCTCCGCTTACTTCCCCAGGGGTGCAAACAGTCGCTCCTAATCTGCTGATCCACGGAGCACTGCGGGGAAAAAAATGGCGGCCGCAAGCTTCCGAATTTTTCGGATTCGGGGGCGTGTATTTGTTGTTCTGAGTGACGGATGATGTCACCAGCGAAAGAACAGCAAAATACACGCCCCTGAATCCAAAAGAGACGGGGCTTCATTGGAGTGACGCATCTCTCCTCCAATGGCTGGCCTACGTTTAGGAAGCCAGCCAATGGAGGAGAGACAGAGGAGAAAGGTGGGTCAAACATCCTACTAAAGGACATTAATTCTCCTCCCGGAGACTGCGCAAGCGCAGCCTCTCGGTCCTCGACCTAAAAACAGGTAGGCACATTTCTAGTTAGTATCACATTTACAGGAGCACTAGAACGCGTGCTCTCTGTCTCCACTTCACTTTGTCACAGCAATTTAACCATTTGCTGTGATTGTTTGAGACCCGAGGGAAGGGCTAGGTGTCAGGGCGCACCATAAGCACCATGCACAACGAGGAAAGTCGAGATGAAATCAATGTACGCCCCACAGCATCAGAACATGTGCTCTCCCAGTAAATAAATGAGAGCTCATTAGGTAATGATATTTCTCCAAGCAGCAATGAAATCTTGTATATCTAAGAAAGTTTTTTTAGGGGTCGAAGGAAATTTCAATTAGAAAAGGAAGAAAACAATTAGAAAATGGCCAGCGTGCTCCTTTTAGACGCACATATATACAAATCTATGCGCTCACGAGACTGTAAGACTCGCGAGAGTGGCAACCATCTTGCCTCCAACTTTTCTGTAAAAGCAGTGCCCAAGCTGACACATGCACTTGCTATTCAGAGCGTTTACCTTGAAAGAAGTGCACTTTTTGCGGGCTCTCGGTGACTCGATGTTGGGAGGAAAGTCTTCTGCATGTCTCTGGAGAGAGTGCTTTCCCTGCCTTATGCGGATCTCCAGGCAAGTCACTTAAATGTTACGGTATGGTATGGTTTCCAGATCGCTACCTCAGTGAGCATGACAATCATACATGTTCACTGAGGGTCTCCCGTTTACATGGATTGGGACCCTAGAGCTCAGCTCTGAAGTCGAGGAGAGGCATGTAAAGAGCACCTCTATTTCACAGAGAGTGTCTACTGCCCTCTCTACACAGGCTGTGACAGACTGACAGTGGTGGCAGCAATACATTTGCAGTCAGGGATACGTGTATCCCTGTATTCTAACAAGGGTGGATGACTAGCCAGCTCTTCTGATCAAGTCTGTGCAGTCTTCCATGCCTGTGGTCCTGTTGCCTTTGTCTGTTTGAGAGCCTGTGGTTGTACTGGGGAAGGATGGTGAGGTAAGCCATTGTGTGTAATGGAGCTGTTCTGCTGGACATTCCAGCTTCTTTGTACTCCTCCTTATTCCTTGAAGAAGCCTGTTGGGCTGGGGGTAGACAATCACTGTTATATGTGTTTAGCTGTACTAACTCTGCTAGGAGGAACCCTTTCTGTTGGGTGCTGGTCACGCCCCCCTGTTCTGGCGTTAATTAAAATTCCTATCTGGGGAATAGCCCGAGCTGGTACAAGGGAAGACTGTAGGTCATCCTTTGCATGCTTTGGACACGCAGTGAACATTCCACAAATGTTATTCAGGATGAGATGGGCCCCCCGGATTCAAAAGTAGCAGACCTTCTGATTGGATCAGCCTATCAACCAGAGGGGATAAAAGTCCAGCCTTAGTGGTCAGTTGTGGTTCAAGACTAGTCTATGATTCTGAAGAGACGACCCTACACAGGGTCCATGTGAGGAAGCCATTCATGGATGGGGGTTAGCTTGAGGACATTTTCTCTGGGGCCGATGGATTATGGTGGGAGTTTGCCAGTTTGATAAGAAGCAGCACCATCAGCCAGAGTGCCAGCTGTTCCTGTGAGGCTTGTGGAGCTGGTTCTCTGAACAAGAAAATTGCAGACACCTGCTCAAGATATGGAAGCTTGCAGCACATCAGTGGAGGCAGAGGGATACAGGGAAGCTTGATCCCAGTGAGATCACTTTGTCAGACCATTCCCCTGTTCTGTGAGAGCCTGTGTAAACTTCCAGTTGCAATCTTCTGGTGAAGGGGGTCCAGTGTACAGGCCCCCACCTTTCTTTTTGTGACATTTGGGGGTATGAGGGAGTACTGACACTCTAGTATAAACACCTATGGAGAAGAAAGAGGCTGAAAAGGTCCCAAGGTAATTGCAAAACACAATTATTGGTGTGGTGTCATTATGTTAAGTGCATCAGGGCGAGGTACCAGTTGCTTCTCTAGTGATCCTATTTGAATTCTGCTTGTGTGTCTTCTACTAAACGTGGCAAGAATTGGACGAGGTGGGCTCACTCACGTAATGTGACATGCTTCATCATGGGCCACCTCATCCAACCCTGGTAAGAGGAACCACGGTTCAATCCAAGGGTACACAAGGATCATAATATCCACCAACATACCCAGTCAATACCTTACGGTACTCTTTAACTCCCTTGGGGTAGCCCAGCCCAAGGTCGAGTCAACGCAGGTAGTATCATATTACTCCAGGGCCCATCTCGTCCAGTGCTTAGAATTGCCAGGTTTAGTAGGAGACACACCAGCTGTATTCAAATAAGATCAGTAGACAAGCAACTGGTACCTCCCCAGATGCTCTGTACTGGCACTCTAGTCCGCCACTGCCCTCCTACAGCTAGCGAATGGCTGCTGGACTAGTGGTACTCCAGTAAACCATGCCAAGACATCAGGCACCTGTGATCAGATACCTGATGCCATTTGAGCAGTGTCCTTGCTAAGGATGGGAGGTCACTTCTTTTTCTTTGGGTGGCGGGTTATGGGGCTGATCAAGAGCAGCTGACTTCACATCATATGCTGAAACTATACCATTTCAATACAAGGCTTTTTATCATGGCTCTAGCGAATGAAGGCAGCCCTGTGCAACACGGTCTGCAGTATCCAATGCTAATTGTGTGTCTACATGTTAACTGGTTTTTATAGTGCTTAGTGTCTATGCTCTATAATAATGTTAGGGGTCAGAACTCTGGCCCATAGGGTAGTAGAGATATCTGGTTTTCACTGTTTATCTTAGATTTATGTGTAGTATATTTCGCTTGTGTGTATACTTTTCTTTTATAAAAAAGTAAAACACTGACTGGACATTGATTTTATCCATTGGTACTATGGTGTGCACTGCATTCTGAATGTCTAATCCCACCTCACCTCCTTGAGTAAGCCTTGCACTGCTCTGTCTCGCTACTCTGAAATAGTCAAGTGTTGGAGAGGAGTACTTGGTTACCCAGCAATGAGGCCCCTAGTCACCAATTGGGAACACTCCAGGTGATGCGATTGGAGCACAGAAACTCTTGAGTGCCCTAGTGCCCAGGAAGCTGGGGCTAACACTCGAGGTTCTCTTGCAGTTACGCAGCACTTGCAGAACTCTTAAATCCCTGATCCCATGAAGCCTAGAAGACATTCCATAGAATGAGAACAGAGATGGTAACGTGCAGCATAAAAGCCCCAAAACAACTTAATCTCAATTACCCAAACGTGCACCTGCGAAGTCTCCTCTGCCAATCGGCCACAGCCAATCTACAGGACATTATGTTAGTGTCCGGCCCTCACCATCTATCAATCGGGGTTACTGTAAAGCACAACTAATCACCATTTAGGGTTTCAAGGCACTGAAGGGGGGGTGAATCTGCAGTTCAGTCTTAGAGCCAAGTCTTGACATCCTTCCTGAATTGAGGTAGCAACAGTGATTGCCTGAGATGTAGAGGCAGGGAGTTCCAGGTCTTCGCAGCAAGGTAAGAGACGAATCTTCCTTCATCCGTGGGCTGGAAAATCCATGGGATGGAGGCCAGGGCCTGTTGGGTGGAGTGGAGATGTCTGGTGGGTGTGTAGAAGGAGAGGCAGTGGTTGAGGTATGTAGGTCTGGCATTGTGGTGAGCTTTGTAGGAAAGCGTGAGGAGCTTGAAGGTAATTTATTTGTTGATCGGGAGCCAGTGGAGGTCTCTCAGGTGACCGGTGATGTGGCTGTGGCAGGGGTTGTTCAGTATGAGTCTGACAAGGCGTTCTGGATGTTCTGTAGTTTCTTAAGGAGTTTTTGGGTGGTGCTGATTTAGAATGCGTTGCAGTAGTTGAGTCTGCTGCTGATGAGGTGACCATTTTCCTGGACTTGGTGGGGATCCACTTGAAAATCTTCGGAAGCAGGTGGAGCGTATGGAAGCAAGAAGACAAAACGGCATTGATTTGGCAGCTCATTGAGAGTGAGGAGTTCAGGATGATGCCAAGGTTTTGTGCGTGGTCCTTGGGTGTGGGGGATTCTGAGCGCAGCGGGCCACCAGTAGTCGTCCCAGGCAGAGGGGGTGGAACCTAGGATGAGGACTTCATCTAGGGGGTGACTGCCTTCATCCCATTTTGGAAGCTGCTCTTGGCGTCTGTGGGTTTGTCTGTGATGGAGAGAATCAGCTGGGTGTCATTGGCATAGGAGACGATATTTAGTCTGTGACTTCTGATGATGGCTGTGAGCAGGGCATGTACATGTTGAAGAGGGTGGGGTTCAGGGAGGATCCCTGAGGCTCTCTGTGGCTGATCTCTGTGGCTTCTGAGTAGAATGGAGGAAGCCTGACTCTCCGTGTTCGGCCGGTGAGGAAGGAGCGAATCCATTCTAGTGCTTTGTCGCAGATGCCGACTCGTGGAGTCTTGCGCAGAAGGTGTGGTGAGTGAAGGTGTCGAAGGCGGCCGAGAGGTCCAGGAGGATGAGGGCTGTAGTTTTGCCTCAGTCGAGGAGAGTGCGGATGTTGTCTGTGGCAACGAGGAGAGCAGTTTCGGTCCTGTGGTTGCTTCTGAAGCCCGATTGGGAGAGGTCCTGGATGTGGTTAATTTAGATGAACTCGGAGAGTTGGGCGTTGATAGCCTTCTCAATGACTTTGGATGGGAAGGGGAGCAGAGAGATGGGTCTGTAGTTCTTGAGGTCCATCGGGTCGGCAGAGGGTTTCTTCATCAGGGGTTTGATCTCTGCATGTTTACAGTCTTCAGGGAAAGTGGCCGACTCAATGGAGCAGTTGATGGTGCAGCAGAGTTCAGGGGTGATAGAGGTGACGGCCCTGTTGAAGATGTGGTGAGGGCAGAGATCTGAGGGGGCTTCGGAGTGGATGCGTTTAATGATTGTGAGGGTGTCATCAGAGATGAGGGTAGTCCAGCTGAGCAGGGTCTGCTGGGGTCTGGAGCCACTGGGTGCAGTGGCCGTGGGTTGGTCTTAGGTTGCGAAGCTATCTTAGATTTCCTTGATCTTGCGGTGGAAGAAGGTGGTCAGGTTATCACAGAGGTATTGAGAGGGGGCAATGTCTGTTGTCTCGGTGCTGGGTTTGCCGAATACTTTGACCACTGTGAAGAGTTCTTTGCTGTTGGGTGTGTTGGATTTGGTGTGCTCCTGAATGGCTGTTTTTGTTGTTGTTCTGAGGAGGTGGGGGTGTGCGGTGATGACGATTTTGAAGGCAGTGTGGTTTGCTAAGAACTTGCGGCTCCTCCTTCTTTTCTCGAGCCATCTGTAGGTGCGCATGGACTCTTGAAGGGTGTGGGGGGCAGATAGCTTTCTTGGAGGATTGCTTGCCTGAGGGTTTCCTGCAGGGAGCCAGTGTGTTGGCGCAGGTGGAGATCCAAAGGTGGAGGTTGCGTGCTGAGGCTCTGGTGTCCGTGGATGCCGCTGGTGGGGTTTTGCTGACAGAGGTGGTAAGCTGGGCTTCGGGGACCTTGTTCCAGCTTCTGCAAGGATAGTGGAGGGAGTGGTGGTATACGGGGGGTTGGGTGAAGGAGAAGTGGACGCAGTAGTGATCGGTCCAATGTAGCTCAGAAGTGTGGCTGATGGAGATGTTGTTGCTTGCGGAGAAGAAGGGGTGGAACATGTGACTCGCTGAGTGGATTGGAGAGGTGACCAGTTATTTGACTTCGATGTTGGCCAGGTTTCCCAGAAGCGATGTGGTGTTGTGGTCGTCAAGGTTGTCCAGGTGGAATTTGAGGTCACCAGGGAGGATGTAGTCTGTTGAGGCGAGAGCATGTTGTGCGATGAAGTTGGCTATGGCTTTGTTGAAGAGGTTCAGCGTCTGGGTAGGTCTGTAGACGGGGGGCAGCAGAAGGTGGTGTTCGGGTTGGCCTGGATCTGGAAGTGCAGGTGTTCCATGTGGAGTGAGTGGTCATCGGTGCTGGAAGTGAGGCGGAAGGTGTTTTTGTGTATGATGGTGATGCCTCCTCCTGGCCGGTTGGCGAAGTCCTTGTGGATGATTTGGTAGCTGTTGGGGATGGCGTTTTCGATGTCCGGGATTGAGATGGGGTTCATCCATGTTTCCTTGAAGGTGACGTCGGAGGAGATGGAGTCAATCAGGTCCCAGATCTCCATGGCGTGCCTTTTGAGGGAGCAGGTGTTGAGTAGAATGCATTGAGGGTTATGCCGTCGGTGGGTCTGGTGTGTGGAAGCAGGAGAAAGCGCAGTTACGGCAGGTGAACCGGCCTTGGGTGTCCATCAGTTATACGAGGTGGCAGGCGGTGGAACGCCCAGAGTTGAATATGTGGACTGTGCAGGCATTGTACCAGTAGGGACTGTGGGAACCAGGGCCAGTTGCGCTGGGCGAAGTCCAAGCGCAGATGGGCACAGACAGGCTTGCCTTTGGCTTCCTTCCGGTGCGGCCACATAGTGGCTGCCATTAAGTAGTGTTGGGTAGGCAGGAGCGCTGGTCAGCTGGGAGGTGGGAAATGGTGCTGGAAGGGGGCAGGCCGCGGGGAACGAGCAGAGGTGAAGGCAGGAAGGGAAGAGGGAACCAGAGTAGAAGTACAGAGCAGAACTGAAACTTGGCAGCAAAAATAGGCAGGAAAAAGACCGAAAAAGGCAATAAAAGAAAATGAAAAAAAGAAAAGAAACCACAGCAGACATGGGGGTGAGGCCACGTGGAATAAGCACCGCTGAGGGCGGGAAGAGGAGAGTGAACCAGAGCTAAAGTAAAGGGCAGAATTGAAACTGGATAGCAAAAAGAGACAGGAAAAAACACAGAAAAAAGCAATAAAAGAAAAGGAAAACAGAAAAGAAACAACATCAGACAGAAACAAGACCTCATCACAGGGCCACCAGGGATGAGGTGCAGGTGAAAATTTGCAGGTGGAGGATGGTCTCGAACTCAGGACCTGGGCACAGGAGGACAGATCACTACTAGGTGGAACTGTGCGGCAGAGCAAGCAAAGCATACTGACAAGGTCAGTGAGGTTGCTCCTATTGGCTTTCAGTGCACTGGGTCCTGCAGGGAAGTTACAGAACTAACCACCATATACTCATTCTAACTCAGAAAACGCCAGAGGGGAGGACACACTTCACTGGCATGGCCCTCCTATTGGGAAAGAAAACCCTGACCGTGCATTGGAAGGCGGCGTCGATGCCGCTGGTGGCGTCTTTGCATGGGACAATTTGTAGGTGGGGAGAGCAGAGGAGAAGGTTCTCCGTTACGAGGAGGCCCACTGTCTCCACAAGCACACACTCTCTGCGGCATGGGACACACTCCTAGACCAGTTTTGACAGAATACACTGAATGCTAGCTCACCCTTCATGCCCACAATGTAAACCCCAGATAATCAAGGCTGACCCTCGCTCCAACCCATCCCGGATAATGTCCTGCCCACCAACTACCTGATCCCACAGTGCCCCCACACAAGCCACTCCCACAACCGCCCTCCCGCCACAAGCAAGAACACAACTGGTAGTGTGCTTCAGTGCTCAGTTGATGCCTTCACCTGCCTTGGAACATCCTGCTCCCAAACCTGGGCCGTTTCTCCCCCTTTTCTCAGTTCAGGGGACATTGCCTCAGTTTTAAGGGGTGATTGCACACGAATATGGTAGTTTCATGCTGACAAACTCACTGGCCTCCCAGGAGTGACAACAGTGATTGTCAGCTCACAGTTGCATCAATGTATAGCTGTCAATGTATTATAAATGACCTGTACTGTGTTAATGTTTCTTTATGTAAACCCCCTTTAAGAGGAAGTGTAATGTCAAAACCCCAGGTTTTAGAAACCCCTATGAAAATAGTTTAAAAAAAAGGCAGTGCAGCATAAAAGATTTTCAAGAGTGAAGCAGTGATATTGAATCGTTAAATTAAAATGCACTGGTTGTTTATGTTGGGAACTTGAACAGTTTAAGGCTCTGCAAAAGGCAACAAGTACAGACAAATATTCTGCTTTACCATGACGTCGGACAGTTATATTCACAAAGGGGATTTATGACATCATCAGGATTCCCTATTCATAACGAGGAGTATGTTATGAAACTGTTGGAAACATTGCAGTGTGTAGTACATAGTAAGTTGTCATAAGTTGGCTTTCTAGTCTTTGTAAGAATATCTGTACCTGATGTTCCATATTCTATGTTCCTTCTGTGTTTGTCTTGTGGATTCTACACTTTGGCAGTTAACTGGTTGCTGCTGCGGTGGAGGGTCTGCTCTTACTCCACTTCCTAACTTCTACAATAAAGAACCCTACTACTAGCAACTACTGTCTCAGGATCTCTTTACTACAATATTTTGGCGACGTTCTCTCGAACCCATGGACCCTCGCAGCTAAGAGCAGACCCATATGAGATGATTCTCGCTTTGGGGTTACTACGCTACTACAGTACTGCCAGGAAGACGTGCTGCACTCACAGAGGACTTTCAGAAGCAATCGGCAAGTTTTTCAGTTTCTTACCTTGCCGTTCACCTCCTCTGTGCCCTGCCGTCCTTCCTCTGCCTACCTCCTGCTCCGCTCCCTGCCTCACTCCGACTGATGACGTATTGGAATGCTGAGGGGGAGTTGGTGATTGCGCTTGTGACGTCTGCCTGCTTCTAGTCTTCGCGCCCCCAGTCCTGCGCTTGAAGACGCGCTCAATCGCGTACACACGCATTTGGCGCACTAGACGCTATTGGAGCCACGTCTTACGTCACCACGCTCTTGGAGGCCATTTTCTTTGTTGCTGTAGTTACCGACTCATCTCCAGCGATGCAACGACGATGCGCACGTCTTTTGCGCATTTTCCTCAAGTAAATCTTGATTTTAATTATTTGTGTTAGCGACTTTTGACAAAACGCCCATCTGCTGTGGTTATTTCTAATATTTCACATTTGATTCCCTCACAACTATCTCTGACTGATTTTGTTAGGTCTTTACTTCAGACAACTCAATAATTGTTCGACTTCATTGACATATTCATAACATCAGCCATGTCTGAGCAAGTGGCTTTGCAGAGTGGCACTGTTGTTCTTCCTCCCAGTTTTCTTCCCATTCCAGGCCAGCCCAGCGTATCATGGGAAGATTGGTTTCCCATGTTCGAGAATTACCTGGATGCTCTGGATGCACAGGAATACTCTGCCAAAAGAAAAAAAAGCACTTCTTCTGAGTTCCCTTGGTAAAGAGGGCCAGCGTGTTTTCAGGTTCTTGCCGCAAGCTCTCCAAGCTGGTGCTCAAGCTGCTTTAGATGAGTATAAAGAGGCAGTTTCCTGTCTCGAAGTCAGATATGCTAAGGAGGAAAACCTCGTAATGAATAGATATAAATTTTACACCAAAAGTCAGAGAATGGGTGAGACTATAGATGATTTTGTTTCCAGGTTGCGCGAGATGTCCGTCAAGTGTAAATTTGGAAATATGACCGATGAACTAATTAGGGATCAGCTCATTGTACAGTGTAATAACAAAAAGATACAAGAGCGTTTATGGGCGGCAAAGAACCCTAACCTCCAAACAGCAATTGACTTGGCAAAAGTTGTTGAGCAATCCGAAGGGTGTATGAAGGAGTTGGAAAAAAGAACAATGTCAAGCGACGTTAGTGAAGTGTCTTGTCATTCACATTTATTCTCCTCTCAGGAAGATAATGACCAAGACGATATTGCCCTGATCAAGCAAAAGAGGTCTTTCAACAGGAAAACAGTTAATGTCAAGAGTCAAAATGCTGTTAGATCTAATACTCCTAGACAATGCTTAAGATGTGGTAGTTTAGCACATGCTTCTGATTCGAAATTTTGTTTTGCAGCTAAACAAGAGTGCATGAAGTGTGGCAAGTTGGGGCACTATGCTCGTGTGTGCAGGGGTAAAGCACGTTCATCTGTGTCATATGTAAGTGATATTTCTCAAGTCAAAGATGATAAAGATAAGATTTTGGTTGTTGGTGATGATAATGATCTTCAATATGAAGAGCTCAAACGAAAAAACAGACCTAAGGCACTTTTCATTATAGATGGCAAAGATGTTTATTTAATGGTGGACACTGGTTCACGTTACACCATCATTCCCAACTCGTTATATGTCAACTTGTGGGGAATGAGTCCACTTCTTCCCAGAGATATTTCGCCAGGTGGGTATCAGGGTGAACCTCTGAACATCTTAGGCTATTTTGAGGCCAACATTAAGTTTTGTACGAGACAAATCTTTGGCAAGGTCTATGTCTCAGAGTCAGGTCCTGCTATTCTTGGTTGGATACACCAATACGACCTCTCTATTATTGTTAATCCACGTGCTGATCCCCAAGTCATGGTAGTAGAGGACATTGAGTTACTCTCTTTACTCTCTAACTTTAATGGCGTTTTTGGAGAAAGCTTAGGCCGTCTTAAGGGCTACTCACATAAAATTATACTTAAGCCCAACTCGATTCCTGTCCAGCACAGAGTGAGACGCATCCCCATTGTTATTAGGGATGAAGTCAAGGTCCTTCTTGATGACATGTTGGCGTCTGGTGTCATTGAACCAGTTGAAGCTTCTCCTTGGGTTTCGCCCATTGTCGTCACCAAGAAATCGGATGGCAAGCTCCGTTTCTGTGTCGACCTCAGGTCTCTTAATCATTGTGTTGTAGCGGATACTTTCCTTCTTCCTAACATAGCAGAATTAGTCACTACCCTCAATGGTGCCAGATTTTTCTCCAAATTAGACCTCAGGAGTGCGTATCACCAGATTGATTTGCACAAGGACTCCAAAAGTTTAACGGCCTTCATCACACCTTGGGGTACTTATCAATTTACTCGTCTGCCTTTTGGTCTTAAGTCAGCAGCGAGCGTTTTCCAACGTATGGTTTCTGGCATCTTTGAAGGGGTGTCCAGGGTAGTCTACCTTCAGGACGACATCCTAATTTATGGTCTTACTGAATGTCAACACAATTCCACACTCAAAGTTGTCCTGGAAATATTATCCAATGCTGGTCTTACCTTACGCAAAGATAAGTGTTTGTTTGGAGTAGATCAAGTGGACTATTTGGGCTACACTATCACCTCCTCTGGCATCAAACCCAAGAAAGACTTATGTGAGGCTATTCGCTCTGCACCTCCTCCTTGTGACAAAGATCAGTTGCGTTCCTTCATGGGACTCATAGAGTATTATTCGAAGTTTGTCAAGAACTTTTCCGATAAAACTGTTTGCATAAGATCTTTGTTAAAACGGGGTATTAGTTTCACATGGGGAGTTGAACAACAAGAATGCTTTGAAAATATAAAAAATTAGATTTGTGATGCTAAAATGTTGTCTTCCTTTGATATTCACAATAAGTCAATTGTTACCGTGGATGCCAGTGCACATGGTTTGGGTGCCATGTTGTCACAAATGAAAGGGGCGACAGAACTCACCGTTGCTTTCGCCTCTAGGACTCTCACTGACACGGAAAAAAATTATTCTGTTATAGAGAGGGAGGCACTGGCTGCGTCATGGGCTGTTGAATATTTCCGCACATATTTGTGGGGCATGAAGTTAATTTTGAGGTCCGATCATAAACCCCTCATCAAAGTCCTCTCTCCTGGTGGAGCGGGAAAGGGTTCAGCTCGGCTCATGAAACTAGCAGCCAGATTACAAGAATTCCAGTACTCCATGGAATACATTCCTGGTTGGAGGAATGTCCAGGCAGATTGTCTTTCGAGGCTATCCTTGGATTGGCGTTCTCCTCACAATTCTGTGGTGCCACTGGATTTGGATGATGTTGCTGTGGCTTCAGTTGAGGATGCAGTCTTTGTGGGCGAAGGTGTTTTTTCATCTAGTGATTGGTCTAAGGAAATGTCTGTTGATACTACTCTTCAGGAGGTCATCAAACTTGTCAGATTGGGGTCTAGGCGCGGGAGTTCTGTCTCCGTCTCTGTCAGACCGTATGTTAAAGTTCTGGATGATCTTTCAGTTGTGGGTGACATACTTTTTAAGGGGGAGAAGTTCATACCACCATTTGGGTTGAGACCTAAGTTGTTGGCTTTGGCCCATGAAGGGCATATGGGTCAGACCCTTACTCAAAGACGCATTAAGGACCACTTCTGGTGGCCTGGCGTGGATTCCCAGGTGGTTGATTGGATTGAGAATTGTACTTTATGCAGAGAAGGGGAAAAAAGGTTAAAAACTGGTCCTAAGGTTGTTCCTGGTGCACACATTCTGAGTCCCAATTTACCCTGGCATACCATTTCCCTTGACTTCATCGGTCCCATGGGTGAGTTAGGTGAAAGTGACAGGTTTGCTGTTGTGGTTGTGGATGTCTTCACAAGATGGTTAGTGGTTCATTTCACCAGCGACATCACTACACCCAGTACCATTAGATTTCTAGGTAATCTTTTCAAGGATGAGGGGTTGCCTTCTGTCATAATTACAGATAATGGTCCGCAGCTCACGTCCAATGACATGCAGGTTTTCTTGAAAGAGTGTGGTATTTCACATCATCGTACATCCTTGTACAACCCCCAGGGCAATGCTGTCTGTGAGAGGGCGAATAAAGTGGTCAAAGGCATCATTCAGATGGCTTCCAGTGGTGGGCACATTGTCAGGAAAATGGTGAATGAAATGTTGTGGGCCTATCGCACCACTCCCTTAGCTAGCGGAGATTTGTCCCCTTTTCAGCTGATGAGAGGACGTGATCCTGGTTTGAAGTTGTTTCCATCTTGGATGAAGTGTGTTGCAGTCTCAGGGTAATATTTTGGATGGTGAGGAAACCAGGGTTGATGCACTTCCTTCCCAGTCTGTGTCTTCACCTTCTTTTTATGTAGGTGATTTGGTCAAGATCAAGTTGGGGAGGTTACAGAAGGGTCTGTCAAAGTTCAAGGGGCCTTTTAAGGTCAAGAAGGTCCTTAACCATTGTGTCATTCTTAATAATGGAGAATGTTGGAATTTTAGGAGAGTCGCTCTCTATAAGAGGGAGAAGTTTTGTGTTTCTTCGTCTCCTTTGCCTTGTGACGATTCCACGTCTCATTTTCCAGTTTCTAGTGATTCTTCTACGAGTGGCTACTTGTTGGCAGATGAATTACCTTCTAGCTCTATCATTCAAGCCGAAGTGGATAATTCAGGGGGTGGTGATGCTCCAGTTTGTTCGCAGGCTCTTCGTTCTGTTCAGGGTGATTCCGCTTGCACTCGTTCACTGAGGTCTAGGAGGCCTCCTACTTATTTGCAAGATTTTGTTTGTTAAGTTTTTTTTATCTCTGTAAGTTTCCTTTATCTGTTTTTTTTCTTCCTCTCAAACAACAGAAAGGGAGAAGATGTGTAGTACATAGTAAGTAAGCATTCTCCATAACATGGGAAAAGCTCAGGAGAATGTAAGGTGAAATTTACTTTATTTAAGTTTCCTTGTTTTGCACTAATTAAGCAGTAGCAGGATAGGTCCTGAAGAAGCAGCGAGCGACCCCGGGGCACTGGTAGAAGCTGCAGAAACATGTCGACCGTGACTTTATAAACTGTCGAGGTAGTTATTTGTTCACACTACCTTTTTGCACTGTTTTTAGAGAGTGGGAGTTGAAGGTTGTCAATAAATTTATTTTCCTTCTTTCTACCCCTTTTTAACATCACCACTTTTTGAAAAATTTTATTTTCATTATTTAGCACTGCTTACTGGTTACACCCTGTCACCGACCTGTCATAATTTCATTGGGCATTGGTTTCCACCATGCTATGCCTGATCGTATATGGGGTTTCCCTGTGTACTTATGGTGGCCTTCCCAAATGATGAAGGGCGGTACAGGTTGGAACCCTGATGGGAACACTGTAACCAACGCAAGGGTGTCCTGGTATTGATTTGGCAAGCAGCACACACACTTTCTCAACCCTCATTTGTTGAGTGGGTTTTTTGACTGAGTGTTACTCTTAAGTTGGTGTGTAGTACTTTGAGGGACGTAGCACTTTCGGTCTTTAAACTTTCCCTCTGACCCTCCCTAGTGTAGTTTGTACATAGTAAGTTGTCATAAGTTGGCTTTCTAGTCTTTGTAAGAATATCTGTACCTGATGTTCCATATTCTATGTTCCTTCTGTGTTTGTCTTGTGGATTCTACACTTTGGCAGTTAACTGGTTGCTGCTGCGGTGGAGGGTCTGCTCTTACTCCACTTCCTAACTTCTACAATAAAGAACCCTACTACTAGCAACTACTGTCTCAGGATCTCTTTACTACACAGTTGCCTAAAGAAATTGCAGTTGTAAAGTGTTCGGCACAAAGCAGTGGAAATGACTATGCAGCAGTTGGCAACGGTTCCATGACAAAGTTGTATGGTATTGCGCCCTTGGGTCCTGTACATTTAATGGAGAATATGTAAATGAATCTGAAAATGAGACCCACTACAGCCTTCTATTTGCAGTTGCTGATACTTGGGAAGAAGTGTAGAGATTACAGGAGGGAGTGCCAGAGGCAGAACAGCAGGGTTGGTTTAGAGGAGGTTGTGTCAAGAGAGATGATGAAATCTGGGTATCAACCAATGGACGACCTTCGTTGCCAGATAGCTTGTTGTCTAAGGTCTAGACATTTTCATGGTCCTACATTTGTTTGGTGAGATGTCATGGTTTGGCTATTTCGTGAGAATTGGTTCAACCCTCAGTTTAGGTTGACAGCTGAGAGTTTGTGCCAAAGATGTGTTGAGTGTAAGCAGATGAATGGAGGGAGAAGGACACCAGCAAGGCGGAGTCACACAGGTAGATCAGGAGGGCCATTTACCAGAATGCAATTGGCCTTTATCGATGTGCCTGTGTGTAACAGGCTGAGATTTGCCCAGGTGATTGGGTATTTTATCTCCTGTAGAGCTGAAGCCTGCACAACCAGAAGAAATGGTTGCCTCACTGTAGCTAAGTTGTTGCAGGAACTGATCTTCATGTTCAGTTTGCCAACTTCACTGGAATCAGAACTCGGAACTCATTTTAATAATGAGATCCTCAGAATGTTGATTGCAGCACTGCAAGTGGAACAAAGACTGCACCGCAGCTATCGGCCTGAAGCTTCTGGAATCATGGAGCAGGTGAAAGGCCGGCTGAAATCCAGGCAAGACAAAGTATGTGTATTGAAATTTCTGAAGTGGCCGGATGCTTTGCCTTTAGTGTTGATAAGTCTTTGCAGCATTCCTGATCGGAGGACAGGACTGTCTCCCCATGAAATTATGATGAGTCAAGTAATAAGGCTGCCTTCAAATGCGCTTGTAAATATAACGGATGACATGATTCTAAATTTTTGCAAAGGATTGGCTGAAGTGGTACGTTCTGTGACTCACCAGGCTGCGGCTGTCATCGCCCTCCCTCACCAGGAGCAGTGCCATGATCTAAGTCCTGAAGACCGAGTCTTGGTGAAGAGACACTCTTGAAAAACTTGTCAGAAACCTCATTGGAGGGGGCCATTCAAGGTCATCCTTGTAGCAAACACTGCAGTTAAATTCTGAGGTCTCCCCAACTGGGTGCATGCTGCCAACAGCCAGAGAGTTGAGTGTTCCCTTGGTAATGTGATGGTGCTTCTCCCTGAAGTACAGATGACAACTGATGGGTACCAGGAAGAAACTGGGGGGGGGGGTGGACAGAGAACAGGCAGGAGCCGCAGATTTCAGTGGCAGTCCAAGAACCTGCAGCAGCACACTCGTGGCCCAAGGGGGTTCTTGATGTGTTGATGTCTGGAGTTGAGACAGAAAAAGAGCCTTGGCCTGTGGTGTATGTGGAAGCCGACCTTGATTCTGGCGAAGGAAGGGAATAGTGTTGCAATAACCAGCCGAGTTGGATCTGGAGGCTGTTGGCTGAGAAGGCAGGAGGGGGAGAGACCAAACTTGTCTGTGGAACATGTATTGCATACTGTCCCAGAGGAAACTGAAAATCACAATTTAAGTGGCAGTGAAGACGAACAGACTACACTCAGGAGATTGAATAGAGTTCAACTGCTTTCTCAGAGGTCTTTGACCCCTGAGTGGACATACTTTATGGCAAATAACAGTGACAGGGTGTTTTGTGCTTTGGACGATAACTGTGCAGTACCAGATGAAGCACCGTGAATTTGAATTTGTTGTGGAGCGTTGTTTTGACTATGTCCTTTGACTAAATAAACTGACTAGAGCTGTGTTTGATCTGATCTTTGAACTGAGTGTTGACATTTATTTTAGCGAGAGACAATCTAATGAACTTTGTTTAAAAGAATTAAAAAGATTCCCTAGACCTGAGGCTGCAGGAGCATAACGGTGTCATATTAGGAGAAAGAGTAGGGTTAAAGCAGGCTCACAGAGATCTTTGTAAATAAGGTAATCATATTTTGTTGTTGAACTCAGTTTTGCCATTTGTAGAAGTAGAAACGTACAAAAAGAATTTGTTTGCTGCTATTTTCTACTCAACTGTCTGATTGTAGTGAAGTCATGGCTACTAGTAACCATAATAAACATAGGTTTATAATAGCTGGCATTTTAATAGATATTGTTGTAGGACTAATTATTTTGTCCTACAACAGTTATTCACTCAACCCTCCTAAAGCACTAAAACCAAGCTTAAACCTACCCCTAGTATCCCTCATCCTGTTGTTGGGAGCGTGCGTACTTTTGATGTTAAGGCATTGCATATAGATTCCTCAAGAGGAGATTTGTCCTTAAATACTTATTTTAAGCTTCCTTATGAGTATATTGATACCATGGAGGTCAAGGATTGTTAAGTTTGTACTCAGTTGCCTGCCTTAGTTACGGAGGAGATAACCTATCATCATATTCAACTCATGTACGGTATTACTGGTAGTCTTTATCTTAGCCTCTTATATAGACTAGGTCATTTTGAGTGTTAGATGACAATCTACCATATTTGTGTTGTGGCAGTTACTATTCTCTATCTCATTTGATTACGGTTTAACTTACTGGCACATTTTAGCCTGAAAACTAAAGTACTGGATGGATTCATATCCTAAAATAAACTCATGTAATCCAAATGATTGATTCTAGATCTTTATTACGGAGTCATATCAGCTTCAAAAATTTGAAATGTATTTTTCAAGTCGACTAAGAAATATCCATACGACCAATTGGGAGATACATTTGATGATTCACCAAGAGATTGAGGTGCAGATACCAGCGCACTATCACCACCTACATCAATTTTTCAAGTCTGTGTGACTTTCAAAGTGGGCCCACCCCTATCCGCCTACAATGATTTATAAATGAGGGTGGTCACATGTCTACCAGAGCCGAAGTGAAGGACACCTTCTAGGGTGCGTGATGACAAGGGACCGTTCGGGAAACACACTCAAATATCTCTTGAGTTGTAGAGAACCTGGCATACTGGAGACGCTGCCCAGGGATACTCCTGGAACGTTGTTAAGGTCTCCCTAGGGTACAAGTTGCCTAACAGCTCTCAGTCCCCTCTCACCAATGTGTGAGGGACATATTTGTAGCGTTGCATTAAAATGGTCTGATAAGATTACACCCATTTTAATTTAGAAGAGCAGTAAAGAATACATGCGTGCGCTTTGCAGACATAATAGTTCATGGTGGGGCATTTCACTCTCCACCAAAATTAAATAAACATAAACGAGTCATATTTTTAGAATAAATGTCGGTTCATAGGTCGACATTTGCCTCCAGAACTCCTTCTAACATGGCTGCCAATCAAAGTGTTTGTCATTCTCTTTCACCTACTCCACACTCCAAGACAAGAGATGGCTAGTCATCAGAGGTCACGCCTGGCTTCTCAAGCGCTTCTTGTTGATAGCCATAGACTTTGCTCTGCACTTATTTCTGAATCCCCTTACTCCAAGGCCAGTGATAGCAAGAGATCAGAGGTCAAGCCTCTGGTACTTTGTGTTTTTTTCATGCACCATGACATAGCTATGAACCACTGTTCCACTTGGTCGTCCAACCAAGTTAGCAGGAAATGAAAGGTTAAACCTTTGCTTCTAAACCTTTAGTTAAGCTAAGCACAAAATGGCTGCTAACCATAGGCTTTCCCATTCCTTTTTAATGCCTGCAACGGATCTAAGGTTGCAATTGCAGTCACAATCTATTCACAAAAGTAGGCATTAGTGTTGCTAGTGACAAGTTTGATTTGATTTATATATTTGTAAAGCTCAAGCAAATACCCGGACGCGTCTTAGCGCTACATGACAAGGTGATAGGGTAGTAATTTATAGTTTTTGTTACAGTTCATGCTTATTCAGTGGTACGATGTAAGAAAATGTAAAATTGCCTCCTACAAATGTTTTAGGCTCCTCTCCTTCCCTGACTGATGTCAAAAAGCTTCCTGGACAGTTGTCCTTCTAAAATCCCTTTAAACTGCATGTGCAGTGCATTTGTTTCTATCATAGATATGGTAGTTGCTTTACAATATAGCCCAGCCAGCTAATATAGTGTGCGCATTTGACCAGTAAATTGAGCTAGCGAAATATAAAAGCGATGATGTGAACATATTGCTGCAATACCATCTCTGGTTTCATTAACCAGATGGACTCTTTGTGGTTGGCATTCCATCTTTTACAAACATGTTTGGAAGCCTGCACTACTCTTTCTTCTGCTTTTCATTATTTGTAGAAATAACATGAATGATTCAACAAAGATTTAAATTAGTGGCAGATTACTAGGGCCAGTGTGAGGTACATAGGTTGGGATTTGCCTAATGGGCTTTTCTATGTGCTTGGAAATCAAAGGAACAAGCCTTTCCCTTGAGGAATGTGTTTCCTATTGTGGGCCATCTGGGACAGAAACATGACTCAAATGTAACCAAACTGACTTAAAGGGAATAGCAGTTGAACTTTCACTATTCTCTACAGTAGGAGTTCTCCCACATGCAAAGGAGCCAAGTAAATCACTGTGCTCTTTATTGTGAACTTGGAAACATAGAAAAACCAAAGGTGGTGATGGACGGAGCGTTGACAATACAATCACTCACCCCCAGTCAACTGATCTGGGTTTAATCCATCACCGTTCTTTAGCTCACTCCGCCACCCCAGTTCAGACATGGCCATATGCAAATCAGTCTGACCCATTGCCTCATGGGAACAGTCCAGCCCGAACTGCCAAGCCATGTCTTCCCTGGACCGGAATCAAGCTTCCCAGGACCGGTTTCTGGCATTACAGCCGTCTTCAGCCGGGCTTGCTTGACTCCAGTGGCAAAGTGAGCAAGGGACTCACGTCTGAGCATACCCTGCCAACTTAGGGCGAACAAAGAAAAACCCAAAAGTGGTGATGGACGGAGCGTTGACAATACAATCACTCACCCCCAGTCAACTGATCTGGGTTTAATCCATCACCGTTCTTTAGCTCACTCCGCCACCCCAGTTCAGACATGGCCATATGCAAATCAGTCTGACCCATTGCCTCATGGGAACAGTCCAGCCCGAACTGCCAAGCCATGTCTTCCCTGGACCGGAATCAAGCTTCCCAGGACCGGTTTCTGGCATTACAGCCGTCTTCAGCCGGGCTTGCTTGACTCCAGTGGCAAAGTGAGCAAGGGACTCACGTCTGAGCATACCCTGCCAACTTAGGGCGAACAAAGAAAAACCAAAGGTGGTGATGGACGGAGCGTTGACAATACAATCACTCACCCCCAGTCAACTGATCTGGGTTTAATCCATCACCGTTCTTTAGCTCACTCCGCCACCCCAGTTCAGACATGGCCATATGCAAATCAGTTTGACCCATTGCCTCATGGGAACAGTCCAGCCCGAACTGCCAAGCCATGTCTTCCCTGGACCGGAATCAAGCTTCCCAGGACCGGTTTCTGGCATTACAGCCGTCTTCAGCCGGGCTTGCTTGACTCCAGTGGCAAAGTGAGCAAGGGACTCACGTCTGAGCATACCCTGCCAACTTAGGGCGAACAAAAACCCAGAATTGGCAGTTCGGGCTGGACTGTTCCCAGAAGGCACAGGGTCAGACTGATTTGCATATAGCCATGTCTGAACTGGGGTGGCGGAGTGAGCTAAAGAACGGTGATGGATTAAACCCAGATCAGTTGACTGGGGGTGAGTGTTTGTATTGTCAACACTCCGTCCATCATCACCTTTGGTTTTTCTTTGTTCGCCCTAAGTTGGCAGGGTATGCTCAGACGTGAGTCCCTTGCTCACTTTGCCACTGGAGTCAAGCAAGCCCGGCTGAAGACGGCTGTAATGCCAGAAACCGGTCCTGGGAAGCTTGATTCCGGTCCAGGGAAGACATGGCTTGGCAGTTCGGGCTGGACTGTTCCCAGAAGGCACAGGGTCAGACTGATTTGCATATAGCCATGTCTGAACTGGGGTGGCGGAGTGAGCTAAAGAACGGTGATGGATTAAACCCAGATCAGTTGACTGGGGGTGAGTGTTTGTATTGTCAACACTCCGTCCATCATCACCTTTGGTTTTTCTTTGTTCGCCCTAAGTTGGCAGGGTATGCTCAGACGTGAGTCCCTTGCTCACTTTGCCACTGGAGTCAAGCAAGCCCGGCTGAAGACGGCTGTAATGCCAGAAACCGGTCCTGGGAAGCTTGATTCCGGTCCAGGGAAGACATGGCTTGGCAGTTCGGGCTGGACTGTTCCCAGAAGGCACAGGGTCAGACTGATTTGCATATAGCCATGTCTGAACTGGGGTGGCGGAGTGAGCTAAAGAACGGTGATGGATTAAACCCAGATCAGTTGACTGGGGGTGAGTGTTTGTATTGTCAACACTCCGTCCATCATCACCTTTGGTTTTTCTTTGTTCGCCCTAAGTTGGCAGGGTATGCTCAGACGTGAGTCCCTTGCTCACTTTGCCACTGGAGTCAAGCAAGCCCGGCTGAAGACGGCTGTAATGCCAGAAACCGGTCCTGGGAAGCTTGATTCCGGTCCAGGGAAGACATGGCTTGGCAGTTCGGGCTGGACTGTTCCCAGAAGGCACAGGGTCAGACTGATTTGCATATAGCCATGTCTGAACTGGGGTGGCGGAGTGAGCTAAAGAACGGTGATGGATAAAACCCAGATCAGTTGACTGGGGGTGAGTGTTTGTATTGTCAACACTCCGTCCATCATCACCTTTGGTTTTTCTTTGTTCGCCCTAAGTTGGCAGGGTATGCTCAGACGTGAGTCCCTTGCTCACTTTGCCACTGGAGTCAAGCAAGCCCGGCTGAAGACGGCTGTAATGCCAGAAACCGGTCCTGGGAAGCTTGATTCCGGTCCAGGGAAGACATGGCTTGGCAGTTCGGGCTGGACAGTTCCCAGAAGGCACAGGGTCAGACTGATTTGCATATAGCCATGTCTGAACTGGGGTGGCGGAGTGAGCTAAAGAACGGTGATGGATTAAACCCAGATCAGTTGACTGGGGGTGAGTGTTTGTATTGTCAACACTCCGTCCATCATCACCTTTGGTTTTTCTTTGTTCGCCCTAAGTTGGCAGGGTATGCTCAGACGTGAGTCCCTTGCTCACTTTGCCACTGGAGTCAAGCAAGCCCGGCTGAAGACGGCTGTAATGCCAGAAACCGGTCCTGGGAAGCTTGATTCCGGTCCAGGGAAGACATGGCTTGGCAGTTCGGGCTGGACTGTTCCCAGAAGGCACAGGGTCAGACTGATTTGCATATAGCCATGTCTGAACTGGGGTGGCGGAGTGAGCTAAAGAACGGTGATGGATTAAACCCAGATCAGTTGACTGGGGGTGAGTGTTTGTATTGTCAACACTCCGTCCATCATCACCTTTGGTTTTTCTTGGAAACATACACATTTTCCAATTTGATTAAAAAAAATGTAGGTTCCATTTGTTGTCTGGCCAAAAGAATGGAAAACAAGAATATAAAAAACACAATGCACACTAAGTAGAACTGAATTGCAGTTTGCAACAAATTACGCATTCTAGGAATCCTGGTTTTGTTTTATGATAGGTTCCGGAGTGAGAGAGAGAGTGGCAAATGCAAACAGAATATCAGTTTGGCCTCTAACAGCGCTCTGAAGGGGCAAAAACAAAGGCAAAGTACTATCAAACCATGGGTACCCAAGGAGAATCTATGAACAACTGTGGTTTGTCAATGAGCATAATAATCTCCCTGCAGGCAGTCTGGATAGACATCCGGCAGTACAAGAGATGCAACCGTATGTGGCAGAAAGCAACCATTCCTACACAATAATCAAGACCAAAAGGCCTAATCTGTACAAAGAAAATTACAGAGGGAGGAGTCAACATGGTGGCGAGATAGGACGCCCATCCTGATCCACATCAGAACAGAGTTGTGTGTGGTCAACCTGGACACACTCTCAATTGAAAAGCAGTGGGGTGCACTGCCAGCCCTAGACGTGACAGCATGTTTAGGTGAATTGACAGAATCCTTGGGTCAGAACTGGGCCTGGACTATGCAGTGGAGGTGGCGTAGTTGTCCCGCAGTAACCTTTTATCAAATACCTACAGGACGCCGCCTGCCACAGTGGGTATGCCCTCACTGCAGCACCCACCCCTGAACTTCCCCACTGGGTTGCAGAGTTTGTGGCATCTGATTGAACTCATGCCGGAGGATGGCGTGTGGAAAAGGGCAACCTCAGCGGAAAGGGTGACGCCCACCTTGGAGCACAAAAAGCTGCTCGCCCTGGCTCTGATCAGCATCCGCTCTAGAAGGTAATCATACGAGTTACTTACCTTCAGTAACGATGTATCTGGTAGAGACGATTCTAGCTACAAATTCCTTAACATAGAATAATCCCCAGGCGTGAGACTGGATCCGGAAAACCTTTTGTCACAGCACCCTGCACGCCGGGGGGACGGAAACCACGTGACTCCGCACTGACGTCGTCCGCATCCGCGACATCAGAGAAGATACATAAGTCCCACCTGGGCGTGTACGTCAGTTTTCTTCGGAGAACTTTTCCGCGCCACAACGCGGAGCCATCACAAACAAAACTGTGAGAATACTGGAACAGTGTGCGAAAAACCCGCTAAACAGAAGGGAAAGAAACAAATGGTGAGGAACAGCACCATCCAGAATAGAGCCAGGTACTGAGGCACCAAGATCTGGAATGAAAGAACAGGGCACAGCTACTAGAAAGTAATCCTGCAGAAAAATATAACAGCCTCCCCGGGGGCAGAAGCATGTGAAAAATACACAGCAGACCAAGAAGTCTGCAGCCACCGCCTGGAACAGAAAGTGACACCAAGGTCAGAACGGAGAGCAAGACCATTCAACCTCAGACAATATCAGCAGGGAGAAAGTTTCCCAAAAGCCAAGGTCGAGACCAGCCAAGGTACCTCAACCTCAAGGACTGCCAAAGACAGAAGTGCAAGCGACAAACGGAAGAAGAGCACAAGCGAATCCCACAGTGGAGATCAGGGTGCAGGGGCACAGAAATACCCAGAAAAGTCAAGAATGGAGCAACAACAAGGTGAGCATCCCCCTAAGAAGGGAGCAAGAACAGGCACTCGCAAAAGACAACCACCTGAAGGTGGGCGAGTGCAGAAGACCAAGAACAGGGAGGAAGGGCCGGTCGTGAAGGAATCTGCGGCTAGAATCGTCTCGACCAGATACATCGTTACTGAGGGAAGTAACTCGTACATCTGATAGAGACTACGAGCCGCAGATTCCTTAATGTAGAATAGATACACTAGCCATACCCAAGGGGAAGGAGGGTCTGCCAGAGTACCTCCCCAGCACAGGCGAACCCAAGACCTCGACAGGGGACAAATCACCGGGACAGGGAAATAGCCCAGTCCTCCCCAACAGGGGATGAGCCACAGGTACAGGGGAAAGAACACCCCAAGTAAACTAGAACCTCAGTGTCATGGAGAACACTTCCCCACAGGGGATGTGTCATAACGACAAGCGGCAGTCCAGCCCTCACCAAGCAGGAGAAGGAAGGGCGATATGAAAGGAGGCCATCAGCCAGTGTATCAGGGACCACCATCGGAAGCCCAAGGTACAGGCAATACGAAAGAAGACCAGCAACCAACGTACCAGGGACCTCCACCAGAAGCCCCAGGTCCAGGCAATACAAAAAGAGTCCAGCAGCCAATGTACCAGGGACCTCCACCGAAAGCCCCAGGTACAGGCAACGCAGGGGAGTACCGAGGAAGAAGAGCAACCCAGAGACTCCAAAGAGAAGAGTAGAAACGAGGGCAAGAGCCCTCCACATGGAACACACCCAGTGAAGAGGGCGGCCGAATCCATCACAACTGGACATCAACAGGCCAAACAGAACAGCGCATCAGTAATAAGGCAGGTGGAAGAGATAAACATAGCCCCACAAGGCTCCCGAAAAACAAGAAGCAGGGGAGCCAGGCCTCACTCCAAGGCCCCTGGCTGTGGACCAGAAGAACAGGCGGGCGCAGCTGGATGCCGACAAGTGCCACTAAACTAAACATCCAGACCCCAATGTCCAGACGGGCACAGCTGGGTGCAAACAAGCAGCCAGCCGGAAAACAAGAGGAGAAACAAGTAGGACGAACCAATTCGTCAACACAGGAAAATAAACCTTCTGGACACTAGACAGAGGACCAGGCCAAACGGCAGACAAAGGGCAAAAAAAACACTGCAGCAAAACGCCACAGCTGCTCAAGGAAAGGCACCAGCGGCATACAGCAACACCAGTAAGGGGGAGGAACCCGCAAGGGGAAGGCCACACCTTTCCAGTGAAAGACAGGGCTATCCAATAGCTACAAATACCCCATGTAGGATAGGACACAGACCAAGAAGTATGGGAACCACTCTTAGGGAAGAAAATCCCACATCAGAGAACAAATTTAAAAACCTGCGGCAAAAACCACATAAGGCTTAGTAAGCAGCCAAAAAGAACACTCTTTGACAAAAAGGGCTGAACCAGCAGCCAACTGAAGAGGTAGGCCAACCCAGGACACCGAGGGCACAGCATCCCTCACAGAAAGTGTAACGTTCACCCCAACACCAGATTCCAGGAGCAGTGGGATAACACCTCCCACTAAGACCCGGAGGATCAACAAAACCACCTACTGAGGAGGAGGAGGTGGAGGAGAACGGAGCCCTGCAAGAGGATGCTGAATGGCGGAGTCCGCATGAGTGTTAAACAGAAGGACCTCGTCAAAGGTTAGGTCAACCAGTCGTTCCCTGATGTTTGCAGGAAAAACAGCATCATGTAGCCAGGCATGGTGACGCAGAGCCACAGAAGTGGCCATAGCACGGCCTAGAGCATCGGCAACATCCAAGGCCGCACGAAGAATAAATGTAGCCAACTCCCGACCATCCAACACATGGCTCCGTAGGTCAGCATGGGCACCCTCATGAGAGACATGAGAAAGAAGTGACTCCACAGAGTCCCACAGACTGAAAGTAGCCCTGGTCAATACACACAACATGTTAAGCGCCCCCAAGGCAGCGCTAGAAGAAGCAAAGACATTACGCCCCCATGAATCCAACCACCGGACCTCCCGAGACGGAGGAAACAACACCACAGGCAAACACGGAAAGGCATTCTGCAGAAGAGAGCCTTGAGTAGAAGGGTGGAAAGAAAGACAAACAGGGTCCTACGTGTGAGAAGTTGGCCTGGCATATGATGTCCACTATTCTAGTGGGCACCTTGCACCAGTCAAAACGACACTTATTGATGGTAGGTTTTAAGTCAACCTTATAGAAAGCTATCCTAGTGGTAGCTGTGGAGAGCAGCCTTCAGGCTAAGACTTAGAGGTGAGTTAAGCAAGTTGTTTTACCAGTCTATAATCTCTTGAATGACCAAATGAAAGTACACCACACAAGGTATATATCAAACCCCGCTTTGCTCTGCAGGGGCAGGACTCAGTTCTGTGTGCTCCTTTTTAACTCATTGTGCTTCTCACTGGCTGTGTGATTTTAATTCGAGTGGTGTGCAAAAACGCTTGCGCTCTTTTTAATTTGCTTTGCAGCAGCCCTGCTCTGTTTAAAATACTTTTTGTTACCTGCCTACCTGTGTTTGACTTGGGTAGTACCTAGGTGTGCCTTCCCTGCCCCGTTCCACCGCGGCTTGCTGTGCCGATTGAGTGGAGGGCAGGCGGCCATCTTGGGAGTAGTCCCGGACCCCGGCTTGACTGGTGGTAGCGCTCTAGTTGGGGGAGGGAGGCTCTCATATAAATTGCCTATGTCTTCCCAGTCGCACAGCGGACTCGCGCTGCTGGAGCGCCGAAGGAGCGCCAAAGGAAAGCCCGTCTGCGCCCGTCCGCGCCACGGACGCGCCTAGCGCTAGACTCCCTGCCCGTTTTTCTTCCGAGTTGATGACAGGAAAAAAAGGGTATAGTTGCAATGAGCTAATGGCATTAAATATAGTCAAATGTCCCAGGGACAGACACTGGCGAGTTTCTGATTGCACTTCCAAGGTCTGCCCTTTCTGTCATTTTCGCTTTCACCTTACTACAGCTGGCCCTGCCTCGCAAACTATTAACCACACTACGATTTCAGTTGCGCTAATTAATGCTCGGTCCTTGGTCAAACATGCCGCCGATGTCTTTGAGCTTCTGGTAGAGGGCCAACTTGGTTTACTCTTCATCACGGAGACATGGTTAAACAGCTCTTGTGCCCCGGTGGTGGAGCTCGCCATTCCCAGAGGCTTTAAAATTATGATGGCGGATCGTTCCATGGGGAGGGAAGGGGGCGTTGCTGTGGTGTTCAGGGGCAACTGGGCTTTTTCCTATTAGACATCAGAAGATCTGGGCGAAGGGGAGGTTCTTCATTTCTCCCTTGCTCTTACCCCTCATTTTACGCTGGTGTACCAGCCCCCGGGGCCGGCAGGGCCGTTTATTACTGCGTTGGAGGATGTGATCGTCCCTCGTGCACTGAGGTTTTCTAAGTTTCTCCTTCTTGGGGACTTTAATATTCATGCAGATGTTCTAGATACTTTGGATTCGAGATGTTTAGCCAACTCCCTGAATCTAGCCCAGCTTAAACAGTGGGTTACACTGCCATCGCATGTCGGGGGCCACCGACTTGATCTTGACTGCTCCAACTTTTACCTTTCTCTATCCTGCCCTGAATGTGTGACATGGTCCGACCATCATCTGATCAGGTTTTCCTGGTCACTAGATAAACCCTCTGGGGCTTTCGTCACCCCCCCTAGTGCTTGCCCCAGAAGATCAATCTCCCTGCATTATCTGATACTCTATCTCAGAGCCGTCCTTCTTTGGGTTCTGAGGTATCGGAAGAAGTGCAGCGTTTTAACGCCTGGATTGGTGGGGGGGTTGTGTCTTCTGTGAATCAGGGCTCCAGCCGCAAAAAACGAATTTCTCCCTCCAAGCTGTGGTTCTCTCACGCCTTGCGTGAAATGAAATTGGGCTGTAAAAAACGTGAACGGTGCTGGAGACTTGGCTATTGTCCAACTGCTAAGACGACTCTCCGCGCCGCCCAGAGAGAATATTATGCCGCCATCAGGACAGCAAAAGGCAACTATTTTGCAGGAAGGATCGCCAAGGCTAATAATAACAACAAAGAATGTTTTGCCATTGTTAAGAGTTTTCTCTCTCCTTGTGCCAAGCAACCTTCGCTGCCTTCCTCTGAACAGTGGTGCGAGGATCTGTCCTCTTTCTTTGCAGATAAGATTGTGAAGATCCAGAACAGCCTGCGCACAGTATGTTTCCATCAGAGTGTCTCGGCTCTGCCTTCACTGCTCCCCCTAAGCTCCCCAACTGTCAGTTTAGGGAATTTTCCCCTCCTGAAGAAGAGAACATTCCGGCCGTTTTGAAGTCCATGAAATCAGGGTCTCCCACCGATCCGTGTCCGGCTCGTGTGCTGGGAGGGGTGGCAGAAGCGGTCTGTGCAGAGGTTACTCAGATTACTAACCTCTCCTTTATGACAGCGACAGTTCCGATTTGTTGGAAGCAAGCCAAATTACTGCCGCTCCTAAAGAAATCAGGTTTGGACCCATCGGTTCCATCTAACTACCGACCTATTTCCCTGTTACCGGGGCTGGCCAAGGTTTGTGAAAAAATTGCATTTTGCCAGTTGGACGCTTTTGTGGAGGCCTCCCATGCTTTGCACCCGGCCCAGTCAGGGTTCTGTGCTGCCTATAGCACTGAAGCAGCACTGGTTGAGATGTCAGAGGCTATCAGGGAGTGCCTGGACGGAGGCGACAGAGCGGCATTGATTTTGTTAGACCTCTCTTCCGCCTTCGACATGGTGCCCCATCAGTTTCTTCTCACCAGGCTGTCTGCTATTGGTATTACCGGCTCCGCCTTAGAGTGGCTGACATCCTTCCTGAATAATAATAATAATAATAATAATAATAATACATTTTATAAAGCGCCTGGTTTCACTAGGAACAGTGAGTCCCCGCGCTGAGAAGACATAGAACCAAAACAGACTGCACCAGCTAATCAAGCAGAAATATGAATGATCGGACCCAACAGGTGTGGATGCCGCCCCACACGTCCTCAGCCAGGACACTATCTACTGGGGTGCCTCAGGGGTCTACTCTCAGTCCCCTGTTGTTTAATATTTATTTGACCCCTCTGATTTTCTTGGCCGAACAACTGGGTGCAAAAATCATTGCCTACGCCAATGACACCCAGCTACTATTCACTTGGCCAGGTGCCGATCTGGATACCTCCTCTGTCCAGCTCTGCCTCTCAACGATCTTCCGTTGGCTTGCACTTGCACAACTGAAGTGCAATGAGGAAAAATCTGAAGTTCTCCTCTACGGAGATTTTCCAACCAATTTCAGAGAACTATTGTGGCCACCCGATGCTCCCTGCCCCCATTCGACAGGAAACCCGGCAAAAAACTTGGGAGTGTGGTTTAGTGAAAACCTTAAATTTGAGGATCACATAAAAAAATTGACCGGCGTATGCACTCAAAGCTATACTTAGATTCTTTCCCTTGCTTCTGAGGGAGGCCAAAAAAACAGCCCTTATCCTTTCTCGTTTAGACTACGCGAACGCCTTGTTCATCGGCATCCCAGCTTACTTGATCAAGCGTCTTCAGATTATTCAGAACGCGGTCGCAAGACTTCTTTTTAACATCTCGAGGAGGTCTAGCGGTCGGCAACATCTGCGTAGTCTACACTGGTTGCCAGTGGCCCAACGGATTCTGTTTAAGACTCTGGTTCTATCTTTCAGAGCCACACATGGTCAAGGACCTCACTACCTGAGGGGGCGTTTCTCCATGTATGTCTCCAACCGCCCCCTTAGGTCGGCCAACCAGTGCCGGCTGGCTCTCCCACGATGCCAGCGGGCACGTTTAGGTGGACAATCCATCTCTACAAAAGCAGCAAGGGCTTGGAATGCACTTCCTTTGCAACTTCGCGCCACTCAGGACCTTCATCTCTTTAAAAAAGCACTAAAAACGCATCTTTTCATCATGGCACTATAACTTCCATTTCCATTCCTCTGTCTCTCTGCATGAGTTCGCGCCAGGACACTCCAGAGTATTTGAGCGTGCTACAAAAACTTTTATAACATAACATAACATAGCAGTGTTGTGTGCAAAAAAGCAGCAAAAGGGAAAATGGCGTTTAAACTCCTGATAAGCCATGCTAACTTAACATGCACGCAGAAAGAGGCCCATAAACCACACTACACCCCACCATGTTCGGGGAACACACAGCACTCAGGGCAAATATCATAGAACGCAGAGTTCAAGTTGGAGGGAGACAGAACCAAGTTCAGAAATTTTGCCAAACTTGAAATTTAGGAATAAAAATTCAAAAATCCAAAATCAGCAAATACAAACACACATGGCCATGGTGTGTGAAAAGACCTGAAATATGTCAGGAAAAATCAAGACAAAAAATTAAAAATATTCACGAGTTTAGCACGTGTCTATGAAGCAAAAAAATAATCCATACTTCAGTCCAACAACGTGTAAGCACCAAATGTTGCAAATGCTTCCAACAAGAAGTCGTTGTTTTCATCCATGAACATCTCAGCCATCCAATTAAGCAAAGGGAAAGAACATACACGTTCCTCGATTGCCGGAGCCTCTAGCATCATCAGAGGACAACTCTGGCTTATTTCAATATAACTGTGATCCAGAAATTCATTGGCCACAGTCCAAAAGTTCCAATTGCCTAGAACCCCATGTGACGCTGCACAGGCCATAATCCTGGTACTAGAACAGTCTATTTCATGAGCAACCAAGGGACTCATTAGTAGATTAAAATCCAGATCAGGAGAAACCGTGTTGCAGAGACACAAATCCAGGGCCCATTCGAATTCACAATCCAGGCAATGGAAAACAGGCTGCACGAAAGTGAAGAAAGAGAACCAGAAGGATAAACCATACGCCACACTTAGAGTTGCCAAAGGCAGCGATCCATAGTATTGTAGCATCCGGTCACGCAGGTGGAGTAGCCGGGACTGTACGTCGTGGGGCACAAACTGTGCATCCATTTTGTAATAAACAAAATAGCAGAATGCCGGCACCCAAAGCCAGGAGCAAGGGGAAACCTCCAAAGACACTTGAAAAAATCGAATTAAAAAATTCAGGGATCACACCAAATATAGTCTGAAACAAGGTAACAAGGCCAGAGCATACTACTTTAAAAAAATGCTCCAAGCCAGTAGTCGACGAGGCATTTAAGATTGTGTGCATCAAAGCACCGAAGTGCAAGGGCAGGTCCATGTTTAATAAGACTTTTACTTCAGTACAAGTATTTGCAACGTGAAGGACGAATGTCTCACGTGCAGATGTAAGGGGAACTTCCTTCTGGGACAAAAGAGCTCTTATTCGGCTCATCTTGTTGAACTCTGCTTTCAAAGTCGGAATCGAGGGCCAGATGGAAGCATCAAGCCTGCCATGCGGAGGAGGAACAACAAATTCTTGCAACAAGTTACACGCTGGGAAAAGGTAATAATGTAAGCAATGCCGGCGTGCATCCCACAACACTCTTCATTATTTAATAATAAATAACTACCATTAGCAAGCAGTGTGAATGTAGGTGTAATGGCCGGGACTGGTGTGCCTTTTAAAACACAAGCTAAATTTGGTGCAAGCACATTACACGAGCCGTGCAATTGAAGATTTCTGCATGTTAATGAATGGTCTGGTGTAGTGATGCAATCTTCGCCATTCAAAAACACTTCTTTACCATCCCTCAAACATCTGTATGTGAATGGGAGTTTCCAAACCTCATGAAGATATGCTCCACCCAGGTGCTCAAATCTGCCTATAGCATAGTGTTTCATGCCAGCCTCGAATTTGAAAAGAGAGAAGGGTAAGGTTATCAACCCGTGGATAAGCCAAACCGCCAAATTGGCTTCTGCTACAGAAAAAGGCAAAGGTTCTAACTTTTCAATATGCAACAGGGAAAACATGGCATCTTTCATTGACATAAATTGCTGTTTAGCAGTCAAATTGAAAGGCAGAAATAACAAGCTTGTGTTAATGTAATCCCATGGAACGCGACCATTCTTTAACGTTTGCAAAGTCCAGGCAAACTGCATAACTGAACGCAATTGATTTTGCCCATGATATAACACTGCAACATCTTCTTAGACAATATCAACAACAGATGACACAATATTGTCTAGAGTGTAAATTCGGGAAGAAAGGGTGTTAATGCTATTATCTACGATGGCAATCACTTTTTCTAAATTGGCCTGATCAATAGCTCTAAGCCTAGAAGCAGTTCAATTTGAGACAGTTTCCAAACTTTATTGTAAGCAGCATATATCCATGTTTTCGATCTGCCACCCGCAGGGCCTTTCACAAAATCATTTAAATCGACAGTTTCAGTGAGTTTGGACAAATGTGATTTAACAGACGCTAAGGATGAATGTCTGAGCCAACTCTGGCACAATTTGCCTACAGAATATGTGGTGACTGAGTGGTGAGTTTGAAAACGGGGATCAACTCTAATCTCCATATAGCCAGGGTCAGACCCAGAAAGCGGTGCTGGCAGGAATCTGCACTTTTTTGCCATAGCAACCAGCCTTCCGGATTAATGCTGGAAACATTAAAAGAGGAATTACTAAACAGTGCCTGTATTTCACTCAGGGGAGTACTGGTAAAATTATTCCAATTGGGGAATTCACCCAAATCAGGAAATGAAGGAGCATTTAATTTTTTAGAAGAGGCCAATCCAAAGCATGTGGTTTGTGAAATAGTATAATTCAGAAACAACATATGGTTTGGGATGAGACATGCACGATGCAAAACCTCAGTGCCTTGCACTTGCCAACTTTTAGAACCCCAAACAGATTTAAGATCAATAGTATCTCTCCACAGTTCATAGCCCCCAACAGCCAACTGGTCAATAAAGGACTTCGAATAAAGTAATTTGGTGTGGGTAAGTCTAACCTTGGAAAATGACTCTCCAGTCAATTTAAAATAAAATGCATTAGGGTTGGATTGATAAAAATCAGTAAAATAGGAACACTTTTTCAAAAATGTTTTCGACCTGCCTTCCACTGGCGCAGTTCAATGTTCTCACTGTGTGAAATTAACCGTACTTCTAAATGAGCTAGTCTTATGCATAAAGTGATTGTCAAAATGTTGGTAACAGTACAAATCACCATAATTCGCAGACTCTAAATATAAATCTTCAGCATCGAAGGCAGCATAATATTTCAAATCAGTAAATAAAGCTTCCACAGCTTTAACATCCCAATCATCAGAGCAAATATTTTGTTTAACCACATCCTCCTTAGAAACACGGAGTAAATTGGGAACATTAATATTCTCTGTGGGACCATGAATCTGGAACTTTACAGCATCCCATACAATCCCATCTAAAACGGGCCAAGCAGTTATATTAACAACAGTCTGGTCCCTCTTCATGATGTGCGAAGTGGAGTGGGGAGCCAAAGTTCCATCAATCACTCGAATTGATGTTCTTTCTTCAACATAGTGTCCATTGAAAAAAACGAAAAAAATATACCACAAATCCCATGGACATGAACAAAAAAATTGCAATTAGCACTATCCAAATGTAAATCCAAGTTGGGATCAAACAATGTTTTTTAAACCAGGTAGCAAAAATCTAAACTTTTGAACGGGTCTTTGATACGGATGAGCCAGTGTCAAATGAAAAACGGGATTGATTAGCTACACAGGCCTCCAAATCATCAGGCATAGACAAGTCAGTTGGGTAAGTATATTCAGTGTCATTAAGAGGATCACCAGCAGGTAGATTCAATATAGGATTCGTAAGTGGACTCATTTCAATGGCAACATCAGGCCCGATGGCAAGATCCGGGGCCAAAAAAGAGTGCCGCACCATTGCTGGACACGAAACCGCAGGCGTCATACTATAGAGTATCGGCCACCCTGTGTGGTTTGACATGGTCAATTGAAATGTACCTGTTCCCCTTTCCCCCAGGAAGAGGAGGTAAAATGACTGTTATTGTACCCTGCACACCAAGCACTGCAACTGGAGCTCGATAAGAAGGACCAAATTCTTTTTTGTTGTCGATCTTCTCTCAGACCAGTTCTTCAACCTGGGGTAGCCACCCGACTACCGGAACCTGCAACGCAGCTTCAGACGTGGAGGGCAAGTGTTCCTTTGCAAGATTGTCTCTGGTCTTTTGTTTCTGCAAAACATTAGAATGTTAGTCTACGTCAAAGGATGGGGCTCCCGCGGCCATATCTAGACCGTCAAGGTCCAGAACAAACTTGATGCCAAAGAGCATTTCGTATGGGGTCCACCCACCCAGAGGCCTTCTAGGGAGAATATTAAGTGCACGTTGTATGCTATTCAGGTGGGTAAGCCATTCTCTGCCAGCAACTAAAACATTCGATGTCAATGATTGCTTTAAATCACGGTTCATCCGCGCGACAACACTATTGCCCTTAGGCCGGTATGGAGACGAAAATTTGACTTGGACCCCCAATGAAGCCATGGCATCCTTGTACGCCTTAGAGGCGAACGCTGGACCCTGGTCCGAATGGAAGGTGCCACATGCAAAAATTCCTACAAAGACACACAAATCTCTTATGACAGTTCTGGCATCAGCGCTCCTTTGAGGCCACACCCAGACAAAGCGCGTGCAAGAGTCAAATGCTACCAAAATGTACTTATACGCAGTATCAGAGGAGAAAGGACCGCAGTGATCTAAATAAACACACGCAAGTGGCTTATTAGATATGTACAACTGAGTTTGGGGCGGGCGTGCAGCAGAAGAAGGTTTCATTTGCTGACAAATGCCACATTGAAGGACAAAATCATGTGTCTGTTTGTACAAACCTCGCCACCAATACCGTTGCTGGAGGAGAGATACAGTAGCTGACATGCGCCAAAGCCATCCCTGCATGGGCTGCTGTAATCAAAGCCTGTCTGTGGTACGCATTGGGAATCAGTCTGTCACCAACGTCGTTAATTCTCACATAAGGAACTTTATCGGGACTCAAGTGATAAGAGTACTTCGAAGGGAAACCCGTAGTATAATTACCTCCCTTCTCAGTTGCGGCAATTTCTCAGTTGCGGCAATAGCTGCCAAGATGTCATCATCAATCTTACCTTCGGAACGTCTAACCGCTGCCACTGCAAATGTTGCTACTGCTGTCTTCGCAGCCTCGTCCGCGAGACAGTTGCCAACAACGTGAACTCCAACACGCTGATGACCCAGAGTATGAATTACAAAAACGAGCGCGAGACGTTCTTTTAGCTCTTTTATGTTTTATTGTGCAACATTTGGAGTCATGATAATCATTTTGAGTCCAAAAGGGTAGATTGTCATTGAAAGACTGTACACAGTAGTACGAATCACTCACAATAAGAGTAGTCACACTGGGGTCCGTGTACTCCAACACAAGCATCAGAGCACATAGTTCTGCCAACTGGGCAGTACAGTCCCCCAATGTCTGTGTGTGCATGACATCGGACTTGAATTCACCATCCACCATAGTACCAAGCACAATTGCGCAGGCCACGGAATACGCGTGTCTAGAACCCGTAGCCGCTTGGGCACTTCCATCAGTGTAAATGATACAATGAAAATCCTCCAGTGGGCGCATAGTCAGAGGAACAGGATGAACAAACTCATACTGCAAAAACTCTTGAAACTGCAAAGAGGAATTGAAAATGAACGTTACACACTGGGATGTCAAGGATGTAGCCCATTGTATCCACCGAGGGTGAAAAGCCTTGGAATTTGGAACACTGGCCTTCGTCACTGCCTCCAAGGCAGGATACAGAGTAACCAACACAATGCGTTTTCCCTGCGATAGTGCACGCTCCTTAAGAATCACCATTTTCACTGCTGTCAAAACTTTTTCCACAGTGGAAAACCGCAATTCGGTCGAAGTGTACAGGTTTGACTTGTAAGCAATAGGAACTGTGTCTCCCGCATTAAAAGTGAGGTATGTGAAACCCACCGCCCCTGGTACGATTCTTATTACCAGGTTGGTGTGGTTATCACGAGTCGACAAGAACTTAGATTCAACTAGGTCAGCCTGCAAAGATTGCAAGATGGCTGAATGTTCTGGCAGCCAGCACGATTTGGAAAAAGTAGGTTGTATCAATGCATAGAGCAACTTGATAGATACGCTGGGCATATTCCGGAATGTATGTACGTCCGAAATTCAAAAATGCCCAGTAAGGATTGTAGCTTTTTCAGCGTTGTGGGAGCGCGCAAAAGTGCGCATTTCTCCAAGAAGTGAGGAGCAAAGCCTCTACCTTCATTGTTGAGCTCGTAGCCCAGGAACAACACTGTGTACTCTGCAATATGTGATTTCGCAAAGTTGAATTTATAGCCAAAGTCCGCAAAACGGCAAATGATGCGGTCAACATGGCACAGATGCGGCCATAATTCGTCGTCTGTGAGATAAATGTCATCCACATATGAACATGCATCTGCGTCGAGCCTCTCAAGTAGAGAGACTATTCGGGCAGCAAAAAAGCCTGGACTGTTCTTGTAGCCCATGGCCAAACGAAGAAATTGGTGTTGTTTGCCGCCACAGGTAAAACTCATCCACTGACTACTACGGGGGGACAAGTTATGGGCAAAGAAGTCATTGGAAATGTCAAGCGTGGTTTTGAACCTTTTACACACAAGACTATCCACAAGAGCAGAGCTGTGAGTATTCTGCACCGCACACTTACAACAATGTGAGTTTAAGTGGTGGTAATCCAATACCAAACGGTACAAGCCATCTGGCTTGGTCACAGTAAAAAGTGGCTTATTAATCGGAGACACATGCATTTCAATTACACCTTGATATTCCAATTGTTCAAGGATTTCGGCCACAGAGGCTTTCGCCTCACGCCGCATGGGGTATTGGGGTTGTGGCATGAACCACAAAGGGATCTCATGTCAAGGGGAAAATTTGTCCCATCCACAGTGAGTACGGTACAACGGCAGCGCAAGCGCCTTAGCCCAATATTCTGCGAATTGCAGTGCCTGCTCCTTCAGCACAGTGTGAGCGAAAGCGGGGAGGATCATCTCCTCCCCTTGTGGAGCGGCCAAGACATAAGGTGGGGGCCAATCGACCTACGCCAACAAAATATCATAAGTAGTTGTTAGATTTTCCCCAAAAAAAACTTTTATGGTACGTTCTATGTCACCATCAATTACAAGGACAATTTCATAAAGTCTTTCAGGGGGAGCCACTCTAGTGTCAGCTGTTTCCACTACAACGAAGATGTCAGTCTTTGTCACCTTCAGTAGTGGACGCAGTGCCACTCGAACAATGGTAATCTCCACCGCGCTATCCAGCAGGGTCAGAGCCCAAATCAGATTCCGAAACTGCGTTCTGACTATCTGTGGCAAATCTCGCTGTTACAGCAGCAACTTTCTTCTTTTGAAACTGGGGTGACTCATCCTGCTTGCCTTTTCCGTCAGCCTTACGAGGCTGCTCACCGCTCTGTTGGGCACCGTGACCTCTGCTGCCGCCTCCTCTACCAGTGGCTGTTACCGATGTTTCCTGCAAAGAGCGAGGAGAACGTTGTTCAGGAACCTGAAACCTATCAGGCAACTTAATAGTACTGCGGTCGCGCAAATCATATTTACGCTCAACAGGGGCAGGTGTAGGTGAGCGGGACGGGAACCCTGTATCTGCTGCTGCTGCTGTCCCTGTTTTTTGTTCTTACTCCAATTATGTTTCTGAACCTTTGGGCGGTCATCCTTATCAGACGACCCTTGCTGAGTTTGCTGTTGCTTTTCTTTTTTCACAAAAGGCTTAACACCTAAACTATTACGGCCCACGTTCTTATAAGCCTCCATAATAATTTTCGGCAACTGACGGGGTTTGTCGGCGTCGGGGACTTCGCTCAGAGCATTAGAGACTTGGAAACTTACCCAAGTTGTACACTCAGTTACGTCAGGCATAAGTCTTTCTGCAAACTCACAGTGAGAATTCTGTGTTTCTCAACAGGACTAGTATTTGGGAACACTGCTTCCAGTTGGTCAAATTTCTTGGTAAGCCAAAAAGGCATTTCTTCCTTATCCTGGGGACGCTTGACCATGACCGCATTAACCATGACGTGACTAAGTTTGAGTTCGCCACCGCCAACTGGATGTGCCGCACCACCCGGGGCACCACCTAGGAGGTTGCAAGTAATGTAGTGAACCAGACCCCTAATAACTGCTATCGAAGAGGCATATAGGGGTCGCAGTTGCTGGGCTGTCATAACACCCGCCTGAGGATGCGGTGTGTAAGCAGCCAACACAGGCCAAGTAGCGCCTGGAATGGACAAGGGTCCTTGTCTGACCGCTGTAAAAACGTGTGGGAGGGCGCCAATAGACCAAACGGCATGCTGCCAAACAGAAATCGGAATTTCTACTGTCCGATATGGAGCATACACTGCAGGAGCATCAGCGGGGATGTACGTGTAAAAAAAAACAACAGAATTAGCATCCACCGCGGGAAATGTGACCCATGAGTAATACAACTCAAACGGGTACACCACGTCAGCAGACACTACAAAAACCACCGCCTGTCCCTCTAGAGAAACGAGGTTTTCCTGCAAATGATTACGTACAGCTGCACGACTGTGTGCCAGGATATCAACCACAGCCCTATTGAAACAGTAATAGAGAAGTACAATACAATACTATAACGCACAACTGGGTAGTAATTCAAAGAGGAAACCTTTGAGAAGTATCAAGCTTGAAACAACCTATGCAAATATAGGTAAGTTTTTTATCCGTCACTGCCGTCAACCGGAAACGATAGTGAGAGGGTCGTAGACTGATATAAGCACTACTCAAGTGTCTCACAATAAGACCACACTCGTTGGCGGCGCCATGTTACAGACTTTCTGCAAAGAGACTTAGGACCTCCGTGAATTAGGGTTTGCCAAAACTCACCTTAATACCCAAAATCCCCTACCAGACTAGCAATCAGTGTCACATTAGCTCTTCGTCCTATAGCAAAGAAACCAATGATTAGACAACCTAGAACATGCGACTTAGAATCACGTCAGGAATGGTGGGAAGTGAGAACACTCTTTTGTTATACGTTCATACCAGTCCACAACAGGAGGAAATTGGAGACACGGTAAGGTTAAAATGTTTATTTTAACTACGTGATCTCAAGCGCAGTATTTTAATCAACATAAGCATACACATGATTAAGAATAATACGGTCAGCATGGTTAAATTTCCATAAAATACAAAAGGAGGAATCATATTACAATGATAGTGCAAACAAGTGATAAAAGCGCCTATTTGAAGCACCCTCCCTATCTAGGAACTATGTATTATAAAACTATAGAAGGTCTCTTGAGCTTTCTTAGGGGGACCCCATTTACCTGTCCACTCAGTAAGTGTAAATTACATCAGGATCGGTTAGTCTCTCTGTATGCTTGGAATCTTCCAAGTGTGTTCAATTCTGGCAAGTGTGCTATGATAAAGGCGCCAGAATTCTACTCGGCTTGCAACTGCCAAATTGTTGTGTCTAGAATGTGTTACACGGACACGCCAATAAACAGGCTCGCACGTTATGATAACCTTAGCGGCTCAGCACTCACTGTACAGACTGAGGGCATGATGTATGTCTAGAGAGGTCGAAAAACAAACCTTTTCTCACGTATAGACCTTCGTGAAAGCTAACTCTGCAAAAACAGCTCAGCAGTGTTGTATGCAAAAAAGCAGCAAAAGGGAAAATGGCGTTTACACTCCTAATACGCCATGCTAACTTAACATGCACGCAGAAAGAGGCCCATAAACCACACTACAATCCAAGGGTGGATCGGAGATGTGAAGAACCTGAAAACAGAGGGGACAGAGTCTGGGTCACTAGCCAGCGACCAGAATGGTGACAGGAAGATGCCAGCCGATGTCGGGTGTTTTCAGGTGAAAGAGGTGAAGCTTGACTCTTCAGCCACGAGGACCAGGAGGCGTCGACGATGACCAGGAGCTGGATTCGAACTGTCCCTTGAAGGATTTCGAGCGCTGCAGCATTGGAATCCGGATTGTACCCAACAAGCCTTGGCAACAGCAACCCACGCAAGATGACAAGATTGGCTTCGGTGCAGACCAGCAAGGTCTGGGGGACTCCTCCTTTGGAGGGGAGTCAGAGCACATCTGGAGCAAGCAGGCAAGCTCAAGAAACAAAGTATTGTCCTTCGTGGGGGCCCACTAGCCAATGGACTAGGAACCGCGAAGGAGCCTCGAGCTGCGGTGAAGAAAGGGGACTCACGGGTCACTCGTGGTGTGCTGGCCTCTGTACTTCGGTGCAAAAGGTGCTTGGGGCAGGGGCTTCAAATACCCCAATACACAACTTTGGGAAACTTCGGGAAGTGAGTGCAATCGCAAATATGCAGGATTTCCAGGAGTTCCGGTCCCACCTCTCTTGTGTCAGCTTCAGAGATGTCTGTAAGTCCATGTCCTGTGTCACAGATTCTTTGGGATCCGGCGGGAGCCTCGAAAATGGACACCAGCAAAGATGCTTCTTTGGTGCCTGTTTGAACAGGGGGGTCACTCCTTGACCACAAGGGAAATTCTTCAGTCTTTCATTGGAAATGAAATGTTGAAGGTCCAGGATTTCTTCTTCAGAGTGTCATCCAGGATAATCTAAAGTCCTAGTGACTGGGTTTCTATACTAATACCAAGTTTAGGGGTTGGAATAACTCTAGGGTCCCACCTACGGGAGGACCTCAGAGGGGGTGGTTACACCCCTTCCCCTTTGTCCAGTTTCGCGCCAGAGCTGGAGCTGAGTGCCCCAGCAACCGGTGTGAACTGGGAAATGCATGGAGCACCTTGTGTGCCCCAGGAAGTGTCTGAAAAGCATTCACTGAATGCAACCCACCCTGCCCCAATACACTAAAGCCTGTCTAGGGAAGTGCCAGCACCTCCCTGGACAGGAAACCTATTGTCCAGGCCTCCCCTGGCAGAGGTTCGTCCAGCAGCAGGAGGGCAGACTCGTGTCTGTGGCAGCAGCAGTGTTATATTCTATGTTTCCCATTTAATTGTATTTCCCTTTTGATCCTTTGTGCATTTTTCAATCTATGGCTGGACAAAATTTAAATGAAGCCACATGATTGTTGCTTCCACATCTAAAGCAAACAATATTTTTAGAATCTTTAGAAACTTGTTGAAATGGTTTAGATGGTATTTTTTGACAAAGTTGACTTCATCAATACTTTTACTACTATCGCCCTTCGCATTAACATCCTCAATAGTTTTCCTCCACTTATCTGATTGTTCAAAAGCCTTAGCAGTAGATATGGTGTCATTAAGATTAGGATTTCCTAAAATCCACAATTGTTCTCGCGTTTTTTTGTTCCTCACATTAACTATAATTTGATCTCTTATCATCTCATCGGCTAGGTTACCAAAATTACATGAAATTACCAAAGTCCTGAGAGCAGTTAGAAAATCATCAAAATTTTCATTTTCTCTCTGAGCTCTAGTATAAAATTTATATCTATTAAGGGCAATGCTAGAAGTTGGTTTGAAACGTGTTTCCATGCGCATAAGTGCTTCGTCAAATGTACCATAGTCCCCACTAGCTAATGGTAAAGTTCGAAAAATTGCTTGTCCCACAGAACCTAGACAATGCAACAAAATACTCTTTTTTCTTTCATTACCCATCCTTTCTCCGTCTATTGCTTTTAAATAAATTAAAAACTCTTCTTTCCAACGAGACCAGGGAATGGGAGGACCACGCTTAGCTTGCAAATATTTAGTGGGTGGATCAAATTGCATTTTGTTAGAAAGTAGACAAGGCAATTATATATATATATAAATAAAGTTGTTCAAAATAAGTTTGAAACTTTGAATGTTGTCCAGTGTGCATAAAAATATTCAAAAAGTATTCTTGTGTATCCACAATGAAAAATATAACAGTCGTCTTGTTCTCAATTTGTTCTTTAAATAGTGACAAAGTACCTTAAATGCACAGCTGTGTGCATCAGCGAGGAATCGTAAAATGTCAACAAAATGCTTCTTTAAATCAGCCAATCACTTTAAATGCACAGCTGTGCGCATCAGCGAGGAAACAAATATTCCTTTGTTATGTTTCACCCCTCATTACACCTCCGTGAACGGTAAATGGCTTGTTTATTATTGTGACGTGTTGCTAGGGTGATTCAAAATGGCCGCCGTACTTGTCATCACGTACTTGTCATCACGTACTTGTCATCAGCAAACGTGGAACAGCGTGATGACGAAGGTATCAGTTTCCTTCCTTCGTGACGTCGCTGATCAAGATGTCATGAAGCTCATGCTTGCTTGTGAGCTTGCAACTGAAGTGCGACTTATGAACACAAATCGGAAACGATAACAGTTTTAAGGATTATTTTTTTCAATATGTTTTACCTGGGGTGTTGAACACTTCAGGAACTATATTTGGGGGGCACGTTTTGTTTTGAAAACAGACCACAAACCTTTGACTACTATTTTGACTCCTGGAGGGGGATTGAATGCCACAGCTAGGATTGCTAGGTTAATGTCACGCTTACAAGAATACACCTTTACAGTAGAATATGTCCCTGGTAAAGTAAAAGTTATGGCGGATTGTTTATCACGTCTTCCTTTTGATGAGGGTGAGGTTTCCTGTAAAGAGGAAGTTGTAGCTACATTCTCTGAAGTAATGTCTATTAAGTATTCTACAATTTCTGAAAAATTAAGGAGAAAGTCTATGGAAGAAGATAAGATTTTGCAAGAAATTATAAAATTTGTTAGAATTGGTTGGCCTCCCAGAAAGGATATTTCTGATGAGTTGTTTCCATTTTGGAAAGTTTCTGATGAGATTTTTGTGGAAAGTGATTTTGTTTATAAAGAAGGTAAGTGTATTCCACCTATATCTCTACGTGAGACTATTCTGAATCTGAGTCATGAGAATCATTTAGGTATGTCTTCTATGAAGAGGCTTATTAGATCTTTCTTTTGGAGGCCTGGTTTGGACAGATTTGTGGATAGAATTGTTAGGGAGTGTCCTGAGTGTGTAATCAGTGAGAATTCTCTTAGGTGTAATCCAGCTCAATTTGTCCCTGTTAAGTGGCCTGATCATCCTTGGGAAAAGGTTGGAATAGATATTTCTGGACCTTTTAATTTTTTACCTCGAGATTCAAGATTTGCGATTGCTATGGTAGATTACCACTCTAAAAGGCCGGAAGTAAAAATGGTTCCTCAAGTCACTACCAGTAGTGTTATTATGTTTTTAAAGGAAGTTTTTGCCAGAGAGGGATGTCCAGAGGTTATCGTTTCAGAGAATGGTATTCAACTGAGATCTTATGAAATGAGTGAATTTCTGGGTCTACATAATATTAAACATGTTACCTCTTCACTCTATGATCCACAAGGCAATGGTCAGGTGGAAAGGTACAATAGAAATCTCAAACAAGATATATTGTGGGCAAAAACATTTGAAGTCAAATGTATGGATAAGTTGAGAGAAAAATTGTGGTTGTACCGTATAACTCCCGATAGCACCACTGGAATTTCTCCTTTTCGCTTGTTAAAAGGTAGAGATCCAGTTTCCAAATTGTGTCCTTGGTGGTTTAAAAAGATAGTTAAAAACAAAGTTCCTCATTTAAACATGGATGAAATAGCGAACAGAGTGGAGGAGAAGCAAATGAAATGTAAGAACAATTATGACTTTCGTATGAAAGTTAAAATTCCTGATTTGAAAGTTGGAGATTTTGTTAGAATTCGCAAACCAGGAATTCTTCTTAAACATGAACCTAAATTTAGTAGACCTGTAAAGATTGTGAAGATAAGCAAAAACAGTGTGGTAACCCAAAATGGACAAGTCTGGAATATGAGACGTGTCTCTAAATGTAGGATAAATATTACATGATTATTTAATTCTTCAAAAATTTTGTAAGAGAAGAGATGTGTTATATTCAATGTTTCCCATTTAATTGTATTTCCCTTTTAATCCTTTGTGCATTTTTCAATCTATGGCTCATGCCTTACTGTTGTGTTACATCACTTAGAATGAGACTGTTAAAGCATTCTGCTTGGGAGCTTCTGCTATGAACATCTGTACTGTGCTCTACTAAATAAACACCTATTTTGGATTTATTCTATTTTCCTTTATTGGAATACAACAAGCATCCATTTTGTGATGCTGGGGCTCTGTTTAACTTTAACCGGTTATACCATTGTGTACATGTCTTATTCCTCTAGAAGGGAGGAATACTACCCCGCCGCCAGCACTGGCAGGGGGTAGTATTCAAAATCGTTTGCTACCTTACAAAACATGTTTTGATAAAGCCAAACCAAAGTTAGCATTAACCGCGAGGATTATAATGCACTTAAGAGTATATGGTTTGGCTATATCATAGAACAGCTATAAGGAGATATTTCCGAGAGCTGCAGAGGGGCTCAGCTCATGCTAGGGCACCCTCTCACACAAAACCAAGCACTCTGCCTTCAGGATTGTCAAGGCCTGCCATAGGAGTGACTTATAGGTTAAAATATGTCTATATGTAAAGGTAGATATAGGTTAACTATATCTAAGTACGGGATGCTTACACCACCTTACCCAGGCTGCAAGTACAGACCTGTGGTGCCATTTTGGAAGGCTAACCAGGGGTGGCATAATACATGCCTCTGGGGTACCTATGCCCTGGGTACCTAAGGTACCATATAAAGGGACTCATAAGGGTGACCCAGTAACCAATCTGGTATGTACCTAAAGTACATGGTATCAATTTAGAGAGAGAACAGCTAGGCTGTGGTCCTGATTAGCAGGGCCACAGCCAGTCTAAAGTCCAAAAACCAGTGAAACACAGCAAAACGTGGGGGTAACCATAGGAAGCAGATCCTACTCTCCTACACTGCGGAGCAGGGCGGTGACGATGCAGAAGTGCCTGAGGCACGGATCACACGTGGCAGGACGCCCCCAAGCCCCCATAAGAGAATTGTGGAGTGACGCTTCAAAGGGAAGGAACAACTCCCGTCCACCGGAGCCCTGGTGGAGAACTTTCAAAAGATTGTCCGTAGGAAACGGAGTGGCCGGTTCACCCATGTGCAGAATACCAGCGGCTGTGGAAATGGCCTGAACAAAGGTAACACTATCCTCCGTAGGGTGCCGTGGAGGAGAAAGTAATTCCTCCTTGGGGTACGGCTGCTGGCTGAGCCGCCCATTCCCATGTCTAGGGGGAAGCGGCCAGCCCCGGAATAGTGGGGGATCCACAGATGAATGGGGAGCCCGAGGAGCCACAGGAGGCATAGAGTCCGGGGAAAAACCATTTGCGAGTCGTGGAAAGAAGGGTTCTAGGATTTAGGCCATGGGGACGGCGAGGAACCCTCCCTGGAAGATGCCGGTGAAAAGAAAACAATACGGTGCCCTGTCTCCGGGGAGGATCACACCAACAGATGGCCGACCTCTGGAGAAGAACAGACTTCAGGGGACAAATCCAGAATCCGATCGGTGTCGATCGGCGCTGGAGTGGATACTCGTGGCGCCGGGTCGACATCTGTCACCACGTGCTCTCCATGAGGATGGGCGAGGTCGACGCCAGAACGGCGAGGGAGCGGCTCCGAAAAGGCGCCGGCTCGGCTTCAGACGGGGAAAGCACCCCATGTCCCTGTCTCCACCCGCGACTCCACTGGAGCTGGGGAGGAAGGCTCTCGGTACCGAAACAGTGCCGGCTCGACCTCTGGTGAGGTAGCCGCCTGTTCAAAGGACCAAGGGGGACTCGGGGGCAAGCCCGGAGTCCCGGCTGTCTCCTGCGACGCCATAGGGAGCCCCGTAGGGATTTGCAGTGAGGCAGGGACACCAGGCGCCGAAGAGGGAGCCCCAAAGGGCCGCACCTCGACAAAACCACCCTCCTACGACCTGAAGCTGAAACCTGCGATGCTGGGGCCGGAGGCGTCGGCGACTCCTTGGAAGTCCCCGCGCGAGGCAAAGTATCCGCGGACGTCTCAGGAAGAAGGGCCAAAGAAGCCTGCAGCGCTGCAGTGTAGACTGTCATTTGGGCCCTAGTTACCTCTCTGCTGGGAAATGGCGGGTAGGAAGGTGACAGGAGGGGCGCATGTCCCGGAGGGAGCAGGTGCCCACCGCGAAAGGAGGACAAGGTCTCGGAGATAAACTGAAGGGCCTACCAGCCGGCGAACCACGCCCTTGGGGCCACGGCGAAAGACAATGTCGCAGACGAAACCAGCGGTTCCTTGCTTCCGAGGTAGGGGACGGACGCTGGGAGGACACCAACCTGGACAAGCGCGCCGACAGCAACTTCCGCCGTGACTTAGGCTTAAGGTGCTGGCAGGCGTCACCGAGTTGTGGTGCTCACCCAGGCACCACACATTGGGTGAGGGTCCGTCGCCGACATGGGGCGCGCACAGGAGGTACACGTCTTGAAGCCTGAAGGCATTCGCACATTGTTCCACTTAATGCCAAAGCGTGTTAAAGAATAGAAGGCAAGGACATAATCCGCATCCGCGTTGCATGCGGAAAAGAGAAAATACTGACGTAGGAGCGCCAGGGTGGGACTTATGTATCCTCACTGATGTCACCGATGCGGATGACATCAGGGCGGAGTCAAGTGGTGCCGTCCCCCCCGGCGCGCAGGGATGCTGTGGCAAAAAGTTTTCCGGATCCAGTCTCATTCCTGGGGATAATTCTACATTAAGGAATCTGTGGCTAGTAGTCTCTATCAGATCAACGGGCTGCGGAGACAGCTGAGTCCAGGTGGGCCCCTGGCCGGAGAAGGAACAGAACACGGTGGAGCTCATGCATTGGAAGTGAGGCCTAAATGGAATTTTTTTGTTGTTGCAGATTTATATATCGTGAACTCGTCCCAAAAGTATTGCAGCCTTCCACATGAGCTCCAGTTATGTTACACTAAGGCACTTCTGTGCTGGTGGGGTGGCGTTGACCAAGTGCCAAAATATAACTAGGCAGACACGCTGAGAAAACCTCCACACTAGCCCCCGTCCCAGGCATCAAGGCAGACTTAAGGGCTCAAAGGACCCCTTTCTAAGAAGGAGCTGGGGCACCAGGATTTTTTTTTTTTAAATATACATTTTTATTGAAACATTGCAGGGTCAAATTGTTGTACAATCGACATGGTCAAGCAAATCAAGACATCATTACAATAAGAAAACTTTGCATAAATCAGTCCAGGAGACTAGTCCGGTTCATGACCAGTTCTACCGTAGGGGATTCACAGAGTTCACCTCGGTAAATGTTCCAGTGGCCCCATTTCTTGTCCCGCTTCGCAGGGCAGTCACGCAGTTTGTAGACAGTTTTTTCGGCCAGCATGCATCTGTCTAGTTCGGCCATCCAACCCACCACCAGAGGTCTCTCAGCCGCACCCCACTTCATAGCACGCTTCGCAATTAAGAAACTCAAAGCAGCCCATTGTAACTCTAGCTCGTTCAGGTCTGTAGGACCCCAGACGTTAAGGATGATTTCCCTTGGCGACAGGGAAATGGGTTTCCCCAGTGAGTCCCTCATTCGTCGGACAACCATCCCCCAAAAGCGCTGTATTTCTGGACAGTCCCATAGTATATGGTAGAAGGTGCCAGTTTGACCACAACCCCTTAGGCATCTATCGTCCACCCTCCTCCCGATCGTGGCCAACAGAGTTGCAGGCATATAGGTTCTATGAAGGATCTTCAGTTGGATCAAACGGAGGCGGTGATTAATCGCCACCTCTCGGGGGGACATCAAGGCCGCTCGCCACTCATCTTCTTCCAGGTCGCCTAGGTCTGTTTGCCACTTAGCTCGTAGGAGTAGAAACGTATTTGGGAGGTTATTACAGAGCTTGCGGTATGTGGAGGAGATGGCCTTTGTCGGGAGGGGTTCAGAGAGTAACCTATCCTCCAGGGGGGAGGACTCAGGCAGGGAGGAAAGGTCAGGGACAGTGGAGAGGAGGGCGTGTTTGATCTGAAGGTAACAAAGGGCCTCAGTTTGTGCGAGTGCGTGTTTGGTTTGTAATTCCGCAAAGGTTAAGAGTTTACCCTTGTGTATCAGGTCTCCTATCCTTGAGATGCCTATTGCGTCCCATTTGTCAAAACCTAGCTGGAAGCAGAGGGAACCAATTTGTTGTGATGACCACAATGGGGTGGCTTTAGTGAGTCGGTTCGACCATCCCAGGCGGGCCGTGGCTTGATGCCAAATTGTGGCTGTGTGCGCCATGGAGCCAATGTATCTTTTTTTTTGGGCTTACTGTAAAGGGCCCCAAAGTATCCGTCCTGCCCGGTCTGGTACCTGTCAAGGTGGAAGGCTGGGTCATTGGGTGAGCCGTGTATCCAGTGGTTGGTAGCCACCAGTTGCGATGACCAGTAATAAAGGCGCAAGTTGGGGAGTGCGATGCCCCCGTCGTACCAGCTCATTGTCAACCTTTGTAGGGCAATGCGGGCAGCTCCTCCGTCCCACAGGAGAAGGCGGAGATCGCTCTCCACCGATCTGAAGTAGGAGTCGGGAATCGGAAAGGGACAGTTTTGGAGGGCATAGAGGAAGCGCTGGAGTGCTAACATATTAAATAAGGCCGCTCTACCAGCGAGGGAAAGTGGAAGGGATAGCCAGTGTGTTACGTTGGTGTGTAGTCTACGCAATGGGGCGAGCAGATTCCGGTCACGAAAGAGGGCGGGATCCGGAGTGACGAAAATGCCTAAATACTTGAAGCCCTCTCGAGCCACCGGTATATAGAATCCGCAAGGCAGCAAGGGGGGGGGGTCCGTGCAACATATATAGAGCCGATTTAGCCCAATTCATCGAGTAACCGGAGTATTTCCCGAAGTTAGTCAAGACGTGGAACAGGCTATTTATAGAAGATTTTGGGGAAGCCACGTAAATTAGGATGTCGTCCGCATATAGGGAGATCTTGTCGGTCAGCTCGTCATTCCAGCGGAGGCCTATGATGGAAGCGTCAGTGCGGATCGATTGGGCAAGAGGCTACAGGGTCAGGGCGAATAACAGTGGCGACAGGGGGCATCCCTGACGGGTCCCCCTGTGGAGTGCAAAGCATCTGGACGTATGGTTATTGACCCGTACTTGGCCCAGGAGGTCCGTATATAAGAGGCGGACCCACTGGATGAATTTGGGCCCGAAGCCAAATCCAAGAAGGACCTCAAATAGATAGGACCAGGGGCACCAGGATTTTAATTGATAATCCTTTAATAGGGGTCTACATTGATTGGTATGTTGGAAAAAAATCCTTTAAGCAGCTAAAATCATTTAATCACCACATCTGCAACAAAGGAAGTACAAACAAGTTTATTGCATATGCTCAGCCTAAAATAGCTGGGAGAGCGACCATACAATGAGAGAAGTACAAGTCAGTCTCAAATTACACATGTTCTGATTCTAGTCTTATAATACTAATTTTGTCAAACATCCATAACTTCAATACAGTGTTAATAGAAAGCGCTTCCTGCTTTTCCATTATGCCCCACCCAAATTGCACACATTTCCTTAAAGCGCATCTTTTTCCTGTGTTCGTGACTTCTAGAAGTCACGCTACATTTACAGACTACAATTGGAACATTCTCTGCTGCTCCAAATTTCCTGTAACACTTAAGTCAGACAGCATTTAGACCTTTCTTTGAAAGCAGGCTGTAGGTTATCAGATAAAATGTGCTACTTAAACATGCACTTTTAACCACACATTTAAACCGCCTTATACAAAATGTCTTTCTTTACATGATATTTCACAGCTTGTGGGCAAGTGACAAGTAAAACCGAATAATGAACAGAATGATTAGGGCCTAAATCTAAATTAGGGTTTTGATACCTTTCATTTCCCTATCTAGTCGATTCTTTGACTACTTCTTCACTACCCTGCACTCATCGCTCCAGCCTAACCATAAAGCAATCTCAGAAGGCTCCACCATCTTCTTGTGAGCTACTAATGACAGAAATTTGGAATAAGAGCAAGATTATCTGTGTGCTCCACACTATTTAGCATCCCCATGGTGACAATTTGATCTTCATAGAGCAAATCATGGAGCTCATTAGCTCAACCATACCATATCTTCCTTGGAGACTTTAGCCTCCATTGGAATGACACAAATGATCCCTTAGTCAGCTCCTTTGAGAATTTCCTCTCCGATCTCAACTTCTCTCAGTTCTGTAAGGGAGCCACACAGAACAAAGGCGCCAACCTTGACCTCATTATTGCTAGTGACAATCTCATTCAAATGAAGGACACACTAGCTTGTAACTGGTTGGATCATAATCAAATTGCCTTGCACATACTGAAAAAGACCACTAGCAGAAAGGGACAACCTCTTAAAGCGAAACAATGGTCTCGCAACATGAGATACGTCAACATTAATGTTCTTACTTCCATCGCCAAAAATAGACTTCAGCCTCCCCCTAACATGAGTAACCTAGATGATCTTTCTAATTTAAAAGAATTCCTTTCAAACAATCTAAACCTTAGTTTGATGGTTCCCTAAATGACGAACGCTGCAAACTTAGGCTTTTAGAGCGGTCCTGGAGAAGCGAGCCGTCCACCTACAGCCTCTATCAGCTAAGGAAAATGAGAAGCGCTTACAATACAAAAATCTGCATAGCTAAAACTGACTATTTAAGGGCGCTACTGGACGGCGCCAAAAACAGACCCAAGATGCTATTTGAAATCTTAAAACAACAAGCAAACCACACTTCCAACCCAAACTCCGAGCCTCCACTTCTTAGCGGGGAGGACTTTATAGTGCACTTAGCTGAAAAAACTAAGAAAATTTAACTGGAGCTCCAACCTGTCTCTCCCTTGGCGCCACCTCTAAACCCTCACCACATCTCCAGAGGAGCTAGTGGTTCCTTCGGCAGTCTCCTTTTTCCTCGGCTGTTCTCCCTAAAACGCTGCCTCTTGGAATTCCTTTATCCTGCCAGATTACACAGAATTATTCCACGAGATGGCAACTCTAAAACCGGCCAATCACTTCAATGATCCACTTCCTGCTAAATTTTGTAAAGACCTCAACTTGGCCATTCTACATCTTTGGTCGCTAATTATTCATGAATCTCTACTGCAGAGGAACATCCCTGATCGCCTCAAAATCGGGCCAGTCACTCACATCCCTAAGAAGCTTAACTAGGAGTTATCTGTCCACAACAACTTCATACCGATCACAAAGATCATAACGTTAGCCAAACTTCTTGAGAAATGCATCCACAAGCAGCTCTGCAACCATATAGAGAAATTTCAATTACTGGACCTCTATCAATCCGGTTTCAGAGCAGGGCATAATACTGAAACAGCACTAAATCACATTGTGGATGAAGCTCTGAAATCCCTTGATCATAATGTCCCTTGTCTTCTTATCCTTCTGGACCGACCTTCAAACATGAAACCTTGATTAATTTTCTACAGCTTAGGATGGGTTTAGAGGGACCGTTCCTAAAGTGGTTTACCTCTTTCTTACACAGCCGCACTCAAAGGATTAAACTCAACCAGGCCCTTGCTTCCAGTACCCAGGTCAGGATTGGAGTTCCATAATGATCCGCACTCTCGCCCACGCTCTTCAACCTTTTTTTGGAGCCACACACTGTCATTCCAAACCAGTCTAACATTCATAACCACATGTATGCTGATGACACGCAACTTTACTTGAAGTTCTCCTCTCTAGATGACATTAAAACTTTAAATGAAGCTCTTTCGCAAGCTCAACAATGGTTTGCCCAGAACAATCTTTTATTGAATACCCTCAAAACTGAATTCTTGCTGATTGCCCCCCACAATCACTCTGAACCTACCCTGGATTGGCTAAAGCAACTCACAGCCCTTAACTGCACCCCTCATGTGGTTGATTCCGCTAAATTGTTAGGCATTACCTTGGACAAATTACTTAATATGCAAGTTCACATCAGTGCCACTATTAGGGGTACCAACTTTCATCTTAACACTCTCAAGAAAATCAAACCTTTCCTTCTGAACGATGGCATACAACCTGCAGTACAATCCCTGGTGATCTCGCGTCTTGAATAGGGGCTGGTGACCCTGGCAGGGCTGCCTAAAGCGAGCCTGGCCCCCGCAGAGCCACTCTCAACGCATCGGCCAGGCTCATCACAGGCCCCAAAAAATACGATCACATTACACCTGACCTTGTGCAGCTTAACTGACTGTCAATAGAAGCGAGGATTTGTTTTAAAATAGCTTGCTTCACACATAAAGCCTAGCATTATAACACTCCGGCCTATCTGGTGAACAAGCTTGTTTTTTCTGGCTCAAGTTGGAACTTAAGAAGTGCGTCCACACTTCTCTTGAAACCTCCCAAACTTAAGAAGATATGTATGTACTAACGTGCTTCCTCCGGCCTTGCACCTAGAATTTGGAATGCTCTTCCTACTAAGATTAGAGCCAATCCTTCCATTGCCTATTTCAAGAAACAGGCCAAACTGATTTTCCTGAATGATCATTAACTGCATCATCGTGTTCTATTTTGCATGTCCCCTTGTTGACAGACCTGACATTTTTCCCAACTTAGCGTTCTCCATTCATTTAATGTTTGGTGGTTAATTGCTATTCTACCCGAGGGTCCTCACCCTACAGTTTTGCCAATTGTTTTACTATGTTGTATCAAGTGCACTTTTGCTTGTTTTGCTGAATGTTACAGGAAATATTTTACACCCTAGGAGAAATGGATCTAGTGTGGCCCACTGCCAGGTCCCTGATCTTGATTGTGTACTCCTTGTGGTGTCACTCTGCTGACCGATATTGTACAGAGCCTATTCATGCTTTTGCCTTGTGTACAGCGCTCTGATACCCACAAGGGTCATGTTCGCGCTTTATAAAACTTTCAAAATAAATAAATACCCAGGTACATTTCTCCCAATTCTGTATATTGCATCTCTTTATTTCTTATTATAGGAAACATACCCCCCACTTTAGCTGTAACCCTCTTGCAACATGCTAAGATAATCTGAAATACTTGGCACATCAATAGCAACAGAAGTAATATAGGCAACAAGGCCTTAGACAACCCTGACATCCAGGACGGCAAAGTCAATATGGACTGAGTCAGATTTACTTCATCTTCACCATTTGCTGGTGTGAAAATGCAGTATACATAATTAATCTTTCTACATACCCCTCCTTCGATTTCTGTCATCAAGTCCAAAACATATCTGTTTTCCATGACCATAATCACTGAACGCCGCTCTTCTTTAATGGCATGAAAGCCATCTTCGGTTGCATTGATTGTCTTCATCAATTCCCACTGGGTGATTTGAACCTAGCGAGCAGGCGCTTTTGCTTGAAACATAGGTAATAGACTCCCAAAAAATACTCTTTGGGCACATCCTGCCACACTGAGGTTTTAAAGTACTCAGCATCCTTTTTCTTTTGTGATGATGCAGCAAAATTGATGCTTTACTCATAGAATACAAATGTAAAAAATTTATTTTGCTGGTATTACCATAGATAGGGTATGCAAAGTCACCAGAGAGCACATCCCGCTCCAGTCGGGGGGTGGTTGAGTGTATATTTGAGCACCACACTGCCAGAAAAAATCCATAAGGCTGGAGGTACAGCCCTGCATATCAGCATTGTTAATAGTTGAGCTACAATTAGGATTTTGTCCCACTTTAACAATTCCATTTCCCTGAAAGCAAAGAGACGATTTCATTAGTTTCACAGACAGCTTAGGATGACGTTTATTTCCAGTTTATGTATATCTCTGTATGTTTTCATCCCATACTTGCTGACATGATGCTTTTATATCATCAAATCTAAAATAACTTTTTGTGCCATTCCATAAAGATATGACCCTAAATGAAAACCTAGCTCCACTAAACCATTTAGTATTGGCAATGACTGATGTTCCAATACTTAATACTTGACGGGCTGCCCAATCTGGGGGCAGTGGTTTGGCAGATTAATTATTACAGTTGGATCAGTTCTCTCTAGAATACCTCGTTCCAATACTGCTTCCTCCCAATTTACATAACTATATTTCTGACCTGCGCCCTTTATTCTGGATATCGCTTTCATTATTTCTGTTTTACCAGTCAACACTTGTAAAATTTCAGGGGTTGTATCAAATCTAGTTATATTAACTCGGGCAGTCATTGGACTAACATGAGTTGGCTGTAACTGTGTTTTTATCCTACACAAGAAAAGGTGCAATAAGCTCTTTGTTATATCATCAGGCTCTTCTTTAGGATACACGAAGTGTGGTGTTTCTATGGTATGGGGAATAAGAGAACATACATAACAACTATCATTTTGTGTATTGGTACCTATATCATACATGCTTTTGTACCACAAATGATAAAGTAAAGAATCATACAAAAGGATGAATATCTGTTTCATTGAAAACAGCTTTGCGAAAGCGTAATATTTGTTCCCTATTTTGCATTTATATAACACATAATACAATTGCGAATTATCAGAGTAATAATCATAACCACTAAACTCATTATTATTGTTGCAGGGATTCTGCTCCTACACAGAACTGTGCATAGAGACTTGGAACCTCAGTGAATTAGGATATACCAAAACTCACCTTAGTATCCAAAATCCCCTATCAGACTAGCAATCAGTGTCTCATTGGTTCTTCCATACCCCCAATGATTAGTCAACCCAGAACATGAACTTAGAACACCTCAGGTAACGTGGAACACATGAACACTCTTTCGTTATACTACCAAAACGAGGAGTAAATGAAGACACGTGCAAGTTTGAAATATTTATTTCTAGTACCGTGTTCTCAAGCGCAGTATCTTAGCTAATACAAGCAAACATATTATAAGCAACAAGGTTATCAGCATAATTACTATTCCATAAAATACAAAGGGAGAACGCATGTTAAAATGCTAAAGGGAAGAAGGCTAATTGGCACCTCTGTCTTACCCTCCCTTGCTAGTATATTATATTATATCTACAGAAGGTCTCTTTGGGTTTACAAGGGCGGCCGTATACCTCTGGACCTCTGGTCCTAGTGGAAAGGGATCACATCATTTTCTACACCAGTTCTCAGCATGCGAATGTTCTCCAAACTGTGTGTGCATGCTCTGCGCATTGCATTATTAAACGCGCCAAAATCAGAGGTGGCCACAGCTGCATATGTGTTATGTCTAGGACGTGCACTGATCAGACCGAACAACAACCACTGTGTTGAAATAACCTTGAAGGCCTCAGCACTCACTGTTCAGACATAGCTTACCAAGCAGGGCTGAGACTATAGGAAAGCATATTCTCGTGTGAAGCAAAACATTCTGCTAGAATCTAAACATTTATAATATTGTGGGCCGTGTGCAGAAGCAGCAGAGAGGAAAAATAGTGTTTACACTTCTAATAAGCTCATGCTAACTTAAAAGAGTGTAAAGGCAAAGCCCATCTCCATGACATTATACTATGAAAAATTTCATTCAACTGACTCTTCATTGTGTCATTAATTCTTGGACCATTGCCTCCTTCCCTCTCTGCGGGGAGTGAGGCCAAAAATGGAATAAGGTCTGTTATGTGCACCCAGTTCTACATCTCCACCACTTTTACTGCTGTTGGACCTGCTCTGTGTTCCTTGGTAAGGGGCCTAGAAATTTGGGGTCTTTCCATGTTCTCACAAAGTTGCAGACGAAGACTCAGGAACCGATGCTGATGGCTATAGACAAGGGCAGGGATGGTACAGTACTATCTGCCTGTTGCTGCTCAACCAGTTTAGAATAAACCTGTACATCTTTTGTTAAGGCAGACATGTATGAATTAATTTCTTGCCAAACACTTTCTGGTGCAGACTTAGTATCAGAACGAATCATTTGATTTTGTTTAAAGGAAAAATTAGAATGCCTATCTGTTACTACTTGGTGAGGGGTCAAATGATGATCCTTTGAATGGACATTTCTCAATGCATACAGAGCAAGGGGAAGGCAGAAAAGCCAATTCTTTTTCAGTGCCTCACAAATTTTTGACACTGACTCAATAAGTCATTCATCCTTTCAACAATTCCATTACTCTCTAGGTGGTAAACTGATGTTCCACTCCTAATAGTTTAGTCATTTGCTGAAATACTGTGTTAGGGTAAAAAGTGTTTGTCATTATCGCTGCGAATTGCTGCTGGAACCCCCCACCTCGGTAGGACCTCTTTCACCAGGAATTTGGCTGCCTGGTCAGCATCACACCTGGAGCAGGGTCCTGCTTCAATTCATAGTGAAAATGGATACACCACTACTAACCAGTACCTTTATCCGTTACATTTTTGTATCATATCTACAAAGTCTATGTGTAACTCTATGAAAGGACCAATTCGTCTTGGAATGGAGGATGAAGGCATTTTTGGTGACCTCCTATTAGAGTACTGATAACACATATGACATGAATAGGCTTTCCTGTTTTCAGTTTCTATTTTTGGTAAATTCTGGTGGGGTTTTTTCAGTGTTTTCAATATCTTAAAAAAACAGTTGTTATCAGTGGTTACACATTTTCACGCCACTAAAAACAACAGAAAAAGTGTTTTTCCGGTGTTTATGGAACGTTTTGCTTTTATCATTGCTTGCTTCCTGCACTGAAAGAACATGGTATATAGACAGTGTACGTATAGTGTATATGAGGTCCAAAGAGATTTTTGCAAATTAATCTTATTGTAGTACACCATACAATACTTCTTCAGTGAGTCTTTGGTCATGTGCGCTGGCGCTTTCCTTCCCATGTAAACTTCTGTGGAAAGGCCCTCTCAGCATTCATAGCCCCTTGGGCTGAGAACCGTCAGCTAAGGGGCACAGTTGGGATGACTCTTTCTTTGATGCCACATAAAGCAAGAAATTATAAATATTTGCGTTTTAGTTCCTGGGCATAAGAAAACAGTGCACCAGAATGGATTAAAAAGTCAATAGCATCCCTCATTAACTCTGAAGATTGTAAAGATGCTTTCAGCATACCATCTAACAGGTGGGAAGGATCTCCTACAGGGAATCACTTCAGCTCGAATATCAATTTTGACAGGTCATCACACAAATTTTTTATATATATGTAGCGGATTCACTACAAATACAAACAATACCACTCCAATCTTTGTTGAATTTGGAAAGAACCTTTTTTGCAGAGCATAACAAGTGACACTGCGTTCCATGTTTTCCAAAAGTCTGGTGTCACGTTTTCACCACTATCCCAGATGCTTGGTGATATATATACTTGTTACTATACCTTGCATTTAATGTTTAAAGCCTGAGGTGTTGGCAATTCACCTACTATCAATACTGATCCACTAGAAACTATGGCCTGATGTATTAAGGGTTTTTACCCATTCTCTGTGGGTAAATGTGATGACCCATTAGGAAAGATTTTTATGAAACTAGCTATTTTACCTATCAGTGAAAGAATCAAATGCAGCCAAAATATCAAATGTGAGTTTGATATGTCCTGATTCTCCACAGTTTATAAAATAATTAAACTAAACCTAATACCTGAAACTAAACCCTGCATCTTTAGAACAAAGGCCATAAAACTGAAAACAGTAAAAGGAAGAAGAAACAATATTTTAGTGGCATCCCTAAAGAACAGAACTCAAGCAGAATAATTTTAGCCAGTCTTTCTTACTGCTAGCTTGTATAACAAAGTTACATTTTATTGACCCCTTCAGTAAGAACAAAATGACTCTCACTTTCCTTTTCCTTTCTTTGAATGGCATTTAGTTTGTGGTTGTGCAGGTGTTTTTTCAGTGTTTATATGTTTTCACCGGTGAGGGCTATTTTTCTTTCAGTGGGGTTTTATCAGTTATTATAGGTTTAAACCTAAAACCCCACAGCCTAGACATGAAGCTAGGAATACATAAACTATTGGTCCTAGATTAGGGATAAACCAGCTTTTATTACACCCATTCCGACACAGAAATAAAGTGTGACAATACAAAATCTACGTAGCACAACTGGGTAGTAATTCAAACGAAAACCGTTTTCAAGCTTGAATAAACCTATAGACCTATATAACTATAGGTAGGTTTGTCCAACACTACTATTAACCTGAAACAATAGTAAAGGGGTTAAGGACTGATAGAAGCACTACACAAGTAATAAGACCACCAACGGTTGGGCGCCATGTCGCAGGGATTCTGCTCCTACACAGAACTGTGCATAGAGACTTGGAATCTCAGTGAATTAGGGTGTACCAAAACTCACTTTAGTATCCAAATTCCCCTACCAGAATAGCAATCAGTGTCTCATTGGTTCTTCCATACCCCCAATGATTAGACAACCCAGAACATGGAATTAGAACACCTCAGGTAACGTGAAACACATGAACACTCTTTCGTTATACTATCATACCAGTCCAAAACGAGGAGTAAATAAAAACACGTGCAAGTTTGAAATATTTATTTTTAGTGCCGTGTTCACAAGCGCAGTATCTTAGCTAATACAAGCAAACATATTATAAGCAACAAGGTTATCAGCATAATTACTATTCCATAAAATACAAAGGGAGAAAGCATGTTAAAATGCTAAAGGCACCTAAATGGCACCTCAGTCTTACCCTCCCTTGCTCGTATATTATATCTACAGAAGGTCTCTGTGGGTTTACAAGGGCGGCCCCATACCTCAGGTCCTAGTAGAAAGGGATCACATCATTTTCTACACCAGCTCTCAGCATACAAATGTTCTCCAAACTGTGTGTGCATGCTCTGCACAGTGCATTATTAAACGTGCCAAAATCAGAGGTGGCCACAGCTGCATATGTGTTATGTCTAGGACGTGCACTGATCAGACCGAACAACAACCACTGTGTTGAAATATTCTTGAAGGCCTCGGCACTCACTGTTCAGACATAGCTTACCAAGCAGGGCTGATACTATAGGAAAACATATTATTCTCGTGTGAAGCAAAATATTCTGCTAGACTCTAAATATTTATAATATTGTAGGCCGTGTGCAGAAGCAGCAGAGAGGAAAAATGGCGTTTAAACTTCTAATAAGCTCATGCTAACTTTTTTTATTTTATTTATTTTTATTTATTTTAAACAATTTTTATTGGCTTTTTCAGTGTAACAGTACACGTAGAATTCGTTTTCTCACATGCAAACAATACATATTGGCATCTTCATTGTAGACAATTAATACTACATTTGGTGATCTGTGAACGTCGACATTCATAACCCCATATACACTTTAATATTAGCCACGCGGGCCTCCCTGTGTATCTCTACCTGGGTGTAGCTTTGTATGGCTTGTGTTCGTAAGACAGTTTGACAACCAGCCGGTGTGTCAAAGAAGATGTTTTTGTAGTCTAATGCCTTTGTTGGCACCACTTGGGCCCCCATAGCCGTTACAATTGTATTCCGCCCTGGCTTCCGCCCTACGGACTTGTGTTCAGTGCAGACACCTCCTGTGGTGGTTCACATGGGTTTCCTCTGTATTCATTCCATTTGCCCCAAATAGTGGACCATTTTTTGGGATACCCCCTATGTATAAATACCGCCTTTTCTGCCACCATCGCCGTATCCATGTCTTCCCCCCAGTGTGTTCTTGAGGGTATGGTATCGGATCCCCATTTTTTTAGATATGTTCCTCTTTGCCAGCGTCATGCCTAGTGTTGCCCAGGTCTGCAGCCCCCGGTTGAGATCCGTGGGCGGCCAAATATTTAATAGACCACACCGTGGGTCAAGTTGTATTTCTACCCCGCCTGCTCTTGAAAGTTCAGACAGCACCCCTGACCAGTATGTTTTTATCCTGGGGCAGTCCCATAGTATATGGAAGTATGTTCCCGGGAGTCCACAGCCCCTCGGGCACCCAGGTTCCGGGACGTGACCTAATTTATGTAGTAGCGTGCGGGAGTAATAGATTCGGTGTAGTATCTTCAGTTGTATGAGCTTTAGCCGAGATGGTATGGAGGCGTCTCTTGCCGAAGCAAGTGCGTATAGCCAGTCTTCGTCGTCTATGTCCCCTAGTTCCACCTCCCACTTGCTACGGAGAACCACTGTGGGGTCAGGCAGATTATTTATCAACTTACGGTACGTCAGTGGAATTGCTTTCTTTTCAAGATGGTCAGTGAGGAGTCTATCCTCTAGTGGGGAGGATTCAGCCAGGGTTGTTCCCGGTGGGATGGCACCTGTCAGGGCATGTCGAATTTGTGTGTAGCGGTACCGCTCGGTACTTGCCATTCCATATTTTTCTTGTAGGGCTTCAAATGAGATGATCTCGCCCCTACTCCACAGGTCCCCTATCTTTGAGATACCTATGAAGTCCCACTGCCGGAAGCCCTTAGTGTTAGCCAAGGTACCAAGGCGGCGCTTGTCCCAGAGTGGGGTGGCCAGTGTAAGCACTCCCTCCCAGCCCAAAGCTCTCTGCGCTGTGTGCCAGATTTTAACTGTGTGAGCCGTAGGGCCTGTGAGCATGTGCCGTCATTTGTTAGTGTACAGGGCCTTCATCAGCTGGTCTGTGGGGAGTAGCGTCCTGTCCAGGCAGTAAGCTGGGTCATGGTGAGGGGTATGTAACCATTGGATGACTACCGTTAGTTGTGCAGCCCAGTAGTATAATTTAACACTTTGGCAGCGCAATTCCCCCATCGTACCAGCTACGGATTAATTTGGAGTTCGCTATACGAGCCGGTTTGCCGTCCCACAATAGGGAGGAGATTTCTGCGTCTATTGCCTTGAAGTAAGTGATGGGGACCGGGAATGGGGTATTTTGCAATGCATAAAGGAACCGTGGGAGCGAAAGCATTTTAAAGGGAGCTGCTCTTCCCAACAGAGTCAGCGGGAGGGACCGCCAGTGCGTTACATCCGATTTGAGCCTCTGCAAGGGTTTCTGTAGGTTCTCTTCTATAAAGATGGAGGCTTGCGGAGTGACATAGATTCCAAGGTATTTGAAACCTCTGGTTACTGTTTGTAGTGGACAGGCTGGGGGGAAGTATGGGCATTTGACCGTGTAATATATATAGGAGCGATTTTGTCCAATTTATTGTGTATCCTGAGACTTCCCCATACTTCTTGAGGATGTCTAACAGGGCTAGTATGGATGTTGTCAGGGACATAAGGTATATTAATACGTCGTCGGCGTAGAGGGAGATGCGATCTTCCCATCCCGCCTCCCAGGTGATCCTGCGGATCACTGGGTCCGTTCTTATTATCACTGCCAGTGGTTCCAAAATGAGGGCAAACAAAAGAGGGGACAGGGGGCACCCCCGCCGTGTACCGCGACCCAATGTCATCGTTCGTGATGTATAGCCGTTGGCCACCACTTGTGCAAGGGGTGTCGTATATAACAGTTTAATCCAGCCACAGAACTTGGGGCCAAAGCCCATCTTCCTGAGTACTGCAAAAAGGAATGGCCACTCTACCAGGTCGAAAGCCATAGTTGCGTCCAGGGATAGAATGGCTGCTTCTTCACGGAGCTCTGGAATGCGGTGGAGTACCCCATTCAGACGTCTCAGGTTAAGTGATGTGTTTCGCCCGGGCATAAAGCCTGACTGGTCCGGGTGGATTAAAGTTGTGAGGTGTGGCTGAAGCCGTAGTGCCAGCAGTTTCGCCAACACTTTCGCGTCTGCATTTATTAGTGAGATCGGGCGATATGAAGACGTTAGGTCGGGCGGTTTGCCAGGTTTATGAATTGTGATGATGGTGGCCAACCGCTGATCAGCCGTTAATGTACCCTGTGATAGGCAGTCAGTATACATGGGAAGCATATTAGGGATGAGCTGTCGTGCCATAGATTTATATAGTTCCACCGGCAGACCGTTCGGTCCCATTGCTTTGCCTGTGTGTAATGCTGCCAGCGCCTTCCCCAGTTCCTCCGCTGTCAAGTCATTTTCTAGTGCTTGTGCATCGTCCTGTGAGAGAGCGGTGAGTGGTATGTTGTGTAGGAAGTCTAAGCAGTCCTCTTCTGTCACGTTACCCCGTGCAGTGTATATGTGTTCGTAGTAGGCAGCCAATTCTTCCACTATTTGCTGGGGGGAGGTAGTATGTGTACCATCTGGTAACGCTAACTGGGCTATCCATCTGTCTGCTCTTTCCTTCCGTTCAAGCCAGGCCAGCATTTTCCCGGTTTTGTCTCCCAGTTCGTAAATCCTATGTAGAGTATCGGTGTGCCTAGTTTTTGCCCTTTCCTCTGCATATGTCCTATATTCGCTCGATGCTAGGGTGAGCGTGTGCTTCGTGTCATCTGTGGGGTTTGCGGCATGGGCTATTTCTGCTGTCAATACGGCTGATTCTAGCGCTTCCAGTGTCTCCCTTGGATCTTTTTTATGTCTAGTGATGGTGGAGATGGCCTGCCCTCTAATGACCATCTTAAAGGCCTCCCATAGGATTGAGGGAGAGTCTACTGATGAAAGGTTTTCTTCAAAGTAGTGTGTGGTTGCAGTGTCTAGTGTCTTAGCAATTTTGTGATTTTTTAAATAACCCGGGTAAATTGGGTATATTCTTCGACGCCTCGTGGGGTGTGTAGTGTAGGTAATCAGGACTGGTGAGTGGTACGATATTCCTCTTGGTAAATGTTTCATCGCCGTCACCCGTTCAGGTGGTATCGCTAGTGTCAGCACATAGTCTATTCGGGAGAGGCTGTTATGAGCTCCTGAATGAAATGTGTAGTGGTGGTCATTTGGGTGTTTCAGTCTCCACATGTCTACCAGCCCCATTGCGTCCTGAAACTCCCTAAAGAGTTGGTTGGGCCTCGTTGAGGGTCGTGGAGGTTGGCGATCTATCGCCGTGTTGAGTACTGCGTTAAAGTCCCCTCCCATGATCAGGTCCCCCTCCGGGAGCTCAAGTAGGAATTTCCCCAGATCTTGAAAGGCACCTTGATGTAGCGTCGGGGGAATATATACTGATATTATATTATAGGTTCGTCCCTCCCATTGACACGTAACTGCCGCAAAGCGTCCCTGATCATCCGCCCTTGTACGCTTGATTATCAGCGGGGCATTTCTGTTGATTAAAATGCCGACCCCTCAGGAGCCGGTGGAGAAATCTGCATGTATGACCATTTAAAAGCCCCATCGGTTCAGTGCCTTAGTAGCCATGCCTGCCAGGTGCGTTTCTTGTAGGAGGGCCATTGTTGGTGACTTACGTTTTAAATATTGTAGGACCAGTCCCCGTTTAATTTTATGTCCCAGCCCATTCACATTCCAGGAAACGATAGTCAGTGGGGGGGATACCATTTTTCCCTGTGGGGTATCACGTCCTGGCGTAGTGTGCGGTGTGCAGGTGTAATTCTAATGCCGCCGGCCGTGCCCGTGGTGGTGCTGTTAACCAGTCGGTACCTGGTACAGACTTTAAGGCATGCAGAGATCGTCCCCTGGGGTAGGTGTGGTGTATTGGTAGAGCAGTAAGTGTCTAGAAGGGGCTACAGTCGAGGTGATGTATCGAGGTGTGTAAAGAAGAGCCTGAGTGCATGCTGCATGTGTACAAGAAGAAGTTATCCAAGCCAGTAACATAGAACAAAAATAATAAGTCAAACTTGAAATGTGCAAACCCCTGTCCCCCCCTCCCTGCCTCCCTGCCCGGTGGATAAAGAACCCTCCACCGCCCCAACTGAGCAGAGTGCTTAGAGTCCCAACTTATAGGTATAGTTTGTGGGGGGGAGACTTCTGTGTCCGTTGTCGAGCCTCTCTCCCCGTTAATACCATGCAGTGTCAGTCCAGATCAGAATGTCTTACCTGCATGGGCCTGTGTTCCTGCCAACAGGAGCTTACCACGGCTGGCTATCAGCGCCTGAGGATAAATGTTCTCTCATCCACTCGCCAGTCTAGCATCTCTCTCGCCTTGACAGGGAGTGAAGTCAGGTGTCCCAGTCCGACAGGCAGGTGCCTCAATTATGGTGCCAGGAGGAATCTGCTGTTTCTGCCGTGTGTTGCATTCTTGGCTATTCCATCTCATCGGTTACACGTGGGCTTCCATTACCATTGCTGCGTTGTGGGCCACGATTCCTGGGTCCCTTGGCTGGCCTCCATCCCTCCAACCAATCCTGGGCATCTCGTGGTGTCTCAGAAAACCATGTCTTCCCTTCTGATTTGACGCGTAGTTTTGCAGGAAACAGCATAGAGTATTTGAGTTCACGTGCTCTCAGTTCCCTCTTTACGGCTGTGAAGCCCTGTCGTTGTTGAGCCACCGCCGCCGTGAAATCCGGGTAGAAATTAATTTCTGAGTTATCGATTTTTAACGGCGGGCGTGTGCGTGCTGTTTGTAAAATGGCGTCGCAGTCCCTGAAGTTGAAAATTCTTACTAGGATGGGACGGGGCGGTGCCCCTGGCTTGGCCTTTCCTCCGGGCACTCGGTGGGCTCTTTCAACCGAGAAAAAGTTCGATAATCCTCTGGGTTGGAGCTGATTTTGTATGAGGTCCTCAACATAGAGGTCCAGGGCAGTGCCGCCTTCCGATTCTGGTACACCCACCAGACGCACGTTATTGCACCTAGAGCGGCCTTCTTGGTCGTACAGTTTAGATTTCAATGTAGCGATGTCTTCCTCTAAAGCTCCGACGTGTCACCCACGAGCCCGGTGGTTGCCTTCTCCACCTCCACGAGCCGTTCCGACATCTTCGCAAAGTCCGCTCTTATCAATGAGACATCCGTTGATATTGTGCCCATCGATGATTGCATCATCTTCAGCGTGGCCATCACATCCTGTAGGGTGACCTTTTCGGTGTCATTTGGCGTTCCGCTGTGCTGGGGCAGCGTTCGCTGTGGGTCCCCTCTCGCGTTGTCCGACGGATCTTTGTGGTAGACAAATTTGTCCAGTTTGGAGGCCTGTTGACCTCTTGTCCCTCTGCCACTCATTGTGGATAGTGCAGGATATAGTGAGCTGAGCAATAGGTAGGGTCGTGCAGCGACTAAGCAGCAAATTAGCAGAGTCAATGTGGCTCCTTATTGCGAGCGGGGCTGGCTAGTCGCCGTCTGTGTGCCAGTGGGCCGCGTGCTTTCTCTGTAATGGCGGTTAAAGGTGGCTGCAGAGGTCAGTCTAATTACAGCCCAATGGTGCCGAGGTCCACGCAATTTTCAAGGCGGTGCAGAACGCCTTGGTCCAAAGAGCCGGTTCCTCCGTCTGGTCCGCTGTGGGGGGTCTATGGGTGGATGGTGTGCTGTGGCGACCTCTCTGCGTAATGGTAGTGCGGGAAATGGCTGCGGGGTCACACGTCTTGCCTCAGGAGGGCTCCCCCGCTATTGGTCTGGGGTGCTGCGGTGGCGTAATGCAGGGCGGACCGCCGTTCAGTTGTTACGACCTGTAGCCTAATGGTGGGTCACAGCCGAGTCTGATTCGGCCCTCTGCCGCGAGTCCGCTCCCGTCAGATGCCGCCCTTTTACACCGGTCTGTCCCTCGGCGAGGTCACCCCTGGAGGCTGCAGTGTGGCTCGGGGCTGGCGGGGGTTGGTTGTGTGCTCGTGGGCCTGACAGCTGTGCGGGGGTTGTAGCACCAGGATGTACCTTCCCGCAGTCGCGTGCCGGCTCCCGCTGCTGGATATGGGTCCCGCCGGCTCAGCTTCCTACTCGAGTTCCTGGCTCCTGGCGCCAAAACAGGCCCCGGCGTTCAACACGGTGCAGCTCTTCGGAAAGCCGCCGCCCCTGAAAACTGGTTAGCGCTTCGTGAATCGGAAGGTGAGGAGATTTCGGTGGTGTAGTACAGTGACTGCAGTGATGCGGATTAGTGGTCGGATTTTGCTGGAGAGGGCTCGTTAGTCACAGAGCTCCGTTATGCTGCTGCCATCTTGGCTGGTAGCTAGCCACGCCCCCCTATTTTATTATTTTATTCCATTTCTGAGTTAACTATACACAGCCATTCAGCCCACAACCCGGAGGGCGGGCGGCGATTGACTTATGGATTCCATTAATTAACTAATGCGTAGCTTGCCTCATAGAACTACCAGTATTGAGACATCGCTTTTTATAATAAAAAAGAACCAACAAAAAGAAAAAGGGAAAACCAACCATTAACATACCAGAGGCGCGTACTCTTCTCTCGCAATCACATCACTCTGTGCAACTTATCATGGAAGAGTTCTAACAGAACCCAGCTAGACCAACATAGTACTAGCCCACCTGTGCACCCAGAGCTCATCACTACTAATGTAAAAACTTGGGGGCCTACTCATCCAATCACTGCGCTCTCATCTGCCTCCCCAATGGTGCTACCCTGCCCTACCTCCCCATCGACAGCTGTCTACGCTTCACTTCTCCTCCTATAATCAAAGAATAATCCCCAGAAGTTCTTGGGTCTACTCTTGGGGGGGAAGGAGCTCGCTGTAGTTCTCTGATTGCGTGCAACAGTATGTCAAATCACCAATCCACTGCACAGACGTGGGGGAGTGGGCCTCTCATCCAACACATTGCTAACCTCCTTTTCGCCATCAACAACCCCATATCCACAATCCTACGCTGCGCCTTAGGTAATGCCTTGGAATACCCCAGCAACGCAAGCGACGGGGATGGAACTAACTCTTCTTGAAGGATATTACTTAGTTCCTGAAACACCACCCCCCAGAAGTGCTGCACCCCTGAGAACTCCCACGCCAAATGTATGAACCCTGCTTCCGGTGCATTACATCTGTCACACGCCGCGGAAGCCAAACCGATACAGTCTTTCTGGGGTATGATATACTCTATTAATGTACTTGAAGTGTACCAACCTGTGTCTACCATTCAGGGAGACGGAATGCGTATTAGAGCAGCAATAACGCCACATGTCATCAGAGATGATTGTATCTAAGTCACGTTGCCAGGCGAGACGAGCCTTATTGTACCCAGCCACCTGTTCGTTCATAGTCAGCTTATACAGAGTGGCGACAAATTTCCTCGGCTCTTCGGTTTTAATTACATGTGTGAGTTCCATGAGCTCTGGGGGTTCCTGCAGGTCATCCCCCAGTTGTTCCCGCCAAGCCTCTCTGATTCTGTGGAATTGAAAGCGCTGCAACACGGTAGGACGTACCTCCTGCGCTGCTATATCGGACATTTTTTTAAGCGTCCTTTCCGTGAACATGTCTCCAGCTGTGTGCATACCTAGAGCCTTCAATGCCTTAATAACTCTTTTGTCCCTACATGGGGCCAGCCAGGTCATCCACTCAATAGGCATAAGTGGGGCATATAATATCGCACCAGCATGGTACTGCAGTAGCGCGTGCCAGGCATGCCTAGGAGAGTTTAAAGAGTCAAGCAAGCCTGTACGCCTATCTGGTGTGTCAAAGACCACAGCCGGCAGGGGCACTGGGGCAGCAAAGAGTTTCTCTAGTTTCACGAATGGTGCATTCTCTTTATCGTGTATTCACTGGTGTCAGTGTGCTGCCTGCGCCACCCAATAGTATAATTCAAAGTCAGGAGCACCAGGGCCGCCCAACTGATATGGGAGAACTAGAATTTTCCATTGCACTCGCGCCTGCCTGCCAGCCCAAGCCAGTTTAATCATTTGCGGCGTGAGCCGTGCAAAAAACATTTTGGGAGCACCATCGGGATATTCATGAACAAATATAGAAGTCCAGGTAATACGACCATTTTCATTATCGAGATCCTTCCAAGCAGGGATAAAGGTAGCCCGATCCATTTTTCAACTTTATCTTCCAGTCTATCCATAGCCCTACCGTAGTTCTCACAGAAAACCGTCTCAGCATCCGTGTGTAACTGCACCCCCAAGTACCTCACAGGTTCAGAGGTCCACCTCAGTGGGTAGTCCATCTCAAACCGTTCCGAAGCTGTCGTGAGGGGGAACGCTATAGACTTGTCCCAGTTTACCGTCAATCCCGAGATTGCCCTAAACTTCTCGCAGTATCGGGGCTAGATTCGTCTCGGGCTCCCGAACATAAAGCAGTGTGTTGTCTGCGTACGTCGTTATAACTAGTTGATATGTGGGGAAATTCAATCCCCGATGAGAGTGGTATTCACGCATAGCGCACGCTAGCGGTTCTGCAACCAAAGCGTACAGCGTTGGGGACAAGGGGCATCCCTGCCCGGTGCCTCTGCAAATCTTGATTGGATCGGTGATCCTACCGCCCAGTCTAATACGTGCTGTCGGATCTGTGTACTGCACCGATATCATCTGCAGGAACATCGGGCCCAGCCCTAATCTTGCAAGGACAGCTTTCATGAAAGACCACCCCACGGAGTCAAAGGCTTTTTCCATATCTAGGAAAACTGCTATCGCCCTCACAGCCGGCCTCGTATGTTGTATAGCCCCGAAAACCGTGTAAGTTTAAGGTAATATTTCTGACCGCAACAAACCCCGCCTGTTCCGGGGAAACCAGGTCCGGTGTCAATAGTGCCAGTCTAGTTGCGAGGACTTTCGCGTATATTTTTGTATCTACATTAAGCAGTGAGAGTGGCCTATAGGAACTGCATTCCTCCATAGGTTTGTCTGGCTTACGTATGGCGACGATCAATGCTTCTCTCATTGTGCAGGGCATTTGCCCGGCCTCAATAATGTCTGTAAACAGGGTGGATAAGTGCGGTAGCAGCAGATCCAGGAATGTTTTATAAAAGTCGACTGTTAGGCCATCAGACCCTGGCGCACTCCCCGCCTGCATCCCCCCCAAGTACTTCTCGAATCTCGTCAAACTGTATGGGGAGCATTAAAAACTCACGTTGCGCATTCATCAGGAACGGGAGTTTGATGTGGTCCAAATAATCCGTGACCTCCTCTTCGCTACCCGCCGTTCGCGGCGTGTACAAATCAGAGTAGTATTCAAGGAACCTTTGCGCAATCCCTTCTTCCTCTGAGCAAAGCACCCTCCTTCGACCTTACCGCAATCCTTACTCTTGACTTTTGCTGCTTTACCATGTTGGCCAGAACCCTCCTTGGCCTATCCCGCTCTCCATATGTCCTAGCTATAGCGTACTTTCCCAGGTGCTTAAACTCTGCATTCGCTTCTTCCTGATATTCTGCAAGCAGTCCCTTCATTTCCTCACGAGCGACCTCAGCATCCTGTGTCAGCAGTCAGTCCTCACAGTCCGCCAGTCGGGTCTCTAATTGCGACAACCTCTGGCGAATCGAGCGTAGAACACCAGAATGTTTACTCATGACCACGCCCATCGCGTACAGTTTAAACGCCTCCCACACTGTCTGAAAACTTTCCACCGAGCCTACATTTGATTCAAAGTATATCTCTATCGCCTCATGTAGTTCTTCCCGGAAAACAGGGTCAAGCAATGAGTACGGTGGGAATCTCCATGTAAATGGGGTAAGGGCCCTCTGTGGTAGCGCAAAACCTAACAGCAACGGTGAATGATCGGAAAGTGTGCGGGGCAACATCGGGCACTTGAAAACCCGGCAGAGCAGTCCCAACGATGCCAGCCAATAATCTATATGTGTGTGTGTATCATGAAAGGCCCAATAGTGAGAGTACCCTCCCCGCTCTGGATGCAGGCTGCGCCAGGCGTCCTCCAAATCGTCACTGATAAGTATCCTATCTAATGCCCTAGGTGCCTTAGCGGGGCGCCTGTCCGGACCGCACGACCGGTCCAAATCAAGGCATCTAATCATGTTAAAGTCCCCTCCCCACAGAACAGTCCGGCTAGGAAACTTCCGAGCCATTTCAGCTAGTGATTTGTAAAATTGAGAGTGATCGTAGTTTGGGCCATACACATTAACCACCAAGACCTCCAAACACTTTCCAGTTAGTTTTGATATGACATATCTACTGTCTGAATCGGCACACAATTTACTTAAGTCACCAGTAGTCGCTCAACAAAGGTTTCCATCCTGCCTGTCTGAATTGACTCCGGAAGACCCATGATTCGGACGATGCAGCGTCGTGAACGAGCCTCCAAATCTTCTGTTTGTGGGGGCATGGATACGAGCCGACCGAGATGGCGGTGTAGTACGTGAGCTCTGAGACCGAAGCGGCTCTTCCTGCAGTAATCCGTCTGTACATCCGGCATTAGTGCACCTTCTGACGCTGGGCCGGAGTGAGGGAGCTGAATGGCACTGTCCGACGCTATCCTGGATGAAATTGAGTGAGGACAGCCAAAGGGAGACCGAGGAGACGAGGTGGGCCCTGCCGCGTATCCAAGCACTGTCCTGCCGCTGAGCTGCGGACCGACCGGAAGTGCCCTGTGGACGGCGGGCTTCACCGGAAGGTGCCGCTGTCCGACTGCGGACCGCATCGGCGGTCGGCCTGCGTGGGAGTGGAGACGGGCCATTCTGGTCGCAAATTCACCCAGCGTGCTACCACCCACGAGAAGGCGTAATTCGGTCCCCGGCGGCGGAGCGCCTGTCCAGCTTGGCGCGCCCCGGGACCGGGAGAGCTGTTGGCCTGTTGGGCTGGCGGGGCGCGGAGGCGATGCCCGCTCCCACTCCTGGAGGCGAATACATTGAAGCGTTTGGGGCACAGGTGCAGGTGCTGTACAGACAGAGCCCTGGGCATGGTTTACCGAGACCGACGCTGCCGCACTTGATCCTGGACTGAAGACGCCAGTGATACCCCACGCACTGGAGGCACGCAACAGAACTCACACGTCCACTGCTCCAATGCCCAGCGGAGTCTCCATAAAGTCGCCGAGATTCTGAGAGTATCCTGGGGTGCGCTAAGTGACTGAGTAGCGGTGCTGCCAGGCAAGAGGACAGTAAGTGCTGGCTGGCGACCGGAGGTGTTGGGGCCTGTGGATTTACCAGGGAAGTGGCGGTGGAGCCATTAGTCTACTGCTAACGCCATTATTCTGATACACCTTGTGGCGGTGAGGGGGTCTTGGTGGGCGATGCCATTTTGATACCGCTGCCCCACGGCCCGGAACGGCGGTCGCATAGCCGTGCTGCGGAACGGAATCACAGGTACAACAGCGAGATAACGACCGGACGCAATGGCGGGACCCAGGAATGCAGCGGCACAATCGAAACTGGAGAAGTACGCCTTCGAAAAAGCTGCCACACAACATCCGGAAGGTCGCCCGTCCACGGGCAAAAGTCCAGAGGGAGATGGCGCTAAAAGAGTGACATTGGAGGATCTGATGAAAATGCTTTCGAGTGTCCAAGCGACAGTGGGCTCTATCTCTACGGATGTTGGCCTACTGAGGGCGGATCTCCACAAAATGACGGAGCGTGTGGCGCAGGTGGAAGTGGTCACCAAATCGTTAGTGGAAGACACTTCAGAACTGCAGCTGGCTGCCGAACGCATGGAAGCGGTCACCAGGAAGCTGCAGGAACGACTGGACGATCAGGAAGGACGCTCGCGGAGGAACAACATCCGAATCTTAGGCATTCCGGAGTCGGAGGGAAAACGTACGATGGATCTGTATGTGGAGGACTTAATTAAGACGAAATTGCAGCCGAAGGGCCTCTCCCATTTCTTCACGGTCGAAAGGGCGCATAGAGTCCCCGGGGGGGCGCCGAAACCGGGGGCACCGCCGCGGCCAGTGCTGGCTAGACTCTTTAATTTCCGGGATAGGGATGCCATACTTCAAACAGCCAGGATCTCTGCACCTATCAAGATACTGAAATCCACCATCGCTTTCTTCCCGGACCATACAGCTGAGGTGGCCCGGCGACGGAAGACTTTTACCGACATCAAAAAAGCCTTGCGGGCCATAGAATTACCATACTCCATGCTGTTCCCGGCGAGATTGAGAATCGTGGATAATCACAAAGCGTGGTTCTTCGACACCCCGGAGGCGGCGAGGGAATGGCTGGATGGCTGGAGATGTGTTGAGGCTCCTAGGCGGAATGGCAAGAGTCAACGCGACCAAAAGACAGCTAACCAGTCGACTCAACAGGCATCGCAAGGTCATAGCCAGGACCTATTCGCTGAATCAGGTCTGGAGGAGGGAGAACATCCGGAGGAGTGAACGCCAGAAGACAAGGCCCATGGTCAACACTACTTCAGCACACTGACTATGAGACCCTTGGACTCCACTCTGTGTTAGGCGGAAGAGGTCACATGGAGCTGCTATCGGAGTCGCAGAGCTACTTACCCCCTGCAAGCAAGTACAATGGGTTGGGTTGGGACTACGCGCTCTGCTAAGTTGGGGGAGGTGGGCGGTTTTCGGCCCTTGCAGCAGGGAGGCAGGGAGGGGGGAGGGGAGGGAATGTTTGAATGTTTTGGTCTTAGTTATTGTATTCCACGGCACAACACGACATGTCCTAAACAACACGAAGGAGACAGGTTATTTGGTGACAATGCACCGCGAGATTCGTTCCTTATTGACTTGTACGAGGCCACATATACTGGTAAATGGCGGCACACGTGATAGATACACCTGAGAATCGTACGTCGCATCCTTCCCACACACCGACTTTAACAGCCCTCACATGGAATGTCAGGGGATTGGGTGATAAGGTGAAACGGGGCCTAGTGCTACAATATCTGAAACGCTGTAAACCGGCGATAGTCCTGTTGCAGGAAACCCATCTTGTGGGCACAGCCTCGAAAGCGATGGATAGATGAGGATACAAATTCATTGCGCATGCGGACTTCTCCTCCGGCTCTAGAGGGACGGGGATACTTATACGAAAGTGCTTTCCGATGGTGTGTCAACAGACTAGCATAGATAATTAGGGCCGCTTCGCAGCTGTGACGGTACAGTGGGAGGGCCAACTTTTCAACTTTGTGTCCGTATATGTCCCTCCTGGCCTGCAGGCCACAGCGCACGCCGCCCTTGCGGCCTTTCTACTGTCCCTACCGACGGCGACGCTAGTCATAGGGGGCGACTTTAATGACGTTGTAGATCATGAGCTCGATAGACACCCACATACCGCGACGGTGCGGGGAGGCAGGCGGCTCGCCGGACTGTTGGATGCCCTGGGTCTAACAGACTGCTGGCGGTACAAACATCCTTACGACAAACGATACACTTATTACTCAGCGACACATAACTGTCTCTCACGGATTGATTACATTTTAATGTCTGGGGAGGGGCTACACGGCGTCGAGGAGGTAGGCATCTGTCCCAGGGGAATCTCCGACGACTCCCCGCTAAGACTCACATACACACACCACCGTTCCCGTAGGAGCCGTGTGTTTCCTGTCCATGCGAGCTATCTGCAGAGCGCCCCTTTGAGGAAAACCCTTTCCGATACTGCTGAACACTACTTTCAGGAGAGCTCGGGCTCAGTCGGCTCCCAGAGTACCTTATGTGAAGCATATAAAACAGTCCTGCGTGGGCAGGCGATTGCATCCATTGTTGCTCATAAGCGAACACAGCATCAGGAACTTAGCGCCCTTGAGGAAGCCCTCACAATAGCAATCTCTGAACAGGAGTCTCACCCGTCCCGGGGAGCCGCTCAGGCGGTCCGACTGCGCCGCACTGAATGGATGGCATATCAAAAGGAGATGGTTCAGACCTCAATTCAGGCCTCCCGTCACAGGATTTACGAGTTGGGCGACAAGGAAGGAAAGATGCTGGCTTGGCTCGATAAAAAAGAAAAAGCGGGCAGGGTCATTGCACAACTGGCACTGCCTGAGGGGCGTTTGACCTCTGACCCCGGTGCCATAGTAGAACCGCTGGCTGACCATTTTGAGGAGATATATGCCCCCCAGGCGACGTATTCGACGGAAGAAGCTTATGACTATATTAAGGATCTGACGATCCCCTGTCTCTCACCTGAGGCGGCGTTGTTGCTGGAGGCTGACATTACCGTGGAAGAAGTACGGGGGGCGACCAACGCACTGGCGTCTGGCAAGGCTCTGGGACCCAACGGTCTCCCGGTAGAACTGTACAAGCAAACAGCCCAGACAACAGCCCCTCATCTCCTCAGAATGTTTGTGGACAGCCTAGAAGTAGGAGAACTTCCTGGAGATCAACGTCTTGCCACAATCATCCCGATCCACAAACCTGGTAAAGTACCGGAGGCGTGCACTTCTTACCGCCCCATCTCCTTACTAAATGCGGAACCAAAGATCCTTGCCAAATTACTAGCGCAGAGGTTGGCCCCCCATCTTGCCACTCTAGTACACCCAGATCAGTCTGGCTTTATGCCAAATCGTAATACCTCACATAATCTGCGCCGTCTACAGGCGGTGTTAGCTCGCCGAGAGTACATACTGGAGCCGGCGGTCCTTCTCTCCCTTGATGCCACTATGGCGTTTGACACCGTGGAATGGCCTTATCTATTCGCGGTGCTTCGTCACATGGGCTTCGGCCCCAAGTTCTGCGCGTGGGTCCACCTACTTTATACCAGACCCCTGGCCCAGATAGCAGCTAATGGTCGGATCTCCAGGGATTTCCCGCTCGGTCGTGGGACGAGACAGGGCTGCCCGTTGTCCCTCTTACTGTTCACGCTAGTCCTTGAGCCGTTGGCGATTTGAGTCCGGTGGGAACCATCCATCAAAGGTATCCGGTGGTCGCCGTCGTGGTAGGATCGGATATCTCTCTACGCGGACGATATCCTTCTCTATCTCACCTCCCCTAAAAAGTCAATCCTAGAACTACTTAATGTCTGCGAGAAGTTTGGGAGAGTTTCGGGATATAGAATTAACTGGACTAAATCAGTCTTATTTGTTCTTGCTGGCTGCCCACCCCCACTTCCGGTGGACTGTCCGTTAAGTTACACTGACACCCCTTTTAAGTATCTGGGAGCTTACGTCTCTTCTAACCCGGACGAATTCCATGTCCTAAATTTGAAACCCCCTCTGGAACGGCTCAATAGGGATGTAAAGGTGTGGCGCTCCCTCCCTCTCACCCTCCTGGGTAAAGCTGCATTGTTCAAAATGATGGCGCTGCCCCGTTTTCTGTACCTCCTTGAGAACACACCATTTCAGGTCCCCCCCTCCTACTTTAAGGCCATCGCAGCGGCTGTTTCTACTTTGCTTTGGGACGGGAAACCGGCACGAATTGCGCAATGCAAACTGGTGAAGGACTGGTATGATGGAGGTATAGCGCTCCCTAATATTGAACTGTACTACTGGGCTGCCCATCTTAAGCAAATCAATTACTGGCTACACGCCCCACAGACGGAACCCGCCTACTTGGCGGACAGGCAGAGTATCGAATCCAGGGGGCTGTTAAGAAACCTCTATAGTCGTAGCGTCCCGTCCGATCTACTGGGCCCGACTCGTCACATGGTTCAACTCTGGTATAGGGCACATAGACACCTTCAGTGCGCGAACATTATTACACAAATGACACCCCTGTGGGACTCATACAGATTAGGTTACATGGGCAACAGCAAAGGGTTCCAGGCGTGGGACACCATAGGTATTTCCGTTGTGGGAGACCTCTGGAAAAAACACAAAATGGTGGACTTCACTTTCCTACAAACCATATACGATCTGGCCCGGTCCGAACATTACAGGTACATGCAAATAAAACATGCACTTCAGGCAGTCATCCCGACGGGAACGACTCTGCAGGAATCCACCCCTCTAGAGGACAGGTTACTGACTGAACATATGACCCACAAAGCGACCTCCTACACATACCGGAAACTAGTCAACAACCTCCCTGACATGTTGTCCAAATTACGTTCGAGTTGGGTGGAAGATATTGGTGACCTTGATGACTCGGAGTGGCAGGAGGCACTCTCCTCGCCGCGTGAATCTGCGATTCCTTCCAGACTTAAACTGGTTCAGTTGAAAATACTACACCGCACATATTACACCAGAACGGTCCTTCACAAGATAGGGAGAGCTTCCCACGAGTACTGTCTCCGTGGATGCGGGGAGAGGGGGACGTTCTACCATATCATTTGGGACTGTGGTCGGTTAGCCAGGTACTGGGCGGCAGTAATGCGAACCATTTCCCAAACTACGGCTGTCTCCCTGATGCCCGACCCTCGCTGCTGTCTGTTGAACATATGGGATGCAGTAGACTTAACCCATCGGCAACAGGACTGGGTCATGCTGGGAATGATGGTTGCGAAACGCAATATTGCTAAACTGTGGGGTTCTAATGTACTACCCGCATTGAGAGACTGGTGCAGTGACATGGATGAAACAATGGTGGCTGAGAGGGCGGTGTTTGTCCATCGGGGATGCCCTAAAAAATGGGGACAGATCTGGGGGGCGTGGAACAGGTTCAGGGGAAACATATGTGAGCCGCCACGGGTGGACTCGGATGAGTGCCTTCCGGATTAGGGATTGGACCTGAAATCTAGATGTCAGTGGTTGTATATCCTGCTGTTTTGAAACCCGCCCTGCTGTTAACGGGTGCTGTATTGCTAAGGACGGATCAGTGGTTGCACCGCTAATGCTAACAATACTACAATTATGAGCATATGTTATTTCACCTTCAAAGATCGAAGTGTTTATTGTGCCTTTAATTTAATGAAAAGTTTTAAAAAACGTAGACCTAAGCCATATCGTATACCTGTATCGTTTGCATTATGCACAATTTGTCTCCATTTGCTGCCGGACCCAAGGGCTAACGGCTACACGGCTGTGTCAACCTTATAATGATAATTTGCTAATGATAATATTGCGGCCGGCCCAAGAGGTTATAGGCCTTAAGCTGTGTTATAATGGTAATGTGCAATAAAGGTCTTTAAAAAAAAAAAAAAAAAAAAAAATATTCTGTTTGTCCTGAAGCACCTGCAGCACCCTTCCCAGTTGCTTGTGTTCTGTGTCCATAGTGGTTTGCGATTCCTCCACCTCCGTAATTCTCTTCTCCGACATATCTAGGCGTTCAGCGTCCTTATCAAGCCTCTCACCCATTCTGTCCATCCTATATGTTAGTGCATCCATTTTCACTTCCAGAGAGGAGATACCCTCCCGCAGCCCTTTTCCCATTGACTTTAGGATACTTTTTAAATCTTGCTCCTGCTCCAGTGGCGTGGCTTGTCCGCTATCCTCTCCTACACCACCTTCCTGCATTTTAGAATGTGTCTGTGAGAAGGACAGCTTAGTTTGGCCTCGGTCTGACTTTCCCATATTGGCTATCAGTCTCTGTCAGCGTTGTTGCCAAATCAGAACCAGATGGGCCCTGTCTCGGATAATCCAGGAGGTCGCTCTATCAGCCCGAAAAACCAAGGACCTTAGGCTTCAGACGTCAAACGTGGACAGCAACGCCAGTGGGTGCCCACGCGACCCCCAACCAGGTTCGGCCAGCCTCTGCCGTTCACGCCGCTTATGGTTACACAGGACTTGCAGGCCGCCGGAGCCTTCAGCACACGTCGCGTCTCCTATCGCCCTCAGCTGGTAGAGGTAGTTGTCCCCGGGCCGCACCAACTATGTCCCGTCCCCTGTGGGGTCATGGCAAGTGTTTCTCTCTAGGCGTGCACCGCCAATAAGCGTTCCTTTCCGTCACCCTCGGGTGGGGCTCTGACTTCCTTTATGATCCAGCAGCGCCCAGGATTCCTATATTGCTCATCTAGCTCTCCCAGCCGCGGACACCACGCTCCAGGATATGAGCTGCTCTTACTTAGCTCCCCACGTGAAGCAGCCCAGGCCCCACGCAGAGCTCCAGAGATCAACTGCGTGGCTTCGCCACGGTAGGGAGGGACGTTGGCCAATCACACACCTGATCAGACCCCCGGACCTCGTCTCGGCCAACGTCAAGACCGACCGGACACCTCCGAGCTCCAATTATTATGCCCGCTACTGTGCCGTTGTCCCAGCTGCGGTGCTAGAGAGGATTTTTCCTCCGCTCCTCACTCGTGTGCCGCCATGATGGGCCCTCAGCGTTTCTCGGCTACTCGGGTCCTCGGCAGGACAACCCCCCCGCCTTAAAGGACTTCTGTGGCTTTTATTGAGGTCCACCTTGCCTCCGCTCTCATTACACTGAGGACGCCGCCCGCTTCCATCTCGGGATCTGCTTCACCGCTCTTTCCCTGTCCGCAGCGGGGCCAATCGCTCAGCCACCGCCGCACGTAGAGTGACGCCGCCGGGGCTCCAGATTACTCGAGGCCAGTGCTCCTCGACCTACGCCGCCGCTCCACCACTGCCCAAAGTATCTCCAAAAGAAGCCGTCGGGCACTCCCCCCTGCCGGGCAGCGGGTGTCAGAATGTTCCGCGGGCTGTCACAGCTGCAATCTGTAAGTCTAGGGCCCGAGGGGCCAAGGATAATTAAGGATAATTTGCCGACTTGACGGAGCCCAGGAGTCAAGCGGCCATCTCTGACTCGAGCAAGCTCCGCCCTCAAGCTCATGCTAACTTAACACAGTGTAAATGCAAAGCCCATCTCCATGACACCCTCCCTTGATCCAAGCACGGATAAGATAAGAGGCAAATTTTGGAATGCAGAGTTCAAGAACGACAGTCAGAACCAGTCTCGAATTTGCACAAGAGAAAAAGAAAAAAAATTCGAATAAACTCATAGGCAGATAATTCAAATCCAATAAATTTAGCCATTGGGCATAGCAAAGTCAACAGGTCTGGGCCAGAGAATTTTTTTTTTTGTGAAGGCTTGAAAAAAATAAAAAATATTCGATGTCCAATAAATGACCTCAGTTATGGAAGAGAGAAGCGATGACACATCTTATCCTAACAATGAATATGCAAAATATGCAGCAACAGCCTCCAACCGGAAGTCACTGTTCTCATCTGAAAATATTTCAGCCATCCAATTCAACAAAGGGAAAGAACATACATGTTCCTCAATTATCAGAGCCTCTAGCACCATCAGAGGACAACTCGGTGGGTTTTGAATGAAGCTGTGTGCCAAGAAATCTTGCACCACTGCGAACACATTCCAACGACCCAGAACTCCATGCATCGCTGCAAAGGCCATAATCCCTCCGTCAGAACAAAGCAATTCATGAGCAACTAAGGGGCTCATAAGCTGATTATAATCCACATCGGGAGACACCGTATTGCAGAGACACAAATCCAGGGCCCAGTCGAAATCGCAACTCAGGCAATGAAAGACAGGCTGGACGCATGTAAAGTAGGAAAATCGAAATGATAATCCATAAGCCGCACTCAAAGTAGCAAGAGGCAGCGCTCCATAGTACACAAGCATTCTGTTGCGAAACAGCACCAGCCGCGACAGCTCTTCTTGAAACACAGAACGTGCATCCATTTTGAATTAAACGAAACAGTAAAAGAATGCCTGCTGCTAGAGCAAGCAGCAAGGGAAATCCACCGTATAGGCTGGAAAAAATCGAATGAAAGAAAGCCGGGAACATACCGAATATAGTTTGAAAAGAAGTTACAAGGCCACTGCTTACAACTTTAAAAAAGTGTGCCGTGGTGGAGGATGCATTAAAGATAGTGTGAATTAACTTACCGAAATGCAAGGGCAAATCAGTATTTAATAAGGCATGCACCTCTGTGCGGGTGTTAGCCACGTGAAGGACGAATGTCTCACGAGCAGATGTGAAGGCAACTTCTTTCTGGGACAATAGAGCTCTTATGCGACTCATCTTGTTGAACTCTGCTTTCAAGGTCGGAATCGTGGGCCAGATGGAAACATCACGTTTCCAATGCGGGGGAGGATACATTACATTTTTACAGCAAACCACACGTTCACTGACGGCAACTACATAAGCAATTCCCGCTACTAACCCACAACAATCTTCTTATAACTCCTGTTTGCCAGTAATGTGAATGTGGGTACGATAGCAGGCACAGGTGTACCTTTCAAAATACACGCTAAATTCGTCTCATTCTGGTTACAAGAGCCATGTAATTGGATATACCTACACATCAATGAGTGATCCGGTGTTTCAGTGCAATCTTCACCATTCAAATAAACTTCCTTGCCCTCCCTAAGGCACCTATAGGTAAATGGAAGCGACCAAGCTTCATGAAGATAAGCACTTCCAAGAGGTTCATATGTACCAATTGCAAAGTACTTCATACACCCCTCGAATTTGAACAGAGGAAACAGAAGAGTTATTAACCCGTGGATAAGCCACGTTGCTGAATTGGCCTCTGCCACAGAAAACGGTAATGGTTCCAACCTCTCAATGTGTAACATAGAAAAGGATTCATCTTTCATTGACAGCAAACGCTGCTTGTCAGTCAAATTAAACGGGGCAAACAATGATGACGTGGTCATGCAATGCCATGGCACTTTGCCAGCTTTTAGAGTTTGTAAAGTCCATGCAAACTGCATAATGGAACGCAATTGATTTTGACCATGGTACAAAACAGACACTTCATCCTGCACAATATCAACAACAGACAATACAATATTGTCCAATGTGTAAATGCGGGAAGAAAGTGTATTAATGCTGTTATCTACAACTGCTAGCACTTTCTCTAAGTTAGCCTGATCTATAGCTCTAATGCGGGTAGCCGCCTCAATCTGGGACGTTTTCCAGACTATGTTGTAAATGGCATATATCCATCTTTTAGATCTGCCGTTAGCCGGGCCCTTTATAAAATCATTCAGATCAACATCGTCAGTCAGTTTAGATAAATGTAGCTTAACTGACGCCAAAGTGGAATGTATGAGCCAATTCTGACATAATTTGCCTACAGAATAGGTAGTCACAGAATGGCCACTTTCAAAACGGGGATCCACCCTGACCTGCGTAAAGCCATGAGCCAAACCCAGAAAACGATGCTGGCAAGAATCAGCACTTCTGTGCCAGAGCAACCAACCCTTGGGATCCAAACTGGATATGTTAAAGGAAGAATTCAGCAACAGAGTTTTTAACTCTCTGATCGAAAAATTAGTAGCATTATCCCAACCGGAATATTCTTCTAAGTCAGGAAAAGAAGAAGCATTTAATTTTTTAGTAGTAGCCAATCCAAAGCATGTTGTCTGTGAAAGTGTAGTATTCAAAAACAACATATGGTTCGGGATGAGGCATGCACGGTGCAGAGCCTCAGTGCCTTGCACTTGCCAGCTTTTAGAACCCCAAACTGATTTAAGGTCAATGGTATCCTTCCACAACTCGTAGCTCCCAACAGCTAACTGGTCTAGAAAGGACTTCGAATACAATAATTTAGTATCAGTACGTCTAACTTTAGATGTGGACTTCTCAGTCATCTTAAAATAAAAGGTATTGGGATTTGACTGATTAAAATCGGTAAAATAAGTGAACCTTTTCAAAAAGGAAGCATAACTGCCTTGTATAGGCGCTGGACAATGTTCCCATTGTGTATAATATACAGTGTTCCTCCTGGTATTAGCTTTATGCAGGTAGTGATTGCCAAAATGTTGGTAACAATATAAATCACCGTAATTAGCAGACTCTAAATACAAATCTTCAGCATCCAAGGCAGCATAATATTTTAAATCAGAAAACAAAGCTTCTACGGCTTGAACATCCCAATCATCAGAACGTATATTTTGTTTAATTACATCCCCCATAGAAACTCTAAGCACATTAGGGACATTTATAACTTCAGTGGGCCCATGGATTTGAAATCGAACAGCATCCCATACAATCCCATCTAAGACAGGCCAAGCAGTTATATTAACAAATGCCAGGTCCCTCTTCAATCGGTGTGATGAGGAATGGGGAGCCAATGTTCCATTGATATGTCGAATGCATGTTCTCTCGACATAGTGTCTGTTGACAAGTCGAAAAAAATACACCACAAACCCAATTGACATGAATAGGTAAATTGAAAAAAGCACCAACCAAATATAAGTCCAAGGTGGAATCAAAAAATGTTTTTTAAACAGTGTTGCCAAAACAGACATTTTTGAAGGGGTTTTCGATGTGTGAGAGTCAGTGTCAAATGAAAATCTTGATTCTGTAGCCAAACGAGTTTGCAAATCAGGCATCGATAAGTCAGTGGGGTAAGTGTAGTCAGTTTCATCAAGGTGAGTACCAGGCAGTGAACTCAGTAAAGGACTCAAAACTGCAGGCATCTCGAGGGCAACATCAGACCTTGGATCAGAAGCGGGGGCCAAAACAGAATTTCTCAAAATCGAGGGACATGAGACTGCCTGTGTCATAGTAAGAAGAATCGGCCACTCTGTGTATTTTGACATTGTCAATGGAGATATACCTGTTTTCTTTACGACCTGGAAGTGGTGGTAAAATGACTGTTCTTGTGCCCTTCACTCCAAGCACTGGAACTGGAGCTCGATAAGAGGGACCGAATTCTTTCTTGTTTTCGATCTTCTCTTGAACTAGTTCTCCAACTTTGGGTAGCCAGCCAACTACCGGAATCTGCAACGCAGCTTCAGATGTGCAGTGCAAATGTTCCTTTGCAAGACTGTCTCTCGTCTTTTGTAGATCCTGTAAAACATTGCAATGTTCATCTACGTCAAAGGAGGCAGCAACAGCCGCCTGGTCTAGACCGTCAAGGTCTGGGACGAACATCTTGATACCAAAGAGCATTTCGTATGGGGTCCCCCCACCCAGAGACCTTCTAGGGAGATTATTAAGGGCACGCTGCATGCTATTGAGGTGGGCCAGCCAGTTCCTGCTAGTGCCTATAACTCTAGCTGTCAAAGCTTTAAATCACGGTTCATTCGTTCCACAACACTATTACCCTCAGGTCTGTATGGAGACGAAAACTTGATTTGGACCCCCAACTAAGCCATGGCATGCTTATAAGCCTTAGAGGCGAAAGCAGGACCCTGGTTCGAATGGAAGGTACCACAGGCAAAAATCCCTACAAAGACACGCAAGTCTCTTATGACAGTTCGTGAATCAGCGCTGCGGTGTGGCCAAACTCACACAAAGCGTGTGCATGAATCAACTGCGATTAAGATGTACTTATATGCAGTATCAGAAGAAAAAGGACCGCAGTGATCTAAGTAAACACATGCAAGTGGTTTATTAGAAATGTACAACTGTGTCTGGGGCGGACGCGCAGCAGTGGAAGGTTTAATCTGCTGGCAAATGTCACATTGAAGGACATAATCACACGTCTGCTTGTACAGTCCCCGCCACCATAAACGTTGTTGTAACTGAGATACAGTAGCCGAAACGCCCGCATGCGCAGACGCAACACCTTCATGGGCAGCTGTAATCAGTGTGAACCTGCAGTCCACGTTTGGAATTAACCTTTCACCAACGTCCGGTATTTTCACATAAGGAACGTTATCAGGACTTAAGTAGTATGAATATTTCAAAGGGAACCCCTTAGGATATTTACTTCCCCTCTCAGTCGCGGCTACAGCCACCAAGACATCATCATCAATCTTACTCTTGGAACGTGTAACTGCGCAACCAAATATGTCGATACTGCTGATTTTGCGGCCTAATCGGCCAATGAAATTGCCAACAGCGTGAACTCCCACGCGCTGATGACCAAGAGTGTGAATTACATACACGAGTGGCAACTGCTCTTTAAGCTCAGCCACTCGGACCCAGATCATTTTATGTTTTATTGTGCTACCCTTGGAATAACGAAAATCATTCTGAATCCAAAAGAACAGATTTTCATTGTAAGACTGGACACAGTAGTAAGAATCACTCACAATAAGAGTCGTCACACTAGGATCAGCGTACTCTAATGCAAGCATCAGAGCACGAAGCTCTGCCAATTGTGCGGTGCAGTCCCCTAAAGTCTGCGTGTGCACGACCTTGGACTTGAATTCATCATTCACCATGGCACCTACCACAATGGCGCAAGCTGAAACGTATGCGTGCTTAGACCTATGCGCAACTTGCGCTGAACCATCAGTGTAAATGATACAATGGAAATCCTCCAAAGGCCGCATAGTCAATGGCGCAGGATGAACAAATTCATACTGCAAAAACTCTTGTGACTGTAAGGAGGCATCAAAAACAAACGTGACATCCAGAGACATCAGGGATGCAGCCAATTGTATCCACCGTGGGTGCAAAGCTTTAGAATTTGGTACATTGGCTTTCGTCACTGCTTCAAGTGCAGGATACGGGGTAACAAACAACATGCGTTTTCCCTGCGACAGTGCTCGTTCCTTGAGAATCGCCATTTGCACTGCTGTCAAAACTTTTTCCACAGAGGAAAACCGCATTTTAGCCAAAGTGTACAAGTGTGACTTGTAAGCAATAGGTACTGTGTCACCCTCGTTAAAAGTAAGGTAAATGAAACCCACTGCCCCAGGGATGATTCTTATCACCAGGTTGGTGTGGTTATCACAAGTCAGTAAGAATTTAGATTCAAGAAGATCAGCCTGCAAAGATTGCAAAATGGCTGAATGTTCTGGCAGCCAGCACGATTTGGTAAAAGTTGGTTGTATCAAAGCTTACAAAGGCTTGATACGCTGGGCATATTCGGGTATGTATGTACGCCCGAAATTAAAAAATCCCAGCAGCGACTGTAATTTTTTCAGAGTTGTAGGTGCGCACAGTTGTGCGCATTTCTCCAAGAAGTGAGGAGCCAATCCTCGACCTTCATTGTTGAGCTCGTAGCCCAGAAACAACACTGTGCAATGTGAGACTTAGCAAAGTAAAATTTGTAACCGAAGTCCGCAAAGCTACAAATTATGCGGTCAACGCGACACAGATGCGCCCAAAGTTCGTCTGTGAGATAGATGTCATCCACATTATTATTATTATTATTATTATTATTATTATTTAAGCTTGTAAAGCGCCTGGTTACACTGTATTAGTGTGTCCCCGCGCTATGGACTGCCGCGTTAAAGCCAATCAACTGCCCACTCGAACATACCCAAGCAGAGCCTTGCCCTACTCTTTAGGGAACAGGAATGTTTTCAGCTCTTTATGGAACTTGAGCTCTGATTTCTCCAGCCGGAGCTCCAGAGGAAGTTTGTTCCATTTCTGAGCAGCCAAGACACGAAAGGAATGTGCTCCCATTCTTACTCTCCTGAACTTAGGCGCCAGCACCATCCCTGTCCCGCTAGATCTCAGTTGACGGGTCGGGTGGTATGGCGTAAGCAGGTTGTGCAGGTAAGTGGGTCCTTTCCTTTGTAGGATACGGTGACCAAAACAGAGTGCTTTAAATACCACACGTTCCCTAATTGGAAGCCCGTGCAGTATTCTCAGTGCTCTCTTGGAGGCGGCTCTTTTGGGCAGCATCAGAACCAAACTGGCCGCCGCGTTTTGCACGCTCTGCAGCCTCTGAAAGCATTTAGCATTGGCTCCCAAATATAGGACGTTGCCATAGTCCAGCCTTGATGTTATTAGTGCGTGGATCATGGTCTTCCTCGCTGTCACCGGCAGATAATCCAATGTCTTCCTAAGGACCCTCATTGTGCCAAAGCATGTGCCTGCCACTCGTTTGGTGTGGTACTCGAATGAGATCTTCTCATCGATCCACACCCCTAGGTTCCTCACTTGATTGCTGGGATTGGGTAAAGGACCCAGTGCTGGAGGCCACCATGCCGAAGTCCACACTGACGTAGCCTTACCCACAATCAGGACCTCTGTCTTGTTTACATTCAATTTAAGATGTTGGCCATCCACGCCGCCAATTCCTGCAGACATGACCTAAAATTAGCGGCTACCTGCTCCTTCAGCTGGGTCAAGGCCACCACTAGTTGCGTGTCATCTGTATATGACACGACTTCCAGCCCAAATTTTTGTATGATCTCGGCCACTGGTGTCACATATAGATTGAAGAGGGTAGGGCTTAGGCTGGACCTCTGAGGCACCCCCTGCTTCAGGCAAAAGGGGTTGGATCGAAAAGTGCCCTGTGCCACCTGGAAACTACGGTCAGACAAGAAGGACTCCAACCATTTCCGTGCCCTATCCACCACTCCTCCCCTCTTTAATCAATGTAACAGCGTGTGATGGGCTACCGTGTTGAATGCGGCACTGAGATCCAGCAGGATCAAGCCGCCGTGTGGCCTTCATCAGCATGTCTCCGTAAGGTTTCTGTGGCTAACAGCAGTGCTGACTCGGTCGAGTGCAGTGCACGGAAACCCGATTGAGTGGGATGGAGCAGTCTATTGGCCTCAATGTGGGATGTCAGCTGATTATTGACGGCCTTGTCCGCGATCTTAGCAAAGTATGGCAGGAGTGAAATGGGGCGCAAATTCTGCATTTGCTCCATACTGATATTAGGTGTTTTTTTTCAGGGGGAGCACCATGGCCTCCTTCCAAGTTTTAGGAACCCTGCCTTCCTCAAAGGAGAGCTCTAGTAGATATATAATATAAGGCCCCAGAGTCTCCACACTCCCTCTTAGTGTTTTAGGGGACGCAGGATCTTTCGGGGAGCCTGAATTGATACTGCCTGCTATGGTACAAATGATCTCCCGAGAAGGAACAGTGAAGATTTTGAGGCAGTCTGTGTGCGAAAATTCCTAGGCAGTCAAGGAATTACAATTAAACTAAACAAGTGGGAAACCAAATCAGGGACAATTGAAAAGGTATATGGGTGATAAAAACTCGCTATGTTTTAATAGAAACACAATTACAGTTCATTGAACAACACATACAATGTGCAATAACAATTAAAATTAAACAGCTGAATGCTAAAAAAATATCACAGTAAGAAGTTACATTAAAAACAATGACCATATCAATTTATAAACAAGAACACCAATCAAGGGTGTCCAAAACACAGTAATACAGTACTGTATTACTGTGTTTTGGACACCCTTGATTGGTCCCTGATTTGGTTTCCCACTTGTTTAGTTTAATTGTAATTCCTTGACTGCCTAGGAATTTTCGCACACAGGTTGTTTACCCTGCCCTAGGAGTCTTATAGAGTATTACCCAGGGGGTCCTTGTTAATCACGACTAAGATTTTGAGGCAGTCCGTGCTTACCACATTGGTAGAGATGTCTCCTCCCGGATGGCCTTCTCTTGCCGTTGCCGTAAATGAGGAGTAGATCTTCTCTACCTTTTGTGAGAAGAACTCTGCCATCTGATTACAGGACTCCTCTAACCCGGTCATAGGAATCGTAATACTACAGAGATTGGAGACCTCTTTGTAGATGGAGAACAGCTCCTTTGCTGAATTGTCTTCTCCCTCTATCCTATTGCAAAATAGGATTTGCGTGTTTTCCTAATTAAGGCGTGGTATTCTTTCAACATAATTTTATAGGCCGCCCTTTCTTCCTCGAAGAACCCTCTCCTCCATTGCCTCTCTAGGCGTTTACAATCCGCTTTCTTGCCCCGGAGTTCCATCCCAAACCATGGGGTAGACTTGGGCTGCCTCCTCGGTGCATTATTCGGCCGAGGCGCCTCCGTGATGCGTTTGTCCAGCACTGCGCATGCTGCCTCAATCCACCGACCTCCTGGGGACCCACCCTGGTTTAGGGCCTTATTTAATGCCTCTGTAGAAATGTTTGTCCATTTCCTACTTCTAATCTTTGTTCCCTGCTTGCCCTGGGCTGGAATTGCGGGTGTCCCTGCCTTAAATGAGATCAAAAGGTAGTCGGACCATACCACAGGTATAGGGGGCTCAATATGCAGCATCTTCCAGTTTGCGAATATCGGGTCCAGGAGATGGCCATGGCAGTGGGTGGGCTTCTCCAATTTCAAAGTGAGTTGAAGTGCAGCCAGTTCCTGACGGATTTCTTGCACCTCCATGTTGGTAGTCTCATCAAAATGGAGGTTTAGGTCTCCCAACAGAAGGAACCTCTCATACCTGAGAGCTGGCTGAATAAGGTTCTCTATCAAGCTTGCAGCGAAACACGCCCCAGGTCCTGGTGGTCTGTATACCAGGAGTCCCTTGAGAATGTGATTCTTTGATGCTGAGATCGTGAAAAAACCAGATTCACTGTCTTCAACATCCGCCATCTCTAGGGTGCACTGGATCTCGTGCTTACATATTATGGCAATCCCACCACCCCTTCCCGCAGTTCTATCAGTTCTGCTAATTTCATAGCCATGAGGGAGGGCTTCTAAGATTTCTGGTGCCGAGGTGTCATCAAGCCAAGTCTCGGCAAGGAATAAGACATCCACCTGCTTATCCACCAGATGGTCATGTATTTCCACCCGGTGCTTCCTTAACGATCTGCAGTTGATTAGGGAGAGATTGAGTGTCTGACCCCTATCCCTGCGCTTCAGCTTGCGGTTTATGGCGTAAGAGCAGTTAATGCAGGTTTTACTCAGGTTCTCCAGGCTAAAGCTATGCTTACATTCCTCCCCCAGTATGGAGCATAGTGCTTGAAGCTGTTGGGCGCTGTAACGTGTTAAAGAAATCGAACCGGCAGGGGTGGTGGCCCCTGTCCCCGGACGGGCGCAGACAGGCTTGCCTTTGGCGCGCCCGCTGCGCACGCCCGCTGCGCGTCCTAGCTGGCAGGCAGCTCTTACACCACCCGCCCCTGCCGCCGGAAGTGTCTCCTCCCTCCACAACAAACGGGATTCTCCCGCGGTGGACCGGGGAAGGGCAAACTGAGTTCCCAACAGCAGCGCAGTAGTCCCAACCGTAAGTGCAACAATTAAAACAAGTACCGCAACTTAGTTCTCAATTAAAACTCAGACTTGAACATTTGTATTTTTAAAACAGGTTGTGCAAATGAGGCAGAATAGCAGCAATACAATGAGGCTAGCAATTAGGTTTTTGTTCTTACGATCGCGCGTCGCGCGCATACGAACACGCATCCGGGTCAACTCTCTCCAAGAGAGTTACAATGCAGGTGGCAAACACACCTGGACTATTTTTATAGCCCATCACGAGGCATTTAAACTGGCATTGTTTACCGCCACATGTAAAACTGGTCCATTGGGAACTTAGACCATCCAAATTGTGGGCAAAAAAAACATTAGATATGTCAAGTGTGGTCTTAAACGGTTTACGCACAAGACTATCAACTAGAGCAGAGCCGTGGGCATTCCGTACTGAACATGTACGGCAATTCGAGCTTAAATGCCGGTAATCCAATAACAAACGGTACGAACCGTCAGTTTTGGTCACAGTAAGAAGCGGGTTATTCATCGGTGACCCACAAGTTTCAATTACACCCTGATATTCCAATTGTTCCAGGATTTCCGCAACGGAAGCCTTAGCTTCACGTCGGATGGGATATTGAGGTTGAGGCTGTGGCAAAGAACATAAGGGAATCTCGTGGTGTGGGGTAAATTTATCCCAACCACAGTGTGTACGGTACAGAGCCGGCGCAAGGACTTTAGCCCACTCCTCTGCAAAATTCAGCACATGCTCCTTTGAGACAGTGTGCGCGAAACTAAGGAGGATCACCTCCTCCCCTCTCGGAGCTGCGAGAACAAAAGGTGGGGGCCAGTCAGCCTCCGCCAACAAAATGTCATAGGTAGTTGTAAGATATTCCCAAAATATCCCTTTTATGGTACGTTGTATGTCACCTTCAATTAAAAGAACAATTTCATAAAGCCTATCAGGGGCAGCTACTCTGGTATCAGCTGTCTTCACAAAAACATATTGGTCAGTCGCTTTCACCTTCAGTAGTGGACGCAGAGCCTCTCGCACTATGGTAATCTACGCCGCGCTGTCCAGCAAGGTCAGAGCCCATGTCAGATTCGAAGCTGCGTTCTCACTATCTGTGGCATAACTCGCAGTTAAAGCGGTAACTTTCTTTTTCTGAAACTGGGGTCTTTTCGTGTAGAATCGTCCTGCTTGCCTTTACCGTCCTTCGGGCGGGGCTGGTCGCGTCCCTGCTGGCCACCCCTACCTCTGCCGCCTCTTCCACAGCCGGTTGATGAGGTCGATTAGTCCTGAAAATAACGAGGAGAGCGTTGTTCAGAAGCCTGAAAACGATCAGGTGATTTTATCGTCGCGCGATCGCGCAAGTCATAAACGCGTTCTGTAGGCACTGGAGACGAGGGACGTGAACCCTGTTTCTGTTGCCGTTTACCCTGTTTTTTGTTTTTCGGACAATTTTGCTTTTTAGCCTTGGGCTGTTCGTCTGTTTCTGACTTAGGCCCTTGGGGTTGCTTTTTTTCTTTAGCAGAAAAAGGCTTGACACCCTGACTATTATGGCCAATGGTTTTATAAGCAGCCGTGATAATCTTCGGTAACTGTCGGGGTTTATTGGCATCGGGGACCGTGAGCAAAGCATTAGACACCTGAAAGTTTACCGCGTCTCCCTTTATATTACAAAGGATGAGCTCGGAAACTACGTTAAATGCACCGCATAGGCTTATTCCCAATTCAACCGCAGCCTCAGGTCGGTGTTCGTCCTAAACACGCTTAATGACTGTAGGAAGGACAGCCATTGACGGAGTACCGAAGCACCTCGTGTACACTGTCGCAAAAATTCTGCCCAATGACTCGCAGTCACCGGCGTCTGGTATCAAGTCTTTCGGCAAACTAATTGTAAGAATCCTGTGTTTTTCAACAGGAGTCGTTTTAGGAAATACAACTTCCCGCTGGTCAAATTTTTCGGCAAGCCAGAAAGGCATATCATCCATATTCTGGGGGCGCTTGCCCATCACAGCATTAACCATCACTGGACTCAGCTTCATACCAGTAGGTCCCGCTGGAAGTGCCACAACACCCGGGGCCCCGCCCGGGTGAATGCGGGTAATGTATTGTACCAAGGCCCTAATAACTGCAATTGCGGTTGTATGTAGGACCCGTAGATCAGCAACGGGGACAGCACCCATTCGAGGATGTGGAGTTAATCCTGCCAAAACAGGCCAAGTTGCGCCTGGAATGGACAAAGGACCCAATCTAGTTGTCACTAATGAGTGGGGAAGGGCGCCATTAAACCAACTCGATGCTGCCAAGCATTAATTGGAACTTCCTGTGTCCTATGAGGAACATATTCTGCGGGCACGGCTGAGTGAGTATATGTGTGAAACACACCAGAATTTGTGTCCACTACAGGAAAAGTCACCCACGAGTAATAGATCTCATATGGGTACGCGACTTCCGCGGGGCGTGGCTAAGCACGCAATGGCGACGGACGCTCTTGAGTAGAGCTCCGCGATCGGCTCCCCTTCCCTGAGCCAATTATCCGTAAATTTCCACCGTGGCCACCTGGAACTTTGAGCGGACCTCTCCGGAGCTCACTGCGGCACTTCTGGCGACTTTTCATTTTCGGATGCCGACGGGGCCGACCCCGACCTCTCCTGCAACCCTCCTGCGGGACTGGGCGCCCCCTGGTCGGCAGTGCAGCTAGGAGAGACCGAGGCTTGGGCCTTGCGGACAGGCCCCGACGGACCACCCACACCGAGCTGCCTGGGACCCACGAGCTGCCAACTGCCCCACCGGGAGGCCCCGCCAGGGGTCCGGAGGCCGCCCCGCACAGCTGCACAACACCGGAGGCGGGCCGAGACGGCAGGGGGGACAGGCGCCATCCGCCCACATCGCGGCCCCCGCACGCCCGCTGCCCCGGACGGAGGTGAGGCACAACAGGGCCCCCCCCTTGGCGCACCCGAGGCTACCGGGAGGCAGGGATCGACCCGGGAGAGGCGGGGGGAGCAACGGGAGCCCTGATGACCAACCGCCCCCCCCTGGGGGATCACACAGCAGCCGGCGCCACCTGGGGACCCCACCACACCCGAACGGACCGAGAGGGGCCGGCAGGTAGCGGCAGCCATCAAGCCCGACACTGAGGGCCTGACACCCCGGCCTGGGAGTCACACTGCTGCCGAGGACGGAGCGGCCACCCCCCCCTGCACCGAGGGCACACGGAGAGGCACCCAACGCCGGGCCCACCTGCGGGCCCCCCTCCCACAGAGGCGGAGACTGCCTGGGGGACAGTGGGGCACGCGTGGTGAGAGGATCCGGCCCAGACGGCGGCGCCCGGACCCCACGGACGCACGCAGCACACGCGCCTCCCCGGCCTTTGCCACACCCGGACCGGCGGGACGCAGCCGTGGGGCGGTGGGGTGAGGCACCGCCTGACAGACCCCCACCCCCCGGTCTAACAACGACGGCCTCGATTGAGGGGACGGCTGTCGACCACTGAGCCCCCCACCCTGGAGAGAAGCGCCCATCACCGAAGCAACTCAGGCGACAACCCTGCCGAACGGACACCACCTGCACATGTCCGGGGGAGTGCGGACCCGCACAGGGACTGGTGGGGCCTCGTCAAAGGGGAAGACAGACAAACTGCTGAACAAAATGGCCGCCAAACAATTGGCCTCGAGGCTGGACAGCGTGCTGGCAGCTGTGGAGCGAATGGAACAGTCACTTCAGCAAACCAGAACCTCTCTGGAGTCCAAAATAGATGGCATCGCTGTAGACCTGACCCTCTTGCGTGACGACCACAGGAAATTATCCGACCGGACCAAGACCCTGGAAGGCGCAGTGTAGGAGATTGAGCCCAAGGTCACCCAGACGGACAGGCAGATGCAGGATCTCTTAAACAGAGTGGAGTTCCTGGAGGACAGGGCCGAGGACGCGGAAGGGAGGGCGAGACGCAACAACATCAGACTCGTGGGGGTCCCTGAGAAATGGGAGGGGAACCACCCAGCGCAACATGTGGAAGACTGGCTCCGGACCCTGTTACCCGAAGGCTCGCTATCCCCCCATTTTGTTGTGGAGCGCGCTCACCGGGTACCGACGAGGCCCCATACCACCGGCGCCAACCCGAGACCACTGCTCTTCAGAATACTGAACTATAGAGACAGGGACACGGTGCTGCGGGAAGCACGACGACTAGGCGAGATACGTATAGACAATGCGTCGATCATGTTCTTTCCTGATTATACCATCCAGGTACAACGCCAGAGGCACGACTTCATGGAAGTGAAGCGGAGACTACGCACCGCGGGCCTCAAGTACTCCCTGCTTTTCCCTGCCAAACTGAGGGTGGTGGCGGGGGACAACACCTACTTCTTCGACAACCCTGTGGAAGCAAATGAGTGGCTGGACGGGGGCACGTACGGTACACGGCACCCAAGCGCTCCCGTGGTGGAGAGACAAGTACCAGGCCGCGCGGGCCGCGGCGCTGCCGCGGGCACAGAACCCAGCAGCCCCAACATGCGGAGGAAGGGGCGCGCCACTCTCCCCCGCTAGACCAGATGCTCCATGAACAGCGCGATGCGCTCCGGATGGTCTCTCAACTGAGCAACTCGCCCTCCCAAGAGACAGCCCTAGAAGACGGTCAGACAGCCAGTACCGAGTGACGACGATGAGGTCATATACGGGATCCCGAACTCACAGATCTCGGTGGACCTGCCTGTTGTCACGCCTCAAACCTCTGACCTGATTCACTGATTCCGCGGGCGAAGTTTGCAATGGTCTTGCCGCGGCGAGGGGGGGCTGGCGGAGGCCGACTGTATGATGGAACGCAACCGACGTCCGCCACTGCTGGGGGTGTCTCCCTCCCCTCCTCTGCCCGCCGTTTGAACAGTGGACACCTGGAACAGTGAGTAATGCCCCTGCGGCGCAGGTGATAGACGGGGTGGGTGTTGGCGGGGTTATCTTTCAGCATGCACCCAGATATGGACGTCTCCGTGTGCGGGCCCGGGCGGGAGGGGGCTCCTCCCGGTGGGGGCCCACAGCCCACGCCGCATGACACTCTGCCCCGCGCCTGCAGAACCTCACGCAAGCGGGGCCCCGCACGAGCAGAGTAATTCAGACCACTGGAGCATAGATGGTGGCCACCAGTACCCTGTATTGTGTGGCTCGGGGAAGAGACTTGATTTCCCTAACTGACTACATATCCTCCTTGCCGAGATTGTGCTTAGCGCACTTTGCCCCTTAGACGAGTAAGATTGTTCCTCTCGCTTGAGAGCATGGACGGTGGCCCGTTTTGCCACTGCCCTTTTGGTATTTTAGTGGGTTTTGCCCGCTGTTGGTTGCTGTTATTCATTGTTTTTCCCTGCCCTAATGTCTTTCCTAACATTGCTGAGTGCACTATGGGGGGTGGATACGAGAGAGCTGGGAGAACCACTATGAGAGCACTTGATGGGGCTGCTGTTGGTAGGAATGTTGGGGGGGAGTGTATACTGCCGAAATGACTGCGATAAAGTTATGTACCTGGAATATTAGGGGCATGCACACACCTGCGCGTAGATACCAAATATACTCCTACCTGAAAAGACAAAATGTGCAGGTTGCACTCCTACAGGAAACGCATCTGTGTGGGGCAGAGGTGACTGCGCTGAGGCGAAGATGGAGGGGACAATTGTATGCCACTGAATACTCCTCGTTTGCCCGTGGGGCGCTCTTGTGGGTGAAGCCGGGCACCCCCTTCACAATGTCGGAAATTCACACAGACACGGAGGGGAGGTATGTCCTAGTGAAGGGACGTTTGGACGGGCAACCAGTAGTTCTGGCGTCCATTTACGCTCCAAACACGGACCAGGGCACCTTCCTAGCGCGCATATCGGAGAAACTGGCGCCCTGGCACGGTGTCCCATGGTTACTGGGTGGTGACTACAACACAGTGCTGGACCCTGTGATGGACCGCTCGGTCCCGCCCAGGCAGGAAGCAACATCCCTGGGGGCCACGAGGGCACTTACACAGTGGGCGACACAGTGGGACCTGAAAGATGCATGGCGTGCGCACAATCCAGACGCCAGGGTATACTCTTATTTCTCAGGGGCGCACACGCTGCACGTCCGCCTTGACAGGTACATGGTGTCAACGGAAATGCTGCCGCACATCACTGACTCCCAATACCTAGGCCGGACACATTCGGACCACAACCCCCACACCCTACACATGGCTTGGGAACGCCCGCACCCACCCATCCCCACATGGCGGCTGCAACCTGCTCTGTTACTGGACGCCCCCTTTAGGGACTCCCTGCAGGCCTGCGTAGCGCAATACTTCACTGACAACTCAGACACAGCGTCCTCCCCGAGAGTAGAGTGGGACGCCTTCAAGGCAGTGATACGGGGACACTGCCTGAGCGCTCAGGGTAGCATACAGAGGAAGGTGGAGGTGGAGCTGCGCAGGGTAGAAGCGGACTTGCTCTGCTGGGAACGGGAGGCGGTGGGAGGCGCAGGAGACCGGCTGAGGGAGGCCCGAGCGGAACATGCAGCATTGCTGGAAAGGCTACGGCACGTTAACTTCGCGGCTCATTCGGCGCGGGTGCACCAATACGGTGACAAACCCGGAAGGCTACTGGCCTGGCTGGTCAGACAGGAGAACCGCACGGAGCCAATATCCGCTATCCGTACAGTAGAGGGAGAGATAGTGTACACCCAAAACAAGATACATCAGGCGTTTGTGGGGCACTACCAGGCCCTATACAAATCACAACTGAGGGTCTCCGCGGCCTACATTGCGGATTACCTTGTAGAAATCCCACTGCCCTCCCTCACAGACGCACAACAGGACGCTCTAGGGGCACCATTCTCCCCGGAAGAAATGCGCGAAGCCATTTTCGCACTGTCCAACGGCAAGTCCCCTGGCCCGGATGGCCTGCCCGCCGAATTCTTTAAGGCATGTTCGGACACGCTGATCCCGGAGATGCTCAAACTGTACAATAGTGCAATTGAGGACTCAACACTCCCAGACTCGCTCAATGAGGCGAACCTGGTCTCACTACTGAAGCCAGGTAGGGACGGCACACACATGGGATCCTATAGACCGTTAGCCATGCTGAATACCGACTATAAAATCTTCACCTCCCTCCTGGCCCGCCGCTTGGCCCTAGAAGCCCCAACCCTGGTGCATGCGGATCAGAATGGCTTCATGCCGGCGAGGAGCACCTCTCGCAACCTACGCCGCCTCTTCCGGGTTCAGGATGCGGCCACAACGCATTGGCCCAGATCGGGGTGTCTGGTCTTGGACCTGGAGAAGGCTTTCGACTCTGTGGAGTGGCCGTACCTGGGGGCGGTATTGGACAGATTCGGAGTAGGTGATGCCTTCGCGGACATGGTCGGACTGCTCTACCAGAGACCCAGTGTCCGAGTGAGGACGGGCGGGCTGCTGTCAGAGAAGGTCAGGGTACGCAGGGGCACCAGACAGGGCTGCCCCCTGTCGCCCCTCCTTTTCGCTCTAGCAATTGAACCCCTGGCGGCTCTACTACGGGACAAAGGAGCGGAATGGGGGATCCCGTTGGCCGATGGAACACATACGGTCTCGCTCTATGCGGACGACCTGCTGCTCTATGTGCGGGACCTTGCCGCGGTGCCTGCCGAGCTGTTGAACATCTTCCAGACCTTCGCGGAAGTCTCAGGCCTCAGGGTCAACTGGGAAAAGTCAGGAATATACTCGTTCAGCCAGGACCAGGAGGAATGTGATGTGCGCCTTGGAGGGGCTCGGCTCGCTTGGTACCCAACCACGTTCAAATACCTCGGGCTACACATCTACAGAGACCCGCGGAACATACTGGAGGGTAACCTGGTGCGTGCTATCTCCTCATTGCGAGCCCAGATGTCCTTCTGGAAAACTTTGCCATTGAACGTGCCCAGCCGGATAGCACTATCCAAGATGATAGCGCTCCCCAGGCTGCTCTACCACTTCGCGAATATTCCAACATATGTCCCCTCGCGGATATTCCGCGACCTAGAATCAATGCTTCGCGGCTTGATCTGGAACGCGGGACGCCCACGCGTGGCACTGGCTAGGCTGTATTCCCCGACTGCGGAGGGAGGATTGGCAGTCCCCAATATGGAGCTATATTACCTAGCTGCACAGCTACAATGGGTGACGTGCTGGCTTAGCGACACGCATCTAGACGACACGGCCACTGCGGACCACCAATGGTCCCACCCCCAGGTGTGCGCCCTGTTTCACCCGTTGACTAAGGGACCCCGCCCTCTACCCCTACATATGGCCGTGGGCCGCAAATGCTTTGTCCGCAGCCTGAAGCTGACACAAAAAGTCAGACCGTATGCTCCTGCCCTCCCCCTGATGGGCACCCCCAGGAGGAGTGGGATGGTGACGCCACGCAACCTGGAACAATGGAATGCAGCCGGAGTAGAGACCATGGGCGACCTGTATGCTGATGGGGCCCTGCTCCCATTTGAGGCATTGTCGGAGGGCACGGGCCTGCCGGCTGGGCAATTCCTGCTCCACGCGTCGGTACTACGGGCATATACTGACTCCTGGGGGGACATCCAGGAGGAGCCGCCGATGCATCATCTGATCCAATACCTGCATGTAATGGGCAGATGCTCACACATTACACACTGGTTAGCGCAGGCGCTTCTCATCCACACACAAAAACCCACGCAGCAAATCAGGGATAAATGGGCAACATACCGAGGGAGGGACTGGACAGATAAAGAGTGGAACCTGGTCCTAGCCGGCCCTGTGAACGTCCCACGCAACTCCCGCTTTCGCATCATCCAACTGTACATATTACACCAGGCATACTTAACACCGGATAGAATAAATAAGTATTTCGCGATCAACACCGCCGCTTGTCCCAGGTGTGACCTGCTGGGCGCGGATATCCTGCATATGCTCTGGCACTGCCCGTCTCTGGCTACGTACTGGAGGGAAGTGACATCAGTCCTGATCCACAGCACGGGCCCGGGATTGCCCGACACGTGGGAGGCATGCATCCTCGGGTTATATAAGAGGACTAAACTAAATAAAACGCAGGCCCGGTTCTGGGATCTGGGCCTAATCACGGCCAAGCGGCTGCTCACTAGGCACTGGAAGCGGCGGGAACCACCTACCCCAGCACACTGGTTCGCATCCTTCACTAACTGGGCCAGAGCAGAGGGTACGGCACTTCACCGAGAGGAAATAGCAGGTCTGAGGCAGTTCCCGATTGCACAGCACTGGGATGGTATCCTGGGGTCCCTGCAGGGGGAGGGCGCAGTCAGAGGGCTCACGTAGAGAAAGCAGTGCTGGGCGAGCGACGCGGGGGCAACAGCTCAGTGGACGGGAACACCACGCACCGGGCCACCCCCCCCCCCACACACACACCCGGACGCCGACCACCCAGCGCGCAGACCGCAGACACGGCCAGCCACCCACGCGAGTGCTCACCAGCAGACACCGCCTCACAATTCACCCCCAGCTCCGAGTCGTTAACACCGCTCCCACAAGTGCACTCCACCCCCCCCCCACCCCCTTCCCCTCATATGTTCACATGTTTGTAGTATCGGACTCCTGATCACCGGCTGCTACATCAACAGCTAGGCTACCCCACTTGATTGCTACATGCGCCACTAGCCAGGCCGGCGACCGACGAGACGCCATGGCCCACAGGAGCCGTCCCACTTTAGATCCGCGACCATTTGCGCATGCGCACCACTGACCCCCTAATGTACTGACGCATTGTCGGTGTACACCACACCATTTAGAGGGGTATACTTTCAGTACTGTGCAAGCAGGACGGACACGACGCGGCGCAGCCGCGGAAGGAACATTGGGACGCGCCGATACGAACTGTTCTGTTTAGTTTGCTGAATCTATGGTTAGTTCTAGAAATATTGTAAAACTAAGACGTCATTTATGGAAATGCTCACTTGCTGATCGAAGGTAATGTGGCCACAATGCCTGTAATCTTATAAGCCAGTGACACGTGGGGCGCAACAGCACACCCCCCCCCTGCAGGCCTGCATCCTCACGATCTACCGCTCTTTTGCAGCCGGCCCGCAGGGTTGTAGGCTTGGCTATATGTACTGCACTTTTGAATACTAATAAACGTCTTACTAAAAATAAATAATAAATTTAAAAAATGGGTACGCGACTTCCGCACTCACCACCATGATCACTGCCATGCCCTCCAAGGCGACGTTATAAGTCTGCAAATGATTGCGTACCCCAATGCGACTATGCTGCGGTATGTCAACGTCACCCATTCCGACACAGAAATAAAGTGTGACAATACAAAATCTACGTAGCACAACTGGGTAGTAATTCAAACGAAAACCGTTTTCAAGCTTGAATAAACCTATAAACCTATATAACTATAGGTAGGTTTGTCCAACACTACTATTAACCCGAAACAATAGTGAAGGGGTTAAGGACTGATAGAAGCACTACACGAGTAATAAGACCACCAACGGTTGGGCGCCATGTCGCAGGGATTCTGCTCCTACACAGAACTGTGCATAGAGACTTGGAACCTCAGTGAATTAGGGTGTACCAAAACTTACCTTAGTATCCAAAATCCCTTACCAGACTAGCAATCAGTGTCTCATTGGTTCTTCCATACCCCCAATGATTAGACAACCCAGATCATGGAATTAGAACACCTCAGGTAACGTGGAACACATGAACACTCTTTCGTTATACTATCATACCAGTCCAAAACGAGGAGTAAATGAAGACACGTGCAAGTTTGAAATATTTATTTTTAGTGCCGTGTTCTCAAGCGCAGTATCTTAGCTAATACAAGCAAACATATTATAAGCAACAAGGTTATCAGCATAATTACTATTCCATAAAATACAAAGGGAGAAAGCATGTTAAAATGCTAAAGGGAAGAAGGCTAAATGGCACCTCAGTCTTACCCTCCCTTGCTCGTATATTATATTATATCTACAGAAGGTCTCTGTGGGTTTACAAGGGCGGCCCCATACCTCAGGTCCTAGTAGAAAGGGATCACATCATTTTCTACACCAATTCTCAGCATGCAAATGTTCTCCAAACTGTGTGTGCATGCTATGCACAGTGCATTATTAAAAGCGCCAAAATCAGAGGTGGCCACAGCTGCATATGTGTTATGTCTAGGACGTGCGCTGATCAGACCGAACAACAACCACTGTGTTGAAATAACCTTGAAGGCCTCAGCACTCACTGTTCAGACATAGCTTACCAAGCAGGGCTGAAACTATAGGAAAGCATATTCTCGTGTTAAGCAAAACATTCTGCTAGAATCTAAAGCATTTATAATATTGTGGGCCGTGTGCAGAAGCAGCAGAGAGGAAAAATAGCGTTTACACCTCTAATAAACTCATGCTAACTTAAGAGTGTAAAGGCAAAGCCCATCTCCATGACATTATACTATGAAAAATGTCATTCAACTGACTCTTCATTGTGTCATTAATTCTTGGACCACTGCCTCCTTCCCTCTCTGCGGGGAGTGAGGCCATAAATGGAATAAGGTCTGTTATGTGAACCCAGTTCTACATCTCCACCACTTTTACTGCTGTTGGCCCTGCTCTGTGTTCCTTGGTAAGGGGCCTAGAAATTTGGGGTCTTTCCATGTTCTCACAAAGTTGCAGACGAAGACTCAGGAACCGATGCTGATGACTATAGACAAGGGCAGGGATGGTACAGTACTGTCTGCCTGTTGTAGCTCAACCAGTTTAGAATAAACCTGTACATCTTTTGTTAAGGCAGACATGTATGAATTAATTTCTTGCCAAACACTTTCTGGTGCAGACTTAGTATCAGAACGAATCATTTGATTTTGTTTAAAGGAAAAATTAGAATGCCTATCTGTTACGACTTGGTGAGGGGTCAAATGATGATCCTTTGAATGGACATTTCTCAATGCATACAGAGCAAGGGGAAGGCAAAAAGCCAATTATTTTTCAGTGCCTCACATATTTTTGACACTTTGCCTTTCAATAAGTCATTCATCCTTTCAACAATTCCATTACTCTCTGGGTGGTAAACTGATGTTCCACTCCTAATAGTTTAGTCATTTGCTGAAATACTGTGTTAAAAAGTGTTTGTCATTATCGCTGTGAATTGCTGCTGGAACCCCCCACCTCGGTATGACCTCTCTCACCAGGAATTTGGCTGCCTGGTCAGCATCACACCTGGAGCAGGGTCCTGCTTCAATTCATAGTGAAAATGGATACACCACTACTAACCAGTATCTATATCCGTTACATTTTTGTATCATATTGTAACGGGGTGTACCGGAGGACTCAGGGATATGACTCATGCCAGCCGCCTACCAGTCCCAGAAACCCTCGGGACGGTCCGAAAGACGGAGAAGAGAATTACATTGCACTTTTTCCACCCCCCCTCTCTCTCTTTCCTCACTACAGGACGTGGAGTCAAGTATTGCCGATACGGCGGAAGGGGAATGGCCCTTTAATTCGTGGACAGAGAACGAGTGGGAGGAGCCGGCCAGCGACGCATTCCCATCAAACGGAGGACCCACGGAGCCGCAGGTGTGCTTGTTCACCCGGAGGTTAGTGGAAAGGAGCGGTCGGAGTGCGGAGATACAGGAGGCGAATACGGAGTACGGAGGAGAGGAAGTCGGAAGGAGAGGAACATCGGAGGGAGGATCGTGGTATACAGAGGGAGACGGAGAGCGGCGAGAAACATCCAAGGCCGGGGGAGACACGGAGAAGAGTCGTCAGAACGAGGCAGAGGCGGCGTCTGCCGAGGACGGAGGAAAGCCAGGAGGCCACCGTTACCACGAGCCGCCCAGCCACTCACCCAGGGGAGGTGCGTGGCTTGTAGAGGTGCGTGACCGGTTGCGGGGCTGGGTCGGCGGTAGAAGTACTCTAGGTACTAAGCCACGGGAAACCTGAATCCCGGTACCCTTTTCCCTGTGCACTTTCCCCTTCACTCACCTCTAGTGCACTGTTAGTAAGTCGAGCACCGGTGACATCCCCTCACTCCCTTCCCCTGAACAACGTGACTGAACGGAAGTCTCACACAGCCCTTTTATTTTCTGTTTCCCTCATTGGGGAGCCCGAGCCCAGCAGCGACGGACTCCGAGGAGGAAGAGCCATCCCACAGAAGTCCGGAAGGGTTCCGCAAGGAGAAGGACCGCCAACGGAGACGAAGCCGAAGCAGGTCCCCACAGAGGCGTACACCAGTCAGGAGGAGTTGTACTGACCATTTACTAGCATCAATAAAGCCTCAGTTAACCCGAGCCCGGTTGTTGCCCATCAATGATGTGTCCTTACCCGCTCCAAGCGTAACACATATCTACAAAGTCTATGTGTAACTCTATGAAAGGACCAATTGGTCTTGGAATGGAGGATGAAGGCCATTTTTGGTGACCTCCTATTAGAGTACTGATAACACATATGACATGAAGCTAGGAATACATCAACTATTGGTCCTAGATTAGGGATAAACCAACTTTTATTTAATTCATCCATCATTACTCTTTTAGAAATGCATGTTGCTAAATGAAGTTGTCAAAGGGCTCTTATAAGTAGTGACTGGGGCATTATAACTTTAGCGGAAGTGGCTGATTATAAAGGAGATCTTATCATGTTGTGGACCTGCATTTTGAATGTGTAATAATGCCTCTGTAGAAATATTCTCAGAGTGTTTTATCTCAACTTCATCATCTGCATCTAAAGTGTGCATACTGCATGTTTTAATTGCAAATAAACTAGCTTCCTTCACTGCTGTATCAGCAGCTTCATGTCCCTTAGACACCAAATCTATTCCTTTTGTATGTGCCTGGCACTTAACTGTGGAAGCTACATAGGCTCAATCAGTGTATATTGTTATTAGCTGACCCTGACAAGCCTGTAGGGTTATCAATGTTTTTAATTCAGGCTTGGGTTGGCAAAAATATGTGTACGGTATAATCAGTAGGTGTACCAATAGCCTCAACAACAGCTGCACCTGTATGTATTTTACCTGTCTCCAGGTAGATCCATGAGGAACCATCAATAAACAATTGTCGGCCATCAGACCAGGGGTCCTCATCTGCCAGGTGATCGTCCTCCTCCAATGTTACACTACAGTCATGATCAGTGGGCTCTACTGGATGCACTGAAAAAATAGCAGGATTGACTGAGTGTACTCTCTCAATGCAGATAGAAGGGTTTGACAGTATTACTTCATAACCTGTCGTTCTTTGAGTGGTGAGTATACTTTTATTTTACTGCAGCACAGCAAATGGAGAGTGCTCAACATACAGTGTTACAGGGCATCCTGCTGTAATAGTACTACTCTTTTCTACTGCAAAAGCTGCTGCTACAAGCACCTGCTTACAAAGAAAGTGACCTTTCATTAAGGGATCTAATAGTCCACTAAAATAGGCAACAGGTTTGCTCCTCATTGGGTATTATTGAGTAAGGGCTGAAATCATGTCATCCTTTGTGGCAGCGGAAAACAGAACAAATCTCTTTGTATAGTCTAGATTGGCTAGCACTGGGGCTGAAGCAATTGCTTCTTTCAGTATCTGAAATGCACTAACACTGTCATTACTCCACTGTATGCCTGTGTTGTCAGTTTTAGCTTGCTTCATTGCATATAATAGCGGTTGTATGATGTTAGCATAATCAAATACCAACTGACGTACAAAATTACAAAGGCCTAGACATTTTTGCAGGTATTTTACTGTCTTGGGCTGAGGCTGATCACGTATAGTTTGTATTCTAGAACCTGCTATCTTTTTCCCTTCTGCAGACAAGACTTGGCCTAAATACAGTACTTCCTGTTGAACAAACTGTAATTTTTTTCCTGTCCACTTTGTATCCCTTAGTAGCAAGTAGCGTTAAGAGATTGACAGTGTCCAAAACACATTCAGATTCTGTTTTACTACATATTAGTAAATCATCTACTTATTGCAAGACTATACTGTCTGATTGGAAAGTTAACAAATCATCTCACAATACTCTATTAAACACAGGTGGAGACTCACAATAGCCTTGTGGGAGTCTAGAGTACTAGATTTGTCACCATCGAAACTGAAGGCTGTCAAATAATGACTGTCGGGATGTAAAGGTATGCTAAAAAAAAGGCATTCTTTAGATCCACTACAGAAAAGTGTTTGCTGTCACTTGGTATATTAGTCAATATCACAGATGGGTCTGCCACTATGGGGTACTCTGCTAATGCTGTGGCATTAAAGGGATGAAAATCCTGAACCATTCTTCAAGTATTACCTGTAGTTATTTTTTACAGGATAAATTGCGGTGTTACAAGGTGATGAACGGGAATACAGGACTCCCTGATCCTTCAGTCTTAGTATTGTCCCTCTGATACCTTCTTTTACTCCTTTGGACAGTGGATACTGTTTTACACAGGGCAATTGTACACCTGGCTTCAACTTTATCTTAAATGGTTCTGCAGATATTATCAGTCTTACTTTGTCTGAAGCTGATGTCCAGAGACAATGCGAGACCGCCGCAAGTGCTTCAATATCATAGGAGAGAGATGGCACAACTGGTAACGTGGTCTGTGCACGGTAAACACGCACAAGGGTGCAGTGTGTGTATAAACTATCAATTCTGGTGGGATATTCTGGAAAGAGTTCAGATACAGAAATGTCCTGTGGTCTCACACCATGCATAAGAAAAATCAGGACCTTCCAAATTCCTCCATTATTATCTGATGCCACCAGGGCGCCCCACCTACTGGATATTTCCATGCATTCAAGGTAAAGGGTATTCACCTGTCACACTTCATCACCACCAGCTTGCCTCCTGAAAATTAGTCCAGATGGCAATTCTATCCATCTCCCTAAAAGTATTTCCACTGTCTTCAGAACCGTGTGTACTGCATCTGCTAGCAACCGAGGTAGTTATCTTTGGTCCACTTTTAACGGCTTGGTCCTCATTTTGGTGGCCATCTACATTTGGAGCACCCCCTACTCCAGCAGCCAAGGTCAGAAACCTGGGAGTCACCTTTGATGAGGGCCTTACTTTTATGGATCATGCGAACAAAGTTGCAACTACAGCTCACTATAAATTACGCATGATCAGAAAAATCAGTCCGTTTCTACCGGCAGCTGCCATTAAAACTCTGATTAGCTCCTTGGTTCTTTCAGTCCTTGACTATTGTAACGGTCTATTTTTAAATACTCAGGTCAGGGTCTCAAGAAAGCTGCAGTCGATACAAAACGCTGCAGCACGTCTACTTTCAGGAATCCCAAAATTCGCGGCCATATCCGAAACAATAAAACGACTTCACTGGCTGACGATCCAGAACAGGATCAAATTCAAATCGCTATGTATAGTGTACAAAGCCCTAAACAATCAAGGTCCCCAATTTTTAACGGACCAGCTGGTTCCATATCATCCCCCCAGACAGCTTCGGTCCTCTAACCGTAACCAGCTCGTGATCCCCGGTCCAAAACAGTGTCTTGGGGTGAACGTCGCTTTCTGGTAGCGGCACCTAAACTATGGAACAGCTTGCCGCAGGACATCAGACTAAGTCCTTCACTCATGCAGTTCCGCAAGAAACTAAAAACCTGGTTGTTCAACCAATAGATTCTCCCCTAGAAAGTACCCGGATGATGCAAGTTACACTGAGCAGTATTTACGCAAATATTTTAGCGCCGAGACGCCTGCGGGTATTTGTCGCGCTTTATAAATGGCAACAAATAAATAAATAAATAAATTTATAATGCACTGGGTCTGCCCTTCCAACCACATTTTCCTAAGGTATTCTTAGCAGATGTATCCCACATTTCGCTTGCCCTGGTATTATGGACCCATCAGAGGAAACCCTTGTCATGTTTAATTTAGACATGATATCCCTTCCTAATAAATTTGCTGGTGAATTTGAGGATAAAGGAGCCGCTCCTGCGTTCGCAATCCTGCCACCTCTATGGGCACATGTGGTGTGTATAGAATGCGCTGTACTTCACCAGAGAAGCCCTGCATATCCATGGTGGCAGAGGACAATGGAACATTTCCTTCTGAGAGGCAAGATTTTGTTGCCCCTGTATCAACCAAGAAAGCATACCTCCTTCCCACTATAATCATTTCTACCATTGGTTCTTCCTCTGGGTCTAGAGTCCTAGCTACAGCAAAACAATTGGGATTCCATGGTGTGTCCCATCAGACTGTATGATAAAAGGGGTTCTACCTTGAACAATCACTCCTCCTTGTCCTTGACTCCCTGTGCTCACCACTTTTGTAATTTGCACCTGCTGCTGGCCTCCTGTCTGTACAAGAGGTGCTGGTGCCCCTTGAACAGGTACATTAGCATATTGCTGTTGTGGCATATAAACCTGTGGTAGTGGAGTTATTTGTTGTGGAGGAAAGGGCACATACTGAAAAGGACCATATTGAGGCGCTGGCCCTGACGTGTTCACATTTTGTCTTCCCCTTCCTCTCCCTATTCCTGTCACCCCCTGCACTTCATCACTCTTCTTAAAGTGGTATTCAGCAATAAAATGTCCCATGTTGCCGCAGTAATGTAATTTAAAATTCTTCGTCCTTGCATCTGTCTCCCCTCTTTTTGACCCCTTCCTTGCTCCCCGTTTGCAACAGGAACCTGCACAGTCGTTTCTTTTCCTTCTCATTTTTTAGGTCTCGCCTACGCAGCAAGCATGCGCTGAATAGGAGGGGACCTCTTGGAATCGATCAGCTTTTTTGCCCAAAAACGTGCACACTTTGCATTGCTTTGTATTGCAACATGTGCACGTTTGGTGTTTCCCTTGTGGGAGCGAGCAGCGGTGCCATATGTTAGCAATTATCGCGCTCGCTCCCGCAAGGTAAACGCTGCGCGTCCCTGCTCTTGGCCGCACTCCCCCCAGCCCTCTCACTTGTTTCCTCTGTCTCAGCGCTTCTCAGGGGACCTTTATCTCTGATCCACCTGCCATTCCATTCCCCACCCGCCATTCCTATTCCACTTTTCTGGCTTCCCATCCACCCCTTTCTTCTCTCACTCTCCCTTACTAACCTTGTTTCCTCCTCGTTCTTCTCTCCCCAATCACATTTCCCCCTGAGCCATTTCTTTTCCCTAGGCCTTCTTTTCTCATTCCATGGACTGGCCTTGCCTCCCCCCACGAGTGAATGGCGGACGAACTGCTGCCAATCTGCTCCAGGCCTCTGTGCCAACTTGTATTCCTAACTTGGCATGTCCCGGGGCCCGCCTGTGAACAGCTGATGGCAATGCGATATTTGCTGCTCTGAAGCGTGGCCTTTACCTCACACACTGAATTTGTCTTCCTTACGGACCTTGGACGAGTGCATGGCAGCTGGTGGCTCCGACTGCGCCCCAGAGAAGCTCTGGCTTCAGATCCTGTTCTTCTGCGGCCACAGCTCCGAGTGCTGGTAGGAAACACAGCGCTTATCGTCCGCATCAAGGCTGTTGTCGCCACAACCCATCTGTTTGTAGTGCCATTTTTTATTAGATTTTCCCTGTAAGATGAATGAATAAATATACAGCTATATATCAAGAGCAGCTTTGTTTTTATTAGATCATTAATTCTCAAAATCTTCGTGCAAAAATGAACCCCTTTGTGGTCGATGCTAAAAAGAAATTCAGTTTGGAGTGGATCCCTAAAAAAGGTTTATTTTATTTATTTATTTTTTATTTTGAAGGTTTTATAGAGCGCGAACAAGATCCTTGCCGATATCAGAGCGCTTTACAATGAAAAAGTTGAAAAAGGTTGATTATACAAAAATAATAACATGACAAATTATAAATACAGTAGTTTGGGAGAAAGAACAAGTATGGGATAAGTGTAAGAATACACACGAAAAGACGTAAAGTACCGAAGCATAGGAACATAGCACAAACACACAGCAAAAATTGTCGAATAACCAAACAGGCGCTTCTCGGTTGGCAAATGTTCACGGCAGGGTAGTGTGGTCAAGTAAATTTTGCCATGAGAATCGGTTTTACTTCCTTTTTACTGTCAGTGACAGCACGGCATGTTTACCCATCGTGATTTTAAAGGCCAAAACAGCAATCTTTTTTATTTTTATATCTCTATCGGTATTTCATATATATAATATAACAGGACAACGTTGTTACACAAGGCCCATTTCCGTTTCTCGATAGCACATGGTAGTCTCCTAATGGGAGCCTGTTTGTTATTCACATGCAAGGGACTTAAAGCTTGAGTATATCATCACTGCCATTTGCTTTCAAGGTGCTCCAGCACTGATACAAGTGCACATAACCCGGAAACATCCCACAAGGTTCGTCTTCATGGTAGACATGCGTTGCAGCATTTTTTGTTACTTCTTTTTTAATACAGGTGTTCAATTATATGTAATATCATCCTAATTATATATAAGATAACAAAAATGGCAATAGCTCTCGCTAAACACTTACCTGGAATTGCGGAAAACATGGCGGCAGTCGGCTGACTGCAGCAGTGCTCCGCTCCGTCTCGGTCCTAGGAGCCTGATTTTCTGTGCTTTTGTCTCGCTTACCGCTTACCGTGTTATGTGGCAGCACTGAGCGCTGAGCTTACGGATCGAACACCCCTCTCTGAGCTTTGATACACAGCCCGAAATCAAGATTGCTGCTTTTCCCCCGATGCGCCTCGACCAAACGACCGACTACCTTGCACCGGAGACTGGGCGCGGCAGCTCCGCGGAACTGATCAGCCGCACTAGCCGTACTAGCGCAGGTCGACGCCCTTCTCAAGCCAAGCCCACACCTGAGCTGCTACGCTGGGAACAAGCGGCCCTGGAGCTCCGCCGAACTAGGCGGTTTCAAAGTCTCCGCAGGGATTCCTGCACAAGCGGCATCTGTCATGAGAGAAAGTCGGCGTCTGGAGATAAGGCTTTATCTTCAACAAAATTAGACGGCGGTTTTGTTTTTTCACTTAAAGGAGCACCGAATGTGAGTGAAGCTAACGAATCACCTACTGGGAGTGGATACCACGCCAAAGAGGTGATAAAATTTTGTAATAATCAGAAATCCACAAGCTCAACAGTGGCACACATGAGCACTGCAGAACCTGTCAGGAAGTTAAGAGGTAAGAGCTCAGCAAAGGGTTTGGTGGGGGCCAGCACATCCCGAAAAAAGAGAGCTAAAGACGTCCTGCATGTAATTGAGGAGGAGGCTGGTTCAGGAAAAAGTCCCCAAAACGGGGGAAAATTAAACCCAGATCAGGAAACATCCTCTTACCTTTCAACTGAAGTTAAAGCTAAAAGGGGCAGGAAACGCGGTAAGGTGAAATCCCCTACCGCTATTACGCCAAAAATCACCCCGTCTTTGCGCTCATACTTCAAAGTAGTCCCCCAAGTCTTAAAAATAGGAAAAGAGCAACAGCAACAGCAACAGCAGTCTAGCAACAATATCACTGCTCTTAATCCGGGCTCAGAGACCATGTCAATCAACGTGCAGGTTATGTCCGCTACTACAGAGGTCACTTTGGCAGATCCCTCAGACACTCAGACGAAAACAGCTAATATCGACTCCCCTCACGAACTACAACCAGCAGAGGAGTCTCCTATAGAGGAAGAAGGAGAGGGTTTATTGCCTAAAAATCCAGCAGACCTAGCCACAAAGAACTCTGATGGGGGGGTTATAGCGGATGAAACAGCGGATGAAATAGTGCTTTCAATATCTGTAGATGGCTGTAGTGACCCCACTAGCGACCCTATCTGTGTAACCACAGCTACCATCGAAGACAATTTTGAGGCGGGAATACTTTCAGAACCCTCCTTGATAACGTCTCAAGAAGCAAATGGTGCCGTAGGATCTAGCCCAGAAACTATTTCCGTCGCTTCAATACAACAAATGTTTGCAGCACTATCTGCAGAAATTAAGCAAGGCTTTGCTGAGTCAGCCTCCAATCAGAGGGAGATAAGAAGTTTTTGTGAGTCCCTTGATGAGAGAATAGGCAATTTGACGTTGAGAACCCAAGCTCTGGAAGAAACTGTGGGTCAAATATCCATGAGAACTGAGGCCACCGAGGAAAATATTACAAAGTTAAAAAAAGAAGATCAAGTCCTTTTTGAGAGAATGGAGCTCTTAGAAAATAACGCAAGGCGTAGCAACATACGTATCTTAAATGTTCCTGAAGGAAGCGAAGGCACGGACATTAAGAGTTACGTTATTACTCTACTAAAGGAAACTTTAAATCTTTCCCACTCCGTTGAGGAGCTTGCAACAGACATTCAACGCATACATAGGGACCCTTTTAGACGCAACCCACAGCGTACTAAACCTAGGAAAATTCTTGTTAATTTCCATACTTATTCAGTGAAGGAACAATTCTTAAATCAGGCGCTTAAGCTGAAGTCGCAATCCTTTAAAGGCTATAACTTTCAGATCCGATCTCTCCCGATTTACATTAGACAAACAGTGGGAGCTGGGTCGGAGGATGGACGCCTTTCGTAAACACGGTGCTACAGTACAGATGGGTTTTCCCGCATCTCTCAAGATTATGTTACACAATAAAATGCACAATATTAGATCAGTGCAGGCTGCTGATGATCTTCTGATCTCTCTTGGTAGCAGGAAGCAGAAGGAATAGAGCGAGTAGAGCTGAGATATAGCATGGAGATGTTTTGAAGCATTAGATTCCACGCCTTAATTTTTTCATTATCGATCCTAATCGATTAATGAAAGTTTGGTATTTTAAGGCATAGCTAAAAGGAACGCCCTAAATGTCAATCCCTTAATGCCCTAAAAAAAAAATTTTTAAAAATAAAAAGAGAAAAGCGAAAAAAAAGGGGAAATGGGAAAGGGAAAAAAAAAAAAAAAGAGAAGGGAAAAGGGAAGGAAATAAAAAAAAAATAAAAAAATAATAATACAAAATATTTGCCCATAAAACAAAATATTATATCTAAAGGCGAGTCACACGTTAAATATAAGAGGCACATAGGGTCGAGATGGGGAAGAACTAGGGGCACTTACTTCCGGGAAACTTCCGGTTGGTGAGTACAGGGTTTTCCCAGGGTAGGAGGGGGGGGGTGGGAGGGCACGGGGGGGTGTTGGGTCACAATCACACTTTAAAGAATGAGCTCCAATCTTTTTTTCCAAATAAGTTTTTAAATACAATGTTTGATACTCATCTCAAGCATAACAACAAGCTTGTATATAAATTCTCACATAGATCTCTAGTTTCTTTGCCAGTCTCATCAAACAATCCAAACTCGCAACACAATGAGTAGACTTAGATTATTATCCTGGAACGTTAATGGTCTCCGCACCAGGCCTCGTGCTAATAAAATCATGCAATATCTACGAGATTCCGATGCGGGGATCATTATCCTCCAGGAGACACACTTAACCGAGAGCGAGATGCTCGAGCTGGTTCGAAAGAATAGGTGGATAGAATCATCTGTTTCAACTACACAAGGATCTAATACAAGGGGGGTCTCGATTTTCTTTAAGAAATCAGTAAGGGTTAAGATAAACCAACAGAAAGTTGATTCGGGAGGTAGATGGGCCATTGTAGCAGTAGAGATCGGTGAAATGAAGTTAACACTTGTAGGCTATTATGGTCCAAATATTGATGATCCCTCAGTACTAAAAACCCTATTTAATCATTTGTTAAATTTTCCAGACCCAGTGATTATAGCGGGGGACTTCAATATTACTTTGAATCCACTTCTGGACAAATCCCCTAACAGTAGACAAAAATCTATCTCCAAATCTAGAGACTGTCTTTTAGGTTTAATGAACCAGTATGGATATGTCGACATCTGGCGGGTTAGAGAGGGTCAAAGGCAAGACTTCTCATTTAGAAATTTTAAGTATAGACACAAATCCAGAATTGATTTTATTCTCACTAGTAGAGCTTTGGCTGATGACATTATCTTAACACACTATATCCCAATACACCTCTCTGACCATTCAGCAATCGAATTAGTATTAAAACATGCTATGCCACCTCTTGCAAGAACTTGGTCCTTCGATAGATCTTTACTCTCATTATCAGAGGATATTGAATCCTTACAGTTAGAAACTCGCCACTTTTTCAACATCAATAAAGGTACAGCTCCAACAGGTATAATATGGGATGCATTTAAATGTACATTAAGAGGCTTTATCAAAAGTAAAGTGGCTTACAGAAGAAGGCAATATATAGAGGAAGTCACTTCTATAGAAAATAACATCTCGGCAGTTCAATATGATATTGATAATACCGGCTCTATAGACAATCATGGCTTGGCCGAAAAACATGTTGAATTGGATAGACTAAAGCACGCTTTATCGGCAACTCTGGAGAAACGTGTCCTTCAAAGATGGGAGGCAAGTAAGCTTTCACATTTCCAATATGGTGAAGGGGCAGGGAAACTACTTGCCTGGAAAATAAAATCTGACCGGGTTCGCAACAACATTTCCTCTGTTTCATCTGCGAGGGGTATTTTCACTAGGGATGAAGATATAAGAGCGGCTTTTAGAACTTTCTTTCAATCCATATATCAGGACGATCTAAATGTTACTCAGAATGACATCATGAATTGGTTGGGAGAAATCTCTTTACCATCTTTAACACCGGAACAGAGCCGCTCACTGGATGATGAAATAACCACCACAGAGGTAGAGGAGGCAATAAAGAAAGCAAAATCTGGTAAAGCTGCTGGGTCTGATGGCCTGCCATGTGAGCTATATACAAAACTTATCACAGAGGTCTCTCCAGTTCTAGCTACCCTATTCAATCAAATTCTAAGAGAAGGCGAATTGCCACCAGAATCATGGAATAATGCCACTATAACCCTCATCTTGAAGCCTGGCAAACCATCCTCAGATTGCGGCTCATATCGGCCTATCTCTATTTTAAACGCCGACTACAAAATCTTTGCCACTATATTGGCCAGTCGCTTGAGCCGGGTAGCACCTGTTATTATAGATCCGAACCAAAAAGGGTTTATAAAGGGTAGACAGCTATGTGAGCTCACTTACGAACTATTAGGCTCTATTGACATAGCTATAAAAGAGGCCATCCCCTTGACTGTCCTCACGTTGTATGCTACCAAGGCCTTCGACAGGGTGAACTGGTTGTACCTGTCGGAGGCCTTGAGGAAGTTCAACGTAGGGGAAAGATTCCGCAGAACGATAGATCTGTTATATCGTTGCCCATCTGCTTCACTCCTGATAAATGGTGGTTTGACTGAGCCATTCAAAGTTACGAGAGGAACCAGACAGGGTTGTCCCCTGTCCCCCCTCCTTTTTGATATATATATCGAGCCATTTGCCCAAACTTTAAGAGATAATATACTCATAAATCCTTTTACTTTTGGTGGCTGGGTTAAAAAGGTGGCACTTTATGCGGATGACATTATGATTTTTACTACAAATGATGACGAAGCATACCCAGAGATAATTGACCTAGCCCTCAAATTTGGCAAAGTTTCAGGCTACGAGATTAATGCCTTAAAAACAGAGTCAATGTCCTGGAATACTAATAGAACTAACAATAACGAGACATCTAAAACCCAAATTCGCTACCTGGGGATAAACATAATTAAAGATATTAACTTGATTGCTCTCTAAACTTCAACAAAATAGCTGCAGAATGCCGGAAACTGATGAGAGACTGGTCACACCTCCCGCTTACAGTTCTGGGTAGGGTTAACCTGGTGAAGATGAGTATCTTACCGAAGGTTTCTTTTCTGTTTAATTCAATCCCACTTTTTTTTGATCCAAAGTTAATTTCAAAGCTACAGAGCGCGATTACCAGCTTTATTTGGAATAGTAAGAGTCCTAGAATTTCGTGGAAGAAAATTAGACGTCGAAGGGAGAAGGGAGGGTTGGCCAGTCCAGACCTTCAAATCTATGCATGGGCGTTTCAGCTCTCGCACACTCGTATGTTGCTTAAAACTCCTACATCAACAGGGATGGGCCTTCTCTTTTCTACACTTTTGGAATGTGAAAGTGTAGACCACAATGGTTTCTTGTTTAAATTTGGAGACCCCAAATTCTTTAAAAAAATAAAATTGAAAGTTTTACAAGGTATTGCACATACTTGGTATAAAGTGAGGCAATCGACCAATATTGGCTACTACTCTGGTAAGGCTCCTATATGGAACTTACCAGCTCCTCCTTTATGGACAACGGATGCACTTACCAATCCGTTTAATAGAAGCTGGTATCTACAGATGGGATGATCTGTTTATGGATGGATCACTGCTTTCTTGGAACTATTTAATTAATAGAGTAGGCCCTAGTCTCTCGAGATTTAAATATATTCAGATCTCCAGCTGGTCACTGTCATATAAAGAGCTGCAAGCACGGATTAGTAAGTTGCCTATAGGTGGTTACAGCTACCTGGTAACATGTCTTCTAGACAGCCCAGTGGCTAGGAAAGAAATCTCTTGTTGATATAACAAAATAATTGATGAAGTAGATGCTAACTTTCATTTACCAACATCACTATGGGCTGAACTAATGCCAGGTTTGGATGTGGAGGAGCTTTGGATAGCTTCTTGCTTAACACTCTGGGACCTTGTCAAACCTGCGTGACTTCGTAGGAACCACCTTTTCACTATACATAGGGCATACTACTCCCCGCAAAGGTTGACTAAGTTTTCATTAACGGGCCCAGTCTCATGTCCTAGATGTGGGTTAATCGCAGCATCAGACATCCATATGTTCTACGACTGTCCAAACTTATCCGGTTACTGGCAAGCCATTAGTAATAATTTATCGCAATCTTTGGGTGAACATATCTCAATAGACCTTGCCCGTGTCATTTTTGGTCTTAAAAGTAAAGCTCGTAATGCAGCAACCAACTTATTATTCTATGCCATTCTAGCGGCACGCAGGGAGATATGTAGACACTGGAAGGATGCTCAACCACCGACAGTGTATGAATGGCAAACATCACTTCTTCGAATTTCCAAACTCGACCTAGCCAGAGTAGGAAATCCCAATAGTAGAGCTTTCTGGGGTATGCTCGGATAGTAATGACAAACCTGTTTTTTTTTTTTTTTTCCCCCCAAGGCCAATGATTATTGCGCGCATTACTTATCCTTGCTATCACGGCTAAGAACCTTGGTGGTATGGGGGTCTCGATAACTCGGGCTCTATCTACTAAGGCACTGCCCTAAGTGAATTAGGATCTGGCCTGTGTTCACTGTGCTGATGGGAACTGGTCTTCCTCCCTAAAGAATTCTCCCACCAGTAATAAGCTGAGACAGCACAAAACGCGACCATTCATCCTCTTCCTCTGTGGCGGCCTTTTGGTTTTGATAGATTGGAGCTATGCACGCAAAAAAAAAAAAAAAAAAAGATCCTTGCCGATATCAGAGCGCTTTACAATGAAAAAGTTGAAAAAGTTGATTATACAAAAAGAATAACATGACAAATTATAAATACAGTAGTTTGGGAGAAAGAACAAGTATGGGATAAGTGTAAGAATACACACGAAAAGACGTAAAGTACCAAAGCATAGGAACATAGCACAAAAACACAGCAAAAATTGTCAAAGAACCAAACAGGCGCTTCTCGGCTGCCAAATGTTCAGGGCAGGGTAGTGTGGTCAAGTAAATTTTGCCATGAGAATCGGTTTTACTTCCTTTTTACTAAGTCAGTGACAGCACGGCATGTTTACCCATCGTGAATTTAAATGCCCAAACAGCAATCTTTTTTATTTTGATATCTCTATCGGTATTTCATATATATAATATAACAGCAGTGACAACGTTGTTACACAAGGCCCTTTTCCGTTTCTCGATAGCACATGGTAGTCTCCTAATGGGAGCCTGTATGTTATTCACATGCAAGGGACTTAAAGCTTGAGTATATCATCACTGCCATTTGCTTTCAAGGTGCTCCAGCACTGATACAAGTGCACATAACCCGGAAACATCCCACAAGGTTCGTCTTCATGGTAGACATGCGTTGCAGCATTTTTTGTTACTTCTTTTTTAATACAGGTGTTCAATTATATGTAATATCATCCTAATTATATATAAGATAACAAAAATGGCAATAGCTCTCGCTAAACACTTATAAGGTCCCAAAGGCGAGACCTATTGGCTATGCCAATGCTTGTCTGTATTTTTTGTTTCACCAATTTGGCTTGGGCTCTGTCACTTGGGTCTCTTTTTTTTCCTCTGCCTTTTCTTCCTTTTTCTACAAAAATGTATAGTATGTGCTTTTATTTCTGCCCAGGGTTTTATGTCTAAGGTCATAACCTGATCTAAATGTTCTTGTATGTCTCCTGGTAGCCCCTGTTTTAAAACATTGTAGAATAATCTACAACTACCTCCCATGTCTGCAGATCCTACATCTGCTTCCCAATTTTACCTCATAATTGTTATGTAGTCTGCACAGGACTCTCCTGGAGACCTAGTTTGTGTCATCAATGCCCCAATGTCTGGTCGGTCTGGGTACCAATTCCTTAATTCAGTTCCCACTCTAGAGCGCACTACTCCAAAAGCAGACCAATCATGTTTTCCTTTAGTAATAGTTACTTCCTTATTTTCCTGGACTTCTCATTATACTGTCCACCTTGTCTCCTACTATGGAGCTCAAAAGGCTCTTTACACCCCTAAGAGCTAAAGGTATCCCAGCTGTTGCATTTTCAAATGCTTTTATCCATTTCCCTGCTCCCTCATGTAAGGCCTTTTTTTTTAGATGTTCTTTATCCATGTATTGCCATGGAACATAGGATGTGTTCCCTGTGTCTTATACACCAATAGCATCTGCATTACAGTGGTATTCCTTTACCATGTCCCTCATAAGGTGTCTCAGAACTCAAAGTATATTCCTTCCACAAACAGGCTTTATTACATGTAATCATAATCCCACTCTGGGTCCCCATAACCTTGAAAAATACATAACTCAGCCATATTTATCAATTCAGGGTCAAAGAGTCCTGCTCTTGGCCACACTCATTTGTGGCACCATACCTTCTGCTAACCCTGCAAAGTTATTAGTAAATGGGACAACTTTATAGCAACTGTTTTCTCCCTTCGCTACTATTTCATTGGCTGTCAAGTCACTATTTCCTTTCCTTTCTTTTATCTGTATAAAACTTGTCCTTCCCTGCATATTTTGTACATGAAGGGATCTCACTCCAGCTGGAGAGGAACTTTGTCCTAACTCTATCATATCTTCTGCTCAAAATGGACGCCCAGACCTTGTTGTACTACTGGGAAACACCTGTTCTCCTTTTGTTTGTTCTCTAGCGGCACTTTGTTCCACTAATCTTCTATTTATTTAGGCATTTCTGTTCTCAGCTTCTTGCCATAATTCCATGTGTTCACGGTCCAGAACCTTTCTAATTTTACTCCCCGCTGAGTTTATGTCTTCCTCATCTATCTCATCCTTTCCTGTCACATTCTTGATTTCTATATCATATCCTATATCTCTTACAACTGGCTTTTCATCTGGTTTAAATATTATGGATTTACATACATTTGAACAGTCATCGGCAAGTAGACCTAATCTCTCAATTGTATTCTGTATTCCTTTACACTGGTGGTCATGTCACGATAACCCTTATCCTCTTCCTGATGTATTTTTGAGCATGCACCTAAGTCAAACTTCACCTGTGGGGTACTAGTATGGTATCCATTTCCCTCACTTGAGTTTTGCGGAATCTTGCTAGCCCATTCTAATAAGTCTTTTGACTTTTGTTTCAGCAATTTTGCATTATTGTCTTGTCTTAATTCTACTGAAATGTCTCCTGTTAGGGACACTGTTACCTCATGTACTTTTTCAGGTTTGAGAGAATCTTTATTAATTGAGCAAGATCAACCTCCCCCATTTTTAATAAACCATCAACCTTTGGTGTAACTTTGTTTACGTCAGTCAGGGATATTAATGCCAGATCTTTGTAGCTTACAGCTGGAACATTAGTGTCCACTGAGATAGTGGATTCCTTATCTTCCACTGACAATGACGGATACATACCCTGACGGCATAAAGGCCCTTTAATTATCTCAGAATATGTTGGAGTGGTGCTTTGTATTCTACATGGGAATCCTAACCGAATATCTTCCACATGTCTAATGATGCTAATCTTTTTGTTCTTTATTTCCTTTATAAACGCCTAAGATATATGTTATTACATGGGCTATCACTGTATTATCAAAAGAGCCATCTGCTGGCCATGGAACCAGGAAAGAAAACAAGTTACTTACCTGTAACTGTAGTTCTCCAGTATTGGAAGCTTTCATAGATTCACATGCCTGAATCATTCCCCGTCGTCGAGACAGGAGTCTCCGGTACATAAAAAAGCAATGCTTAGTAGTATAGCAAACTGAAAAGAGGCCTAGGCCCATTTCCCTTTTGCAACCCATAACCCTTGTTATGTAAAAGAGACCAAACTTTTCCCTGAACCAATCAGAACTCCTCACCCTCTAGAACCCTCCTGAGAGTACCTTCTGCTCCTCAGATTTTCGCGCACTTGTGCATAAACACACTCTCTGTGCTAAATCCAAGGTGAGCCTCTCAGGGGAGGAGGGTGGGTCGCTTGTGAATCTATGAAAGCTTCCAATACTGGAGAACTACAGTTACAGGTAAGTAACTTGTTTTCTTACTCCAGTATTGGAGCTTTCATAGATTTACATGCCTGATTCAGAATAGCGAGCAGTAGTACAAAGCACATCTTTTTTTAAATATATCATACAGCATGATTCCGTATATAGTCATTGTAGAATTCTGCATATCAACATTGCAATCATTGTAATTCAACAGACCAATAGAAAAAATGTGCATTTGTAACAAAGACAAAGGATGGAGGGATGCAAAGAGGGCTCACCGTCATTGGATAAGGTTTCTCAGCACCGCTTCTCCCACCGCGACATCAGTCTCCACTACTGCTTCCAAACAGTAGTGTCTGGTGAAGGAGCTGCTAGAACTCCAGGTCGCTGCCCTGCAGATATCCTGGATTGGCACCCTTGCAAATAATGAAGTGGAGGTGGACACTGTTCTCGTTGACCGAGCAAGAACTCGTGCGTTCAGAGGTTTCCCAGCAGCTTGGTGACAATATACTATAGCACTTGAAATCCATCTGGCAATCCCCCGTTTTGATAGAGGGAAGACCTTCCTGGGTGCGCTGAAAGCTACAAACAGTTGCGAAGGTGCTTAGTCTCTTGTAAATAGAATTTTAGACATCGCTGGACATCCAGTGAATGTAGAACTCTTTCTGCTGCTGTTGTTGGTTGTGGAAAGAAACATTTTAAAACTAATGGTTAATTCAAGTGAAAGTCTGTTGGTACTTTTGGGATACATTTTGGATTAGTTCTGAGCATCATCCTGTCCTCTCTAAATTGCAGAAAAGGTTCTTGAATCGCGAGAGCCTGCAATTCCTTCACTCTCACACACATCAGAAGCAATGGTATTGGCACTACACAAGTAATAAGACCACCAACGGTTGGCGCCATGTCGCAGGGATTCTGCTCCTACACAGAACTGTGCATAGAGACTTGGAACCTCAGTGAATTAGGGTGTACCAAAACTCACCTTAGTATCCAAAATCCCCTACCAGACTAGCAATCAGTGTCTCATTGGTTCTTCCATACCCCCAATGATTAGACAACCCAGAACATGGAATTAGAACACCTCAGGTAACGTGGAACACATGAACACTCTTTCGTTATACTATCATACCAGTCCAAAACGAAGAGTAAATGAAGACACGTGCAAGTTTGAAATGTTTATTTTTAGCGCCGTGTTCTCAAGCGCAGTATCTTAGCTAATACAAGCAAACATATTATAAGCAACAAGGTTATCAGCATAATTACTATTCCATAAAATACAAAGGGAGAAAACATGTTAAAATGCTAAAGGGAAGAAGGCTAAATGGCACCTCAGTCTTACCCTCCCTTGCTCGTATATTATATTATATCTACAGAAGGTCTCTGTGGATTTTCAAGGGCGGCCCCATACCTCTGGTCCTAGTAGAAAAGGATCACATCATTTTCTACACCAGCTCTCAGCATGAAAATGTTCTCCAAACTGTGTGTGCATGCTCTGCGCAGTGCATTATTAAACGCGCCAAAATCAGAGGTGGCCACAGCTGCATATGTGTTATGTCTAGGACGTGCGCTGATCAGACCGAACAACAACCACTGTGTTGAAATAACCTTGAAGGCCTCGGCACTCACTGTTCAGACATAGCTTACCAAGCAGGGCTGAGACTATAGGAAAGCATATTCTCGTGTGAAGCAAAACATTCTTCTAGTATCTAAACATTTATAATATTGTGGGCCGTGTGCAGAAGCAGCAGAGAGGAAAAATAGCGTTTACACTTCTAATAAGCTCATGCTAACTTAACACAGTGTAAAGGCAAAGCCCATCTCCATGACATTATACTATGAAAAATTTCATTCAACTGACTCTTCATTGTGTCATTAATTCTTGGACCATTGCCTCCTTCCCTCTCTGCCGGGAGTGAGGCCAAAAATGGAATAAGGTCTGTTATGTGCACCCAATTCTACATCTCCACCACTTTTACTGCTGTTGGCCCTGCTCTGTGTTCCTTGGTAGGGGCTAGAAATTTGGGGTCTTTCCATGTTCTCCCAAAGTTGCAGACGAAGACCCAGGAACCGATGCTGATGGCTATAGACAAGGGCAGGGATGGTACAGTACTGTCTGCCTGTTGCAGCTCCACCAGTTTAGAATAAACCTGTACATCCTTTTGTTAAGGCAGACATGTATGAATTAATTTCTTGCCAAACACTTTCTGGTGCAGACTTAGTATCAGAACGAATCATTTGATTTTGTTTAAAGGAAAAATTAGAATGCCTATCTGTTACGACTTGGTGAGGGGTCAAATGATGATCCTTTGAATGGACATTTCTCAATGCATACAGAGCAAGGGGAAGGCAGAAAAGCCAATTCTTTTTCAGTGCCTTACAAATTTTTGACACTTTGCCTTTCAATAAGTCATTCATCCTTTCAACAATTCCATTACTCTCTGGGTGGTAAACTGATGTTCCACTCCTAATAGATTAGTAATTTGCTGAAATACTGTGTTAGAAAGTGTTTGTCATTATCGCTGCAAATTGCTGCTGGAACCCCCCACCTCGGTATGACCTCTCTCACCAGGAATTTGGCTGCCTGATCAGCATCACACCTGGAGCAGGGTCCTGCTTAAATTCATAGTGAAAATGGATACACCACTACTAACCAGTACCTATATTCGTTACATTTTTGTATCATATCTACAAAGTCTATGTGTAACTCTATGAAAGGACCAATTGGTCTTGGAATGGAGGATGAAGGCATTTTTGGAGTACTGATAAGACATATGACATGAAGCTAGGAATACATCAACTATTGGTCCTAGATTAGGGATACACCAGCTTTTATTTAATTCATCCATCATTACTCTTTTAGAAATGCATGTTGGTAAATGAAGTTGTCGAAGGGCTCTTATAAGTAGTGACTGGGGCATTATAACTTTAGCGGAAGTGGCTGATCTATAAAGGAGATCTTTTTCATGTTGTGGACCTGCATTTTGAATGTGTAATAATGCCTCTGTAGAAATATGCTCATAGTGTTTTATCTCAACTTCATCATCTGCATCTAAAGTGTGCATACTGCATGTTTTAATTGCAAATAAACTAGCTTCCTTCACTGCTGTATCAGCAGCTTCATGTCCCTTAGACACCAAATCTATTCCTTTTCTATGTGCCTGGCACTTAACCACTGCTACTTGACATGGTATTTGCAATGCAGAAATATAGTCACCTAAAAGATGTTGGTGCGCTACTGGTATTCCATCAGATTTGAGAGATCCTCTCTGTTCCCATCTCTTAAGCCCTGAATGAACTGTGGAAGCTACATATGCTCAATCAGTGTATATTGTTATTAGCTGACCCTGACAAGCCTGTCGGGTTATCAATGCTTTTAATTCAGGCTTGGGTTGGCAAAAATATGTGTACAGTATAATCAGTAGGTGTACCAATAGCCTCAACAACAGCTGCACCTGTATGTATTTTACCTGTCTCCAGGTAGATCCATGAGGAACCATCAATAAACAATTGTCGGCCATTAGACAAGAGGTCCTCATCTGCCAGGTGATCGTCCTCCTCCAATGTTACACTACAGTCATGATCAATGGGCTCTACTGGATGCACTGAAAAAGTAGCAGGATTGACTGAGTGTACTCTCTCAATGCAGATAGAAGGGTTTGACAGTATTACTTCATAACCTGTCGTTCTTTGAGTGGTGAGTATACTTTTATTTTACTGCAGCACAGCAAATGGAGAGTGCTCAACATACAGTGTTACAGGGCATCCTGCTGTAATAGTACTACTCTCTTCTACTGCAAAAGCTGCTGCTACAAGGAAAGTGACCTTTCATTAACCCCTTCGACGCTGATGACGAGCTGGGCTCGTCATGAGGTAGCCTCCTCGCACGCTCATTACGAGCCCAGCTCGTCACGTAAAGTGCGATTTTAAAAAACCCAGCGTATGGGCGGAATTCCGCCCGCACGCATGCGGTTAAGGGATCTAATAGTCCACTAAAATAGGCAACAGGTTTGTTCCTCATCAGGTATTATTGAGTAAGGGCTGAAATCATGTCATCCTTTGTGGCAGCGGAAAACAGAACAAATCTCTTTGTATAGTCTAGATTGGCTAGCACTGGGGCTGAAGCAATTGCTTCTTTCAGTATCTGAAATGCACTAACACGGTCATTACTCCTCTGTATGCCTGTTTTGTCAGTTTTAGCTTGCTTCATTGCATATAATAGCGGTTGTATGATGTTAGCATAATCAAATATCAACTGACGTACAAAATTACAAAGGCCTAGACATTTTTGCAGGTATTTTACTGTCTTGGGCTGAGGCTGATCACGTATAGTTTGTATTCTAGAACCTGCTATCTTTTTCCCTTCTGCAGACAAGACTTGGCCTAAATACAGTACTTCCTGTTGAACAAACTGTAATTTTTTTCCTGTCCACTTTGTATCCCTTAGTAGCAAGTAGCGTTAAGAGATTGACAGTGTCCAAAACACATTCAGATTCTGTTTTACTACATATTAGTAAATCATCTACTTATTGCAAGACTATACTGTCTGATTGGAAAGTTAACAAATCATCTCACAATACTCTATTAAACACAGGTAGAGACTCACAATAGCCTTGTGGGAGTCTAGAGTACTAGATTTGTCACCATCGAAACTGAAGGCTGTCAAATAATGACTGTCGCGATGTAAAGGTATGCTAAAAAAAGGCATTCTTTAGATCCACTACAGAAAAGTGTTTGCTGTCACTTGGTATATTAGTCAATATCACAGATGGGTCTGCCACTATGGGGTTCTCTGCTAATGCTGTGGCATTAAAGGAACGAAAATCCTGAACCATTCTTCAAGTATTACCTGTAGTTATTTTTTACAGGATAAATTGAGGTGTTACAAGGTGATGAACGGGAATACAGGACTCCCTGATCCTTCAGTCTTTATATTGTCCCTCTGATACCTTCTTTTACTCCTTTGGACAGTGGATACTGTTTTACACAGGGCAATTGTGTACCTGTCTTCAACTTTATCTTAAATGGTTCTGCAGATATTATCAGTCCTACTTTGTCTGAAGCTGATGTCCAGAGACAATGCGAGACCGCCGCAAGCGCTTCAATATCATAGGAGAGAGATGGCACAACTGGTAACGTGGTCTGTGCACGGTAAACACGCACTAACAAGGGTGCAGTGTGTGTATAAACTATCTCAATTCTGGTGGGAGATTCTGGAAAGAGTTCAGATACAGAAATGTCCTGTGGTCTCAGACCAGGCATAAGAAAAATCAGGACCTTCCAAATTCCTCCATCATTATCTGATGCCACCAGGGCGCCCCACCTACTGGATATTTCCATGCACTCAAGGTAAAGGGTATTCACCTGTCACACTTCATCACCACCAGCTTGCCTCCTGAAAATTAGTCCAGGTGGCAATTCTATCCATCTCCCTAAAAGTATTTCCACTGTCTTCAGAACCGTGTGTACTGCATCTGCTAGCAATTTATAATGCACTGGGTCTGCCCTTCCAACCACATTTTCCTAAGGTATTCTTAGCAGATGTATCCCACATTTCGCTTGCCCTGGTATTATGGACCCATCAGAGGAAACCCTTGTCATGTTTAATTTAGACATGATATCCCTTCCTAATAAATTTGCTGGTGAATTTGAGGATAAAGGAGCCGCTCCTGAGTTCGCAATCCTGACACCTCTATGGGCACATGTGGTGTGTATAGAATGCGCTGTACTTCACCAGAGAAGCCCTGCATATCCATGGTGGCAGAGGACAATGGAACATTTCCTTCTGAGAGGCAAGATTTTGTTGCCCCTGTATCAACCAAGAAAGCATACCTCCTTCCCACTATAATCATTTCTACCATTGGTTCTTCCTCTGGGTCTAGAGTCCTAGCTACAGCAAAACAATTGGGATTCCATGGTGTGTCCCATCAGACTGTATGATAAAAGGGGTTCTACCTTGAACAATCACTCCTCCTTGTCCTTGACTCCCTGTGCTCACCACTTTTGTAATTTGCACCTGCTGCTGGCCTCCTGTCTGTACAAGAGGTGCTGGTGCTCCTTGAACAGGTACATTAGCATATTGCTGTTGTGGCATATAAACCTGTGGTAGTGGAGTTATTTGTTGTGGAGGAAAGGGCACATACTGAAAAGGACCATATTGAGGCGCTGGTCCGGACGTGTTCACATTTTGTCTTCCCCTTCCTCTCCCTATTCCTGTCACCCCCTGCACTTCATCACTCTTCTTAAAGTGGTATTCAGCAATAAAATGTCCCATGTTACCGCAGTAATGTAATTTAAAATTCTTCATCCTTGCATCTGTCTCCCCTCTTTTTGACCCCTTCCTTGCTCCCCGTTTGCAACAGGAACCTGCACAGTCGTTTCTTTTCCTTCTCGTTTTTTAGGTCTCGCCTACGCAGCAAGCATGCGCTGCATAGGAGGGGGCCTCTTGGAATCGATCAGCTTTTTTGGCCAAAAACGTGCACACTTTGCATTGCTTTGTATTGCAACATGTGCACGTTTGGTGTTTCCCTTGTGGGAGCGAGCAGCGGTGCCATATGTTAGCAATTATCGCGCTCGCTCCCGCAAGGTAAATGCTGCGTGTCCCTGCTCTTGGCCACACTCCCCCCAGCCCTCTCACTTGTTTCCTCTGTCTCAGCGCTTCTCAGGGGACCTTTATCTCTGATCCGCCTGCCATTCCATTCCCCACCCGCCATTCCTATTCCACTTTTCCGGCTTCCCATCCACCCCTTTCTTCTCTCACTCTCTCTTACTAACCTTGTTTTCTCCTCGTTCTTCTCTCCCCCATCACATTTCCCCCTGAACCATTTCTATTCCCCAGGCCTTCTTTTCTCGTTCCATGGACTGGCCTTGCCTCCCCCCACGAGTGAATGGCGGAAGAATTGCTGCCAATCTGCTCCAGGCCTCTGTGCCAACTTGTATTCCTAACTTGGCATGTCCCGGGGCCCGCATGTGAACAGCTGATGGCATTGCGATATTTGCTGCTCTGAAGCGCGGCCTTTACCTCACACACTGAATTTGTCTTCCTTACGGACCTTGGACGAGTGCATGGCAGCTAGTGGCTCCGACTGCGCCCCAGAGAAGCTCTGGCTTCAGATCCTGCTCTTCTGCGGCCACAGCTCCGAGTGCTGGTAGGAAACACAGCGCTTATCGTCCGCATCAAGGCTGTTGTCGCCACAACCCATCTGTTTGTAGTGCCATTTTTTATTAGATTTTCCCTGTAAGATGAATGAATAAATATACAGCTATATAACAAGAGCAGCTTTGTTTTTATTAGATCATTAATTCTCAAAATCTTCGTGCAAAAGTGAACCCCTTTGTGGTCGATGCTAAAAAGAAATTCAGTTTGGAGTGGATCCCTAAACATGTTTATTTTATTTATTTTTTATTTTGAAGGTTTTATAGAGCGCGAAAAAGATCCTTGCCGATATCAGAGTGCTTTACAATGAAAAAGTTGAAAAAGTTGATTATACAAAAAGAATAACATGACAAATTATAAATACAGTAGTTTGGGAGAAAGAACAAGTATGGGATAAGTGTAAGAATACACACGAAAAGACGTAAAGTACCGAAGCATAGGAACATAGCACAAAAACACAGCAAAAATTATCGAATAACCAAACAGGCGCTTCTCGGTTGGCAAATGTTCACGGCAGGGTAGTGTGGTCAAGTAAATTTTGCCATGAGAATCGGTTTTACTTCCTTTTTACTAAGTCAGTGACAGCACGGCATGTTTACCCATCGTGAATTTAAATGCCCAAACAGCAATCTTTTTTATTTTGATATCTATATCGGTATTTCATATATATAATATAACAGGACAACGTTGTTACACAAGGCCCTTTTCCGTTTCTCGATAGCATATGGTAGTCTCCTAATGGGAGCCTGTTTGTTATTCACATGCAAGGGACTTAAAGCTTGAGTATATCATCACTGCCATTTGCTTTCAAGGTGCTCCAGCACTGATACAAGTGCACATAACCCGGAAACATCCCACAAGGTTCGTCTTCATGGTAGACATGCGTTGCAGCATTTTTTGTTACTTCTTTTTTAATACAGGTGTTCAATTATATGTAATATCATCCTAATTATATATAAAGTAACAAAAATGGCAATATCTCTCGCTAAACACTTATAAGGTCCCAAAGGCAAGACCTATTGGCTATGCCAATGCTTGTCTGTATTTTTTGTTTCACCAATTTGGCTTGGGCTCTGTCACTTGGGTCTCTTTTTTTTCCTCTGCCTTTTCTTCCTTTTTCTACATAAATGTATAGTATGTGCTTTTATTTCTGCCCAGGGTTTTATGTCTAAGGTCATAACCTGATCTAAATGTTCTTGTATGTCTCCTGGTAGCCCCTGTTTTAAAACATTGTATTCAATTTTATTTATTATGTTTTGGCTCTCGACAGAGGGCCACATAAAATGTACAGAGAAACAAACCATACAATACATTATACAAACAATATCTGCCCTATAAGATACCTAGATTAAATACAAACTAACATACAAGACAGAACTGTAGAAAATTGGCAAGTCAAAGAGCATCTCCATGGAATATTAATAAATAGCTAAAAAACCTTTAAACAAATTAAAAATGTGGAAGCAGAACATTTCATTAGGGGGACAATAAAGTGCATGAAGAAAGTCATTCAAAGTGACAATGCCAAGACGGAGACAAATAACTTTTAACCATCTAGAGCGCAATTTACATAGCGCCGGGCAAATCAATAGAACATGCATACAGTCCTGGATATTCAAATTACATAGATTGCACAAAGAAGAGGAACCATACCATTTAGATAACAACAGATTTAGGGGTATTAAATCGTAACGTAGGAGAAACCAAAATCTGCGAATACCGTGTGGAAGGGACCATCGCACATAAGGTTGTGGACGCTTCATCAGATAAGTGTCAAGAAGGATATCTACATTCCTTTTTCCACAAATTAACTTTTTATCCGATTGAAAGCATAGGTCCCAAGAGGCTGCTTTTAAAACAAGTTTTAACTGTGAAGGGGAGTACACAAAAAGAATAGTTTCATCTAATTTTAAAAGAGTTACGGCTTTTCTGAAATTACGAACAAGTTGAGAAAACTCATTGAAATTACCCAATAGTTCACTTTTAAGGAGAGCTCTCAGTGTCCCTACTTCCGCTCTCGCAAGACAGGCCACCCATCTTACTAGGGCACATAGTCCCTGTACCCAACTACTCCTTAGACCAAAGTCGAGCCTGCAGGCGGCCAAAGAGCAGGCAGTATTTAGGGAAGAGAGAGATCTTAAGAGTTTCCCCTCAATCTTATGGCAAAAGTCCCACTTTTTCACCTCTATTAACTCAATACCATAGAGTATTGTTGCGGGGATTTTAGATCTGTACACTTCCAATAAAATCGGAAAGTGCCGTTTCCCCGTTGCATGGTATAGTGAGTTTAAACCTTTGCCATGGGCAAGAGCTTTGCGAGAGCAATGCTCTATATGGAGCTTCTCACTCAAATTAGCCGTAATAATTTTCCCCAAAAAAATATAAGACTTTACAACCTCCAATTTTTGACCCCCAATAAACCACCCATAATCTACAGATCGACACCTCTTCTTGCCTACTATACACATGACTTTACTTTTGGTTATGTTAATCTTCATGCAATGAGCCACAGCGTAACTGTGGAGAGCATGTAGCCGTTTTGAGAGTCCTTTGGGGGTTAAATCAAGGATAAGGACATCATCGGCATACATCAAACAGGATATTGGGGTCCCCCCCACCAATGGGGCGATGCCCTCTGTGGCAGACAAAGCGGCGGGTAGGTCAGCCGTATATAAGGAGAACAAAAGGGGAGCCAATAAACAACCTTGTTTGAGGCCATTACCCGATGGGATTGGATCAGATAGCCCCCTTTCACCCCCCAGCAGGACCCTACACCAAGTCTCTGTATGAAGAGCCCGCACCAACTCCAACAGATAAGACGGGAGACCAAGTGCAGCCAATTTTCTCCACAGCACTCCACGTTGTAGAATAATCTACAACTACCTCCCATGTCTGCAGATCCTACATCTGCTTCCCAATTTTACCTCATAATTGTTATGTAGTCTGCACAGGACTCTCCTGGAGACCTAGTTTGTGTCATCAATGCCCCAATGTCTGGTCGGTCTGGGTACCAATTCCTTAATTCAGCTCCCACCCTAGAGCGCACTACTCCAAAAGCAGACCAATCATGTTTTCCTTTAGTAATAGTTACTTCCTTGTATCCCTGGACTTCTCATTATACTGTCCACCTTGTCTCCTACTATGGAGCTCAAAAGGCTCTTTACACCCCTAAGAGCTAAAGGTATCCCAGCTGTTGCATTTTCAAATGCTTTTATCCATTTCCCTGCTCCTTCATGTAAGGCCTTTTTTTTAGATGTTCTTTATCCATGTATTGCCATGGAACATAGGATGTGTTCCCTGTGTCTTATACACCAGTGGCATCTGCATTACAGTGGTATTCCTTCACCATGTCCCTCATAAGGTGTCTCAGAACTCAAAGTATATTCCTTCCACAAACAGGCTTTATTACATGTAATCATAATCCCATTCTGGATCCCCATAACCTTGAAAAATACATAAATCAGCCGTATTTATCAACTCAGGGTCAAAGAGGCCTGCTCTTGGCCACACACATCTGTGGCACCACACCTTCTGTCCACCCTGCAAAGTTATTAGTAAATGGGACAACTTTATAGCAACTGTTTTCTCCCCTCACTATTTCATTGGCTGTCAAGTCACTATTTCCTTTCCTTTCTTTTATCTGTATAAAACTTGTCATTTCCTGCATATTTTGTACATGAAGGGATCTCACTCCAGCTGGAGAGGAACTTTGTCCTAACTCTATCATATCTTCTGCTCAAAATGGACGCCCAGACCTTGTTGTACTACTGGGAAACACCTGTTCTCCTTTTGTTTGTTCTCTAGCGGCACTTTGTTCCACTAATCTTCTATTTATTTAGGCATTTCTGTTCTCAGCTTCTTGCCATAATTCCATGCGTTCACGGTCCAGAACCTTTCTAATTTTACTCCCCACTGAGTTTATGTCTTCCTCATCTATCTCATCCTTTCCTGTCACATTCTTGATTTCTATATCATATCCTATATCTCTTACAACTGGCTTTTCATCTGGTTTAAATATTATGGATTTACATACATTTGAACAGTCATCGGCAAGAAGACCTAATCTCTCAATTGTATTCTGTATTCCTTTACACTGGTGGTCACGTCACGATAACCCTTATCCTCTTCCTGATGTATTTTTGATCATGCACCTAAGTCAAACTTCACCTGTGGGGTACTAGTATGGTATCCATTTCCCTCACTTGAGTTTTGCGGAATCTTGCTAGCCCATTCTAATAAGTCTTTTAACTTTTGTTTCAGCAAATTTGCATTATTGTCTTGTCTTAATTCTACTGAAATGTCTCCTGTTAGGGACACTGTTACCTCATGTACGCCATGAAACCGCTGGGTAAAAGTGCGCTGTATAAATGCTTTTAAATTCAAATTCAAATTCATGTACTTTTTCAGGTTTGAGAGAATCTTTATTAATTGAGCAAGATCAACCTCCCCTATTTTTAATAAACCATCAACCTTTGGTGTAACTTTGTTTACGTCAGTCAGGGATATTAATGCCAGATCTTTGTAGCTTACAGCTGGAACATTAGTGTCCACTGAGTCTATTGAGATAGTGGATTCCTTATCTTCCACTGACAATGACGGATACATACCCTGACGGCATAAAGGCCCTTTAATTATCTCAGAATATGTTGGAGTGGTGCTGTGTATTCTACATGGGAATCCTAACCGAATATCTTCCACATGTCTAATGATGCTAATCTTTTTGTTCTTTATTTCCTTTATAAACGCCTAAGATATATGTTATTACATGGGCTATCACTGTATTATCAAAAGAGCCATCTGGTGGCCATGGAACCAGGGAAGAAAACAAGTTACTTACCTGTAACTGTAGTTCTCCAGTATTGGAAGCTTTCATAGATTCACATGCCTGAATCATTCCCCGTCGTCGAGACAGGAGTCTCCGGTACATAAAAAAGCAATGCTTAGTAATATAGCAAACTGAAAAGAGGCCTAGGCCCATTTCCCTTTTGCAACCCATAACCCTTGTTATGTAAAAGAGACCAAACTTTTGCCTGAACCAATCAGAACTCCTCACCCTCTAGAACCCTCCTGAGAGAACCTTCTGCTCCTCAGATTTTCGCGCACTTGTGCATAAACACAAACTCTGTGCTAAATCCAAGGTGAGCCTCTCAGGGGAGGAGGGTGGGTCGCTTGTTTGTGAATCTATGAAAGCTTCCAATACTGGAGAACTACAGTTACAGGTAAGTAACTTGTTTTCTTACTCCAGTATTGGAGCTTTCATAGATTCACATGCCTTGATCAGAATAGCGAGCAGTAGTACAAAGCACATCTTTTCTTTTTTTTTTAATATATCATACAGCATGATTCTGTATATAGTCATTGTAGAATTCTGCATATCAACATTGCAATCATTGTAATTCAACAGACCAATAGAAAAAATGTGCATTTGTAACAAAGACAAAGGATGGAGGGATGCAAAGAGGGCTCACCGTCATTGGATAAGGTTTCTCAGCACCGCTTCTCCCAACGCAACATCAGTCTCCACTACTGCTTCCAAACAGTAGTGTCTGGTGAAGGAGCTGCTAGAACTCCAGGTCGCTGCCCTGCAGATATCCTGGATTGGCACCCTTGCAAATAATGAAGTGGAGGTGGACACTGTTCTCGTTGAATGAGCAAGAACTCGTGCGTTCAGAAGTTTCCCAGCAGCTTGGTGACAATATACTATAGCACTTGAAATCCATCTGGCAATCCCCCGTTTTGATAGAGGGAAGACCTTCCTGAGTGCGCTGAAAGCTACAAACAGTTGCGAAGGTGCTTAGTCTCTTGTAAATAGAATTTTAGACATCACTGGACATCCAGTGACTGTAGAACTCTTTCTGCTGCTGTTGCTGGTTGTGGAAAGAAACATTTTAAAACTAATGGTTCATTCAAGTGAAAGTCTGTTGGTACTTTTGGGATACATTTTGGATTAGTTCTGAGCATCATCCTGTCCTCTCTAAATTGCAGAAAAGGTTCTTGAATCGTGAGAGCCTGCAATTCCTCCACTCTTCTGGCAGAAGTTAGAGTGATGAGAAGCGCTACCTCCCATGATAGGAATTTAAGATCTGCCCTGTGTATAGGTTTGAAAAGTTGCTTCATTAGTTGAGACAGGACTATATTCAAACGCCAAAGAGGTGGAGGAGGCTTTATTGGAGGAAAAACTCTGAATAATCCCTTCATGAATTGCTTAACAATTCTTGCCGACCATAAGGAGGGGCCCGAAGCAGTCCTTCTGTAGCGTGACATTGCAGCTAAATGCACCTTTATAGATGTGTGAGCCAAACCTGACTTAGCTAAAGATAAGATGTATGGAATCATTTCATGAGGTGCCGAATTCAACGGGTGAACCTTACTCCTTTGACACCAGAGACAGAATCTCTTCCACTTCATTCTGTGTTTTTTTTTTGTACTATCCGCTCTAGCCTTGGAGAGGATATCTTTGCATTCTTCAGAAATGTTCAGATTCTGAAATTCACAGTGCTCAGGAGATAGGCCGCTAAGCGCAAGGATCTCGGGTCCGGATGGAGCACTTGTGTCCCTGGGACATCGTCAGAACCGATGGTATTGGCGGGAGGCGAATTGGAGGGACCTCCGAAAGTAGCAGAAGCTCCGTGAACCAGTGCTGTCTGTGCCACCATGGGGTTATTAGGATTAGTCTTCATGGTTCTTTCTTGATCTTTACCAGGACTCGCGGCAGCAGGGGGATTGGAGGAAAGGCGTAGGCAAAGACGCCTGACCATGCAATCGAAAACGCATTCCCCCAAGATCCCCATTGGGGAAGCCAGCTTGCTAAGAACCAGCATTTCCTATTCTCCGCTGTTGCGAAGAGGTCCAAAGTCGGTTCTCCCCATCTTTGAAAAATGTTGTTCAGGACTGCTTGGTTCAACTCCCACTCATGGCAGGACGATTTGAGTCTGCTGAGAGTATCTGCCTTGATGTTTTGATCCCCTGGGAGGTGTTCTGCTGTCAAGGATATTCCTTGCCGCAGCGGCCATTCCCATTTGTCCTGGGCTTCCTGAGAGAGGGAGAGTGATCTTGTTCCTCCCTGTTTCTTTAAATAGTGCATTGCAGTTGTGTTGCCCGTTCTTATCAACACAGATGATCCTTTTATTCTTGGCAGAAAGGCCAGCAATGCTAAGCGGACCGCTCTGAGTTCTAGTAAGTTTATGTGGAGTTGTTGCTCCTGCAACCTCCAGCGACTGCTGACTTGAAGGTCCTGAAGGAACACTCCCCTTCCTTCTAGGGACGCATGTGTTGTCACTATTAAAGGTGCTGAGACTGCGAGGAATGAGAGACCCTGCGAGACATTCTGTTTTCGGGTTCACTATGTTGCTGCTTGAACCATGGCCGGCGTGACCTGGACCACATCTTCGAAGGATCCCTCCGCTTGATGCCACCGTAGATCTAGTTGCTCCTGCAACGGGCGCATTCTTAACCTGCAGCGAGGTACAAGGGGAATGCAACATGACATTGTTCCCAGTAATGACTTGTACTTGTGTACTGAAAGTCACTTTCTTTTTATAAAGTCTTGGAAAAGAGAAATAATCTTCCGCTGTCTTTCCTTGGAGGGAAATGCTTTGTTTCTCTCTGTATCTATTATTGCTCCCAAAAAGGTGATGTTTTGTGTTGGTTGAAGGGATGACTTTTCTTTGTGTAGAGTCAGACCTAGACTGGCAAACAGCTGTACGAAAGGTTCTGTTGACGCTCGGGCTGATGCTGCTGTTGGTGACTTGACTAGCCAGTTGTCGAGATAGGGAAATACTTGATGCTTTTGTCGTCTTAGAATCGCAGCCACTGGAGCCAGGCATTTTGTAAATATTCTGGGGGCTGATTTGAGACCAAAGGGCAGTACCTTGAATTGGTAATGTTCTCCGGCTACCATGAACCGAAGGTACTGCCTGTGTGAAGGATGGATGGGGATATGAAAGTATGCATCCTGTAGGTCTACTGTGGTCATATGGTCTCCTGGGTTCAACAGTAGAAGGATGTCTTGCAGAGGAACCATCCTGAAAGATTGCTTTTTGAGATAGGTGCTTAGGGATCAGACGTCCAGAATAGGCCTCCATTGAAGGATATTTTCTTGACGAGAAAAAATCGGGAGTGAAACCTCTTTCCTTTCTGGGAGTTCGGTACTGGTTCTATTGCTCCCTTTTGGAGCATTGCACGAATCTCCTCTCGCATCTGATGTAAATACTTGACCTTCTGATGTATCGACCGTGTACGAGGGGGCTTCTGTAGAAATTGTAGAGTGTGGCCGAATTGAATAATGTTGAGGACCCATTGGTCCATGGTTATTTTTTTGCCAATTTTGAAAATAATAGGCAATCTTTCCACTCAGGGGAACATGTGATCTTGAAGGAATCGGTGTAGCCGTCATTAGAAGGTTGTCATTGTCATCAGGTGTTGTCCTTCCCCTGATGACTTCCTCTACCTCTAGGAGTCGATTTTGAATAGCCTCCTGTCTGGCGCTGTGAATACTGCTGTCGATAGGGCTGAGATGAGGTGGAATAAGAGGAATATCGACCTTGTTGATAACTTCCGTAAGATGTTTGACCTCTACCTTTAGAGCCTCGAAAAGGAACCTTCCTGTGGTGTAGAGTTCCCAATGACTTAGCCTTATCCCTATCCTTTTTGATACTTTGTAGAGCATCATCTATATGCTTGCAAAATAGATCTTCACCGTTGAAGGGAAGGTCCAAGATTTTATTCTGGACTTCCGGTCTAAATACTGTCGCCCTCAACCATCCTTGTCTACGTAGTACCGCAGCTCCTCCCAGAGATCGGAATGCTGTGGTCGCTATGTCCATAGCGCAATCTATGACTTCGACCGAAGTTCTCTCCCCTTCCTGCCTTTCCGTCTCTGGTATATGGTCTATGTAAGGTGAAAGGTCGCACAACATTTGTCTATCGTACCTTCCTAGAATGGCCAGGGTATTAACAGCTCTTACTAACAGGGCCGACATAGAGGAAAACCTCTTCCCTGCGTTGTCCAGCCTTCTACCTTCCCTGTCTGGAGGTGCCGGAATAGGAGCTGACGGGTTTCTTGATTTTTGCTGAGCTGCTTGGGTAATAACAGAGTCTGGCTTAGGATGCCCTAAAAGACAAGCTGGAGCATCTGAAGGAGGTTTATACTTTTTGTCCAACCTAGCGAGAACAGCAATCACTGTGGCTGGTGCTTCCATGATTTGATTTTCAGGCCTTCCTCCCAAAGATGACTTACAATCGGCAAAGCTCGAACTGTCTTGCGATAGGGCTCCTTAAAATCATACAAGAAACATTCTGCCTTATCCTTGGACATGGAGAGTGCACATCTTTTAGTGGCTCTTTCCATTAAATTAGGAAATCCACCTATGTCTTCCGGTGGAGAATCAACAGGCTTCGGAGATGGAGAAGAAGGTGACGGAATGAGATAATCGTCCCACTCTCTCCTTCTTCCTTTTCATCTGTGGTCTTGGATCCTGAACAGATCTCGGTGGTGGAGATCTTGGGAAGAGTTCCGGTAAGATGTCCCGCCTACGCACTAGTGTACTCGGCACATAGCGTGGTTGAGGCGTAGTCTCAGGAATTTCCATTGAGGCACAGGATATCTCCTCCGTTAATCCTCTAACATAAACTGTAAATCCTTTAACAAGGAAGATGGCACACTTGCCATCTCCTCCTGTTGTTCTTGGCGGTATTGTTGTTGAGGATGCTCTTGTACGTCATACTCATCTGAATCTTCCTCCTGGTACTTCACTTGCAACTGAGACGGACTACTGGCGTATCCAAAAGGGCCACCGTCATCCTCGTCCCCTTTCGAATCCTCTTCCTCCAGGAGATGAGAGGGTACCAGAGGTGACACCTTACTTGGAGAGGTAAGTTCAGGTGTAATTGTCCTTTTCCAGGCCAAAAACCTATTTTCTGGAGTTTTTTCCCTCAACGACGAGCCCGTCGACGAGATCGCAGTTGAAAACGTCAACGATACCATTGTCATCGACTATCGTGGTTGTTGTCGTAGCCGGCGACGCCTTCGTCGTCGATCTTGGAGTCGACACTGTTGTCAATGGTGGTACTGTCGACGGTGATAAAGTACCTGAAACAGCTTTTACATCAGGTTTTTTCGTCGACGGCGTTATCTTCGTCGACGCTCCCATCGACGACGCAGATTTCTCCATTTTCTCCTCAGAAGGTGTGGAGGATGTTTTTTTTTTTTACAGAAATCTTGACCTTTTGGGGGAGATTTTGAAGGCTCAGAACTAGTCTTCTTGGTGTGTTTAACCCCTGAAACAAGACCCTCTTCTCCTTTTCTTTGCTTGAAGGAGATTTTGAGGGACTGCGCCCTGAAGACCCTGGGGTGGTCTTTTTAAGGGCCTTCTCAGGTCTTTCCCCTGAGGTATGAGCCTGAGGAGACCTGCTCCTTTTCTGAGATCTCCTGGAAGAACAGGACTCCTCCTCACTGTCACTAGATAATATCTCCTTTCTAGCCTTCACCTTTTGAAGCCAGAGTAGAAGCCTTCCTTCACGGTCCCTCAAAGTTTTATTTGAAAAGGTACGACATACCTGGCAATCCTTTGCCTGATGTTCTGGATAAAGGCAGTAGATGCAGTCTTTGTGAGGGTCGTCTTGTGGTATATAAATAAATAATACCGGATCTAGGTTTGACTGGACATAGCAATAACAGATAGCTCAATAAATAAGAGTCAAGATTCGAGGTAGTAGGAGTTTGCAGGTTTAATACAGCATAAAAGGACAGGAACAGGACAACCTGCACAGGAATAGGATGGCAGCGCTGCCGGGGACAGGATCAAGGAAAAGGATAACTTTTAATAACAATGCACAAGCATATATACTAAAACAGTTGCATTACAAGACATACGATAGGCGGAGCAGTGGGTGTGGTCAATAGCAGTCGCGAAAGATAAGGGTGAAAGTAGGTGTAACAAGAGGCGTATACATGGACATGTGATGTAAACGTAACAGAATATGTCATAAATGGGGCGGAAACATGGAGGGGGCTACCTAAGGAGCCGGGACCTCTGACCTAGAGGTGCGCGCAAACTGACAATGACGTGTTACTAGGAGAAGCTGGGGGCTATGAACTCTGCGCTAGGAGCAGAGACTGAAGTCTGGAGAGTCAGGGCGACATGTACCTAAACCCTATCTAGTATCTAATGTTTAGAGGACATGTTGATATAAACTAAGAGTCAGGAGGGGAGAGGCTAACAGACTCTAAGACTGGAGCATGCATTATTCTACATGTAGTGCGTGTTGAGGAATATTAAATGACCATTAATACAGTATTTCTCCTACATGGAGACGTAAAGGCTAGACAATGACGGAAACTATTGATGCGATTCAGTAGCTTAGGAATGCAGAGAAGGAGGGCTGGACTGATAACTAGAATCATAACATACTCTTGGCAGACTCGTAGGCAGAGCCAGGCCGAGCCGGGCACTGTGAGGCAGGAAGTAAGTGAAGGGTCGAGGATACAGGTGGGGGCTGTATCGCTCCTCAGCGAGGGTTCAGGAGACAGGAGCTGAATCTGGTGTCCGGGCCCTTTTGAGGCCTAGAAACGGGGACTTTTCAATGAAATAACGTGCACACTGAGAAACGTGGCAACGTAACTTTACATAGGCCTAATATTCGTAGTATTCACGAGAACTGGGAACTGGCATACTAGGGATGGACACAACTGTAAGTGCGTCTTTAATCAAACATGGGGGATACATATGCATATTAATCATGCACACATAACATAAGATGGGGGACACGTAGGGACACAGAACATGGCAAAATTTACTTTTCCACATTCCCTCCTTGTCACTACGTTTCCATCAGGAAACATCAATATTCATGATACCATCTATCATTTCATACAGTATCATTTGCTCGTCTCGAACTTTCTTGGAACTGGATTTAGAACGGGACTTGGGGCTAGGAATACAAGAGGTAGCACAAATGCCGCAAATCGCAGGGCCACATTGTATACAGAGGCAGCAACTGAATATGATCGCTACTGCAATACCCAGAAATGACAATACTTTCCATCCCCAGGCGGAAATTATATTCCAGAACCAACCGGACCATGTCCAGGTGCCTGGATTCTGGTGTAACAGATGGGCAATTTTATGAAGTCTGGTTATAGCTGAATAAACAGACGGTGCGTTATTAGGAATGAAAATGCAGCAACTAGATCCGATGACTCTACATGCCCCGCCCCTATCGGCCAGTATGACGTCAAGGACGAGACGATTCTGGAGCACGACAATTCTCATAAAGGATTGCTCTTCGGTTAAGTTACCTAGAGCAGAAGTAGTCTCGATCACTACTGCTTCGAGGGTTCTCGTTAATCTACGTATCAGTTTACTATTCACGACAGTACCTAAATAGGGGAAGACACCTTTATTGATATCTATGTATTGTTCTAGAGCAGTTTCAGTATAATCGACAATCGGGAGGTCTCTTTTGTGTCTAGTATGTACTAGGTGGGAATTCCTATGATAGTCAGGTGGGGCTAGAAAAACTGGTGGCAGTAGGAAGGCAATGTAACAGGTTCCCTCCCAATCGAGGGGCAGACGAACATATGCGGTCTGACCACAAACAAAATAAGAATGACGTGAAGCTTTGAAAATAGATTTCCTACTGTCACTATACTTGACAATAGTAGTACAATCACTATGGCCTACATGTACGGAACCATTATTTCGGACACATAATTCACCTTTTACTGGTAATACTGACATAGCAGGTAAGTCTGGAGTAGTATCAGACTGAACATTCAGGACCATAAAATTCGAAGAATAATTACCCAAATTATAAACTTCATTTTCTAGATCTAACCCTGTTCTGTGGGGAAGACCTTGCTTGTCTGGAAAACATGTACTGTTAAGAAAAGACATATCTGTTGAGGATGACGTTAACGTGGACCATGCTCCACATGAACCGTTATGTGAAAATGGATAAGGAAAAAGTGGCAGAACTCCCTTCGGTGTCTGGAAAGGGGGGAGTCGACCACACACCCAACAATTAGTGGCATTGCTGGTCTGGTGTGAATAATGTAACATGCGGATAAAGGAATTATTACGCATAGCAAGACGATAAGATAGTTCATGAGGAGGCAGATCACTAAACGTGTGCTCTACTGTAGCAATAGAAGACTTATTTACATGAGAAACTGGAAAACACAAATAAAATGCATAACTTATGCAGGTAATCATAAGGCTGAGATATAGCAGAAAACATAAAATAATAGTGCAACTTTTAGAGTTCTCACTAACTCTCTCTCTGTGGGGGTCTATTTTATACATGTCAGAAACCGGTCTAACCGTTTCACCTAGGGGAGGACTTAGAATATCAAACTGGCTGACTTATTTTACTAGACCTTAATTTTAGCTTGTACTCCTGCTGCGGAGTTTTCTCTAACAGGGAGGGATCTGTATCATTGTCTTTTGCGGGACAGTCCTTGAGAATAGTACTTTGGCAATCTTTGAAATCCTCGGAAATGTTCTTTGAAACAGTCTTTAGTCCATAAAATTTCTTTATGTGAGACAGGTGGACCCAGCCCTTCCTGCCTTCCAGCTTGACGGCAGTACGGGTGGCCAGGAGGACCTGCTTGGGCTCCTTCCAGCGGGGCTCCAGCGGACTTGAACGATCAAAATTCCGGACAAGAACCATGCATCCGGGAACGATTTCATGCGGTGCCACCTCGGTATTGTCTGGAAATGCGGCGGCAACCTGTGAACGACAAGAGTGTAGGGCAGACATCAAGGAAGCTAGGTAATCTGTCAGCATATTACTTGAAACATCGGTAATACTTCGGGGTCTAGGTGTACCCCACACATTAGTGGGGCGGCCGAATACGACCTCGTACGGGGACAGACCTGATCTGGAATGTGCGACCATACGCATATAAAACAAAGCGACTGGCAGAGCTACTAGCCAGTCCACACCTTTCTCTTTACATACTTTTGCGATGCGAATTTTCAGGGTCTGATTATGTCTCTCTACGAGACCGGCTGCTTCAGGATGGCGTACACAATGGAACTTCCACTGGTACCCTAACAAAAGGGAAACGTGTTTCATCAGTTCAGATGAGAATGGCTGGCCGTTATCAGAATATACGACCCTAGGGAGTCCATAACGGGGGAAGAATTCACGAACCAACTGCTTGGCAGTGGTCGCGGCTGTGTAATCTGGGACTGGATATGCTTCTGTCCACCTGGACAAAGCGCATACAACTACAAGGACATACTTGAAACCTCGACATCGCTCCATCTGAATATAATCCATCTGGAGGACCTCAAAAGGGTGGTCAGGGGGCTGGAATCCACCTTGTTCCACCGGGACACTTTTACCTGGATTAGACTGGCAACATATCATACAGGTACGGACTTTCTGCTTGGCTGCAGCTCGTAAATGCTTGTTGAACCAAATGTTCTGGATACTGTCTAACATAGCTTTTTCTCCTAAATGTGCTGGACTATGTGCGGTATTGATAATGACTTGAACCATAGAGTCGGGGAGAAACCATGTGGCTTTTCCCTTCGTTACCCATCCTTGATCTGTCTGGACCCCTCCTTGTTCGGACCATTTCTTGATTTCATCGGGAGTAGCATGTAACTGGATATCTATGACATCTTGAGTGGGGTCCTTAACTGTCATACAGGTAGTCAGATCTGGAGTATGTGTCTGTGTCGGATTAACTGGAATGTCTGGAGTCTGTGCTGTAAGCTTGACTGTGCGATCTGCTAGATCATTACCTTGAGAAAAAGTGTCAGTAACTTTCGTATGTGCTTTGCATTTCATGATAGCAATAGATGTCGGTAAGTGTATGGCATCTAACAGAGCTTGAATAAGGAGACCATGCTGAATCTTGGTTCCATGAGAAGTCATGAAACCTCTCTCCTGCCAGAGCACTCCAAAGTCGTGTACGACTCCAAATGCGTAACGTGAATCTGTGTAAACATTGACTTTCAGGTTCTTGGCGTGTATGCAGGCTTGTGTCAGAGCAACTAGCTCTGCTGCTTGAGCAGACAGGGTGTCAATACGGTGTGTTTCTATAACTTCAGTGTCAGTAGTCACTGCATACGCGGCTACTAGTTCTCCTGTACTTGTTCTCATACATGAACCATCCACATAAAGTGTCAGGTCGGGATCTGGTAATGGAATATCTGTCAGATCTTGTCTTGGCTTTGTCATAATATTAACTACTTCCACACAGTCGTGTGTGGCAGGATTCGAATTAACTGACGGTAACAGTGTAGCAGGATTTAGAACGTTGCAGCGTCTGATTTCTATGTGTGGCTGGAACAGTGTCAGTTCATAACCTGTCAAACGTGCAATTGTCAAGTGCTGAGTCTGTGTTCGGTTTAAAAGAACTTCCACGGAGTGTGGAACTTGTACTGTCAAGGAATGTCCTAATACTATGGAATCACTTTGTCTGATAGCTAGTGCTGTGGCTGCAACTGACTTGAGGCACGCAGGCAGAGCCTGGGCTACAGGATCTAGTGTGCTCGAAAAATAAGCACAGGGCTTGTATTGTCCTGCTTGATCTTGTGTGAGAACAGATAATGCTGTACCTTCCCGTTCAGTGACGAAAAGTGTAAAAGGCTTACTGTAGTTCGGTGTAGCTAGAACTGGAGCTTGGCATAAGGCTTTCTTTAACTCATTAAAACTAAGTGTATGTTCAGATGTCCAAGGGAGGACAGTCGATACGGCTGCCTCCTGTGTCGTTAACTGTATCAGTGGTTTAGCTAGAAATGCATACTGAGGAATCCATTGTCTGCAATAAGAAGTAAGGCCGATAAAAGCACGTACCTCCTTCTGGGTCTTGGGCTGAGGAAGACTCGCTATTAACTGGATACGGTCTGGTGTCAACTGCCTACCCCTCTTGGACAGTAAGTGGCCTAAGTAGATCACTTGCTGGACACAGAATTGAAGCTTCGAAGGGGACACCTTGTGCCCCATCTCGGCAAGGAAATACAAGACTGTAAGTGATGCTTGCTCGCAAGCACGTTCAGAACGGGCTGTGATCAGTAGATCATCGACATACTGGAGCAGGGCAGTGTCAGTTGGCATGTGAATGTTGTCTAGTTGTCTCTTAAGTGCTTGACTGTAAATACTAGGACTTTCTGTGAAACCTTGAGGAGCTCGTGTGAACATATAGCTCCTTCCATTTAAACAAAATCCGAAAAGAAACTGGCTGTCTGGATGAATGGGGACACTGAAAAACGCGTTCTTGAGGTCTATGACTGTAAAAAATGAGGCTTCGGAATCAATGGCTGTCAATAGGGAAGAGATATCTGGGACAACTGGGTACTGGGGAATAATACATTTATTGAGTTCTCGAAGGTCAATCACTAATCGATATACTGGGGGTGCATTTGGCTCAGTACGTTTCATGACTGGAATGATCGGAGAATTACATACATTGGAGTCAGTTTCTACAACTACTCCTTGAGCGATGAGCTCGTCAATAATTTTGGATAAGGCTGCTACAGCCTCAGGTGGCAATCTGTACTGTCTGATTCGTGGTAACACTACACCTGGCTTGAGAGTCACACGATGGGGTGTGATTTGCATGAAACCTACATCAGTTGGACCTTGCGCCCATAAATGCTGCGGAACATTGGACAATCTCGGATCAAAATCTCGTAATACATAGTGACCCTTGAAGTCACGTAAGAACAGTCGTATTCCTTCTGGGGAGCAGCATATGACTGCACCTAATTCTTTCAGTGTTTTAATACCTAACAAATTTTCTGGACATGACTTCGTAAGTAACAGATCTGTAGTGCGGGACAATGGACCTACTTCTAGAGTAACTGGTTTAGATATCTCATTTACAATAGGCTTTCCTGAAAATCCAAGGGAAACATTTCTAGAGCCTGAGAGCGGAGCCCCTGGAACTTCGGCGTGACTGATGGTGGTCCTACTTGCCCCTGTATCAATCAGAAACTTTCTGTCTTTCCCTAATACTTGACTATGAACATAGGGACCCTCTTGATCTACAGGAATCTCGATAAGAGGCAAGCCTACCTCCCTCTCTAGGCTGTTTCATGAATATGGCTGATACTCTGGATACTCGGACTGTGCATACTGGTACATCTGCTGTGTAACATGCTGTGTTGCAGCAATAGGCTGCGGTGCTGGAACTATCTGTTGTGCATTCTGTGGCTGAGAAGTCTGTGAAACTTGTTCTTGTCTAGGCGGACGTGGTCTTTCTTTAGTCTTACCAGTAGCTATATTGTGTTTCAGAACTGCACACTCGTTTATATAATGACCTGGCTGTTTACAATAATTGCAGGTCCCTTTAACGGGAGCTGCAGGATGACTGGCTTGATTCGGACCCCTCTTCTGACTGTCTTGTGGAACAGATTGTGCAACTAGTACTTTCATTTTCGTGTCTTTCATACGTTTTCTTTCATGATCTTGCTCTTCTCTGATTCTATTCTGGTGATACTGAAGCATCTGTAACATCTGGGACGGGGTATTAGCTTGCCAGGTACTTTCGACTTTCAAAACTCGATTCTTAACTTGTGGACTTGAATTCTCGACTAATTTAGTAACAAAAAGATGAGGGTATGACTCGCTACTCGTCTTGAGGCCACTGTTTATAATAAAGCATTTCTCAAATCTAGAATAAAAATCACTAGTATCTTCGTCTTGTTTCTGTTTACAGGCTGAGATTGCATCCCAGTCTTCCTTTTTAGTGGCTAATAATCTGGGCAAAACTTGTATTAGCAATTCTGGTAATTCTTTACATTTCTCTCCAAGACCGGTACCTGGTACTCGTATCTTATCTTCAGCTTCTAGAACTGCCCAATCGATCTTTTTCTCTCCCACCTCCCATTCTTTTTCCTTGAGTTTTTCATATACCCCTGCGGGCAACAAGACTTTTAACATTTTAATAATATCTGGATACGTGTATTCTCCCATACGGAGCATGTCTTTTAATTCTCGGTGGAACCCTGCTGGATCTTTGTCATGACAGGGAATTAATTTCTTCATCTCTAAGAGTTCCATCTTTGTAATCGGGGTGTAAACAAATACTCTTTGCATTTCACCATCTGCTGTCCTGACTGGGTGTACTTCTCGTAACGGATTCTGTCTATCTATGTAAAACGGTTTACTTTCTGGAGGTGAGACATGAACAAAATGCGGGTTCAGGAACGTTCTATATTTGTGGCGCTGTTCTAGAATGACACTAATTAAATCGGTACCTAAACCTTTCCATCTATACTGGAGTAACTCGTTCAGGACATCATGTAACGGACCTGGATCAGAGTGTTGACCCTCATACAGAGTAATGAGGTGCTGGATCATATACATACCCACCAGTCGTTGCTCGGCTGGGGGCAGTTTCAGAAACATTTGAGCCACTATTTCGTCTGGAAAAGTGGTAGAATCAGTAATCCATCGGACTGCTGATCGGGCTAGTTCTTGTTCATGCATAGTACTTAATTCACTGTAACCGATTCGTGATTTCAGAATGTGATCGGTAGCTTGAAATACTTGTTCTAGAGAACCTTGTTCTGGTGCTGGATGAGGAACAGTTTTCTTGTAGTCTAGACGTGAATGTCGGTCGGAAAGTCTAGTTCTACCTACGTACGCTATTCTAGTGGGATTCTCGTCGTCTACCTCTTCAGTAGAAGAGTCATTTTCTTCCTCGCTTACTTGTGCTGCTTTACGTTGTTCGTGTAACTTTATTATTTCCTTACGAATTCTCTTGTACATACTCTCTATACTACTGATAGTTCTGTGTTTACCCTCGGCTATATTATCACTCCACCTTGTCAGGATTCTCATTTCGGCCGGATCTTTGGTCGGATAATCTTGTTCCCTTATTAAACAATTAATCAGAAACTTTAATAACATGAGCTGGATCTCAGCTTTCCTTTGAGACATGGCTTCGCCAATACTTTCTGGATCATCCCCTGTACGGATGAAACGATATATTCTGTCTAGATCTTCTTTCATATTCGGTAGGGTGTCCAAATACCCGGTCACCCGTCTTACACGGATGGAATATATAACTGTACTATCATCACCTGCAACTGGATCATAGCGGCATTCAGTAAGAGCTCGTCGGATATCTGCAACGGACTTATATTTGGGCGTACGCTGTAACGCACGTTCATGTAACTCGACTAACGTTACACGTTGGTGTGGTGGCGGGGTACCAGGAGGACCTCCTCCTGCGGCCCCTATATTGGAATCGTCGACTGATACTCTTCGTGCTGGCGCGGTGGGAAATTGTAACGTGGGCTGGACCGGGGGTACCGTAACAGGTACTCCGGTGACTGGAGGAGCAGGATTTACATTATTTACAGGAGCTGGCGGAACAGGATTTGTATATTCTGGGACTGTGTCGTCCAAATAGGACGAAATAAAAATATCAGCTGCGGTCGGTTTGTGACGTAGCTTGGTCGGAACTAATGGTGGCGGAAAATTACTGGATGCCTCCGGGGTCGCTTTTGGCAAGCCCTCGGCAAGAAGAGGATACATACCCTTAATGAGGGCATGCCTCTGTCTGTCTGACTGTTCGGTTTTAACTCGTTCACCTATCTCGATTAGTTCCCTTTCTTGGGCTCGTTCTAAGGATTCTCTACTTAGTTCTGACTTTCTGATTTCTTTTTCGGTTCTTTTATGAGATTCTTTGCGCCATAACTCGATGGCATCTTTCTGTGACTGTCTGGCTTTCTTTTTCCATAATGCTTCTTCTACTCGCATGATGCACTCGGCATCCCATGTGCCTGATACAGGCCATCTATACTTTTCTTCTAACTCTTTGGTGTACTCTACCCATAAATCTAGATATAATATGGCACTTATGCCATGCTTCTGATACATAAAATGACCTGGACTGTCCCTAGGCGGGACAGGAACTGCTGCTTCTAACAGACCTTTTCTGGTTTTTAACTGACGTAGTTTGGAAAATAGGGGCATGACTGAACTGTAATCTAGACACAATACAATACACAATGAACACAATAATTACACCACTTTCATACCACGACATTAAAATACATGAAGAACATTTAAAATAACAGTTCGAACAGAATACTACCTGGAATACTGAAAACAGAATACATGAATCTTCTCGAGAACAGAACTGACTAGAACAGAAACTAGATGCACTGCTAAAATAGTACGAAACTTACCGGTCTCATCAAGAGACACGTCAGGACCCGCATCCACCGAAGTGGACACTTCGTTTTGGGTCTGTGTACCACCAAAACCCACGGACCAGAGACAATTAGATTGACCCTGTCTAGATACTACCCCAGCAACGGTACTCACCGGGCAGCAAGAACGGAAGGCCTCGGACTGGACTGGACTGCTTCGACGCCGGACGGACGAACTTCGGGCTTCAGTTACGGGTGGGCCTCCGGATACCTCGGACCTTGGACTCTCGGCTTGGGCTCTGGTCGGGACTCGCCGCATTCCTCCACCGCCTCGTCTGGATGCTGGACCGCCACCTCCGTCTCCTCCGTGGGCCTGAGGGATACTTGAAGCAGAAATATCTGCACGTGCACGGTATGGTTCCGTCACGGCTGCAGAGGGTCAGGGGGCCGGCGTGGCTTCACCGGCGCGTGGGGAAAGGGCAAGTCCCTGTTCGGGCGCCATTATGTGGTATATAAATAAATAATACCGGATCTAGGTTTGACTGGACATAGCAATAACAGATAGCTCAATAAATAAGAGTCAAGATTCGAGGTAGTAGGAGTTTGCAGGTTTAATACAGCATAAAAGGACAGGAACAGGACAACCTGCACAGGAATAGGATGGCAGCGCTGCCGGGGGCAGGATCAAGGAAAAGGATAACTTTTAATAACAATGCACAAGCATATATACTAAAACAGTTGCATTACAAGACATACGATAGGCGGAGCAGTGGGTGTGGTCAATAGCAGTCGCGAAAGATAAGGGTGAAAGTAGGTGTAACAAGAGGCGTATACATAGACATGTGATGTAAACGTAACAGAATATGTCATAAATGGGGCGGAAACATGGAGGGGGCTACCTAAGGAGCCGGGACCTCTGACCTAGAGGTGCGCGCAAACTGACAATGACGTGTTACTAGGAGAAGCTGGGGGCTATGAACTCTGCGCTAGGAGCAGAGACTGAAGTCTGGAGAGTCAGGGCGACATGTACCTAAACCCTATCTAGTATCTAATGTTTAGAGGACATGTTGATATAAACTAAGAGTCAGGAGGGGAGAGGCTAACAGACTCTAAGACTGGAGCATGCATTATTCTACATGTAGTGCGTGTTGAGGAATATTAAATGACCATTAATACAGTATTTCTCCTACATGGAGACGTAAAGGCTAGACAATGACGGAAACTATTGATGCGATTCAGTAGCTTAGGAATGCAGAGAAGGAGGGCTGGACTGATAACTAGAATCATAACATACTCTTGGCAGACTCGTAGGCAGAGCCAGGCCGAGCCGGGCACTGTGAGGCAGGAAGTAAGTGAAGGGTCGAGGATACAGGTGGGGGCTGTATCGCTCCTCAGCGAGGGTTCAGGAGACAGGAGCTGAATCTGGTGTCCAGGCCCTTTTGAGGCCTAGAAACGGGGACTTTTCAATGAAATAACGTGCACACTGAGAAACGTGGCAACGTAACTTTACATAGGCCTAATATTCGTAGTATTCACGAGAACTGGGAACTGGCATACTAGGGATGGACACAACTGTAAGTGCGTCTTTAATCAAACATGGGGGATACATATGCATATTAATCATGCACACATAACATAAGATGGGGGACACGTAGGGACACAGAACATGGCAAAATTTACTTTTCCACATTCTGTATAAAGTCTTTTCTTAGAGCAGGTGGCACAGGCTCTAAAAAATCCTTTTTTCTCCTGGTCAGCCATGGTAGAAGAGTGAGAAATAGGCTGAGGAATTCCAAATAATCAAATTTTGAGCAGGAAAAACACTCGGGTCTAATAACAATTGAATATACTGAAGAGTTTGAGCAGAGCTCAAAGGAGATTCCCTAGCACAACGTGCGGTAGAAAATCTGAGGAGCAGAAGGTTCTCTCATGAGGGTTCTAGAGGGTGAGGAGTTCAGATTGGTTCAGGGAAAAGTTTAGTCTCTTTTACATAACAAGGGTTATGGGTTGCAAAATGGAAATGGGCCTAGGCCTCTTTTCAGTTTGCTATACTACTAAGCATTGCTTTTTTATGTACCTGAGACTCCCGTCTCGACGACGGGGAATGATTCAGGCATGTGAATCTATGAAAGCTCCAATACGGGAGTAAGTCTTTGTATTTTCTGCCCATTCCTGACAATGTCTTTTTATTCTATCAGAGTCTCCTGTAAATGTGGAAACCATATGGCCTAAAGGAGTCCCTTTCTTTCCCTGCCTCCCCGGGGAAGATTTCTTAAAGAAAGGCATGACCTCACAATTTTTATTGTAATCGAACAGAAACTTTTACTATTCCTGTTCGTGGGGAAAAAAACTTGTGGACTATAACACAGACTACTCCCTTTTGTTTAGCCTCGTCTTCAGTTATCCCTAAATAAGCAAGTTATGGGAGATTTACAAGAGTTTCACATGACACACCTACACTGAAATCAGATTACACAAAATAAATCTACCTGGTATCCTAGTAGACCCAACTTTTACTATTCTTAAAGGCTCCTGTTCTAATGGAGTTAACACTAAAAAAACTTGCTATAATAATCACAAATCTACATTATATATATATATACATATATATATATTTTTTTTTTAACAACTCACATAACATATTTATACATCATGTCAACTTTTTCTCTCTTTCTCTGACGTTTCCCTAATTCAAACTGTCAGGATAAACTACTTGTATCATTCCTATTTCTCTAATAATTCCACAAGGGAAAGAAAAACAGTCTCGGCATACACTAATATAGGGCTGGGCGACGTTTAAAGACCAGCAAGGGTGTTCTCCCTAGAAATACACTAAACACAAATTAACCCTCAGGTCTGAAGAAAGAAAAAGAAAAAGATGGAGAAAGGCTGACTATACAGGAGACGTCCCTTTTAAGGACGGTTTCCTTCACGAACCAAAGGTGGCAGGCTTCATCATTGGGAATCCTCCTCGCACCATGAACCTAGTCATGGTGCGGACTACAACCTCCTCGCTGCAAAGGAGGAGCTCAGGGATGTTTTATTTGTCAGAGGGGGTAACGCTAAGACCCAATGTGAACTAACTCAGTGTAGTGAGGGGTTCAGTGATAATAGTGAGGTAAATTAAAACGAACTAGAGGGTTTACCACATTATTAATTCTGGCTGCCCTGTGCTAGGATTAAAAATAGGAAGTGCGATAAGAGCTATTAGATCGAATCGTACCGCTTGGATCGACATGTTTCAGCCTATAACCCAAAAGGTATTGTGGCTTTCTTCAGGATGCAGTGTCTGCTACTGCTATACAAATGGTGCATATAAGTCTGTGAACAAAGTGGTGATGTCCATAACCAAAATGTTGATAAAAAAACATAGGATACAAAACCAGTTATCCAGGAGGAACCAGATTGTTGGATAATCCGGTGGTACCTGCCAGTCAGGTTCAGTACCCCAGCTGTCCTTAGCGACAAGGCTTAAGGTGCATGCGCACTTCCAACCGCTCCAGGTTGCTGGAACACGGTTGTGCACTGACGCGAGTAGGACTTCCTACTGTTCTCCTCTTCATTCTTTCCCTGGCCCAGCAGGGCTCTGCTCTGGGCACTTTTAAGGGCTATCTTTCGGCCATTTCAGGCTTACTTCGCCTTACTGATCAGCCTTCTATTTTCAAGTCCCTGATTGTTAACAGATTTTGAAGGGCATTATTCATCTCTTACCTCCTTATCCTTTCATAATGCAAGGGTGGCACTTGAACCTTGTGCTCACTTATCTTATTTGTGCTCCCTTTGAGCCACTACATAATTTCCTCTTTGTCTCCTCACTTAGAAGACGGCTTTCTTGCTTGCCATCATCTCTGCTTGCAGGATGAGTAAGCTTCAGGCTTAATCTTCTAGACCTCCCTTTCTTGCTATTCATCCTGACAAAGTGGTCCTCCATACTATGCCCTCTTTTCAGCCCAAAGTGGTTACTTCCTTCCACATGGGTCAGACCATCACATTGCACACCTTCTTCCCGCCTCCGCACCCTTCCAAAGAGGAGACACTCCACCGTCTTGACTCAAAGCATGCGCTGTCTTTCTACCTTGACTGCACAAAAGACTTCCGGGTGGAGGATCAACTCTTCGTGGATTATGTGGGCGCTAAGAAAGGACGGGCAGTGCATATACATACCATCTCTCGATGGGTTGTCCTATGCATCACGATCTGTTATTCTTTGGCTAAAAAGGAACCTCCATGGAAACTGCCTGGAGAGCCAGGTCCGGAGAGACAGTTTTTTCGCCTGTTCTGTTCTCCCGGACTTCCTGGTGTGAACTTAGTTCAGAGACCTGGCATTGCTGGGGTATCTATTCTAAGGTGAGGAATCTAGAACTACAGTCTCTTTCAGATGAACAAGTTACTTACCTTCGGTAACAATGTATCTGTAAGAGACATATGTAGTTATAGATTCCTTACCGCCCCACCCATCCTCCCCGTTCTGCGAACTGACTTCTAGGGATAGGGACTCCCTTCCAGGGCCCTAGTTTGTGCACCAGTGGTCAGTGTCTTGCATGGCTCTGCGCTTCTGGCATGGAAAGTCGTGTCAGAACTGACGCCAGCGCGCAGGGGCGGCACCTAAGTAGACACCACCTCATCATCCCGGCGACTAATCCCCACAATGCTGGAATAGTCATTTGCAAATAGGGGACCTACCACACATGCTTCTTTTTTATCACATGCTACAAAACGTTTGGGACATTATCTTTGAGTGCATCTACCTGACAGTACATATCACCCCACCCAAAGAGCAATCATTTATATTAATGGGATTCCATGATCCAGAGCTAAAAAAGGACAGTGGCAGTTTCTTGCTTGACCTAATGCGGACGCTGGTGTGAAAATAATTCTATGTAACTGGAAACAGTTCAACAATATATCCTTCAAAATATGGCAAGAATGGCCAACCTTTGTAAGGGAAGCAGATGACACGACCCTTCAATCCTCCCCATGGCAACCTAGCTATAGGAAATTTTGGGAATTTTTAGACTACGCCTCACCGGCATTTAAGCCCCTTGAAAAGTTAAAGCTATCACTCCACTCAGATGGGGCTCGTAAGATTCTCAGGCAAATAGTCAGTTGAGGATCTTCATATCCCCATAACTCCAACATAATCCTCTATCGAGACAGCTTACTTACTGGTGCCTTGACTCTGTTTATGGTTTCTTTCCTCTCATTATTCATTTTCACGCTTAATCTAACATTTCTCTGGTTTCACATTATGAAGGTAGGAGTTAAAAGTCGCAATTTGCACAACAGCACCCAAGGTCTTGTTATTGCCTGAGCTAAATTGACTATTTCATATAACTATCCTACAATCTAACAAAGATCTTGAAGATGCCAAATGTAAGGTAAAACACATGTTTTATCAATATATGTCAACTGTAAGACCTGATGACCAAACATTGTACTTCTACCTGTACTGTTGAAAGTGCAATTGTTGTGATCTTCTTTTATTATGAATTCCTTTTCCTTTTGTACTTTCTTGTTAAAATCCAATAAACACTATTTGAAATAAATAAAAGCACCAAATGACAATTTCCACTGCTAGAACAAAACGTGTATCATTCCCACACTAGCTATGAGCATAAATACACATAAGCATTTCTGCATTAGTTCCTCAACCCATTGAGCTTGTTCAATTTTCTTTTATTGACTGTACATATGAAGTACATTTTTCAGCCCTATTAGAAGCTGCCTGTGGAGACCAGAGGCAATTAAACAGAGTTATTTTGTAAGCTCCTAAAATTGACACATTGCTCTCTGCCATAGCTAAAGACAGAAAGAAACTTCCCTGATCACTTATATTCAGGCACTGTCACAAAACATTTCAAACCAAAAGCATAAATTATTGCAAATCGGCACAAACCGCAAATTTCAAAAAATATTTGGTTGGGTGGGAGTTTTTTCAATAAGGGTGAACCACATTATAATACTTGTCAGGTACAGCATTCTGTCTAGGCATATTTCTATTATCTATTCCCTATGTAAAAGATGGCGTAATGTACATTTAACACAAATATTCTCAGAAACGTGCCACCCTGAGGAGCCTTGCAGTGCCATGCAGCACACAAGAGATCACTAATAAATATCAAAACAAACTAAATATTCTCTGTTTTTCTGCATCCCTTGACTATTTTAGCTCTTTACGTATCATACACTCGCCTCACTACTTGTAATACCTGCTTTCACTTTGATGAACTTTCGAAGATCTGGATCGGTGAGAAAAGGTCACGAACATTTTCAGAGGGAGTGGCAACAGGGAAGAATTTGACATTCACATCTTGGTTAAAAAATATGTGCCGGTAAGCAATGCTGTCTCACTGTGAGACAATATTTCAAACCACGAGTCTGCAGAGAATGACCTAGTAGGTATATAGAAGCTTTGAGTATATATCAGAAAATGAGAAGTAACATGAGGCCATCTAATCTGCCAATACTTTGTTTCCTGTAACCATGTTATTTCTACTTAGTATCCAACTTTAGCTTTGCTTTTAAGATGTGTTTAATCCTTCATGCCAGTTCCTTGCTTTTTCTAATTTTTACTCATCCATGCATGCACAAACCTCTCTGCAAACGCCTTAGTGTTTTTCCTCAATCAACCTAATACAGGAGTAAAGTTTGAACATTTCAGAAAAATCGTAATAAGCCCATTGGCACGAGGACAGTACAAGTGTGTGAATACGTTTGACAGCAAGGTTGGTTAAAAACTCTTGTTTCTTCCAATATTAATTGTACCCCATTATCAGTAATCAGAGTGTGGGGCAATGCCTTCATTGGTAAACACTTCTGACTAAAAACATACGAGTGTTTTAGCATCAATAGATTTCACAAACTTGACAGTAATCCATTTACAGAAATAGTCGATTAGGACAATTATACATCTCTCGTGCAAACCGGATACTTGCAAAGGCCCAATTATATCAAGAACTAATTTGTTCTAAGATTTAATAGGTACATCCACAGGTTCTAATGGTGCTCTCCTTAAGTACTTAGACTAAGGCACATGCATGATAATCCTTTATCATTGAATACATATAAGGAAACAAGTATTCTGACCTGAGTTTACTTTTGATGAGGCTTCTGCCTAAGTGGCCCTTGTGTGCTACCTCACAAATATGGTTCCTTCATTTTTTTTTTTTTCACAACGATTTTATTGAGAAAGATGAGCATATGGATGAAAGTGGCATCCCACAATCAGGACGATACCACCAGGCATTGTAGTTACATTTGCAAGATAAATCTGAGCATTGAAGCAATGAACCAGCGGAACCATTGGTACAGAAAACCCCAACCCCATCTTCCTTATTTCAGAATTTACCTACCCAACTCCCCGAACCCTCCCTCAACCCTCCCTAACCCTATGCACGTGTGTGTGAGCCATATGCACCGTATCACTTTGCGCAGCAAGTGTGAGTGTGGGAGTGGGAGTGGACTTCTCCGGGGCAGACTAGGCTATAGGTCTTCCTCCGGGTCCTCCGGGGGGTCCAGCGTCAAATCTCTATAGTCTGCCCACCGCTTCCATATCTTGAAATGTTTGCGAGGGCAACCCCGCGCCTCAAAGATTGGCCTCTCCAGGCCCATACAAAAATCTAAGCCTGCCTTCCACGCAGCCAGGGGGGGGGGCCTCACATCCTTCCATGCTCGGGCCATATCTCTTTTGGCTACCATCAGTCCCAGGAGGAGCAGGTGACGCTTATAGACATTACCACCAACCCCCTCCAGGATGTGTAGCAGGCCCAGGCGGTGGGTACGGGGAAGGGTCCAGCTCAATACCTCCGACAGACAGCCCCATACACCCCTCCAAAAACCAGCTAGTTTTGAACACGACCACACCGTGTGGAGCAATGTACCTACTGCCGCCCCACATCTCAGACATTCCGGGGACTCAATCAGGCCCGCCTTCCACAGACGCTCTCGAGTATAGTAAGCCCTATGCAAAATCTTGAACTGTATGAGGCGAAACCGCATTGCTATAGCTGCCCCCCTCGGGGATTCCAACGCCTCCCGCCAGTCATCCTCATCCAGCGGCCCCACATCGGCCTCCCAGTGCGCCTTCAGCCGAAGAAGAGTGGAAGAGCAATGTACAACCATGGTCTGGTAAATGCGCGATACTTTTTTGTCTCCAAGGTCGCCCATGAACACCTTCGCCTCGATCGGGCTGAATTCCGGGAGCGAGTCAAGATTAGTGATACTGGGCGTCAATGCATGTCGAAGTTGTAAATAGCGATAAAATTGAGATTGGGGTATACCAAATTCAGCACTAAGAGCCTGGAAAGATTTGAGAGTCGTCCCGGACAACACGTGACCGAGCTGCGATATCCCTATTGAGTCCCATCCATCGAAGCCTGATAGCTTAGAAAGTTCTGGCAGAAAACCGTTACGCCACAACGGCGTTTCCGCGGTCAGTCTACCCCACCAACCCATACGACGCAGGGCCTGCCGCCATATCCCAAATACAAGTTGAGTGACTTTCGGCAACGGCCGACGTAGCCGGGGCGAGTATAAGATAGCGTGGAGCGAGTTATCTCCCATCAACGCACGTTCTAGAGCGTACGCCGGATCTCCACCGTCCCCATACCACCATTCATTTAGAACAAGAAGATGGGCGGCTTGGTAGTATGACCGTATATCCGAGGTGGCCAGGCCCCCACAGTACGTGGACAGGAAACATGTGCGCAGCGCCACCCTGGCGGCACCACCAGCCCAAAGGAAACGGCCCAGTACTGATTCAACCCGCCGGAACCACTGGGGCGGGATAGGATACGGATGGTTCTGTAGTTGGTAGAGTAGGCGCGGCAGTGCAACCATCTTAAAGATAGCCGACCTGCCAAAAATGGAGAGAGGCATTCTGGACCAAGTTGTAATATCTACCTGGACCCGCTCCCAGACGGGCAAGAGGTTATGTTCCCAGGCCGCGTCCACCGAGTTCGAAAGGAATACCCCAAGGTATTTCAGGCCAGTAGTGGCCACCTGCAGTTCCGAAGCCCAGGGATCCGTCACCATATCTCCCTGTATCACCCATAAGGTAGATTTACGGACGTTGAGGTACAGACCCGACACCTCTCCGAAGAGTTGCATGACCTCCAGGACACGTGGGCCGGAGTGCTGTAGATCGGTTAGGAAGAAGAGGACATCGTCCGCGTATAGTGCAATTTTATCCGACAGTGTGGTATTCCACTCAAAGCCCCGTATCAACGCGTCTCTACGAACTCTGGCCGCTAGGGGTTCCATTGCTAAGGCAAAAAGATATGGGGAGAGAGGGCACCCCTGTCTTGTCCCTCGGCCAATGCGGAACGTCTCTGACACTGCCCCGGCGACTCGCACCGACGCCGTGATGTCCGTATAGAGTAGTTCGATATAGGAGCGAAAAACCGGGCCCAGGTTGAGCCACGACAGTAGTGTAAACAGGTATGTCCAGCTGACCAAATCAAAAGCCTTGTTGATATCAGCCAACAGCAGTGCCGCCTGGTCCCCCACGGCCCCAACAGCGCCTAGCGCCGCCTGTGCCCGTCTAATATTGTGTCGCGTTGCCCGGTGGGGCATGAAGCCCGCCTGATCAGAGTGAACTAGATCTGTAATATACGGAGCCAGGCGGTTCGCCAGGGCCTTGGCCAGAATTTTTGCCTCTATGTTGATGAGGGAGATGGGTCTGTACGAGTCATGGCTGCCCGGGGGCCTACCAGGTTTCTGAAATACCACTATTTCGGCATGGCGCCAATCGGGAGGCAACGTGCCCCGCGTCCTCGCAACCTCAAGAACTCGGCGATAGTGTGGCCCTAGCTGTACGTGGAATTTTTTGAAAAATTCACACGGGTAGCCATTGGGTCCAGGAGCCTTACCCGCATTAAGCTGCCCCAGAGCGTCTCCCAGCTCCTCCGCTGTGAGGGGTGCATCTAGGAGCTCCTTGGTCTCGTCCGATACTTGTACTGGCGGTAAACCCGCGAAAAACTGGTCCAATGCACCCTCAGGCAATCGGTCACAAGAGGCGTATTGGGCTTCAAAGTACGAGGGGAAGCTTGCCGCCAACTCGCCAGGGTCAGTCAGGACCTCTCCGTTACCGTCCATGATGCCCGGCAGCACAAGGGGTTGAAAGTTGTGTTGGCACAAGCGGTGGAGCATGGAGCACGACTTGTCCCCCCACTGATACACCCTACTCCTGGTGGCCAGCCACGCCTGTCTGGCTTCATCCATCAAGAGGGACGCATACGATTGCTGTGCTTGTAAAAGCCGCCTGAGCCCGATCGCATCTCCACCCTCGCGGCTTTCTCTTTCTAGGGCCTCCACCCGCTCAGCCGCCACTGCAGTTTGTTCCCGGCGCCGCCTACGGGCCCCCGAGCACCACGCGATATCCACACCACGCACGGTAGGCTTCATTGCTTCCCATACCACTTCCACGTCCGCCCCCTCTATCAAGTTCTCCCGCCAGTAGTGGTCTATGGTTTCTCGCAAGTGTTTAGTATAGGCTGGCTGTAGCAGATGCCACGAGGACATCCTCCACCGGAATGGCTGCCGTGTCCGCATGAGGTCTATGTTAACGGAGACTGGGGAATGGTCGGAGAGGCCCCTCGGCAAAATGGCCGCGCTCAGTACCCTACTCAGGCATTCCCGGGGTAAAAACACACAGTCTATGCGCGAAAATGACCCATGTACCGCCGACATGTATGTATATTCACGGGTCGCAGGACGGAGATGTCGCCAAGCATCCACCCAGCCCAGCCCCTCACTCATTGCATGCAGTCTAGTGGGCGGAGGGGAGGGGGAAGGAGACTCAGCCATTTCCAGGCGCCTCCGGCGATCCAAGCACACATCCATCACGTCATTCCAGTCTCCCCCAATTACTGCCAGTGGCCCAGATATATCGTCCCACACAGAGAACAGCCTCTCAGCCAGGGCCCACTGCAGGGGAGGGGGGGCATACACACACCCAAACACTATAGGTTCTGCGCCCACCTTGCCTTTCACAAACAAGTAGCGACCCTGTGGATCTATCCATTGTTTCTCATGAATATATGGTGAATCAATATGGCCACTCCCCTGGATCCCCTAGTAAACCCGGCATGGAAAACATGTTGGTAGCCAAACCTCTGCAGGCCCAGTGCCTTCGTGCCCATCATATGAGTTTCCTGGAGTAGTAATACATCTGCCGCCGCCCTCTTACCCCATCGCAAAACCGCCCCACGCTTGATTTTGTCCAGCAATCCCCTGACATTCCACGTGACCACTCGCATAGAGTCCTCAGTAGTCCGATGAATCGAATCAGCCATAGTCTATCGGAGTCCACCACATAAGCCCTCCGCTCCCGCGCCACCCACCACGCGCCACATGAGACATTATAGCAACACACACATGCACTGTACCATCCACCCCAAAGAACATCACCCACCCCCCTGCCCCACAGTCCCCAACAATCCCAAACCCCAAACCCCAACTCAGCGGCCACAACCCTGACCGCCCAACCCCCGCTACCCCCCACCCTATACCTCAAAGAACCATGAAGTATCTGTCGCGGTATGAGCAGTCCCGAGACCGAAACAGCGGGCTCAGGCCCACTCATACCAATGGATCCCAACATCCCAATAAGAAACATCGAACTCTCCCCCCTCCCCTCGGTGTCCCTCTCACAACGGGAGAGTGGCAGCCACCATTACGCAGTCCCCGAAACCCCCCCCCCCCACAGTCTCATCTAATCTCAGTAGACAGTAGTAGTACTGTCACAGGGCCGCGATACAGCCATCAAGTTAGCAGGACTCAGGCGACCAGGTGCGTCTATCTGGGACTTGCAGTCGCAGTAACAGAGCACGGAGCCGAGGCCCCGAAGGCTTCAATGATCAGTGCTAGATTGTTCGGAGTCTTCGGTTCTAGCAGTGTGCTGCGTGCCGTCGGCCGAGGCCGCTCGCTTGCGTGATTTGGAACGTCTGGGTCGGCCATGTCTAGACGGTCGGTCCCGCTGCGGCCGAGGCGAGCCCCCAGGGGAGCCCGGATTGAGCCCTGGTTGCGGATTCGATCTGACCTGCACCGTTTCATCGGTCCACTTGAACACGTCTTCCGGCGTATCAAAGAATAGCGTCCGTGACTGGAATATCACTCTCAAGCGCGCTGGATACAGCAGGGAATACTGTAGCTTAAGGCCCCTCAACTTTGCCTTGGCTGCCATGAAGGAGTGGCGCTGCTGCTGGACGATTTTGGTGTAGTCAGGGAAGATCAATATCTTCTGATTCTCACATAAGAGGGTTTCCTTATTTCTGGCTTCCCTCAAGATGGCGTCCCTGTCATGGTAGTTCAACAGCCGTGCGATCACCGCCCTAGGTCGCTCGCCCTCGGGTGGTTTCTGTGCCAGGGCACGGTGCGCCCTTTCAATGATGAAGCATGCAGACAGCGTCCCCGGGGGCATCCATGATTCTAACCACTGCGTAAGGAACTGTTCCATGCCACCCGTCCCACAGCTCTCTGGAAAGCCAAGGAAGCGGAGGTTGTTACGGCGCGCCCGCCCTTCTGCATCCTCCACACGGAGCGCCGTAATCCGCTGCGCCGATTCCATCGCCGCCATTCTCTTTTTAAGGTTGCTCACATCGTCCTCCACCACTGACACCCTGGATTCTGTCTCCGTGATCCGAGCCACTGCGTTCCTCAGGTCCTGGCGCAATAGTGTGACATCTGCGCCAACGGCCCCTATCTTGGCGTCCAGCGTGTCTCGCGACTGGGTTATGGCCGCCATAAGTGCCGCGTTATCCGGTCCTCCTCCAGGCGGGCCACCCCCCGACGGCCCGGGGCCCCCACTAGGCCCGGTGAATTTATCTATGGTGACCTGCTTAGCAGAGTTGTTACCCCCTCTGGTCATGATGGCAGCAGCAGTAGGGCCACTCGGCCGCCGTCGGCCCCTGGAAATCCTAGACAGGGCACTTCGGGCCGGCTTACTGATGGATGCAGCGCCGCGTGGATCTCAGTCCCTGCCCCCACACCAGCCGCCAGTGATCGTGGCTCGCTGTGGCCAGCAGTGCTCGTCTAGTTGGAGCGTGGGCTCAATGCTGCACACGCGAGGCCGTCCCTGCTGGTCCGTGGGCCCGGGGGGGGAGGGGAAGGATAAGTGGGGCCCCCACTACTCACAGTAGCTGCTGGAATGCAGTGCAGTCGCTCCGGCACACTCGCCGCCGATAGGGCTCACCAGGGCACCCGTCTCCCCCGTGTGCTGCCGGCCCCAGACACCAGGCCGCGAAAATCGAGGTCCCGGCTGCACTCGGGCCACCAGGCCGCCCCCGCCGCCCCGGGCCGTCCGCAGCGTCTACGCCGCCCTAGGGCTCAGCCAGGCCCCGGAGGAGCAACCCGTCAGCAGTCTCTCTGCCCCAGGGCACACGGGGCGCCGCCGCCGACCCCCGGCCGCAGCCCGCCTTCCGTCAGCTCAATAATCGAGGCCCCGGCAGCGCCGCAGTCCACCAGGCCGCACCACGCACTCCGCCTCCCAGCGCCGCGCGGATGCGCAGGATCTCCACTGGACACACCGGGCGCTCACAGGCACTTCTGGTATCCGCAACCCCGTTTTGGCTGTGGGTCAAGGGCTCGGGGACCAGGATAAATCGTCGGATCAATGGCGGGCCGGCGGGAGCTCGATCAAGCTGCAACCGCCATCGCCGCTTGCGTAGCCACGCCCCCTGGTTCCTTCATTTTTCAGTGGGAATACTTTTGCTTGACTGTAAAACATTATCCCCATCTACGGATAGTTCTTCCCTCACATTCCAATAGGTTGTATTTCTTCTGGTAGATCACCACATTTATTAGGCTTACCACCTGTGATGTTTTTCTTAACCAACTTTAGAGGTGTGTTTTCAGACAAATCTTTTTCCCATTCTGATTTCAAAATGGTAGGAATATGAATTTGCATGACTATTATTTCCTGCCCAATGTCTACAGTAGATTTGTCAATAGGAAGGTGAGACAAAATAAAAGCAATTCTGAAATTAAAACTTTGTAAATTGATTAACCACCTGCTCAACCGGTGAGTGGTTTTCTCAATATATTTTTTTGCAACTACAGGAATAATGGGTTTGTGATCAGTTCTTAACACTAATGGTAGACCCCACCCATAATATTTAAAATGGTTTGTGCCCCAGAAACAGGAAAGCGATTCCTTTTCAATAGTGGAAAAATGTTTAGGGTTCTGGATACTAATGCTATTATTCTTTTTTATTTTATTTTATTTTTTAGTTTATTAATCGACCAATAGCATGATCATAAAACAGCATAAAACAAAATACTAATACACATTGGCCCATAGTACATAAAACGTCATCAAGTTGTGGTTTTGAAACCCTGACTGAAACAAATTCAATATTATAAAACATTTAGTATTTACATTTCTAAAATAGCTATACAGGCATAAAAAGACATGTTTAAATGGATCCATCCTGGCAATATTTCACCGCAGGGCTTTCGATCTCTGCCACCAGGCATATAACAGATATCTTGTAATTACAAAGACGAGCCATTGTGTTGTGTCCGATCTAAATATACTTAGTACTTCTGATGGGCGTGAAAAGGAAAGCAATCGGCAGGCTGGGATGATCCATTTTTCCCTAACGTTACTGTACGCAGGACATAGAAAAAAGAAGTGCTCAATTGTCGCTTGTGCTGACTGACATGTTGGGCACATAGGAGTGATTGCAACATTAGCCCATTTGTTTTTCCAGCCATTTAACGGTAAGGTCCCAAGCCTGAACTGAATGTAAAGTGCTCATGCCTGTGGTGGTTCGAATTCATCCATTAACATGTCAAAGTTAAAACAGCTCTTAACATTAAAAAATGGCAAGGTTAAAGTGCCACATACTACGGTTTCATTGCTAGAGGAATTAATAAAATCCCAGTATCTCTTCTTTAGCAAGGGAGCCATTCATTTTGTGATAGAACCAGGGGCCTCCCACGTTGTATCCAGGCCCAGGCGATACAACCATTCTCTAACCCTCTTAAACCAATGCAATTCATCTTACCATCTTTGTAGGGCTAATAATTCCACCACTGTCTCTTTTACGTGGATCTCCGTGTTGTTAATCCAAATTCTGATCCAAAACATCAGTGCTCTAAGGACAGTAAAGTGTGAGAAAGATTGAACTCCTAAATCGAGGCGCAGTGGTAACATTGGGGTATTAATTGAGACGTTAAGTATTGCCCTAAGGAATTTATTTTCTACTACCTCTAACTTTTTAGTGTTTTCCAAACCCCACAATTCGGCGCCATACAGAGCTGCACCTAGTCCTTTAGCCCTGTGTATCTCCAGTGCAGGAGAGATTGGGTGATAGGTTGAACATCTTAGCCTTCTTGCTATTGCGCAGTCCACTAATTGGAGTGATGACTCACTTTTGAATTTGAGGAGTCCATGCTTGGTTGTCACTAATTAGGACTCCCAGGAAATCAAAGACCTTAACCTGTTCTAATTGTTGGGTGCCCAATATCAACTTCCCCTTTGAAAGTTTGTAGGGGCTGAAGACCATATATTTCGTTTTTGAGCAATTAATTTCGAGGCCCTGGTCTTTGCAGGTTTCTGCAAACTTATTTAAGGTGTTTTGGATACCCTTTGGAGTCTTAGAAATAAGAAGTGTGTTGTCTGCAAACAACAAGGAGGATAAGAGACTGCCCACTAGTCTAGGAGGATTGCCTCCGCAATCATATAATTATTGGATCAACCGATTGATGTACAGGGTGAATATAAATGGGGCAAGCACGCACCCCTCGGGCACCCCGTTGGAGATTGCAATACTATTTGTAAGGCTGCCATCTGACTTCCACCTGATTCTTGAGTAATTACCATCATGCAGGCGAACCAGTAGCTGGAGAAGATCAGTTGGTAGCTCTAGTTTCCTCAATGCGACCCACAATTTGTTACGGTCGATAGAGTCAAAGGCTGTTTTAAGGTCTACGAAAACAACATATAAATGACACTTCAGGAGCTTTACTTCCTTCTAAATAAATAACAGAAGTCCAAATGCTTGGTCTAACGTTCTTGTGGATGACCTAGAGCCAGCCTGCAGGTGGGAGATAATATTATTCTCTTCCATCCAATTTTGTATACGGAGCAAAATGACTTTACAAAAGAGTTTCTGGGAGACATTTATAAGACTTATCTTACCTATAATTTGAGGGGTCCCCCTTCTCTCCTTTTTAAAAGATTGGTATGATCTGTGCTCCATTCCAAGTCGGGGGAATATCCCCCCTCGCTGGATGGCATTAAAAACCTTTTGAAACAAAGGGCCCCAAATATTCGGCTTGGCTTTATACAAGTCTCCTGGGAGTCTGTCCAAGCCAGGAGCTTTTCCTGCCTAGAGTAAGTTAATTGCTGTTATGATTTCTTTTATGGAAAACCCTTTAGTAATTCCCTTCATTGGCGTCAAGCTGACTTTCCCTATGGCTTCCATAGTTTCTTCTTCTAAAGTGGGGGCCTCTATTACAGAGCTTTCTAAAATAATCTTCCCAAACCTGTGGCTGAATACAAAAAGTCATCTTCACTTACCTGCCTAACTGAATCTTTAGCAAGTAGGTGCCAAAATGTTTTACTATCTTTTTGTTTGGATGCCTCAACCAATGTACGCCAGTTACTGGCCTCCCATTTCTTTTTTGCTTCAGCCTGTGTGCTCTTGTACAACTTTCTACTATTTATGTTGGCCCCTTGAACTCCTTGCTTTACTGCTTCTGTTAAGTTAGCCTTTGCTAATCTACAATCCTCATTGTACCATGGGGCATTGCTTTGTTTAAGAGTGTTAACACTAATAGATTTGCTAAAATATTTCTTAATGCTATTGGACAGATTCTGGTTACTTGCTAAGATAAGATCCTCCACACTATGATCTAAGTCGCTAACTACCACAAGGGTTTGGGCGACTTCTTTGGGATGAATTGCCTGTCAGCTACCACACTGGGTCATTTGATAAGTTTAATATTGTTCGCTGTTACATTGGGTACAATATTATTATTCTTGCTTTGTCCTCCACCATTTGGGAAAGAGGGCACTAAGACCTTTATTACTAGCATCAGTAGTGAGTATAGTATCTCTTTTACTGTCAACATTTCCAATGCAAGGAGCTGAAGAAATGGCTTTCTTGATACTGTTAAATGTAAGGGTATGGTCTGGGGTAACCATTCAAAAGGAGTGTCTTTATTTAATAGACCCCTGATAGATTGAACACTGAAAAGTTTTAAATTAATTTTGACATGTATTCAGCTAAGCCCAATCATTATTTGATTTAATCTTTATTTGTGGGAATAGGGACTTTGATAACCGACTCAATCAATTCCATCTTTGGTTTTATTCCTTCGCTAGAAAGTGTGACTCACTACTGTTGCTACCCCTATTGTACATTTGTTTTTCTTGAGAGTAAGACCAGTCTTCCTGAGTTTTTCTAAAACTTTTCTCAAATTGCAGTTATGTTCCTCTTCATTGGAACCATAAATCAAAAAATTGTTCTGTAAACAAATAATTTTATCCATTCCCTCAAGGCCATGTTGCATTATTCTTGGGAATGCCGTTGCGGATGCAAGACCGAACAGCATTCTCAAAAATGTATAGGAGCAAAAGAGGTGGTAAAAGCTGTAAGTATTTGTGAGTCTGGGTGAAGAGCAGCTTGTTGGTGCTGAGGTTCAACATTTTGTGAATTTTAGGAAGGTGATACCTGTTAATTCATATATTGCCATTTAAACTTCTCAAATATACACAAATTCGAATTAGCTTTCCTTCTTTTTTGGAAGTTATAACTATTGGGGCCAACCATTCTGACCTTTCCATAGCTTCTATTACCCCTTGCTCCTCCAATTTCTCTAGCTCTTCCTTTAAGGGTTCTCTCATGAGTAGGTGAATGGAACGTGTTTTATGTAAAATAGGAACGGCATCTGATTTAAGCTTGATCTTGTGTAGATAATGCTTTAAACCCCCTATCTTGTCTGTGAACACTTCCAGAAATTCCTCACATATATCCATTCCCACCAAGGTACTGTCTATAAGTAGAACTTGCTCGTCATTGTTAGGATCTAATATTATTCCTGAATCTCCTTGGTGTTTCCAGCCTAACAAATTACACCCTTTCTCAGTGATATAGACTTTACAGATAAAGTGTCTATCTTTAAACGAAATCCACATTTTCACCATGCCTTTCAAGGGGATAGGATCCTTGGTATATCCACCTGGATGTATATCCGGATTCTCTAGAATGTACTCTCATTCTTTAAGATTGTCATGGAAGGTTTTACTATCACAATGTAAATGGTGAACAGGAGTCTGCAAAACCCTAATTGTCTTACCATCTAGCTGAATATCAGATGATGGATATTTAATTCTGTTATCATCTTCTTGGTTATACACTTGAAAAATGAATTTGTAATCTTCACTGTGTTCGAAGTCAACCTCCGTGTTGAACCACATGCACATTCTTCCTGGTGTCCTTTAACTTACACATTATCACAACATGCCCTGCCTTGTTACATTAGGGTAGTTAACAAGATGAGTGAAATTTACACTTTTGACTATATTAACCGCATGTTTAAGGCCTGGATTTTGAGTTTAACGTCTCTCTTGAACCTTGTGGTCATTAGTACATTGGATCAATTAGTCCATAATAAGGGAATCAGTTAAAGGTACCCATTTAAAAAAATGAAAATGTTACTTCATATATAGCCACTTTAAGAGGGTTGTCAGACAACCCTCTTAAAGTGGCTATATATGAAGTAACATTTTCATTTTTCCCCTGCACTCTGTTAAAAAATGTATGCCTCTCAAGTACTAAATTTAGACTTTATTTCTTTAAAATGGGTTTCCAGTTTCCTTACCATCTTCCTCTTCCATCCTCCCCTTCACCGTTGTCTGATAAATTCTCATATACTTTTCTTCCTTGCACCCCCAAATATGTAACATAATGTGTTCCTTCCTTATAGAAGAGAATATTTCTCCCCCAATTGCAATTAAATAAGAACGTAATATTTTGATCCATCTATCCCAAGGAATTTCTGGTTCTGCTTCCTTATTCAAAAATGAAGGAGGTTGGCTCATGTATGCTACAGTCATGTTGAGAGAATAGATAAATATAATTATTAAATAACCTGGATTAATAGCAACACTATTACAAGAGGAGGCTGTTTAACAGTAATCTATGTGTTAGGTTAAATATGTAATACTTTTACTCCAATATTTTTTTATGGAATAGGGCAAAATATATGACAGAAGACTACCATTATTAGGCATGCTCAATAGATGTATTTATCCACTTCTAACTGTTCCCTTCACAAAACGGAGGGCTATCCCTTTACGAATAAGGCAACTTTGTCTTTAAGAAAAACAGGGACTACTTCGGCAGCTAAAAACTAAAGTATAGAGCTTGCAAACACGAAGGATCTAGCTGCTGAACTGTTCTCTGTAAGGTTTATAACTACTCCGGCCAACACATAGCCCGACAGAGAGACAGAATTGTCAGACGACAATACAAGTCCACCAATCAAATGTCACAGAGAAAGTAAAAATAACCCTGTGCCTGTCAGCGACGCATTTCGTCCGGTAGCGACAATATGACAGCCAAGACAGGCATGAAATTCAGGATGCTGTGCCTGTCAGCGAAAAAGAGGATATCCGTCACAATCTTCCTTAAATTAATGATATGCTTCTCAACGTAACAGAAGATACTTGTAACAAGCTTTCTTTAATCCACACGGATATTGAGAGACATGTGAAATTGCTCCGCTACAAAGCAGTCAGTCAATACGGACAACGAAGAGACTGCCACCATACTGAAATGTGTAATGGATTACTGTGTCCAACTATGCAGAAATTTCCAAAATATCAGTGACAACTGCGCTGCACTGCAGACACCCGGCTGTAGCCGTGCCAGTAAGTACAACGTGATCCACAAAAGCTGCAAACACCAAACAGTGCCGATCAACAATATATACGGCCACTGGGCGGCTGACAGCGTCAGGGAAATTATATAACTCTGCAAAAGACTGTTGTAACCCGTGGCAAATCGATTCCAAGGTACAAAACGGGTAACACCAGCGGTAAACAGTCAGCGTTTCTGTTACGTTGGTACCTTTCCCTCTTGCAAATGTCCCCTGCATGTTCCCGTCCCTGCCGCGCGACCCTGCATTTGTATACATTACGTCAGATGGCGTTTGTACTTTGCCATCTGACAGTTAGTTGACAGTTGATGAGGGCAGTTGCAGCTGTCCATGATTTTGAGCTGGTGACCGGAGCGCTCTACCCGGTGTGTCGTATTTTACAAGAAATAAAGTGACACCTTCAAGTATACCGTGTGTTTACTTTACAAATTTGGCGACGAGGACGGCACACCGGAGAACCCACAACTTGATGAATATTTTAAAAGATGAGACAAAGAGTATGACGGCATCGTGAAGCGTGTATTTCCATACACAAAGTATTATCGAGTTAAGGAAAAAGAGCAGCCTCTGTGAATTCCGGCAATTTTGATATATGAGTGAGTTGATAAAATGAGCCTTGGACTTTGAGCGGATTAAATGTGACCGGTGAATACTGATTGAACTTTGGGCGTTCTCGTGAAAATGAAATAGTACAGAAAAGTAAGACCCAAAGTAGGTGAACACTGGAATCTGCGCAAGTTCATGAGGTGAGCCTTGGAAGCTGGGAGGAGGAATTTTGAGTGGTGCAGGGAACAAGTTATATCTCTGAAACCGCGTTTGAAGTTGATCTTAAGAAGCGCGTTTAGCGTGTGAAGTGTTTCTCCTCAGATCTACAGCGTTCGTCCAAGAAGAAATTTGATTAAAACTGGCGTCATGGGGCCATTTTAAGTATGAAAGTCACTGCGTAGTTAAACTAATCTAACGCGTGGCTTATGAGGTGAATCTACTAAGCCGGGTGGTGGAGTAGTGAGCGGAGCAGGGAACAAGTTATATCTCCGAAACCGCATTTGAAATTGATCTGAAGCTGCGCATTAAGCGAGTGAGCCTGATCTCCTCAGAACTACAACGTTCATTCTGGAGCAAACGCGATTACGTACCGGCGTTAAGGGGCCATTTTGAGTTTGAATTTCACCGTGTCGTCAAGCAAATTAAACGCACGGATATTATTGAAAGGAAATTAAAATCTATAAGCACCAGTATTATTTTTGGAGGAAATGAAAAATTAATAAGGAAAAAAAAGAAGTTTAAATAAATGTGTAACTAAATAACAATAATACAAGGTGTATAAAAGCAAAGAAAAAAGCAACGTTAAACTTGTGGACAGTGACTAATTATAAACAAGTATAAGATCTCTAATAATTCAGAAGCCTTAAGCTTTAAGCGCACGCACCAAAGGGGATAAAGGAAAAACAATTACCAAGCTTTGAGTTAAGTCTTTAGGCGGAAATAGAACTACGTGAAAAAGGAAAAAAAAAAACTTCATGCACATGGAAACTGTATGTTAAAATAATATCTAATACTCAAGTAAAGGTAAGGAGAAAAACTCATCTAAGGGAACTATGAGTGGATAATCTACTACATTTCATAGCGCGTGACGTCATCGCGCTGGGTGAAATTGTGAGCGACTAGCCTAGATTACACACATCACCTATTGTGTGCAACGCAAATAACATCGTTCAGAGCGAAACTTACTGGATGAGTACAATAAAGTATCCTTTGCAAATAATAAAATAAAACAAAGATTAAATCTAATTTTTGAAAAAAAAAAGAGTAAAAAAAAAAAGAACTTTGAACAAAATTTGGCTCGATAGCTAAATAAACATGGATACAAACAATATGTATAATTTACCACCACCGGTGCCATTTTTGGAAAGGGATGGTACTACAACAGCAAAATGGGAAGAGTGGAAGGAATATTTTTGCAATTATTTATCCATATTAGACAAGGAGGAAGAACCATTACTGCCAGAGGAAAAGGTGAAAATATTGTTACACAGTTTAGGTACAGGTGGGAAAGAAGTGTACTATAACATTGAAAAGAAGTGTACTATAACATTGAAAAGAAAGTCCATGAGGGAGCAGGAAGGAATGTATTTGAGGATGTTATGGAAAACTTAGATGATCATTATATGCAAGTGATGTCTGTTGATGTACAAAGATACGAAGTTTTCAGGGAAGATACGGATAACAAAGAGGTGGTGAACATAAGTAAAATAAACCCAGAGTGTACCATCAACTTAGGTGGGATTGAAATAGACATAATCGCTGATTCAGGGTCACATTATACTATGGTTAGCACGAGTATGTGGAAAAGTAAATTAGCTGAAACACTTGGAAATGAATTAAAAGAGGCCAACATATCCCTGAAAACGTACACAGGCGAAGACATTAACTTAATAGGATGCAAAGAGTTGGAATTGAGTTACGAGAAGAGAAGTACAAGGAGTACGATATACATCTCAGAAAATGGACCCTCCGTACTGGGGTGGAAGGAACAAAAAAAATTAAGAATAACGCTAAATCAAAATGGTAATGAACACATGAGTGGGCTGGCGCAAAACAAATAGCCAGGTTTGAGTTGTTAAACGCAAGAACACCACCATCTAAGGTCGATGTAGCATGGAAAGGAGCTGCTAGGAGAAAGGAATGGGAAAAAGAAGCAGCTACGGACAAATTTAAAATAAAACAAGATAAATATAAAGGAAAAGATGACAATAGAAATATAAGCAAGGAATCCAAGAAGAAAAACAGTGAAGAAGTAAGAGTGAAAAAAGTGAATTTGTAAGAAAAGGAAAATGTATGGTAACACAAACTAAAGGAATAGAGGAGGAAATTTGTAATTCTATCCGTCTCAATTTTAGGAAAGAGTGGCATGGAACTACATTGGCTGAGCCCATGACTAAGGCAAGAGAGGATTATGCTGATGACATTGACCAGGATGGAGAAGATGGTTTGAGTCTTGTTGAGTCAAAGTGCAACAACAAAGGAGAGTATTATCACTGGTTATATAGTGAAGAATTGGAGAATGAGATTAAGGAAGCACAGGAACTCTTACAATGTCCACAAAACAAAGTTGTGTTAGGGAAGAACATTGTGCTTATAGAATACAGCAGAGAATACGAGTTCTGCGACACAGAAGACTCAGCAGCATCCTCCTGCGGAATTCACTTGATGAAACTGGAGGAAGGACAGGTCTTTGATGAGGCTCGTACTAAAGGAGTGGGACTTATTGAAAAGGAAATTACCAGTGGCTCTGGTACTGAGTACAACAAGAGAACCGATGTTGGAGGATGGTCAAGACCAAACACCGATGATGACAATGAGAATGAAACCTGTTGTGTTAGTAGGCGTAGACGCAGTGTGGTCTGGTCCAGGAAACTACCCAAGAAAAAGGATCTTAAAGTTATTATCACTCACCTGGATGGAGAAGATGGTACTAGTAAGAGAAGATTGGAGCACAATAGTAAAATGGATTGCTGGGTCTGGGTAGACTATTAGGAGTCAGAGGAGGAGAGTAAAGAGGCACACAAACAGGTACAATGCCCACACCATGAAGTAAACTTAGAAGCTGACTGGGTGCATATTGGTGTTGCGGGAAAGCACGAGTTCAGGGGATCAGAAGACTCTGCAACATCCTCCTGTGAAGTTCATTCATCCACGTTGGAGGAAGGTCAGGACATTGTGTTGGCCTTTACGGAACAAATCACCCTCGTTGACAGTAACACCACCAGTGAATTTGGAACTGAGGATAACTAGAAGTCCGCAGTGGACTAACCACAGATGATGACAATTGGGAAGTAACCACTTACCCGTGTCTACATGGTCCCTTTGAGGACAGACTCATGTGTTACAAGGAGCATGTTTGACTAACAGTTACTTGTTTTTGTTTACTTTTGTTCTCCTCTTTCCCTTCGGAAGGAGATGTGTTACGTTGGTACCTTTCCCTCTTGCAAATGTCCCCTGCATGTTCCCGTCCCTGCCGCGCGACCCTGCATTTGCATACATTACGTCAGATGGAGTTTGTACTTTGCCATCTGACAGTTAGTGGGCAGTTGCAGCTGTCCATGATTTTGAGCTGGTGACCGGAGCGCTCTACCCGGTGTGTCGTATTTTACAAGAAATAAAGTGACACCTTCAAGTATACCGTGTGTTTACTTCACAGTTTCACACAGCTATCCATCACAGAACTTGCCCAGGGTTACAGCTGATAAATGGCACACAAAGGTCAGCAGTTACCAAGCACAGTAACGGACATCATACTCTTCAGCTGATAAAATACATTTCTTCCAACAGACAGCTACTTTCCGTCCAAGTCTTCAATAAAATGAATGACCTACCGGTCGTTCAACGAAGAGGACCACTGTGAGGCAGATAAAGTAAGGTTTCAAACCACAGAGGTGGAAACAACAAGCTGCCCCCTGCACAGCGGTTCGTAGTCTTCGCCAATAAAACAAAGTAAAAATGATAAGGCAGGCTCATACAAGTGAAACAGGTGGGTTTCTTACCTTCAATATTGTTCCCAACTGACCTCACAGCTCCCACAACTGTCAAAGTACATCACTGACTAAAGCATGATCAATATTCTAAATGTACTCCAAGGGATTCCATAGCTCATCCATTGTTCTGAGACTGACAGGGAAGGCATAAGGAGCAAACCAACTTATGATATACTTAACTGTATAATGACATACGGTAAATATAGAAATAGACAGAGAGATTATAACAGATTGTTTATTTAAATATATTTTGCATACACAAATATACATTTATTTTGTACTTTTGGAGCACCCCCTTTCATATTTTACTGAGGGTGGTCTCTTTTTATTTTAGTTGTTACTCATTGCTTTACTTTTCCCACATCTATAACACTTCTTATTTATAAATCATAAATACTACAAGTCATCTCTACCCCTTAAATTAGCTCCTCAGTAAGAACTAAGCTGGGTCAAAAATATTGCTGTTGCTGAGAAAGTCAGGTCTTCATGGAGATGCTAAACAGCAAATACCGTCTCACTCATGGGATGAATTGACAGTGTATTTTAGAGTCTGTGTTGAACAAGTTACCTACCTTCGGTAATGATATAACAGCAAAAGACATATTAGTTATAGATTCCTTACCTTAGAATTACCCCCAGGCGTCAGACTGGACACAGAGAATTTTTCTTCAGTGGTACCCATGCACGTCAGTAGGTGGCGTTGGTCGACTCAGTGTTCGTCACTTGCGTCGTTATCGCCGGAATGACATTACGGTATCCACTTAGACTCTGCCCCTGCACGGTGACGTCAGTTCTTTACACGTGGAGTCATGCAAGACATTTATTTATTTATTTATTTATAGTGTTTTATATAGCGCGGACAAGACCCGTGGGTATCAGAGCGCTTAACATATGGATAACAGATTGACATTATAGTAACATTTATAGCAGCAAAACATATATAGAGGTAGAGGCAGTATGCTATCTAGGGAGATCAGAAAGGGGATTACATAATGACATAGAAGATTAAACAATTGACATTATAGTAGCAGTTATAGCAGCAAAAACAAATCTGAGGTGGGAGGTAATGTGCTATCTACGGTGATTAGGTAAAATATATTCCTAACGCCTGAGTAGTTGGCGTTAGGGGGTGCATATGTTTTAGGTAGTGTCATAGTCATACAGTCAAGTTCTATGAGGTAGGATTGTATATTATTAACAGGTCAATATCAGCGTAATTAGCCATAAGAGTAGTATGGGTATAGCTAGATGCATCGATCATAAATATTAACAGGTTAAGGTATGGGTAATATCTTCAGGTGAAAGACATAGTGCAGATATCATCTAATAGTGAGGTAGCAATAGATTGTAAAGCCGAGGCTTGAGTGGCATCAGTCGTTTGTCTTATTGGTCTTCCAATAAGACATTTATTTATTTCAATTTATATAGCGCATTATCACCCCAAGGTCTCTAAGCGCTTGTACAGAGAAAAGAAGAAGACACCGACTCTACCGAAAACAGATGACTAACTTACGACCCTCCCCATGCTTCCCGAAAGAGAATAGTTTTTAACATTCGGCGGAAAGGCAGTAGGTTAGACTCCTTACGGAGATTAGTTGGTAATTTATTCCACGCTGCAGGAAGCAGAGTGGAGAAAGCACGCCCTCCCAAAGTGGACAGGCGGAAGCGTGGATTAACCAAAAGAGCGGCTTCAGAGGACCGTAGCATCCTGCCGGGAACATAGCTAGATAATCTAGTTTTGATGTAACTAGGCGCATTACCATAAAGTGCCTTGTGTGTAATACACAATCCTTTAAACAATGCCCTCTGTCTAACGGGGAGCCAATGTAACTGACGCAGGAGAGGTGAAGCAAGTGTTTTCCTAGGCTTCTTAAAAATCAATCTCGCTGCATCGTTCATTACTGTCTGAAGCCTCGCAAGTTGTTGCTTGGGCAGCCCTATGTACAGTGCATTGCCGTAATCCAGTCGTCCCAAAATTATAGCTGACACAGCACTTCTTAGCGTGGAAAACGACAATTGGGCGATCTTACGGAGCTGTCTCAGAAGACCAACACACGTACCTACCACTACAGACACCTGTTTCTTCATAGACAAAGTGCTGTCAATATGGATTCCCAGGCTTTTCACCACAGTTGCTGGTTCCGGCGTCCTGCCCAACTCATTGACCACTGGTGCACAAAACTAGGGCCCTGAAGCCAGTTCGCAGAATGGGGAGGATAGGTGGGGCGGTAAGGAATCTATAACTAATATATGTCTCTTACGGATTTATCGTTACCTACACAAATAGCACCCTGTTATCAATTATCAAATTAGTTGAAATACTTTCTAGTAAAAAAATACCTGATCCAAAAAAAACTAAATATCATCCACATACACTCTGTCCATAACCTTGATAACAGGCCATCTAAAAAGCACAATAACAAACTTGTGTGTTACTCCAATTGGACCTATTATGTCTATAGCTACAGAATCCCTAGAAGGTTTTTATTTTTATCAAAGGCTTGTCTGCAGTGCTTTAAGTGGGATGGAAAAACTGTGGAGTCTCTCAATGGGGCGTAGTCAATGTAATTAAGGGCATGGCTTAAAAACATGTAAGCTAAAAATCTGTGTTTAGCACAGTGTGCTGCACACTTGTATTTTGCTGTTCCTGTCATTGCGTCCAGATATATGATACAAGTCACATCATACATACAAGTCAGTACTATTGGCTTTGTCATTGGTAGTTAGTTGCATAAGATAAATAAGCAACAATTATGACTTGTATTTAATATTGAAAAAGCTTCCACTTAAAGCCCTGGTGACACCACAACAATGTTGCTGCTCCTGAGTTTCAAAAAGAGAAGGGAAATCCAGAGAGAAAATGACTCTCTTTAAAGGATTTCCCTTCCTCTACAACGCGCACATCGATGTGCCTGCTGTCACTGCAGTCCGGAAACAAAACGGACCGCCGGTGTACAAAACAGAGCCCGATAGAGACTCGTTTCGAGGCCCCCTTAAAAAAACTGCCGGTGCCCAGACCCGGTGAGACCCGGCCCACTTAAAGCCCTGCTTGTCTGCATTTTTACAAATGAAACACTCATGCACATATCGGTCAATTTCAATATTCACCAAAACGAGGCAGTCCACCAACCACTCTGAGGCAGGTCACTGCGCATCTCTCAACTAGGAGGTTCTATATTGCATCCTTAGGAATCTAAATGACAAAAGCATGACAATACATTCCCAGCGCAGTCTAGTCTGGCCCTGAGAGCGAGCCTTGGCACCGCTATGTTATCTTGGAAGTTTGGAGAAATATCTGTATCTGGAGACAGAGGATGTGTAGAGGCGGAGGGAGACACTAGCTACATTCTAAGAAACGTGAAAAGCTTTTATGGGAGGATGTGGCCTAGCGGCTACAGGTGCACCTTTGTGGCCCAGATTCAAATCCCAGCCTCTGTGCTTGACAGCATCGTGCAATTCTGGGCATATCACTTAATCTCCCAGAGCCTAAAAAGATGAAAATGTAACGAGTTTTAAATGTATTTTGTGAAACCCTACTTGATATGCACGCTCATGTAGTTTATCTTCCGCCCCCTTGCCCTCAACTAATGTGCAGCGCTCTCTTCTTTAATAGTTAGGTTTCTGCTTTAAAAGTACTCAGACATACATACATTAGTGAACTATAGAAAATACATTTAAAAAAGTGTTATCAATGCTTTCTATTACGTTGAAGAATCAATTTAAATTAACGAAAAGTCTGAAGGAAGTTTTCAAGTGTGAATGTGCTTTTTTGAACAATACAGAATCCAGGCAGAAAACAAGTCATAAAACAACTCTGCTTTGCCACCTGCGAACCACTACATTCAATAGACAAAATGCTGCAACAATATGGGGGCGAGCACAGATAACCGAGGGACAGAATACTGAAATAATACTGTTCATTGTTCATTCAGTAAACAGAGATCATAATCTTTGTTGTCCTTGAGGAAAAAAGGACCCAAAAGGGCCGGAGGATATAAAAGCATAATTCTAGACCATGAGGCCCCTTCCTCAGTCAGGTCAATGAGATCTAAATGCTGGCTTGATGGGAGGCATACGTCTAATGTTCTTGTTCACAGTCCACATTCACAGATCAACAGTCTACTTGTACAGTTTTGTAAGATGCTGATCTACCTACTTGTTGATATTGAACACTGCAGTGTTACAGCAGGTGTGACTAGGACATTTCTGGACCACACTGATGACAAAAATGCCACAAGCAACTGTTGGGTTCTGCCTTTTCATTGTAAATGCACATGCCACCATGACGACAGGTTCTAGGTTGGAATGGTGGCATGTTATGTTATTAAGATATTTGTTAAGCGCACTATCACCGATTGGTTTCTTGGCGCTAAGATTGACAGTAACATAGACATGAATGAGGAAAGAGGGTTATTGCAGTGCTTGTCGGAAGAGCCAGGTCTTCAAGGCTTTCCGGAAAGAGAGGAGGTCTTGACAGTTCCGGATCTCCAGAGGGAAGGTGTTCCATAGACGAGGGGCTAGTGTTGCAAACCTGCGACCTGCGACCTCCAGCGCGCTTAAGTTTGAAAGAAGGCGTCTGGAGGAGGCCCTGATGGAGTGAGCGTAGGTTGCGGGGTGGTGTGTATCTGGTGATTAGTAGTGATAGAGCGCGCGAGGTCACCCAGCCAATGATTACGCCGTTTCCGGCTTCAGGGCCCATATACTTTCAATTCACACTATTCATTGACCAGGCGACTTCACGGGCTGCTACCAATTGTGTGTGCGTTCCCTATTGTTATGACTCAGTGTACCCGACTTACCATCCACCGACACGGGTACCTATGACTTCAATGAATCAGGGGCCTAGCTGTAAAAGGAAAGGCAGCAAATGCAAATTTCAAATGACATTCAATATTGTTTAAATGACCACGGACAACTGGAAGTTTTAAAATGTTTATCTAAAGTTTGTTTTCGTTGTGCATAAGATATACAAGAACAAGACATTCAATAACTAGGATAATGTAAATGATATAACTATAGAGAAATAAAGACAGAGTAATCATCGAAATACTGTTATAAAAATGCAAATGGAAAAATACTATATAATCTCAGAAATGTTTAAGCATGGACAGACTATGCATGGGTAAGTATAGGAGGGCCTATAAGGAGTAACACGCTAAACTTAAAGTGAAGGGACCTTTGAACAGTCTAGGTAAGGAGGTTCTAGACCATATCAGAAAATGACAAACTGCAATGCAAAATATAATTTCTACAAGGTAGGATGACATGAGAACATATCAAGAAAATTATGCAAATGACTTTACGTTTCAATAGTTTGTGGCAAAAGCATGGAAAAATCAACATGTGCAAAGGTGTGTCTTTATTTAAGCAAAAGACAGAAATATAGAAAGGTGCAAGTTTAAAGAACTTAGAGCAGTATTTACCTAGACTGGTGTGGAAACCAAACCCTGGCCACGGGTCAGTTAAGTACAGGAAACCCTCAAGGAAGGATACCCCTCAAAGGACAGCAGGTGCAGAATGGACACCCCGGACAGGACAGGATACCCTCAGATTAGGAATTAGGACATGACCTCAGGACAGGACAGCAAACCCTCAGGACAGGACCGCTCAGGACAGGACCTCTCAGGACAGGACCGCACCCGCAGTTTGGAAGCAACGCCTGCGCTCCACCCTCTCTGCAGCTATCGATCAAGACCCCGATTGGGTCAGCGAACTCCCAGCAAGGTGCTTCGCCAGCACCTTAAGGTTCAGTAAAACCTTAGTCTATGGTCAATTTCGGACAGAGTGCTCCGCAGCGCTCTGTGTCTTCAGTCACCTATTGAGTACGATGGGTCAGTGACAGGTCAGCTAAACCAGACAAGTCGGCCAAATTCCCTAGGTGAACCCAGGGTAGATATACTCTTTGGGACGGTGTACCACCCCCCAATGTTGCAAAAATGTCAGAATCCCTCAATTTGGATTGGTCCTAAGGTAGGCTTTGGGTAACACACCAATCAGAATACAAGATTTGTATGCCTACTTTACATATTTGGGTACCGCCTAGCAAGATTGGGGTTCCCATGAGAAACTGTGCAGAAATACAATGGCAAGTTAACAATGTAACACATGAGGAGCAACATTCGCCATTCTCGTAGCGCAGAGGTGGCTTTCCCAGGCGCATCTTGACTGTGGCTGCCAGCTGGCTGAGTTCCACTGTCCAAAGTGGCCACCTTTCAATGCTCCATGGGCATGCGCAGAAGAGACCGTCAATATGGCTCCCAATCAGTTCGGACCCCCATTCCCCGCGGTACATGAAAAGTAAGCGAGAACAAATTAATACATAGAAATAACGTTATGAAATCACATCACAGAGTTGTACTTTCAACTTATCATCATAAAAATATACTTATGCAGTCTAAATGTTAGCTACATAGAAACGGTGACAAAAGCAGTGGCACGAGCAGTACCACATTGGGCCAAGCTATGTATTACGCATGCGCATAAATTTCCCTCCAACTCTGCAGACGCGTCAGGACACGTGAGTGTGGCTGACGCATGCGCAGTAACTAAATACAAGCGGCAGACATTTTAAGTGACTCGAGTAAATTATTTTAGTAAAACACATGTGCAAGCTTCATGATCCTTATTCAAACTTAATATAAATGTTAGTAAGACGTACACTTGTTACCTTGTTATACATAAACGAGGTTCATGAGTACAGCAAGTCCGCAAAATATGCGAAGCTTTGCTTCATCAATCCCCTCTTTGATGATATTTACTATCATCACAAAATAAATGGAACCAGATGCCAACTTTCTTTCACACTTTATACAATTCAATCTCTTCCAGCAAGCGTTCCAACTTTTCTCGTTCATTTTTGGTAGGGTGAGAATTCTTCACCTTTTTATAGATCTGATTATTCATCTCTTCTAATTCGAGCTCATCCACACTCCGTTTCACTCCTCTTGTATTTTCTTCTCTCGCATTCACTTCATACTTCTTTGTGTGCTTGCGGCATTTGCAACAGACAAATATGAAAAATAGGATGAGACCTATAATTCCAATTGGCATCAGTACTTTGAGCAATAAGCCTTTACCTATACTAGCGAACCAATGACCTACATTTGAGAGACCATCTACCAGTCTCTTCCAGGCACTATCAACCTCGAGTGGTCTGAGTTCCTTTGCCAAATTAGTAATGTTTCTCACATATCTTTTGAGCTGCACACTTTTGTCCGGAATATAAGTGCAACAATGTTGCGCCTTCAACATCCGGCAGACTCCGCCCTCTTTCGCTAATAAGGTGTCAAGAGCAAGTCGATTCTGCAAAACCATTGATCTGATCGCAACCATTTCGGTGTTGACCAGCAGAAATCCATGAGCTGTCTCAGTAGACAATACATCCACTATAGTAGACAATTTGCAAATTCTGTGAGTGTTCAGAACCACTCCCACTCCAGGTATCAGTGCACTAAAAATACTACCCATTATTTCACCTATGCTTTCTCTTTTACTACGCACTAAGCCATTAGTATTTTCACTGCTTCCAGCACCCCCATTCACATGGTATATTTTCGGGAAAACAATGCCAAAATAGCAACTTCCATACCAGTGATCCGGCAATTTGAAATAAGCCTTGTCCCCACAAATATAATAAATTCCAGGAAACACAGGCTCTGACCCATTTTTGAAACCCCAACCTCCAATTACCTTGTAATTATGTTCGCATTCACTGGAACCAATGAAAATGTTATTATAATAGCTAGTCTTCTCGCGTGAAGACATAGCTTGCCTTTCTTTTCAAAATCCAGCAACAGAGCAGGACCCGCCCCACCAGTTGAGGTGCCTTCCATGTTCTCTGCCCACTTTGGCTTTTTCTGACTTTCGTCATTAGCCTTCTTTTGTATTTTAATTCTCCTTTTCTCTGCCATGTTTAGGAACATCTTTTCCTGCTCATGCAAAGAACAAGTCAAGTTATCTCTGTGTGCGTCCGCTATGTCAATGTTACCTATAGTCAGGAAATAATCTCCCATATATCTTATGGTGTCACTTTTGGTATGTACAGGATTCAAGTTCCCACGTATAGGAAGTTCAGAAAAAATCACGTCATTGTTAGAGTAATAGTACTGTAACGGTCCTCTTTTGTAAAATAAACTAGCTAAAATGCTACAGGAAATTCCGTATGTCAGTGGCAAGTGATGGTATGTCACGCCTTCAGCTACAGAAGTAGGTAGCTTCATGCAGACATAGCAATCTTCAATTTCCATAGTCTCTACATAGTGAATTAACAAGTTTGCGAAAACATTTAAGCGTGTCCTGTTTTTGATTCTATGATAATGTAGTTCCTCATCTGATGCTTCTAAGTCTTGTTTTGTTTGTCTCAGTGCTCTTTCATGTCTAGCTACAGTCTGTGTTGTCAGCTCTTCACTGTCAGTATTTACAATTTCAGTAGGGACAATGTTAGTATCTTTACTCACAGCAAAGGGTATAAAGATTGTTAGTCCTATCCAGAGTAATATCAGGACAACTACACTACAGACACATACCTTGCAGCATGTTTTGCAACAGCTGCGACTAGGTCTACCATTCACGTTTGAATCAGACATTTTGGCTCAGAAGAAGTTTCTCGACCCCTCTTTGTGACTTTACACGAGTATCTTACTTTGTGCAAATTCACGGTGGCTCTTCTTCCTCTTCGTCAGAGTACTCAGGGACGGGCTCTCCGTCGCTTACGTCAGTGATATCGAGATCTTCAAGCTCTTCTAACACAAGTGTCCATTCAGGTGACTTGTACCTTTTGTTTTGTCTCTTTATCCGATCACTCCTTCTTTTGGAAGAGTCTTCTGGTTGTTCTGCTATACGAGCACTTCTCCTTTCTTATGCACGTTTTTCTTCTACTGTTTTTATTCTCAATCTCAATTTCTTTATGTATTTAGGCTCAAGATGCTTTCTTTTCTTAAGTCTTTTGGTTGGTACTTGGACTTCGTTTCCTTCTCTTGCCCTCTTATTCTCATTAGCTTGTGGCAATTCTGCTTCAGTTTCTTCTTCTTCTATCTGACTAATTCCAGGGCTAGTATCTGTATCTTCTGCCTGGGTACTAATCTGGCCTTGTTCAGGTAAATTGTGTGTTTGCACTTCAAGTGTCTCTGACTCTATTTCCTGAACACGTTCTTCTAATTCTATCTGATCCTGTTCAAGCACTTCGATCTCTGGACTTTCTTCTGCTCGAACTATTACACTATGTCTAGTCTGTCCCTTCCCGATATCAGGTGTCAGTGGAGGAGTATCAATCACTTGTTCTGTATTCCTCTCTTGTTCAAGATCCTTCACTTGTTCAGTATCGGGCACTTGTTCAGTCTTATTCACTGGTTCTGTATCAATCACGTGCTCTGTCCCTGTCTGACCTTCTCCTTCCTCAGTTTTGATGTGAATCTCAAGATTCTGAGGCTCTTCGCCTATGCCTTGCTTTTCCTGACTAGTCCACTCTCTACCTTCCCAAAGTCTTTCATTTGTTCGAATAGGGTCTTCAGTGAGGTCAATCAATGGAATCCACTCTTCTGGCCATATGCTTGGCAGCTCGTCTTCAGCTACTTCTGGCTCAGCTCCTTGGACCCCTTCAGCAGGCTGGGCTCCTGGTAGTTCGTTGTCAACTATTCTTGGGCCAACGTCTGCTGATTCTGCAGCTTGACTGGTACTGGGCTGTACGCTGTCAGCTACTTCTGGTCTGGCTCCTGCAGAGTCCTCTGCTGGACGTCCTTCTGCTTCAGGCACTTCGTCTGGTGGTACCTTCTGGGTGTGGCTGGCGTGTATCCAACGCGGAACCCCTGCACACTTGACTGCTGTGGTAGTAACCAGAATCACCTGACGTTTTTCTCCCCACCTTGGCTCCAGGCAGCTCTTCCGAGTATGCTTCTTTATCTTCACCCAGTCCCCCGGGACCAGTTTGTGGAGAGGAGTCGTTGGATTGAGGATGGCGTCTTCTCCGATCTGGCGAGAGATAGAACGCACTTGGTCACCCAATCTCTTGCAGTATTCAAGCACCAAATCATCAGTAATACTCAACAGTTTGCTTCCTGGTACCCACGCTTGTCTCATCACTCTTCCCATAATGATTTCACGGGGACTTAGGCCTGTTTTGCGATCAGGAATACTTCGGAGTCCCATCAGGACCAAGGGCAGGGCCTTCACCCAGTTCAATTTAGTTGCATCACACAGTTTTGCTAGTCTGTTTTTGATAGTTCCATTTATTTGTTCCACCACTCCAGAAGCCTCTGGACGGTAGGCACAGTGTAGCTTTTGTGCAATTCCAAAGGCCTTACAGAGTTCATCGATGACGTCATTATGAAAATGTGAGCCTTGATCTGATTCAATAGTGACTGGCACCCCGAATCTAGGTATCAGTTCTTTTAGTAAACACTTAGCTACTGTCTTTGCGTCATTTTGGGGAGTAGGGAAAGCTTCCACCCACTTGGAAAATAAACAGACCATGACAAGGACATATCTTTTCCCTTCACAACGGGGCATGGTGATGAAATCAACCTGTATCCTTACAAAGGGACCCCCGGACCTCCCAATTTTTCCCAGTTCCACTACAGTCTTTTTCCCTGGGTTCATCTTTTGACATGTCAGGCACCTCTGGCAGAGGGACTCTGCTACTTTCCTGAACTTTTTACTGTACCAAGTCTGTTGGAACACTAGAATCATGGCGTCCCTACCAATGTGTGATCCTTCATGTATCAACCTTGCCATTGTGCTAAGTAGGTGTCTAGGTAACACAGGCATACCAGTTGGACCTATAATGACACCATCCACACGCCTTGGTCGACACCCATCATCCTTCCACTTCTCTCTTTCTTGCCAAGGTGCCGCCTGCTGCCACTCTTTCACCTCATCCCATGTAGGCACTTCCTCAAACACCTGAAGCTGGCAGCTGGTTCCTGGCCCCCCTCGTTTCGGATTTACAATATACCGATCTCTTGCGCACCATTGGGCCACTCGATCAGCATAATCATTTCCCAGTGATACCTTGTCCATGCTCTTCTTATGAGCAGCACATTTTACCACTGCCAGTTCCTTTGGTAACTGGATTGCCTCTAAAAGGTCCTGAACAACCTTTCCATTTCGAATGGGGGTACCTGATGAAGTCAGGAACTCCCTCTGTAACCACAACTGGCCAAAGTCATGCACAACCCCATAACAGTACTGACTGTCAGTATACACTGTTATGCGTATGTTCTTCCCAATTTGGCAAGCTTTTATCATAGCAATCAATTCGGCTACTTGTGCAGACTTGATGTGATATAGATAACCTGCTTCCTCAATTTTCTCTAGGGATACTACTGCATAGGCAGCACTCAGGCCTCCTTGTTCATGCCTTAGACATGAACCATCTACAAATAATTCTTTGTCATGCTCAGGCAATGGCGTTTCTTTTATGTCTGGGCGTGGCTTGGTATTGAATTCTGTTAGATCAATACAATCATGTTCATCATCCACCCCCCCTTCCATATCCTTTGGGTCGGGGAGTAAGGTGGCTGGGTTCAGAATACTGCACCTGACAATGTTTACATTTGCAGCACCCACAAGAATCCTCTCATATTTAGTCAGCCGACTAGGGGTGAGATACTGTGTTTTTGTTCTGGTCAACAAAATTACCACTCCATGCGGAACATACACAGTTACCGGATGTCCCATGACAATTGACTCACTCTGTTCTAAACTGGCACAGGTAGCAGCTACTGCTTTCAGACAACCTGGTAATCCAGCAGCCACTGGATCTAAGGTGGCAGAGAAGTATGCCACAGGCCTTCTCGTAGTGCCATGTTCTTGAGTTAGGACTGACAATGCGCAATTATCGCGAGTGTCACAGAATAGGGCAAACTCTTTGGAGTAGTCTGGCATCCCCAATGCAGGGGCTGTACACAGACAATTTCGCAGCTTGGTGAAGGCTGTTAAGCTTTCATCATCCCATTCTACAATCTCGGGTGTTCCTCTCTTGGTCATTTTTATCAAGGGCCTGGCTAGGACTGCAAATCCCAGAATCCACTGCCTGCAGTATCCTATCACACCCATGAACATTCTGATCTCTTTTTGAGTACGGGGTAACTGCATCTTTTGAATTATCCTCACTCTTTCCGATGTCACTTTTCTGACACCTTTTTCTATCTGGTGCCCCAGATATTTCACCGATTTTGCACAAAACTGTAACTTGTCAGGGGACACTTTATGTCCCTTTTCACACAGGTGATTCAGTAGGGCAATGGTGTCAATCACACAATCCTTATGACTTTTAGACGCCACCAAGAGGTCGTCTATATATTGCACTAAGACAGAGTTCCCAGGTAAGACCAAAGTTTCCAAACATTTTTTCAAGATCTGATTAAAGATAGAGGGGCTCTCTGTATACCCTTGAGGGACCCTGTTCCAGCAATACACGTGACCTTCGAAGGCAAATGAGAAAAGAAATTTGCTATCTGGATGCAAAGGAATGGAAAAGAATGCATGACACAAGTCTATCACGGTGAACCACTCAGCATCCCAGGGAATCTGATACAGAATCACTGCTGGGTTCGGGACAATAGGGCAACAGGGAACTACTATTTTGTTGACTTTTCGTAGATCCTGTACTACTCTGTACTTGCCACTAGGCTTCTTAATGCCCATAATCGGAGAGTTACATGGGCTACTCATCACCTCCTGTATGATGTTTCCTTCTAGCAATTTCTGTATTTCCACAGCAACACCAGCTTTCACTTCTGCATTCATCCTGTAGGGTTTAGTATTGGGGTATACTGCATTGTCCTTTATTGCTATCTGTATGGGGTCCACATTTTTCATTAACCCTACATCTTTCCCAGTAAAGTCCCACACCTCTGGCTTCACGGCTTCTTGTAGTTCTTGGGGTAAATCCTGCATGGTCATTCGTTTAATTTCCGAGTCAGGGCGGACTAACATTAATTTATAAATGCCGTCTTCATCTGGGGTCTGAATTTCAACACCCTTTGGTGTGCAAAAGATGGTACAGTTCATTTTGCACAGCAAATCACGTCCCAGTAAGTTTACTGGACTGGTGTCGCAAACAACAAATCTATGCATTTTCTTAAAGTTTCCAATTGAGATCTCCATGGGCTTGGTAACCGGAGTACTAATCAATTGATTAGATACACCCACTACTTGGATGGCTTCTCCCGAGAGGGGTAGGTTTGGAACGTCCACTGTTCTCACAGTAGAACGGGTAGCGCCAGTGTCCAACAGAAAGGTGACATCGTTTCCGTCAACCTTTCCTTCAATGTATGGTCCGGACTGGTCTACCGGCAAGGAGGCGCCAAGTACGCACTCCTCGTCCTCCCCTCTCAGGCCCCGTCAGTACTGGTCATCACAAAGGAAGGTATCATTTAGAAGATACTGCGAAGTTGCTGCATTTCTGTTCTCATTGCTTTCCCAGACTTCTATCTCATCTCCCTCTGCCTGTTTTCCCCTGTATACTTGCTTTGGTGCTCGGGGCACCTGAACTGTTTTTACCTGTGGTTGAGTCTTTCTTGGTCTCTCTTTCTGCGTCTGTGGAGTTAAATCAGGAGTTTTGGGGTTATCTTCGGGCAAGTAAGGACACTCGTTACGCCAGTGTCCAATTTCGCCGCACTGATGGCAGGGAAATTTCTTCATAGCCTCCTCCCTGCTCATTTTGGGCCGGGGCTTGCCTCCTCCCCCTCCCCCAGGGCCTTCGTTTTTTGCATTTTTGACCATGTTACTCAACTGCTTTTCCTGCTGTTCTGCGAGCTTCACCTGAGCCCACATCACCTTTTCCTTTAGAGCCTTTTTCTTTTCTGCCATCTCGTCCGCGCAGTACTTTGCGTACCGCAGGACCTCGTCTACCTTTTTGGAGTGCCAACAGATTTTGTTATCTTTTATCCACTGACAAATTTCAGGTCTTAAACCGTTTACAAACCTGTAAATGAAGTGCGTCATGTCCTTCATCTCGATGTTATCTATACCACTGTATGTTTTAAACACCTGTAACAGCCTTTCATAATAGGAGTGCACTGTCTCCTCTCTTTCCTGCGTTGTTCTATCTATCCTGGTCCAATCAGTTTCTTTAGCTGGCACCTTTAGTTTCAAGTGCTGAATTACTTGTTCATACTTTCTCATGACTTCCTTCGAAGGTTCCCCTGTTTCTTTATCTCTTGTATACTCCTCACTAGGCCAGGCTATGGCTATTTTACACTCGGTCCATAGATCGACCGGGACCACAATGTCGAAAAACCCATCCAGGTCTTTCCACAGGCATTTCTGCACCTTTACAAACCTTTCCACTTGCCGGTACCATTCAACTGGCTTCTCCCGCAGTTTCGGGAAATCGTTAGTAAAGGACACAATATCCTGTCTGGACCATGGAACGTGCACATACCTCCCACCGGGTACTTCGCGCATGGGGCATAAAGTTTCGGGCTTGTCTACTTCTCTCAGAGGGAACTCAGGGGTAGCTTGTCTGGAGCGGGCCTCCTCTTTCTTATGTGCCCACCTCGTTTTCCATTTTTCCACGTCTCCCCATTTTTGCAAAACTGCAAGCAACTCTTTAATCTGCGACTTTCTTCCTGACACATTCAAATTTTCTAAATCTTTGTCTGAGAACTCAGCTCGATATGGTTTCTGCAAGGGCTTTGATCTGGATATATCTATTCCCACACTAGCTGCGGTGTCGGTCAGTTTCTCGTGGAGCACCCTAGTACTTCTGGTAAGGCTTTTACACATGAACAGCAACTCTTCTTCAGAATAGGTGTTCAGTCTATCTAGCCCCACATTTCCTGCCATTAATTCCTCTATTTCTACTCTCAGTTTGTAGAGGTCTAAAGGTTTCATTTGTGGAGCCTGTTTTTCTAATTCCCGACTCCAATTTTCAATTTCTTCCGGCGTTACCAAAGAGACACTCCTGGTACCCGTTGCTGACTCTAATTTAATTTCTTTCGTATCAAAAGGATTATGCCTCTTCTGCACTCCCTTTCCGGTCTGTTTGTTTGGTAGATCCAAGAACACAACTTCAGACTCGCACTCACTGGACTGATCGTCTATCAATAGGGGCTCTTGCCTCGGCGGGGCCATTATCGGGTTCATAACTGGAGGGTTCAGACCTCCTTGATTATTCCCGTACAACGGAACCACTGGTCCGATTGTTACCGGAATAGTCAAAGCTTCAGGACTGGTATTTAACTGGGAAATTTTCTGAATTATTTCTGACCTCTGTTTAGCTATGGCCTCTTGCTCCCTTTCATCTAACACTCTTCCTAATGTTCGGTCAGGTATCATCTGTGGGGTCAGTTGAGGCGTAAAACTCGGGGCAGTAGGATGCGTCTCACTTGGTCCCCCACCATAATTTGGTTTCGGGAACAAAGTTCCTGTGCCAAATGACCTACGGTCTTCCCCATATGGAGGCTGCAAAAAGGGTACTCCTGAACTTAATGGTTTCTCTTCGTTTTCATAAAGAGGTCTGGGGTAAAAGAGCTTTTCACGGGAATATTTTTCCTCCTGGTTCACGGGCATACTGGGATATATATTTCGTACCTCTGGGGGCTCGGGCTTCTCAAAATAGGGCAATACCTGGCCCCCTCCCCCCCTACATAGGGATCTGTCCTTCTCCTTAATAGATGGACGCTGGTGGTTCTCTCCTGCACTGGAAGTTCGGGCTCCCTCATTATAAGGGGGCGGACTTCTCGTAAAAATGTCATCTAACAATTCATCATCTGACTCTCCAAGGGCTCCCCAATGCTTACACTTTTCTGTCCTTTTTTCTCCCCCCGACGGGGTACATGCTGGCATCATAGGAAACAGACCCTCAACAATCATGCTCTGCCTCCACTGTTTCATCCTCTTATCCCTGGTCTCTTGTTTCAGCCTGGGGTACCATTTAGTCAGACCTTTGTCCATTCGGGGTTTCTCCCTTTCAAAAGCCTCAATCTCCCATTCTTCTAATGCCTCATACTGCGTTAGTCTCGGTCTGGGATGTAATTCATTCATGCGGGTTCTCAAATTGAATAAAATTCTACCATTAAAAGTACCGTCTAACGGAAAAGCCAATACTCCGTCATCTTTTGTGTACTTCACCCAATTCTCCAACCACACACAGGTGTTGTACCCTCGGTCAAACATCATGAATGAGGCAGGAGTATTCGGTGGCGGGACAATAACGCCTTCTCTAGATTTAATCGGTTTGTCCGTTTTGAAATAATTCTTTACCCTACTTACAAGGGACATCTTTCTCTTTCCTCCGTACATAATATCGTATCTATTGGCTTTCCACTGATCCCTCTCAAACCCTTGGTTCCTTGGATCGGGTCTAGTCTCTGGACAATACGAGTGCCACATACGATTTCTACGCTTTACTTTGTTTACAAAGCTACCTTCAATCAGAACGCGCCTTGCAATTCTGTGCGACCAATGAGGTGCACGCGTTCAAATAGTTTCGACCAATGGGTGCGCGGCCCCTTCGTGAGATAGTTCCCACTCCTCGGCGCTTCACCCCTCCTTTACAATTCCAGCCCCGCTACCCGCCCGCTGCTTCTACCAATCCCAGCGCGGCACGGAGTGACGTCAGAGGCGCTTCGCGGCTGACTCCCTCCCTTCACAAGGTAACGGAAACTTTCTTTCTTTCTTTCTTTCTAAAGTGCTCAGTGCTTGGTTATTTAACAACGAATACACATTCGCCACAGTGCTCAAGTGTCTAGACAGAATAGCTTTGTTTTACTGCAAGTAAACTACTTCCATTTACTTTTCACGCGCTGCGGGCAGATCTCTTCCGCCTACCCTTCACTCTAGCATCAGTGAACCTGTTATTCCCCTAAACTCATCCACTTCTTTCCGGGATATGTTCCGAGTCTAAGGTTTCTCAGCGGACGCCTTTGCTTTCACCCAAGCTCCGAGGAACCTGCTACTTTTCCGATGTGACCCTTACTAGGTTACGCCACTATGGGAATTTTGCCAATGAACCTCGTTACTGACATTTATTCACACATGTATTCAGAAAACCCTAGTTAGTGCTTCCCGGTTATCCTAACCTGCACCTAACTTTCCTTTAAGCCTGTGACCTCAGGACAATGGATTCTATTCACCACTTGCCCTTTCAATTCCCCGGAGAGTTCGGACAACACAATACGAGACGGTTTACAAATGCATGGATTAATACATATAACAATATAAGAACAAGAATAATAACAATACAGCAATTCATGAATTTCAGCAGCGTATTCACAAGAGAATGATCAGCTCTCTCTGAACAGCCGCTCTTTTAGCAGCATTAATGTACTAGCAGCTTCCGACTCAACTAGTCTAACTAATCCTGCCTAACCTTTAGCTAGTCCCTAACCATCCTCTGATCTACCAGAAAACTGATAGAGCGCGCGAGGTCACCCAGCCAATGATTACGCCGTTTCCGGCTTCAGGGCCCATATACTTTCAATTCACACTATTCATTGACCAGGCGACTTCACGGGCTGCTACCAATTGTGTGTGCGTTCCCTATTGTTATGACTCAGTGTACCCGACTTACCATCCACCGACACGGGTACCTATGACTTCAATGAATCAGGGGCCTAGCTGTAAAAGGAAAGGCAGCAAATGCAAATTTCAAATGACATTCAATATTGTTTAAATGACCACGGACAACTGGAAGTTTTAAAATGTTTATCTAAAGTTCGTTTTCGTTGTGCATAAGATATACAAGAACAAGACATTCAATAACTAGGATAATGTAAATGATATAACTATAGAGAAATAAAGACAGAGTAATCATCGAAATACTGTTATAAAAATGCAAATGGAAAAATACTATATAATCTCAGAAATGTTTAAGCATGGACAGACTATGCATGGGTAAGTATAGGAGGGCCTATAAGGAGTAACACGCTAAACTTAAAGTGAAGGGACCTTTGAACAGTCTAGGTAAGGAGGTTCTAGACCATATCAGAAAATGACAAACTGCAATGCAAAATATAATTTCTACAAGGTAGGATGACATGAGAACATATCAAGAAAATTATGCAAATGACTTTACGTTTCAATAGTTTGTGGCAAAAGCATGGAAAAATCAACATGTGCAAAGGTGTGTCTTTATTTAAGCAAAAGACAGAAATATAGAAAGGTGCAAGTTTAAAGAACTTAGAGCAGTATTTACCTAGACTGGTGTGGAAACCAAACCCTGGCCACGGGTCAGTTAAGTACAGGAAACCCTCAAGGAAGGATACCCCTCAAAGGACAGCAGGTGCAGAATGGACACCCCGGACAGGACAGGATACCCTCAGATTAGGAATTAGGACAGGACCTCAGGACAGGACAGCAAACCCTCAGGACAGGACCGCTCAGGACAGGACCGCTCAGGACAGGACCGCACCCGTAGTTTGGAAGCAACGCCTGCGCTCCACCCTCTCTGCAGCTATCGATCAAGACCCCGATTGGGTCAGCGAACTCCCAGCAAGGTGCTTCGCCAGCACCTTAAGGTTCAGTAAAACCTTAGTCTATGGTCAATTTCGGACAGAGTGCTCCGCAGCGCTCTGTGTCTTCAGTCACCTATTGAGTACGATGGGTCAGTGACAGGTCAGCTAAACCAGACAAGTCGGCCAAATTCCCTAGGTGAACCCAGGGTAGATATACTCTTTGGGACGGTGTACCACCCCCCAATGTTGCAAAAATGTCAGAATCCCTCAATTTGGATTGGTCCTAAGGTAGGCTTTGGGTAACACACCAATCCGAATACAAGATTTGTATGCCTACTTTACATATTTGGGTACCGCCTAGCAAGATTGGGGTTCCCATGAGAAACTGTGCAGAAATACAATGGCAAGTTAACAATGTAACACATGAGGAGCAACATTCGCCGTTCTCGTAGCGCAGAGGTGGCTTTCCCAGGCGCATCTTGACTGTGGCTGCCAGCTGGCTGAGTTCCACTGTCCAAAGTGGCCACCTTTCAATGCTCCATGGGCATGCGCAGAAGAGACCGTCAATATGGCTCCCAATCAGTTCGGACCCCCATTCCCCGCGGTACATGAAAAGTAAGCGAGAACAAATTAATACATAGAAATAACGTTATGAAATCACATCACAGAGTTGTACTTTCAACTTATCATCATAAAAATATACTTATGCAGTCTAAATGTTAGCTACATAGAAACGGTGACAAAAGCAGTGGCACGAGCAGTACCACATTGGGCCAAGCTATGTATTACGCATGCGCATAAATTTCCCTCCAACTCTGCAGACGCGTCAGGACACGTGAGTGTGGCTGACGCATGCGCAGTAACTAAATACAAGCGGCAGACATTTTAAGTGACTCGAGTAAATTATTTTAGTAAAACACATGTGCAAGCTTCATGATCCTTATTCAAACTTAATATAAATGTTAGTAAGACGTACACTTGTTACCTTGTTATACATAAACGAGGTTCATGAGTACAGCAAGTCCGCAAAATATGCGAAGCTTTGCTTCATCAGTAGGTCGATGAATTTGGGGCTTTTACAGTGCAAGGACTTAAATATCATACACCCGGTTTTGAATGCACAGCGCTGGGTGACTGGAAGCCAGTGCAATTTCCTGAGTAGGGGAGAAGCTGCCTGTCGCCTCGGTTGATTCAAAATTAGCCTCGCGGCATAGTTCTGTACCATCTGGAGACGTTTAGATAGGTAGTTGGGAAGACCTAGATAGATGGCATTCGCATAGTCCAGATGGGACAGAACAGTGGCAATCACGACCTGGGTGATTGCCTCGGGCGTGAGAAGACGTCGAACCTTCCGGATTTTTTTTAACTGGAAAAAGCACTTGGAGACCACCTGGCCCACTTGTGCCTATAATGAGAGATCACAGTCCACGATGACTCCAAGTGTTTTAGCCGACAGGGAGTGTGTCGGGGCTTGACCTAAGTCCGGGGGCCAGTAATGAGGGCCCCAGTGCTTGACGCTGTCCCCAGTAAGAACCAGCTCGGTTTTCCCTGGGTTCAGTTTCAGCAGGTTTTGGTCCATCCAGGATTTTATGAACCTCATGGTTGACTGGAAATGCAGGATAGAGTTTTCAGTATTGTCGATAGTGAAAAGTAGCTGTAAGTCATCGGCATAATTGTAGACCCTCACCTGTTCGTCTCTAAGAGTCTGGATCATAGGGAGTATGTATAAGTTGAATAGGTGGGGTGACAGGGAAGAGCTCTGTGGCACTCCACAAGTGATGGATTGCCTGGTGCCAGTTAAATCTCCGAGACGTAGTGCCTGCGTGCGGTTTTCCAGAAAAGAGCTCAACCAGCCAGCCGCCATGCCCCGTATGCGCCCTGTCCGACACGGTCGATCAAGATGTTGTGGTCGACCGTTTCAAACGCGGCCGATAGGTCCAGGAGCACCAAGGCCTGTGGGGAGCGTCGGTCAGCACAATCTCGCAGCGTACCTAGGACTGTGGTGACTACTGCCTCTGTGGAGTGTGCCGGCCGAAAACCAGCCTGGTGGGGATCGAAACAGGAGGAATCCTCAAGGAAATTAGAGAAGCATTTGGCCACATGGGCCTCCAGGACCTTAGCCAGATTGGGCAAGAAGGAGATGGGCCGGTAATTAGCCTTACAAGCTGGGTCAGCCCCGGGCATGTGGAATGGTCAACTGAGGCAGTTGGAGTCTGTTGCCTGTTCTGACTGGTACTGTACCTCCGTGCTTAAAAAAGAAGAAAACGAGTTACTTACCTGTAACTTTGGTTCCCCAGTATTGGAAACTTTCATAGATTCCCATGCTTTTGTATCATTCCCCGTCGTCGGAATGGGAGTCTCGGTAACAAAATAACATAGCAGTAGGTACAAAAGAGAAAGAAAAAGGCCTAGGCCTCATTCATTTTTGTAAAAGAGACCAAACTAAGCATCAGCCAATCAGAAGAGCCTCACCCCATAGAACCCTCCTGAAGGAACCTCAGAGCCTCAGATTTTCGTTAGCCGTTGTGTAACAGTCACCCCATCTGCTGAAGGCTGAGCTTTCCTCGGGGAGGTGGGTGGGCGCATGGGAATCTATGAAAGTTACCAATACTGGGGAACCAAAGTTACAGGTAAGTAACTTGTTTTCTTGCCCGAGTATTGGAACTTTCATAGATTCCCATGCTTTTGTATCAGAGTAGCAAGCAGTCAGCAATAAAACACATTTTGTGGCATAAACATACATTGCAATAGCCATCAGTACATGAGAGAAACAAAATGTGCAGAAAAGGGAAGGTGGAATAGAAAGGGAAGCTCACCAATTAGTGGAAGAGGTTCCTCAGGACTGCCTGGCCCACAGCCGTGTCTTCCTGTGTCAAGGATTCCAAGCAGTAATGCTTTGTAAAGGTGTGCACGCGGCTCCAAGTCGCAGCCCTGCAAATGTCTCTGATGTGCACTTCCGCAAAGAGAGCTGTCGAAGAAGCCACCAATCTGGAATGCGCTCTAATTCTGCTGGTCAGCGGCTTACCCGCTGTCGAATGGCAATGGAGAATGGCACTGGAAATCCATCTCGCAATACATTGTTTTGAAAGAGGGAGGCCCTTGCGAGGACCACCAAAAGCAATGAACAATTGGGAAGATTTACGAAATCCTTTGGTGCGATCCAAATAAAATTTTAAGCATCGTTGTATATCCAGAGAATACAGTGACTTCTCCGCTGGTGTGGAAGAGTGAGGAAAGAAAGATTTAAGAATAACTGGCTCATTCAGGTGAAAGTCAGAGGGCACTTTGGGTGTGAACCTCGGATTAGTTCTTAAGATTACTGTATTCCTTTTGAATTGGAGAAACGGTTCCTGAATTGTAAGAGCCTGCAACTCCCCAATTTGTCTCGCCGATGTGAGGGCAAGAAGGAGAGCCAATTTCCATGAAAGGAATTTCATGACCGTTCGATGTATTGGTTCAAATGGGTCTTTCATGAGCTGTGTGAGGACCAAATTCAGTTGCCAAGTAGGAGGCGGAGGCCTCACTGGGGGATAGACACGGAACAATCCTTTAATAGGCTGTTTAATTATCCTAAAAGACCAAAGAGAAGGTCCAGACGCAGAACGTCTGTGCCGAGAAATCGCTGCCAAGTGAACTTTTATGGATGAATGGGCCAGTCCCGTCTTAGCTAATGACAAAAGATAAGGCAGAAGTTGATGAGGTTGAGAAGAGAAAGGGTCAACACCTTCTTTCCTGCACCAAATGCAAAATCTTTTCCATTTGAAACGGTAAGTCTTATTCGTGGAAGGAGCTCTAGCCTGGGAGAGAACCTCTCTTATTTCATTTGAGATGGTAAGGTTCATGAATTCTCGCTGCTCAGGAGCCATGCTGTCAGGTGCAATGAAGCTGGACCCGGATGCCAAATTTGCCCCTCGGACATTGTGAGAAGGTCCGGAATGGTTCGCAAGGGAAGAGGAGGAACAAGCGACAACAGATGGAGTTCCGTGAACCAGAACTGTCTCGGCCAAGCAGGGGCTATCAAGATCATCTTGCATGGCTCCACCTTGATTTTCCTGATAAGTCTCGGGATCATTGGAATGGGGAAAAAGGCGTAAACAAATGTCCCTGACCAGGCTATCGAAAGTGCATTCCCCAATGATCCTTGATGGTGAAGCCTGCTTGTATAAGACCGGCATTTCTTGTTGGTCGGTGTGGCAAATAGATATATTGAAGGCTTGCCCCACTGTTGGAAAACCTTGTCCAGAACTCGCTGGTTCAGTTCCCACTCGTGACTGACTGAGGATAGCCTGCTTAGTCTGTCGGCATGTTTGTTTAAGATCCCTGGCAGATGTTCCGCCTGCAGTGAAATCCCGTGAAGGATCGCCTATTCCCAAATTTCTTGAGCTTCCTGAGGGAACGAGCGAGACCTGGTTCCTCCTTCTTTGTTTATGTAATGCATGGCCGTGGTGTTGTCCGTCCGGATGAGAAACTTCGAACCTCCTAGTCGAGGAAGAAAAGCTTGAAGAGCCAGTTTGATTGCCCTGAGTTCCAAGAGATTGATGTGAAGCAGACGGTTCTGAGGTGACCAATGTCCACTGACATGCAGATCCTGCAGTACTGCCCCTCCATCCGTCCAATGACGCATCCGTCGTCACAACCTGAGGAAACGGATTGCTTACGAAGGATAGACCTTGGGATAAGTTCTCCTGCTTTGTCCACCACAAGGCAGCTTTTCTCATTGCCGAGGTGATGGTCACTTTGTCGTCGAACGAAACGTGAATTTGTCTCCACTGGATGTCCAGCTGCTCCTGAAGAGGACGCATCCTCAATCTGTAGTGTGGAATCACAGGAATGCATGAAGAGATCACTCCTAGAAGAGATTTGTAACGGCGTACTGAAAGATACCTTCTTCTTCTTAAAGCTAGCACCATGGTTTGCAGTTTTTCCTGCCTCTCCAAGGTTGGGAAAGCTTTTTTGAGATTCGAGTCCAAGATGGCCCCCAGGAAGCGTGCAGTCCTGGACGGAACCAGAGATGATTTCTCATTGTTAAGAGTGAGACCCAAATTCTGAAAAAGGTTTGTACATGCGTCGACCGCTTCCCTCGCGGCCCCCCTGGACGGAGCCTTCAGCAACCAGTCGTCCAGGTAAGGGAAGACTTGAAAGTGATTCTTCCGTAGAAACGCTGCAACTGGTGCCAGCAGAAGGTGAAGATTCTTGGGGCTGAGCGAAGACCAAAGGGTAAAACCCTGAATTGAAAGTGGCTCTTGGCTACTGTAAATCGTAGAAACTTTCTGTGTGCCGGGTGAATCGGTATGTGAAAGTACGCATCTTCGAGATCGAGCGTGGCCATGAAATCCCCTGGATTGATGAGACGTAGTATGTCTTGAAGTGAGACCATCCGGAAAGAGAGAGATGAGATAGGTGTTGAGCTCCCTGAGATCTAAAATGGGGTTCCATTTCTCTAGCGTCTTCCTTATCAGGAAGAACCTGGAATAGAATCCTTCTCCTATTTGAGCGAAGGGGACCGGCTCTATAGTACCTTTCAGGAGCATCTGATGAACTTCGAGCCGCAGATGTTTCGATGGGATGGCGGCTGGGGGCTTGGATGGTGGGATTTGTGTAAATTCCAAAGTATGGCCCTTTCGAATGATGTTTAGCACCCAACGGTCTGATGTTATCTTGGATCAATTCTGAAGGTATTGAGATACCCTGCCTCCTACTGATGATCTTGCAGATGTGGGCACAGTAGGAAGAGCCAGGAGGCCGCTATTGCCTCTTGGACGTATCACATCCTTGACGAGTTTGCTTTCCTCTATTATTAGATCTTGAGAAATTTGAGGACTGGCCTTGTCTTTTGACTAACAGATCAAGGTAGATGCCATTCGTAGCGCCAAGTGACATAGCGCCGAGCGAAGGGCTTGTTCTTTTTAATTTTAAACCATTGTTGACTGTGTTGCTGTACTTTTAAATTTCATTGGCACTTTCTTACCTTTCTCCTCCGCTTCCCCGGTCCACCGCTGACTTGTCAGTTTGTTGTGGAGGGAAGACGGACCGCAGCACGCACCGGAAGTTGTTACTACTTCCGCTTCTGTCCTGCGAGCAGGTTAGCAGTCAAGCTCTCTAACATCTTACCACTCTAGCGTCATTCGGGGCGGGCTAACTTGGTATCAAAGGTATGATAAGGATGATTTTTCGTACGTGCAGTGGGCGCGCAGGCGGCACGCCAAAGGCAAGCCTGTCTGCGCCCGTCCGCGTCTGGACCGGGCCTAGGGCCAACCCCCTGACCTCCCCGGCCAAATAAACAATAATAAGCCGCTGGTATACTCTTCTGAGCAACTTAAAATCATTAGAGACAGCGGAAGTTTGTCTGCCAAGTACCACAACCCAGATTACAAAGCTACAATTTATCCATTCACGTCTTGCCACCCAGATGGTTTTGCTCACGTACCTATTCAAAAATCAACCCTCGTCTTAGAAAATAACATACATGCGGCCTTGATAAATGCCCGCTCCCTTCCCAAACATAAATATGAAATGCAAGATTTCATTGAGAATTTTAAGCTGGACATTCTGTTGATAACTGAAACTTGGGACAATGCGACTACTGGACCTGATTTCCACACAGCAACCCCTGAGGGATATTCAGTCCTCAGACACGATAGACAAAAAAAAGGTGGAGGTCTGGCTATATTATACAGGAATAGCTACTCGATTAAATCAGAAATAGTTCCTTCAAAATTATGCGAAGCCTGCTTCACCATATCAATCCCTCATTTGCCCCCTTTTAAAGGCATTCTCCTTTATCGCCCCCCAGGGTCACGCTCACAATTCCTGCTTTCCTTAGACACGCTATTCGAATCAGTTGCAGGTGAGAACAACTACTCTATCCTAGGAGATTTTAACTTTCATTTAGAAGCACATGGGGATCAAGATACAGCAGGATTAAAAGCCGAATTGGAGGCAGTAGGCCTGTCTCAATTGGTTACTCTCCCCACTCACACTGCAGGACATATTTTGGATGGAATCTTCTCTAATAACCAAAATCTGACTATAGAAAATATTTTGCCATTAACCTGGACGGACCACCACGCAGTTTTCTTTAACATTCGCTATATAAATAAGCAGGCTTCACATCTTTTCACCGTACTTCCCACACAGTTTAAAGCATGGAGTAACATCGATTCCAGCGCATTTCACACTTCGTTGCTCACTAACCAACCTGATTTCTCCATTATGGACCCTGACTCAGCAGCCACTGCGTATACCAATTGGATAAAAGTCGGTGTTGAAAAGGCAGTTCCAACTAAAAAGAGATCTAATAACAGAATCATGCCTTCTGCCCCATGGTTTAATGAATCCCTTAGATGTGAAAAGCAAAAATGCCGAAACTTAGAACGCAGCTGGCGTTTGAATTATGAGCCCTCTAAAAAAACAATCTATAAACTAACTCTTGCCATCTATAAAAATCTTTTAATTACAGCAAAAAGCCAATTTTACTGTCATCAGATCAACTGTGCTAACAATTCTGCCAAACAACTATATCAAGTGGCAGCTAAACTCGCAGGGCAAGATTCAACCCCCACCCCACCACTGTTGCCACGCAGAAATTCTGCAATTCATAGCAACATTTTTTCAAGAGAAGGTTTGTTCCATCTATAATGACTTCACTAACAATTCATTATCCATACCCCAAGTAGACTCCAACGACCCCAGTATCACTCTGCTTCAAAAAAGAGATTGCATCCCCGCGGTGGTACAACCCCCATCCCTAGGGGAAGCGAGAAAATACACCTCCTCGGGTGTCCAGACCCCAACCTTTGATGAATTCTCCGCAGTGACCACAGATGTCATTCTGCCCCTCATATCCTCAGCAAAATCGGTCTCCGGAGGATCCATGTCCACCTGCTATCCTCAAATCTGACTTGGATATTATTGGCGCCAATTTAGCAACCATAATTAACTCTATGTTCAAGTCTGGAATCTTCCCTACTCAATGGAAAAAGACAATCATTAAGCCTCTTATTAAGAAATCTAATTTAGATCCAGCTGAAACCTCTAGCTATAGACCTATTGCCTCTCTGCCCCTCCCAGCAATAATCACTGAGAATGTCATGAATACTCAATTAACACAGTTTATCGAACAAAACCATCTACTTGATGATACGCAGTTTGGGTTTAGAAAGGGACATGACACAGAAACCGCACTTGTCAAAGCTTCAGATGAAATTAGAAAAATAATGGATAATGGAGGAGCTGCCGTTCTTATCCTACATGACCTTTCAGCAGCATTTGACACGGTCGATCATGTCACTCTGATCAACCGTGTCACTGCATTAGGAATTGGATGGCAAGCTAGGTCCCTACTGATGTCCTTCCTGGCTAATTACTCACAAGTATTTATACTAGGTACTTTCACATCTCCCTCTTTTTCATTCCCGTGTGGTGTCCCTCAAGGATCATCGCTAAGTCAAACTTTATTTAATATCTATATGCTGGACTTGGCAAGAGTCATCAAATCCTATAATCTGGTACTGTTCGGAGCTGCGCCCGCACGGACTCATGATCACCGTTACTGTATTTTTGCCTTGTGGAATATGTTATGTTGTTTATTGTTAATTTCAATTAAAAAAAATGTTTAAAACAAAAAAAAAGAATCCTATAATCTGTCCCTTACATCCTACGCCGATGACACCCAACTTGTGTTAGCCATACACAATGATGGTGCTAGGGTGGCAGCCAACTTCCGTAATGGAATGCTGGCTATAAGTTCTTGGATGGCAGACAATTCACTGAGGTTGAAATCCAGCAAGACTGAGGTCATGATCTTTGGTAAGCTCACACCTATCTGGTCTGCCCTCTGGTGGCCGTCCAATCTGGGACCACCCCCTCTCCCGGTCACTAAAGTAAGAAACTTGGGAGTCATCTTTGATACCAAACTTACCTTCATGCATCATGCTAATTCGGTAGTGTCATCCGCATTTCATTCCATCAAAATTATAAAAAAGCTCCTACCTTATCTCCCAGCTTCGGCTGCAAAAACACTTGTAAGCACATTAGCAATGGCCAAAGTAGATTACTGCAACGGACTGCTGATCAATGCACAAGAAAAAGTGTACAATAAACTCCAGCTGATTCAAAATGCGGCAGCAAGACTCTTAACAAACACCCCTAAATTTGCTTCGATCTCTAAAGTGATTCGCCAGCTCCATTGGCTCCCGATTAGAAGTAGAGCCAAGTTTAAGGCGCTTTGCATTGCCTATAAATCTATCCACTCTATAGGTCCCTCTTTGCCCCTATGTCCCGTCCAGACAACTCCGATCATCCAGCACTAATCTGCTTACCGTTCCACGGACAAAGAAAGTTTCATGGGGTGACAGATCGTTTTTACATGCCACCACCAAGTTGTGGAATAGGTTGCCTTCCGACATCAAGACTAGCCCTTCCCTGCTCGTTTTCAGTAAACACTTAAAGACCTGGCTCTTTAACCAATGATCTTTCTTTAACTTATAAGCCATCCGATCTACTCTGCTTTGTTGTTCCGCAGCGCCGAGACACCTACTGGTATTTGTGTGCTTTATAAATTGCATAAATAAATGAATTTGCTGATAAGGCTGTGAACCTGATCCATACGATGAGTACCGTTGCTGCTGGAGCCTCTGTACGTGGTACTCTTGCCTCTGGAACCTCTGAATGGAGCGTTGCGGTACTGAAGCGTACCCAGAGACTTAGCTGTCTCGGTGTCCTTTTTAATATCATGGGGTGTGTCATCTATAAACTTTCCAAACAGTGCCTCTCCATCGAAAGGTAGATCCAGGATCTTATTCTGGATTTCAGGTCTGAACCAAGTCGCCTTGAGCCATCCCTGTCGACGAAGGACTGCAGCACCCGCCAAAGAACGAAAGGCTGTTGTGGCGATGTCCATGGCACAGTCTATAATTTCCATTGGCGTTGCTTCCCCTTCTTGTAAAATCTTCTTCGCCTCTGTTTTTGATTCTGGAGGAAGTTGATCCAAATGTGGCGAAACGTCACACCATAGTTGGCGATCGTACCTGCCCAATATTGCAAAGGCATTTGCTGCCCGCACCAAAAGACTAGCCATTTAAGAGAACCTCGTCCCAGCGTTGTCTAACCTCCTGCCTTCTTTATCTGGAGGAGTTGTCAAAGGAGCTGAAGGGTTGCGTGACTCCCTCTGTGCCACTTGTGAAATTACCGAGTCCGGTTTTGGGTGTGCCGTCAAAGACGCCGGACCATCCTCAGGTGCTTTGTATTTCTTGTCGAGGCGCGGTAGTACAGGGACCACTGTAGCTGGATTCTTCATTGCTTTAAGGCCTTCCTCCCAAATATGTTGGACAATAGGGATAGATCTAGTAGTCTTTTTATAAGGCTCTTTAAAGTCATATAAAAAACATTTGGTGGCAACAGAAGGCATTGGTAGCTTGAATCTGCTAGACGCTCTCTCCATCAGCTTATGGACCCCCCCTATATCCACTGGCGGGGAGTCCACCGGATCCGGATATGGTGAAGCTGGGTCTGGGAAGACATACTCGTCCCATTCTACACCTTGATCAGGTCTGCCACCAAAGTTTTGATCCTCATCCGAGGAATCATCATGAGTATCCAGTGGTATCGAAGGTACCTGTGGAACCGGTGTCTGCGGCTGAGATATCACCTGAGCCGGCACTTCTGGAGAAACCATTGCAGGGGCCGTAGAGTGAGGCAGGGCTTACGTAGTTGGAACAGCAGCAGGCTGTGAACATATAGATTTGCAATCCTGCAGCATGTTGTGGAGATCCTGCAAGAGAGAAGATGGTACAGACACGTGTCTTGCCTCGAAAACTGTTGTGGCTGGGCAGAAAGATGATACCCACATTCCTGCCGGCACTCCCCTTCGGAATCCGTCTCCTGGCTTTTAACCAGAAGCTGAGATGGACTGTTTGCATATCCATATGAGTCCTGATCGTCATCATCTGAGTCGTCATCATCCTCCTCTAACAGCAGAGCTGGAGGCAAGAGGGTAACTCTCCTAGGAGACGTCATGTCAGGTGTAATCCATCTCATGGAAATAGTGATTCTGTCGACGTCGACAGAGTAGACTTCGTCGATGAATGAACAATCAACGACGAGATGGGCGTCGTCGTCAATGTTGTCGTCGTCGAAGCCCTCGAAGCCGACACCACCGTTGACGAACTCTTCGTCGTCACTGCCGTCGTCATCTTCGTCGACGTCGCTGACACTGTCAGTCGTCGACGATCCCGTCGACGTCAATTGTACCGTGGACGAGCCCGTCGACGGTACCATTTTAAGCTTAGGCTTCAACGCCTTCGTCGACGAAGCCTTCATCTGCGTCGTCGACGACTTGGAACTCCTGTCAGACTTCCCAGAAGACTGAGAAGAAGGTCTTTTGAAGGCTGGATCAGTCTTCATCCCAGAAGGAGGTGTAGATGGTCCTTCCCTCTCCTTTTCACCACGGTAAGGAGATCCGACCGGACCCTGGCTCTCAGACTCTCTGGGGGTCTTTTTTGAGGCCTTAGATGGACGCTCCATAGAAGGTGAAGGGGAAACCCTACCCCTTTTGACTGACCTTCTTGTAGATGAGGCTGAAGAAGAGTCTTCACTGTCACTGGAGACTGTCTTTTCTGGACTTCAACTTCTGGTGCCAGGTAAGAAGCCTACCCTCACGATCCCGGAGGGTCTTAGTAGAAAAGGTGCGGCAAATCTTGCAGTCCGCAGCCTTATGATCAGGATAGAGGCAATATATACAATCTTTATGCTTATCCTCAACAAACAATCTTTTCTTGCCACAGGTGGAACATGGCTTGAAAAGGGCCTTCTTCTCCTTATCAGACATTCTGGAAGGGACAGCCAACAATTCTGAAGAGAAATCCTGAAGAAAACTTCTGAAAAGAGTAGAGATTGAGCAGAGCTCAAAAGAGACTCCCTAAGCACAACGTGCGGTAGAACATCTGAGGCTCTGAGGTTCCTCCAGGAGGGTTCTATGGGGTGAGGCTGTTCTGATTGGCTGATGCTTAGTTTGGTCTCTTTACAAAAAGAGGTGGATATGCTACAAAAGGGAATGAGGCCTAGGCCTTTTTCTTTCTCTTTTGTACCTACTGCTATGTTATTTTGTTACCGAGACTCCCATTCCGACGACGAGGAATGATACAAAAGCATGGAAATCTATGAAAGTTCCAATACTGGGGCAATTTATCCTACCAGCAGAGTCCTCCGTTTCATCTTTTCACTGGTGACGAGCAGATCTGGACCATGGACCGGTAGAGTATGGGCTTCCTTCGCGGTGTCTGCAAGACTGCGTTCCTGCATCATTGTCGGCACCTATTGGGCACGATTCCTCCTTATCCATTTTGGTTTTTTGGGCAGCAGTGACATCAACTCCTGTGTGATCGTCACGTCTGGATCAATTCTATTTCGCTGCCTAGCAACCACAGACCTAGACTGTTGCTGCTGCGTCACCATGTTTGGCTTGCCGTTGCAGCCTAGCAACCTTTTCTAGCCATGAGCGCAACATCCCGGCACCAGTCTGCCGGTTTGGTCAAGTCTAGTCACCGATTGCCTGTCCTGCGTATCGATGATACGCACACCGTCATTGTTGGCATTATTGGTATTCGCCAAGTTAGATCGCCACAGCGAGCTGCATCTTTCTTACGCAGCATATACCGGTGGCACGCACACCACCATCACCTCCCTTCGAGTCGCAATTTGCTCCACCTAGTGCATTTTTGTGACATGCACACCAGGTATTTCCTTCACTAGCTTTCTAATGACTCACTCTCTCTAGTATTCCAGCATTTGTTGTGCACCTTCAGTGACAATATAATATTATCATTTACTGCAGCTTATTCTGTGCATAATTTTGTTGCATCCATTTATTCTGGTTCATATCTTTGTAGACCTTTAGGAACTCTCCAATAAGCAAGTCAGTTTTACCCCTTTTCCATTCCTTTTGACTCCAAGGAATCTCCCTGTGGAGTGGGAATTATGGTTTTCACACAGAAGAAAAATGTGCTTTATTGCACCACTCTTTGGGCATGCAAGGTTTAGAAGCATTTACCCCCTGCTGTAGTTATGGGTGATGGTGATGCAGTGGATGAATATGCCTGTGCCATAAAAAGGATGGATGCCAGGTTTAAAAAGAATCGTAACATCATTATGGAGAGGAACTGGTCCTACATGAGGAAGCAATTGTCGCGTGAACCAGTAGAAGCTTTCATGAGTGATCTTAGAGCCCTAGCAGCAACGCACAAGTTACTACTTGTGTAACGATTTAGACATTAGTTAGTGATAGATTCCTTACCTTATAATATCCCCAGGCGTGAGACTGGATCCGGAAAGTTTTTTGTCAGCAGTACCCCTGCGTGTCGGCAGGTGGCGTTGTGGGGCACCGCTTCAGTCGCTGGCGTCGGAAGCGCTGAGAAGACGTCACGGAGACTACTTAGGCGCCACCCATGCGCGCTGAAGTCAGTTCTCTACGCGCCAGGAATGCAGAGCCATGCAAAAAAATTACCACTGGTGCCATGAAATTAGGGCCTTGAAAGGGATGACCTTGACCCTAGAAATCAGTTCGCAGAACGGGGAGGATGGGTGGGGCGGTAAGGAATCTATCACTAAATAATGTCTCTTACAGATATATCGTTACACAATTAGTAACTTGTGCATCTGAAAGAGACAAGTTAGTGATAGATTCCTTACCTTAGAATAGATACCCCAGCAAACCCAACCCCGGTGGTGGGTTTGCGAATAAGATTACACCTTACACCAGAAAGTCACGGAGAACAGAACAGCCAAAGAAGCAGTCTCTCCTACTTGACTGTTTGATGCATATTATAGGTAGATGCATAATATAGGTACTACCCAACCCCATCTCCACCACTGAAGATTCAACATGGCCAGTTTGACCAGCTGCATCCGCCTGCCCACAACAGAGTGCACATCACAATTTTGAATAGGGCCCAAGGAATTCTCCACTACATAACCGACCATGGGCAGTCCAAATCCACAGTATCAAAAGCACGTTCTATATTTAAGGTCCCATGGGCATAATATTTCCCCGCAGGTTCCCGCGAGTGCATTATATGCATTAGCCTCCTAATATTATGCATCCTACTCTTATCCGGGGTACAATGGTACCCATCACATGGAGGAGTCTGTGTGCTAAAGATTTGCTCAGCCCCATAGCTATATTAACAGGTAAATCACATTGAGCTGCAGGGCTTCACTGGAGCTTAGGGAAAGCCAGGACATTAATTGTCCACAATACAACTTCCTCTTGTATTACTCGTTGAATTTATGCTGGTCTCTGACCGTGTACAGGGCCTCTGCTGTCTGTTGGTTAGGTTTGCTCTACCGAATACCATATACATACCGGAAAGGGACACCAGTTTCTCGTGATAGCTAAGGGCCACCAGAAATCAGGAGTCATTCAATGCCTTTTTCACTGTTTTCTTCCTCTGTCCATAGTTTTACAATGACGCCTAAAGGGGAACTATGCATCTCCCAGACCAAGCTTCAAGTAGTTCTACCTAATAATTGAGCCACTTTGGCAAGCTTGTCAGTCACATTCTCAATGTAAGATCCGAGGGTTTTTCTCTTCCGGTGTTTGAGTTGATCTTCTCTAGACTCCTTGTGGTATTTAACCCCTTGGGCGCGGCCATGATTCTGCACCTGTGCGGCCGTTTTTAAGAGTGGGCGGGATCATGACGGCCCCCAGCCATCATCAGCACACGCCCACCGTGATGCATAACGGCCTGGGGCCGTCAGCATGGAAGGGGTTAATGAAGATTTGGGAAGGCACTGGCTGCAGTATATGTGCTTGCCTCAAGCTGGAATACTGGTGGAGACTATATTTCAAAGCGAAGGAGCATGACCTGAGTGGGCGATAGGATTGAAGAGTAATTGTGCAGGTCGCAATATGAGATTTTCAAGAGTATATGTGCATCTGGACTTAAGTTCCAAGCACTTCTGCAAGCTAATAATGATTTTCGTTTGCTTCAATGGAACAGCAGGGTTCTGCTTAGCAGAACTGGGTAGTTGAGATGAGCTAACTTTGTAAAATGTCTCGAAATTTAAAAAGCAGGAGTGATAGGTAAAGAATGAAGACAGTTCTTTATTCGTCAGGACCAATGCGGTGTTATACCCTTGGGAAGTACACTCACAAATATCCAGAGGCTGACATGTATTATGCTCTGTACAGGGGTCAAATATGGAAGGAGTATTAGTAGCCGTGGATACTGAAAAGGCGTTTGATACCATAGATTAGGAATGTATGCGGGCAGTACGTCCCAGTTTCCTGAGCTGGATCTCTTTATTATATCCTGGGACAACAAGTTCAAGTTCAAAGTTTATTATGATTTGGCTCTCAATGAGGGCCACATAAAAATACATACACATTAGTATATTAATAAGAGTTAAAAACATCACACGCCAACAGGACCAGGCACAAATTATCTACAAGTAATCCAAACATCAGCATCTCCTGTAAATTCATTAATAAATATCTAAGAACTCTTTAAAATACTTAAAAATTCTGGAACAGAACATTTCGTTAGGGGGACAATAAAGTGCAAGGAAAAACATGTTTACATTTACAATTCCCAATTGTAAACAAATTGGTTTTATCCATTTTTGACGCAAAGGGAACAATACCGGACAAGTGAACAAAACATGGTTAAGATCTTGAATAGCATTATTACAATGATTGCATATGGGAGAAACTCCATACCATTTTGCTAAAAGTGGATTAAGTGGAAGTAAATTATGACGTAAAAGGTACCACATTCTACGGACTCCATGCGGAATATTCCAAGTTAAGTATTGTTGGGCTAATTTTGGTGTGTAGGTTGTAACCAGGGTTTCCTTTTCTTTAAGCTTTCTTTGGGCAAGTATATCCGACTTATAACAAAGTTCCCAGGACATACTTTTTAACTTTAGCTTTAACTCTAATGGAGAGAGCAAGAATAACGTGCTTTCATCCAATTCAAGCAGCAAGATCGCTTTTCTAAAATTCTTTACCAGCTGCGAGAACTCATTAAAGTTGCCCAATAATTCCTTTTTTAAGATTGCTCGTAAGGTGCCTGGTTTACCTCTAGCTAAACAGGCTACCCATCTTACAAGGGCAGCCAACCCCTGAGCCCAACAGCTTCGAAGTCCGAATTCCAGCCTGCATGATGTGGTAGAGCAGGCAGAATTAAATGAGGAGATTTTCCTTAGTACCTTTCCTTCCATTTTATGCATGAAACCCCATTGTTTCAAATCCACTAATTCTATTCCATAAAGGAGGGTTGCAGGAATTTTCGCTCTAAACACATCCAGGCATAAAGAGAAATGCCTCTTCCCAGTAGCTTTATACAGAGAACATAGTCCCCTTCCATGGGCCATTGCTTTTCGTGAGCTATGTTCAATGTGAGGTTTCTCACTAAGATTAGCAGAGATTAATTTGCCTAAAAACATGTAGGATTTAACTACCTCAAGTTTTTCTCCGTTAATTAACCAGTTATAGCTACTAGATCTGCACTTCTTCTTTCCAAAGATGCACATAATTTTACTTTTAGAGCTATTAATTTTCATAAAGTGTGCATCGGCAAATTGATTCAATGCATGAAGACGATTAGCGAGACCTTTAGGGGTCAGGTCTAAAACCAGTATGTCGTCCGCATACATTAGAATCGATATACCTGTTCCTCCGATTTTCGGAGCTATTCCCTCACAATCTGCAACTGTTGTTGGTAAATCAGCCATATACAAGGAAAACAAAGTGGGTGCCAAAATACAGCCTTGTTTTAATCCATTCCGGGAAGGGATCGATTGGGAAAGACCCCTTTCACCGCCTTGTAACACCTTACACCATGTGTTCGAATGTAGAGCCTTAATTAAATTCAATAAATATTCCGGCATACCCAATGCCGCCAACTTTCTCCACAACGTAGGACGATCCACCTTGTCAAACGCTGTGGAGAAATCTATAAATGCTACGTATACGCCTCCCCCCGTACACGAGCATATTTATCCATTATTACCTGTAACAATGTTAAATTATCTAACGTTCCATGTTCTTTTCGAAAACCTGTCTGTTCCATAGGTATAATATTGTTTAAATTTGCCCAATCTGTTATTAAAACCAATAAGAGTTTAGCAAAAATTTTCCCTATTGAGTCTAATAAGGCTATTAGACGATAATTAGAGGGATTATCCCGGTCACCTTTTTTAAAAATTGGGATTAGGATACTCCCCCGCCACGATTCGGGGACTGTTTGTGTCTTAAAACACGCTAAAAATACTGGGAGGAGAATCCTGCTCCAAGAAATTATATCCTGCTTAATTATAGACATGGGTAATTCATCGGGTCCCATAGCCCCAGAAGAGCGCATGCTCTTTATTACGGAAGCAATGGAAAACTCAGTAGGGAGTTCCATTTTAAGATCACTATTAAGCCTTGGATCCCATAGGTCCACCCCTGCCCCATTTGGCGCGTATAAGGTGGTTACGAATTGGGTCCAGGCATCTTCCGAAATAGCTATAGGCGTGGACGTTTTTACAGATCCACATCCTTGCCTTATTACGGACCAAAACTCTCTAGAGTTTTTGCGGATTGATACCTCTCTTAACTTGATCCATAAATTGTCTTCTTTTTCTCTTTTTAACTTGGATCTCAATCTTACCCTCCTTCTTTTTAGTGTAGCTAGCTGAGACTCATTTTCCCCTGATCTATTAAGATATTGCTTTCTGACAAGTTTATTAATCTCGATATTTAATTTTAGTAAGGGGCTAGGAGAATAATATTTCTTTTTGTGATTTCCTGTTATTCTAGCCATTGCAGTGACTTTTTTAATGAGAAATTCGAGAAACAGGAATTCCCTTCCTTGCCAGTGGTCAAGCTCCATTAGTAAATGGGTGAGGATGCTTTGTACGTTCTTATTGTTAGTAGATCCCCAATAGCATCTATCTTTCTTATAATTAATAGAAAAACCTCTGTTCTTTAAAGACCAGAGGCTGGATACAGGGGGAGTTAGAGAGACAGTTAAGTTGATGACTTTATGGTCACTCAGGGGGGTATGCGAGATCACTAAATCTTTAAGAAAAGAGAACATATCGAAGTCTGTTATTATATAGTCTAAAATGGATTCTCCCTTAGTGGAGCCATGTGTATAATTAGCTGGAGTATCTGATGGCATTCTGCCATTTATAATAATTCCCTCCACAGAGCTTAGTTCCCCAAGTAAAATCTTGCCTCTTTTATTAGTTTTTATTTTAGTGGGCAGAAGAGCTTGGGGTATGTTATATACTTCTTCTTTTACTTTATTTCTAAACACATCTAAAGAGGTATTAGACACTTTACAATTTAAGTCCCCCACCAATAATAAGTATGGAGGGTGATCGACCTCTATTTGTTGTTGTACATAGGAAAACATACGTTTTAAAATTATGGTAAAATTATCTTCAGGGGGAATATAAGCATTTAATATTATAAGCGAGGACCGTTGAGCAATGGAGTCTAAATTGGTAATGGTTATGGCTTGGAATAGGTTACTCTCGTCTTTGTAATGTGAGAAGTGCCATTGCAATGCATTTGATAATAGGCAAGCAATTCCACCTTTAGCATGACCTTTTTTTGAAGGAGTGGCAGGGGCCTCTAAGACGAAGTAATCATTCCCTCCATATGGAAGATTTTTACACCATGTCTCTTGAATACATACCACATCTGCATTCAAGGAAAGAAGAAAATCAAATTTCTCGGGGCAATTAGACAAACCGGCGGCATTCCAAGAGACAATTTTTATACCAGTGTTAAAGATGCGAAGCTGGTTTTTGAATTCCCGAAGAGGAATTTGAAAGAACTCCGGGTAACCAGTTCCACATCGAAATGTCTTCCTTTAGGGGATTATCTGTGCTACCAGGTACGGGAAGTACCTGGGAGACCATTCGTTTACCCCTGGAAAGCCAGATCTTTAGGTCATTATTACCCAGTGAAAAATCATCATGTCCAGAGGTCAATTTTGTGTTTCGTTCAATCGAGGATGAACACAAATTGTTATTAACAATGGGTAGCACGTCAATTCCTCTACATTGAAAGGCTTCGGCTTGCTGAAGAACTAAGTTAGCAATTATTTTCGAGTAAAATTGTACCCTTGTTCTTTGCCCATTTATAGATCTTATTGGGAGAACTAAATCAATATCGTTTGTTGAAATCAACTTTAAGCTATCTATTTCTTTAAAACAATTAAGTAGCCAGGATCTATTCATTTTTAGATCAAAGTCAAATAATGGGAGAAAATCCAGTGTTAGAGTATCCACATATAAAATAGGGCTTTTTGCAATCTGAGGTATTACATTCCTGACTACCTCCTTCTGAGAGCAAAAGGTGGGGGCAGCTGGATTAAATACTGTTGTTGTTGACAGCACGTGTATATTATCATCGGTACTTGTTGAGTGATGATGAGCCAGAACATTTACCATTGGGCATGGGGCCTCCCTCTTCATAGTTGGTTCAACCGGGGTATTCCCACATTCTTCCTTAATAGTACTTTCAACTTCCACCTTATCAGAAATGTCTGGAGGAGGGGTATACTCTCTTTCTATGTGAACAGGTGTTTCCGTTATTATTTGTTTTTGAAAGATAATTTGTCTAGGTCTTTTCTTTTTATATTTACGTATCTGTTTCCTATTTTTCCCTCTTGATTTTGTTTTAGCAGCCCGAGGAGTCCCAATGGGTCCCTCAGGCTCCTTTTTATCCAGCACAAAAATAGGAAAAAGATCATGAGCCCCCATATGTGGCTCTTCAGTCACATTTTCTTCCTGAGCAGCCAGTATTGGTTCTGTACTCTGGAGCAAGAGGGATGAGGAGGATTGATCAAGGGCCTTATGAAAATCTGCCTCTATGATACCTCCCGATGGGACATTTCCCCTCACCTCAGTATTTTTAACGGAATCTTTTTGTACAGAAAGATCAAGGTTAGCAGATTTAATCAAGGGATTAATCACATTTTCAACAGTTTTCACATTTTGTGCCAATAATGCCTGCAATATCTCAGTAACCGAAGACAAAATACAATCAGAATTTACAGCAAATTTACCCATTAAAAGTAGTATTGAAGACAGAATTTGCTCTAGGGCAATAAGTGACTCAGAGATGGGTTTGTCATTGTTTGGATAGCTGGATGATGTTAAAGCACAAATCCCCGATAAATTAAGATGCGGGGATTGCATACCACTCTGTGTAGACAGATTATCGCTAGATTTAACAGAGGGGGTACTGCTATATAATAGCAGACCAGAGGGTGTTTCTCCACAGGGTGTTTTGTTAGCCGCTATATGTGATAAAGATGTCTTATCTACATATCGGCCACAGAGTTCTAAGTCAATGCTAGTAGCTATTGAGACATCACCCTTAGCTTCATCCAAGATATCATTTCCCTTAAGATCATTATGGCCCAAAGTTTGAGATATCATCAAAGGATCAACGTCAGCCACATATACTGGACATAGGGGGAGATTTCCCTCATTTGTCTGACTCACGGACCCTTTTATTTCTACCATAGGTTCCAACAAACAAACTCCCTCCACATTTGGACAAAGATCTAGCTTAAAAGATTTATCTTTAACACTTATCCTAGAACTTTCTAAGGATTTATTCAAACTTTTCTCCCAAATTTGAACCAATTGCTTCTGGCCCTTCATGAGATCAATAGTAGCTTGTTTTTTCCTCAAATGAGTAGAACCCGGTAATGTACCAGGTTTCTCCATTACGACTTTCCCAGAGCGTAATTTCTTTGCCTCCATAAAGCTATTAGAGGTAAAAGTATCAGGTCCTACAACAAAATTCCCAACATAAAACTAGAGCGAAAATTTAAAATAATAAATAGCCACAGGAGATGAGGGCGTGAGACAGACCTGCAGAAAAGAATTTTGTGACAAAGGTCCTATCGGCGTATTTACATACCTTAAATAAATATATATGGTACGGCACGCAAAATCACTAAGAAAACACAAAATCCAAATAACGTGGCCCAGCCCGGCCTACCTCGGCCACTGAGGGCCCGCCCTTTGCCCGGGCTTAGCCCGGCGCCGCCCGCGCGCGTTCCGCGGTGCGCGTACCTCAGGCGCTAATGAAGGCAGGTGAGGGGGGGCGTGTCCGGTACAATTCGTGTTACCAGAGGCTTCTGGTCAATGTGGTCTCTTTAGACCCAGCGGTCAGTAGGCAGTTCCTGGCGAGTGTTTCCCGCGAAGCGGGAAACGCGAGCAGTAGTCTCAATCAAGCGCTGCCAAATGCGCTAACAGATGAAAAGCGCTGGGGCGGCTTCGGCGCTTTTTCTTCTCGGCTCGCTCTGCTGCTTCAAGAGCCCTGCTTCGTTTAGCACAATCACAGCCAACAGGAAAAAAGATCTCCACACCTCAGCGCACCTCAGGCGCTAATGAAGGCAGGTGAGGGGGGGCGTGTCCGGTACAGTTCGTGTTACCAGAGGCTTCTGGTCAATGTGGTCTCTTTAGACCCAGCGGTCAGTAGGCAGTTCCTGGCGAGTGTTTCCCGCGAAGCGGGAAACGCGAGCAGTAGTCTCAATCAAGCGCTGCCAAATGCGCTAACAGATGAAAAGCGCTGGGGCGGCTTCTGCGCTTTTTCTTCTCGGCTCGCTCTGCTGCTTCAAGAGCCCTGCTTCGTTTAGCACAATCACAGCCAACAGGAAAAAAGATCTCCACACCTCAGGCGCTAATGAAGGCAGGTGAGGGGGGGCGTGTCCGGTACAGTTCGTGTTACCAGAGGCTTCTGGTCAATGTGGTCTCTTTAGACCCAGCGGTCAGTAGGCAGTTCCTGGCGAGTGTTTCCCGCGAAGCGGGAAACGCGAGCAGTAGTCTCAATCAAGCGCTGCCAAATGCGCTAACAGATGAAAAGCGCTGGGGCGGCTTCGGCGCTTTTTCTTCTCGGCTCGCTCTGCTGCTTCAAGAGCCCTGCTTCGTTTAGCACAATCACAGCCAACAGGAAAAAAGATCTCCACACCTCAGCGCACCTCAGGCGCTAATGAAGGCAGGTGAGGGGGGGCGTGTCCGGTACAGTTCGTGTTACCAGAGGCTTCTGGTCAATGTGGTCTCTTTAGACCCAGCGGTCAGTAGGCAGTTCCTGGCGAGCGTTTCCCGCGAAGCGGGAAACGCGAGCAGTAGTCTCAATCAAGCGCTGCCAAATGCGCTAACAGATGAAAAGCGCTGGGGCGGCTTCGGCGCTTTTTCTTCTCGGCTCGCTCTGCTGCTTCAAGAGCCCTGCTTCGTTTAGCACAATCACAGCCAACAGGAAAAAAGATCTCCATGCCATGGAAACACCCATCTAGAATCAGTGGGATGTTGAGGGAGAACACACTTACGTACCATATTGCAAGAATGGAGTGTATGAGTGTGGGACACAGTGCATGTCATTCTTATATGCGGACAATGCTCTTCTCTACATGCAGCAACCAATGATGTCTATGCACCAACCGATGACAGAGCTCCTGGGATCTGGAGAGGTCTCTGGACTATACATCAACAAAGAGAATTTGTTGGTGTTCCGTCTAGCGAGTTTTTATGCTGCACTTTAGAGATGTTCCCCGAAGTGGGGCTGAGATAAGAGCTGGAACGATTCCGGTATCTAGAATACAAGTGGCACAAACCGCTAACAAACAATATATGTTTACAATATGGGTACAGTGTTAGAAGGGCTGAGGGCCTTGTTCAGATTTTTAAATAAACTCCTGTTGTCAGTTGCAAGTAGGATTCCATTGGCACAACTGACGTAATCACCCCAGTGATTGTATGTTTTACAGAACTCAAAATACCACATATGCAGAAACACGTTTAGGGAGAATTACAGTATCCAGATTTCTTTGATGTGGGCAGTCAAAAAAATTAGAGTAGCTTTGGAGTCTTGACACAAGGAAAGGTGTCCTTGGACTCCCGAAATTAATTTTGTATTACTTAGTGATACAGCTTCAACACATAGCTAGATGGTGTGCCAAGGGGAATAACTGAGATTAAAGTTTAGCAGGGATCCCAGTTGGAACGGAGCTACTGATCCGACTATTGACAAACAGCCTTTACATAGTGCGACAGGTGGCTTAGGCATGGGGTACAGCAGTCAATGTCATAATGCGAAGACCTCCTTTTCCCAAACAAGTTCCGATGTGGTGGGTATGGCCCTTCTTAAAGATCAATGACTATATGCCCTCAGGCCAGGAAGATAGTTGTATCCCATTTGCAGAGGCTCAAAATTATTCACATTAGGCCATTTGCTATGTTGACCCAGACAGCCAAGGATATCTGGCCGTGCTTTCCAAATACACCTGTGGAAACTCACACATTAGAAGTTTTATTAAACAGGGGATCCCTAAGGCAAGTACTGACTGTAGGAGACTCTACACAAGGACAGGGTGAAAATATCACTGAAAGCAAAAAATAAATGGTAAACGGATCTACAAAAACCACAGACAGAAAGAGACTGGGATAAGGCTTGTGCACAGGTGCAGGAGGTATCTGGCAATTTTTGCTTCAAGCTCGCTCACCTTTTGTGTTAAAGTGTAAATTCTATGGGGCCGATTAGGATGCCCTGTCGTGCCAAGGGACCGTCCGCCATAATGGCGGAGGTCCTGTGAGCCCAATTAGGATGCACCCGCCACAGTGGCGGCCGCATTTTTAATATTACGGCGGGCGGTCCTGAAAGCACCGCCCGCCGCAATGCTAAAAAGGCATGTTGTGCGCTTCAAAGCACAACATGACAGGCACCGCGCGGTGCCTGCCCTGTTGTACTTTGAAACGCAGGGGCGTACCATAGGTACCCCCCATGTGCACCCCCCACCTCCCCCTTCAGCCTGGGGGCCCGCAACGGGCCCCCAAAGCAAAGAACCTATGCCTTTCTGTGGTGGCGAAAGGCTTTCCCCAAAGCCCATTCTAATATGGCGGGCGGTGTCTGATAGACACCGCCACCATATTAGACCTTTTACGCCACGGTCGCAAGGCGACCGTGGCGGAAAAGCAGTGGGGGGTCTTCCCGTCTGCCGCGGACCCCCCAGCCATTCTAATGTGGCGGGCTGTCATTTCAGTGAGGATGGCGGACGGATTGCCCCCGCCGGGCCAGCGGTGGCTACCGCCAGCCCGGCGGGGGCAATCCGTCCACCATCCTAATCGGCCCCTATGTTAGTATAAGAGGCAGCCATTTTGACTGTCGCGCCCATTTAGTTTGTTGTGTTCATTTGATCTCTGTTGTTTGTCTTTTTGGCCAGCCTGTGTCCTCTAACTTCAGCTGACCTCTCTGACATGGTCAATCTGATGTACGTGCTGGGGGCTGCAGCTGCTGGTGCACCTGGTCTCAGAAGTTATCAATTGATTTTTTATTCCCACCATAAACATTCCTTACTCTCCCTCCTCTTCTCCCACCTGGTCACCCATCTGCTCTTGTTTGCCTGTAGCTATTTCCATTTTTAAACCTGTTTCCTCCAGTTTTCCTTCCCTTGCGATTACACTGCAGCAAACTGTACATAAGGGTGATTGTTTCTGTGTTCAATGTACTTCCTCCCACAACAACCAAGGGTGTTGTTCGGATGAAGTCACTAATAAACTTGGTTTATTTTACTTCAACTCCAGTGCCGATCTCTCTTTTGTTAGTTTTCGGACCCGTGGACGAGAGGGTGACCCTGCACCAGTGTGCCCTAACGGGGGTACATTTCCGCACTTTATGCGCTACTCTGTACATAATTATCACCTACTAGGTTACACCCATCTATCCAACTCAGCCGGGACAAATGTCCAAGATGTAACACAAGGAAAGGGACTAGGCTTCTACACAGGATTAAGAATTGTACCAAGGTGTAGCAATACTGGAATGAAATAGGACAACGACTGGGGAGGTCTGAGGAGATCTTGGGCATTAAAACTATCAATGAAGCAATGTCTGTTAGGTGTCGAACCCTTCCCAAGGCCAACCGAGTTAAGTATAGGGTTGTGAAACTGGGATTACTATTAGCAAAGTGAAGAATAACTATCAGATGGTTGACGAACAATAGGCCCGCTTTTGGGGCATGGATCACACATGTGTCTGAGTGGGCAGTGGTGGAGGAGAAAAGAATACGGGAGGATAGGTTTGAGGAGAAAGTTGAAGCAGGCTGCATATTGTGGACGGAGATATTGCAGAAGTTAATAAATCCCGTGGGAAGCAACCTCTGATCAAGAAAACTAGGATGAACAAATTCAAACCATCGTCGCTCAAAACACAACATAACTTTTCCCAAACGGACTAGCACTCTTACCAGAACAAGCATTTACAATGCAATGGTTTCGCCTTTTGAAAAGTTTGAGCTATTGGCATTGTAAATGACAAAATTTGTATTTATGTGTTGTTGAAAACAGATAAATAAATGGCATTGTCATTTACAATGCCAATAGTTTAATCTCTAGAGCGAAACTTGTAAACAGCTACTCCAACCGGAGTGTTCCGGCGCTAGAGGTTCACAAATGACGGCAGCCAAGGACGACTTAACTCGTAAAAAGGCATGTTTTTAGCTGTTTCTTAAAAAGGTAGTCGTATCAGTGGATATCAAAAGCACTTTTGTATGTATATTGTCAAAAACTGCACGAAATACACTAGCTTGACTAATCATTTCACATGACAACTACACAATAGCACTAGCTGTTTAACCACATACAAGTTCCAGTACAATCGTCAGTAAGTTCTATGAGCCCCATCAGATGTTATAATGCAGGTCAATCCTCCTCCTGGTGATCAGTCCAACTGGCTCCTGTTAAGATACTCGGGACTCTGGAAGCACACATTCACCTCCTTGCACTGTAGGTTCCAACAGGTTTACCCATTATACGCACGACGTGGTGATGGTAGCCACAGTGGCGTAACAAAACTTGAGGGGGCCCCCCTGCAAAGTACATGGAGAGGCCTGCACCCCCCAGTCATGAGCTCTCAGGCCAGGGGCCCACCGCTCATACACAGTACGGGGAGAGGGGCCTGGCACTCAGTGCCCCCACACCGCAGGGACTGCGCAGGCTAATATCAGGCCACTGGATAGCCCCTGTAGGAGGAACTTGAATCCTCATAACCAGACCAACTGGAAATGTGCCAGGGAAGAGGAACAAATTAGGAAGTGGAGTCAACTAAAGTATGCAGCAGGAATTGGCAGTTTATGAGGGGCGGTGCAGAACACTTGGTGGCATTATTCACTATTTTGCCATTTTTACAATGTTAACACTGTTTGGGCAGAGGTGGCACCACATTAGTGTTAGTTTAGCATCTACATGCAGGCAGCAAACGAAAGACATCCTCTCACTGCACAGTAAAGGGGCTTACACTGCACAGCAACACTTGTGGCAGCGTTTGCAGTAACTTTTAACCCTTTTGAGATCCATTTGTTTTGTTAAAATCTGGAGAGTGACGTTATACAGAAGATGATGGGTTATGTGGAAAGTGCGGCAAACCTATAATTATGTAGATGATGGAGCCGACCACCACTGCTGGGGCGAACAGGCACGTTCCTGGAGCGGCATGGGTGGCATAAAGAGGGGATGTCTCTGCAGCAGGCACACACAAGCACGCCCAAGCCCATAATTACTCTGATAATGAATAAAAGCAGATGCAAAGGACGGGGGTTTTCGATAAAGAGAAAAATCTGAGGAAAAGAGAGAAAAAGACGTAAGTGAAAATTGAAGGAAAGAGAAGAGACCGCAGGGAAAGACGAGACTGGAATAAGTTGAAGGGGAAAACGAGGCGCGTTGGGGGGGGGCAGATGAGACAAACTTGAGAGAATTGGAGGAAAGAAGAACATTTCACAATATAGGCAAGTGTGAAAGATGGGGGGGTGTGTTGGAGGGGAGGGGACGTAGGGAGAGATTGTTGGGACATACAGGAAAAGGGGGTAAAGAGAGAGAGAGTGAGGGTCATGGGGAGACTGGGAGAGGGAGACTGAAGAGGCTGAGAGAGAGACGAAAAACGGGAGGAGTGTGGAAAATGACCAAAATTGGGTATATATAAGCGGCGTTCATTTATGTTCACCCCAGCCACTGTTGAAAGTAAAGTGAAAATCGTGAGACAGTGGCCACGCCATCTTGTCCCTTTTAGGCCCCATCATGCACGTAAGTGGCATCCATTTTGTGTGTCATGGCCTCTCTGCCCATTGCCAATAGCCTGCGCGTCTCTCCCCGGCCTCGCAAGCATTCCCCCGCGCCCCGACAGCCCCCGGTCTCTCCTGCTTGGGCCATAAACGCACCTCTAACGCGACCCTGTCTCCGAGCCACATCCCGTGCTGAACCCCCTCGCTCTTTCATCTCATTCAGAGAACAGGCCCTTTTGATAACCTCTTCCTCCCTGCCCGATTGTCCGGCCTGATCCCAGGCCATCACCTAGCCCAACAGATGCAGTTTATTACCCCCTACAGTAGGACCTCGCCTCACATTAAAGGAGCGGGGATTAATCAATGCTTTCGCACCCCGAAGATCCGACTGTTCACACACATCCCCGTTCCCAGCGAAATGCCCAGCTGCGCGATAACCACCACATGCTGAGATCGGGGTGGGAACTCTACTGTAGATGTGTGTGGGAACGGGCCTGGACCGGGGATTCCTAGGATGTCTTTTCTGTCCTTCAAAGAAACATTACGGATGCATTGTATGTAATAAAGCCATAAACCTGTGTATAAGAGGCCAGGCCTCAGAGATGCGGTTAGAGCACCTCGAGAAGATACCCTGTTGTCTGATTTGACGTGTTCTGCTCCGTCGGAATAAACTCCTGTTTCCTTGCCTTCTGTCTCCAGCGCCTGCCTCTTTGTTTGGTAATCTCGAATGGTATGAGAGGCGGCTAACGCCGGGCAAATACTGAAGGGTTCTTGGTCGAATTCGGCCCTTACCTTTTAACAATTGGCGCCCTTGGTGGGGCCCATCAGCGACACGTGGATCCAGTGGGAGAGGTCCCAACAACAGAGTGAACGACTGCAACGATCGGGAAGTGCACCTGCCCGATAGACCCTCGTCTGGCAGCCGATCATCCGAACTTCACTGGTTCCGAGCAGACCTCTCTCGAGTGATCTACGGTCCTGACTGGGAACCATCAGGAGTGCCACAGCAATTACGGAGAATAGAGGACGATCGGGCGCTGGAAGCGAAAGACGAGAAACCGTCCATGCGGTCCGGGTAAGGTCGTGTAACACGACGAATTGCAAATTGATTGTTTGAAAATACTAGTATTACTCATTTGATTGTTTCTGAGAGATTCTCTATTTGCAAACAAGCACAGAGTCGCAATACTCTGTTTAGTCTTTGCAGATAGTGAAGGGTAGGTAACGCAGGCCTTTGCCCCCATTGTAATCCGTCGTGCCTGCTTCCCTCTCCATTTGATTGATTGTTATCCAAGCATTTACTGTTTTGGAATTGGTTCTCTTTGGATCATTCTCTATTTACAAACAAGCACAGAGTCGCAATACTCTGTTTAGTCTTTGCAGATAGTGAAGGATAGGTAACGCAGGCTTTTGCCCCCATTGTAATCTGTCGTGCCGATTTTTATCCCTCATTTGATTGATTGTTTATCCGAACATTGATCGTTCGGAATTGGTTCTCTTTGGGTTATTCTCTATTCACAAATAAGTACAGGGTCGCAATACTCTGTTTAGTCTTTGCGGATAGTGAAGGATAGGTAGTGCAGACTTTTGTCCCCATTGTAACCCGTGATGCCTATCTTCTCCCCATTGTTCAGTAGTTGGTTCAGCCCGGACCGTTATTAGAGGTAGATCATCCGGCTCCACCGGAGGACACCCCTAATAAAAAGGACATATATATAAAAATGCGGATTAGCCGCTGTATCGTGCTAGCAAACTATAACATAAAAATCGTTAGGAAAAACAAAAGGAATCGAGCAAAATCAGTAGGCCACTGATGGAATCTTTTGACCCCGCTAAAATAGAAACATTAGGAACAACCCCTCATGAGAAATATGAAACTAGTGAGAAGAGCCGAGCTCGACGCCATGATGGCCGCAAGACAGCTCGGCTCCGTCGCCCACCCCACCCAAATAACGACAAACCCTATGCAAATATTATAAATATATACAACACTCCAGCAAAGTAACATGTTAAAACTTTTTATTAAACAACTATTTACATGGCAAACGGCTGCAACAACAATCCCAATGCATTCGACGCTGTTCCTGTCCCTCCTTCCTTAAAGTAGCAATGTTGGGCTACTTTGGGCTGCTTTTTAGTTGGTTTTGGGCTACAGAAAGTCTACAAAAGCCATCAGCCGGCGAGGTAGCGTCGGTGGCGGCCTGGGGTGGAGGACCGTTGTGCGAATAGGCCGGAGGCAACCCAACGCGCCGAGGCCCGTCCACGGATCATCCAGAGGTGATGTCCAGCAAGTTGTGGGCGGGGGATGTCTTGCTGATGGCTCCCCCCTTTGTTGCCTGGTCCAGCCACCTTGTATATACCTACGCCAGAAGATGGCGTGGGGCGCCCGCAGATGGCGTGGGGGGCCCGCGGAGAGGCGGCGCGGATGGCTCCCTCTCCCCCGTCACCCCCCCAGGTGGAGGTTCCTCTCCTGCACTAAGACAACGAGCCCCCGCGGTTGACTGGACGGGGGACCCGCTCCGGTGGCCGTGGTGAAGGGCGGCTGCTGGGGGGGGGGGCTCTCAAGATGGCGGCCGGCTCCCCGGATTTGGGCCTGGTCCACTAGGATGGCTCTGGGCTACCATGGAACTCGGATGCTTGCCTGCTCGGGCATGAGCCCCACTCCTGAAGACATCCTCTCAGTTTTAAAGATTCTACGAGAGTCGTTGGCCCTCGACTCCCGCGGGCTTCCGGTGGGGGCAACCGCCACTGTTGCTCGACTGTCCCCCATGGATGTGCCGCTGCCCCGGGCGACCGCCGCCTTGTCCACGTCTGGTGCCGTGGGAGAGACTGATTCAACGCATCTGTGGAGGGATGCGCCTGCTGTCCCGCTCTCCGGAGTGGCCACAACGTTGTCGCAAGATGGTGATGCTCTCATGCTGACACCAGCTTTTGTCCGAATGACTAAGAGACACTGTAGACTGCCAACTCGATCAGTTCCGGTGGGACCTCAGCGTGACCCGGTAGGGAAGATTTTGCCTTCCTCGCGTTTAAGTCGCGGTTCATGCTGCCTATCTCTTCTGCTGGCGTTAACGGAACTTTTTTTGAACTGCCGAAAGGGATTCTGGTCCGGCCGCTAGTTATTGGAGGCATTTGAACTATACTCTGGGCCCGCCTGGCCTCGATCAAAATGGCGCCAGTATGGGCGGGACTTGCAACTCCTTATGACGATTCTAGTTACTTAGCCTTGATGTTATGGGGGATGTATGCGGTCTTTGTGCACATGGCGGGCGGGGAAGTGTACTGACTGGGCATGCGGACAACCCTATTGATGTCGGGTTTTTACTATTGATTATTGTATTATTAAAAGCTCCGAAGTAATGTTACTCATGATACTCGCCCATGGTGTGCGTATGGACGATTTTATTGTAACTGATCCTGTTATACTTTCAATTATAAAATCAACCTTCACTGATCCTGCAACCGTTTGTCACGTTTAGTTTTTTCCAATTAAATGGCTCGCTCGTTACGTACTCCTATACTACAGTGTAATCTCTCCTTACCTCATGCGTTTCCCGTCTGCCCCGTGGCCGGCCTGTATGGTTGGAGGCCCGTATTTGAATGCTGAAATTTTTACAATCAAGGTTTTAAAAGAAAAATATATATGGAACTAGCATCATAACAGTCATTTAGATTGATAGGGTTGTTTTTTTAAATACCATGCTCTGCAAACAGGAACGACCCTATACCACCGTAAACCTTTTTCTTTTCCTTGAATGAAAACATGAATCCGTCACCCCCCACCTTATACTGAATACCCCTGGCCTTTGACCCTCTCCTACACGCGGTCTGTACTACTGCCCTCGGGCGATCTATGTAATGAGCAGACTACCATTGGTTATCTTTTCCGCACTACCAGTTCCTCTGGGCTTCAATGCCGAGACATAGGGGACTGCATCCCAGAGAAAGAAGTCAAGTACGTGGTAGGTAAAAACATTTTTGTGTTTATGCGCGCAGATGTGCTTTGAACGCTGCCCCCTCCCCCCCCCCCCTCTTTTTCTTTTTGCAGGTTACATCGGAATTTCAGCTGAAGTATGGAGAAGATCTAAAACCGCACCGTGTTCCACGCAAGGAAAATAGGCTAGCTCTGTGAGACGGTACATTATATGTAGGAGCTATCTCTGGGAGCGTGAAAAATTGTATGGTATGAATGTGTGCATGGGCCTTGATTTGTACGGTATGAATGCGTATGTGTGGCGCACGTCTGGGTCAATAAAAGAATGCTTTTTGTATGATTGAGGCGTTGATCGAACGGTTAATGGGATAGGAAAATTAAGCCCGAACATGGTACCCGCATGTGAAAGACAAATAGAAATATAGCACTTACCTTACTTAGGAACGACTCTCTCTGGAGCTAGCGAATGGGAGAGTGGCCTACACCAGAAACTTGAAGGCTTATTTCAGTACAACGAACCCAACCCCAACCGATATCCCAAATGTACACCCAAAATAATGCGCACCAGTGAGTCAATTTATGTGCTGACTAAATAAGAAAAGTTAAGAGTACCCCGGGTTGGGGTTCATCCAAAATGCCCCTCAGCCCAGATATTAGGGATATTGTTATTTTTTTAGATTTACCCCTTCTTCTTCCACCCTCATAGAAAAGTCGGAATTGTACCACCGCACGTCCGACTGACACCCCTCCTTTACCTCAGCTTGGATCACCATTTGCTAGATGTTGGAAGACCCCACCGTGAGTATAAGCGCGACTGGACTAGTGTCCGACTAATTAAAAAGGAGTAAGTATTTTTGAAGCGAGGTTACCAACAAAAATTGTCTACTATTAGGAAGGAAGGAGAACAACAAGCTCGACCCCCAGAATGAATTAAAGGGAATACTGAGAATATGCAACATGCATGACAAAGTCCTTTTGCCCAAAATAGCTCTGCGTCCAGTCTTAGGTTTCCGTACTCTATGTATGTACTGTCGCACCCTATCTGGTATTTGTGTGTACGTAAACTATGTATTTATGTTTTCCCTCAGCTTGTGTTTTATACGTGAAACCGACCCGTACTGTTCTATATGTGTGTGCACTGAATAACCTATTATTATACACGTTTCTCTCTCTCTCTCTCTTTATGTTGTACGTGTACTAATAGCCTATTTGGTGCACACGACGCTCTCTCCCTCTGAGGGCTCCCTTGCTCCCTTTTGAATAAATGACGACACTGTACCTCGCCGGTACAGGTATAATTGGCTTTGGACACGAAAGTGTTTGAACAAATTGACAGAAACAAAACGATCATATTTTGCCATATCACTACCTCTCCTTTCTGTAAAATGATGGAACTTAATTGACTGAGAAAGAAAGGACAGGTAAGACGACTAATGTCCCCCTAATCTGACCCTTATAAGGGAACTATATGTCAGTGGCTTTTTGTTTTAGTGCTTTAGTAACACCACCCTCATCATTTGGATTACCACCGCCCATTGCACAAAAGTAGAATGTCCGAAACGTCCCCATTTTTCCAGAATGGTCCCAGTTCTGTAACCAGCCGTCCCAGAAAATCTTAGAGATTGTAGCTGATGACCTTGTGTTTAAAGATAAATCGTCCAAAACTGATAAAAGTTAGCAGTTGCTGTCAGAAAAGAAAGAAAAAAAATGCTTAACGTATGTCCTGCCCTGGAAAAGGTAGCTGTAAGCCCATGATAATAAGCACTTCACACTTTTTATGAATTAGCAGACCTTGAAGAAAAATATAGCTCAACAGGATTTGTTTTAGAAAAACTCAAGTCTCTACTGGAGGAGCCGGTTTGAATTAGATGAACCATGTAATTGTTGGATATCAGACTTCTTGCCACGCTCGCGAATATAACAGGAATAAACACCAGACAGACATGATGTTTGAAAATAGAAAGATACTTGCAGACCTGCACCACAGCAATAATGCATGAGTTAACAGCATACACCGATGTAAGGATTACTAAGCATCCACCCTATCGTGACCAATAAACGTTTCCCCAACTACTTGGGGTTGGGAGAGAAATTAAAGTGTATAAACATCTCCCCCTGCCAGTTCTCTAAAAACTTGTTTTTTGTACTCATTTAAAGATAACGTGCGGTAGTCGGAGGAGAGGGGCCGGACGTGATGCACAGCCTGGCTGCAGATCGGGGAATATCTATGACCTCGACCAAGGTGAAGCCACAGAGCAAAGAGTTGCGGGACAAGGCACCATTCTCAACGTGGAAAGTGAGGGAAAGAAGGGCTGTCCAGAAGCCCCTACATGTTGATAAGCTCGTGCCGAAAGTCCCAGCCCATTGTGCCCGATTGATGGGCCCACTTGCTTGAAATTTCTGCCCTCCTTGGTCCGTTTCAGACCTGATCCCACTCCACCCTCTTTTCCCTCGGCCTCCCAAAGCACGCCCCCATCACCCCTTTTTCCATATGGAGTTTTTGAACTTTGACTTAAAGAAGAAACACTGCACAAAATATAGAATAGGGTTTGTCCCGGAAAGAAGAACGGGATACGGGTACCCGACTAAAGTACCTATGGTAGATTAGTTAGGTAACAGGACAAACAGGACTGTGGTCCGAGAGCAAAGAGTGGCCACACCCTGCAACGCGAAATCTGAATCCGAGCTGGACGCATAGCTCCACCGCCGGTGCTCAACAGTGCCAACGAAAGAAGAAAAACAATGAGAGCCTACCAGTGATGGCTCGCTGTAATTAAGACACTGGAAAGACGAACCTTTTTTGAACATTGCCACCCCTTGACTGCCCCTCGTATTAAGTTGAATTCCTCTCCCAAACGCTTTGTATTGATTACCACCCAATTGAGCTTTCGGAACCTTACATCGGTAACTTTCAACTGTCCATGGATAACTAAGAAGGCGTTAACTCTGTATCTTGATGATTGTAGAACACCAGTTATGCACTTGAACATACTGTCTAGTTTTCACCCCCATGGAGTCCAGACCTCAAGTGATAATAGCCCTTATCCTGCCAGAACTTTTTTGTATGACATCATGTTTGTATTCGGACGAATCTCCTACATCGTCTAAAGTAACGTCCCCGCCTCCAAGGTCTAACGTATGACGCAGCTAATGAAATTTTGTATGCACTGTCTCCCCGCCCATCACATTGACTGCATATGGTTATGTACGATTCTGTCTGCATTGATAGCAGAATTATTTCCATCTGCCTGTAATGCATATGGGCTACCAAAGCGAATTGTATAACTAATGTCAGCTTGTACATCCTCACCTATGACATGAACAGGAATGAACTAACTTATGATAAAAACTGGGGACTGTGGAAAATGACCAAAATTGGGTATATATAAGTGGCGTTCATTTATGTTCACCCCAGCCACTGTTGAAAGTAAAGTGAAAATCGTGAGACAGTGGCCACGCCATCTTGTCCCTTTTAGGCCCCATCATGCATGTAAGTGGCAGCCATTTTGTGTGTCATGGCCTCTCTGCCCATTGCCAATAGCCTGCGCGTCTTTCCCCCTCACTCCCCGGCCTCGCAAGCATTCCCCCGCGCCCCGACAGCCCCCGGTCTCTCCTGCTTGGGCCATAAACGCACCTCTAACGCGACCCTGTCTTCGAGCCACATCCCGTGCTGATCCCCCTCTCTCTTTCATCTCATTCAGAGAACAGGCCCTTTTGATAACCTCTTCCTCCCTGCACGATTGTCCGGCCTGATCCCAGGCCATCACCTAGCCCAACAGATGCAGTTTATTACCCCCTACAGTAGGACCTCGCCTCACATCAAAGGAGCGGGGATTAATCAATGCTTTCGCACCCCGAAGATCCGACTGTTCACACACATCCCCGTTCCCAGCGGAATGCCCAGCTGCGCGATAACCACCACATGCTGAGATCGGGGTGGGAACTCTACTGTAGATGTGTGTGGGAACGGGCCTGGACCGGGGATTCCTAGGATGTCTTTTCTGTCCTTCAAAGAAACATTACGGATGCAGTGTATGTAATAAAGCCATAAACCTGTGTATAAGAGGCCAGGCCTCAGAGATGCAGTTAGAGCACCTCGAGAAGATACCCTGTTGTCTGATTTGACGTGTTCTGCTCCGTCAGAATAAACTCCTGTTTCCTTGCCTTCTGTCTCCAGCGCCTGCCTCTTTGTTTGGTAATCTCGAATGGTATGAGAGGCGGCTAACGCCGGGAAAATACTGAAGGGTTCTTGGTCGAATTCGACCCTTACCTTTTAACAGGAGGGAGAAGGAAGCACGTAAAAAGACAGCCACGGGCGTGAACGAAAGGCGAGAGAGAGGCAGCCAGGGAGAGAGAGACTGAACGTGACAATGAGAGGGAAAAATGAGAGGCAGGATGATCATATGTGTGTGTACAGAAGGAGGGAAAGAGAAAGAGTGTGTGTGCAGAGAGAGAGAGCGCGCATAGAAGGAGACAAAGAGAGAGAGAGATGCTTAAAGGTGCCCCTGGGAGCAGCAAGTTAGGGCAAGCCTCTCATATGTAGCCGTGCAGTGGCAATCTGGGTTGGAGAGAGCGAGTCTGTGCACTCGGGGAGAAGGGACAGGCGGCGCACCGTAAATCACCCATAACACGGAAGGGAAGGTCGGATTACCGGTCCCCCTCTGATCTGTAAACCCCACAACCGCAGCAGCCGCCAGTGCGCTCCGGAGCTGGCTCCACCCCGGCCCTGTCCCCCCGCCCATCCCAGCCTCTGCTCCTCTGCCCTCTCTGTCCCAAAAAAATCTCAGAGTGAGTGGAGCCGGGTCCTGGCAGCGCGCGCTCCGATCGGACAGACACCAGAGGACAGCAGACATCAGTGCGAGCACCCGGGCAGGACTGACGGACGGACGCGTGCACCTGGAGCCACCAGGTACCGGAGGAGGGCAGGAACTGCGTCCTGCACTGAGCACCGGGGGAAGCAGAGAGGGGCGCACGCAGACCCTCTACGAGTGGGCACTGGAGCAGACACACAGCAGAGAGCACCCCTCACAGACACCTACCACTGCCAGATCCCCTCCGCGTCCCCTGGACTTTCAAGGTAGGTCACTTTTAATAACTTCGTTTATGTGGCTGTTTCTTACGCTGTAGCGCCAATCGCAAACCTGCTATGGACTTCGCAGCGCTACACAAGAATATGTTCACAGGTTAACGCAGGCAGAAATGTGGGCGCACTTTACTCACTGCAGTAAGGAAGGAGCTGCGAGTCCCACTGCTCGAGGTTCAAACGTGCAACACTGTATCGAGGCGCTCACCAGCTATGCAGCGCGGCAAACATTCTCGAACGATGTTTCAAAGCGCAACGTGTAGCAATGTGCAGAATAAAGCATGGATACAATTATATTAACTCCTTAAGTAGCGCACAGCACGAACTGAAAAGGCATTAATAATAGGCATACTCGCTTTATCTATAATTGAAGGATGAAATGCTGAGTCTCCCACGAAACACGTAGGCAGCACCCAGGCCTCTGTAGGAGCTGAGTTTGTGGGATGCCATCCTGTCAGACACTACAGTTGACTGTTCTCAACAATAGCGCTGCAGCAAGCTATTCCAGTGCAACAAGAAGAACAAGTCAGGTCCCGGTCCGGCAGCCAATCATAGCGCGGCCCGGGGAATAACGTCACAGGGGTGTCCCGGGCCGGCAGCCAATCACAGCGCGGCCCAGGACAAAGGGGCGGGACTTAAAAAAAGTCAGAGAAACGCCCCCGAATCGCGTTTTCAGGGGAAAGCGTGATTGAGAGCCTCTGTCTCCCAATGGCTAGCCTCCATTTATGGAGCTAGCCAATGGAAGACAGAGGCGGAACCAAAGCCCCATATGTAGGATCATGAGATTTCGCCGTGGGCGGAGCAACTGCTACCCAGTTGCAACGCCCAGGGCGAAACCTAAAAAGGGGAGGGAATATATACAACCCGATCTGACATTTGGAGGTGGAAAGAACATTAAGTCAATGGTGAATAATCTCTAGCTGGGGACAAGGCCCTCTGTTTTCATTTCTGTATACTCCTAAGTATGGTGACCAACTGTAAATGCTGTAATAAACCTATGTGTCTGCTGCTTCGTTCCATGGGCATGTATTACTGCCTTTTTTAAACTGAGTAACCTGAAAATTAAAATAAACATAAAAAAAGAAAAAAATAATTAAGACAGAAAGGTACTAATTTTGCTGACCGTGGAAGGATAAAAGACTGAGTAGACCACTGTGATTTTAACCTGTAACCATATTGTCATAAACAGATCGCTACAGTGAATGAATTAGTCCACACTTAATTTTTACTACCCATGTACACACTAATCATCATTCCTCTACCTATTTACTTCCATACCTCTACAGCAATCATCCATTTGCACAATCATCCATCCATGCAATCATTAATTATCTTCCCACCTCTCATCATCAACATACTCATCCATCATCAGTACTACAGACCACAGATCTAATGCCAAAAAGGTTGGCACAGAAATCTAATAATAACTGGCTACCACTAAGGAGAAAAAAATGACATGAGCATTGGTTTATTTCCATAGCACACATTACCATCTAGTATCCATATTCATTCCATCGAGGATATTTAAAGAAAACAAGACAAGCTGAAAATGTTTGAGAGCAGATATATAAAGATACAGAAAGGGTATGCTTATATATTGCATTGTTTAATAGAAGTTACATCAGAGAATATGTACAGTTGAAATAAACATGCCACCCTCAAACTCCAACTAAGTTTGTAAACCATGCAGTCACGATCCCATCAGAAGCGCTGCTGGAAGATTACAAGAATAAAATACCCTAAGTGTTCCCTTTAGACCCCTAACTAAAAATTCCCTTTTTTGTGCAACAATATGTGCAAAAAAGCAGTTTTCACAACGTTAATCAATTCAAAATTAAAAACAATGATAAACGGAAGGCATTTCAGCAGCTATGGCCTACTTCACTGTAGAGCAGGGATTGATGTACAAAAGGTAAAGTCAGTGCCCTCCCCTATTCTGAGCTGAGATTCCCTCTCAAACAGCGTAGAACTGTAATCAACACAACATAGTCAGTTTCATCTGTCGGAGTGAAGTTTAGACAAATGTGTTGAGGTATGGGTGAGAAAGCAAGATGCACTTCAGTGCTATGCGATTAGAAGTTTATAAACTGAGAAGCATTCATAAAAGCATGGGCCAGATTACAGGACGGCTGGTACAATGTACATTTTGGCGTGGACATTTGCACCTACAAGCCAGTACAAAAATATATAATATGAATGACTGTTGCAAAAGTTCAATTTTCACACTTATCAGTTGGTGCAAATGCAATCTCTGCATTGGTTAGTTGCTGCAAAACTGTACTGCATTGGTGCAAATTTGTGTAATTTGGCCCATTGCATCTAAAAAATTAAGGTTAGTGTGTGAGCTGGTTGCCATCAGACAAGCCTTTCTCTTCTGGAGTGTTTGAGCGAACAGCCCAGTTCTGCTATTTAGCCTGGTGGCCATAGACTAAAAGTGTGTTGCTAATAGTTGTGAAGTTAACTGAATTATTACTGTACATACAAGCAACTTTTTTATGCAAGGTCTTTGGGCTGTGGCGTGGGATGGAGAAAAATGCTTGAGCACAAGCAGAATCATGTGGATGTTATGGATTAAAACTTCTGTCTTTACAGTTTCTCAAAATGATACACTAATAGAAAAGGACAATCTGGTGCTAAAGTACATAGGAAATTGATTTACCTTTCATTACAATACAACGCTGTCAAGTTACTTTTTTTTTTTTTAAAGACATAGGACTTAGTATTCACATGTTTTTTTTAAGCCGACAACAGAAACCAGTACTCGAATTAAGAAGTGTTTTTACAAAATGATTTGTAGTTTTTGATATATGTAGAAGAAGCAACTGTTCTGAAGCATTTTATCATATATGATGTCCTACAAATTTTGAAAAATTGAGGTGATGTCTGAATCTACTCAAGACTTTATAACTCTTAACCTTTGGCAACGGCATGGTGGGTAAAACTCTCTGTTTAGGTGGACACTCAATTCTTTTTGACCCAAGTATGACTTCTTTTCCTTTCAGTCTTGTATAAAGCACACTGGATGAACACTAATTTAAGTGTGTTGGCATAATAAGCCAGACCTCATTTTTTAGGTGTGGCGTTGTCCAAGACTTTTAGATTTTACTAAAACTAGATATATATACAATATATATTTATTTATAGGGGCTTTCAGTCGGCCCTCTTCCTTCATTGGTCTGCTGTTATGTCATTCACATTTTGATTCCACCCACTACAGACATTAGCTAACTTCACTATGAGCTAATTTCACTAGGAGTGAAGGCTTCTGCTCTCTTGCAAAAGCATATCCACACACAAAATAGTTCCCTTCTGTGCCAAGTACTACAACAACAATGCAAACTCTTCGAGAACATAACATATATTTGCTTTTAGTCAAGGTGTTTTCATTCCAGCATGGCTCTGCAGATCCCCAACAAAAATCTTTAAAAAATACAAGTCAAAAAATTAAATAACAAAAAACGCATTGACAAACCCAAAAAGCTGGCAACCTACATCAGACATATTGGCTTAGCCAATGCTTGCTATACGAGCGCTTTGCTCTGCTGCACTCTTCACCCAGCTGCAACACTATTTGGCAGCATGCTTTTGAGATAGCTCAATGGGCCGAACATTTATTTACTGAACACGGTAAAAGCCAAAAGGTCACGAGTTCAAGTCACCTTGCCAACTTATCCTTCTACTCTCCTGAAGGGTCTGTAAAATAGACTATATAATAACTGTGGTAATCTGTTATTTACAGCACATGACAAATAAGCGCTTAATATATAAAAAAAATACTTTGCCGACTGCTGTTGCAGAAAAAAGGGTAAAGAAGGGAGGTTGGAGGGTGAGTGGGTGCAAGTCCCCCGCAGGACAGGAGTCAGCCGTCAAAGGCAGGTGAGTTGAAAATTATTCAATAAGCTGTTAGTACACTAAAGGCACTTGAATCTACTTTACCCTATGGAGCTAACTTTCGAAGCGAACACTCTGATAACGGAGTTTGATAGGTATAGCCTATGCTATGCATAAACAAGTAAGAGGAGCAAACACTGACAAAGTCAATAGGTCTACCAATGCCTGCCTATCTTGTAAAATGTATTTTGGTGGAGCAGGTGGCCCATGGACTAAATGTTAAGTTTTTACAGATAACACAATGGCCAAACATAGCAATGACTGCTCAGCATATCAGTCATATGTGACACTGTTCTTACATTTTGGTGCTAGGTTATCACAATCTGAATCATATGATGGATATACCAGGCCATATTCTCAAAAAACGCACATTGTCATAGCAGTCTCTGGCACAGAAGTAAAGTACTTTTTGTGCTTCTTGTGTAAGAGCAGAATGAGATCACGCACAGTAAAGTTAGCCAATGGCTGAAGCGGACTGCCACATGCTCTATTTTATAGTGGGCAGACAAAATGTGAATGACAACATACCAATGAATAAAGCGGGCTGGCTGAAAATTACTGTAAGTATAATACATAATTTCAACACAAGCAAAAGGCCTTGCTTGATTGTCAGACCTTAAACTATCCAAACTTTTCCACAACGAGAACAGTTATAGCCACCTTATCCTATTTTTTCTCTCCAAAGTAGGAGTCGTAAGAGTAGGTGACAGCAATCACCGCACTGTGCTAGTTTTTTCCAGAAGACCTTAGTGAAGTGAGAGAGAAACCTACCGGATAGGTGGAATATATTCTATTGGCTTGTTACTTGAAGGTAGGCAGACCTGTGTAGGGACTGCTTGTGGTCACTCTTTACCTCTCCGCTTAGTAAGTATTCTGAATTTAGTATTTTAGACTAATGTACAACTGAAAAGCAAGTGCCTTTGATAGAGTAAAAACGATGACAGACACAACCTCTCATAGGCAGTCTCGTTTAGCAGACAAATTTCAGATACTGACAGAAGGGAGTTCATTATCGATTCTAATTAACATATTTAATGCTGATCACATTTGAGAAAAAGGTCATCCAAAGGGAAAACATGTTCTCTAATCGGCGAAGTGCATCTATTTTAGGAAGCTTTCAGGGGAACTTGATCAATTGTAGTGAGCTTTCCTAATGTGAACAGTTCAGGGAGATTTTTGGATCGATATCGTGGTCAGCAAAGCTAATAGTTAAGACTACTTGCTAAGTTTAGGGACACTTTGAAGATCAGCTCACTTCACACTGTTCATTTAACTATTTGCCAACTACCTCGTCTACGAGGCACATGGTATTAGTCAGTGACAGAGTCAGTGTTTTGCCCACGATAAGAAGATATCTTAGTATAGCAATGACCCGGGAGCATGCCAGTGGTGCAGTGCACAGAGACCAGGAGGAACTCCTTCCATGCCAAAGCATGAATGCATCTTAATATCGAGACTGAGCTATCACAGATCTGCTTGAAACTCACTGGAGTACAGCACACGCAGCAGCTTCCTTAAAATCCTCATTCCCATCTTAATTGGTCCAAACAGCCTTTTTAATCTCCAGCACAGAACAGGTGTCGGACAGCCTTTCAAGACGATGGCCCTTAATCAAGTTAATATTGACACCTCCATTGTGTATCCATAAGTTCTATTACAGCAGTCACTACAGTCCTCCTCACGGCTGAAAAGTAGAGGGTAGGTTCCAATAAACTGACTACAACGCCACAGTCCCCTTATAAATGATTTCTACCAGATGAGATCTGGGGACTCATCAATCGCATTTGCCCAGGCGGGGAATTCAGACTAATCGCTACTGCATGGCTCTCGCTATTATGGCCATAATTATCACGGATAACTGCCTTTTTTCAACATTAAAGCAAGGGGACTCGATGCTTTTCTTGACAGCAAAAAATGGTTACATTCATTAGTGATCTACTGAAGAGAGAGCAGTGTGGTCATGACTTCTGGCAAAAACAGACCAATAATAAGAAAAATGCAGACTTTTTGGGGTAAATTGGTGAATCATCATGATTTGCTTTTTTCACTCTTGTGCTATTATAGTGACTAAACGAACATGGTATCACATTTATGAATAATGCTATCAAAATTCTTGTAGTGTTGATGTGGAGTTTCTGTAGTGAGGACTCAGCCCTGGAATACATTCCCACTCTCCCTCGTGTGCTTTGCAAATGCTTAATATGAGGCAAAGGTAAAGTATGTCCACTAATTAACTGGTTGAGGAACCCAAACTGTTTCCGAGTGAGGATGAGCCACATGGATCCCGGAAATGAGTTATTTAATCTGATACAAATGTCTAATAAATGCCATCCTCTTTAAACCTATATTCCTAACGAACTCTGCCTCGAATCCCTTTTACTAAAAGCACTTTATATTATCACAGTGTGGTCTGCCCTTTAAACCCCTATGCCAAATGCACAATGCCTTTTTGCCGCTACAGCCAACGGTACTATGTTTTTCCGTAAGGTTTTCTTGCATATATACAAGAAGAAATGTGTGCCTTGTGAATGCAGCAGATGTGTGTCCCTTCAGAGTGTGGACAGAGACGCGCTGCTGATGTCATGCCTGGGCTCCGGGGTGGGGAGGATACATTACGGTAGGGTCACAGCATTAAAGACAGGACAGATTCGGTGCATTTTGCCGAAGGACTCTAATTCGGAACATCAGCACTTTGAACCCCCATTATATTTTCCACAGCCGCGCCTGTCAGCACGTTACTCTCTTTCGATTCTCATCAAACAGACAGACCTTGTGGCGTTGTCCGGGATTATCCGCGAGGTCTTGTTAACGTCGCCAGCAGCGAGACTGACCCGGTTATTCTTATGGCCTCCAAATACAGGAGCAGTTCTGACCCCCTCCCTGCACCCCCGTGTCTAGTGGAGCAGCGTCATCGAGGCCTAATGAACAAAGCCCCGGTTCAAACACACACTCCTGAAGGAGCCGTGAGTGAGCTCTAGCAAGACACTGGAGGGAACAAGCGAAGACTCCGGACACTGATTTCCTCTGGCTATGCAACATGCGGGGCCTAGAACTTAGAAGCTAGCTAGAAACGCAGGCCTGTGGATTTCACAGTCTCAGGAAAGCCATACTGCCCTTTAACCCCATACCTATAAAGTGAGAGAAACAGCAAAGTGCAGACGCTTTCACTTCTCATGGCAAGAGGGGAGTGTGAGGGATGGGATCGAAGTCAGGGTCTGTCTCCAGACCACCCCTCCAATTTCCCAGGGCGAGCACATTTATGTTTTAAAAGGTTTTCAAATTACACTGATTTGTATTTTTACATTTTTTTTATATAATCAAAAGGTCCCACTCAAACCGCAACAAAGGGCGACCCCGCCCAGAGATTGGGCGGGAGATTTTCAGGCCTCCGGCCTGTGCTGAACTTGAGACGCTGCTGTTCCTCTAGTCTAGGGTGACACCTACTCTGTCCACGGCGGGTTTCCATTCATTCACAGCGAAGACACGCCCACCTACCAAGCTTGGCATCTCCCTGAACTCGGACGAGAGGGGAGGAGGAGAAAACAAAATCATCAGCAGCAAAGAAAACCACCCTGCCCAGAAGCAACGCTATGACTGACAAATGCGATTATAAGTGGTGCTCGATGTCTGACTCCCCTCCCACTAATAAAAACTGGAAATGCCTGCGTGTTTTCCGGCATCAGGGCTGTCAACATCTGCTGCTGCTTGTCCCAAAAGAAAAAAAAACGCCTGCACAATTTTAAGCCGCTTTTGTTTTTTTACACGTACGGAACATTAGATTTGATGTATCTGGTGGGGAGTACTTCAGCGATCTTTGGCACCATGATATCTGCTACCGCTCATTATTATTTCATGTCTTCGCTGTAACTCATGATACATGAGCAACATTAGAAGGCAACGTGGAGAAGGGCAGACTCATCTCTCAGATGGATTAGGATTTCCACATGAAATTGTTCCTTAGCGTCTCACAAAACATAAGAAATCCGAAGGCGCAAGACAGAGAGGATTTGCCCACAGGTATTTCGTCCCCACAGAGCACACATTCTAACTACCGTAAAGAATAATGGAAAGGCAGGCACAAACTGAGCCACAGAAACAAGGGGGGCACAAGGGGCAGTGGGTTGAGGGACGGGGAGATGACGTTCAAATGAATGCTATCATTAATATCTTCAATCTCAGCGCCATTCTACTGCCTCTTCCAAATCTGTGCAAGCGAATAGAAGCAACTGCAATATTTGGCTTCAAAACTTGCAAAACCTATGAATGAAAGAAGCATCCTATCAACACTGAGCTCTTCTTTCATGTGTAATATTGTCAGAACTAGCCTTTTGAGAGGTCATATTTTCCAGTCAATCTATATATAACTCCTGCCATATTTCATAAAACAAACCCTTATTCAACCACCACCTGAATATACTTTGACACACCACTGAACAGTATGGCAACTCACCACTTACAACCTTGGCAACATTTTCCCAAATGTTGGCCTGCAGTCAGATTCATGAACACCATACAGTGCATCCAAGAATACAAAAATACGCAAGAAGACCAAAGTCCATCCAGGCACATGTGGGGTGCTCTGGGAGCCTTTGCAGTGGACAAAGGCTGGGTACGGTCAAGCGTTTCCCAGTCTATGATCGCAAAGCATGTTGTTGCCATTGTATGCTCTAACTGTTGATGAGGCTTCGAAGCTGCTTGGCCACTGTGTCAATCAGCTTTTGTTTGTCACGCTCATTCTTTCGAAACTGTGCAAAAACGGTGTTCTTTCGGCTCGTCTCTTTCATCCTAGGAGTAAAAAAAAAAGTCATTTTAAAATTAAATGTTCTCTAGAATCAGATGAAATCAAAGCAAATTGACCAGTTCCTAGAACATACACCTCACATGCTCATGCATCTCACAACCGACGTCATGATTGTCATACCATGTGCCATTCTTAAGAATTTACATTCATGGACAGAGAGTTGAGACCATGACAACGCAGAGCAAATGAAGTAATTGCAAAATAATCCAGCCAAACAAAAGTAACAAGTTTCAGACCACTTTTAGAGATGGTCAGAAAATAGTAAACTTTATTATAATTTTGGGAACCCCTACAGCCTATGACTTGCATTATGTTGTATCAATCAATCAACCTGATTGATTAGGTGGAGTCAAGGAAAGCCCTGAGGATGGCATGCTTAGGTTTCTGTAAGCTCATCTACACTGAGAATCCTAACAAACAACCCGATATGCTGCCAAGACTTAAAGACAGGCAAGCCAGAATTGACCGGAATGTGCAGGAGCGTAACCATGAATACCAGCCATAAGAGCATGCACTGGCTCCTGATGCATGCAAGAACGATGCTCAAATGTCCATGCACAAGACCTACTGAGCAAGAACCAGAACAGAGGCAGGATCCAGCCCCACCCTATGGGCGGAATATGTTCTTGCACTCAGCAACTGCAGGGGTCTTCAAACTGATGATATATGGAGGCAGGACACTGACAGGCCACACTATGGTTGGCTCTGAAGAGAATTCTGAGGTCAGCACACAACTACATCCAGTTCAAGTAAAGCCTGAAAACCGATTTGTTCCAGATCACTCCAAATTCAACTCCTTGCAAACAGGGGTTCGTTCGACTGAAGAATATCTGATCAAAAATCCACTTCTTCGATTGAACTGAACACCTCACACTTCCTCGTAAATTATCATACAGTGAGCAAGTAGCAGAAGGCTAGTATCATTATGCAAAGAAAGAGATTCAGTTAACTGCACAACGATAACGGTTTACCACTAAGGACCATTGATGAGATTAAGTAACGTCAATTCGCCAACTACAGTAACACAATTATCTCAAAGTAAAAATGTAAGGTTCAAGAAGGGAAACTGGTAGGTGGAGTATCGGATTGATGTGTATATAGATTCTGTTCTTAACAGGATATTAGGATGATCTCTAGGTAAAGGAAATAACTTGTAATTTCTCCTTAGAGAAGACCCTGGTTTCAGTTGTGCTTGCTTAGTGGTCTGGAGGTAATTTAGGTGTCTGTGTAGATCAGGATGATTTTGTCATACATTCTCATAATCTTGTGGCACTGCTGCGTAGGGGACTGATTTGCCCACAGTGTAGTGTGCATTGGAAATTACTAATTAGACCTTGTGAACTGTATTAGAAGTAGGTGAACTTCTTTCCATTGACTGACTTTCTTTCTTGATACATCAATGAGTAACAAGTGAAATGCAAAAATGGATGGATTAGTTCTAAAATGAAACTGCACTTGCACCAGCTCAACAAAGGGGTTCTGATGGGAAGATCAAGTAACTAGTCCACGAGCCAGTAATTAACTCCGCCACTCCTGCTACCTACCTACCAGTCGTTCCTCACCTCTCTTTATGGGAAGCTCATCTTAAGTCCCAATGGAGGGATTATCACCATGGAATTCACAATCTAGGCAGCCCACACTAAGGGTATAGTTATTTCTTTACTGACTACTTACAAAATAAGTAAGTACCTGAAAAGCAGTTTCAATGAGGGGAATTTAAACACCGAGGCCTTCCTTCACATTTGTGATATCTTTAAGTGCAAAATCAATGCGGTCATCACAACTTCAGGATATACCAATGACAAAGCAAGAGGTATTCAAAAGTCCAACCTTGCCCTACACTAGATGTTCTAGATCGCACTGTGTGTTTGCTTTAAGAGTCCTGCTAGGGAATCAGCCTTTGTTAAAGTTTAAAGAATGCAAATATTTATGTGAAATGTTATTTGAATTAATCATGCTTACTACATAAGCAGTGTGTGCGAGAATCTGTTTTGTTGAGATGTAAGTAAAATTATATTTAGAACAAGTTACTCAGAGGACTCATTACTCCAGACTAAGAGAATTTCCTCCTGGTAAAAGCAGAAAGAACAGCACATGCAGAAACGTCCTTGAAAGTATGGTGGCACCTATTCAAGAGAACAAGGGTCATGTTTTCCTCCAACTTTTTATTAACATTGGTTCTTTTTCTGTGCATTAATAACAGCCAGTGCTAACACCCCTGCTTAGCCTGCGCATCTCCTTAGCGGGTGTACTTCAGACCATGAACTCATTGTTAGTGTATAAGGTTTCCTTGTACTAAAGCTCTGGCAGTCAAGTTCATGGAGGCAGCAGCAATGGGGGCACTACCATGATGGCCAGAATACAAAATGTATCACCAGCCTATCCAAAAGCACACATCATTGCATTTTTTGATCCACTGAGAAAGTTATTATTTACAAATCGGGAGAACAATCAAGAGGAAGTGGATGTGGCCTAACAGCTACAGTGGTCAACCTCAAAGCTGGGGAACCGGGTTAGAAGCTCAGCAGCGATGCTCAACATCCTGGGATTCTGCGCAAATCTGATAAGAATCAGAATTTGGTGCCTACCAAAAAAGAAAAAGGAATGTGTCTGTCTGTAACATAACTGGTGCTCAGAAAAGCGCTGTAATGCCTTCGGTTCGAGTTCACTGTATAGAGAATTCTTAAAAAAAAAATGTTTTAATTTGTTAACGGACTCCAACACTTTCAAGCAGTTTCTCTCATAAATCTTATTTAGGGACTTAGCCATATAAGGTCTAAAATCGAGTGTGTTTGTTCAAAGGTAAAAGCACGTTTTTAGGAAAAAAGTTTATTTGCCATGATTGTGTAAAGTTAGGAATTTTTGGCAAAAATTAGAATGACAAATCTTTAAAAATCTAGCTATCTAAAAAGCCTGGTTGATGTATAATTAAAAGCTGTCCTTCATGACGATGTATTGAATACCCTGAGAAAAATCTTTAAAAAAAAATTGGGTGGACAACAAATGGTAAGTAAAAATCCAGGGTACTTGTATGTGTTTTCCCATGGCAGGGAGTTCTCTGGGCTTCATGCCTAGTGTAAAGGGAGACCGAGAGCAGATACTTCATGGATTTTCCGAGTGTGGATGTTCACGTTCCTTTCCTCTAGGCTCTATTTTGACCTTTTCGTGAGGTTATTTTATTTTCTTTCCCAAAAATTTAATAAGTTACCCAGTTCTGCATGACAGCTAGAGGGGCCCAGCTCTAAGCTTGTCACTATCCATACTGATCATCGGGACTCTTGGTGCTGCCTTCAATCAATCAATCAATCAATCATGCCATTTGTATAGCGCACTACTCACCCGGGAGGGTCTCAAGGCGCTTGGGGGGAGGGGTATGCTACTGCTCGAACAGCCAGGTCTTGAGTTGTTTCCTGAAGGCAAGATGGTCCTGGGTCAGCCGAAGGTGGATGGGGAGGGAGTTCCAATTCTTGGCAGCCGGGTAAGAGAAGGATCTTCTTCCGGCAGTGGCTCTTCTGATGCGTGGTACGGCTGCGAGGGCGAGGCTGGGGGACCGTAGCTGGCGGGTGGCCGTGTAGAAGGTCAGGCGGTCGTTGAGGTACTTGGGGCCCAGGTCGTGGAGAGACTTGTGTGCGTGGGTGAGGAGCCGGAGCATGATCCTCTTGTCGACGGGGAGCCAGTGCAGGTTCCTCAGGTGGCTGGAGATGTGGCTGCGTCAGGGGACATCCAGGATGAGTCGGGCGGAGGCGTTCTGGATGCGCTGGAGTCTTTTCTGTAGCTTGGCTGTGGTTCCGGCGTAGAGGGCGTTTCCGTAGTCCAGTCGGCTGGTGACGAGTGCCTGGGTGACAGTCTTCCTGGTCTCGGTCGGGATCCAGCGGAAGATCTTGCGAAGCATACGCAGGGTGTTGAAGCACGATGAGGAGACGGCGTTGACTTGTCTGGTCATCGAGAGGGAGGGGTCCAGGATGAAGCCCAGGTTGCGTGCGTGGTCGGTTGGCTTGGGTGCGGTGCCCAGGGCTGGGGGCCACCAGGAGTCGTCCCAGGCGGAGGGCGAAGAACCCAGGATGAGGACTTCCGTCTTGCCCGAGTTCAGTTTCAGGCGGCTGTCCTTCATCCACTCGGCGACGTCTTTCATCCCTTCGTGTAGGCAGGTTCTGGCGGTGTCGGGGTCTCTGGTGAGGGAGAGGATCAGCTGGGTGTCGTCGGCGTAAGAGATGATGTTGAGGTTGTGCTGGCGTGCGATGGCTGCGAGAGGTTTCATGTAGATGTTGAAGAGGGTGGGGCTGAGTGAAGGCCTTGAATCCCTCCTTGCTTTTAAAAGAATTTTTTTTGGGGGGGGGGTTTCTGATGACAAATCCCACACCCTCTTAAGTGATCTAACAATGCCATGATTAATTCAGAACTCATGGTAACTGCGATTGCACAGTTTTACCATGCAAGGAGCCACGGAACCCACTTGACTTCGAGCAATTCTATTCTTTCAGCGCAGGACAACCGACACACTGGCACGGAAACACAATTAATACAAAACAGCATATTAACTGCGATTCCCTAGACTTATTGCACTAAATTCCTTTCGGCTACTACTACTCCCTGCATATCCAATAACTGGTTAAACATTTTTGAGTTTTTGAGTCCCTACAACTAATCCTGTTACACTCGCTTTATAACAACTCTCCTCTATTAATTACTAGACAATATACAACTCCATGCATTACTCAGAGAGGACTCGGCTTCATTTTTTTCCTGTTGCATACATTTACCACAAATCTGCTCCATGCAATTACTGCATTTCCTTTTCATGCAAATTATCCTCCAATTCTTTTCCATGCACTTTTGCTACAGATATTGATAGAGCACAGGGGGCCACAACACGAGAAATCTTGTCATAATGCACTTAAAAAAATAGCACACTGTAGCAAATGAACATACATGTGATCTACAACAAAATGTTTTCACCTAGAACTATGTTCTGTTATGTTATGTTATGTTATGTTAATTTTGTCTTTTATAGCGCACGGCTACTTGAACAGAGTGTCCCGGCGCTTTATTGACAACCTGAGAAAGACAAACACAACACAGAGATAAAAAAGACAGAACCAGCAAAATAAAAGAGGGGAATCTAACGGGCAAAGAGCCAGGTTTTAAGGCACTTCCTGAAGGTCAGCAAATTAGAAGTGCTACGTAATGCCAAAGGCAAAGCGTTCCAAAGCTGTGGAGCCCGCAGCCTAAAAGAACGGCCTCCGATGCGGGCCTTCTTCACTCGAGGAACCGCAGCGAGGAACAACGATTCAGATCTCAGAGATCGTGCCGGATGGTAGAAAGCAAGCCTCCTTTGAAGATATTTAGCCCCCGAGGCGTAAAGAGCCTTATGTGCCAGGGTCAGGGCCTTGAAGTCTATCCGCTTTCGGATAGGCAGCCAATGGAGAGACTGCAAGAGGCCGGAGACTCTGGCTCGCCTATGAAGGCCAAAAATGGCTCGCGCGGCCGTGTTCTGGACCACCTGCAGCCGCTCTAGAAGATATTCCGGCAGACCAAGGTATAGGACGTTGGAATAGTCCAATCTTGAGCCAATTAAGGCCTGTACCGTAGTCCTCCTATGGTCCTCAGAAAGCAGAGGAAGAAACTTCCGAAGCATCCTGAGGAGGCCAAAACAGGTGCCCGTAAGGGCCAGGATCTGAGATCTTAAAGTCAGACCATTGTCAAACTTGATCCCCAAGTTCTTAGCCACCTGAGACGAGCGAGTTGGAGGAGACATATCAGCGGGCCACCATTCCTGCCAGTCTGGATCGGATTGGCAGCCGAAGAAGAGTATCTCAGATTTATCTGAGTTGCACCTGAGGCTGTTCAGCTGGAACCATTTAAAAACAGCCCCAAGGCACTCACGGACACTCTCTCCATCAAAATCATCTCCTTTCCCGCAGGTAAAGAGGAGCTGGGTATCGTCAGCATGGGATACGATCTGGGCCCCAAAAGACTCGGCCAGTGATATACTCAATAAAAATTCTAAACCTAAAGCAACGATCATGTGTTGGAACATATTACAATATAGGGTAATGTACTAACTGATGGACAACTCAACGCAGGTGAGAGGAAATGTAAAGTATATCATGCTTTTAACACAAAATCTGTGGACTGTGTCTGGTGTGAGAGCTAGCATGGGTTTAGTAATGTTTCATTAGAATATATCTCAAAATGGTTTTTATAACAAAGTTAGTGTGACAACTCAAATCTGACAGTAAGTACTTACACTCTTGATACCCTGTAAAACAAAGTAGTGATTAGAGAAAAGATAACCATAAGAAAAACATTACAACCTACAAATATTCAATTGGCAAAACCATTGGTAATAAAGAGTCTGCAAAGCAATGTTGGGTAATACCGGAACCCTACATTGAAAATATTAACCACAAGGTGCATATTAGTGATGATATCCATGAAAACCCCACTCTTCAGAAGTCTTGTTTTTGAAGCCCTTGTATAATACTGGAGATCAGAGCATTTACCACACAATGTTCACGTCTTACAATTAGGATATTAATAATCTCTAAATGTTTATCAAAAAATATGTTAAAGGTTTTCCTATTTTGTATGCGAAACTTCATGTGCAAAAATGGTTTCAAGCGGTTAGAACAAAAATCCAGGTTTAGATATGTTTCATTGGACTAACAAAGAATCGTATGCTAAAACTGTGTAATGTGTAAACATGCAAAATTACTAAAGAAATCTTCATGACACAAATATGACTTTTGGAAGCTCAAGCATTGCGCCATATTACCTTATTGTTTTTGGTTAGAGCAAGACAAGGTACTAAGACCTCTGCTTTATTGATTCATGGGATATACTATAATGGCATTTATGACTTTAGGGAGAAAAAATGCCTTACAACTTAGTCAAATCTTTGGCATGTGCAGGTAAAATAGCTTTCATCTAAAATGCTAGGGGTATAGTTGCAGTTCACAATCAAACAGTTTAGGCGGTGTTCAAAATAATAGTGCACCCTATTATGACTGTGTTGTAGACAGCTTGCACAATACTAATAAACCACTATGGCTATTAATAGGTAAAGCAGGTTATTGGTTGTATACCCACACCGAGGGCTAGTGAACAGAAAATAACATTCATAGACATTTAAAATGCATAGTGAAAAACAATACTTCATGGTCTATTTTTATGATTGAAGATTGATGCATCTCCCGAGTACAGCAGCTTGCCAGTTGGTAGAACTTATTTTATTCATTTTCCTTTGTCATACGAAGTTTCTTTTCATCACTGCACCAATGGGAACAGTCCAGCCCGAACTGCCAGGTCGGTCCTCCCCGGACTGCAAACAAGGATCCTAGGACCGGTTTCGGGGTAACACCCCTCATCAGCCACGTTAGCTTGAATCCAGTGGCAAAGTGAGCAAGGGACCCACGTTTGGGCATACCCGTCCCACCCCGGTGACAAAAGCAAAGAGAACAATTGATGGACAGAATGCAGAACAAAGTCATACATTCGCTCAAGTACAGAGATCTGGGCCTAAATCTGTCGTTTTTTTGCTCCCTAGGCCATTCCAGTTTGAACCCATTCATATGCCTGTCCGCAACTGGGGAAAACTCCTACACCCTAATCTACCCCACTAAACTCTCCAAAACCGCCGCTAAATCATTCAAGCATGCCACCTGAAAAAGACACCCTGAGACGCTGATGTCCGACCTCCGCTACAGCGCTGACATCGGCACAGTCATTAATGCCCTCATCTTCTATTCTCGAAGAATCGGCTCCTGGCGCAAAACCCTTGTGCACCTTCTCAATATTCGCTTAACCAGGAACATTCCTTATGGCACCAAGCTCACAATTCTCCCCTACCTTGCAAGCTGACCTCACCATCACCCTCTATAAAAACGGCATCGTTCTAATCCAAGCCTCTACCAATAACCTCAACAAATTCGCAGACCTTTTCCCCCTCTTCAGAAATCATGTCCACAACTCTGTTTGGGTAACTAACACCCGCTCCAATGACCCGCCGTCCTACCAGCCTAACATACCTAGCCACACACATACCAATGACCCGCCATCCTACCAGCCTAACATACCTAACCACCCACATACCAACCTCCGAGGGCCACTTTCTCTGGTCATCCTATCCCCCCCAACACGTCTCCTGCCCCTGGCTACAGAATATCCCCTACACCTTTGATCTCCTCCCACCTAGCGCCACCCACTGTCGGGGAGTCTGATACAACTAAGATTTCCTCCAATGCCATTTTGATTTTCCTGGGTGACTTCAGACTGCACTGGAATGACACCAAAGATCCCCATGTCAATGCCATCAAAGACCTCATAACTGACCAAGCCCTAACTCAAGCCTGCTCTCTATCAACTCACTCTAAAGGGGCCATCCATGACTGGATCATTTCTAAGGAATCCTCAGTCAAGCTTATCTCCATAGACCCTTGTGACTGGTCTGACCATCACTCCATCTCTTTCACTTTAACCGGGACCCACAAGACAAAGACGTCGCAACCAGTAATTCCCAAACGCTGGACCAGAGACACCAAGAACCTTGACCTTATGAAACTAGAGGCTCGCTACAAATCTGAACTCCCACCCCCCCTCGCACATTTCCTTGGTCAGCGACCTCAATGAACATTATGTTTCATCTATCTTAAACATTCTGGACGGCCTTGCCCCTCTAAAACTAAAAAGAACACAAATCAAGGACAGAAACCCCTGGTTCACTAGCTCCCTCAACATGGAGACAAGATCCCTACAGCAATCGGAAAGACTCTGGAGACAACACCCCTCAGCAACGCATCTAAAACTTCTCTGCCAGGCGAGAAATGCCTTCAACAAGCACATCCTCAATTCCTAAAAAGAACACTTCAGATCGGAATTGGGGAACGCCAAGAATAGACCGGCCGCTCACTTGCTCCTTCTTGGCTGGAACCCTAACTGAGGAAAGCTGTCTGCTGCCCACGGAGGAATCTACGGTCTACAGGGGTTTATTTGGCAGGTCGCGCTGCTGGTGGGAGCAGTTCCGCAATCGGCGGGTACTCTGCAAGCTCCTAGCGTGCGCTTGACCGAGTAAAAAACTACCGCTGACCATACCGGGGGACTGCGAGGACCAGCAGTCTCTAGCCCTCACAGCTGGTGCCTCTTCCCCCGGCGGCCACGCCCCCTCATCAGCAACTATTTACTTTTCGCGACACCCGCTGCGCGGGTGCCGCTCACTTGCTCCTTCTTGGATGGAACCTTAACTGAGGAAAGCTGTCTGCTACCCACGGAGGAATCTACGGTCTACAGGGGCTTATTTGGCAGGTCGCGCTGCTGGTGGGAGCAGTTCCGCAATCGGCGGGTACTCTGCAAGCTCCTAGCGTGCGCTTGACCGAGTAAAAAACTACCGCTGACCATACCGGGGGACTGCGAGGACCAGCAGTCTCTAGCCCTCACAGCTGGTGCCTCTTCCCCCGGCGGCCACGCCTCCCCAGCACGACACAAGAACCAGTACAGTCACTCCCGCAGCGCGGGACGCAGCGCGGGGCGAAGCCCGGGCAAAGGGCGGGCCCGTTTAAGCCCGTTCAGGCCTGTGCAAGACTGGACTGGGCCACATTATTTCTGGTTGGTTTTTTATTACCCTGCTATTACTGCTGTAACACTATTACAATTTAATATCCCTGAACTGCTTTTCTTAATTCCACCGACAGTAGTGAGGCATTAGCTCACGTTAACATGTCTCCTAGAAATACTAGAAACACTGTCAAAAAGCAGGCCCTGGCCGCTGCCGAGGTCATCGGTCCGATAGACCAATTTATAACTAAGGCCAACGTTGCCATCGAGCAGGGTATTATTCTACTGAATCGTCGAGTCTCCCAGGACCTGGCTATTGCGAGACGTTCTTCTATGGGCCTACTGGCCACCGCAGTAACTCCTCAACGTCCAGCAGAGTTACCCTTGCCAGTGACAGTGCATGCAGAGGTACACACTGTCCCTAGTATGGTAGACCTCTCGGCAACTTTGAATTTGTCAGAATCTCAACTATCACTTGAAAAATCCCCACTTATATTTGCTACGCACAATGCCCCTGATCCCTCCCCAGCCAAAAACAGGGGTATACGTGAAGGTGCCATTCCCAAAAGAAGGTCTAAACGAAGGAAAACTGCTAACTTGCAGCACATTGCTACCTTTCCATCTATGACTACCCCTAAAACCCCTTTTACCACGCATCTCCCTTCCCAACCCACTAATTTTGTTTTAACTCCCCATCAACCACTCTCTCCTGCGCTAGAACCTGCAACGATTCTTTCTGTTGACAACCTAAATCTTAGCAGCTCTAGTAGCCACGATAGTGACAGTAGCCTGGATGATAATGGTAATTTAATTACCAATAGCTGTGGTAATGATAGCCTATTGCTCAACAAAATAGGTGAACTATTCAAGTCATATTTAAACCCCATCGAAAAGGCACTGCACCAGGTCCAATCTCAATTAGCCCAATTAACCCATTTGTCCTCAGCTCTTGATTTAAGTAAGGGTAGTACAAAAAATCCCAATTTAGCTCAAGGGAAACCCCTCCCAAATAACACCAAAACCAGCAAGCCCAGCTTGGCAAAAACGACTCTACCCAACATTACCACTAACCAAAAGGCCCCGCAAAAACTTATTCAAAAACAATCATCATCAGCTCAGCTTAAGCCCCAAGCCCCATCTAAGCTACTGAAGCCTTCACTACCCCAATCTTTGACTAACCCAAATGATCAGCTGCCCAATCAACAAAAATCCCTTCCTCTGCCTTCCCTTCCCACTCCGGCCCCTGCTCTCCCGAAGCAACAATCGGTCGGATTTAACAACGTCCCGAGGAACCGAAAGAGAGGGGGCCGTCCCGTACATCTTCCACCTGAGGCATCCCCCTATGTGGTAATCATGACAGGTGTCCCGGAACTCCCCCCCAATCAAGACGAGCCAATTTGGTCACTAAAAAATAAAGTTATATACTGGTTGTCCAATAATAGACCTCTACCAACTTTTATGGACAACAGAGTTACCACCGTCCGCAGAGTGCCATGGCTAGGCACTGTGCCCAAAAACATCCAGGGCGACTGCATCATAGTGAACTTTGACAACCCTAACACGGTTGAGCACATCTGCTCCTGGGGTGACCGTACTTCCGTTGAAGGGATAGCCACCCACAACCTGTCTTACTTCTACCCCCCGGCTCCTCGTCACAACACCGGTCCCCCCTGGAGTTGGACGAGAGTGGGCAATTGGGATGGGAACAGAGACCATGGTCACTGGGCAGGTTACGGCTTTTCCAACTCTGCCTCTGGTCATTTTTCCAACTGGAGAGGACCACCATTATCCAACAGATACGAATGTTTGGACATGGTTGATTGACCATCAGTCCCCTCCGTCAATACCCAAGATATTACTGGAACCCAAGATATTACTGGAACCCAGACCCCCACTACTTATTCTTCCAGTAAAAATTGGGTGGCAACGTCCACACAATTCTTCCCGCCCGGTGCTGGCAATGAGTCTCTTACTCCCCTGCCAAAGTTATCCTCACATTTGCCATCTTCACAGGTTTGTGCCCTTAGCTCTGCTCTTCTTATTCCTTCTGAGGAATCACACAAAAGACTACAAAATAGTTCATCTTCAACACCTTGTCTACCTAATAACATTGCCTCTCCCCTTATCCCGTCCCCTCATACTTGTGATTCAATACCCCCTGTTAACCTGCTGACCTTATACCCTCCTTTACCTTTAACCAGGGATCTTTCAATCATGTATTGGAACATAGCGGGCCTTAGATCCAAAATACATCTTCAGTCTTGGATCGACCTGGTTAACAGTCATGACATCGTCTGTCTCCAGGAAACCTGGGCCATCGAGCCGATTCATATCCAGGGCTTTAAAACCTTTCATATGTCTGCTATTCCATCTGTTCAAGGAAGACACAAGGGTGGCCTGGCTATCTACGTTTCCAATCAAATTCCATTCACCATGACTGAAATATCCCACCGGGCCCCAATTTTTCAAATCCTTAAGTTACTAACTGACAATAGTTCTGTTTATTATGTAATTAACATGTATAACAATGTGCCACCTGTTGACTGTGTAAAGTCATTGACGGAAATTATTTTATTTCTGCAGGATCAGAAAGATAAAAATGCACAGTCACAATGTTATTTTGTGTGGGGTGGGGACTTTAATGTTCACCTATGTAGTAACTACAATAATGGTTTATGCGGCCTTTTAGATGAGCATGACTCCCCCATTACCCACTTCACTCATTCTAGCCTAGGGTCAGCTTTTAATGCCTGTTTATTCTCACTGGAACTCGAATTTGCGAATGAACTTGTGACACCTGCTGTCGACTTTCAGCCAACATTGTTGTCTACGATCGACTTTATTCTGTGCTCGCAGATTCTAGGAACCAGATTGAAAAACTTTTTCATTGACACAGATCCTACTAGTGACCATTTTCCCAACAGCATTACCATTACTCTTACTCCTGCTCCCTTATCCCGTACTAAGACCAGCCTCCTAACACAGCAATCCCTTGAGATGGGTAGAACTAACGGCTATACAGTAAAGTGGTCTAAGATCAACCCCAAAGAGGTCACTGAAAGGGTCATCCAACAATCCCTTCCTCAAATATACACCTGTCTAGAGGAGACCTCATCCCCTCAGCTGATCCTGTCTAGTTTTGCCAAGATCCTAGTAACCATGCGGCAGGAGCTTACCCGCCACCACAATAAGAAGGAAGATAAAGACAGTCGGGGGTGGTTTGATTCAGATTGTCGTAGGGCCCATAGTGCACTCAAGCGAGCCCTTCATAGCCAAGACAGGGATACAGCCCTAATCTCATTTTTAAGAAGACAATATAAATTGGCCCTAAAAACCCGCAAACGGGAAATAAAAAACAACCTTTGGGCCCAACTCCATGAGAGCACAAAATCAAAGGACAGTACGCTATTTTGGCGAACAATCAAGTCCCCATTCTTGGCAGATGACGCCGCCTCCTCTCACTTAGACGTGGCGGTACCTGCCGAAAAATGGGTAACCCATTTTTCACAGATATTTGGGGATCCGACATCAACTGCCGACGATATTACACCTGGGGAGGCCCTTACCATCAGTGATAACATCTACCCAATTGACATTCACTTTGACCTTGGAGACGTGAATACAGCACTAACGTCCTCCAAGACCGGGAAAGCTCCCGGCCCTGATGGGGTCCCATTAGACATCTTTGTGAATAATCTTGAACTATGGTCCCCAATAGTCACACAAGTCATGTCCGCAGTCTCTCAAGTCGGTTTAATTGATTCCTGGTCTACCTCTGTGCTTCTCCCTATTTTTAAAAAGGGAGACCGAGATAACCCAGCTTGCTACCGACCAATTTCCCTCTTGAACTCGCTGGGTAAGGTCGCTGGGAGACTCCTCCTGGAACGCCTCCAGGATTGGGCAAAGGAGAATAAGATCATCACAGACCTCCAGTTTGGGTTCCAAGAGGGACTGGGCACGGTAGAACAGGCTCTTAATCTCACTTTACTTATGGGGAAATACGCTTGGGCTAAAGGCGGCAATCTTTACCTGGTCTATGTGGATCTAAGTTCCGCATTTGACTGCGTAATCCACTCCAAGCTATGGGAGATCCTAAGTAAACTGGGAGTAGATCCCCCAATCCTGAAGTTTCTCCGAGAGCTTTACTCGGACGCCAAAGCCTGTGTGAGGTACGGTATCAACGGAGAGCTAACGGACTCATTTGGAATTACAAAAGGAGTTAGACAGGGGTGTGTCCTTGCTCCATTCTTATTTAACATCTACACTAACGGGTTGGAACAAGCGATGTTGATAGGGAACAAGGACCTCCCCTGCATAAATGCCCGCCCGATTCCGGCATTGCTTTATGCCGATGACTCGGTAATCTTAGCAAGGACACCTAATCAGCTCCAGTTGCAACTTGACAAGTATTGCCATTACATGCTTTCTCTTGGTCTTAAAGTCAACAAATCCAAGACTTTCGTCATGTATGTTGGCAAGAAAGCCCAGAAATGTAAACCTATCTACATCGAGAACATCAGGTTAGAAAGCGCTAGGAACTATCCGTATTTAGGAATCCTTATTGACCCTCAAATGACATGGAAACCTGCTATATCTAGCAGGAAACTGCAGCTCCAGCGCACAACATCAGCACTGACCTCATTCTCAAGGAAGCTGGGCAAGCCCGCTCCCGCAGTATTACTACAAATTTATCAAGCCAAGTGTACGAGCGTGGCAACCTACGGAGCAGGTGTATGGGGCTATGCGCCTGTCAACGAGCTCCAAGTAACTGAAAACGATTTTTTGAAATACGTTTTAGCTCTCCCCCGAAGCGCCTCCAATTACGGTAGCCATATAGAGCTCGGTTGGGACTACCTATCTCACATCATAAGGTACCAACCGATTCTCCTTTGGCACCGTATATGGACCAAGGAGCAATGTCTCCTAACCCGGTCGCTAATAACAGACTGTCTGACTCTGACCCATTGGAAAAAGATTCCTTGGCTATTGTACGTCTTCAAATTTCTGAAAGACTTGAACTGTCTAGAGTTTTTTACTAATCCTACGTCACTCATGACCATATCAAGAAAGTCTTTAAAGAACTTATGTGTCTCGCATTTGAGTGATTTACGTTTGTGCTCTGAAATTAGCAAACAGTCGACTATCCATCTAATGACGATCCAATCCTTATATGGCCTGCAACCGTATCTGTCTTTTTATTTGTCTAATTATGATAGATATGTTTTAACCCGATTTAGATTTAATTCTTTTTATCGTCTTGTGTCATTTCCCGTGCCCTCTGACTGGTCGCGCGAATTGATCAAATGTCCCTGTGACGATTGTTCCCCTCAGTCTACACTACATGTAATTTTATTCTGTATCTTTTATGAAATTCCACGCAAACGTTGGTTGGTCCCTTTGCTTAGATTATTAGGACTGAGAAGATGTAGACCTGCCCTTCTGGCATTACAATGCCTAGACTCCCCTTTTGTTGCAAAAACAGTCGCTTATTATTTAAAAGCTTGTATGAAAATCCGCACTCAACTTGCGGACTCTGCACAGTAAATATTTATTTTTGTGCTGTTGTCATTTTTTTTTCGGGTATCAACGTAAAGTCGACTCATTTTATGCTTAAACCGATGTTTTATTGTACATAGCAGCAACTCCTATATAAAAATATAATGTTGTAAATAATTGTATACGTACTTTATGATTCATATCTGTACTTTTATGATTGTAAATTCAATCGAATAAAGTTACTTTGATTTGATTTGACCTCGCAAGCTCTTTGAACTGGTCAAACTCCAATCTAATAAACTGGCTAAAACACCGAAAGAATTCCCAAAATCTCTAATATCGTCAGAGGAATTCTTCTCTTTCTTCGCTGATAAAACCACGGCATTAGGAATTGAACTCAGTACCGCCACTTACTCCCAGCCCCCTCCTGACCTGCCCCCTTTTTCTGCACCACCCCTATGGCCCCACCTAAAAACCAAGCCAGCTGGACTGACTTTGAATTCTATAACGAAGATTCCATCTCCAAAATCCTTTCTACCTTAAACCCAAATAACCACTTTATTGACCCACTACCCTCGAACTTCTTCGCTGCCGCCTCACAATCCATTGTTCCCTGTTGGACTGCAATAATCAATGCCTCTCTCCAGAAGGGTTCGATTCCGGATCCTTTGAAAGCCGGCCAAGTCCTCCCTATTCTGAAAAAACCTTCACTGGATTCAGCCTCCCCAGACAATTTCATACCCATCTCCAATATCCCGCTGCTAGCCAAAGTATTGGAGAAGTGTGTACAACAACAACTAAGTCAGCACATCAACAACTTCCACCTACTTGACTACTTCCTATCAGGATTCAGACCAGGGCACAGCACTGAAACTACTATGCTCCACATTGTGGATGATGCCCCTCAAGCCCAAGACCAAGGCAAAACCTGCCTTCTAATCCTCCTTGATCTATCCTCCGCCTTCGACACGGTCAATCATGAAAACCTACTTGAAATTCTCAAACTCAGGATGGGTCTAGATGGCGTGGTGCTAGAATGGTTCAGGTCCTTCCTCCACAACCGCTCCCAGAGATTCCTGATCAACGGCAATCTATCTGCACCCCCCGGTCACGGGTGGAGTCCCCCAAGGGTCAACCCTGTCCCCAACTCTCTTTAATCAGAGCCACTCACCGAAAGGTCTTCGTACCGCCAACAGTGGAGTGGTGTGGCTCACTGGTTAGAGGCGGCAGACCCGGAAGCAGAGAACGGCCCGAAACCAGGGTTCAATTCCCGACGCGGCAGGGTCCAGGGTCAGCGGACTCGATAATTCTCGCTTCGATGCCTACTCTAACCAGGGATCACACTCGGCAACTCTGGGCATTAGCTTGTCTCATCTCTACAACGGCCCCCCACATTCGCCGGGGATGCCTGGTTTCACCTTGGAGATACCCGGTAAGGACCATCTCACAAGGATAGCCAGGACGGGTTCCCCAGCGGTCTACAGCGCCAGGACGCCTCAGGGCAGCAGTGCGCTTTACAAGACACATACATTACATTACATTACATCTCCTACCATATGTATGCGGACGATACCCAAATTTACATCAATACCTCTTCGCTCGAGGAGATCCTCTCCCTGAATGAGACCCTGAAACTGACTGTCCAATGGCTTGCCAATAACCAACTCAAACTTAACGCAAAGAAAACTGAATTTCTCCTAATCTCCCCTTCAAAAGCCAATCCGGAGATTCAGATGTGGATCAAGGCCATCACAGCCCTGAACTGCCCGCCGACTGTTGTGGACTCTGCCAAATCCCTGGGCATAATCCTCGACTGTAACCTGAACATGCAAGATCACATTAACTCAATGGCTAAAACTGCCAGATTCCACCTGAGCTACCTTTGGAAGCTGAACCTTTCATAGATGCTCCAGACTTAAAAATGGCAGTACAAGCACTAGTCATCTCTAGGCTGGAATATGGTTGTTCCACCCTTACAGGATTACCCATGATCTCCTTAGCACCCCTAAAAGCCTGTCTCAACCCGGCTGCAAGACTACTCACAGGTACCAAAATAATTACTAAAAGGGGGTGGTGATGGACAGAGTATCTGAGTTAATCAGAACACTCCTACCCAGTCAACAGATCAGGGCTTGATCCATCACCGTTTTTTAGCTCACTGCACCATCCCAGTTCAGAACCTGGCTATATGCAAATTAGTCCGTCCCTGGCCCAGTGCATCATGGGAACAGGGCAGACCAAACTACCAAGCCAATTCTTCACTGGAAAGGAAACAAGCTTCCGGGGACCGGTTTCTGGCATTACAGCCGTCTTCGGCCCGGCTTGCTTGAATCCTGATGGTGCAATGAGCAAGGGACTCATGTCTGAGCATACCCTTCCACACTCATGGTGGCAAAATAATTACAAAAAGGGGGTGGTGATGGACAGAGTATCTGAGTTAATCAGAACACTCCTACCCAGTCAACAGATCAGGGCTTGATCCATCACCGTTTTTTAGCTCACTGCACCATCCCAGTTCAGAACCTGGCTATATGCAAATTAGTCCCTTGCTCATTGCACCATCAGGATTCAAGCAAGCCGGGCCGAAGACGGCTGTAATGCCAGAAACCGGTCCCCGGAAGCTTATTTCCTTCCCAGTGTAAGAATTGGCTTTTGTAGTCTGGTCTGCCCTGTTCCCATGATGCACTGGGCCAGGGACAGACTAATTTGCATACAGCCAGGTTCTGAAACTGGGATGGTTCAATGAGCTAAAAAACGGTGTTGGATCTAGCCCTGATCTCTTGACTGGGTGAGAGTACTCTGCTTAATTCAGAGACTCTGTCCATCACCACCCCTTGTTGTAAATAATTTTGTCCACCCTAAGCGTGGAAGGGTATACTCAGATGTGAGTCCCTTGCTCATTGCACCATCAGGATTCAAGTAAGCCGGGCCGAAGACGGCTGTAATGCCAGAAACCGGTCCCCGGAAGCTTGTTTCCTTCCCAGTGTAAGAATTGGCTTTTGTAGTCTGGTCTGCCCTGTTCCCATGATGCACTGGGCCAGGGACAGACTAATTTGCATACAGCCAGGTTCTGAAACTGGGATGGTGCAATGAGCTAAAAAACGGTGTTGGATCTAGCCCTGATCTCTTGACTGGGTGAGAGTACTCTGCTTAATTCAGAGACTCTGTCCATCACCACCCCTTGTTGTAAATAATTTTGTCCACCCTAAGCGTGGAAGGGTATACTCAGATGTGAGTCCCTTGCTCATTGCACCATCAGGATTCAAGCAAGCCGGGCCGAAGACGGCTGTAATGCCAGAAACCGGTCCCCGGAAGCTTGTTTCCTTCCCAGTGTAAGAATTGGCTTTTGTAGTCTGGTCTGCCCTGTTCCGATGATGCACTGGGCCAGGGACAGACTAATTTGCATACAGCCAGGTTCTGAAACTGGGATGGTGCAATGAGCTAAAAAACGGTTTTGGATCTAGCCCTGATCTCTTGACTGGGTGAGAGTACTCTGCTTAATTCAGAGACTCTGTCCATCACCACCCCTTGTTGTAAATAATTTTGTCCACCCTAAGCGTGGAAGGGTATACTCAGATGTGAGTCCCTTGCTCATTGCACCATCAGGATTCAAGCAAGCCGGGCCGAAGACGGCTGTAATGCCAGAAACCGGTCCCCGGAAGCTTGTTTCCTTCCCAGTGTAAGAATTGGCTTTTGTAGTCTGGTCTGCCCTGTTCCCATGATGCACTGGGCCAGGGACAGACTAATTTGCATACAGCCAGGTTCTGAAACTGGGATGGTGCAATGAGCTAAAAAACGGTGTTGGATCTAGCCCTGATCTCTTGACTGGGTGAGAGTACTCTGCTTAATTCAGAGACTCTGTCCATCACCACCCCTTGTTGTAAATAATTTTGTCCACCCTAAGCGTGGAAGGGTATACTCAGATGTGAGTCCCTTGCTCATTGCACCATCAGGATTCAAGCAAGCCGGGCCGAAGACGGCTGTAATGCCAGAAACCGGTCCCCGGAAGCTTGTTTCCTTCCCAGTGTAAGAATTGGCTTTTGTAGTCTGGTCTGCCCTGTTCCCATGATGCACTGGGCCAGGGACAGACTAATTTGCATACAGCCAGGTTCTGAAACTGGGATGGTGCAATGAGCTAAAAAACGGTGTTGGATCTAGCCCTGATCTCTTGACTGGGTGAGAGTACTCTGCTTAATTCAGAGACTCTGTCCATCACCACCCCTTGTTGTAAATAATACTCACAGGTACCAGGCAATTTGACCACATCTCCCCGCACATGAAAGCGCTAAACTTTAAAGTGCTCTGATACCCTTACGGGTCAAGTTTGCGCTCTATAAAACACAAAAATAAAAGACAAAATAAAATATGCAAATCTGTCTTGACCCTGCATCCAATGGGACCAGTCCAGCACGAACTGCTAAGCCAGGTCCTCCCTGGACTGGAAACAAGCATCCTAGGACTGGTTTCGGGGTTTCACCCCTCATCAGCCTTTTGCGTGGTTCATTCCGGTTTTAAGGGAGCAGCCTGTCATTCTAACCAGAATTCACAGTGTGGGTCCAGGCCGCCTACTATGAATTCCTGCCCGTCAAAAGGATTCTCCAGAAGGTGAAAATCACTTCGGCATTGTTATCCCGGCCAAATTGCAGATCACCATTGACGGTAAACCATACTTTTTCACTGATGCAAAATCCGCACTGAAATTTGCTTAGCATGCTACCACAGGAGAACGCCTGTCTCAGGACTCACTGCACACAGCAGACAAGAACGCACTAAGTGACAATGACTGAAGAGGAGTTACTGTGAATCCAGTTTGTGTCAGGCCTCCTTACTATGCTGGCCTTTATTGTTAATATTCATATTTACAATGTGCTTATTATGTGACAGGCTGCACTGCTTGAGTGTGCCCTTATCATTGGTTCTATTATGCTGACACTGTGGGAGTTCAATGTAACTCACTAGCACTGGGGTGCCCCTTGTGTTACCCACAGTATGGCCACCCAGCCATACTCAGCAAGGTTGTTAGCCCGGATACTCTCTGCTCCCAGGGATGATTCCCATTAGAATCTCTAAGCTGCAAGGGGAATGTTGGGGTGGGGTGAGGGATTGTTTTTCTCAACTAAGTTCACAGGTTGGTGTGGGATGGGATTCAATGTACCTATAGACGACCGACTTGAGTGCTCTGGCACCTCTAGGCAACTACCCCAACGCTGCACAGACACTCAGCACAATGATACACGACAACTGCCTACAGGACGTCTGGAGACAGACACACACACACACACATGACCACTTTGGAGGGTACAAGCATATCAGCGCACCGGGTAATTCTTGGTCCAGAATGGAATACTGACTAACGTCTAGGGATGCCCTGACGTGGACCACCAGAGTGGTCCATCTGCCCCACATCCTCTCGGACCACGCCCAGTCCTGCTGGACCTGCAACTCTTCCAGGTAGTGCACTGTGCATCCACCTGGCAGCTGCTGACAGATGCATTGCGCGATGCGGTATTTCAGGAGGAGATCTGCAGTGCCATACTAGATTTCTTTGCCAATAATGTGGGCTCCTTGGAGTTTCCATCCCCACTGTGGAAGGCCTTCAAGGTGATACTCTGAGGAGTATGCATCTCTAAACGATCGGGAGTCTTGAAGGCTGCGGGAGATGGAATATTTTCCATCCAAAGATTTTACCATACCCGCCCACATTCGGGAATCGATATCGGAGTTCCATGAGGAAGCTGTTTGGAAACCCATTACTTACACTGGGGGTGCGCAGGCTCATTGGTTCGGGGAGGTTGACAGCCTGGGTAAGGCGCTTGCAGTATAGCTGCGCAAACTGGAAGCTTCCACATATGTGGTGGAACTATTGGATGAGGAGTTCAATTCCACCTCCTCCCCTCCAGACCTTTTACAAGTAAAGTCCACCTTTTATTCTCACTCATACACAGCTACCCCAGTTCTGGGATCGGCTGAGCTGACTGCATACTTTGATACAATACAACTGCTATGGCTTGATCGGGCTCACCGTACATACTTACTCGTTTACCACCACAGAGGAATTAGAACAGGTCATTATAAGCTTACTCGGGAACAACATTTATGCAAAGATCCTTGCTAACTGCTTGCTTCCGATCCTACCAGCTATAGTTCAGCTAAATCAATCGAGGTTTATCCCCGGTCGCTCCACATTGCACAACCTATGCACCATCTTTGTGCTTATGCACCACCTCAACTACCAGATCTCCACGACCACTGCCCTTCTTAATGCCACCAAGGTATTCAGTTCCTTGGAAAGGGCATAGCTCTTTCCCGTGCTAGCAGGCCTTGGCTTCAGCTCGCAGTTCATCAGGCAGATACAGCTCCTTTATACTCTTCCCACTGCTCGGGTTAGATTGAATGGACTACTCTCTGACCCATTCCCAATCACTTGCAGCACACTATAGCCTATCCTCTTTGCGATAGAACGGCTGGCAGCAAGGCTCAGTCAATGTCATGCAAAGAGGGGCATCAGCTTCAGCTCCAGAGGACTGGTGGTCTTGATGTATGCAGATGACATTACTCTTCATGTTATCGACCCGCATGAGAACCTGGTCCCTCTAACACGCGAGGTGCTGCGATTTGGCAGATACTCCGGAAGTCAGATCAACTGGTCCAAATCCATTCTATTCTATTCTCTCTCAGATGGGAGCCTGCCATTTCATACAGAATACCCCCTCAAGTGGGCGACAACGACAGTTCGGTACTTAGGCATATGGCTCAGCCAAGACCCTGAAGAACTTTGGCGTGCTGACTACAGTCGGGCAGTCAACTGGCTAGTAGACCGAATTCCTGTTTGGTCAAAACTATCCTTGCCCTTAAAGGGATGCATTGCAATAGCGAATATGATAGTCCTCCCTAAATTCCTATACTTGTTCCCCTTCCACTGGCAGTCCAATTTTTTAAGCGTCTTAAATCCAACCCGACGACATTGATCTGGGTGAATAAATAACCGTGCGTATCATGGTTTCTTCCTCACTTTGCTGCTCGTGCAGGGCGGTATGGGAGTCCCCGACGTGCAGCTGTATGCACTGTGCACCCAAGCTCAATTCCTCCACTATAGGCTCTACCCTACTCAATTTATGCCCCACACGGCCATAGAATTAGACTGTGCAGCCCCGTGGCCATTGACAACAGCACTTTATGTAATTTACAAAACAGCAAGGGCCGTAATTGTCACGGTTGCATGTGTATGCTGGGTGTGGGAAGGAGTGTGAATGCAAGCTGAGCTGGCATGTCTATATGCCACATTCATCCCCCTAGCCAACAATCCTCAGATTCCGCTGATCCACGACAGAGGTGCTGTGATGCGAATGGCGTGGGCGACAGCTCAACATATTGTCCGACCTGTACCTCGAGGATCAATTCATCCCTCCGTTCAAGGCCATGTCCTTAAGCGCCTCCTACCTCACCAGAAACTCTTCTTTATTACCAAGTTAGGGCTGGCTGCTCGCCATGCAATTCATGACACTTCCCCTTCTCTCCCACCACCCCTCCCAGCACTAGAACTTATCCATGCTTCCCCATCGCTGCATAAACACATTGTTCACCTTTACAACGGTATACAATTCACCACACAGATCACCAACCCAACTAAGCGCAAAGCATGAGACGAGGATACAGAGACCCTCCTCAAGCAGATAATCAGTATGCATTTTGTGTGGACTGCCGGAATTCCTCTCCCTGAACTATAAATTACGTTTGATACACTTCAAATTCCTTCATCGTCAATATCGTACTCCGCTCAAGCTTTTGAAAATGGGGCTGGCGCACCTGATCCTCACTATTTCCGCTGCGGTTCCCCTCAGACTTGCTATATCTATCTGGCATGGCACTGCCCGAGAGTGGCGAAGTACTGCGAGGAAGTGTACATGACCATAGACATAATTGCAAGATAGTTACCACCCTACGCCCCTCTGGTAGGGCTCCTAGGGTAGGTCTCGGACACATCTGCCTCTCATCGCCGACTCACTGCCAAGTTGTTACTGCTAGCCAAACGCAAGGTGGCCATGCTGCTATGCATATCAATATACCACAATCTAGGCCTCAGTAGCTACACAACCTTTTACCTACATTTGTCCTACCTTGCTCTGAATAACTGTTCTACCACTGACCTTTTACCCAGTTATGTGCTGAATAAATATTGATGGGTTTCCTTGAACTAGACTAATTTATTATACATGAGGATTCTTAGAAAGTCCCTGCGCATGATGTACATAACAGGATTAACATACTCTGTATAAAAATCATAGTCATCTAAATTCTAGGGTGAAAGAATACTTTGCATAATTGCAGGTATTGATTTAGGCTCATTTACATAACCGTACTCACAACATATTGATTGTGTAAGGAACTCAAGGCTATCTTTATGGTATAAAAGAACCATACCATCACTAGATAGGCAGAGAAGAAGCTTCCACGCTGACCTAAGACACTGAGGTCCCAGCCTGCAGAAGCTACAACGTGCAGTGGTCTGACATCCATTGCGGGGTGTCCAACTTGAGACCAAGACGGGGGTCCTACATTCAATCCCATCAGGTAATTGGGTTGGCTCTTCCATAGGGGATTCTTGGTTTTATATCCACATACATGCTAGGTACACTTAGGTAGGGTTTGTATCACAGAAGTACACTTGATTACGTGTATGTATGTGTGTATATATATATATATATCTGCATATATTCACTGTTTTAGCACCCAGGTAGGAATCTACCTTTTATTTATTCTGTTGGTGCTTGTAATCTTATACATTTGCTTCTGTCTGATTGTCGCAGCAAACTTGTTTTATACTAGAATGACGCTGGTACAATAAATGCGTATTGAAAATATTCCCATTGTTTATTCTGTGTATCTCTCTGAGACTAAGTGAGCCGAATTGATTGAGCGAAAAGTACTGCACTGTTTCCACGATCCCTGAAGGATCAAGGGTTGTCATGTTCGATCGTTGCCAGAAACTATTCGCTCCTTGGTAAGGTTAGGGGGCTTATGCTCGCACTGTGAGCTAGCTGGTCTAAAGGCTAATATATCCTTTGGGGCTGTCTGGAATCAGTTTGGACATCAATCCCTTAGTTTATGTTGTCTAAACGCGCAGATCCTATTTATTTTTAGGAACTACACAACAATGCAATTGGGGCAGAAACCTGCTCCTGGGATCTAATGCCAATCCGATCTGCCCCAAAGATATATGGGAGCCCTTCCTATCCTGTCTTTGTCAAAGGAATTTAACATCGCTGGCAGCAGACAAGACTGTGCAGAGGCACACTCTGACCATGACGGCAATCAGCAGTCTGTCCTAGCATCTCAGAAGTGATAATGTATGGCACTCTTGTGGGAAGATGCAGATGTAAGTGAGTTTGTGGCAATATCACGGCCCACATGCCAATTACACTCTATGCATGACAACATGTTGTGAAATGCTGTGTGTATATGACAAGAAGTTTAAATCCTAGCATTTGTCTTTCATTCTCTCCGAATGTCCTGCAAAAAGGACTGTTCTGCATGAACTCCAAAAGGTTCTGTGGCTCTGCCCCCACTTCCTTGATTCCCCCTTCCTCTTGCACCTTTTTCCCTCAATGCCCTTCCCCCCCTTCCGATGCAATTGCTGTTGTAATATTCTTTATTGACAGATGGCAATAAAAAGAAAAAATAACAATAAAAGGTATTAGCACACACCTTGGGATCTTTTTATGACCGCAGTATCTCCGAAGAGGAGAAAAGAAGGTGGCGAGGAATCTGCAGGAAGATATATTATTCACCAGAAATATCATTTTCTTCAAATGCTGACTTCTTCCCGTACAGCCCTTTCATTATGAATAACTCCCAAAGGATTAACTACTCCCAGAGGCAGAAATGAGCTATGCTAATTAACAAACAAAGTCATACCTGGCTCTGGCAAAATACTCATCAAAGTGAGCCCGGGCTGTTAACGACAGTAATGTTTCTCAAAGGTACATAGAGAAAAATAAGTGGCCCCCAAGCAAATATCAGCTTGCAGGATGTACTTGACAAATGCAGTTGAAGCCACTATGGTCCGCCTAAAGATCCCTTGAATGTCAGCCTGAGGGTCTATCTTGGTTAAGGCATAAGAGAGATTAACACAAAGAATAACATACATTAAGTGGAATGCTTGGTCCACTTTGCCTTCTTGGCTGCAGTGAAGACCACAATGAGCTTGTCATTCATTGAGTCCTATTAGTCCAATGCAGTAAGAGGCAGCCGCCTAAGGTCCAGCCTGTGTAACCTCCTCTCTTGCTTGGCAGACAGAGAGGTAGGAAACAGAATGACCAATTGTTACTTACCTGTAAACAGGTGGTTCTCCAGTATTGGTGTCTTTCATAGATTCACATGCTTGAATATCCCCCGTCGTCGGAGTGGGAGTCCCACGGTAAATAAAATAGCAATAAAATACTATATATATATATATGTAACAACATAAAACCTGAAATATGTAATAGAAAAAAGGCATAACAAGCCTACACATATTTCTACATAGGAATGCATGGAAAAAGAAAAAACCATTTGCAGTCTATCATTGTCATTATGTTGGTCCAAACCACAGCCAATCAGGCGCCAGCAACCCTCTAGAACCTTCTCCTCAGAGCTCAGCACCTCAGATTTTCGTAGCACAAGAGTGACCACAGAGTCTATGAGGAGAAGAGAGCCTCTGAGGGGAGGAGGGTGGGTCGCATGTGAATCTATGAAAGACACCAATACTGGAGAACCACCTGTTTACAGGTAAGTAACAATTGTTCTTCTCCAGTATTAGGGTGTCTTTCATAGATTCACATGCTTGAATATAGAATAGAAAGCAGTAATATCCGAAGAAAACTTCCCAGCACGATACACATGCATAGACTTATAAGACCAAATATGTCTATAGTCATGCAAGACATACAGTAATAAGGTAAACCATAATGGAGGAGGGAAGACAGAGGCTCACCTTATTGAAAAAATAGCGAAGCATAGCCTGTCCCACTGCAGTGTTAGCTTTGTTAATGGCACCCAGGCAGTAGTGTTTCGTAAACGTGTGCCTGCTTGACCACATGGCTGCTCTGCAGATCTGATGCAGCGGCACACCGGCAAACAGGGCAGTTGAAGACGACATCGCCCTGGTAGAATGGGTCCTCACTGAAGACTGTAGAGGCTTGCCTGCCTGTTGATGGCAGAAAGCAATGGCAGAGGAAACCCCACGAGCAATTGTAGGTTTTGGAACTGGACGCCCTTAGTGGAAACGTCCATAAGCTATGAAGATGGCAAATGTCAGCAGCTGCATTAATCCATCTAGCTATGGTGTGTTTAGCCACTGCTTGTCCTTGCCGTATATTTCCATAGGCAATAAACAGTTGATCGGATTTGAGAATGACAGAGGTCCTTTGCAAATAGAATTTTAAAACATCTTCTGATGTCAAAGGTATGTAATGCCCTACCCGCAGGGGATTGCGGATTAGGAAAACACTTCTTTAAGATAACTGGTTCATTCAGGTGAAAATCCGAAGGCACCTTAGGCATAAACCTTGGGTTTGTACGTAGCACCACAGAATTGGACGTGAATTGTAAGAAAGGTGAATTGACAGTGAGAGCTTGAACATCACAGACTCTTCTAGATGAAGTTACCGCTAGCAAAGAGAAAAAACGTTGCATGTTAGGAATGTGAAATACATCCTGACAATTGGCTCAAATGGGTGGCGCATGAGCTGCGCTAATACTACATTAAAATGCCATGATGGAGGCGGATGACGTACAGGAGGAAACATTCCGAGTAGTCCCTAAAAGAACTGTTGTATTCTTGAAGAATAAAGAGAGATGGACCCATCCTGATGTTACCTTGAAATGGCTGCCAAAAAGACCTTCAACGTTGTATGAGATAAGCCTGATCTTGCCAGGTGCAAGAAAAAAGGTAATATCTGGTCCGGCGTTGCATGAAATGGGTGAACCCCAGCCGATTAACACCAAATGCAGATTTATTTTTTTATTTATTTTTTAAAAGACTGTATGACTTTATTTTAGTAGGTGCTCTCGCAACAGCCAGTACCTCCTTACAATCCGCCGAGATAGTCAGATGAGCTAAATCAAGGTGCTCAGGCGCCAAGCTGCTAATTTTAGAGAAGCCGGATCGGATGGCAAATTTGACCATTCTGAATGGAGAGGAGATTTGGTATTGGTCGAAACTGTATTGGATCGTACTCTGAGAGGAGAAGAAGTTCGGTGAGCCAGTATCGGCGAGGCCACCTGTGAGCGATGAGAATTAAACGACACAGCTCTTTCTTCATCTTCCGGAGAAAACTCTCGGAACCAACGGTATCGGAGGAAAGGCGCAAGCATATATTTGAGACCAGTTTATCGAAAACGCCTTCCCCTGCGAGTCCCTGTGGGGATGCCAGCTTGCAAAGAAACAGGCAATAGCTGTTCTTCTTTGTCGCAAAGAGGTCCAGATCGGGATGACCCCACTGCAGGAAGATTTGATCCGCCGGTGGCTGATGCAGTTCCTATTTGTGGTTGGACACCTGTTGACCATCTGAGGGTGTCCGCCAGCACATTGGCAACTCCCGGCACATGAACAGCCAAGAGTTTAATCCTGTGCCATATTGCCCAAGCCCATATCTCTTGGGCTTTCTGAGATAGAAGAATCAACCTCGTTCTTCCCTGTCTGTAAAAGTAATGCATACTTGAAGTATTGTCTGTGCGAACCAATACTGTGGCCCCTAGAATGATAACACGAAAGGATTTGAGAACTAAGAAAATGGCACCTAGCTCTAGCAGATTGATGTGCCAGGCTTTTTGTTGAGGGTTCCATTCCCTGCTGACCTTCAGCCCTTGAAGATATGCTGCCCAACCCTCTAGGGATGCGTCTGCGGTGATTGTGTAATTTGGCGCTTCTTGAAGGAATAACGCACACTCTTTCTACAAATTTCTTTCTTGGACCCACCAAACAAAAAGGCCTCTTGCAGCCGAGGATAGATTTGAATGAGATCTTCGAAGGAACTGGAGACCTGCAACCAAGGTAGAAGAACCACCAAGTGGGAGATGCAGGCCCGTCGTTCTTGTGAGACAAACACCTTTGCTAGGTTTGTATTGATTGATGCTCCGAGAAACGTTGATTTCGGAGATAGTACTAGTTGGGACTTGTCCTGATTTATTGAAAATCAGGTTTTGAAACAGTGACTGACAAGTCTGGGTGTGCTGGACTGCTTGTAAATAGGAGCGAGCCCTTATTATACAGTTGTCTCAGTAATGATACATTTGTATGCCTTGCAGACGTAGATAGGCTGCCACTGGTGCCAGGATCTACGTAAAGACAGGTGAAACGGACCTAAATCCAAGAGGTAGGACTTTAATTGAATAGGTTCTGTACCTATTGCAAAGCGTAGCCACTTCCTGTGCTTAGGAAGGATTGGCACATGAAAATAGACATCCTGGAGGTTGAGAGTAGTTATAAAGTCATTCTGGCAGAAGAACTTTAGGACTTTGAGGGACAACATTTGTAAAGTTTGCGCAAAGATCTAAAATCATGCGCTACTTTCCTCATTTTCTTGTTGATGAGGAACTGAGAGTAAACCCTAACGCTGTTGGAAATTCGCAACCACTCCGACGGTCCCTGTTTGTATCCATAAAGACACTTGTGCAAACGACAGCCGTAGATGAGAAGGTGGAGGTCCCTTTGGAGGTGTAGAAAAAGGAAAATTTGACAAATTCTAAAGTGTGCCCTTGGGCATGACGTTTAAAAACCCAACGGTCCTCTGTCACCTTTGACCAAATGGAGTAAAACGGAGATATTAGACCTCTGACGTTTTTGGAGGGAATAAAGCTGTGTTCCAGTTAATCCATTGTTTCTTAGAAGAGTTGCCTCGGCTGTACGATGATAGTCTATGTAGGACCTGTTGGTACTGTGCCTATGTGACTGCGTTTGATTTGAGTAACGCAGTTGGTTCTGATTGTAGGAGCCAATGCTGGATGGAACTCCCTTGAAACAAAGGACGTGGTGCGAAAGACGTAGCATTGAAGCAAAATTGTCTTTGCTAGACTGCCCCTAAAGCAAGCTGTGGAAAACCTGTACACGCAATGTCCGCTTCACAGTGTATTATTTCTGATGCACTGCTCTCTCTCTCACCCTCCTGCAGAATCTTCAAAGCGTGAGGCTTGGAGGATTCTGGAATAAGTGCTACTGGCGCCAACATGTCAGAGCACATCTGGCGGCATACCTGCCCAACTGGCTTGCAAGATAATCGCTGTGCCGCCTGAGTAATGACTGAGTCAGGGCAGGCTGAATAGTGGGGAGCTTCACACTTCTTGTCGAGGCGTGGAATACTAACCGCCTGTACAGAGTTTGGCCTCCGCATGAGTCTAACACCTTCTAACTGAACGAACTTGTTTCTGTGGTTTCCCCAGGACGAGGGGGAAAAGGGAAAAACGATTCGCCGCTCTCTTCATAAAGAGGGGAAAACCTCCAATATTCACCGGAGGTGAATGCAATAGAACTCCAGTTGTAAGAGAAGACGTAATCCCGCCATGTTACAGGCCGTGGCAGCCTTGCTGTCAGAAATACATATTTCTGATCTGAAGAAAAAACATGCTCATACGGCTATGTGCTGTCCAAGAAGAATAATGGCTGGAGTAAAAAGCCATCACACCATATGTGAATGTAGCAGAAAGCTGCAGTCGACGAGATAAATCGTCTACCAAAACACATTGTGCATAAAAGTCAACAGTGTGTGAAACCAACTGTCAACGGGCTAAACCGTCGACGAATCCAACAGTTGACAGGGTCATCCGTCAACGAAGCCAACAGGCGATGAAGCTGAATGTTGACAGAGCTCACCGTCTACAGAGCTCGTCGTCTACAGAGCTCGCCGTCTACAGAGCTCGCCGTCTACAGAGCTCGCCGTCTACAGAGCTCGCCGTCTACAGAGCTCGCCGTCTACAGAGCTCGCCGTCTACAGAGCTCGCCGTCTACAGAGCTCGCCGTCTACAGAGCTCGCCGTCAACAGAGCTCGCCGTCTACGGAGCTCGCCGTCTACGGAGCTCGCCGTCTACGGAGTTCGCCGTCTACGGAGCTCGCCGTCTACGGAGCTCAGCGTCTACGGAGCTCAGCGTCTACGGAGCTCACCGTCTACGGAGCCCACAATGTATGGAGCCCACAATGTACGGAGCCTACCGTCTACAGGGCTCACCATCTACGGAGCTCACCGTCGACGAGCCTACCGTCGACGAGCCTACCGTCTACGGGGCTCACCGTCGACGAGCTCACCGTCGACGAGCTCACTGTCGACGAGCTCACCGTCGACGAGCCTACCGTCGACGAGCCTACCGTCGACGAGCCTACCGTCGACGAGCCTACCGTCGACGAGCCTACCGTCGACAAGCCTACCGTCGACAGGCCTACCGTCGACAGGCCTACCGTCGACGAGCCTACCGTCGACGAGCCTACCGTCGACGAGCCTACCGTCGACAAGCCTACCGTCGACGAGCCTACCGTCGACGAGCGACGGGCCTACCGTCGACGGGCCTACCGTCGACGAGGCCAACTGTCGAAGAAATTTACCATCGACAAAAACTCCCAGTGGTCTATGAGCCTGTAGTCGACAAGAGGGCACTGTCCTCACAGTCGTCGACGCATGCCTGGAGGCGTTGTCGTTGCAGAGCAACAGTGACGGCAGAGATTGTCGTCAGAGGGTACATAGACCGTATCGTCGACAAGCTGGCACATTTTCACGTAGAAAAGTGCGCAGAGTGAGTCTAGACGACAGAGTAAATCACGTGGGCATAGATGTGGGAGGCAGACTCAAAGAAGGCCAGAGACCCCTTAATTGTGATGTTACTTCAGCTGGTGAAGTAGAGGAGAAGCATCACTTAAAACCTTAATGTGCAGGACAAACAGAAACAATTCTCCCACATCAGAAGGGGGGTACAGTCTAAGCACAAGAACAACCCCTTCTCCTCTTACCATGTCAGAGACAAGCAGAGTGTTGGTCCATATACTCTTCATGAGGGTTCACAGGAAAAGTCTCAACTTCCCACAAGTGACACAGGGTCTGAAGGTAGACTTCATGTATGAAGACATTACAAAACTGTGATATTAAGAAGAAAAAATTGAAGAAAATTGAAGAAAACTGAGCAGAGCTCAGGGAGACTCCCTTCACACGACGTGCGGTAGAAAATCTGAGGTGCTGAGCTCTGAGGAGAAGGTTCTAGAGGGTTGCTGGCGCCTGATTGGCTGTGGTTTGGACCAACATAATGACAATGATAGACTGCAAATGGTTTTTTCTTTTTCCATGCATTCCTATGTAGAAATATGTGTAGGCTTGTTATGCCTTTTTTCTATTACATATTTCAGGTTTTATGTTGTTACATATATATATATATATAGTATTTTATTGCTATTTTATTTACCGTGGGACTCCCACTCCGACGACGGGGGATATTCAAGCATGTGAATCTATGAAAGACACCCTAATACTGGAGAAAGAAGAGTTCTACATCGGTCCATGTGGAATACACATACCATTTTTGGCAGAAAGCAGGGCAGGTAGGAATGACTAGCTTGAATGGGCAAAAAAAAAAGTGGATGGTGTCCAGTCTGATAGGCTCTGTAACTAACAGACACTACGAAATGAAGTGAGTACCTCTAGCAATGCAGTTTTAAAAATAAGTGGACAAACTGACCAACAGTGCGTTAGTCTGAGCGGTAATGCCCTGAGAGAGATTAACCCCAAATGGGAATGGGATGAAATAATGGTAATAAGGTATTCAAAAGCTGTGCCACTAAGATCGACCTGAATAAAAAGATCTAATAAGAATGATGAATAAGGGCAGGTAGAGCAGCAAAGAGAAAGAATAGAACATCAGAAAGGCGAGTTTTAAAGGAGTTTAAACCCATGAGCTCACACCAAAAAAAACCAATTTGGACCAGTATCCTGCATTTGGTAGTAGGCTTCGAGTTGACGTGGGAGAGCCACTAAAAGCTCAAGCCATGGCTCGTGCATGCACGGACTATTAGAGCCAACCCTTGACACTTGGCTGTGCTCCATCTCTTCTTGTTAATTTGTTGGCTCGACCACTTATAGTTTTCAGAAGGAGACTGAGACCATGCTGCTCACTCTGTAGGCATTTTCAGAGCATCTGGCCATTATCGAGAGTATAAAATGTGTTATCACTGTGGCAAGCAGTAAGATTTTTCAATGAGGAAGGGAGCTCCACGTTAAGACGGTGATGAAGCTGTGAATTCTGAGCTGTTACTGGGATACATGCAGAAGAGGACAAGATGAAATGATAATTCTGTGAGTGCACAACTTTCTTACAGATTATTCTTCTTATAAAAAACTAGTTACTAACCTGTACACTAAGGTTCTCCAGTATTATCTTTCATAGATTCACATGCTTGTATCTTCCCAGTCGTCATGGAGGGAGTCTCCCGGTAAAAAGAATAACCATAGCAGTAGAAGAAAAATCTGCCTGGAAACCATATAGGTACATAACATTAGGCAACCTCTCCTCCTCATTATGTGGTCTAAACCACAGCCAATCGGCTGCCAGCCAGAAGATACACCATCCCCAGCAGAGCCACTATACCTCAGATTTCCAACAGCCCAAGAGTGAGCTACGAAAGAAACCAGAGATAAAGGTGGTCTACCCAAGAAGAAACGGGGAGGTGGGCGGGCCACATGTGAATCTATGAAAGATAATACTGGAGAACCATAGTGTACAGGTAACTAGTTTTTTCTCCAGTATTGAATCTTTCATAGATTCACATACTTGTATCAGAATAGGTAGCAGTCCTTATTCCAAAGGGCGTTTCTAGGCTAGACCCCTTTGTCTCAGGGCTCAGCTGTGCTGTTTTTTTTTTTAATTAATTTTTTTAAAGAAAGGACTTATTACGAATTTTGAAACAGCTCTTTATAATTGAAAATATTTATATGTATATATATATATATATATATATATATATATATATATACATATATACGTTCACAATTACATAATTAACAAACTATAAAGAGAAAAACAAACAAGTACCTTAGTTAAACAGGTGCCGAAGAACTGCTTGACCTGACCCACTGCTGAATCTGCTTTCCACTCTGTGTCCAGACAATAATGTCTGGTAAATGTGTGCACATTAGAACAAGTTACGGCTCTGCAAATGTCTGGGAGACGAGACGCCTGCCAGTAATGCTGCTGAAGTTGCCATCTTTTGAGTAGAATGAGCACGTACTCTTGTGCACAAGGTCTTTCCAGCTTTTCCATGACAGAAGACAATGGTGGATGCAATCCATCTGGAAATGGAGGTTCTTGAAAGGGCTAAACCTTTCCTGGGCCCCAAATAAGCTATGAACAATTGATTCGATTTATGAAATGACTTTGTCTTCTCTATGTAAAATTTTAGACATTTTCCAATGTCCAAAGCGTTTAGAGACTTTTCTGCTGTAGTGGAAGGGTCCTTGAAATATGTAGGCAAGATCACAGGTTCATTGAGATGAAAAGATTAAGGAATTCTAGGGATAAACTTTGGATTTGTTCTGAGAATTACCTTATCTTGCCCGAACTGAAGGAATGGCTCCAGAATGAAGAAGGCTTGGATCTCGCTGACTCTCCTTGCTGAAGTGAGAGCAAGAAGTAAGGCTACTTTCCATGAAATAAACTGCAACTCAGCTTTGTGAATTGGTTCGGAAGGAGCTCTCCTGAGCTGAGACAAAACCGTGTTGAGATGCCAAGGAGCCGGTGGATGTTTAATTGGAGGAAACTTCCTGAATAAACCTTATAGGAATTCTTTAATCAGCCTTTGAGACCAAAGCGACAGACAGTCTGGAGATCTGCGGTATCTGGAGATTGCCGCTAGATGTACTTTTATTGAAGTATGAGAAAGTCCAGATTTAGCTAGCTGAAGTAGAAATGGAAGAATTTTCTCTGGAGAAGAATTAAAAGGATGTACATTATTTGACACACACCAGTTACAAAACCTCTTCCATTTTGCTGTATATGTCGTGTTTGTAGATATTGTTGTAGAACTTGCCAGTATTTCACGATATTCTTGAGGAATATCTAGTGACTGAAATTCATGTTCATAAGGTTCCAAGCTGACAATTTTAGAGAGTTCAATTGTGGGTGAAGAACTTGTCCTTGATTCAAGGAAATTAAATTCTGAACTATTGGAAATTGTATTCTGGGTTCCACAGACAATTGGAGAAGCTCCGGGTACCAAAACTGTCTCTGCCAATTCGGGGCTATTAAAATTATGTGGCATGGTTCTGATCTAATTTTTCTCAATATCTTTGGAATTAGAGGGAATGGGGGAAACGCATATGCGAACATCCCTGTCCAGCGAAGATGTAGAGCATTTCCCCTTGATCCTTTTTGTGGGAATCTGCTTGCAAAATGTTTGCATTTCTTGTTGCTTCGATTCGCAAACAAGTCCAAATTCGGCTTGCCCCATAGATTGAATATTCGAAGAAGTTGGTCTTGATTCAGCTCACATTCGTGGCAAATGGAAGATGATCTGCTTAATGTATCTGCCCTTGTGTTGTCCACTCCAGGGACACGCTCTATCTGTAGAGTAATGTTGTTATGTAAAAGCCAATTCCAAATTTTCTGGGCTTGAGCAGACAGGGGCTTTGACTTCGTGCCACCTTGTTTAAGAAGATAAAACATTGTTGTTGTACTGTCGGTCCTCACTAGGACCAACGAGCCACGAATTCTGGGAAGAAAGGCTTGAAGACCCAGGAAAACTGCTTTCAATTCCAAAAGATGGATGTGTAGTGTTGCCTCCTGAGATGACCAATGACCTTGAATCTCTAGATCTTGCAGGTGCGCTCCCCAACCCTGTAATAAAGTGTCTGATGTCATGACGTAACTGGGAGATTGAGGTTTGAAAAAGAGGCCCTTTGTCAAGTTGCTCCTGATACCCCACCCTGACTTTGCACGTTTGATCTGAGTATTGATGATAAGTTTGTCCTCGAATGAAGCTAGGGCTTGAACCCGTTGCTTGTTTAGGGATTCTTGCAGTGGTCTCACATGCAACCGGCAGTTGGGAATCAATGGGATGCATCATTCCCAGCAAAGATTTGATGATCCTGATTAAAGTGGACCTTTTTGATGGTATTGATGCTGTCAAATTTAAAATCTTTCTTATGCGTTCCTCCGAGGGAAATGCTTTTGCTTCCTGAGTATTTAACAGTGCCCCAAGGAATTGGAGTGACTGTGTCGGAGTAAGGAAAGACTTTTCTCTGTTTATCCGAAGACCTAATTTTCGGAAAAGCTCCATACAATTTATTAGAGACTGTTGCAGTTCCTGGAACGATGTACCTTTTATCAGCCAGTCGTCCAGATAGGGAAAAATCTGGAGACCTTGCCGCCTTAAATGTGCTGCGATTGGCGCCATACATTTTATGAAAACCCTTGGGGCAGATTTGAGGCCGAATGGCAAACCGTTGAACTGGTAATGGTGCCCTGCCACCATGAACTGCAGATACTGTTTGTATTTTTGTGAATTGGGATATGGAAATATGCATCCAAGAGGTCTAATGAAACCATGTAATCTTCCTTGCGAAGTAAAAGGAGGGTTTCCTGCAAGGACAGCATGCGGAACGAAATTTTCTTTATTTGTTCAGATCTCCGAGGTCCATTACTTGCCTCCATTTGGTAGACGGCTTTTTCTTTATCAGGAAAAGGTGTGAATAGAATCCTGTCCATTGTTGTTATGGGGGGACTTCTTCTATTGCCCCTTTCATAATGAGAGTTAAACTCCTGTCTTGAGGGTTGATAGATGGTTTTGTTTTCTGTGAATAGGTGGACGATTTGGAGGTTTTGGGAGAATTCCAGGGTGTGGCCTTGTTTTATGATATCTAACGCCCCTAAGTCTGATGTTATTAATTGCCTATAATTTAGAAAATGAGAGAGGTAATGGAAATGTTTGAGATGGTACTGGGCCGGCGGCGTCTGAAGAACGTCACTGTCTTAGACCAGAGTCCTGCGTCTTTCCTCTTGCATCAGGCTTTCTCCTTCCCTGCTGTTGATATGATGTGTTAGAGGACCAATACTGCTGATTGACGGGTACCCCTGTTGATGGTAAGGTTGGAACCTGTTTGATTGAAAAGAGGAGCGTTGATGGAATTGTCCGCTCGATCCTCTGCCACGAAAAGATTGAAAACGGCCCTGTTGTAAAGAAGACCCCAGAGCTCTTGCTGTGTCAGTGTCTGCATTTGTTCCCTGAAGCGCCTCATTAATATGCTCCCCGAACAGTCTTTCTCCATCAAAAGGCATGTCCATGATTTTTGCCTGGACTTCCGGTCTAAAAGATGTTGACTTTAGCCATCCCTGCCTATGTAGAGCCACCGCTCCTGCCATTTGCCTGAATCCCACTGACACAATATCCATCGCTACATCAATGGACTCCGACGTTGCTCTGGCTCCATCATGAAGAATTGTAGACACTTCTTCTTTTTTGTCCTCTGGGAGATGGGACAGAATTGGTGCGATGTCCGACCACACCTGCCTATTGAATCTACTAATTAGAGCCAGTGCGTATGCTGCCTTGATAGAATCTGCCGCCATAACAGCAAAGCGCTTTCCTACTCCATCCATCCTTTCACTTTCTTTATCAGGAGGGGCCAAACAGGCAGTCACCGGATTTTTGGAGCGTATCTGTGCTGCTTGTGTAACAACTGATTCAGGATGCGGATGTCCAATCAGGCATGCTGGAGATGTCTCAGGTGCACGGTATTTATTTTCAATTTTTGGAATTGAGGCTGGAACTGAGGCCGCATTTTTCATTAGTTTCAGTCCTTCATCCCATATATGCTGGATTATCGGGTTAGCTCTTACCGATTTTCGAGACGATTCTTTAAAATCATAAAGAAAACATTCAGTTTCTTTCACAGGGATTGTAAGTTCAAAGGTCTTTGTGGCTTTTTCAATTAGATCATGGAAACTGGCTATGTCCTCTGGTGGAGAACTCACCTGAGGTAACGGTGACGAAGGCGAAGTTGGAACAATGTATTGGTCCCATTCATCCCCAACTATATCATCGTGGGGAATCTCTCCTTCTTTTGCTTGGTCTTCATGATCACTTTCCATTAGGTCATCCCGAATAGTTATTATTTTCGGGGTGTCTATTCTTTGCACTGGAGGCGGAGATTGCACCATTGGTGTTTCAGCTACAGTTGGAGGAATATTTGCAGGAGCTGAGGCTGGAGCATTATCCTCCGGAAAACGTTGATAATAACTGTCAATCATGTGCCTCAAATCAGAAATTAAGGATAAAGGCACCGACATATCCTCTTCCTGAATATTGGGACTCACTTCTTCCTCCTCTTCATAATTATATGCCTGATGGAATGATTCATAACGCTTTGAACCTTGTACTAGCCGATCTTTAAAGGAAAATTGTTCTTGAACCTCCTGAAAATCATCATCCTCTGATTCCTGACTTTTAATGTGAAGTTGAGAGGGGCTACAGGCTGCTCCGTAAGGACCTTCATTCTCAGATTCCTGACAGTCCAGAATAGTGGATGGAAGAAGTGGAGAAATTTTAGGTGTTGAAAATTCTGCTTTCATGCCCGTCGACGGGGTAATTCTTTTAATTGAGATGAAGGTTGAAGTTTTCGTCGTCGTTGATCTAAAAACTGTTACCATCGACGACTTGCTCGTCGACGACGGGATTGTAGACGGGATCGTTGATGGAATTGTCGTCGACGTAGATGTGGACGTCGACGATGACCTAACACTAACCGTCGACAGAGTCGTCGTAATCGCTGTCGACGACGCAGTCGTCGTCGTCGTTGACGAGATCATCGTCGAAGTCTTCGACGCCTTCGTCGGAGAACTGACAGAAATTTGCTTAGTTTTCGACGGTGGCAATGACGACGGAGTCTTCTTCTCCAAGGAAGATTTGTGAGGAGTTTGAGGAAGAGAAGAAGATTCGCCTTCTTTAATTTTTCCTAATTTTTGATCTTCTTTCTCCTCAGAGGACTCTCTTTTTTGTTTTTTCTAGAGGAATGTCCTTTAGCATCTCCATCAGACTCAGAGTCTGTGGCTTTCTTCTTTTGAAGCCATAGTAACAGGCGTGCTTCTCTGTCCTTGAGTTTTTTTCAGAGAGAGTACGACAATGTTTGCAGTCCTTTGGAACATGCTTGGGGTACAAGCAGTACACACATTCCTTATGTGGGTCTGCAGGAAATAATCTCCAAGATCTGAAAAGTCTCTTTTTAAAGCCTTCAGACATTTTAAAAGAAATAAGATGGAAAATCAGTACCTCACTTCCAACTGTAGAAGGTCAAAAGTTCAGCAAAGAATAAACTGAGCAAAGCTCAGTGAGACGACTCCTCACACGAAGGCTGTTGGAAATCTGAGGTATGGTGGCTCTGCTGGGGATGGTGTATCTTGGGGCTGACAGCTGATTGGCTTTGGTTTGGACCACATAATGGGGAGGAGAGTTTGCCTAATGTTATGTTGCTATATGGTTCCAGGCAGTTTTCTCTTCTACTGCTATGGTTATTCTTTTGTTTCAAATCTGTTTTTATTTTTCAGCAAGGGGAAAGGGTCATACTCCACAAGGGAATCAAATACATAGCGATAAGCCTACAACCCTAATCTCGTGAAAGAAGATGGCATTAAATTCCAGGGGGGAGGAGAGTTACACACAGCGTTGGGCCTGCTACCCCAGAGGGGCCGGCCGTGATCTAATGGCAAAGCACAACATTAGGTAGGCCTGTGGAGTGGTAAGACCCAGGGTGCCGTTCTATGCTATAGAAGGGCAAGAGGCCCGTATGGAACAACCATTTCAACAGGGCATCAGGGACGAAGAGCAGACAGTAATAGCAGGAAGAAGATCAGCCAGAGAAGGATAAGCAGGGAAAGGAGGTGGGATAGGAGAGCAAGAATAGAGACAGTGCGCGGGGAGGGCTCGATGTTCCAGCCTATTGACGGCAGCGGTGAGGCGCAGCTTGGGGGGGCAGTCATGGTAGCAATCTGCTCGGGTCGGGGGGGCAAGAGCATCCTCAAACAATCTCAGCGCCCTGAGTTTGATGGGCACGTAGCGCGCCCGTTCAACTGCGCAAAGGTATTTGACTAGGGGCTGCCACACAGCTTTGAAGCGGGTGTCGCGCGCCTGTAGGCGGGCTGTGAAGAGCTCCATCGTAAGGACATGCCAGAAGCGCACGAACCGAGCTGCGATTGGATGAGCTTCGGGCTTCTTCCAGTATAAGGCTATGAGCTGTTTGGCAGCACCCAGCATTTGGAGCGCCAGGATCCAATCACTCCTGGTAAGGGCCTTCAGAGCAGCAGGTTTAACACCCAGCAGGATGGTGGTAGCGAGTTCAGGCAGAGGGAACCCCAGCACCCCCCTGATGTGGCTAAGGACCTCCTTCCAGTAGAGAGTTAGTGCCGGGCACGTCCACCAGATATGAATGAGATCCCCCGTTGCAGATCGACACCGCCAACACAGTGGTGAGGAGGCAGGAAACATCGGTTGCAGGCGCTGAGGAGTATAATACCATTGAGTCATTAATTTATAGGCATTTTCCCGCTGTGGGATGCTACGGTATATTTTGGGGATGTCCCGCCAGAGCCTATGCCATTGCGCAGGGGTAATGCCCGTGTCTGACAATGCCTGCCATCTGTCCTGGTAGGGGTGGGAAGGCGGTGTCTGCGGGTGTTGCAGGATCTGGTAAATATGAGATACCAGTCCTTTGGATTCGATGGGGTGGTGGGCCAGCCGCTCAAAGGGGGTGAAGGCGAGTGTGGCTGCCTGGTACGTTGCATCTGTCGTCACCCAATGTCGCAGCTGGGTATACTGCAGTTGTGCCGTCACCGGGACACGGAACTCTTCTCTACATTGGGTGAAGGATTTTAGTTTGTCCTCCTCAAATAGGTCCGTAACCACCCTGCAGTCCCCTTGCGTCCACTTGGCAAAGGCCCGCGTTTGATGTGCCGGCGGAAAAGACGGATTCCCTTCGATCGGGGTGTGCGGCGAAGGAAAGGTCGTGAGGCCTCTGCGCACCGCTACCGCGTCCCAGATGTCGAGCACCGTCTTCGTGGGGAACGCCAAGGAGGCGCTCTTAGAGCGTGCCGCCCGCTGATGCCAGACTAGGTCCCAGATGGTACGCCCCGTCACAGCCCGGTCCATGTGAAGCCATCCCTTTTCACTCTCCGTCACTCCCCACTCCACCACAAAGCGGAGGTGCGAGGCCCAGTAGTAATCCAGTAAATCGGGGCAAGCCAGTCCCCCCCTATCCCGCGGTGTGATTAACAATTTCTGGGAGAATCGAGGCCTCTTACCGCCCCAGATGAAGGCTGTGAGAGCACGCTGGAGATCGCAGATGTTGCTAAGCGGGATGGGCGTGGGGAGACACTGAAATAGGTAAAGGATTTTAGGGAGGATTGACAGTTTGACGGCGTTGAGCCTGCCCAGCCATGTCAGCACCAGGGACTTCAACTGTCGTAGTTCCTCCAGGACCGATCGTCGGCACTCCCGCCAGTTGACTTGCGACCATGTGTCCAGGGAAGGGGTTATCTGCAATCCGAGTTAAGGGATGCTCTGGACAGCCCACTGGTATGGCGCCAGCTGCTTGAGGCGAGAGACGTCCGCCTCAGGAACGGTAATGTTGAGGGCCCAGGACTTGCCGTGGTTAATCTTAAGGCCAGAGGCCCGCTCGAAAAGGGTCAGCGCAGAGTGGAGTGCCGGCAGAGACTCGTCAGGGCGTGTGAGGGTGAGGAGAAGATCATCAGCAAACAGCGCCACCTTGTTCTCACAGCCCCCCATGTGGATGCCATGGATGTCAGGAGCCTGACGGATCATTGCCGCCAGCGGCTCCACCACTAGGGCGAAGAGCAAGGGCAATAGGGGGCATCCCTGTCGGGTGCCCCTGCGGATGGGGAACGGCGGCGAGAGCTGTCCATTGATTCGAATCCGGGCCTGCGGAGCAAGGTATGGCGCCATGATCCTAGTGATCATGTCCGGTCCCAATCCAAGCTTGCCCAGGACCGCCCGTAAGAAGGTCCAGCCCACCCGGTCAAAGGCCTTCTCCGCGTCCAGGGAGAGGAGGCAGGCCGGAATTTTCCAGTGACGCGCCTTCCCCACCAAGTGAGCCACTTTGCGAACGTTGTCTGCCCCCTGCCGATTGCGGATGAAGCCAACCTGATCCGGGTCCACAAGACCCAGCATGTGGGGGTCCAAACGCCTCACCAGGAGTTTGGTGTAGATCTTAAAATCAGTGTTCAGCAAGACTATGGGGCGGTACGAGGCGCACTGCGTCGGATCCTTGCCGGGTTTTAGAATCAGTGCTATCTCCGCCATTCCCATGTCTCGAGACGGGCCCGCCGCATCGGTAAATGAGTTGAACAGTCTCAAGAGGTGAGGTCCGAGCTGCGCCTGGAACATACGGTAAAAAGATAGAGGCAGGCCATCCGGTCCTGGAGTTTTCCCAAGGGGAAGATCCCGTATGGAGGCTGCTATCTCCTCCTGGACGATCGGAGTTTCCAAGGCCGTTGCATGGCACACATGGAGCGGCGTCCCCGTATAGGCTTGCAGGACCTCCGCCACAGCTCCTGGGTCTGGTGGCTCCTCCTGATAGAGCGCGGTGTAGGTTATTCTTTTTACCAGGAGACTCCCACCATGACGACGGGGAAGATACAAGCATGTGAATCTATGAAAGATTCAATAATGGATGACATATCTTTTCCAGGCATCGGACTTGTCCAGAAAAAATATTCGCAGAAATCTGTCTATAGCAACTCCAGGTGGTGCCAAACAAATTCAATTACAACCCCGCCTCCTGTTGCCGCCAGAGATGATTATGTGCCAACCGGAAATTCGGTATGCATTCCTGAAACTTTTTCAGTACCCCATCAAAGCATGTGTAGAGGTAACAACAGTATCAGAAAATCCAAACACAGCACATAATATATATTGCATATCTTGGGATCTTCCTAATCATGCCACTAATATAAAGTTAAAGAGGGAGGGTGCTGAGGAATCTGCTGGAGAATTATGCATCTGCCAGAAATATTGTTGAAGAAGGAAACTAACTTTTTCATCTAATGGATATACCTTGCAGCACATTCCTCATCTTATTAATGAGCAACAAAGCAATAACTGCTAGGGTAATCAGAATAAGAAGTGCCTTTTAACCAAGGAAGATATGCAACACAGCTCGTAAAAAGTACTCACCACTGCATGCTTGAGTCTTGGTAGCTGCCTGACAAATGTCGGCAACGAGGATACCTCTGGAGAAAAGGAGGCAGCTGTGGCCTTAGTGGAATGGCCATGAATACCATCTCTCCAGGGTGTAGCAGATCTTGATACAGATTACAGAATGAAAAGTTATGCATTTTGTCACCACCATGCCTTTTTAGCTCCAGCTAAGCACGACAAATGCATATTATCCACTCCGTCTTGTAGTGTAGTTCCTATGTCCCTTATAGGCTCTGTGCATTGGAATGATATACACTATAGGTTATGCATAGGACTGAGGTCAGTATACCACTATCAAGTATAATAAACTTAATTACTTTGTGTGTCAGCTAACTTAGAGGTCACTAGAAACTTCTTGAATAAACAAGAAGGGAATAGTTTCTGACAACCGCATAAACATGACAACTTTGTTTCCCTTAGAATCGGAACAGTTCTCATAATCGTGGAAACAATAGATAACAGTTGGGGGGCGCTAGGTGGCGCACAACCAATATGACAGCACGCCTGTGAGGCTCCAGCCCTGCCAAGCTGTATACTATCCTTTATGTTCATCCTACCTTGCTTTGAAGAATAACTGACTTCACCACGAGTCAGCCGCTGACCTGAGGACTCTGGAGATACCTTTTTAAGGTGGACGGTCCTGAGTGGAGCTACGCTTGGGGCTGCTGAATTGCCGGCTGGCTGCTGCGTCTCGCTTCCGAGCCTGTGGGGTGGGGGAGTGGCTAAGAAAGTCAGAGGCTGGGGTGGAGTGGTGGCTGCAGGACGGAGGCGCGAGGTAAGGTGCGCTGCTTCTGCCCCAGCCATCTGCTTCGTTGAATGTCCACTGAGGAAGGTTGCTGCACCGCGAAGCTGGTAGCTCCCGGCACTGAACTGCTCGAGCCGAGACTGGTGGTTGCGGCTTGCAGGAGCGCTGTACCGCGGATGGCTGCCGGAGGGCCTTTGCTGAAGAGAGAGGTGGGGGAGGGGCCCGCCGTTCTCCGTTGGGACGAGCGCTTCTGCATCTGCCCCATACCCGATGTCGGGAGAGACGCTGCGGGTGACTGACGCCCCGGGAGCACAGACGCGGTAGTGGTGGCCGCCATTTTGTCTGTCTGCATTACCGCTGCTGAGGAAGACACCGTGAGCCTGCTGAGACGCCCGGGACTCTGACTGAGCTATTCTCATCTGCCAGCCTATTGCGCTGATAGTGGGGATGAGTTTCACCCTACTTTGAGACCAACGGTAGCGCGATTTCTTGATATACCTGATTTATGTGCTTGATGTTTTTGACCCTTTGAAATACTGGGCTTTAGAGGAGACGGCCGCCATTTTGTTTATCTGTGTTGAGGTCGCCCGGGGCTGCTGCTTGGAACCTGCTTGCACCATTAAATGGCTGAGGTCCGTGGGGGCCATCGACTTGGGCCAGGCTCTATACCACCTGACCCTACATGTGAGGCACGCACTGCCCTGCGACCATTTAGTTGCTGGAATTGGCGCGCACTCCATGATCCTTGGGAGAGGAGGCTTCCCGGCGGCTGGTGACCTATAGACTTTGTTGCTTGTCTGTATAATTAGGTCTGGAAGGGCCAGCTTGGATTACTTTAATTGCCTGAACTCACGTATGGCATCCTCGCTATTATTCAGCTAGGCACCTTGCTTGCTTGGTATGGCGGCCCTTGAGAGACTCGGCCTGGAATCTCTCATGGCCTACTGCTGTTTGCCTTCTCACACGGGCACGTCCCCTACCAGCTCCCTGCTATTCTAATATGCCTGCAGAGCCCGGCGCGGCTTGCCTGTCGCCCTGTTCCTGGTCCTGAGAGTGCCCGAGGGAGAACCTGACTTGTACCTTTGCTCTACTCTACGGTTGGCAATATGGGGCGTACCGATGCCAAGCAAACTAAAATCCCCTTTGAGACACGCAAGGCGCCTCAATCACAATCGTCGCACCACGAGGACTCGGAGGACCTGGACGCCCCTGAAGATGACTGGAAGGCCCTCCTACTGGGTATGAAGCAAAGCCTCACATCTATAGATGCCAAGATGGACACCATGAACAGAAGGATGGAGGACTTGGTCAACAAACTAGACCAGCATGACAAATGCTCAAAGGAGGCTGAAACCAGAGTGTCAGATCTGGAGGATGGGGCCACTGCGAGCAGGGGGCAACTGTCGCAAATGGAAAAGCTGCTTAAAGTCATCGCAGATAAAAACGAGGACTTAGAGGCACGCTCCAGAAGGAATAATGTCCGCATCCTGGGCTTTGGGGAGTCGCATGGAGGACTTCATCGAAAAGTTGCTTGTGGACCTCTTTGGCTGAGAATCTTTCTCTGCCCATCTTACGGTAGAGAGAGCGCATAGATCCCTGGCGGCCCGGCCAGCCCCGGGAGCGTCGCCAAGACCAGTCATTGCTCGTTTCCTTAATTACCGCGATAGGGACACGGTCCTACACTTGGCCCGTGAACAGAAGCAAGTCCACTATGAAAATTCCACCGTGGCATTTTTTCCAGACTTTACATCGTCAGTCTAGGAGGCCAGGCGCAAATACACTGTGGTAAAGAAGAAGCTCCAGCAGCAAGAAATAGCATATGCCATGCTCTATCCAGCCAAATTGAAGATCACGCATCATGGTAAACAATATCTTTTTCAAAACCCGCAGCAAGTTGAAGATTCTCTTAAGAAGTGCTGCAAAGATGCAGCTAGAGCAGTGGGAGAGCGGCGGCGCTCGAGATCCCAGTCTCCACTGTCGGACCCGGACTGAATTGCACTATGCATATTGGTTCTCCTGAGACTTATACAGACACTCTACTATTAACGAGCTGCTGATATTGGTGATGTATAATTATACTTTGTATACTGTGTAACCTGTCCAGCTTGGCAACTTCCCTTCGGCCCGCTTTAACTGACCGCCACTCGCAATGTAGTAGGTGGGTGTGAGTATGGAGGAAGTGGCTGGGTCGTGAGCCCTTGGCGGTCTCCACATGTGGGCGTACCCCTATTTTTGCTTTAGGAGAGGATGTTCTTGTAGTCCTTGATGGGCATTGGGTTAGGGTGGGGGTTTGTACCCGGCGTGTTGGGGATGCCGGTGTGGGTGGAGGGCGGATGTTTTCAACTTGCTGACTTTCAATTCCTATGCCTAATTATGGTCGACGTAGCTAGGTCAAGTCCAGCCTTCATCAGTGAGGGAAATGGCAGAAGGCGCACATAGTACTCACAGCCTTAAGGTAGTGTCATGGAACGTGCGGGGCCTGAACAACCCCAGGAAGAAGAGACAAATACTGGGGTATTTAGACAGACATCATATCCACCGTGCCGAGCAAGCCGGCATCCGGGGCCTGGCCTCTGCCTGGCTCAAATCCTTCCTGTCGGGCAGAATGCAGGCGGTCCGGCTGGGCCCTTTCACAGCCGCACAGGTCCCATCTATCTGCGGAGTGCCTCAGGGATCTTCCCTGTCCCCTTTACCTTTTAATCTCTATCTTCAGCTGCTTATCTTTTCCTTGAAGAGGTGGAATATCACCGTATTCAACTATGCAGACGATCTGCAAATCATCTTTCCGCTTAACACCCCCAATGCAGCCCTCGATTGTCAAGCAGTGATGCTACACATCCAACACTGGATGAACTCCCACCAGCTTAAATTGAACCCGGGGAAGACCGAGTTAATCCTTCCAGGAAACAGTCTTACTCACTGGGGCCCACAGTTCTGGCCAACTGAGCTCGGCTCCCCGCCCGCCCCGGCTAAGTCAGCAAAGAGCCTTGGGGTTGTAATTGACTTGGATCTTTCTCTTAAGCCTCAGATTGGTGCGGTTGTGTCCTCATGCATGTTCCAGCTCAGAAAGATCAGGAAAGTTTCCCATCTCTTGACACCAGAGGCCCTGATACAAGTCCTGATTGCCCTGGTGCTCTCCCGCTTGGATTTTTCAAACTCCCTGTACTACGGCCTACCTAAATTCCTCCTTAGTAGGCTCCAGATTGTACTGAACCAAGCGGCAAGGCTGGCCTATAAAACCCTGAAGTAGCAATCTGCGAGACCTCTACTTCACAGACTCCACTGGCTGCCAGTGGAGCAGAGGACTGCATTCAAGATCGGCTGCTTGACCTTCAAAGCTGTGTTCGGGACCTCCCCTGCCTTTCTCAAATCACTGGTCATCCCCTACCGTCCGGCACGTAATCTTCGTTCCTCCCATCGTCCCTGCTACCAAATTTTTAAAAAACGGCGGTCGGAACTTTGCCTACCTAGCCCCCGTCCTCTGGAACCAGTTACCTCTCCCTCTTAAATCTGCCAATTCCCTTCTGGCTTTCAGAAAACTTTTGAAAACTCACCTCTTCACACAGACTGGCTAGACCCTCGTCTCTCCATCTCACCGGCACTCAGCCAGCGCCAGGAAACCTTTCGGTGTCAGTGCGCTATACAAGTCTCCCCTAAGATAAGATAAGAGGTGGCCATGTTGCAGGAAACCCATTTGAATGCTGGTACGGACCCCCAGGTTGCTTCCCGCTGGGCCTCGCACCGCTGTTTCGCATCTCACTCTAATTATTCACGGGGTGTAGCCATATTGTTTAAAAGAGGAGTTCCCTGTGTACTAGGCGGCACTGCATCAGATGGGGGAGGTAGATACTGTCTGATATGGGGGAGACTGTATTCGTACGATGTAACCTTTGCCTGTTATTATTGCCCGTATACTGATGATCCCCAAGTTCTCCTCCAATTATGGGACAAAATTCAGGAGGTAGGCACCACCTATTTTATCTGGGGGGGGACTTCAATACAGCGCTGCAGCCCCGCATGGATAGATCCCATGTATCCTCGTCTCATTTCACAGTCACACAGCGAACCTTGCAGACTCTTGTGGCGGACAATTACTTACTGGACTCATGGAGGTACACGCACCCGACGATGCAAGAGGGCACACACTACTCTGCAGTCCACTCCTCCTGGGCTAGGTTAGATTATGTTTTCACATCTGTGGGAATGTCACATTGGCTGGGCCGAGTAACTCACCTGGCCCGTACGTATTCCGACCACTCCCCAGATTCAGTGGACATTCATGCCCCCCTACAATATAGTAACTGCCGTCTTAATCCCTTGTACTTGCAGGATACAGTATTTAAGGCAGAGCTAGAGCAGGAGATCCAAGATTTTTCTAGCGCAATGCCGCGTTGGTTCCCACGGTATGGGAGGCATTCAAAGTTACGGTTAAGGGTCTGTGCATAGCTAAAGGAGGAGGTATCCTTAAAACGCTGCGTGGGGATCTCTTAACCTTGGAACCTGAACTTAAAACATTTGAAAGAGATATAAGCAACAGTGCGAATGACTCTGCTCTTAGAGCCACCATGTGCAGCGAACTGACGGCGTATGAGGAGGTAGCAGATAGGGAATGTAAATTCAGGGGGAAACCACACATGGTGAGAGTGTATGGTGAGGGAGACAGGTCAGGGAAGGCCTTAGCAGCAGCAATCAGGCCCCCAAGATTCTACAACTATGTAACAGAGATATAGGATGCCCGGGGTAATGTACACAGGAATCGTCCTGATCAACTGCACACATTTCGAGACTTTTATAGGTCGTTATATTCGTCTCAGAGGGGTACTCCACTCGCCTTATCTGAATATTTTGAAGACACGGCATTAGCCTGGTTGGGGGATGTACAGCGGAAATTTCTGGCATTAGACTTGTAACTAGATGAAATAGTGGAGGCAATTATGCATATGAAGTCTGGCCACGCTCCGGGGTCGGATGGGATACCTATTGAGTTTTATAAAACCTTCGTCTCCATTCTTGCTCCTATTTTGAGGGAGGTGTACTATGCGGCGCTGGAGGAAGGTCGCTTGCCTGTAACTATGCGTGAAGCCCTCAAAACTTCGCTATTAAAGCCAGGGAAGCCTTCACATTACTGCGATTCGTACAGGCCCCTGTCTCTATTAAACTGTGACACAAAAATACTAGCTAAAGTCTAGCGACGAGGTTGAATTAACTGATGCAGCGCCTTGTGCTCCCGGATCAGGCGGGGTTCATCCCGAGCCGGGCAACATTGCTTTTTATGGTATGTTATATTTTTTTGATTAAGCGCAAACAGCTGCCCCAGCAACGAGGCGTCCCGGCGCTGAGAACCATAGAAACTACTGAGGATGCAGGGGGAAGGGTGAAAAAAAGAGGGGACCTAGGAAGAAACTCTTTAACTCTTAATTGGTGACTGCAGAAAGAAATTACATACATTACAAATCATGGGCACTTTTATTTTAATACTTTACTATAAATTCCTGTCTCGCTTTATTTACATACGGTCACATAATAAAACACCGATATAAGGCAGAGGAGATCACGCTGATGTCAGCCATTAATCAAAGTCGATTTCTCGCCTCCATGCAGTCCACATGAGTGGCTACAGACAAGATCAGTTTTATTCTTAAAGCAATAAACTCCTCCCCCCTCCCTTAACCCACCCACACCTGGTCGCTCTATACTTGATTTGGTGATGTACTTGGGGCACTCCCTAACGGTCATCAGATTGCAATCCTAGGATATCATTTTATGTACACCTTCCTGTGGAGGGAATCAAACTCCCGGCCAGCTTCCTCTCGTCTAGACAGGCTATTGTGAGCCGTCTATGTGAGGAATAATTGAGTCAATTCCTTCCGCCTTCAACACCAGCTCATCCCACTCAATTACTATGGGCTTTTTCCTATGCCCTATCTCTTCTTCTCTCCTTAAGGCCGTCCCCTCCGCCCGACCCCACTGTACTAGATCCGACTGCCACGTAGAGATCCTGGGGGGCCTGGGGGATTTCCATCTCATCGTGATGCATCTAATCGCCAGAATCAGGGCTAGGTCGAGGTATTTCAGTCTGACCTTCAATGTTTTGGATCTCTTACGCATTCCCACTAGACAGTACAAGGTGTCCATCGGGACAGTCGAGCCGGGCTACATCACACAATCTAAGGACCCTGGCGGCAGTCTTGGAGGACATTGACCATAAGTGTTCAGCGGTGGAGGTATTCCTAGACGCTACTAAAGCGTTTGATTCCCTGGAGTGGGACTATCTGCTAGGTACTCTGGGGCATATGGGGATGCCTGCTACTTTCCTTCAGTGGATACAGCTTCTCTATTGTCAACCGGTGGCGTCAGTCCTGCTGAATGGGGATACGTCCACTCCCTTCACTGTATCTAGAGAGACGCGCCATGGCTGCCCCCTTTCCTCTATCTTGTTCGCCCTGGCTATTGAACCTCTAGCTGCCAAACTTAGGCAACAACATAATGACAGGGCATTTGATTACCCTTCTAGGCAGCTGCTTGTCTTGCTATACGCGGATGACATGACATTGTAGGTTAAAAAAAACCAGGATAATCTCAACCCCATTTTGCGCAAGATAACTAGATTCGGCGCCATCTCTGGTGTATAAATTAATTGGCTGAAATCGGCGGTCTTCCCTCTAACCGGTAACACTCTGGAACATCCCCCAGACTACCCCTTGACGTGGGAAACTGATGAGGTCAAATACCTTGGTATACAGGTGACCAGGGATAAAGATGCCCAAATGAGGCTTAATTATGGCACGACTATTGACAAAATAACTAATACTGTCACCAAATGGTTGCGACTTCCCCTTTCCATGGCAGGACGGATATCATTAATTAAGATGGTACTACTACCGAAACTATTATACCTCTTCATCAATATTCCTTATCACCCAGGGCCCTTTTTTTTTAGTACACTTCGATCCCAGCTCACGAGGCTCATATGAGGTGGGAAGCAGGCATGCATGAACTTAAACTGATGCGGCCGTACCATCTTGGAGGATATGAAGTCCCCAATTTTGAATATTATTACTATTGCCCGCAGGCCCATTTCGCAACATACTGGTTCCATCCACCACCTTTTATGCCTTTTATGTCGCACCTGGCGGTGGAGGATGGGTACAAGGCCCTGGTGCCCCATCAGGCTATCTCTTCACAACTGTTGGGCAGCCCACAGTTGACTGCACTATACAGGCATGGCACTGTATTGCTCGTAAGCTAGGGAATACCTCATTCTATTCTCCCAAGATGCCTCTATTGCGTAATCCATTGTTGCAGGTTACGTGTGAGGGTATTTGCAGGAAGATGCTAGGCGACCCTAAATATTACACTTGGGGAGACCTTTACTTGGAGGGGCGATTCCGCTCCAAGGAACAGTTTTTTTGGAAACCACATCCCATCAGTCATGGACACATTTATGTATACACGTCTTCGACAGAGTGTGCGGGCCACTACTCCAGACTTCCCTAATGAGCAGGACACATTAGCTCCACTACACGCCTTTCTGCAGGCAGAGCCTCCCCGCCATGCTATATCCCTCCCATATAAGCACACACAAAATGCTCCGTTATCTCATCCAGCCCGAGCCAGACTAGAATGGGACAGTGATTTGGATGCCCTGTTGACTGACGACCAATGGGTACTTAGCTGGACACAAACACAAGCCGTTACTGGTAACAGCAGGCTACGCCTTGTGCATTTTAAGTTCTTACACCGGTTATACTACACCCCTGCTAAACTTCACAAATTCCGACTCAAAGACAATGATAGCAGTGTAAGATGTGGTCGGGAAGGGGCAGACTTCCTACACTTGGCATGGGCCTGTCCCTCGGTGGTGGACTTCTGGAAACAGGTCTTTGATGAGATCTCGTTCATGATAGGAACTCAACTGACGCCATGCCCATTAGTGGCCCTTTTGGGATTAGTTCACGATATTAACACGATACACAAATAAATCCTGGCTAAAGGTTTTTTATTGGCAAAGCGGCAGTTGGCATGTCTGGGGCAGAGGTCGTGCTCCCAAGTTTAAGGACTGGCTCCACACAGTGACTACTTGGCGCACAAGGGGGTCATTGACAACTGCGGACTAGTTGTTTTAATTGCTCCCGCCCTCCCTGGGCTTAAAACCACGCCAGATGCGCCCGCGCGCTATTCCTTTGTGTAGCTACTCCTGAGGCGGAAGCCAGGAGACTGAGGGACTAATATCGTCCGTTTTAAAAAACGTTGCACTTTTTAGCTTGTTTATAAATTTACATATGTTGTGGTTTTAACTTTATTGACTGTATTGCGCATTGGTTATCTGTACCTTCACTGGTGCGGTCTCTACCGTCTTGCCCCACTTTAGCTCGCCTCTGATCCTAGCGCAGCCGATCAGGTGCTGACGCCGGATTGGTCAGGGGTAAGCCGCCATCTTGGGGGGGGGGGGGGGTCACTGACAACTGCAGACTAGTTGTTTTAATTGCTCCCGCCCTCCTCACGCCCTATAAATGTGTATTGGACATCGTCCTCGCAGCGGGCGGGCGCAGCGGGCGTGCCAAAGGCAAGCCCGTCAATGCCCGTCCGCGCCAGTCCGGCGCCTCCCGCCAGAGACGCTGGCTCAAATCCACCAGGTGATATAGTCTACTCTAAAGAGGAGCTGCTAGGTTTGCGCCCTGCTAAGGTTACAGGATGCCTGGGTCCGCTCGAGCCTTTGAGTGGCCCGGTTACCTGTCCTTGCTCCCAATTTACTCTCTTAGCTCCTACTATGATACGCGCCTGTGCTAATTCTTCTGCCCAGCAATGGTTGAAAATACTACAGCTGAATGTGAGGTCACTACCGAAGCATCATGCTGAGGTGTTTGACCTTTTAGTTGACGAAGCCCCGGATATTCTTTTTCTGACCGAAACGTGGATGATCTTTCTACCATTCCTAATTTAACACTACCCCCTAAATATTCGATTATGCTGGTGAACAGAACTACTAGAGGGGGCGGCATTGCCGTAATCACTAGATCCAGCTACACCTGCACATTTGAGAAAATCGATTTGAAAGGGGGTGAATGTGCATAGTTCAGTATCTCTGTTAATACTCATTTTACCTTTACTGGACTTTTCATATATAGGCCCCCTGGACCCATGCAGAGTTTTAATACATCTCTTTTGGAAGTGGTGGAAGCTTACGCGGTGGGGTCAGCCAATTTTAGTATATTGGGTGATCTTAATTTTCATTTTGATTCTGACCAGGATCTGAGTGTGCGTACTCTAATTTCTGATTAGGCGGCCTTCCAGCTTCTCCAACTTGTTAAAAGCCCCACTCATATAGGTGGCCATGTGCTGGACCCCATTTTTACTAATATAGAACTTTCTAGAACTGCCACTCCTATGCCGATAGCGTGGACAGACCATTTTTTAGTGGAGCTGTCCGTATGTGTCGCTATCACTACAGCAGGCAAAAGTCAAAGAGCTATGCGCAAAAGACCTTGGCGCAAATTCCGTCTAGAGGAGTTTCAAGCTCTGCTGGATCTTGACCCTTTGGACTCTTTCCCGGACATGAAGACAGGTTATGACTCCTTCTGTACCTGGCTTACCCGGGCGCTGGATACTCTTATTCCAGCAAGATGGGTTAAGGGACGCACACAAGATACCAATCCTTGGTATAATGAGACCCTGGCTGGATTAAAGACTCATTGTAAAAGACATGAGCGGGATTGGAGAAAGGATTATTCCTTAGAGAAAAAGATTAGCTATATGAAGGAGCTAAAGGCTTACCATAAAGCTATTTGTAGAGTGCGAGCAGAATTCTATGCCTCTGAAATAAAAGCCAGCACCAATCCTGCTAAAGTTATTTTTAAAATTCTTAATGAGCTCAATATGAAAAAAATCGGTTAATGCTACCCCGACCTCGGCTGTCCTATGTGAATAACTGGCTACCTTTTTTGTGGACAAAATACGGGGCATTTATCAAGCCTTTGTCCTGGGACCACAAGATAACTCTGTCCCTGGTCCTCTACCGGGTTTAATTTCTAGGATGTCAACTATTCCCGAATTATCTAGAGAAGAGTTTGATAAGCTTACTAGACAGATTAAATCTGGTTCCCCAGCAGACCCTTTAAAACCAGCCCAATTTCGAGAGCTTTCCCTTCACTGCTTGCCTCCCTTACTGAACCTTGTTAACTACTCATTTGCTATGGCTACTGTCCCAGCCAGGTGGAAGCAGGCTTGGGTGTCACCTATTCTTAAAAAACCCACTTTAGACCCACAAAAACCAGAAAACTTCAGGCCCATATCTTTGTTACCCTGGGCGGCGAAGATTGCAGAGTCTCATGTGAACTCAGTTCTTACCAGCGTTCTGAGTGCAGGTAACATTTTGGATGACACCCAACACGGATTTCGGTCCGGTCACAGCACGGAGACTGCACTCCTGGCTGTGACTGAGCACCTTCGTTCCACTATGGACAATGGTCAAATGGCGGCACTGGTCCTGTTGGATCGTAGTGCCGCCTTTGACACTGTCTCTCACCAGATCCTTCTCCACCGTCTTGAAGAGGCCGGGATTACGGATAGGGCTCTTGTCTGGTTCCGTTCTTTTCTGACCGATAGAACATTACGTGTCTCCACTCCTCCCTTCCTTTCTAGGGCGCGTCTGATTGAGCGGGGTGTTCCCCAGGGCTCAGCTTTAAGCCCCACCCTGTTCAATCTTTATGTTCAACCACTGGCTGCGGTCACTAAAACATGGGGTCTTAACATCGTTTCCTACGCTGACGATACGCAGCTAGTGGTTGCCCTAACGGAAGATGTTACTATGGACCACAACAGGTTTAAGGCGGGTCTGGCAGCCGTTGCTAATTGGAGGACAGCTAACTGTCTCCAATTAAATGCTGCTAAGACGGAAGTGCTGTTGGTTGGTAGAAATGTGGGCCTGTGTGGCGACCCTTGGTGGCCATCCTCTTTGGGGACAGCCCCGATACCGAAGAATGAAGTGAAGAATTTGGGAGTCTGGTTAGATTCAGAGCTCAGTTTCTCTGCTCAAACGAAAAAGGTTGCTGCCACGTGTTGTGGCATTCTACGCAGCCTTAAGCCAGTTTTGAAATTCTTGACCCCGCCACCAGACAATTAATTATTCAGTCACGGTACTTTCGAGGCTGGATTATGCCAGCTCTCTACTTATTGGCGCTAATAAGGCGGAAATTACCCGCCTTCAACGTATCCAAAATTCTGCTGCTAGAGTATTAATAGGTTTGCCACGTTTTAGTCCTACATCAGCCACTATCCGGAAACTTCATTAGCTTCCAGTGGCTCAGCGGATACAGTTTAAAACTTTGTGTATCGCTTGAAAAATTTTTAGATTATCCACTCCTAAATTGCTGAGCCCACTGCTTAATCTGGACAAAATCTGGTGGTTGTACCCCGGTTCAAACGCAGTAGAGCAGGAGGTCGTTCCTTTCGGTTCCTGGCGGCTAAGCTTTGGAACTCACTTCCTGCCCAAATTCGAGAGATAAAGGATGCGCTGCAATTCAGGAAAGCCATTAAAACGTATCTATTTACGGAGAAATAGTGTCTCTCCGTCTTTTTTCTTTACCTCAGTTATGTTTCTTCACTTAGGACTATCGCTGGGACGCCCCTTTGCTGGGGCAGCTGCGCGCTGAATAAACTGTATAACATAAGTTACTTACCTTCGGTAACGATATATCTGTAAGAAACAGAAGTTATTGTTAGATTCCTTACCTTAGAATATGCCCAGGTGTCAGACTGGATCTGGAAAGTTTTGCGTAGCAGTACCCCTGCGCGTCGGTAGGCGTCGTCTGCGACTCCGCGTCAGTCGTCGGCGTCGTGGTCGCCGGGATGACTTCGTAGTACTTAGACGCCGCCCTCGCATGCTGACGTCAGTACTTATACATAGCTTTCCGCGCCACGAACGCAGAGCCATGCCAGAGACCGACACTGGTGCCATAAAACTAGGGCCCTCAAAGGGAAATACCTTAACCCTAGATATCGGTCCGCAGAACTGGGAGGATGGGTCGGTCGGTAAGGGATCTAACACTAACTACTGTTTCTTACAGATAAATCGTTACCGAAGGTAAGTAACTTGTGCATATGAAAGAAACAGGTTAGTGTTAGATTCCTTACCTTAAAATAGATACCCCAGCAATACCAACCCCGGTGGTGGGTCTGCGGACCAAGATCACACCAGAAAATCCTGGAGAACGGAACGGCCAAAAAAAGCCATCTCTCCGGACTTGGCTGTCTAGGCAGTAGTGTCTAGCAAACGTGTGCAGCGAGGCCCACGTAGCTGTCTGACAGATGTCCTGCAAGGGGACTCCCCGACCCAGGGCAGTAGTAGCCGCTGTGGCCCGAGTGGAATGGGCCCTCAGCACAACGGGAGGCTCTTTCCTAGCCAAGAAATAACAGACCTTGATGCACAACACGACCCACTGAGAGATGGTTCGTTTGTGCACCGCCCGTTCCTTCTTCGCGCCCACGTAACCAACAAAGAGCTGGTTGTCCACCCAGAACAGGCGTGTGCGATCCAGGTAGAACAAAATCGCATGTTTTGGATCCAGACGGTGGAGCCTCTTCTCCTCCTTAGAAGGGTGCGGAGGCGGATAGAAGGTGGGCAGGGTGATGGACTGCCCGATGTGGAAGGCCGTAACTACTTTGGGCAGGAAAGAAGGACGAGTTTTTAAAACAACTTTGTCCGGATGGACAGAAAGGAAAGGAGGCTTAGAACAAAGAGCCTGGAGCTCACTCACTCTCCTGGCAGAGGTGATGGCAATCAGGAATGCAGTCTTAAGAGTAAGAAGACGAAGAGGGCAATTGTGAAGTGGCTCGAAAGGAACGCACATCAGAAATGTAAGAACAAGGTTCAAGTCCCACTGAGGCATCACAAAAGGAACAGCAGGGAACATGTGCGCGATGCCCTTCAAGAATCTAGTAACAATAGGGGACTTGAAAAGAGAAGGCTGATCAGGAAGCCTCAAGAAGGCAGAAATGTCAGAGAGGTAGCCCTTAAGAGTGCCCAGAGCAGAACCCTGCTGGGCAAGAGAAAGAAGGAAGAAGAGAACCTGTGAAAGGGGGGCAGAGAGAGGATCCACAGCCTTTGCTGTGCACCATGCCACAAATTTGTTCCACCTGCAGACGTATACCGATTTTGTGGAGGGACGCCTGGTTACCAGAATCACATCACATACTTCAGGAGGCAAGTCAAATGGCCTCAACTGCCGCTGCTCAATCTCCACGCATGGAGGTGGAGGCTGGACAGGTTCGGGTGGAGGACCGTCCCCTGCTGCGACAGTAGGTCCTCCTGAAGAGGCAGACGAATCGGAGGATCAACTGACATGCTGAGTAGCTCGGGATACCAGTATCTTCGTGCCCTGTCCGGAGCCACAAGGATGACTTGGGCCCGGTCGCGTCTGATCTTCTTCAGCACTCTGGGCAGAAGTGGTATAGGCAGAAAGGCGTATAACAGACCGCAGCTCCACTAGCGACGAAAAGCGTCTCCGAGCGAGTGCCGCCTTGGAACTTCCAACACGCAGAACTGATGACATTGCGCGTTCCCTTCGGTGGCGAATAGATCTAACCAAGGCTCTCCCCACTGCCGAAAGAGGCCTTGCGCCACGTCAGAGTTCGTGATCCATCATGCACCGGCGGCTGAGTTCGTCCACCCTGGCGTTCAGGGAACCTGCCAGGTGTTGAACCACCACGGTGACGCCCTGGTGTTCCAGCCATGTCCAGAGGCGCAGAGCCTCCTGACAAAGGGCCCACGACCCCACCCCGCCCTGTTTGTTGCAGTACCACATGGCGGTGGTGTTGTCCGTGAACACCTGCACTACACTTCCCTGGATGCTTTTAGTGCAAGCCGGATCGCCCGCAGCTCCAAAAGGTTGATGTGGAGCTGGAGGGACGCATCTGTCACCACTACGTGCTCCGGTTGGGGAAGGGAGAGAGATCTGCCGCTGACCCATTTGCGGTTCATGAGCCACCACTGCAACTGTTTCGCAGTGCCCTCTGAGATCCGGACGTAGTCGGACAGGTTGCCCTGATGCTGTGCCCACTGAAACTTCAGGTCCCACTGCAGAGACCGCATCCGCCACCGGGCGTGATGCACCAGAAGGATGCAGGAGGCCATCAGCCCCAGGAGCCGCAGCGTCAACCTGACCGAGACTCGGGATAAAGGCCGAAAGACCGGAATCAGAGCCTGAATATCCCAAACCCGCTGTTTGGGTTTATCCTCCCGAAACTGTGCTGATTCCAGAACCGCTCCGACGAAGAGGAGCTTCTGAGAGGGACACAGGTGTGACTTCGGGACGTTGATGGAGAACTCCAGCTAGGGCAGGAGGTCGGCCATAGTCTAGAGGTGGGAGACGACTGTTTGCGGAGAGCCCGCCTTCAACAACCAATAGTCGATATAGGGGTAGACAGAAACTCCTAATTTGCGCAGATGAGCTGCGACCACCGCCATCACCTTCGTGAACACCCTTGGGGCGCTGTTAAGGACGAAGGGGAGCACAGTAAACTGAAAGTGCTCGTGGCCTACCGTGAACCGCCGGTGGGCCGTCAGGACAGGGATGTGGAAATACGCATCCTGCAAGTCCAACGCTGCCATCCAGTATTCTGGGTCCAGGGCAGCTAGGACCTGAGCCAAAGTCAGCATCTTGAACTTCTCCTTCCGGAGGAAGCCGTTGACGCTCCTTAGATCCAAGATAGGGCGTAGGCCTCCTTTGCCCTTCTTGGGTACCAGAAAGTAGTGGGAATTGCAACCACGTCCTACTTCTGGCCCAGGAACATGCTTGACGGCCCCCTTGGCCAAGAGGGCTGTAACTTCCTCCTGCAGAAGTTGCAAGTGATCCCCCGACATGCAGTGGTACTGCGGTGGCATGGCTGGAGGGGTCGCCTCGAAGGGGAGGGAGTAGCCCCTTTGGACGATTTGCAGCACCCACCTGTCCGATGTAATGGAGCGCCAGTGGAGGAGGTGATGGCAAACCCTGCCCCCACTGGCGTCGAATGGGCCTGAAAACCTGGACTAGGAGGATTTTGAGGCAGATGCTGCGGGGGCGGGTGTGGACTGGCCTTGCCTGTGTCCCCCGGCACCGCCACAGCGATTACCACGTCCGCGACCGTGTTGAGGTTGGTTCTGAAGCCTGTGGCTAGCTGGACGTGAGGGGGCACCCATTCCTTGGCCACGAAAGAGACAAACAGCGGAAGTCTGCTGGCGTTGGCCGAGGCCCAAGGACTTAGCCGTAGCTCTGGAGTCCTAAAAACATTCCAGCACGCTGTCCGCCTTGTCGCCAAAAAGGCGACGGCCATCGAAGGGCATGTCCATAAGAGATGCTTGGACATCGCCCAAAAAGTTGGTGGACCTCAGCCAGGTGTGGCGGCGAACCGCCACCGTCGTTGAAATTCCCCATTTCCTAGCGAGTCCGTGGTATCCAGTCCACACCGAATGGCATATCGTGCTGCGTCCCTTCCCTCCTTAAGGGCCTGGGTGAGGTTTGCCTTGACCTCCGCCGGGCGCTGCGGTAGCACTTCCGCAACCGTATCCTACAAAGAGTGAGTGTAACAGCCCAAAAGGCAGGCAGTGTTGACAGACCACATCCCCAAACTCAGTGAGGAGAACAGCTTCTTACCGAACTGGTCGTACCTTTCGGATTCCCGATCCGGAGGGGAGGTCGGGGAAGCGGTCGGGGAAGCGGTCTGGGAAGTTGAGGCCTGGATCACCAGGCTCTCAGGGGTGGGGTGAACGGACAGGAAACTGGGGTCGCCCGGAGCCGGCATCAGGCCACGTTCCGATCCACAGGAAGGCCTGTGGAGGCTTTGGACCAGGTGCCCAACAGAACGTCAGTGAGGGCCTCGTTGAACGGCAGGAGAGGCTCCGAGGAGCTTGCCTGCGGTTTGTGTACCTAAGTGAGGAGGTTAGTCCTCACGGCCGCGACTGGGAGCTCAAGAGCCAAGGCCTTGGCTGCCCGAGTCAACACCACGCTGTACGCAGCCCCCTCCTCCGTAGCCACGGTAGGCAGGGAGACAAAACCAGTGTCGGGCGAAGTGTCCAGATCACTGGCTTCCCCAAGTTCATCCGCCCAGTCCTGACTCAACTGGCACGGTAGTGCCAGAGGGTCCTCAGACCCTCCCAATCCCCCTCGTCCTCCATCTCCTGAAAGCCAGGAAGAAATGATGGAGCCGGATCGTCGGTGAAGGGCTCACCTATCGGCGTCAAAGACGGCGCCGGGCGGCGTCGGTCCGACGCTGGATCCGGACCGGGGTGGGGATCGGGGACGACGCTGCCCGAGGACGGCGCCGGGGGCGACACCCTTGGTGACGACGACGGCGGAGGGGTGGTAAGGTAGACTGGCGTCGACACGGATCCTGAGGAGTCCTGCGGCATCGGGACCGAAGCCGCCAGGCCCACTTGGGCTCCCAGACGGATCCGCGGGGCCCGAAGGCACCTCAACGGGACCCGACGGAGGAAAGCGTGACCTCATGGCTGCGAGGAAGGCGCTGATCTCCTCCAGCATCGCGTTCAGCCCAGGGACCGGCGTGTTTGGAGCTGGACTCGGCGTTTGCGGCTCCGGCAGAGCCGCGTCGGAGGTGTCGCCCGAACCCCCGGCCGCGTCAGAAGAGCGATGTCGCTTCTTCGACTTCTTGTGCCTCGACTTACCTGAGGACTTTGAACCCGACGAGTGGTGTTGACTCGACGAACTGTGATGACTGTGGCCCCGCGACCGGTCCCTCGACCTCCTCCTGGACCGGGACCTCGAGCGGCGCGGGCCGACTGCCGGATCTCGAGTCGCTTATGGGACCGCTCCTGCCTAGCTTTCGACATCAAGGCCCGGCAATCGGGGCACGACTTGTCATCATGGTCGGCCCGAGGCAATAAAGGCACAGACGGTGGGGGTCGATAACCAGTCGGTTACCGTCGTCACAGGGTTTTTTACCCGGGCATCCCTACCGGCACAGGATTCGATAAATGACTCGAGAAGATCCAAAATAGATTAAAAAAAGTTAGTCAAAAAATGACTAAGGAGTACTGGTCTTCCCGGATCTGCGCTTGCTGGTGTGGAAAAAAGAAGAACTGACGTCAGCGCGCGAGGGCGGCGTCTAAATACTCCAACGTCATCATCCCGGCGACCATGACGACAGACGCAGAGCCGCAGACGACGCCTACCGACGCGCAGGGGTACTGCTACGCAAAACATTCCGGATCCAGTCTGATGCCTGGGGATATTCTAAGGTAAGGAATCTAACACTAATCTGTTTCTTTCAGAGAAGAGCATATGCATCACTATGCAGACATGTTACCCATCAAATCACGCCCGAAGGATATTTGGGGTCTGCTGATTTCATACCTGCTGGAGAAAACAGAGGGCGGTGAGGATGGAGATGGGGGAACCACTTTGGAAATAGAGAGTGCTGCTGTGTTGGGAATCCAGTCTCCCAATTCGCGGGAGGGGACGCCTGAGATGTGACTCTGGTCCATGATTATGTTGGATGCTATGGAAATGTTGAATGTTTATAGTGACTTTTTCCTTGGGAATAGGGGGGCGGAGGGCGGGGTCATTACCAGCATTGTGCTTGCACTGTGTCGTCTTGCAGCCCTGTGCTACCTGGACTACATACCTGATGGTATTAGATGCTACCTTTTGCAGTGTCTTCGAACTGTGTTGAAGACCTTTGGGTTACAGCCTAAGTCCAAGATGGCCGACTGGAAGGAGCTCACAGAAAGAGCTCCAAGCGCTGGGGATCTCCTTGGGGCTATTATCCCTGTTTAGCGGCAGTCATCAACTCCATAAACCTAGCGCCCAAGAGTAACTGGATCAACATCTACATCCTCTTTTAATCACATGTCCATTCGTACATCACTTGCCTTCGCAAGCATCCTGGAGCTGAATGGCGACCCTACCGACATCTTTGATGCTGTTTTGCCTGTCGGTGGAGACTACCCGTGGTTGGAGCTGGCCTTTCCCGCTCATCGCTCTCTGCACATGCTTGGTTGGACCCGATGCCTGAGTGAAGAGGGCAGAGTTTTGTTTGTGTTCCTGGACGCTCTGCTCGACCCCCAGTGAGCATTGGAGCAAAATCACGGGGCAGCACACGGATGCCAAAGCGTTGCCATGGACGACGGAGCGGCTTCCCCCTTCTGGCTCCCAGCGGTCCGTCATTCACCCACTGAGCAGCGGAACGAAATCGCGGGGCAGCGCACGGGCGCCACGGATGGCGAAGCGGCTTCCCCCATTTTAGGCAGCCCCCGGCTCCCAGCAGTCCATCGGCACCCGGTCGACTCACCTTGACTCTAGGACGAGACCCGGCGATTCCTCCTCGCAGACCGGAGCGTCGAGCGGGGGCTGGGCTGCTCGCTAGGGTCCCAGCGATTCACCCCCCATCAATAACAACTGCAGCGGAGCCACCGCAGAGCCCTGTATGGGGGCTTTGCTGTTTGTTTCGGGCTTGGGTCCTGCGCACATCGGCGGCGCTGGGAGGAAGTGGCATCTTGCTGGCACCACGGAGAGCGCGGAGCCATCCCAAAATGATTTGAATTTTGATTTTTTTTTAAATTTATAAAGCGCAAGTTCACTCTGCAGTTTCTTGGCGCTGGGGGGGAGCAAGAAGCTAAAAGACACAAAGGACTAAGGGCTAAAAGCCTGCTGGAACAAGAAAGTTTTTAGGGCCTTGCGAAACTCCATATAGGAAAGGGAGTGTCTGATTGAGGGCGGAAGCATGTTCCAGAAAGTAGGGGCGAGGACCGCGAATTTCTGGCCTCCCGATCTTAGTTTTTTAAAGCGGGGGATAACAAGTAAGGATTTGGAGGATGAACGAAGATCTCTAGGGGGGCAGTAGTTGGTAATGGCAGAGTTAATAAAGGCAGGGGCCGTGCCTGCCCAGGCTTGAAAAGTAAGGCATCCGAGTTTGAAAAGAGCCCGCTGTCTAATGGGGAGCCAGTGAAGGGCAGAGAGAAGAGGAGAGGAATGGTGGGACTTGGGTAGGCCATATACCAGGCGAGCTGCCTGGTTCTGCACCAACTGGAGACGCTGAAGTGCGTAGGCAGGAGTGCCATTGTAAATAATATTGCCATAGTCGATCTTGGACAGGACCATGGCCATTAAAATAAGTTTAAGTGCAGGTAAAGAAAAAAACCGGGATATTTTCCTAATAATACGTAGGGTAAAGAAGCAGGAGGAAACAACAGAACTAATGTGGGAGTGAAGCGTAAGATGATGATTAAGTGTGATTCCAAGGGTTTTGACGGAGTGAGAGGGAATGGGGGGGGGGACCAAGGGAAAGGGGCCAGAAGGAAGGGGACCAAGGGTTGCCACTACCCCCAGTCAAAACCAACTCTGTTTTATCCGGGTTGAGTTTAAGATGGTTCGCATTCATCCAATCCCGGATAAACAGCATGACCGACTGGAAGCAAGCGGTACCCAATGTAGGGGTGGAGAAATTAAAAATGAGTTGGAGGTCATCAGCATAGTTTATAGACTGTGACCTCCATTTGTTGCAATGCAAAAATAAGGGGGAAAATGTAAAGATTAAACAGAAGGGAAGAGAGAGAAGAACCCTGGGGGACACCACAGTGCACACTGCGAGGCGGAGCAGAGAATTTGGCCAGATGGACAGCCTGGGTACGGTCGGACAGGAAGGAGCCGAGCCAGGCCAATATCTGTCCCCCTATGCCCGCCGCTTTGACACGGGACAAAAGGATGGAGTGGTCCACCGTGTCAAAAGCGGCGGACAGATCCAGAAGGACTAAGGCCTGGGGGGTGTTGGTGTCGAGCACCTCCCTGAGTTGGTCCATGACCGAAATGACCACTTTCTCGGTGGAATGGCGGGGGCGAAAGCCCGCCTGGCAGGGAGCAAGATAATTAGTGGCCTCTATGAAAGAGCTGAGCGTCTGGGTGAAATGAGACTCAGCCACCTTTCCCAGATACGGGAGAAGGGATATAGGGCGATAGTTTGCTGGGGAGGCGGGTTCCGCCCCGGGCTTTTTTAGTATCGGAATGATTATAGCAGTCTTAAAAGGGGTAGGGACAGAGCCAAGCGTGAAGTAATCATTCAAGAGAGTGAGGGCAGGAGAAGGACAATCAGAAAAAATCTGATGGAGAATGCGAGCCGGGCAGATGTCAGCTGGAGAACCGGACTTAACGCGCCTAAGTAAGGGAAGAAGGGATTCTTTGTCCAGTGCAGGAATGTGGGTAAGGGATTGATAATTACCAGGTGAATGGGGGTGAGTGAAGGTGGGGGAAGGGGAAGGAATATTGGCTTTGATACAGACAATTTTCTCCAAAAAAAACTCGTTAAGCGAGTCGCATAGGGCCTGAGAAGGGGGAATCTTGGGCAGAGTTCTCTGCGATGATGCTAGCTCATGGACGGTGGCAAATATCTCACGTGGCTGGCTTTCTGCAGCTAAAATACGACCCGAAAAATATTCTGTCTTTGCTGCCAGGATGTCTTTTTTATATTCAGTGAGAATGGTGATGTAATGTTGCCTGCGGATCGGGCAGTATGCCATTCTCCAGGCTCGTTCAGCCTGTCGCAGCTCCAGTTTCTTTATTTTAAGGCTCGGACTAAACCACTTATTGGCATTATGGGTGCGGTTGATGGAAATCCGCTTCAGGGGGGCTTCTAGATCGCAGGCTTTTATCAGCCAGCGGTTCAAGGTAGTAACCTGGGAGTGAGGAGCCAGGCCTGATAAATCCGGGCAAGTGGTTGTTAGTGAGTTGCACAGAGATGGAATATCAGCACGATTCCAGTTCCTTGCCCGGATATTTTGAATGACAGAAGGTGTTTTATCAAGGCTCAAGTCTAGGGAAAAGGCGAGCAGAGAATGATCAGACCATGGACAAGGCGAAATAATAGGAGCAGAAATCGGGATGTTAAGTGTCCATATCTGATCAAGAATATGGCCTCGATTATGGGTAGGGCCATGGACGTGCTGAGTAAAATTGAGGCTAAGGAGCAACTGGGTAAAGTCTTTGGAGATGCGGTCTTCGGCGGGGTCAGTGGGCCAGAAATTAAAGTCTCCCAGAACAAGGACAGATGCACAATTGATTGCCAGGGTAGCCAGTAGGTCTTGGAGGGCGGGGAGGAAACCAGGGGATGACTGGGGAGGGGGGTATATCAAAACACAGGTGAGGGGAATCTTAAAGTAAGTAGAGCGTACTACGAGGCAGTCAACTGCTGATATCGTAGGCTGGGCAAGAGTCTGAAAATGAATTCCTTTACGGGCAATCAGGGCTACCCCGCCGCCGGCTCTTCCATTCGTTCGATCAGCACGAAGCATAGAATAGTGGGGCGGGAGGGCCGCCAAGATGCTCGGAAGGGATTTGGAACGATACCATGTTTCAGCTAGAAACAATAGGTCTGGGGAGGTCGAGTCTAAAAGGTCAAATATTTCAGTTTGGTGTTTGACAGCAGCATCTTGTGATCCCCTCTCTCTCTTTTTCTGCAACGATCAATGGGGAGGCCAACAAACAGGACCCACATAATAAGGAGACACGGACCTGATTGTTGGCGCGACCCCGCCCCCTCCTGTGCTGTCCCTCTAAACAACGTGGAAAATACGTGTTGTTTATCCCGGATGTCCCTCCTCAAAGGAATAGCATGAAGAGGGTAAACACCGTGATTTTGCCCCCTCGCTCTATTGAAAACAAGGACCATCACGCCTCAAATGCTCTAATCAATCAAGCGAACCTGCTCCAGATACAGCCTCAGACATTTCCTTAGGATTGAGGTATTTGTAATTTCGCGCTATTTTTGTTTCTCACTCCACTGCAATTTCTACTCATTTTTCACCAATTGACCTTTTCACTAGCGAACCAGTGTTTTTCTCACCTCCTAAAATGGCCGTGGGCTAACTTTTCCTCTTTTAAGGTAACTAAAAGAGGACTAACTAGTATCTACGTCTAAGAAATCAGCCATCTTAGCCTGTCTAAATTCTCCTCTTAAAAGGAAACTAACAGAGGACTACCTAGTATTTCCTTCTAAGAAGTCGGCATCTTAGCCTGACTTACTTTTCCTCCTGTAAGGAAACTAATAGAGGACTACCTAGTATTTGCTTCTAAGAAGTCGGCCACCTAGCCTGACTTACCCTCAGTGCACTAGCCTCAGGACACCCTAACCCCTAATTGACTTCGGTCCCCCTCCCTCATTATTCATTATTCAGACCGCCCAAATTTCCACCACATTATTAGCTTCTAGAATTAGCCATCTTAGCCTGACCTACCCTCATTGCTCTAGCCTCTGGACACCTTAACCCATTATTGACCTACGTCCCCCCCCCTCACCATTCAGACCGCTAAAACTTCCATCACATTATTTGCTTCATAGCAGTCAGCCATATTAGCCTACCTTACCCTCATTGCCCTAGCCTCTGGTCACCTTAACCTTTACTCGACTTACTTCCCCCTCCCTCACTTTTCTGACCCCCTAACTTCCACCACATCCGGCTACCGGCCCTAAGCTTCCCCCTCCTCTCCCTTCTCTGTCATGCCACCAGACGCCCTAAGCACACCTTTCATATTTCATGTCATCCTCTTCCCTACCCCCGTGTCCCCCTAGCCCATAAGTCATCCTCCTCCCTACCCCCGTATCCCCCTAGCCCATTAGTAACTATTCTCATCCGTTGTATCTGACCGTCTTACTTCCGTCTAATTTCTCTCCTCCCCCTTACTGTCTCTCAGGACCCTCCTGGCCCCAGCGTTCCAGTCTCTCTCTGGTGCCTTATCCTCACCTACCCGCCCTCACATACCATGGAACTCACAGGCACTCACACACACATCATCATCATCTATCCCACTGGCCTCTCAAAAAAATCGGCCAAACGGTTCAAACAGAACTTCATCAAATCACACCCTGAAACTCTCTTCGCTGATCTCTACTTCTCACCACGCAACGGACACTCACACATTGACATCATCTTCCACACAAAACGGAGAGCACAATGGAGGAAAGTACTCCCTAGCCACTTTTACGATTTCCTCCACAAGAAAATGGACACATGGTCTAGCTATTTATATTGCCCTTCCCAACTCTTTCAAGCTACAGCAACAATCACTATCTATAACAACAGTACTATCCTCATACAAGCCACTGACCGTAGTTTAAACCTCCTAGATAGCATCTTCCCCATCATTAAAGAACAAGTGGACAATCCGCAAACTGCCTCACTACCCACCCACACCAACACTATTCGGGATGCTATAGCCCTATCCCTCTTTGGCTCCCCCCAACCCTTCCTCCCATCACAGGCTTCAGATTCATCCGCTTCCGCTACCCCGGCTACCCGGACGTCCTCCCCCACTTATAGACCTAGTAGCACCACACCGAAACATCTGATGCTTCCCCTACTCATCATGGCCGAGACCACTTTCACACCTCACTTATCTACGGACACCACTCTAGGCTTGACCATAGCTCCCCACCCCTCCTCCTCCTCTATCCCTCCCCTCATCATCTCTCACCCCACCCTAGTCACACCTCACAACACCACAACCAACATCGACTCCCTACAGCTTAACCTATCCCCCCCACATGACCTTTTTTACATACTTACCCCCATTAGAAATGGAACCCACTACGGGAACCACCATAGCTCACCCTCCTTCCCCTACTCGCAATAACACACCTTTCAAGGACTCCACGCACGCTAACCAGTCCACCACAGCTCAGTCTCCTGCACTCCACTGTTCACCCCTCGATTTCTCAGACATCAGTCCACTCTCTGAACAACCAATTACACCCTCTGAACAAACAATGCCTCCTACCACATCTCACACATCTGCCCACCAACATGACAAACCCTCTATTCAGCCATTTACATCACCATCCCTACCACACACACACATCTGCACATTCTAACTCATGCACCCCTGTACCAGCCCATACACCCAACCAGCCGACACACACACTCATCTCATCACCTCCCCCATCATAACCACACCAGACATTAGATTAGATGAGATCATGTCCACACTGCATTTAATCAAAGAGGATCTCCACGCTTTTAAAGTGATGCTATTGAGTCATCCATGGCTCCCCAGACCCTACAGAACCAACATTCCTAGCAAGTCCCCCACTCACCCCCATTGCACCCCCAAACACAATGCTCCCAGGTGGAAATCAGTACCCTCCCGTAACCTACCCGCCCGCCCATCGCGTACCAGCAACCAGCTCTCCTACGAACCGGTCATTGCGACCCCGGATTAGCTCACACACATGCCCATTTCCTCTATCCTCGCAAACCCTCACAGGCCCTCGACTTACAACAACAGAGGAATCATCATCAATAATCTCTGTAAAGTCCCACTCATCCAGGAACACACCTCTTCCCCCGCCACCACCGTCTTAAATGCACACTCCTGAATTGCAGATCGGCATTGAAACACGCCACTGACATAGCTGACCTCATTACCTCGACTGATCGCGACCTCATAATTCTCACTGAAACATGGCTTACAGAATCTTCCTCGCCCCTCATCGACATCCTAGTACCCCTAAGTATGACAACATCAGACTAGACAGGACTGATAAGATTGGAGGAGGTATTGCATGCATACACCGGAGCAACATCAGCGTAAACAGAGCTATATCCTCGTTACTCCCTTCTTGTGAATACATAAGCCTAGACATCAACAGTAATGGTAAACCTGTCTGCTCGCTTCACATCATCTATCACCCACCTGGTGACAACCTCTTATTCACAGAACACCTCATGGATCTGATCACAACACACACCGGTCGGCGATACACACACATTTTTCTGGGTGACTTTAACCTCCACTGGAATGACCCAAACGATACAGTGGTCAACAGCCTCAAAAACTTCCTCAACGCCTTAGACCTCAACCAATTGTGCAACAGCCCTACACACAATAAAGGCGCAATCTTAGACTTAATAATCTCTAAGAGTGATTCCACCCATTTGGAGTCGATCCTCCCTTGTGATTGGCCTGACCATTACATCATCACCTTCTTCATCAAGGAAGTCAAACTGAACTCAGCCCAAGCCACAAAACTTAAAGTATGGAAAAGAGATTGGAAAAATCTCAACACAAACACGTTACCCACCTCTAGCCAGAATCTACTTCTAGAACTTCCAACGTAATTGATCTCACCAACCACTACCTCAATTCCATGACTTTGATAATTAACACATTTTCTCCCCTGCAACTAAAGAGTCTCACAAAAGACTCTAAACCCTGGTTCAACAGTCTCCTTAACGAGGACAGACGTTCTCTCAGAACTGCCGAACGCAACGGGAGATCAGTACCATCCGCCAAGCTCCTTATGACTCTAAAAAGAAAGAGAAATGCTTACTTTCGAAAGGTCAAGCGCACTAAAGCAGGCTTCTTCAGCCAACAACTTCCCAGGCAAGAAATCGACCCCAAAAACTTTTTGAATTAATCAAAACGCAATCTAAGGACCAACCTCAACGGCCACAAGAACTAATTCACCCACAACCCACATGTGAGGACTTTTCTAACTACTAAAGACTGAGAACATCAAGAAAGATCTCCTCAAGGACATAAGCTCTCACTCTTGCCCGCTCACCAAAACCTCCCCTCTACCCCCAATTGCATCACAACAAATCCTACCAAAGTTTACCTTAAAAAACGACACAACATGGTCATACTTTTACACCTATCCTGAAGACGCTATAGGCAAATTTCTCAATGCCCTGAAGCCTTCCAATCACCTCACTGACCCTCTCCTCGCAAATGCGGTTAAAGATCTTACCCCTTTGCTACTACCTCTCTGGACCAAGATCATCAACAGTTCACTTCTATAAGGTTGCATTCCTGACTCCCTAAAGGTAAGGCAGGTGTCTCCCATCCTTAAGAAACCCACAGCTGACCCAACGGACCTAAACAACACCGCCCAATCTCCAATATTCCCGCCTTGGCCAAACTTCTGGAAAAATTTGTTCAACACCAACTGACAAAACATATCGATCACTTCAACCTCCTAAACAAACACCAATCCGGCTTCCGTGCAAACCACAGCACAGAATCAGCCATGACACACATCATTGATGATGCACTTTAATTACTTGATCAAAACGAAGCATACCTCCTCATCCTACTAGACCTCTCCTCAACGATCAACACGGTCAAACACGAGGACCTGTTAAAACAGCATAGGTCTCTCAGGATCAGAGCTCAAATGGTTTACCTCTTTTCTGCAAAACCGGACTCAACAATTCAAGGTCAACAACACCCTGTCCAAACCTGTTCCAGTTACGCTCGGAGTCCCACATGGTTCCTCGTTATCCCTTACAGTCTTCAACCTATTCATGGAACCACTCACCGATCTGATACAAACATCCAACGTGCAATTTCACATGTATGCCGATGATACCCAACTGTACCGCAAGATCAATACCTTGGACGACATTAGTTTGCTTAACAATACTCTTAAGACCACCCAAGCATGGCTGGCAGAGAATCACCTCAAACTGAATGCTTTACACACTGAATTCCTCCTTATTGCCCCACCCGCCAAAGTCCCCACGATGCACAACTTGATAAAACACCTTACAGCACTCAATGTTCAACCAACCATTGTGGATTCGGCGCAATCACTGGGTATAACTCTGGACTGTAACCTCAAAATGCAGAAAAATATTAGCAATGCAACGAAGGGAGCAAACTTTCAGATTAATACACTAAGGAAGTTGAAGCCCTTTCTACCTCCCAATGACTTCAAGATAGCGGTCCAGGCTCTAGTTCTACCTCAGTTGGACTATGGAAGTGTCTCGCTATGCGGTCTCCCCAAAGCCACTACAGCTCCTCCAAGAGCCTCTATCAACGCGGCAGCGAGACTCATCACTGGCTCGAAAAGAAGGGCCCACATCTCCCCGGACCTAAAATCTCTAAACTGGCCGCCATTTGAAGCCAGAATCCACCTGAAAGTAGCTTGCATGACGCACAAGGCCTTACATCATAATGCACCCAGTTATCTCACACAAAAACTCACAATATCTGGAGGGTCAAGATCAACAAGAAGTGCAGAAAACCTCCTTCTGAAACCACAAACATTCAACAAGCAAAAAACATATAATCGATCCTTTTCAGGAATGGCACCCAAGATATGGAATGCCCTTCCACCAGAAGTAAGACTGAACCCCTCCACCTCTTCCTTCAAACTGGAAGTAAAAGGCATCCTTATGGCAAAATGTACGTAAACATAGCCTCATGTGTCTGTGAGAACCCCCACTCCCTTCATCAACCTAATCAATATTTTTGCCATTACCATGATACGCATGTTTCGCCCTTGCTCTGCACCTCTCTGCTTTGGTTTTGATATGTTCAGTCTGTTCTATTTATTTGACGTTCTTATCATTAATGTACTACCATGACCTATCAGACCGTTCTGGTTCTGCATCATATTTGATTTGTCCTTTTATCTGTGATGCTTTCTGCTGCTATTCATTATGGTCCTGCTTATCTTTAATGTTTGATTTGTCCTTTTGTTTGTTAAGCTTTCTGATGTTATTATTATGGTCCTGCTTAATTTTAATGTTTGATATATCTATACACATTGACTGTAAAGCGCTCTAATACCCGCAAGGGTCTTGTCCGTGCTCTATAAAACTTTCAAAATAAATAAATAAAAAATAAAACATATAGACATTTTGACCTATATAGGCATACCTTTGAGGGGGGTGGGGGAGGGCTTCGTTAATATTATATTTGTACCAGTACGGGAAGGTGTCAATGACATGTATACTACTGTGACAGAAGATACTGTGCCTTGCATTACACTGATGTACCGTACAACTGTATAAATAAAGTTTATAAATAAAAAACTAAAAAACAATAGATAACAGTTTCACTCAGTCAATCGTGCATGCTTAGTTTCTTCAGAGTTACACAGAAATAGATAGACGGGCGTTTCAATAAACGGATTTATTAAACAGTCTTTTTTCTCGTGCAAGAGAGATGAGCTGTTACCATCGCAAGATGCGAAATATAATATGTACAGCGTAAGCAGTAAGAAGAAATAATACTGCAATAGCATTGTCTTTTAGCTATGAGATATATTCATATAAACATACATATATAACACAGGCTAAAATGTGAATACTCGTCTGGTGCTTCTAAATAGTTCTACCCCAGTGTACCTAACCTAAGTGTAGTACGAGGTAAGAAGTAGGTGCTGTTTTCAATAGTATGATATGCTATAGTTTGTATTGCCAAGAGTCCCTCTAGGTTCTAGTCTGCTCCATACCTTAGAATGAGAGAGGTGGGACTCTATTTCCGGATCTCAATCCCTAACACCCTGCGAAGGGAGTCAGGACACTGGAAGCTGGATTCTCTGATAGCAGGATGACAGTGTCTGGTCAGTGCGTCAGGCGGGGACTTGAATTACTTCCGAACTTGCCGTCGCGAGCCGTATCGAGCTGTGTAGCCGAGCCGTGGTTTGCCATGGTACGTGAAGGTATATTTATAACTGGAAGGTGCCTAGGAATGCTAGCATTGACGTAAAGTCGGCAGAGGAAGATGTCATGAATGAACCCCTAAGGAATAGTTGTTCATGCATAATAAATGAGTTCTTGGAGAAATCAATAATCTAAGCAGGGAAAGTCCCAATGGCTTATGGGTATGGTTTCTAAGAACTCGTTGTGATGTGGGATGGACGGATGTAGGTGACCATGCCTGTATTTGGATAGCATGGCTGATGCCTAAATAAGGACTGGGATACTATGCCTATATAAGGGAAATGTGAGTTGTGCCTAGAAAAGGGCATGATTTGGGAAACCTATGTACGGGTATCTAAATCGAAACAACACCCACTCCAGTTTCGAATGATCGACATTACTAAATGCTAAACATGCTAAATATACTAAAAAATAGAGTTATACATGAGTTGCTAAAAACATGTCTAAAACATATTTTTTTTTAAATGCATAAAAAACTGTTGCTATGCATGAAATGCAATAGTGCTGTACATATTAAAGCAATGTTCCATTCTAAGCATATGCGTACAGTGAATGCAAAAATTAATGAACATAAATATATACAAATGATGAAATGGTTCGGAAATACAGAAGAAAAAATTTGAAACCATTTCATGTCAGGTTATATGAATGATATTGTTTGACAATGATCACAATTTGTCTCTGGAAGTGTTCAAAGAATTCTGTTCTCTATGAATAGTTCCATTGTAAGCAGAATACTTTGCCTTAAAAAGGAAAAATACATATTTGGGAAAAAAAATTAATCATAGGAAAAAGTTCCACGTTTTGTCTATTGTTTTAAAAAAAATGAAGGCCAAATTCAGAGTCTTCCCGGTACACTGTGTGCTGAATCAAAAATCCTCTATTCCTGTAGACAAAAAATCGTCTACCGTTGTAGGTGATAGTAGGAATACCTCATTTAGAAGATTAATCGCACTTAGATGCGAAGCATCACCTTCAGCATTGGAAGCATCAGCAACGTTTGTTTCCGATGTTACCTGCGTGCCTGTTGTTTCCTCTCGTACCTCAGCAGTAGCAATTTCCGTTGGTGAGATCTCAATGAATGCCGTCATCAGGATTGGTAGCCTCTGGGGACAACACAGAGCATGCTGTTACTGGGTCCAGCACAGTATCGATATCCGTTGGCTTGACTGATGGGAGTGTTAAGACAGATGTCTAGCACGCATTCTTCACAGCAAAGCAGGCAGCGTAGAACCAAATCTTCCCAGATTGGTCTGAATGACAGAAATCATGTGGTATTTAATTCTCGTGGACGAGGTAAACCCAAAAGTTGTACTATGCGCTCACGACACTTCCTTTCCAGGATAGCTTTCTCCACGGTGCTGGGAGTGACGCCAGTGGATTGGCTTGCCATAGCGTAGCAGTAGGAATAAAAACAGGATTCCTGCAACGAGTGCTAGAATTAGTGGCAGACCACCAAAAACCAAGTGCACAAAGTTTGGAATGATTCTAAGGACTGCTTGAAAAGGTGTTAACAGTCCTGAACATCGTTCTTAAATACATGCACAATACCGCTCGTATCAGACATGTTTAAGATACGTTCCAACATTTCTGTGAAATGTGTAGGGCAGTTTGCACTTAACAGAGCCTCTATCTCAGCTGAAGTCCTTGAAATTTGTAGATCATAGGTTTCTTTGGCCGAGGTCAAAGGCATGGTTTGTTGAGAAAGAATGGCTTTCATTCTGCTTAGAGTATCAATTCGTATAGAAGAGATGTTCAGAGAAGGCCATAAAGGCGGCTCCCTGACTGTGTCTATTTGAGGGAACAAAACATGCATACAGCAAGTGACCCTGGAAGTAACCGTTACTAGATACGGGATGCCTGGCAACATGCCACAGCAGCTGTGATCATTCAACATAATGTAACTTCCATTTGAAAGTTGTCCTAAAATTAGATTAAACACTGCGGCTGGTGGACCTTGCAGGTGACAGGACAAATTTGCAGTGGAAAAGTTACAAGCCCAGTGTAAATTAATACCCTGACATAGGAGAGAACCGCTTAGTGCATTTTGACAGAGTGTACTGCTAAGAAATACTTCACGCGACCCCACTCCAACATCTGTGTGTTTAAGGTAAATCCCAGGATGTCATGATGTATTCTTTACCCAACCTTTCATATTTTCGTGCTGGTATATTTTTTGGGCATTACTGAAAATGGAAAGTTGTAACAGGCAGAGTTATTTTGCCATGAATGATCCACTCAGTAGCTGGTTTTTCTGCTGCTGTAAATTTTTCCAGTTTTTCAATGCTCAGCACTGTATACTTTGCTCCCCTTTGTGCCAGTTAGATCTGTTTATCAGTGAGATTGAATTCTGAAAACAGATTCGTTGTGTTGATAAAACGCCAAGGCACGCAAGTTTTGTAGCGTCCAGCCTAATAGCAAATTAGAACGTAGTTGAGACTGGCCTTGTCGCAGCATGACCAAGTCTTGTTCCATAATGTCTATGGCAGAGGATACAATGTTGCCCAATGAATATATCCTGAATGACAGTCGTTAACCCATTTTCGACTACAGCGAGATTTCTCTAAATTAATACGATCAATTTCTCATATTCTTTCTGCAGCGTCTGCTTGGGTAACTATTATAATGATGATTTCATAAAAAATGAAAGGTTGATGAATAAGATTTATTTATAGGTGAAATCCATTAGCATCAACGACACAGTCAGCCTTCTCTCTCTAAGCTCCAAGCCCATCTTCCTTTAACTCCCATCCCACATTCCATGACATCATAGAATTCTGGATTGAAAGTATTCCTCAGTAAATTACAACACATCCTCCTCTCATTAAACAAAAACTCTAGAAATAATGAATTAACATTAACATGCGAATAAAACAATGCGAATAAAACAATTGTACAGAACATACCATTGATATTACATCATAACGTAATCTTTGAACTTCCTAGGAAGATGTTTCGAGGAAAAGTTCGTAACCCAAAATCAGATGCTGACTTTGGAAATCCAGAACCTTGCCCATCTTCAGAGACATGAGCATCATCAAAAGAACGAGCAGGATGCTTCTTTGGAAGCTTCACTAATCTAGACATACTCCACATACAACCTGTGTTGACCCTAACAATTTTTCTTGATGGAAAGAATTGTTAAAGGACCAATAAAAGTGGATCTACCTTTCAAAGTATGTTTACGATTTTTCACTAAAACTTCATCCCCAACATTCCATTTTTTGACTCTTACATGCATTCTTAAATCATAATCCTCCTTGTACTTATTTTATCTAAAAAATCTCTCTCGCCTAATTTCCTTAGAAATTGCCAAATCAGAAAACGCAGGCATCCAAGACGGATTTAACTTAGAGACAGCTTTCCTACCTCTTAGAGCCTCAAAAGGCGACACCAAAGTAACAGCATTGGGTGTAGTGCGGTGCACCACCAAGTCTCCCTTAAAATGTTACTGAGCGAGATTCTTGAATCAAGAGCACGTTGGACACAATCTTTAACAACTCGATTCATTCTCTCAGCTAAACCATTAGCCTGAGGTGCATACAATGCTGTTTTCTGGTGAACTATATTGCCATCTTTGAGAAATTCACGCATTTCATTTGATACAAATTGTACACCATTATCGGTTATTAAAAATTTAGGCATACCTTCAGAAGCAAACACATCTTTAAGAAAATCTATGACAGACTTTGTATTTACAGAAGAGACACATTGTGTGACTACCCATTTAGAGGTGTAATCAACTAACAATATGACATAACGCTCATGGGATGGTAACAGTTCAAAAGGTTCCATTAGGTCTAAACCCAATTTCGTCCACACAACTTCAGGAAATCTCAACCGGCGATAATGGTGCACGATTAGGAATGTGTGATTTATCACTTACAGCACAGGACACACAATCTTTGACAACATTTTCCACCATGTGATCCATCGCAGGCCACCAGTACCTTTCTCTGACCCGGGCCTTAGTTATACTTCAGCCTAAATGACCCTCATGAGCAATGTTAATAATTTTGTTCCTGAAATCAACAGAGGAATCACTCTTTCACCCCTCATTAAATTTCCCCCAATAAATGAGATTTCATCCTTAATCGACCAATATCCTTTCATGTCAGAATCCAATGTTTTATAGTCTGGCCAACCTTCTCTAATCCATCCTCATTCACCTCCTTCGCCCATTCCTCATATGTCAGGGTAGATTCAGCAATCCAACATACACATTCAATACAATCGTTCTCCACTACACCTTCCACTGGTAAACGAGATAAACAATCCGCAGACTTGTTACAAGCCCCTGGTATATACTGCACCTGAAAATTATATTCTTGCAACCCTTCACTCCAGCGTTTAATTCTGGGAGTAATGTGTTCACTATGTCTACACGAAAAGATTTGAACCAAGGGACGATGATCTGTTCTAATCAAGAAAGGAATACCCCACAAATAAAACTTAAAGTGTTGAATAGCCCAAAAAACACTTCAAGCTTCCCTCTCAATACAGGAATAATTAATTTCCGCGTCTCTTAGAGCTCTAAACGCAAAAGCCACTGTCCTGTGCTCTCCATTTACCACTTTTGAGAGTACTGCCCCTAATCCTTTAAGACTCGCATCAGTGGTCAAAACAGTCTTCTTATTTACATCAAAATGTCCCAGGGTGGGCATCTTCCCAATCCCCATCTTAATTCTTTCAAATGCCTCCTGACAATCGTCAGACCATGTAAAATGTGTTGCTTTTTTTAGCAACGCTCTGATGGGGTCAGTCACAGAAGAAAATCCTTGAACAAAGTTCGAATAGTACTCAGTAAGTCCCAAAAATGACCTCACCTGGTCTTTATCTTTTGGTGTGGGAGCCTTCATGACGCACTGTGCTAATTCAAGTTTTGGCTGTATACCATCACCAGAAATTACGTGACCCAAATATGTGACAGTCTCTACTCCAATTCGGCATTTTTCTCTTATCACCGTCAGCCCTTTTTCCTTCAATCTTTGTAAAACTTCTACCAAAGTCTTACTATGTTCCGCTTCTCCCTTCCCATAAACCAAAATATCATCTTGAAAAAACATTATATTGCTTATGCCATCCAAAACTTTCTTCATGACCCTCTGGAAGCATGGGGGGCGTGGCTTGGACGCCGACCGTGATGGCGGCGTGAGCGATCGGCTCCGCTCCAAGTCCCGCAATTACTCCTGAAATCGTCAGGATTATCACCACCTGAGGGGTAATCTTCGCTGCTCTGAGCGAGGCGAGACCGAGGGAGCCTGATTCCGACCCTGTGGGCGCCCGGACGCTGCATCCCTGGCAGGTCCCGTGCCCCGACGGAGCTGCGCTCCAGCAACGAAAGATGGCGGCGCCGGGATTCTGAAGAGACCCAGACCGAGTGTACGGAGGCTCCAGACGGAGGCGGGCTGGAGAACGGAGCACGGAGCGGGAGATAGAGCGGGGGTGCCCGGCAGACTGCTCCGGCACTGGTTAGGGCGGCTGAATAATTACTGCCGTCCGGGAGCCGAGCGGGCGCGGAGCCCATCCCCCCACCTCCCTCCACCACTGAACGGGTGGCGTGCGGCATCCCTGGAGCCCGGAGGGCTTGCCGAAGGTGGTAGCGGCCGCAGCGGAGACCCGCACCCGGGGCCCCACAACAGCCCCTGTGATCGGGTGAGCGGAGGGGGCGGACCAACGGCCCGACAGAGAGCACGGTGCGATTTTGTGGGGGGGCCGGTCTCCCGCTCCCCTTGGGACGCTGCTGGTTATTGGCGAGGCGGAAGGACAGCAGGGGCCCGCTGTGAAGCGCTAGTACTGAACTCGGGAGATATCCCTTGCTGCATTGCGGTGCTGCCCGCTGTGGGGCTACGCCGGGCGCACCTGCGGGCTGTGTGAGGAAGGAGGTCCAGCCTGGGGCGAATCATCACCTGTGAATTGGGCACCTCCACTACTGGCCCGCGTTTACCCTGCGCGTCTCCTTGGTAGTTGGAGCACTTCTGATGTGGCCTTGAACTGTGGGCAGCGCCCTGCCGAGTGTTTTAGTGGTGCGTTGGCTTGGTAGACCCCCGAGGAACTTTGGCCTCAGGAGCTGGGCGACACTGGTGACTGGCTGGCCGCACACCGGGGGTGAGCGATCGATTTGGTGGCGATTTCGGAGCAGTGCTGTGGGAACCAAGATGGCCGCCACTGGTGGAACGCCCGAAGTGCTTGCACGGTCCCAAGATGGCGGGGCGCCTGCTCCATCTGACGCAACGACTCAGGAGCAGCGGCTGAATAAACGGCTGGACAGTATATTGGACGCGATCACTGCAACGAAAGACTCCCTACATCAGGACATTGCGCAGGTTGCCACGGGGCTGGGACTCCTTAAGGCAGACCATGCGAAGCTCGCTGACAAGGTAAAGGACAATGAACAATTACTGCAGGAATTGAAACCGGCGGTGGTCACTGCTGAACACAAACTGGTTGATGTCCTACGCCGCTTGGAGACCCTGGAAAGACGCGCGGAAGACGCCGAAAGTCGCAATAGGAGAAACAATGTGAGGGTTGTAGGCCTTCCGGAGAAAATTGAGGGGGAGGATGCGGTGGCCTATATGGAGAACTGGTTTACCACGGTGGTGGCGCCGGAGGGCCTATCTCCCTTCTTCTCCCTTGAGCGTGCGCACAGGGTCCCGGCTCGACCGCCTCAGCTGGGTAGACCTCCCAGACCAATGGTGATAAAGTTGCTACACTATAAGGATCGGGACCTCCTGATACAAAGGGCACGCTCGCAGGGCCCATTTCAGGTGGAAAACAGCAAGGTCACGATCTTCCCGGACTATACTCAGGAAGTCCAGAGGAGTCGGGCGTCCTTCCTGCCGGTGAAAAAGGAATTGAGGGACGAAGGGATCCAGTATTCGTTGCTTTTCCCGGCCAAGCTGAGAGTGATCCTGGACGGCATGACTCACTTCTTTCTAACTCCGGACGAGGCTTGGACTTGGCTTGAGCACTACCGTGCTGGGACTGACCGCGCTGGCAAAAGTGATAGGACCGCGCAGCAACCCCTCCGGGTCAGGAAGTCTCAGCGCATACGAAAACGGAATAGACTTAAGATGGCGATGCAGAAAGCCCAAATGGAAGCGGACCGGAAGGGAGCGCTGGCGGCGACCGCGATCATCACGGGATCGCAACAGGAGAGAACATCGGAGGGTACTGGTTCCGACGACGATGGAGCGAAAACGGGAGGTGATGAATCGGAAGTGGAGAGCACGAGGGGTCCGGAGGTTACTCCACAGAGATCGGATGGACTATTTAACGAGTGAGGTACAGGGGCGTAGCCCGACTGTGACTCTTGTGTGGACATGGCCTCTCTGGTCGCTAAGTGAACACTCAGGAGTGAGACTGAGGCCGCTCTATGGGACCTGGGGTGTGGGGTGGGGGCTCCGCTGTTTCTGGGTCGGGCGCTGAACCACCCTCTAGAGGCCCTTAAGGCCTTCTGTGGTAGAGTCCACAGAATAGTGTGATGTGTGTAATGTTGCGAGTTTGGAACGGGGCTGAAGCTGGGTTATTAGGTCCTGTCCTGGGGAGAGGGGTTTGGGGGATTTTGTTGGGTGTTGGGGTTAGGGGATCCGACTGCGGCTGTGTGACGGGTGTTGGGCTGGTGCTGATTCTGTACAGACGTGACTACTATGGGGACGTTACCTGATTTAAAAATGCATTTCATGGAATGTCCGTGGTCTCAGGACGATGGTGAGACGCCACAAGGTGCATGCCCACTTGGTGCGGCGTGGAATACAGATTGCGATGCTGCAGGAAACCCACTTGACTGAAACAGAATGCGCTGCACTACAGAGGAGGTGGCGGGGCAAGTGGTTGGGACCACGTATTCAGCATTTGCCAGAGGTGTGTTGATTTGGATTAGAGCTAGGGTGCCGTTCCAGGTCATGTCTAAGCGGGTGGACCCAGAGGGCAGGTATGTGGTGGTGGAGGGGAGGCTATATGGTAGAGAAGTGACACTGTGTAGTGTGTACGCCCCGAATACGGAACAGGCCTTATTTTTTGATAGATTGTCGAGCTCACTGGCGCATTACCTGGCGGGCCCCATCATTTTGGGTTGGGACTTTAATTCAATCACTGATGTAGACCTGGATAGATCCCATCCGCCATTGACCGACTCGACGGTGCGCAGGTTAGCTACTCAGAGGAAGGAGTGGCAGGAGAGTTGGGGGTTGCTAGATGTGTGGAGAGAACAACACCCTGCAATGAGAGACTATTCCTTTTTCTCTGCATTACATGCGTTACATGTGAGGATAGACTCGATACTCTGTAGTGATCGCCTGGCCGCCATGGTTAGACACACGGAATACTTGACTAGAACAATTTCAGATCATAATCCCTTACTGATGTCAGTGCAGTGGCAACAGGTGAGATCGGCGATTCCAACGTGGAGGTTACAGCCCCACACACTGGAGGATCCGGTGTTCAGCGACGCTGTCCACCAGGGCATAGAACACTATTTCATGGAGAATGAGGGTACGGCGGCGACAAGGCTGGTGGAATGGGATGCGATGAAAGTGGTGGTGAGAGGAGTGTGCATGGGCAGGTTTGCTAATGTACGGAATTCGCTTTTGACTGACCTGGTGAAGGCTGAGAGTGTGCTCCGGGGCTTAGAGCAGCGTAGACCGGAACGACCGGAATTGCAGGCGCAATTGCTTGAGGCCAAGGAATTGGTTGCGAAGGAAACTGAGCGGCTGCGGTGCTACGATTATAAGCTATATATTGTCAAGGTGCATGCGGAGAGGGACAAAGTGGGTACGCTCCTTGCCAGGCTCGCTGATCCAGAACCTCGGGGGTGCCCGGTAATGAGCATAAGAACGGAAACGGGGGATGTGGCTTATTCGCAGTCAGTGGTCCTATCGCGCTTCACGTCATATTACACTGATCTTTACGAGTGCCAACTAACGGTGGACACGTCTGAGATACATGCGTATCTGGACTCTATTGCTTTGCCGGTGCTGGAGGCTGAGGATGCAGAGGGTATGGGGGACCCATAACGCTGGCGGAGATTAAAATGGCAATTAAACAGATGGCCAGAAACAAAACACCAGGCGTCGATGGGTTGCCCATAGAATTCTATGTGAAATTTGTTGACATATTGGCACCTAGGCTATTAGCAGTGTACTCGGAGGCGGGACAGCGGGGTCGTCTGCCCGAAACGATGAGGGAGGCTCTGGTGGTTCTGTTACTGAAGCCTGGTAGGGAGGCGCTGGATGTAACGTCCTATCGACCCCTATCCATGCTGACGGTGGACTATAAGATCCTAAGTCGTATCTTGGCCGCCAGACTCCTGCCGCTCATGACCAGATTGGTGCATGTCGACCAGGCAGGGTTTATCCCTACCAGGAACACATCTATGAATGTGCGCCGCCTACTACAGATATTGGATGATGCTAGGGGCTCAACACATGATCCGGTGGTGTTGTCTGTTGACATTGAAAAGGCTTTCGATAGCCTTGAGTGGCTGTACCTAGATGAGGTGCTGGCGAAATTTGGCCTAGGGGAGGGATTCCGGCGATGGACGAGGGTACTGTACTCAGCCACGGCAAGGGTGCGCCTGGGGTCCTCGATTTCTTCGGCTTACCCGGTGCGTAGGGGGACGAGGCAGGGATGCTCGCTCTCTCCTTTGCTGTTTGCATTGTCAATGGAACCTTTAGCAGCACTGGCACGAACGGGCGAACAGTTTCAGGGGGTGACGCAAAGGGCGAAGTCGCACTATATATCGCTGTACGCGGACGATCTACTACTGTACTTGGCCGACCCCGGACAAGCGCTAGAGGGAGCTGTAGCCATGCTGTCCAAGTTTGGTGAAGTGTCGGGCCTTAAAGTAAACTGGTCCAAGACCTGTGTATTCCCACTACGGGAGGGCACGCGCAGCCCCCCCTTGAGCTGGAGGTGAACTGGGAACCTTCCTGCTTCACGTATCTGGGTGTCCGTATTTATCACGAGGCCTCGCAACTATTAGAAGGAAACGTGGGGCGATGCGTGCGCGCGTTGAGGGGTTGTGTAAACTTCTGGGCCTCTCTCCCCCTGTCTGTGCTGGGCCGTGTGGCGCTTTTGAAAATGGTAGCACTTCCGAGGCTACTTTACTACTTTCGGACATTACCGGTGTGGATACCGCGGCGCGTGTTTACGGACCTGCCGATGTTGGTGACCAGATTCCTGTGGGGACAGAAACGGCGTAGAGTGGCGTTGACGACCCTGACTAGGCCCAAGTTGGAGGGGGGGTTGGCGGTCCCTGATTTTGAACTGTACTATCTGGCAGCTCAACTGCAGGTCCTGACGCAACATGTGGCCAGGGAATTTAGAGGTCCGGACATTACTAGGGGGCAGGGTATCCAACGGCATGTTTTGTCGTACATTGTCATGCAACAGAAACTGGAGGTGAGGGACCTAACGCTGGAAGAAAGGACGCTCAGGCTCTGCTGGAACAGGAGCCTGAAGAGAGCGGCCAACTCCCGAGCGTACGCCCCTGAGATCCCGCTAGGGATGCTGACCGCGCTACCACATGGGGGCGATTGGTCCCCGCTATCGGACTGGGAGGAACTGGGGCTGCAGGTGGTCGGTGACTTGTACGTTGAGGGGACGCTGGCCCCGTTCCGAGAGGTGCAGGACCGATTTGGTCTGCCAGATGGGGATTTCCTGCTGCATGCGGCAGTGCTCGCGGCGATGCAAAAACACTGGAAAGGGGGGCTGGTGGAACCGGAGACGACTCTGGCGTGTCAGTACGTGGTCATGGCTGCGGGCACTACCAAGGCGGTTACCTGCCTCCATAATAGACTACAGCGCGAGGGACTGGCACAGCTGGGGGCACTGAAAGCAAGATGGGAGACTAGTGTAGGTAGGCCCATCCTGGATGTAGTCTGGGGCCATGTCTTGGGGCGAACCTGGAAGGGAACGAGGAATGCCCGATTCCAACAGATACATTTTTTCATTATTCATAGGGCTTACCTGACCCCGGAGAGGATAGCGAGATATTTTCGGGTACGGGACGCCGCATGCCCGAGGTGTTTGGCGCATGAGGCGGACTTGGATCATTTGCTGTGGGGATGCCCGCGACTAGGGTCATACTGGCATGATGTGGGAGACCTCCTGAATACAGTTACTGACAGGGAAGTGGATTTCGACATGGCTGCATGCTTGCTACTATGGTTCCCTCACACAAAGCGGACGAAAATCACTAGCAAATTTATCGATCTGGGCCTTATGTTGGCTCAGAGGGAGATTACCTGGCACTGGAAATCTAAGGAAGGGCCATCGGTGGGAAGGTGGAGGAATGAGCTGTTGAAATGGGCGGGTTGTGAGAGTGTCATCAGGATGCGGCAGGCTACCAGGAGTGCCAATGATAAATGCATGGATATGGCGAGAGCGTGGGAACTGATAGTACAGGCGCTGCGCGACTACATGATAGGAGATGAGGCTGATGATGGCGAGTGATAACTGGCATGGACTTCATGGAGCATTACCATACAGTAGATTTCACTGAGCGATGTCGTGATCTGGTTTTACTGTAATTTATACACACTCGCACTAGCAGCAGTTGGGTGAGGGGGGGGGGCAAGGGACAATCACCTCGGGGTAGTCAGGCTCACCATGCGGGCCATGGGGTATTCAGATACTGGGATCTAGTGGCAGATTGCAGCTTAAGGGACCTAGACGACTATCCCTAGAGGACAGGGAGGCGCACGTGCTGTATCTTATAGATGGTCACCATTCACACATATGATAGGTTACCGTCACATTAGGCCCAACGCCAGGACTGGCCCTAGGACTATCTCGTTGTGTATGGGTTATAAGGGGAGTTGTTGTTAGGGGGGTTAAAAGCGGAAACTGTGTATAGTAGATGACTGTTTATCACTGCTGGGCGGGCACATTGGAGGTTTTCCTATATGTGAGACATTCCACGCCACCTGACCTTCGGGTTGTGGGCTGAATGGCTGTGTATATTGTCCGAATCGGACTGAATATTCAATGATGCTCTGAGTGAACTGCCTGTCCAGATTTGAGATTTCTTCACTGACTCCGCAATAAAAATTTATTTAAAAAAAAAAATGACCCTCTGGAAGCATGCCGCTGCCGACGCCAAACCAAAGGGCATTCTCAGGAAGCGATATGCTCCCAGAGGCGTCACAAAGGAAGTCAAATGCCTTGACTCTTTGTGCAATACAATCTGGTGGTACGCAGATGACAAATCTAGTACACTGAACACCCAAGCTCCCTTCAAAGTGCTAAGAGACTCAGCAATGTTGGGTAATGGTTGCCGGTCAACCCAAATCCATGGATTCAAACCCCTCAAATCCACACACATTCTGACCCCAGCAGCACCATCCTTCGGGGCCCAAACAATGGGGGACAACCACTCTGACACTTCTATTTCTTCAATAAGACCTAATTTAAGTAATCTCTTCAACTCAGACTTAAGTGGCTCCAACATCATGTTTGACACCTTTCTCACTTTGTGCACACAGGGTACAGCCTTATCTTTTAGAATGATCTTATGTTCAAATTCCCTAAGACAACCTAACCTGTCGGTGAAAACCTCAGGAAATCTTTTGAAATACGTACAGTTTTGATCCTCATACACACCCTTGTCATTCTCGCAGTCAACCAACATGACTTAATCCTTGGGGTTTTTTGGACTAGGGTTGAGCATGATTCCAAGGTCGCGCTGATGTCTCCACCCTAACAAATTATCACCCCTCTCAGCTACGTAGACTTTCCCTACAGCCTTCCTATCCTTGAAACGAATATAAGCTTCGACATACCCCAAAACCTTAATCGTGGCACCTTCATAGCTGACGGGATTTATATCTGGAGGTGAAAGTGCATCACTATTTAAACCCACTATTTCATCCCATTGCTTATTCCCTATCATCGTGAATGGAGACCCAGAATCTACTAAAACTACAAAGTGAAAATCATCTACCGAAATATCACATTCTGGCATGGATAATTCATCTGCATCCACTCTTCCCATCCTCATTCCTAACACTTGAAACAACAGTACGCACCACTTCAGGATTTTTCTCTGCAACGCAAGTTGACTTGCAAACCCGAGCGTAATGTCCTTTAATACCACACTTCATACACGTAGCTTCTCTGGCATAGCACTGAGGATAACTCGAAAAATGCGTGAACCTCCCACATCTGAAACACTTAGGTTTGGCAATCTCTTTGGAATTCTTATCATTGCTGCTCCCACTAGAAGAATTGGGATTTAAACGAAACTCCTGATCAGCTTTGTTTGTTAATCCTTTTGAAAATTTACGCAGGTGTGTGTCCTTTTTATTTTTCTTATATTTTTCATTGAATGAGACCTTTCCTACGCTCCCACAATGATCTAAATTGTCTTCCTCTGTGAGAGCATGAATGTCACTCGACACTTCCACCTTTTCCTCATGGATTTTTTTCATTTCTTTCCCCCATGAACGAGTATTCTCCATACCTTCTACAATTTCAACGGCCTCAGTTAAGGTTGGGTTTTTGGATAAAAGCTTTTCTTGAACACTAGTATTATTCGTGCGTCGCACTATTTGATCCCTAACCAAAGAATCCGAAAGATCACCAAATTCACAAGTTCGTGCCAGAGTTTTGAGAGAAGCAATGAACAAGTTACTTACCTTCGGTAACGATATATCTGTAAGAAACAGTAGTTAGTATTAGATTCCTTACCTTAGAATATCTCCAGGCGTCAGTCTGGATCCGGAAACTTTTGCGTAGCAGTACCCCTGCGCGTCGGTAGGCGTCGTCTGCAGGCGTCCCCTGCGGCTCCGCGTCGTCGGCGACGTGCGCCGTGATGACGTCGCTGGAGTATATAGACGCCGCCTCCGCGCGCTGACGTCAGTTCTTTGCACACAGCTTTTCCGCGCCAGAACACGCAGAGCCATGTGAGAACTAACACTGGTGCCATTTGAAACTAGGGCCCTGAAAGGGATGTCCTTAACCCTAGGTATCAGTTCGCAGAACGGGGAGGATGGGTGGGGCGGTAAGGAATCTAATACTAACTACTGTTTCTTACAGATATATCGTTACCGAAGGTAAGTAACTTGTTCATCTGAAAGAAACAGGTTAGTATTAGATTCCTTACCTTAGAATAGATACCCCAGCAATACCAACCCCGGTGGTGGGTCTGCGAACCAATACAACCTACACCAGAAAGTCCTGGAGGACCGAACGGCCAAAGAAGCCATCCCTCCGGACTTGACTGTCCAGGCAGTAGTGCCTCGCAAAGGTGTGCAGCGAGGCCCACGTAGCCGCCTGGCAAATGTCCTGCAAAGGGACTCCCCGGCCCAGGGCAGTAGTAGCCGCCGTAGCCCGAGTGGAATGGGCCCTCAGCCCAACAGGAGGCTCCTTCCGAGCCAAAGAGTAGCATGCTTTGATGCACAGGACGACCCACCGAGAGATGGTTCGTTTCTGTACCGCCCTTCCCTTCTTCTCACCCACGTAGCCAACAAACAGTTGGTCATCCACCCGGAACTGGCGTGTGCGATCCATGTAGAATGAAAGCGCACGTTTTGGGTCCAGACGATGGAGCCGCTCTTCATCCTTTGAAGGATGCGGAGGCGGGAAGAAGGAGGGCAAGGTGATGGACTGCCCAATGTGAAAAGCAGAGACTACCTTGGGCAGGAAAGAAGGTCTAGTCCTAAGAACCACCTTGTCAGGATGAACAGACAAGAAAGGAGGTTTAACAGAAAGGGCCTGGAGCTCACTCACTCTCCTGGCAGAGGTGATGGCAACCAGGAAGGCCGTCTTTAAAGTGAGAAGACGGAGAGGACAGGAATGAAGAGGCTCAAAGGGAGCACACATCAGGAAAGTCAGAACCAGGTTCAAGTCCCACTGAGGCATCACGAACGGAGCAGGTGGATACATGTGCGTGATGCCTTTTAAGAATCGTAATACAATAGGGGACTTGAATAAAGATGGCTGATCAGGTAGCCTTAAGAAGGCGGAAAGGGCAGAAAGATAGCCCTTGATAGTGCCCAGAGCAGAGCCCTGCTGGGCAAGGGAAAGAAGGAAGAGGAGAACCTCAGACAGAGGGGCAGAAAGGGGGTCCACAGCCTTTGCTGTGCACCATGCCACAAATCTGTTCCACCGGCAGGCGTATACCGACTTTGTGGAGGGACGCCTGGCTGCCAGAATAACATCACAGACTTCAGGAGGCAAGTCAAATGGCCTCAACTGTCGCCGCTCAATCTCCAAGCATGGAGGTGGAGACTGGACAGGTTCGGGTGGAGGACCGTCCCCTGCTGCTGCGACAGAAGGTCCTCCTGAAGGGGCAGGCGGATCGAGGGACCGACTGTCATGCTGAGTAGCTCGGGATACCAGTACCTTCGAGCCCAGTCCGGAGCCACAAGGATAACTTGGGCCCGGTCGCGCCTGATCTTCTTCAGCACTCTGGGCAGAAGTGGTATAGGCGGAAAGGCGTACAACAGACCGCAACTCCACTCGCGCCGAAAGGCGTCGCCGAGCGAGTGCCGTCTTGGAAACTCCAACGCGCAGAACTGATGACATTGCGCGTTCTCTTCTGTGGCGAATAGATCTAACCAAGGCTCTCCCCATTGCTGAAAGAGGCCTCTCGCCACGTCCGAGTTCAGACGCCGTTCGTGATCCACCGAGCACCGACGGCTGAGTTCGTCCGCCCTGGCGTTCAGAGAACCTGCCAGGTGTTGAACCGTCAGAGTCACGCCCTGACGTTCCAGCCATTGCCAGAGACGCAGAGCCTCCTGGCAAAGAGTCCACGACCCCACACCGCCCTGTTTGTTGCAGTACCACATGGCGGTGGTGTTGTCCGTGAACACCTGCACTACACTCCCGTTGACAAAGGGGAGGAATGCCTTCAGTGCTAGGCGAATCGCCCGCAGCTCCAACATGTTGATATGGAGCCGGGACTCCGCCGGAGACCAGACGCCTCTGATCTCCGCCTCTCCCAAGTGGCCACCCCAGCCCTGGAGGGACGCGTCCGTCACAACCACGTGCTCCGGTTGGGGAAGGGAGAGGGATCTGCCTCTGACCCAATCGCGGTCCGTAAGCCACCACTGCAACTGTCTCGCAGTGCCCTCCGAGATCAGGACATGGTCGGATAGGTTGCCCTGATGCTGTACCCACTGAAACTTCAGGTCCCACTGCAGAGCCCGCATCCGCCACCTGGCGTGATGCACCAGTAGGATGCAGGAGGCCATCAGCCCCAGAAGCCGCAGCGTCAACCTGACCGAAACCCGGGATAACGGCTGAAAGATGGGAATCAGAGCCTGAATATCCCGGACCCGCCGTTCCGGGGGATAAACCCGAAACTGCGCCGAGTCGAGAACCGCTCCGATGAAAAGGAGCTTTTGAGAGGGACACAGGTGTGATTTCGGCACATTGATGGAAAACCCCAGCTCGTGCAGGAGGTCTGCCGTCGTCTGAAGGTGGTGGACGACTGTCTGGGGCGAGCCCGCCTTCAACAACCAGTCGTCGAGGTAGGGGAAGACTGAAACCCCTAACCGGCGCAGATGAGCTGCGACCACCGCCATCACTTTCGTGAACACCCGTGGGGCGCTGGTAAGGCCGAATGGGAGCACGATAAACTGAAAGTGCTCGTGGCCTACCGTGAACCGCAGGTAACGCCGGTGGGCCGGCAGGACGGGGATGTGAAAATACGCATCCTGCAAGTCCAACGCTACCATCCAGTCTTGTGGGTCTAGAGCAGCCAAGACCTGAGCCAAAGTCAACATCTTGAACTTCTCCTTCCGGAGGAAGCCGTTGACGTTCCGCAGGTCCAAGATAGGACGCAGGCCTCCCTTGTCCTTCTTGGGTACCAGAAAGTAGTGGGAGTAGCAACCACACCCTACTTCTGGCCCAGGAACGCGCTTGTTGGCCCCCTTGGCCAAGAGGGCCGTAACTTCCTCCTGCAGAAGTGTCAAGTGGTCCCCCGACACACGGTGGTTCTGCGGTGGCATGGCTGGAGGAGTGGACTCGAAGGGGAGGGCATAGCCCCTTCGAACGAGCTGCAGCACCCACCTGTCCGATGTTATCGCGCGCCAGCGGGAGTGGTGATGGCGAACCCTGCCACCCACTGGCGTCACGTGAGCCCGAAAGCTCGGACTAGGAAGGCTTGGATGCAGCAGCGGAGGGAGGCGTGGACTGACCACGCCGCTGGCCTCTACCGCCACCACGGCGGAAACCACGGCCGCCACCGCGCTGGGGAGCGTTCTGCGGCGCGTGGCTGGCAGCACGTGTGGGACCGCCCCTCCCTTGGCCACGAAAGGGGCGAAACGAACCCGTCTGCTGGCGCTGGGTCGAAAGACCCAAGGACTTGGCCGTAACCCTGGAGTCCTTGAAGCGCTCCAGCGCGTGGTCCGCTTTGTCACCAAACAGGCGACTGGCATCAAATGGCATGTCCATGAGTGTATTTTGGACGTCTGGCGAAAAGTTGTCAGATCTCAGCCAAGCATGGCGACGAATCGCCACCGTCGTGGACATGGCCCGTCCCAGGGAGTCGGTCGTGTCCAGACCACAACGGATCGAGTACCGCGCCGCATCCCGGCCTTCAACCAAGGCCCGGGTGAGCTTGTCCCGCACTTCCTGGGGGCATTGCGGCAAACACTCTTCGACCGTATCCCACAGGGAGTGGGTGTAGCGGCCCAAGAGGCACGCGGTATTACAAGACCGCAGTCCAGCGCTCAAAGAGGAAAAGACCTTTTTACCAAACTGGTCATACCGCTTTGATTCCCGATCGGGCGGAGCCGACGGAAATGCGGACTGCGAAGTGGAGGCCTGGATCACCAGACTCTCCGGGGAGGGATGGGTGGATAAAAAGGCAGGGTCGTCCGAGCATGGACGGTGACGCCTTGCCACATTCCGGTCAACCGGTGCACCGGAAGCGGGCCTGGACCAGGTGCCCAAAAGGACATCCGTCAGGGCCTCATTAAACGGCAGCAGAGGCTCCTGGGGGCATGACTGCGGTTTAAATACTTCGGTCAAAATGTTCGGTTTGACCTTCGCGACGGGGAGCTCAAGGTGTAAGGCCTTGGCAGCCCTCATCAGGACCACTGAATAGGCAGCACCTGCCTCAGACGCCACAGGGGACGGGGAGACAAACCCAGGGTTGGGCGACTCGTCCAGGCCACTGGCATCACCCAGATCACCTACCCAGTCCACATCATACTGGCAGGCACGGGATAAAGGGTCCTCAGACCCCTCCCAACCCTCTCCATACTCATCCTCATCATACCCATATTCTGGGTCGACGATATAGACATCGGGGTCAACGGGCCCCATCGGCGTCGAATCCGGCGTCGGCCGACGCCGGTCCGACTCCGTGTCCGGAGTCGGGGAGGGAATGGGGGTGGCGCCGCGCGGCGTCGGTGCCGGGGACCCGACGCCGGCCGGAGCCGACGGCGGAGTCGCTGCACCACGCGGAGGCGGTACCACGGGTTGGCCCAAAGGAACCGACGCCGGAGAGGCCGGGAGACCAGCCGGCGACGAACCTGAGGGACCCAGCGGCGCCGGGACCGGAGCCACCGGCGGCGTCGGGGCAGAAGCACCCGAACCGCTCGGGCCCCCAGACGGGACCGACGGCCCCGCAGGCGCCGTAGGCCCCGCCGGAGGAGACCTCGCCCTCATAGCAATGAGGAAGGCCTCGATCTCCTCACGCGACGCGCCTTCCCCAGGGACCGACGGGTATGGGGTAGACGGCGTCGGTGACCCACGCGGGCCCGCGGGGGTGGGGCCACCCGAGCCCCCGGCCGCATCACGCGGGCGTCGGGGGGAGTCGGGGGTGCGATGGCGACGCCCCGACTTCTTGTGCTTACCTGACGAACCGGAGGAATGGTGGCGACTCCCGGAGCGCCCATGGCGGCTCCGCGATCGTTCCCTCGACCGCTCCCTCGACCTCCGACCGGACCGGGACCGCTCTCGACGCGGGGCCGACACTCGGAGCTCGAGAAGCTTGCGGGACCGCTCCCGCCTAGCTTTTCCAGTCAAGGCCCGACAGTCGACGCAGGACTCCACGTCGTGGTCCGCGCCCAGACACCGGAGGCAGAGTCGATGGTGGTCGGTGACCGACATCATGCGGTCGCACTCGTCGCAGCTCTTAAACCCAGGCATCCTACCGGCACCGTAGAAAGATTAAGTTTTACAAACACTTGGTCAAAGGACCGGAGTACTGCTCTTCGGATCTGCGCTAACTGGCGCGGAAAAAAGAAGAACTGACGTCAGCGCGCGGAGGCGGCGTCTATATACTCCCGCGACGTCATCACGGCGCACGACGCCGACGACGCGGAGCCGCAGAGTATATAGACGCCGCCTCCGCGCGCTGACGTCAGTTCTTTGCACACAGCTTTTCCACGCCAGAACACGCAGAGCCATGTGAGAACCAACACTGGTGCCATTTGAAAACTAGGGCCCTGAAAGGGATGTCCTTAACCCTAGGTATCAGTTCGCAGAACGGGGAGGATGGGAGGGGCGGTAAGGAATCTAATACTAACTACTGTTTCTTACAGATATATCGTTACCGAAGGTAAGTAACTTGTTCATCTGAAAGAAACAGGTTAGTATTAGATTCCTTACCTTAGAATAGATACCCCAGCAATACCAACCCCGGTGGTGGGTCTGCGAACCAATAAAACCTACACCAGAAAGTCCTGGAGGACCGAACGGCCAAAGAAGCCATCCCTCCGGACTTGACTGTCCAGGCAGTAGTGCCTCGCAAAGGTGCGCAGCGAGGCCCACGTGGCCGCCTGGCAAATGTCCTGCAAAGGGACTCCCCGGCCCAGGGCAGTAGTAGCCGCCGTGGCCCGAGTGGAATGGGCCCTCAGCCCAACAGGAGGCTCCTTCCGAGCCAAAGAGTAGCATGCTTTGATGCACAGGACGACCCACCGAGAGATGGTCCGTTTCTGTACCGCCCTTCCCTTCTTCTCACCCACGTAGCCAACAAACAGTTGGTCATCCACCCGGAACTGGCGTGTGCGATCCATATAGAATGAAAGCGCACGTTTTGGGTCCAGACGATGGAGCCGCTCTTCATCCTTTGAAGGATGCGGAGGCGGGAAGAAGGAGGGCAAGGTGATGGACTGCCCAATGTGAAAAGCAGAGACTACCTTGGGCAGGAAAGAAGGCCTAGTCCGAAGAACCACCTTATCAGGATGAACAGACAAGAAAGGAGGTTGAATAGAAAGAGCCTGGAGCTCACTCACTCTCCTGGCAGAGGTGATGGCTACCAGGAAGGCCGTCTTTAAGGTGAGAAGACGGAGAGGACAGGAATGAAGGGGCTCAAAAGGAGCGCACATCAGGAAAGTCAAAACCAGGTTCAAGTCCCACTGAGGCATCACGAACGGAGTTGGAGGATACATGTGCGTGATGCCCTTCAAGAATCTTAACACAATAGGGGACTTGAACAAAGATGGCTGATCAGGTAGCCTCAAGAAGGCGGAAAGGGCAGAAAGATAGCCCTTGATAGTGCCCAGAGCAGAGCCCTGCTGGGCAAGGGAAAGGAGGAAGAGGAGAACCTCAGACAGAGGGGCAGAAAGGGGATCCACAGCCTTTGCTGTGCACCATGCCACAAATCTGTTCCACCGGCAGGCGTATACCGACTTTGTGGAGGGACGCCTGGCTGCCAGAATGACATCACAGACTTCAGGAGGCAAGTCAAATGGCCTCAACTGTCGCCGCTCAATCTCCACGCATGGAGGTGGAGACTGGACAGGTTCGGGTGGAGGACCGTCCCCTGCTGCTGCGACAGAAGGTCCTCCTGAAGGGGCAGGCGGATCGAGGGACCGACTGTCATGCTGAGTAGCTCGGGATACCAGTACCTTCGAGCCCAGTCCGGAGCCACAAGGATAACTTGGGCCCGGTCGCGCCTGATCTTCTTCAGCACTCTGGGCAGAAGTGGTATAGGCGGAAAGGCGTACAACAGACCGCAACTCCACTCGCGCCGAAAGGCGTCGCCGAGCGAGTGCCGTCTTGGAAACTCCAACGCGCAGAACTGATGACATTGCGCGTTCTCTTCTGTGGCGAATAGATCTAACCAAGGCTCTCCCCATTGCTGAAAGAGGCCTCTCGCCACATCCGAGTTCAGACGCCATTCGTGATCCACCGAGCACCGACGGCTGAGTTCGTCCGCCCTGGCGTTCAGAGAACCTGCCAGGTGTTGAACCGTCAGAGTCACGCCCTGACGTTCCAGCCATTGCCAGAGGCGCAGAGCCTCCTGGCAAAGGGTCCACGACCCCACACCGCCCTGTTTGTTGCAGTACCACATGGCGGTGGTGTTGTCCGTGAACACCTGCACCACACTCCCGTTGACAAAGGGGAGGAATGCCTTCAGTGCTAGGCGAATCGCCCGCAGCTCCAACATGTTGATATGGAGCCGGGATTCCGCCGGAGACCAGAGGCCTCTGATCTCCGCCTCTCCCAAGTGGCCACCCCAGCCTTGGAGGGACGCGTCCGTCACAACCACGTGCTCCGGTTGGGGAAGGGAGAGGGATCTGCCCCTGACCCAATCGCGGTCCGTAAGCCACCACTGCAACTGTCTCGCAGTGCCCTCCGAGATCAGGACATGGTCGGATAGGTTGCCCTGATGCTGGGCCCACTGAAACTTCAGGTCCCACTGCAGAGTCCGCATCCGCCACCTGGCGTGATGCACCAGAAGGATGCAGGAGGCCATCAGCCCCAGAAGCCGCAGCGTCAACCTGACCGAAACCCGGGATAACGGCTGAAAGATGGGAATCAGAGCCTGAATATCCCGGACCCGCCGTTCCGGAGGATAAACCCGAAACTGCGCCGAGTCGAGAACCGCTCCGATGAAAAGGAGCTTTTGAGAGGGACACAGGTGTGATTTCGGCACATTGATGGAAAACCCCAGCTCGTGCAGGAGGTCTGCCGTCATCTGAAGGTGGTGGACGACTGTCTGGGGCGAGCCCGCCTTCAACAGCCAGTCGTCGAGGTAGGGGAAGACTGAAACCCCTAACCGGCGCAGATGAGCTGCGACCACCGCCATCACTTTCGTGAACACCCGTGGGGCGCTGGTAAGGCCGAATGGGAGCACGATAAACTGAAAGTGCTCGTGGCCTACCGTGAACCGCAGGTAACGCCGGTGGGCCGGCAGGACGGGGATGTGAAAATACGCATCCTGCAAGTCCAACGCTACCATCCAGTCTTGTGGGTCTAGAGCAGCCAAGACCTGAGCCAAAGTCAACATCTTGAACTTCTCCTTCCGGAGGAAGCCGTTGACGTTCCGTAGATCCAAGATAGGACGCAGGCCTCCCTTGTCCTTCTTGGGTACCAGAAAGTAGTGGGAGTAGCAACCACACCCTACTTCCGGCCCAGGAACGCGCTCGATGGCCCCCTTGGCCAAGAGGGCCGTAACTTCCTCCTGCAGAAGCGTCAAGTGGTCCCCCGACACACGGTGGTTCTGCGGTGGCATGGCTGGAGGAGTGGACTCGAAGGGGAGGGCATAGCCCCTTCGGACAAGCTGCAGCACCCACCTGTCCGATGTTATCGCGCGCCAGCGGGAGTGGTGATGGCGAACCCTGCCACCCACTGGCGTCACGTGAGCCCGAAAGCTCGGACTAGGAAGGCTTGGATGCAGCAGCGGAGGGAGGCGTGGACTGACCACGCCGCTGGCCTCTACCGCCACCACGGCGGAAACCACGGCCGCCACCGCGCTGGGGAGCGTTCTGCGTCGCGTGGCTGGCAGCACGTGTGGGACCACCCCTCCCTTGGCCACGAAAGGGCCGAAACGAACCCGTCTGCTGGCGCTGGGTCGAAAGACCCAAGGACTTGGCCGTGACCCTGGAGTCCTTGAAGCGCTCCAGCGCGTGGTCCGCTTTGTCACCAAACAGGCGACTGCCATCAAATGGCATGTCCATGAGTGAATTTTGGACGTCTGGCGAGAAGTTGGCAGATCTCAAGCCAAGCATGGCGACGAATCGCCACCGTTGTGGACATCGCCCGTCCCAGCGAGTCGGTCGTGTCGAGACCACAACGGATCGAGTACCGCGCCGCATCCCGGCCTTCAACTAAGGCCCGTGTGAGCTTGTCCCGCACCTCCTGGGGACATTGCGGCAGACACTCCTCGACCGTATCCCACAGGGAGTGGGTGTAGCGGCCCAAGAGGCACGCGGTATTACAAGACCGCAGTCCAGCGCTCAAAGAGGAAAAGACCTTTTTACCAAACTGGTCATACCGTTTTGATTCCCTATCGGGCGGAGCCGACGGAAATGCGGACTGCGAAGTGGAGGCCTGGATCACCAGACTCTCCGGGGAGGGATGGGTGGATAAAAAGGCAGGGTCGTCCGAGCATGGACGGTGACGCCTCGCGACATTCCGGTCAACCGGCGCACCAGAAGCGGGCCTGGACCAGGTGCCCAAAAGGACATCCGACAGGGCCTCATTAAACGGCAGCAGAGGCTCCTGGGGGCATGACTGCGGTTTAAACACTTCGGTCAGAATGTTCGGCTTGACCTTCGCGACGGGGAGCTCAAGGTGCAAGGCCTTGGCAGCCCTCATCAGGACCACCGAATAGGCAGCACCTGCCTCAGACGCCACAGGGGACGGAGAGACAAACCCAGGGTTGGGCGACTCGTCCAGGCCACTGGCATCACCCAGATCACCTACCCAGTCCACATCATACTGGCAGGCACGGGATAGAGGGTCCTCAGACCCCTCCCAACCCTCTCCATACTCATCGTCATCATACCCATATTCTGGGTCGACGATATAGACGTCGGGGTCAACGGGCCCCATCGGCGTCGAATCCGGCGTCGGCCGACGCCGGTCCGACTCCGCGTCCGGAGTCGGGGAGGAAAGGGGGGTGGCGCCGCGCGGCGTCGGTGCCGGGGACCCGACGCCGGCCGGAGCCGACGGCGGAGTCGCTGCACCACGCGGGGGCGGTACCACGGGTTGGCCCACAGGAACCGACGCCGGAGAGGCCGGGAGACCAGCCGGCGACGAACCAGAGGGAGCCAGCGGCGCCGGGGCCGGAGCCGCCGGCGGCGCCGGAGCAGGAGCACCCGAACCGCTCGGGCCCCCAGACGGGACCGACGGGCCCGCAGGCGCCGAAGGCCCCGCCGGAGAAGACCTCGCCCTCATAGCAATGAGGAAGGCCTCGATCTCCTCACGCGACGCGCCTTCCCCAGGGACCGACGGGTATGGGGTAGACGGCGTCGGCGACCCACGCGGGGCCGCGGGGGTGGGGTCACCCGAGCCCCCGGCCGCATTACGCGGGCGTCGGGGGGAGTCGGGGGTGCGATGGCGACGCCCCGACTTCTTGTGCTTACCTGACGAGCCGGAGGAATGGTGGCGACTCCCGGAGCGCCCATGGCGGCTCCGCGATCGTTCCCTCGACCGCTCCCTCGACCTCCGACCGGACCGGGACCGCTCTCGACGCGGGGCCGACACCCGGAGCTCGAGAAGCTTGCGGGACCGCTCCCGCCTAGCTTTTCCAGTCAAGGCCCGACAGTCGACGCAGGACTCCACGTCGTGGTCCGCGCCCAGACACCGGAGGCAGAGTCGATGGTGGTCGGTGACCGACATCATGCGGTCGCACTCGTCGCAGCTCTTAAACCCAGGCATCCTACCGGCACCGTAGAAAGATTAAATTTCACAAACACTTGGTCAAAAGACCGGAGTACTGCTCTTCGGATCTGCGCTAACTGGCGCGGAAAAAAGAAGAACTGACGTCAGCGCGCGGAGGCGGCGTCTATATACTCCAGCGACGTCATCACGGCGCACGACGCCGACGACGCGGAGCCGCAGGGGACGCCTGCAGACGACGCCTACCGACGCGCAGGGGTACTGCTACGCAAAAGTTTCCGGATCCAGACTGACGCCTGGGGATATTCTAAGGTAAGGAATCTAATACTAACCTGTTTCTTTCAGATGTTACCATCTTTCATCGGAGTTATATGGAGTGTGAGAAGTTAGCCTGGCATATGATGTCCACTTTTCTAGTGGGCACCTTGCACCAGTCTAAACGACCGTTGTTGATGGTGGTTGTAAAGTCAACCTTATAGACAAGCTATCCTAGTGGTAGCATGGACCAGCAGTCATATGCTAAGACTTCAGAGAGCATGTGAAGCAAGATGTTTTACCAATTATAATCCCTTGAATACCAAATGAAAGGACATCACACCAGGTATATATCAAATATATATGTATTTATTTCTAACACAACACCTCTGCACTCTTTATGAGGTCAGAGGTAAAAGTACATCACAAGTTACTCAATTAGCATACGATAAGTTGCACAAATACAGTTTTGTCCTAGGGGCCTCACAAACCATATACTAAGTACTTGGTATAAGAACCACAACAGAAACAGAGAGTAGGCCTAGGGGATTTCTGGAGCTACACTAAACAACCAAAGGTTAGGAAGTAGGAGGCCCACGGGAGACGCGTGCAGTGTCTAAATACAGTCGCGAGTTACCATTGACTTATAATGGAGAACGTAAGAGTTACAAAGTTACTGTTTAAGGGCATTTCCGGATGGACTACGACAAAACCCCTTTAGACTAGGACACTTCGAAAGTCCAGACCCACGGGAGCACCGGAGTACTCGGGTTACCTCACCCAGCTAAGGCGGGTGCATAGGTGCCTTTTGGTGTCGGGTTTCGGCGTCGTTTTCTATGGAGATCTGCAAAGAAGTGCTGCAGGCGACCAGAGGAAAAGTGTTCGGGTGGATCCAAGGGTGGATCGAAGATGTGAAGAATCTGAAAGCAGAGGGGACAGAGTCTGGGTCACTAGCCAGTGAACAGGAAGGTACCAGGAAGGAACCAGGCGATGTCGCGGTGATCTCAGGTGAAGAGGTGAAGCTTGTCTCTGCAGCTACGAGGACCAGGGGGCGTTCATGACGACCAGGAGCTGGATTCGAGCTGTCCCACGAAGGATCTAGTTGACTGCGGTGTAGGTATCCGGAATGGACCAAACAAGCCTTGGCAAACGCAATCCACGCAGGAAGTGAAGATGGGCTTCAGGTCAGACCAGCAAGGTCTGAGGAGTTTCTCCTTTGCAGGGAAGCTGGAGCAAGCATGGGACAACCAGGAAAGCAGTTTGGTTTCAAAGGTTTGTCTTCAGGGGGCTTACTATCCAACGGGCTAGCAACTGGGAAGACGCGTCGAGCTGAAATGCAAGAGCGGGCCCCACGCGGCACTCGTGGAGTGTGGAGGGCTGAGCTTCGGTGCAAATGGTGCTCGGGTCTGGGGCTTCTCGTACCCCAATGCACAACTGCGAGGGTACCCCGGTAGTTGAGCTGTTTGCAAATTGCAGGATGCCCAGGGTGTCCGGTCCCACGTCTCTCGTGTCTGCCACGGGTCTCAGCTTTGCTGTTGATCTGGGTCAGAGGCAGAGAAGTCTGGAAGTCCAGTTCCTGTGTCGCTGAGTCTTTGGGTTCTGGTGGGGGCGTCGACAAAGCAGACCGGCAAGTTACTGGTGGTGCCTGTTTGCACAGGGTGGTCACTCCTTGACCACAAGGGTGATGTCTTCAGTCTTCTGTCAAAATAGAACTTCGAAGGTCCAAGAGTTCTGTATCAAAGTTTCGTTCCAGGATAATCTAAAGTCCTGGGGACACAGCTCCTATACTTATACTAAGAAAAGGGGCTGGATTACCTGCTACGTCCCTCCTATGGGTGGACCTGGGAAGGGGTGGTTACACCCCTTTCCCTTTGTCCAGTTTCACGCCAGAGCGGGGCTGGAGTGCCCCAGCAACTAGTTTGAACCGGGCTATGCATGGAGCACCTTGTGTGCCCCAGGCAGTGTCTCAAAAAACATCTGCTGATGAAGCCCTCCCTGTCCCAATACACATCTGCCTGTCTGGGGAGGTGCTGGCACCTTCCTGGACATGAAACCTATTGTCAAGGTCTCCCCTGCCGGAGTTTCTTCCAGCAGTAGGAGGTCAAACTTGTGTCTGTGGCAGCAGCATCCATTTTGTGATGCTGGGGCTCTGTTTAACTTTAACCAGGTAAAGCAGTAACATACATGTCTTTTCGCTCTAGAAGGGTGAAATGCTACCCCCGCCGCCAGATCTGGCGGGGGGGGGGGGTAGTATTTCAAAGTGTTTGACAACTTACACGACATGTTTTGATAAAGCCAAACCAAAGTTAGCATTAACCGCGAGGATTATAATGCACTTAAGAGTATATGGTATGGCTATATCATACAACAGCTATAAGGAGATGGTTCCGAAAGCTACAGAGAGGCTCAGCTCATGCTAGGGCACCCTCTCACATAAAACAAGCATTCTGCCTCCAGGATTGTCGAGGCCTACCATAGGAGTGACTTATAGGTGCATATGTGTCTATAAATATGGGTAGATATAGGTATACTATATCTAAGTAAGAGGTGATTACACCACCTCACCCAAGCTGAGTGATGAGCCTGTGGTGTCAGTTTGGATGGCCAGCCAGGGGTGGCATAATACATACTTCAGCCCCTGGTAGGCCTTGGATGCACCTATGCCCTGGGTACCTATGGTACACTATACAGGGGCTCACAGAGGTGACCCAATCAGGTATGTACCTAAAGTACATGGTATCAATTTAGAGAGAGAACAGCTGGCCTGTGGGTCTGATTAGCAGGCCCACAGCCACACTAAAGTCGAAAAACCAGAAATCACAGCAAAAAGTGGGGGTGGCCATAGGAAGCAGACCCTACTCTCCTACATGGAGTTATATGGGTTTCCTCAGTCGATCAATTTGAATAAATAAATGTTATGACAGATAAAAAAAAACCAGAGTCTGCAGGGTAAATAAAGATGGCGGCTGTGCGAGGTCACGCCGTGACCCTACGCAATGACGTCAAAACGTTGGCGTCGTCACACGTCGTTCACAAATCTGAATGACGGAGCAATGTCGCTCGAGCCGCACAGCGCTGGTTGAAAGATGCAGTCGAGGACAGAATGCCGCTCGAGATCCGCCACAACAACGCCACCGGGTAATGCCACTCGAGATTCCCCACAGTGCACAGGTTTGCCGAATGCCTCTGCCTCTTGAAAGATGTGGCTGTGGTTGGGTGACAGTTGGCAATAGACAGAAGGTAGGGAATAATAAAAGTCAAAACTTTACCTTCATCGCCATTACCATTACTTCCATTGCATAATGTTGAACATCCATTTAATCCATTTATGCATGAGATTTTTAAAACATGAGGATAAAAACAGAAAATGGTGAAATCCAAAATGTAGGGTTGAATGTGTTCAAAGTAGTCCAAAATGTAGGGTTCAATGTGTTCAAAGTAGTCCAAGAGTCCACAAATGTTTACAAAAGTCCTTAATCCTTAGTAGTGATACAAGAGTCCAAAATCCATAATGGTAGAGACATCAAAAATAATGCAGGGGAGTTGATGCTGGCTAGGCTTGTCCCCAATCAAGCCAGGTCCTCGTCGCCAGTATTATAATGATGATTTCCTTCAAAATGAAAAGTTGATGAATAAGATTTATTCATAAGTGAAATACATCACCATCAACAACACAGTCAGCCTTCTCTCTCTCCAAGCTCCAAGCCCATCTCCCTTTAACTCCCATCCCACATTCCATGACATCATAGAATTCTGCATTGACAGTATTCCTCAGTAAATTACAACAGTAACCTTCCATATTTCATTATAAGCAGCATAGATTCCGGCATATATGAGACGTTTTTGATGCGGGTTTCCTGGACCTAGCAAGAAATACCTAAGTCTGCGCCTTCTTTAAGTAAAGATAAGTGTTGTTTCACACCCTCTAGTGTGGATTTCTGGAGCCAATGAAGGCACAATTTTCCTACACCGTATGTTGTTACTACCCCTGGATGCTGTCTTTGAAAATAGCGTGGATCTGGCCTATTGATAGTGAAACCCTGTGTTTTGTTCAGGAATCATTCTTGACAGATGTTTGTGTCTGTTGGCCAGAGCAACCATTTTTCCCATTCAGGATCTGATCTGTTGTGATGTAAAATAGTATGTACGTCGACCTCCCCCTGTGTAGTGCTATTATTTGCAGGTGCAGGTATGGATGGAGTGTTCCTGTCTGTGATCTTGGCTAACCCAAGGCAAGACGTTTGTTGGACAGTGCCATTCAAAAACATTATTTGCTGTGGGATGATACAGGCTCTAAACAAATCTTCTATCCCCTGTACTTGCCAATCTTTTGTACCCCAGACAGATTTTGTGTCAATTGTGTCTTTCCAAAAGTCGAAACCCTGTCTAGACAGTTGGGTAATAAAGGCTGCAGAATAAATCAGTTTTGTATTGGTTAACATATTTTTCATTCCTGTTTTGTTCACATTTTTTAAATAAAACGTTTCTGGATTGGATATGTTGAACACTGAAAAATATGGAAACTTCATTGCAAACGTCTTTGAGCTACCATTCGGTGGTGTAGGAGAATGTTCCCATTGGTTATACATAAATACATTTCTAGGTGTTGCAGATTTATGCAAGAAATGATGACCATAGTGGTTGTAACAATAAAGCTGTTCATAATCTGATGAACCCTCTAAATAATCATGATTAGAGAATGCAGCTGATTTTACTAGATCAGACATCATGTTATTAACAGTCTCGAAGTCCCAATCATCAGAAAAGGTACCAGAGGTAATAAAGTCACTTAATGAAATTTTAAATAAGTGTAGAATCTTCAAAAGTTCCGATGGGCCGAATATGTCATTCAGTTTTGTCCCAAACGATACCATCTTGTATAGGAACGGCTGTGATGTTCACTGCTGACAAGTCTCTTGCTTCACGATGGGATGATTTGTGTGGTTTTAGAAGTAAGTTAACTTTTTTACGTGCTGTGTCCATTTGAATATATCTTCCATTTATCAGCATACCCAGTCATTACTAAAGCCAGCCAAAGCAGAAAGAAAAATATTCCAGAAACAATCCGAAGTTCAATCCATGGTAAAATCAGATAAGTCTTTTTTAGGGGATAAAAAAAAGTCTGTTGCTTGTTCTTTGGAAGTTGTTTGTGCTGGCGTTGTTTCAGGTTTGCTGGGATCCTCAGAAAACGTATAAAAAATAATGAAATAGCCAGAAGCAGTTCTGTCAATGGTTGGAATTGCATCAGGATTCGTTGAAATCGCTGGAACCAGTTGATCACGTGTTAGGTTGGTGTAGACAGGTGCATCAGGACGAACTGTTATTTGGGTTTCAAGAGAAATAAGTTCCATAGCATTGTTGCTTAGTCCTTCATTTCTCAGTTCTGACTCTTCGAAGGTGATGAGTCTTTCAGTTTGAACTTCTTGGATAGTAGGTAGAGGAGTACGTCCGCTACTTGGTCGGAGTCCACATGGCCTACTGCTTAGTATCGGCCACAGTGTGGTTTGATGAGGTCAATGGACACAAATCTTTTCTCCTTTTTTCCAGCAAGGGGCGGCAGAAGTACTGTTCTTGATCCGTGGATGGCTAGGACAGGTACTGCTTGTCTATAAGAAGGCCCAAATTCCTTCTTACCCGTGATCTTCTCTCTGGATCTAGACAGGCCTTGCTGGGACGGCTGGATTTTCCCCAGTGGTGGTTGGCTTCAGAAACATGTTGCTTTGTTTCGATCTTAGGTCATTTAAGTCCTGTAAAACAGCCAAACGATCTTTGATGTCAAAAGGTTTATTTTCCACCACTGTGCCTTTGTAATCGAGATCTGGGACCCACATTCTAGTACCAAACAGGACCTCATAGGGAGTGACACCCACTAGAGAAATTCTTGGCAAATTGTTTAATGAGTGTTGGATCACAAAAAGATGTTTGACCCATCCATCACCCGAACCTAATATCAAGCTGTTATAGACCGCTTTATGTCCCAGTTTTTCCTTTCCACAACAGAATTTCCCTCAGCATGGAATGGAGAGGAGTACCGCAATGCTACACCCAAACTGGCCATAGCTTATTTGTAAGCTCGAGATCTAAACACAGGGCCCTGGTCAGAGTGTAGTGTGCCTACTGCGTATGTGCCATAAAAGACTTGCAAATCTTTTATAACAGTTCGAGCGTCAGCTGAGCGCTAAGGCCACATCCATAGGAACCTTGAACACTAATCCCCTGTGACCATGATATATTTATAGTTACCATCCCTTTGCAAGGGACCGCAGTGATACAGGTAAACACAAGCTAATGGTTTATCTGAAATTAACAGGGGCGTCTGCGCAGGACGTTTCACTGTAGAGACTTTCCTCTTCTGGCATATTTCACATTCCAAAACATAGATTTTGGTCTGTTTCCTAATGCCTGGCCACCAATATCTCTGTTTTAATAATGATACTGTGGTGGAAACACCTGCATGGGCAGAGGTTATCCCTTCATGTGCTGCTAGGATTAGTCCTAATCTACGTTCCATGTTTGGAATTACCCTATCCCCCACGCCAGGGATTTGAGCAAACGGAACGTTGTCCGCATCAATTACATACGTGTCTTTGAGTGGTAACTTTTTAGGTAACGCTGCACCGCTGCCTTTGCTTGAAGCATTGACAGCCAATAATATCTCACTGTCTATTCTAATTTTTGAAAGAGTGATCGGAGCTACGGAAGGCGTATGCACAGCCCCCTTCGGGGCTTCATCAGCCAATGAACTCCTTGCAAAGTGAACGCCATCACGTTGATGACTCACCGTGTTATCACATGTTTTGTAGTCCATTTCGCAACTGAGCTACTTGTTCCCAAAGCGTTTTATGCTTGATTGTGCCATCTTTTGCATCTTTGAAACCATTTTGAAGCCAATTCTGTAAATATTCATTATATGATTGAACACAGTAAAAAGAATCGCACACAATAAGTGTGGGGAATTCGCGATCCATATTTTCAAGTGCCAATTTGAATGCTTGTAGTTCAGCTCGCTGAGCTGTACAATCTCCTAGAGATTGTGTTTTTGTGACCAATGGTCGGAATTTACCATCACGCCTACGACCTTTAACAATCGCGCATGCTGCACTGTAAGCTTGCTTACTCTCCGTAGCGGGTTGTGCAGATCCATCAGTATAAATTATAAATTCGTACTGACCAAGAGAGAGAATCTCAGTAGGTAGAGGACACTCGTGTTCGTATTGCAGAATTGCCTGTGTTTTTAAATAAGGATCAAAAACATATTCGACATCTGTTGCAGCAAGAGAATTAACGCATTGTATCCATCTTGGACGTAAAGCTTTTGCATTTGGAATGCTCACTTTTGTAACTGCCTCTAAGGCTGGTACTGGAGTCACGACAATTATGTGTTTCTCCTGAGCCAGAGCTCTTTCTTTTGCTACAGCGATTTGAACTGCTGTCAGATTTTTTTCTGTTGATTTAAAGCGCCTTTCCGCTTGTGTATACAAATGTGATTTGTAGGCAATTGGTACTTTCGCACCTTCATTAAAAGTTAAATAGAAGAAATAGCATTCACTCGGATTGATTCAGATCACTAAATTGCATATGTTTACGAGTGTGGGTTTGATTGATTTGTAGTGAGGTTTAACCCGTTCTGCGTAATTTAGAATGTAAGTTCTTCCAAAATCTAGGAAACCTAGAATCGACTAAGTTTTTCAGCGTTTTTGGAGGCTGGAGCAGCGACACTTTTCTGAAAAGTTAGTTGCCAGGCTTTTACCTTCACTTGAAAGTTCACATCCTAAGAAAAGGACATTAAGATGGGCAATTCTTGATTTCTTGCAATTGAATTTGTAGCCCTCAGAGGCGAAGCCCAATATAATGGTATTCACCCTGTTCAAGTGCCTATCGAGGTCATCGTCTGTCAGATAGATGTCATCGACATATGACAATGCCTTGTCATCATAAAGTTGTAGTAACTCTGTTACTCTTGCTGAGAATAACCTTGGGCTGTTCTTGAACCCTTGTGGGAGTAGACAAAAGTGATGCTAGGGCCCCATTATTGAGAAAGCTGTCAAATACCTACTTTCAGGTGCTATGTTTTGACAAAAGAAACCATTTGAAATGTCTAATGTTGTTTTATATTTTTTACGCAAAATGTTATTCATAAATGCTGTACTATGTGCATTTTGCACTGCAAATGTCTTTGAACAAGAGTTCAGGTGTCTGTAATCCAAAACTAGACTCTTCGACCTGGCACCATTGGCGTGGGTCTCCCTTCCATTTTTAACTGTTGTCACATCTGTGTTTGCTGGTATTAGATGCTCTGGGCGCTGTGCCACTGCCATTCAGTGCCACAGAGCAAATGCTCCCTGTGTAAATATGATTCAGAAAAGGGGGTGGTGATGAACAGAGTGTCTGAATTAAGCAGACCACTCTTACCCAGTCCAAAGATCAGGGCTTGATCCATCACCGTTTTTTTAGCTCGCTGCACCATCTCAGAACCTGGCTGTATGCAAATTAGTCTGTCCCTGGCCCAGTGCATCATGGGAACAGGGCAGACCAAACTACCAAGCCAATTCTTATACTGGGAAGGAAACAAGCTTCGGGGGACCGGTTTCTGGCATTTCAGCCGTCTTCGGCCCGGCTTGCTTGAATCCTGATGGTGCAATGAGCAAGGGACTCACATCTGAGTATACCCTTCCACGCTTATGGTGGACAAAAACGATTCAGAAAAGGGGGTGGTGATGAACAGAGTGTCTGAATTAAGCAGACCACTCTTACCCAGTCCAAAGATCAGGGCTTGAAACATCACCGTTTTTTAGCTCACTGCACCATCCCAGCTCAGAACCTGGCTGTATGCAAATTAGTCTGTCCCTGGCCCACTGCAGTGAGCTAAAAAACGGTGATGGATCAAGCCCTGATCTTTTGACTGGGTATGAGTGTTCTGTTTAACTCAGATGCTCTGTCCATCACCACCCCCTTTTCTGAATCGTTTTGGACACTATAGGAGTGGCAGGGTATGCTCAGACATGAGTCCCTTGCTCACTGCACCATCAGGATTCAAGCAAGCCGGGCCGAAGACGGCTGCAATGCCAGAAACCGGTCCCCGGAAGCTTGTTTCCTTTCCAGTAAAGAATTGGCTTGGTAGTTTGGTCTGCCCTGTTTCCATGATGCACTGGGCCAGGGACAGACTAATTTGCATGTAGCCAGGTTCTGAACTGGGATGGTGCAGTGAGCTAAAAAACGGTGATGGATCAAGCCCTGATCTTTTGAATGGGTATGAGTGTTCTGTTTAACTCAGATGCTCTGTCCATCACCACCCCCTTTTCTAAATCGTTTTGGCCACTATAGGAGTGGCAGGGTATGCTCAGACATGAGTCCCTTGCTCACTGCACCATCAGGATTCAAGCAAGCCGGGCCGAAGACGGCTGCAATCCCAGAAACCGGTCCCCGGAAGCTTGTTTCCTTTCCAGTAAAGAATTGGCTTGGTAGTTTGGTCTGCCCTGTTTCCATGATGCACTGGGCCAGGGACAGACTAATTTGCATGTAGCCAGGTTCTGAACTGGGATGGTGCAGTGAGCTAAAAAACGGTGATGGATCAAGCCCTGATCTTTTGACTGGGTATGAGTGTTCTGTGTAACTCAGATGCTCTGTCCATCACCACCCCCTTTTCTGAATCGTTTTGGCCACTATAGGAGTGGCAGGGTATGCTCAGACATGAGTCCCTTGCTCACTGCACCATCAGGATTCAAGCAAGCCGGGCCGAAGACGGCTGCAATGCCAGAAACCGGTCCCCGGAAGCTTGTTTCCTTTCCAGTAAAGAATTGGCTTGGTAGTTTGGTCTGCCCTGTTTCCATGATGCACTGGGCCAGGGACAGACTAATTTGCATGTAGCCAGGTTCTGAACTGGGATGGTGCAGTGAGCTAAAAAACGGTGATGGATCAAGCCCTGATCTTTTGACTGGGTATGAGTGTTCTGTTTAACTCAGATGCTCTGTCCATCACCACCCCCTTTTCTGAATCGTTTTGGCCACTATAGGAGTGGCAGGGTATGCTCAGACATGAGTCCCTTGCTCACTGCACCATCAGGATTCAAGCAAGCCGGGCCGAAGACGGCTGCAATGCCAGAAACCGGTCCCCGGAAGCTTGTTTCCTTTCCAGTAAAGAATTGGCTTGGTAGTTTGGTCTGCCCTGTTTCCATGATGCACTGGGCCAGGGACAGACTAATTTGCATGTAGCCAGGTTCTGAACTGGGATGGTGCAGTGAGCTAAAAAACGGTGATGGATCAAGCCCTGATCTTTTGACTGGGTATGAGTGTTCTGTTTAACTCAGATGCTCTGTCCATCACCACCCCCTTTTCTGAATCCCTGTGTAAATATGACTGTGAATTGGTATATCCCTGATTAGCATACTTGGTTTACCTGTTAGTCCCTAGTAGCGGGACCTGTGTGTGCCCAGGGCTGGTAACCCAAATGCTGCTGGTGGGCCTGCAGCGCTGATTTGTGCCACCCACAGAAGCAGTTTGTAAAGTGTTCCTCAGACCCGCCACTGCAGTGTCTGCGTGCAGTCCTGAACTGCCATATTGGCTGTGAAGTGCCCACACTTCACCGCCCCTGAACCTTCCCTTAGCATCATGTCAGTCACCCCTATGGTAGGTGCATTGTGTGTGTAAGGTAGGACATGGCTTGATATGTGTAGCATGTCCTCCATTTTGTTTTCACTGCTGCAAGGCTACCTGTTCTCCATAGGCTAGAATGGGTAGACTGGCTATTACATCTTATAGTCCTATCTGACTCCGAGAACATGGTAGAAATTCAAGTTTAGTATGTCTGAACTCAGAATGATAAAATACATCTTTTAGTGAAGTTGGTTTTACCATTCTGTGTTTGAAAATACCACTTTTAGAAAGTAGGTAATTTCTTGCCTAAGCCTCCAGTGTGCTCTACTGTTATGTGTATTGGCTGTCAGGGTTTAGAGGGGCAAGGCAGGCTGAGTCAGACCTGGGCTGAATAGAGAGATCAGCATTGAGTACTGGGGAGGGGTAGCTCCTTGACCTGAATAGGGCTGTGCCTGGCAAGGTGAATGCTAGCTCCACCTCCTACTGTGTGTCTGATGGCAGACCCCCTCTTTCTAAAAGGAAGGATGCAGCCTGGTAAACAAAGTGCTCCAGGCCTGAGCATAACTGGTTCTTGCTGGGTTCAGTGACTAGAGACTGTTGAGTACAAAGACTTTTGGGGTATAAATATATGTGCCCAAACCCCTGATTTTGGTATCGCTCCTAGATGTCAAGAGGAACCTTTGTCCGTGTTACTGAAGGAATCTGCACTAGAGGACCGTCCTTGTGCTTGTGTGCTGTTTCTTGGATTGGCCTGCAGTAGTTCCCCTTGGACGTGGAAGAAGAGGGGAAAAGGACTTTTAAAAAGGCTTTTATTTTGTTAAGCAATCACACAAGGGCTAGAGGAGAGCTAGCCTCCTGCTGGAGTCACAGGCACATCTGACTCCCCCACCAGCCTCCTGATTCCTCCCAGCGAGGATTTCTATCTGTAGGTGAGGCCCCTGTGAGTTCCAGGGCATCTGGTTCTACTACAGAGTAGAGAGCGCTGAAAATCGTCGCCAACGCCGTTTGCGAGCCACCGCAGCTGAAGAGCGTAAGAAAAATCATCACGCTGCTGCCGCCGAGCGCTCGCAACCCGAAGATCATCGCATCGCACGCTTGCGGGCCACAAAGTGCTCACTAACCCCAGAGATCATCGCATTGCACGTTTGAGGGCTTGTCGAAGGCTTGCTAACCCCGGATCGTTGCATCGAGATCATCGCAGAGCGGGCGCCGAGTGTCCGCCATTTTTCTCGCATCACACCCAGATCATCGCTCCCTCGCAGGGCGCCATTTTCTTTCGTCGCACCAAGATCGCACACGCAACAGAATCAGCGCATCATCCTTCCTTGCGGCAAGGATTCAACGCATCGCTGGCCTAGCATGAAGAAGTCTGTCGCTTTGTCCCGCACGCACCCGCAGACCGGCGCATCATCCTCCCTTGCGGCAAGGATTCAACGCATTGCCGGCCTAGCGTGGGGAAAATCATCCCTACAGCTCGTTTGCGACATTTTGCTACGAAATCCAGGTACTTTGTAAGTAAAAGGGTCGCAGAGACCCCTGCTTTGAACTGAGCCCCTATTTGAACACTTTTTCCAGCTTTTCAAGAGTATCCCCCTTTTTCAGTATTGTGGCTTTTTACCGTTATTGGTCTTGTGTTAAGGCTATATATAAAGATACTTATTTTTTATAACTACTTGTGTGGTGTCCCTTTGTAGTGTCCTTCACAGTGTTACTGTGTATGGTCATAAATGCTTTACACACTGCCTCTGAGAAAAGCCTAGCTGCTCGTGCTATGTTACCACAGGGTTGAGTAGGGGTCATCAAAGGGTGTAGCCCCCTTACTCTGACTTAGGAAGAAGGGACCCTACTTGGACTGGGGCCAGCCACTGCCAACTAGAGACCCCCATTTCTAACATAGACGATATGTGTTGTCAGGTTTGGAAACAGGAAACAAAATATTGTTCATTGAGGAGGTGCATGTTTCAATCACCCCTTGGTATTCAAGTTCATCTAAGATGTCCCTGACCTGTTTTTTAGCTTCTTGCTTAATTAGATACTGCATGTGTGCAGTAGGTTGATTTTTTAACTGGATCTTGTGGTGAGGGGAGTCCTCATCCCATCCTACATTTTTTTTTATATAATGCTGGGGCATGGGCAAATTCCCATTTCCTGGCATAAGTATATTTTAAATGTACTGGAACATGGTTGGAGAAGGCTGGCATAATGATGTCTTCGCCATGTGGGAACTCCCTGACAAATTCTGGTGGACAGTCCTGTTCTGCCAGAAGTATATCATTACCCTTTGAAAGGGTGCTTTCACTTTTCTTGGTATGTCTCCCTCCATCCGGAGTGTTATTTCATATAACTTTTGTGGAGAACTAACCCTGGTGTCTACAGTCTCTACTTGTTTGTTCTCATTCAAGTCCACTGTCTCCAGAAGTTCCTTCAGGTTCTGGCGAGCTATTGTTACTTCTGCTGCACTGTCTAGCATTGTCTCTTGAGTTGTGTTCTCAGAATTCTTGGCATGTCTGATCTTCAGACCTGCTAACTTCTTCTTGGAGAATTGGGGTTTTGGTTTGTTTTTCTGAGCGTGTTGATCGCCTTTGGACTTCACGTGTTCTTCTTTGTGATCTGACTGTCCTCTTCTTTCGAATGTCTGTGACGATATCTGAAAGGTACGTGAGGAACGTGTATCACTATCTTGATACCTGTCAGGTGTTTTCAAATTATCCCTATTCCTGAGGTTATACCTCTTTTCAGAGGGCTCCTTTTAAGGAAGAAAACCTACCTCGGGATTGAGAACGTTTCTTTTTTTGAATGTTGTCTGTTATTTTCCCACTTCTTTTTAGAAGATGTAGGATTTTGAGTAATACAGTCCTTTTCAGGAACTCCAGACAGTTGTGGTTTAACTGGTTTTCCACCCAAACTGTCTCTGCCTAATTCTTCTTACGATTTTTCAATTATTCTGGGTAGTTCTTGTTGATGTTCTGTTACATCAAATTCTATTAAGGGCTAGTATTAGGATATACTGCTTCAATTTGAGTATTTTTTTGAGCTATCCAGAATGGAATTTGTTCACGTTTTGTGGGCATTTTACCCATGACTGCATGTAAAGTCTGTGGAGTAATTTTTTGTGCATTCCCCTGGTAAGGGGTTTGATTTGGAATAGTTAACGGTGGCTGGACTGTGAAAGTCTGCATTACATATTGGACTAATTGTCTGTAAATTTTTATTAACTCTTTGATTAAATCTTTAATTCATCATCTGACATTACCTCAATGTCAGGATGAGGTGTGTAGCTAGCTAGAATCGGCCATGTTGCTCCTGGTCTACCTAGTGGGCTGAGCCTGTTTATGTGATTGTAACATTTTTGGGCGCCTTTAAACCAGATTATGCTTCTGGTATGCAAGTTGAATTTCAACATCCTCGAAAGGAATATATTCCTCAGGTGGTCAATCTTTGTAGAAGTGAAACACTTTTGTTACTGGATTTGATTCTGGGAATACTATCCATGAATAGAATACCTCTGTCTGAAAAGATTAATGTGCCTCTTTCACGAAAACTGCTCTGCCACCTCTTGGTGTTTGGCCATGTTTTATAAGTTTTAGAGTGATGGCTCTCCTTAAATTTGGATGGATGTTTATAACACCCTCCTTGGTTTCATTAAAACCTGTAGAATTTACAGCGGGATGTAATGCTTCGTCGACTGGAGTAGCCTCCGCATTGCCCCCGAGATTGGACATTGTTTGTTGAAAAATGTAGAACAAGTTTCAAGGAAACAAAGATAAGGTGCACAATATTTTGGAACACTGTATCCTTCAACGTTGAACACACCAAACAGCTAATACATAGGATTTTCGTCCTACTCAGCTATGGCGGATATTATCCCTACCCACTTCAGACGTCTTATGGAGTATTATGAGTAGGGGTCTCTGATTTAAGCACAAATGAGTTATTTCAGTATCAAGCGTTAAATTAGTGCCTTACCAAACCGTTGGGCGCCATGTAGTGTAGTTCCTATTTCCCTTATAGGCTCTGCGCATTGGTAATATACTATAGTTTTTGCATAGGACTGAGGTCAGTATGCCTCTAACAAAGTATATTAAACTTAATTACTTTGTGTGACAGCTAACTCAGAGGTCACTAGAAACTTCTTGAATAAACAAGAAGGGAGAAGTTTCTGACAACCGCATAAACATGACAACTTTGTTTCCCTTAGCATTGGAACAGTTCTCAAAATCGTGGAAACAATAGATAACAGTTTCACTCAGTCAATCGTGCATGCTAAGTTTCTTCAGAGTTACACAGAAATAGATAGACGGGCGTTTCAATAAAAGGATTTATTGAACAGTCTTATTTCTCGTGCAAGAGATATGAGCTGTTACCATCGCAAGAGAGTATGTGAAATATAATACGTACAGCGTAAGGATTAGGAAGAAATAATATTACAATATCATGGTCCTTTAGCTATGACATATATTCATATAAACATACATAAATAACACAGGCTAAAATGTGAATACTCGTCTGGTGCTTCTAAATAGTTCTACCCTACTGTACCTAACCTAAGTGTAGTACGTGGTAAGAAGTAGGTGCTGTTTTCTATAGTATGATATGCTATAGTTTGTATTGCCAAGAGTCCCTCTAGGTTCTAGTTTGCTCCATACCTTAGAATGAGAGAGGTGGGAATCTCTTTCCGGATCTCAATCCCTAACACTCCGCGAAGGGAGTCAGGACACTGGAAGCTGGATTATCTGCGAGCAGGATGACAGCGTCTGGTCAGTGCGTCAGGCGGGGACTACAATTCCTTCCGAACTTGCCGTGGCGAGCCGTATCGAGCTGTGTAGCCGACCTGTGGTTTGCCATGGTAAGTGAAAGTATATTTATACCTGGAAGGTGCCTAGGAATGCTAGCATTGACGTAAAGTCGGGCAGAGGAAGACGTCATGAATGAACCCCTAAGGAATAGTGGTTCATGCATAATAAATGAGTTTTTGGCGAAATCAATAATCTTAGCAGGGAAAGTCCCAATGGCTTAAGGGTCTGGGTTCTAAGACCTCATTGTGATGTGGGATGGACAGATGTAGCTGACCATGCCTGTATTTGGATAGCATTGCTGATGCCTAAATAATGCCTGGGATACTATGCCTAATTAAGGGCAATGTGAGTTGTGCCTATAAAAGGGCATGATTCAGGAAACTTATGTACGGGTATCTAAATCGAAACACAACAGTCTTGTTGCATGCAATCATATTAATAGGACACTGCATGTTTGGGGTCTAGTCTTTGTAACCAGTCCTCCTCCTCCATTGGATGAGGAGGAGAGAAAACATGATGGAAGGGTAATATAGACCCATGTGAACTGCTGATACCAAATGGAGGTAAAAGGATTGACCAATGTCTCTTATAAATGACAAAGTACCGTACGTCATCAATGGAATCCAGTGTCTCTGTTGTTTAAATAACATCAGAACAAACCTGGAGGCATTCACCAAACTGAAGGTAGTCCTTGGAGATATGTTGCATGTCTTTTTTCTAGTTTTGTTTTTACACAAGTTTAAACTGGAAAATCATTTTGGCTATGGTTCACAAGGTGGGAGTGGGGACAGTGATATTTGTGTGTCACCTGTTGGCATGTACAGTGCTTTGTGTTATGCTTTGGGTGCGGCAAGAAAGGCAGTAGAGATTTTATAGTTCAAAATATGAGTTTAATTGCTCATTTAATCCTCTTTCTCCAGCATTTGTTGTCTACTCTTCTCTCCTCTTTGTTTCGCTCCACACTTCTGTCCATAGAAAGGATTGCTTGTTTTTATACAAGAGCTTAAGGGTTTGTGAGGTTTGAGATAAAAAATTTAAGGGAACGAGATCCATCTGCTATACTTGCTGTGATGTGAGCGAATTATGATCTGCCAATACATTTTGTCATGTTTGATGGTAAAATCCCTATTTAAAATAATTGAACCATTTAGGACATACGTGTTTCTTCATTCCTCCTGCAATAGAGCATCATTTAGATATTTTACAACATTTAGTTAAACTAGGAACTAAGAAACAGGCAGTATAAAGAAGGAGGTGATCAAACTGATGCACAACATGAAAGGCACAGACTAACGGATGCTTACTTTTCCAGCAAGATGAGAGCTGTTGTTGGGTTGACACGGAGATATTTACAGGTAGGTTTCCCATAATCCGCCAGATATGTCGACCAGTCCCACTGAATGAAGAGGTCTAACAGCTGCAGAAAAAATAATAAGCAAACATCAGTGGAAAACCAGTAGCAGTGAGGAACAAATATACTGCATACAAAGGTAGCTAGGTTACTCTGTTCCCAAAAACCTCTCTTTCCATACAAACTAAAAAGGCAAATTAAGAGACTGAATTAGGCTATTTGCATGATATTGGAAGAATACGAGTGTCCTGTTGTGGTTCAATATACATGCTGTATTTGGCTTCTAAAGAGACACCATTTCTCAATCCTTAATGTGCACATCTTGTCACTATTGACGCCACATTGAAAATACTTCCAGAGAAAATTTAGGTTGACCAGTTACAAGTGGAGTCTTCTGAAATCAGTTAGGACATGTGGATTTAAGATACAGAAGTATACATGTCCAGTAAAGGTACATTCTATTTGAAAAACAAAAACCACATTAACAGGCAACACTGGACACTAAGATCCAATTCTAAAGTGCAACTGGAATCATTGCTAGATTTCTCCTTAGAAATCCAGTAGTAATCCAAAAATATGGGAGCAACTAGATACAGTAAGAACAATAATATTTTGTTTATCAGTGGATGCTGTGAATAATTGTGAAAACTAACAAATTGGTTATTTAAAAAAAAGCAGGAATATAAAGCACTTTGCTGGCGGAATAAGACACAACAAGAGCCTTGCATCCCAATGTCTAATGACTGCGGCGAAGTATATCCAATCAATAGAGTAAACATTTAGATGCAGGTTTCTGAAACATTAAATTCCGAAGATTTTCAAAACTGAATTCTATACAACCTGCCTCAATATAGCTCCTTGCTATTAGCAATATTTACTTTTTCATACTTCGCAAATAAAATTAATCGAGCCATAATGTACATAAAAAATTCAGTTTTTACTGCACTAGAACTAGGGCACTATGGGTCATATGTATCAACATTCCGTTTTGCGATTCTAAAATAGCGATTTTAAAGGAATCGCTATTTAGAAATCGCAAAATGTATTGTATGTAGAAATCAGCTTCTTTTTAGCGATTTCTTAAAATTCCTTAATTGCGATTAGCAAATTGCTAATCGCAATTAAGGAATAATTTCCCATTCATTTCTATGGGCCAGGAGGCCCATAGGAATGAAGGGGAAATTTGCTAATCGCAAATTGTGAATATTTTCAAGGGTGCAGGGGTGTCCAAAGGACACCCTGTTGCACCCCTGAAATCGGCATGGGTGCACATGTGGCGCACAGTCACATGGCAATTGTAAAAATATGCATTTTGAAAGGAATTCGCAACTTACTAGAAGTTGGTGGTAATTTGCGATTCCTTAAGGCCAATTTGCTAATTTTTTTGGCTTCTTACATTGCATTTAAGGAATCGCAAAATTTGCGATTCCTTAAATGCAATCGCAAGATAAGGAATCGCTATTTTGTGATTCCTTATTTTTCAAGCAGATTTGCTTGATGCATACCATTAGTCCAAATTACATTCGCAAACGCCAAAATTCTGCGAATTTCGGCGTTTGCGAATTCAATTTGGCTTGATACATATGGCCCTATAACTCTTAATGAAATGTACATGACAGGGCCCTCGTGCTTTAAGACCTGTCTTTTCAGTATAAGCGTTTAGAGTGTAGTATTTACAACACAGTCTAGGTAAACACCGTTATCTTTCAAAAGTTGCTTAGTGGCTAAATTACTGAAGTCTTCTGTTCGAATTCCAGCTTCGTAATTTATTCCAAAAACTTCCCAACTCAGGGTGATTTAATTACTTCCATGTGCCTCAAATATGTCTAAACTGTACACAGAGCCAAATATTACTTAGCCAATTATACATTCCCTTCCCCATCATACCCTGGTTTCCGTGACTTGGCCTCAAACGGATCCCATATAAGGTGGCATTTTATGCACATCATCTCCTACTCAAGAAAACTAATGTAGCATTCTCTGCAAAGCATTACACTCATCTTTATCAAATCAAACATACGTCAACACAAAAAGAGTCTGTTAAATAAAACAGGTTATCAGACAGTGCTGTGTATCTAGTTGGTTACTAAACCAAGCAGCAGTTACATAAATAATGCTGTAAAGCTTCCTGATATCGTTCAGCTTCCAGAATCAAATGCAATCAATTACCGTACTTCAGGCGTAGAAGAAACCATGAAAGATGGAGCTCTTTTTCCGGCAAAAGGTTGTGTCATGCAAGTTGTTTTAATTTTAAGAAGCAGCTAACCGGAATTCAAATGAGGAACTAGGGTGTGATATTTATTTTAATCCTGGGGAGTGAGAAAATAGAAGGTAATTCTGCCTTTGGGTGCAAATTTTGTAGGCACACCTTGTTTTAAGGAGCATTGTAAAACAAGCATTGGCATAGGAAATCGGTCTGACCCTAGCAAACTCGTGTAATTATTAATTTTTTGATTTTATTTATGGCGCTCTTAAAAAACCTCTATCGTTTACACCATGTTCTAAATCTAGTGATTCACTGCTATGACATAGCAACATTTGATTAATCTTGGTACCCACTGTTGCTAGTGCATAAAGGCCTACCTGGACTGGCTGGCAGGGCTCTCAGAGAGCCTGTCAGAACAGTGCTACTTGTATGATTTGATAGAAAGCACAGCTGCAGAAGAAGGAAGGAAGTCAGGGAAGGTGGCAGGTTGGGTTAAGGGTGGAAGGTAAGGTAGATTATTTTCACTATTGTGTCAGGGAGAAGAGTCTTCCCCATTATTCCCCCCCTCATAGCAGCTGAAAGCAGAGGCAGATACTTTAGGGTGCCATAACACAAAATTATAGATGGGTAAAACGTTAATTATGGGGATGTTTTTCACCTCTGGGTTCTGACCGACATCATAGACAACTTGAGCCTCGCTTTTGGTGTCTATATGTCACTCAGAACTTCTTTGTGAAAAGCATCCCCATAATCCACTGTTACCCAGCTATAATTCTATATGTTGTAAGTGACTTTGAAACAAAGCCTTTATTGCGAAGCATCACATCAGAATCAGTGTTATTCACTGCAGTGACGTCAATTATTTACCAAACTGAGACGTTACCAGAGGAAACACACACTTCCACTTTGTTTTGCTGCAGGGGCGGCTCCTTCACTATGGCGGATGAGTGCCGCCCCATTGCTTTCTCATAGTGTGAGAAGCCGAAACATGAAATGGTAATACATTTTAGTTATTATCATTTTATGTTTGCTTTGCGGGCGAGCAGGGCTGCTCTGCTCTCCTAGAAGGGCAGGGGAGGAGTGATTTGCCCACTCCTGAGTGGGAAAAGACTGTTTGGTCGGGCCTTTAGGGCCGCCCAACCCAGTCATGCGACCTTTGCCCGTCTCCATGCAGGCTGCATTACAGCCTGCATGGAGAATATGAACACCCCTCTAGCCCCTGGCTGAGCGCCCCACCGGAGCTACTGTTTTGCTGCTGATTGTGTCCAGAGAACAAAACGCGGCAGTGGAATGGTAACTGTCTGTTTCACCTGCCTTCTTCTGTATTGCTCGGATCTTCACAGACCTGAAGGAGAAGAGAGAATGCAAGAGGCACTGTCTCTGTCATCTTCTCCCCTTCCAGCAAGGGTCTCTACAGACCCACGAACCTGAGAGAAGAAATGAACCTATGGTGACAGCAGCTCTCAGAATGAGAATGGAGAGTGTGACTTTGGGCTGGAAGGGTGGAGGTGGTGCAGAAGGTGGGAAAAGGAGGCCAGACAGATACCTATTTTTCAATTTTGGGAGGATGGTATTGAAGAGCGGGATAAAGAAGGGTGTCAGGAGGCCAGGAACATCTTTTTTTTATGGGGCAGATGATTTAAGGGGACCATATGCAACACAAAAATATAAAAGGGTAAAAAGTGAGCTTCGCTCTCATTGTCTATAGGTAGGGGTAACTCAATCATCTGTTGTTAAACACCCTCAAAACAGAATTTCTTCAGATTGCCCCCAGTAATCACTCTGCACCTACTCAGGACTGGCTCAAACAACTTACTGCGCTTAACTGCACCTCTCATGTGCCTGACTCTGCTAGATCTTTAGGTATAACTCTGGACAAAAACTTAAATATGCAAGATCACATCAGTGCTACCATTAGGTAAGTCAATCATCAGCTCAATACTCTTAGGAAAATCAAGCCAGTCTTACCTCCTGAGTCAGCAGTCCAATCCTTAGTTATCTCATGCTTGGAATATGGATTGGTGACCCTTGCTGGGCTACCTAAAGCTAGATTGGCCCCTCTTAGAGTCACTCTGAACTCATCGACCAGACTCATCACGGGCTCCAGAAAACATGACCACATCACACCAGACCGAATTCAACTAAACTGGCTGTCCATCGAAGCAAGGATCCGTTTCAAGATAGCTTGCCTGATGCACAAAGCCAATCATTACAACACCCCCGTTTACCTGGCTAAAAACACTTGTGCTTTCGGGCTCGAGTCAGAACTTAAGGAGCTCTAATACCCTACTGTTGAAACCTCCCAAATTCAATAAGAAAAGAACATACAATTGTGCTTTCTCTTGTCTTGCTCCAAGAATATGGAACGCTCTTTCCCTGAGATCAGATCCATCCCAACTACTGCCTCATTCAAAAAACATGTCATTATGGCTACTCTGAATGACCATCAACAGCAATAGCCCTGATGCCTTCTTGATCTATTTCCATCTCCAGTTTGATTGTCTTTTATACCTTTTGGTCAAAGTGCAATAGGTGTCTCCTCACTTGTCCTTTGGATTTATTGCTCTGCTGGAACTTTACAGGTCCCACAAGAAGGGCTGATTACCCTGGGTCACCATTATTTTATTTTTCCCTGTGCTTCTATATGACTGTTGTTTTTCATGTACTTTATATGTTCCGTGTTGTTGTTGTAATCCTGTTTTTACCTCATTCAAATTATGTTCCTTTGTACAGCGTTCTGATACCCGTTTGGGTCATGTTCACGCTTTATAAAACATTTCAAATAAATAAAAAGGGGCGGGTGGCAGGAGGCCTGGGCTTTTTTTAATTTTTATATTTAGGGAGAAAAAATTCTCTGTCCCTGCATAGCAGTTGAAAGCAATGTCATAAGACGATGGGGCCACGTATATTATATAAAATTATAGATGGATACTACTGTATAACCTAGATGGGTTTTCACTTCAGGGGTCTGAGTGACCCCATAGACAACTTGAGCTTCGCTTCTGTTGTCTATTTGATGTCACTTAGAAATCCGAGGTTGAAAACATTCCAGTTATGGACTATTACCTACAATTCAATACCTCTCTTCTTTTTAAACATCTGTTTATTTGATTTTCTGTAACATTTATGATTTATAATGCATATTTTCAACATCATGATTACACAGTATATAGGCTGTTTCCGGCCACAAATATATGGATGCATGTATCCATGCCCTCAGACAGACATAACTTTCAGGCGTTTCCCACTAATCAATTAGCTTTAGATTGCTGTATGCAATGTCTGTTTGACTTAGGTTTGGCATCCACATATAAGTTGTGCTATATTGTGACCAAACAATATGATATCATGTCCAAACAATATGATATGCTTGTGTCAATCAGTAAGCAGGCTAGTTCAATAACAGTTCTGAACATTAACAAGGGTAACAGTTGAGCGATGCAGCAATGAGTCTCCCCTTAGTAAATGATCCCCCACTCCACGCCCCTGGCACATCCCAAAGTGCTTGATGCTGGTGTCCTTCATTTATTTATGGTTTAGGTGTAAATAGTGAGGCATGGCCAATAGTAGGCTGAGAACCCTAGATGTGAAGTTGGCCGTGTGTAAGGACTCCTTCCACCGTACAGCTACCGGACACTCAATGTCACGAAGCGCGCTCTATAGTGTCATCTGTGAGATCTAACAGGGGAGGGCTGACGGGTTGTCTGCGTATTGTTCGTGTGTGCCCCCTGAAAATCGTGTATAATGGCTTCCCAATGAGATGCAATAGGTTCCTTGCAAAGCCCACGGGCGTCCTCGGTTTGCAGCGCCAATCCCTCCGCTCTAGCTCACACCAGGAGCCACTGTCTCCAGGTTGGCAGGGCAGGTGGATCAGGCCTCTTCCACCTCCTTGTGATCAAGTGCTTTACCGTCAGCATACCCAGGTCTAGGAAGCATGAGGTGACCACCTGCTTTTTACCTCTAGGGTAGAGATGGAGTATGTATTCCTCCCACGTACAGGTGAGGGTGCGGCCAGTGTTTCGCTGACATGCTGCCAGTAAATGCCCAGCGATGGGCAGGCATATGGAGGAGATAGCGTCTAACAATTGACTTCTGGGGCACTCCGCGTCCGTACGCTTGTAAATTTTATTTCTTTTTGCTAGGGTGAGCCCGGCTCTCTGAATGATATAATGTCGTTTGAGTTTGAAGCGCACGTTGCGTGGAACACAGGTAAGGCTGCGTAATATCTCAGATTATTACCTGCCATCAAAAGGACGACCTCTGTCCATTTGCCACTTCTGCCTAAGTGGAGCAAGGGACACTGCTGTGTGACAACGTAGTGAGTCAGCAAGCCATTCAACAATTTAATACCTCTCTTATTGCAAGCGACGCCACAAAAATAAACAGAAAACGGACGCAGCCGCCTAAATTCAGCCATCATATGCTCACAACAAAAAAATTCACAATAAAAAACATTCACTCATGTCCATTTTTACTACTGATGTGTTTTTTCTTTTTTTTTTTTTTTTTTAAATGTATTTTTATTGCAGGAAACACGTACGAGTACAACATTGGCACCTAAAATGTGATCGGGATTCGTGTTGGTTACAGTAACAGTGTGTCTATACACAGCCATTTAGCCCACAACCCGGGGGTCGGGCGGCGTGTGCCATTCTTCTGTCCTTCATTTGTCTCTGTTCTCAACGGTTTTCATAGGTGATAGAATAAATCACTTCTGCTTTTTCAAACACCCTAACCCAACAAACCCCCCCTCCCTCCTATCGCCTTGCCCCCCAGAGGAAGAAGAGTGTCTTTCAACATGGTACAGGATTCTAACATTTAACGGAAGCGATTGTCGCTCCTCCCCCCCTATCCCCCACCCTCCTCCCCCCTCGCCATCGGTAGTCTATCTCGAGGTTGCATGTCGTGTGCTGTAAGCTGTGATTTGCTATGTCGGGGGCACTCCAGCAATAGCATCTTGTTGGGAGTCAGGCTGGTCTCCATCAGTGCTGTCTGAATCGGTAAGTGTGTCATTGTCGCGCAGGGCCTGCACTATTGTTTCCCAAGCCTGTGCCGCCTCTAAGGCCCGCTCATCTCGCCGCCGTCCCGCCTGCTGGAATCTCAATGTGCTTTCGCTTCCCGCCCACTTGAGAAGTTCATTGCGCCATTTAGTGCCCGTTGGACCAACTCGCGCCTTCCAGTTTCTGGTAATTTCCCGTTTGGCCAGAAGCAGACCCAAATCGATGAATTTACTAGTAAGTTTATTCTTAGGGGTGTGTGGGAACCAGTGTAGTAACCCTGCCGCCGCATCTATCTGCAATGATCTACCGGTCACCTCAGTCAGTGTGTCTCCTACAATCGACCAAAATGGGGTCAGCCTCGGACAGGACCACAGCATGTGGAAAAGGTCTGCCGTGGCTGTCCCGCATCTAGGACAATCTGCCGTCTCCAGGCCGAAATATTGCTGCAACTTCTCCGGGGTCAGATAGGCTCTATGTAATACATAGAAGTGGACCAGTTGAAACCGGGCGCTTCGCGTTCCCTTCCATGCCCGTTGCAATAGCTGGGGCCACGTGGTCTCCGGAATTTCCTTCCCCAAATCCACCTCCCATCGGGAAGATGTGTTTTTTCTTTACAAACGTTTTTCAGCAGTGAAGTGTATTTTATTATCCTTATCAATATTATCATTTGTGAAAGAGAAAATAATAAATCACCACATAACTAAGCCCTCACATTGCAGGCAGAGCCAATGCTACAGTGTCACTTAAACATGCTACAACAGAGCCTTTAAAAAAAATGAGACAAAAAAGTAAACATCTAACAGGGCCCCCGAAGTCTAGACACATTACAAGCTGGTAAAGTTATTATTAAAAAATATATATATAAACCACTGTTTGGACTAGATTTGTCACTGAAGAGAACTTCATTATTTTTAGATGAATGTGAACAATGTGCACAGTCTTTATGCAGTCACTCAAAGAAAAGTGAGCCAAAGAGTATAGTGGGCTGACCCACTGCCTGCATGCTGTAGTGGGCATGTAGAATGTAGTGGGCAGAATGTGAAGGACAATTCAAAAGACCTTTGGATGAAACACACTGACTAAAAGCCCTTCTATGAATGTATATTATGAATGATGGTTCTTTGTAAAAACAACATTGGTAAGATCTGAAACTGATCACTGAATGCCCCCGTGCATTAATTGATGCTCAGGTAAACATCTCATTTCACTCGCACATTGCACTTTAATTTTGATAGGAACACATTCTCGAAAAGAACATGGTGGACACAGAGAATAATTGTTTTTCAGGTGTGATGAGCTTAGCAGCAGAATTTCATTGTGCGAGTCATTCAGTTTTAAACAGCTAAAACATATCTATGCTCTGATGCTGGTGGGGCAGAAGCTAATTGATTCCGGTAGGTCTGAGGAGGCTTGCTATCTAAAAGTAAATCTGTTACTCATCAGAATAGGAATGGAAGAGAAGGTTGTGGGATTGGAGCAGGTCTATTAGAAGACTAATGCATATACTGAAAAAAAATGAAAGGTGTTAGTAAAGTGGATCTCTAGGGTACTCCACATGACGTGTGCAGGGTAGATGAGGTTGTCCAGTCTCAGGCTCTGAGGGTATTTTTCCCAAACGTATTTGAACCATTTGGCTGCCATTTTAGAGGATTTACATAATTTTTCAGCTTGAAAAATAGGGTATGACAATGTTGAAAGCTGCCGAAAGGTGACGGTGAACCACAATCAGCACGCAGGATGAAGCAATATTGATCAGGCCCTTCCATACATTAACAAGAGCAGTTGCAGTTTCAGGTTTTAACGTCGGCCTAAACCCAGTACTGGCGAATATTGAGGGTGCGGTTTCTTATTATATCTACTACGTATATAGGATTGGTACTCTGTATCCACCTCACACTGACCCATGCAAATAGCAGATTATAATTATGCTTGGTTTATTAGACAAAAGAGTTTAACATTTATATTATATATATCATTTCTAAATGCTAAAAAGGTCAGGAAATAAAAAGCAAACTTTCCCTGTTTTCTAGCTCATTTCATCATCACGTTGACTAAGAACCTAGAAATCATACAGTTTTAACAAACAGAAAACATGTACACTTAATTCCAAAAGGAAGTATTTGTGTTAATAGTAATAATTTCCTTAAGCAGGCCAAACATGTGGAAATTAATATACTTTGTCCATCTATACTATAATTTGGCAATAAGATGGTTATTTCTTTTTTTATATATATATTTTTATTGTTTTCCATACACAACTCGCGTACAAGATGATCAATCCAATCTACACATGAGCGTGGCCTTGCCAAGGCACGTGCAACAAATTATGACATGTGATGCTACATTCAAAGCAGAGTATTCAAATAAACAATAAAAGATAAGAGAAACCAATTGTCATCAACTTGCTCAGTCTGCGAATAATTCCATATTGGCACCGGGACACTCATGCATCCAATGTATGTTGTGGCACAGGGCCTTATCAGCAATAGGTCAGCTTGTACTGCTCTCCCTCAACCCTCCCACCTCCTCTCACCGGCGTGTCAATTAAACCAACACATTGTAACAGATCAATAAGTTATAATAATTGAACATGCATGGTACCAAATACACAGCAAAGTAGAATATTGTTACTATATTAGTAGGGGGGGGGGAATCCTTTCCGTGTGCCTCTATATCGTTACCGTAGGGTAGCTGCATTACAGGTCACCATCCCCAATAGGCGCGCTCAATTCCGGGTCAGAGTCCGTATCTGTTACCCTCAGTACTGTGAGCAGGGCTTCCCATGCCCGCGCTGCTTCTAGTGTCTTATCGTTATGGGATCTTTGGGCCTGCTGCAGGCGAACCATACTCTCACTCCCCGCCCATGTAAGCAACGCAGCCCTCCATCTGGTGAAACTGGGTCCTCCCAGAGCCTTCCAATGGGACTTAATTTCTCTTTTGGCCAACACCAACCTCAAGTCCTGGAATTTACTCGTCAATTGTGTCTTACTAGTATGGGGAAACCAATGTAATAGGCAGGTACCTTTGTCTGGATTAATCTGTTGTTCCGTTACATTACTTAATAATGTAATTATATCCTCCCAGTAAGCACCAAGCTGTGGGCAATCCCATAGCATATGTAAAAGGCCCGCATCCCTCAACTTACAGCGGGGGCATTGTGCAGCATCTACATGGAAATACTGATTGATCTTCGCTGGAGTAAGGTAAGCCCTATGAATTAGAAGAAATGAACTAATTGAAATCTAGCATTTCTAGTGCCCTTCCATGCCCTCTTAACTATTTGCGTCCAGGCCTAGTCAGGTATTTCTTTATCCATATCTGCTACCCAGTGGGAGCGCAGTCTCTGCAGTGGTGACAACCCCTCCTCAAGCATTAGTCTATATAAGCAGGTGACAGCCTTATAGGTGCCCGCCGACATCGTTACATATTGGCATGCAGCGTTCACCGGTGGCTCTGATAGGCCCGTTCCACAGTATTTTTGGATGGCAGCAATTAAGGCTGCATGGATTAACCCCTTTCGCCGCGGTGCGGGTGATTTATGGCATGGGCGTGGTTCGGACGGCCCCCGGCCTTCCTCCGCACACGCCCACCGTGACATCGGACGGCCGCCGGCCGTCCGACGCATGGAAGGGGTTAAGTAGTGATCCCGTGGAAGTCCAAACTCTCCTGCAGTTCATTATAAGGCAATAAGACGCCATCGCCGTACAAGTCTCCCACAACCTGCAGCCCAAGAGTCTCCCACTCCGCAAGGGCCGACCAGTCTCCGCCATGCGGAAGTGCTGAACACATGCCCAATGGTATCTATGGGGCATAAGGTTGCTGCACTCCAACTCTGCTGCGGTACATCTTCCAACAAAGCCTCTGAGTGCGTTCCTCCACGGATAATGAGTCCACATGCAACTTTTGGTGTAACACCACAAATGACAGGACATGCCACGGCACATCTTACTCGAATTCCCGTTCGGGTCCCCTAAACTGCTGCGCTACAACTTGGGTGAGGCCCTGGAACTGTGCAGCCAGATAATAGAGTTCGAAATCAGGGACAGCGAGTCCCCCTTCCTCTCTTGGACGCATCAGTGTATCCAGCGCCACCCTTCGCCTCCCATTCCCCCAGATAAAGCCGCTCACCATAGAACGAAGCTGCCGGAAAAGGGCGACAGGTGTCCACACCGGCAGTGTACGGGGGAGTGCCACCATCTTCAACTGTGCCACACGGCCTGCCACCGACAACGGTAATGTTCCCTAAAATTGCATGCTGCTTTTAAGACCTCTCATTGCCCTTCCAATGTTACCATCGAGTAAATCATCTTGGTTATGATAAATCTGCGTCCCTAAATAAGGGAGGCAACAAGGTTCCCACGTGATATCGTGCATAGACGTGGGCGGATCGCATGCTTGAGCCACCGGAAAAACACAAGTCTTCGCCCAGTTTACTCTCAAACCAGAGATGTCTCCGAACCTGCGAAGGAGAGATTGCGCTCCCTCCAATGCCTCCCCGGCGTCCTTTAAGAACATCAATAAGTCGTCCACATATAGTGAGATAAAGTGCGTCCGACCTCGGAGACGCAGGCCCTGAAATGTTCCTCCCAATCGGGTGCAAGTTGCCAATGGCTCTATGGCAAGGGCAAATAATAATGGGGAGAGCAGGCAACCCTGCCGGGTGCCTCTCCCCACTGGGTACGAGGAGGAGATGACCGTTCCCACCTTTACCCTAGCGCTTACCGACGAGTACAACATTTCGGTCCAGCGGACATATTCCTCCCCAAGCCCGAAGGCTCTCATAACAGAAAATAAGTAGGGCCACTCCAAGATATCAAATGCTTTTGCAGTGTCCACCGAGAGGACCACTGCCTGGCAGTCCACACCGTGGTCCCCGCTCAATATGCATATCAACCTGCGCATACTACCGGCGGTGTTGCGAGTAGGAATGAAGCCGGCCTGATCAGGATGAACAAGGCGTACCATGTGTGGGAGTAGTCGAGTGGCCAGAATCCGACTCAGAATTTTATAGTCAGTGGTGAGCATGGATAGGGGTCGGTACGCAGAGGGGCCCGTTGGGGTCTTCCCTGGTTTAAGTAGAGGGATGATAATGGCTTCTCTAGTCGAGGACAGCAGCATCCCCAACAGCCTGGCTTCCTTAAACACCGATAGCAATCTAGGGGCTAGGATGTCGACATAAGCCGAATAAAACTCGATGGGTAGCCCATCAATTCCCAGAGTTTTGTTTGGCGCCAACTGTTTAATAACGCATCGGACTTCAGCGAGCGTAATGTCCCGGCCGAGAGAGTCCGCTTGCTCCGCATCGACGGTGGGCAGCTCTAAATCTTCCAAGAAAGCCTGCACGTCTGCGTCCCCGGCCTGTAACTGGCTATTATATAAGTCAGCATAGTAATTACGAAAACGGGCATTTATGTGAAGTTGGGTGTACTCTAAACGTCCCGACGGGGATGCCAACGCCAAAATAGGAGCACATTTAGGGAGGGGGTTGGCCAGCCATGCCAGTAAAGTACCCACCTTGTCTCTCTCAGCGTGTGCGCGGGCCAAATAGGCTCTGTGGTCGAAGCAACTCAAGCGCTCCACGACCAACGCCACTGCTTCTATCAAGTTCAGAACCACCTCCCGTTCCTCTGAATCAGTGGAGTGGGTCCGTTCGGCCCTCCTAAGGTTCTCCTCTGCTTTGTCAATCTCCCGCAATAGCGTCTTCCGCACTCCCACCCAATTAGCTATGCAGAATCCGCAGATCACCACTTTGAATGCATCCCACTCGAAGGCGGTTGTCGTAGCAGTGCCCTCATTTTCTCTAAAGTACTGCTCTATCCCTTCAGTTCAGCTCGGAAGACAGGGTCCTCCAGCAGCTCCGGACGCAATCTCCAGGTCGGGACCGCTGGGCGCTCCAGGATCCAGCAAAAACTCACCAGCAACGGATTATGATCCGAGATGGTACGCTATAAGTATTCACTATTAGTTACCATAGGAGCAAAGCCAGCGCTACACAAAACCGCATCAAGCCTCATGTGCAAATCATGCAGAGCAGAGAAATAGGAGTAATCTCGTTCACCGGGGTGCTGCGCACGCCATATATCAGTAAGTCCCCAGCTATCCTGCCACTGGGCTCTAACCTTTGATAATTTATGAATTGGGGCAGCAGGTAACAGGGGGTGGGATCTATCCATGGTCACATCTGCAATGGAGTTGAAGTCCCCTCCTAACAATATCGGGTTCGTGAAGTAATCAGCCAGGGTATCGGACATGTGAGCAAAGAAAGTCGCCTGTTATACATTAGGGTCATAAACAATGCTGAGGGTTACATCTCTCCCATGCAGGCGTCCCCTAACAGCTTCATAGCGGCCCCCGGGGTCTATCAACTGATCTGTCATCTGGAAGGGTACCTCAGCCCTGACCCAAATCAGCACCCCCCTCGCAAAAGCTGAATAGGTAGTATAATAGAGCTGTCCTCTCCATCTGCCCTGCAATGCCAACCCCTCCGGGTTAGTCAGGTGTGTTTCCTGCAAGAATACTATCTGCGCGCCCCTACGTACTAGATATGAGTGAACTTTATACCTTCGCTGCATAGAGTGTAACCCCCGCACATTCCAAGTCATACATTTTACATCAGGTAATAGAATTATTGTTCAGTTGTATAAAGCACCAAACATCCTTCTTCTTTCCTGGACACCCCGGTGAGTCCCATTGCCCAAACACGATACCCCCTTGCCCCAACAATCCCAAACCACCCTCCGCATCTCCCTCCCTCCCTAGAACAGGCACTAACATAGTGAATCCCATCCAAACTAACCCAACTATCGCCCCTAAAGGTGTTAAAGGCGTACTAACTGGGAACCTTCCGGTGGGGGCTGGATAGAGCCTACCAATCAAACAACAATCAGGTAAAACAACACCCAATTAGCGCCGCAAAGGCCCCCTAAGAACTTAACATTTCCAATCTCCCCCTACTTGTGGCTAGAGCCCCTTGACATTTAGTCAGTATCCAAGTGCGTTGTTTTGGGACCCAGCTTGGAGTTCCTCCCATCCACAGCCCCAGGTAGCAACACATTAAGTTTGCAGCAATGTTTGCCCGCTAATTCCCAGTTTCAACAGACCCTCCATATCCACATAAAATGTAAAAGTTACTCATCCAGGAGTCCGTCCGCCGTTCCAGGCGTGACCAGCGGCAAATGTACAATGTCGGATCCCGATGAGTCAGCCTCCGAGTGCTCCTTGTCCTTCTCCAAGTCTGATTCCAGCAGCGGAGTTGCCATCAAGTCACCAGTTATGGCCGATACCGCCTCCAGTGCACCCCTGCGCTCCACTTCTGTCTGTGAATTAGATGGCTTCTGCAATCCCCGGCGCCGTATCCGCTGCGACTTCCGGAACTGAGGATTCTCGGCGAGGTTCTGGGATTGTTGTTCTGATCCATCTTTGCCCGCTCTATAAGATTCCAGCCATGTCCACGCATCTTCTGGTGTTTCATGGAAGCTAGCTCTCCCATCTAGGATTATTCGGAGTTTGGCAGGAAACAGCAGGGAGTACTGGAGCCCCTCCGCCCGCAGTTCCTTTTTGACTGCCTGGAAGGACGCGCGGTGCCGCTGAGTCTCGAAGGTGTTGTCCGGGAACAGAGGTACTCTACTATTACCCACATGGAACGGGCCATCAGTGCGGGCCTTCTGGAGCAGCAAGTCTCTGTTTCTAAAGTGTAACCGGCGCGCCACCACCGGTCGGGGAGGACGTCCCTGCTGTGGTGGTTTCACAGGGACTCTATGTGCACGTTCCAGGGTGTAAAAAGTTGACAGACCTTCAGGAGCCACCACCGCTCTCGACCAGTCCTCCAAGTAGCGTATCATATCCGACCCCTCCGCCTTTTCAGGCAGACCCACTACGCGAATGTTGTTAGTCTATTTCTCACTTCCGCATCCTTGGCGGGCCTCTCCAGCGCCGCAATCCGATCTAAGGCATTTGTCACTGTCGCAGCCAAGGCAGTCTGTGCAGGCTCCACCTCTTGGATCACCCCGTCTACGTGCTTCACCCTGACCGCCAACTTAGAATGGTCTGCCCGCAGGAGGCCCAGGCCTGTCGCCACCTGCGCAATGTCCTGTTGCAGGACAACTCGAGAGTCCGCGATGGCCGCCAAGATCTTATCCAGTTGCTGCTGCAGCCCAGTGTCCTGCGGGAGTTTGCGTGCTTCCTGCTCTGGTTGAGGCGGGGACTCAGTATCTGATAATTGTTGCGCTGCATCCTTCTTCCCTCTAGGCTTGCCCATGTCGAAGACCTCCAGGCCGCACCCGTAGGGTTTGAAGTGCAGGATCTCCTTTGTTCGTTACCCAGCTGTAGCTGCAGTATTTCCGCAAGGGGACCTGTATCATCTGATGCGCTAGAGGCCCAGAGCTCCGCTGCCGATGTTTCCCAGTGCTATGCTGCCAGAGCGGTCCGCGCGTCAACTCCGCTAGTAGTGCGGGTCAGGGCGGAACGAGACCATCAGTGCTGCCCCATCCAATGTGCGCTTATACATAGGCCCGTGTCTCTCCTCGCTGTAATCGCCTATATTCGCAGCCCACTGATATTTCCTGGCCGTCGCGGTGGTCCCCATTCAAATGTAAACAGTGCCACTTAGTCTCGCCACTCCAACCTCCAGCAGCATTCACTGTGCCCCATAAACGCACCAGGTTCTCCGGTTCGCGCCGGTTCTGCGCCCAGTCCAGTTCGGGAAGTAACCCACTTTCTACTACGCTCAGGCCTCTCAGTATAGCAAAGCACCCCCAGGGTCTGATATCGAATCCTGCGGGGTTTGGCTTCTGCTCTTTGGCTCCCTCGCCCCAAGTACCACCAGCCAAATCCTCGGCCGTCACTCTTCAGTCACCGGCCCAAGTCTCAGGGCGCCCGCCTCCGCCCGTGCCCCAGCTCGCAGTACACTGTGGACCTGGGACCGCGGTCGGTAGACCCAGTTTCCACCGTGCCCCACTCACCAGTGCAGGATCGACCAGCTCAATTCTCTCTGGCAGCTCCCAGTCCTCAGGGCCGCCTTCGCAGTCGTCCGCCGGGGGGGGGGGGTTGGAGGGGTGGGGGGGAGGGGAGGGTGGAAGGATTCTCAGGTCGCTCTCGCCCCAGGCCCGAATTTGCGCCCTCCGCAGTGCCAGGCAGAGTCCCGGTGAGTTCTCCAGGTGTCGGCCAATCCTTCTCTCTGCAGTCGTGCTCTGCAGCCTCCGAGCGGGGCTGGTCTCCTTTCAGATGCAGTCCGTCATCTCGCTAGCACCCGCAGCGGTAGTCCGCCTCTTCACCAGTGCGGTCTGGGAGCCGCCGATTATTACAGCGCTGCCATTTTGTGAGTGCCGCCGGTTACCAATGCGGTCCCAGAGAGTCACCAAAACAACTCAGATCACGCCGTTTTGGGGGCCAAGCTGATCCGACACAACACCCCAGCGCACTCCGATCACCGGGGGTTGCTAGGGGGGGTCAAGACGTCATTTTCAGGATGTTTGCGGGGCCTTCGCAGCGGAGCCCGGTGCTCACCCTGCTGCTCGCATCGGCTTCCAAGCCACGCCCCCTTGGCAATAAGATGGTTATTGACCTGAGGAACAGAATTCAAACAAAAAATTCGATCCTACACTTAAAACTCCCAAGGATCTACCTTACTGCCTTAAAGCGTTTGTGGTGCTGAAATCACCATCTTCCCTGCTTTCAGGGACAGTGAGACTTTTGTCAGAAAACCAACATTTTTTTTACACAGTTTTGACATTTTACTGGGACAAAGCCTTTTTTTGCTCCTCTTTCAGGCACGTACATCAAGCTAAATTGCGTTCGCAAACAGGCAGATTCTCAGAATCTGCCCCTTTGCAACTGCTATTTTTGCATTGGGGATTCATCATCCCAAATGCAACAATCACAATGTGAGAAATCGCAAAAATAGCGATTACTTAATTATGATTGCATTTAGGGAATCGCAAATTGCAATTCCCTGAATGCAATGCACGATGACATCGCAAATAGAGATTTTGCAAATATGGGTCGCAAATTACCAACAATTTGAACTTGATGGTAATTTGCAAAAACTTTGAAAAATGCACTAAAGTGCATTTTTCAAAGTTCCTGGTTACACACATGTGTCAGCAACATGGGTGCACACCACAATTTCAGGGGTGCAACAGGGTGTCGTCCTTTGAAACTGGATGCGCTGGATCCGATATTGCAGCACTGCAAAACCGGCCCCCAGTGACAAAACTGCCCCTGCGGCCAGAAAACCGCCCCCCCAGCCTTCCGGGTCACTGGGGCAACATCCGGTGCCTGCTACAGCCAGTCCGGACCTGCAGCCAAGCACCATCCATGACACAGCCAGCCAAGCACCACTCCATCCACAGCACCAGGCAAGCGCCACTCCAACTACACCACCAGACAAGCGCCCATCTACACACACCGTCATCAAGCAAGAGTCCACCTACACAGTTAGCCAAGTGCAGGTCCAAACACGCCGCAAGCAAAATGCCAGCCAAAGGTCAATACACACAGAACATCAGCCAAACTCCAGTTTACACACACGCGAACTCTCCCTGGTTTCTAGTAGATTTCTGCCCCCGCCTGGGCGAACTCGCCCTGGTTTCTAGTAGATTTCTGCCCCCGCCTGGCATGTCCATAAACATATCCTTGGTGCCTAGTGGGCTTTTGCCCCCTGCGGGGAGCATTTAGGGGGCTATTGCCCCGATCTGCCTTTCGGGGGGACAGAATGCCTTGTTTGGCGGTAGGACATTAGCATGTTCATTCTCGGCAGCCCCCAACCCATACGTATAAAAAAAAACCTGGTGCCTAGTGGGCTTTCTGCCCTACCCAGGGGGCCAGATCAGGGACTATTACCCCATCTGCCTCTCAGGGAGGGCAGAATGACTGTGGAATTTTTTGGGAAGTGGGTGGGCCCCCGCCCTGAAACCCAATTAAAAAAAAATCCCTGGCTTCAAGTGGGCTTTCTGCCCTCCTAGGGGAGCAGAAAGACTGGAAGTTTGCGGGGGTGGGGAGGGGGTTTAGAGGATTTGCACCTTGGGCAGCCCCCAACCCTACATCAAAAACAAAAAAATCCCTGGATTCTAGTGGGCTTTCTGCCTCCATGGGGTGGGGGGCAGAAAGACTGGTTGTTGCCAAAACAATTAGGGAGGGAGCAAAAGCCCTTGCCAAAGGGGTCACTTCCCCTCCCTGGTGCTTAGTGGGTGGATCGCGGCTTGGAGATCACCCTTCTGGGGCAATCCCCAAGCAGGGATCCATTATAGAGGCCTGCTCCATAGTGGATCTCAGGAACGTGCGCGCTGATCGTCATTGCACGGAAATCAAACACAACCTCGGGAGCTGGGGGGAAGGGGAGTCTTTCCCCAGCTCCTGAGGCTGTTGTGGGGAAAAGCGTGCCATGTGATCGGATCGGCCAGGGGCAGGGGCCATCTGACACACCGAAGGGGTTAACAACCCTACCAGTCCTCCTATTCCCCTTAAAGAACCACAGCAGTATCAGCCTTAACCATGCCAAGAGTGTTTAACTAAACTTAATTACCTTATATAAAAGGGTGCAGAATGCAGCAACCAGACTCTTTCTCTACCTAAACACATGGGATCACAATGCTAGCACATTACATGTTACACTGGCTACCCTGTAACTCCAGAATAATCTTCACATCACTCATCATTTATCAAGAAGCAATAAACTAATTGGCTCCAGATTTCCTTCTAAGAAAACTTAGTAGATACTCACCTCCTCGTCTTTTAAAACCCTCCTCAAACCCTTAACTAGTCAAACCACTTCAGCAAAGCCCCATATGCAGGACAGTTTCTCACCAATAGGTATCGAACTATGGAATTCTCTCTCATTCTAATTCGTTTAGGGAGTTTTAATGTTTTGCATTTAAACTTCGCTACTGTTTTCGAAAAGCATAAATATTTTCCACATTGCCTCTAAATTAAGCCTGCCGGCTCTGTGTCATTCCTACCAGGGGGTTGAGATCAGGTTAATTTAGTGACTTTGAGGATTCTTATCCCACCCTCTCACCTAATAACCCAATTTCTCAAAGCCATTAAAATACCAAATCCATCAGAGGCGCATCAAACATGAAGAACCACAAATTAAGTATTAACTGATCACACAGCAGATCTAACCAAAACCTGATTAGAATAAAGTCCACATTTGTAAAGTCCACATTTGTAAAGCGCACAATCACCCGTAAGGGTCTCTAGGCGCTGGGGGGCCGTCGGGGAGATTAAGCGAGCTATTGCCCAGAGTCACATGGTGCTGGGCTAACCTGCCGCCGGAGCCGGGGATCGAACCGTGATCCCCAGATTCCAGCGTCAGTCGCCCTGGCCGCGGCGCCACACCTCTCCCTCCAGAATCTCTAAATCTAAGTAGAAACAAGAATAAATCCAATACGGGGGGCGTGGCTTGGCCAGCGGACATGGCGGTCGTGTAGAGCCGGAGCTCCAACCAGCCTTCAACAATCCTAACGAATTATCCTAGCCCTGGTCACCTGTTACAGTTCCCTGCAACGCTGTATACATCCTGGTCCCGGAGTTATCGGGGGACTGCGGCTGGTGGCACCGAATCCGCTCCTAGGGCGGTGAGGAGATCCGGAGGGAGACTGTGCGACGAGCGGTCCGAAGCGGCCTACTAAGCCGGGACCTCGATTTCTGGGACCTCGATTTCCGGTGCGCGCCGGCTGGCAAGGAGGGCCGCGCCGAGGGTTGGAGAGGTTTCAGCCCTGCTGCATCTTGAGGGATCCTGGGCCCCTGGGGTGATTGTCCCTGACTAGCGACGCTGCCGGAGACGTGGCCGCGGTGTAGAATTGGCAAACACCGGCGACGAGGACGGCCGGAGAGAGCAGCCGCCATCTTCGATTGAGAAGGAATTGGCGCCGATTTGCAGAGAACCACGTCTGCCGAGAGGACGGCTGCCCCGGGTTCATAGGCTGCTGCCCCGGGTCCAGGTCAGTGTGGGGTCCAGCAGAGAGACGGGCAGGGTGGTAGCAGTGCTGCTTGGCCTATCGGGGGTCGGGTCGGGCCCCGGGCTCATGTCCCTTCGGATTGACTGTGCGGTGCCACCCCATCTTGTCCTGGAGGCCCCGGCCCCGCGAGGGCAAGAGCGGTGACGAACGGTGCGAGGGGCTGCTGCGGGCCCAGATAGCCCGGTGGTGGAAGACACGAGGGGACAGTGAGGTTCCGCGGCCTGTTGGGGGTCAGGTTGTGCCCCGGCGAACACTCCTGGGGGTGTGGACCGCGCAGTGGCCTCTTTCTGGGGTGAGGTATCGTGGGGCTGCAGCTACCAGCCGGACATCTTCGGGAACAGGCGGGGGTGAGGCGCTACGACCTGAAGACGGCGACACGGTCTTGAAGGCCTATACCATCCCCCAACCGAGAAGCAGCTAGCGGTGGGCGCCTGTGCTGGGCAGTGTTGGCGGAGACATCAGTTGGGACGTGGGCCGGAGGGGGACCTCACTCCCCGAAGTCACCATGACGCGGGGATCACAGGGCAAACAGGGCCCCATTGACAAATTTAGTGAAGCCGCCGGCGCTAAGGGTGCACAGGCTCCGGTGCCAGACAATGCTGCGCTCCTGGCTTCGATCACACAGTCCAGAGATATCCTGGATGCTAAAATCGGGGCAGTGGGCTCGGATGTTATGCTCCTCCGGCAGGACTTGCGAAACGCCGTGGAACGCATAACAGGCGCCGAAACGCGCATATCTGCAGTTGAGGACGACATGACTACCCTAAAGAAGAGGGTCGTTGCCCTGGAAAGAATACAGAAGGGTCTGGTATCGAGAGCTGAGAATGCGGAGGGGCGTGCCAGACGCAGCAACCTTCGCCTCTTGGGATTTCCAGAAAATTGCGAGAAGGGCAATGCTGAGCGTTTCCTGACACAATGGCTGAAGGGATGGATGCCTGCCGACACTCTGTCCCGCTGCTTTGTTGTGGAAAGGGCTCATCGGGCGCTGACACAGATACCCCCCCCCCCCCCCGGGGGAGCGCCCTCGCCCCATGATTGCTAAATTACTGAACTATGCTGACAGGGACGCTATTCTGAAACAGGCGAGACTAAAGGGTCAAATTACATTTGAGAACTCCAACATCCTTATTTTCCCGGATTATACGAAGTTGGTCCAACAACAGAGACTGTCGTTCACTGCGGCCGAGGCTCGCCTCCGGGGCTTAAAGTTACCATATGCTCTACTTTATCCAGCAAGGTTGTGGGTCGACTTTCAGTCCCGCAGTTTCTTTTTTGACACACCTGAGGACGTCTTTCGTTGGACGGATGAAACGGTCAAGGTACGCGTCAACACAGCTGGGGGCGGAGAGTCTGACTCCTCAGCCAGGGGCCCTTCTGGTGGGAATCCCTAGAATCAGCGTAAGCGCCGTGGCAGATCCCGCTCGAGTCGTGACTCGCACTCAAGATCTAAGTTACGTCCGGACAAGGACTTGCAGGAGGCTCAGGAGGATGTGCCCTGAAAGTGGGGGGAACTGACATTTGCATTAAACTTTGCTTGATAACATTGACCGGGGCGTTCTGGCATTGGCTGGAGGCCACGCTTGCTCTGGGAGAGGGAGGGGACAACAGCCTAGTTCTACATGGGCTGTGATTCGGGGATCCATTGGAGGGGGTGCTCTCGTGCTCCCTGTTGGGGCCGAGACCACGCTCCGACCACGACAGGTACTTCCGTGTTTGGGAGGTGCGGGGTGGGGGGAAGTTGATGGGGCTAGGGATCGTTCTGGTTCAAGGGGGGGGCTTGCGCGCAATTTGCTGCTTTCGTTCTGTTCTGGGTACTGCCATGGATGCCCGCTGTGGGTTATGCCCTACTTATAGTTCTTTCTACAAATGTTGTCTGATAGTGGGGGATCACGGCTAGGCCCCTGCGGGACACGCCTGTTGAGTTGGAATGTGAGAGGGATGCTAAACAAGGTGAAGAGGGGAGATGTATTCGCCTGGGCAAAGAAAAGGGGCACCGATATTCTGTTGTTGCAAGAAACTCACCTGTTAGGCACCAAGGCGCTTTGCTTGCAGCGTAATGGTTTCACCCATGCCTTCCATTCGGGCTTCACGAGGGGGTCATGGGGAGTAGCCATTCTCATTCATCGTAGGGTCCCCTTTAGTCATAGATGCACGTGGGTGGATGCACAGGGCAGGTATGTGTTCGTACAAGGGGAGATTGGGGGTGAGGTGGTAGTCATTGGCAGTGTGTATGCGCCGCCCCCCCCCCCCTGCAATGGGCTCTGGTGGAGAAGTTGATGTCCCTTTGGCTCGACATGCCCACTACCCTGTCTGTGGTGGGGGGGGGGACTGGAACGACGTCATGGACGTTTCGTGGGACAGATGGCGGAGCACTGCTGGCGCTGGTGGGGGAAGAGCAGGCAACCCGGCTGAAGGCAATGGCCACGGGGTTGGACTGGGTTGACTCCTGGAGATACAAGCACGGGGCGCGCAGGGAATTCACGTACTTTTCCTCGGCACGAGACTCGTTCTCGCGGCTGGATTACATCTTTGTTACACGGGTACTGGCCACTAAGGTTCTGTCAGCGGAGATTCTACCGCGGGCGCTGTCGGATCATTCTCCGGTCTATAAGGTGCTGGACACCGGTCGTACTAGGCAGCCGTTCAGGTGGCGTATGTCGCCTTGGCACTTACTGCAGGGCCCTTACCGTGCTCACATTACTCGCGAACTTACACACTATCTGTCCACAAACGAGGGCACGGTGGAGTCCCCGGCGGTGCTATGGGAAGCCATGAAGCCCACGCTATGGGGAATTGATATCTCATGGTGCGCGGCGGCTCGTAAGGAAAAGCGTAAGGACCTTGTGCGGCGAGAGGCGGAATTAGAGGATCTAGAGCGCAGAGGACAGGGGGAGGACAGCGGACAGGCGCGGCGTCAACTAGTGCTGGCGCAACAACAATACACATCAGTGTTGTTGGATGAAGCCCGACAAGCCTGGCTCGCTACCCGTAGCCGCATATATCAGTGGGGCGATAAATCGTGCAAGATGCTACATCGCTTATGTCAGGGCATCATGCATGCCCAACCATTGCCCCGAATAGTCGCCCCGGATGGGGAGCCGCTCCTAGAGCCTGATGAGATAGCTGGTAGCTTTGCCTCGTACTATGAGACCCTATATGCACCCCGGGAGTGCTTGGAGGCGGAGATGGTGCAGCGGTTCATTAATGACCTCCCTCCGAGGGCCGTCACAGATGAGGTCCGTGAGGTGTTGGACCGGCCATTGTCGGATGAAGAGCTGGCCATGGCTCTGGGCGAACTGAACCCGGGTAAGGCACCAGGTCCAAATGGGTTCCCGAGCGAATTCTTTAAACAATACGCGACGCAGCTGACCCCCCACTTCCGGCCGGTCATTGAGGAGGCACGTGAGAGTGGTGCACTCCCCCCGGATTGGAGGCACGCGGAGGTCGTTGTTTTCCTGAAGCCGGGGCGGCCACCGGAGAGACATGAGTCCTACCGCCCGATTTCATTGCTTAACACCGAGGCCAAGGTTTTAGCGAAGGCCCTCGACAATAGACTCAAGCCCCACATTACTGATTTGGTACACCCGGACCAAGCTGGCTTTATGCCACAACGCGCCAATCAACATAATATCAGGCGTGCCCAGGTTGCGATTTCGGCCTGGCGAGGGTTGGGGGAACCGGCTGCATTGCTGCTGGCTGACATGGATAGGGCGTTTGACTCCCTGAGCTGGACGTATCTATTTGCTCTATTGGGGCGTTTGAATTTCGGGCCCCGATTTCTAGCATACGTGCGGCTCTTATACACGGACCTCACGGCTGCGGTGCGAGTAGGCGGAGGGATCTCCCGCTCCTTTAGTATCCGCCGGGGGACGAGACAGGGTTGCCCTCTTTCCCCATACTTATTCGCACTGGCGATGGAACCCCTTGCGGCGTGGGTACGGATTGAAGCTCAACTGAAGGGATTTCAGTGGTCGACCGACGTGGCTGATAGGATAGCTATGTATGCGGATGATGTGCTGTTTTTCCTCACTGATCTTGAGCGCTTGGGACCTCGCATCTTGCGAATACTACAAATCTTTGGCGAAACATCAGGCCTCTATATGAACCCCGGAAAGTCTACCCTCTGGACTCTGGGGGGTACGCAGCCTGTAGGAGAATGGGCCAATGAGATTCGGGTGACCGCGGATGGAGTTAAGTACTTGGGAGTGTATCTCACAGAGGATGCGTCCATGGCCCGGGAACGTAATATTACCCCGGTGTGGGACCGCGTGCGGGAGGACCTCAATGCTTGGACCAGAATGCCGCTTTCCATACATGGTAGATCTGCCATCTTTAAGATGGTGGCGCTTCCTCGCCTGCTTTATCAATTGCAAAATCACCCGGTGTTGATCCCACAAAATTGGTTTCGGCGCCTTAACACAGCTTTGAGTGGCTTTCTGTGGGAGGAGGGAGCGTTGCGAGTGGCTTTGCGGACTTGCCTTCGCTCCACATACACGGGTGGGCTGGCCACATAGGACGTCATGTCGTACTACCAGGCGTCCCACCTCCTGGTTCTGAACGACTGGTGGTACGCAGATAGGAGGGATCCCGCGTACATGGTGGAGCGAGCCCTGATGGGTACTGCCTCTTTACATATGCTCTTATATTCGGCACCCCTCAGGAGGTCCCTGCCGCCCATTACGCAGGTGGTCTTTCAGGTTTGGCGGCAGGCCCTGCGTAGGATGGGTTGGTGGAATGTCCTGACGTTGGAAACCCCGCTGTGGCGGAATGGTAGATTGCCTCAGCTCGCTGCCCTGGTGGGCTTTCGGGGGTGGGATGCAATTGGCATCTCCACTCTAGGCGATGTCATGTCAGGGTGTGTCCTCAAGTCCTTTGATAATCTGCGGGAGGAATTTGAGATGCTGCGTACCCAATTCTATAAATATCTCCAGTTCAGGCATGCACTTACTCCATATCTCCAGGGGGTTGAAGAGATACCCGAATTTAGTCCCATCGAAGCCAAGCTCTTTATGGGGGAATTACCAGACAAGAAGATATCCATCCCACATTTATCAAACCTTAGTGCGACATTGCTCCACAGACCTTGCGCAGCTTAAGACAGCGTGGGAGCGGGATGTTGGGGAGCTTGATGAGGAGGACTGGGTGGAGGCGCTAGAGGGTCCCAGGGGAGCGGCCATTTCCACGCGCCCGCGACTTATACAATTCCGATATCTCCATCGCACATATTACACTAGGCAGCGCTTGTGGAGGGCGGGCTTAATAGCCTCCCCAGATTGTCTCAGGTGTGCATCAGAAGAGGGTACGCTGCTACATACCGTGTGGGACTGTAGGGTCATAAGGAGGTTCTGGGATGGGGTATTCAGATGCTTGAATGAGGCGGACATTGTGGCACGTTTGGCAGGAGCTTCATGTCTTAAGTACAATACGGACGAACCAAGCAGCGGGGGTGGGGGGTGGGGGTTGTGGGGGGCTGGGGACTGTGATCCTGTTTTTCTGTTGACAACTGTTTGACCTCATATGAAACTAATTGCATGTAATAGTGCTTTATAATTTGCTTCTGGTGATTGCCTCTGGTGTGCAGAGCATTACTTGGTATATATTTCATGCAATCAATAAAATCTGTTTAAAAAAAAAAGAATAAATCCAATACAACAGATGAAGGAATACACAGAAAAGCAGGTACGGACCAGGATGGTAAGCCCAACAACGCTCTATCCATGAATCTCAATTTAAAGTTTGTATTAATCTGCACATCTCATTGAGTATACAACAGCACTAACCATAATTATAATAAATATCCACAGCTCCACTGAAAACATTTGCCAGACTAAAGAACACATTCACCACAGAAATATAGTTGGAATTCTTAACACAACAATATACCACCGAAAAGAGCGAGGGCTTGCTACTTTGTTCTTGTCTAAATGTCACATCAAATTTCCCAAAAAAGAGACAAAAAGCGGTTGGAAAGCAACCACATTTTCAAAAAGGTAGACTAAACTGGTAGTTCAAGGAAAATGTACTTGTCTCTTTGCCACTACAGGGGAATAAATGCAGAGCTACTGTTGGATTTTTATGTAATTTGCTTTATGGATTAACACTGATATCATATGGCTATCCAAATCTATCAAAGAATGTCATTCTTACACTGCTGATGTACTGATGTGCAGGCACAAAGAGCTTCAAAAGAGCAGCCTTGTGCAGAAAAAAAACATTAGTAGAGAGGGAGGATGGGAGGGAACCTACGGCTAGGTAGAGTCTCTACCAGTTAAGGGTAAGTAACTTGCTCACCTGATAAGAGTTCTAGCCGCAGATTCCTTACCTTAGAATAGATACACGAGCAATACCACCCGATAGGTGGGTCTGCAAATGGAATAGACCAAGAAGTCCTGAAGGACAGAAAGGACAAATCACCCATTAAGCTGACCTGACTGTCCAGGCAGTAGTGCTTAGACACCCACTTTGCAACCTCGCAGATGTCCATCACAGGAACTCTGCAAATTAATCTAGTACTTGCTGCCTTGGCTCTGGTGGAATGAGCGCTCAAGCCCTCTGAGGTTAGCATGATGGCCAAAGCATAGCAGATGTTCATACAGAGTGCAATCCACCATGAGATGGTCTGTTTCTGCATGGCTGTTCCTTTTTGTGCCCCGACCAGGTTCATGGAGGGAACAGGTGTTGAGGTAGAGTCACAGCGGGTGACCTTAACATAGATGGTTGGCCCGGCAACCACAAGAAAGCCGAAATGGATGAAAGGTAGCCGTTTACACTGCTTAAAGGCAAAGCCTTTGTGGGCCAGGTAAAGAATGAACAACAAAAGCTATGACAACTGGTCGAGTGAAACAGTTGACACAATCGCTCTGCCTAGTGAGTCAGTCATGTCCAGTTTGCAGCGAATAGTGAACTTAGCTATGTCTTTGCAATTGCCTGTGACAGTATGGCTCAGGCCTCCCCTGAAACCATGGGCAGCACATGTGCAACCGAATCTCAAACTACGTGGGGCGTATCGGCCTAAATTGCATGCAGCATTCGCTGACCGCAGTTCTAGGTTGAAAGAAGAGGACATCCTCTTGCCAAAGGTGTCCAGCCTTTTGGATTCCCCATCTGATGGAGTCATAGGGAATGCACAAGGGTTGACTCTCTAGGTGGAGGATTGGACGACCAAGCTCTCTGGGGTGGGATGCTCGGTGAGGAAATTAGGGTCAATCGCATCGGGGCAATGGCAGAGGGCAATTGTCCTCTGCACAGAAACCCCTGTGCAGGGCGTGGACCAAGCCCCAAGTAGGGCATCTGTAAGGGCGTCATTAAATTAGAGGAGAGGTTTAGAGGGGGCATTTCCCGGCTGAAGCACCTTTGTCAAGACGTTTGTCTAGACAGTCACCAAGAGCATCTGTAGGTCCAGGACCTCAGCCACCCTCATTACCACCATGGCAAAGGAAGTCCCTTCCTCAGTACCCATGGCAGGAGGACAGACCAAGCCAGTGTCTGGTGAGGTATCCAATCCACTGACATCCGCCAGTTCCTTGTAATAGTTGTCCTTGGGGTCATCAAGGGGGTGAGAGTAACCATAAGGGTCCTGACACCACTTTCATTTGCCTCGCTCTCCAGGCCTGTCAAAAGTAAACGGCACTGGCTCTGGCTCCGTATCGGAGTCGCGAATGACGAAGGGGCAGGTGCACCCTGGGAAACCAGGGCACTGGAGCAGGCTTCGATGAAGGGCAGAGCTGCTCCAGATCGAGCACTGAATCAAGGTGGCCCGAAAGAGGCTGAGAGAAATCTCTCTGACAGAATTCCAGTGGGGGATCCCTCTAAACCCATGGAGCAGAAGGAGCTCCAGTGGGATCAGGGTGCCTAAATATGGGGTGCATGGCCTCATGAAACTGCTTGATTTGGGCAGGGGTCACTCCAGCTCCAGAAATCTATGAAAGGAGCGGAGCGCACCTTAGGAGAGGCTCAGCAGTGGACACGTGGGAGCGAGGCCTCAATTTATGTTGTTCCTGTGCCTTGTCCAAAGACTTGGATCGAAACGCTAAAGTCAAAGAACACTTCAACTTCTTGGTCTTTATCTTTTTGAGGAACTTACTTGACGACTTACAATGAGATGTTGAGTGTGGCTCCACCCGTGAACCCGTCCACCAAGATCTAAATCCAAAGTTTCAAAAAAAGCTTAGACAAAACATTGAAACAAGTCAGTCAAAAACTACGAGGTAGCTCTCTCCAGATGCTCAGTGGCTGGTGCAGAAAGAAAAGAATTGATGTCAGAGCGCTGAGGTGGTGCCCATCTAAACACCTTACATGTTACTTCCGGCGCAGACGACGACAAAGCGGAGCCGAAACACAGCACCTACAGGCGCAAGGAGGGACTGCTGGAAAAGTGCCAATATTTGGTCTGATGCCTAGGGAATATTCTAATGTAAGGACTCTGTGGCTAGAAGTCTCTATAAGATAATACTAAATCAGGAGTCCTGTTGAGTGGAATGAGGTATGACTTATTCACACTAAATTGACAGGTAATAAGGTTTTTATTTGTTACAACAGGAACACCCAACACCAAATAAAACAAGCATTTACAATGCAATGGTCTCGTCTTTATTAAAGTTAGAGCTCTTGGCATTGCTCATGACATTATTTTTGTTTTTAAAACATATAAATAAATGGCATTGTCATTTACAATGCCAATAGCTTAATCTCTCGCAAATGCAAGACCTATTGCATTTGCACCCACACACACAGAGCCACACGCACCCACACACACAGTCACACACACACACAGCCACCCAGACAGAGCCACACACACACACAGATCGAGCCACACACACACACACAGATCGAGCCACACACACACAGACAGAGCCACACACACAGACAGAGCCACACACACACAGACAGAGCCACACACACAGACAGAGCCACACACACAGACAGAGCCACACACACAGAGAGCCACACACACACACAGAGCCACACACACACAGAGCCACACACACACAGAGCCACACACACAGAGCCACACACACACAGAGCCACACACACACAGAGCCACACACACACAGAGCCACACACACACACAGAGCCACACACACACAGAGCCACACACACACAGAGCCACACACACACAGAGCCACACACACACAGAGCCACACACACACAGAGCCACACACACAGAGCCACACACACACAGAGCCACACACACACAGAGCCACACACACACACACAGAGCCACACACAAACAGAGCCACACACACACACAGAGTGCCACACACACACAGAGTGCCACACACACAGAGCCACACACACACACACACATGCACGCACACACGCACGCACACACAGAGCCACACGCACACAGACAGAGCCACACAGACAGAGCCACACACACACAGACAGAGCCACACACACACAGACAGAGCCACACACACACAGACAGAGCCACACACACACAGACAGCGCCACACACAGACAGCGCCACGCACACACAGACAGAGCCACGCACACACAGACAGTGCCACACAGCATTCCACCCTGTAACCAGTGCTTAATTTGAGTTGGTGGGTTACGGTGCTCAGCACCGGCACTTAATTGCCAACACCAGCACTTAGGATGGGCTGCCACATGGAGACGCTGTTTGTGTAATTGAGAAACGAGCACAACAATTGTTTATAAATTCAATTAACATTAAAAATGACTGATACCTGCCACCAAAGCCATTATTATAGCATTTGAAAGCAATAGAAAGAACGGTTATGGCCGGTACTCGCCGCACTGTTTGCCCAATTGTTCAAAAAGTGCTCACTCTTCGGGCCAACTTCTGCCAAACCCTGATATTAACAAAATTACATTTCCAAAGGGAGAGGAGCACAGGAACCAATAGTATCATTACAAGAGTCCCCATACACATAGATAATATCTAGAAAATCCCAAAATTCTGAATAGAAATATCTTATCATACGAGACAACACAATTATTTCATTTTATAAATACCAAAATAATTGATGTCCTTTATTTTTATTTTTATTCGTATGTTCTTTATTCATTATGAAAAGAGGATGCCTTATTATCTAAGCGTATGGGACTCTTGTAATGATACTATTGGTTCCTGTGCTGCTCTACCTCTGGAAATGTATATTTATAGCATAGGTGGTGCAAGCTGCATGGCATCTGAGGAGGGCCCTGGCACTTAATTTGTTTCTTCAAATGAAGCACTGCAGGCTGTGACTCAGGGGCATTTCAGAAGATGACACACTCCCTCCTCATACCTTGAAGTAGCCACCCTGGTAAGCAGTGTTGGGGGGCCCAAATTTGACCAGCTCCCAGCTGTAGAGATCCGCCTCCTCCGCAAGGGACACCCGGAAGCCCTCCACCGGCTCCTCCTGCAGGGACTTCAGCTCCAGCAGCAGCGCCTTGGAAGAGCCGCGCACAGGGCCAGCGCGGGCCATGGTGGGGGACAGGGGGCAACTAGGGGTGTGGAGGGGGGCAAGGGGCAACTAGGGGTGTGAAGTGAGTTAGTCAAGTGGAAAAGTGTAGATTTGGGATCTAGAAAGAGGGGGGTCTCTAGCAACAACCACAAGGAGACCCTTGGCGTGTGGGCTCTGGGGGACCTAAAGAGGATGAGCTACACTTAGGCTGAGAACTTGGGGTATTAGGCAGGTGGAGTCCTAGATCTCAGTGGGTTTGTAACCTGGAGTGGAGTGGCTCTGGGAGCATGAGGGTTATCTTCTGGGGGTGGGCTGGAGTCCAAGCTTTGGTGGGGGGCCTCTGCTGGGCTCCTTAATATCTGGAATTCGATGGGGTGGGTTGGTGGTCTGCTAGGGCCCTTGTTCTGGGGTGTTTGCTACCCTGAGATTGGTGAGGGCTGGAGTCGTGGATTTACAATCTAATTTCAGTAGGGGGGCTTTTGTTGTCTGGATATAGCAGGGTTGGGGGGTGGTGAGGTCTTGGGGTCTGCTCTCTGCCCTGGGCGCTGCTCGGATGTTTGTGACCCGCAGCACAGGGGCGGAGGGGTCTTGAGCAGAGCCTGAGCTCCGCAGGGGTGTCTGTTGTCCCCACCGAGGGTCGAGTGGGGGCAGCCCCGGGTGCTTGGCTGGTGGGGGTCCCTGGGCTTCAGGGCAGCAGTGTCCACGCCGGCGGGGGCTCAGGCCTCGGAGAGGGGGTTCCTTCGGAGGCAGGGGGGCATCGGGCTCCAGCTCCTTGTTCTGCTGCTCTCTCCTCCGCTTCCTCCTGCCACTTTGGGCCCGTCGTAGACACAAAGAGCGGACCACAAAAGAAGCGCTCCTGACTCCGCCCCTGCCATCTTGGATCAGGCGGTTGTGTCTAAGCGCATAAGGACAATTCGTGTTTGTTTGGAGCAACGGCACCAAAGATAAGGCAGGGGGCACCAGCCACCCGAGGGCACCGCACGGACAGTAACGCCCGTACACAGACGTCTAGCAGTGAAACAGCCACAGACAGAGCCCAATCAAAGATGGCTACTCCGCCGGCCAACGAAACCAACAAGCACTCGCCATGACGTTCTGTTTTCGCTGTAAGCCCCGTCCTTTTCAGCCTGGGGGACGTGTTTTTCTTTCTCCCTTCTTCTCCATTGGCTGGAGGAGAGGAGAGAAAGAAACGAAAAAAACACGCCCCTCAATCCGAAACGGACGGGGCTTAAAGTGAATGTCATAGCTCTTCTCCAATGGCTGGCCGCCGTTTAGGAGGCCAGCCAATGGAGAAGAGCTAGCTCGTTTACCTCTGTACTAGAAACCATAAAATCTCGCTAGCGAGACTGCACAAGCGCAGCCTACGCTAACCGAGACCTAATAAAAACTGCAACACCACATTTTTTTGATAGTTGAAGATCCTGGGAGTATCAAGTGATATGTAACTTGTATTGCTCTCACAACGTTTTCCGACCACAATGCCTCGCAAACTAGAGTATACATATTTTAAAACAGTCTATTTTTTAAAATATAATGTAATTCATGCCCACAAGAGAGCTGAATATCAACATACACTCCTCCACATAAAAACGATGTAGCTTACGCAATCAGAAAAGGTCAAAAGTTCAGCCATGTTAAGTAATATAGCATATTTCTGCTCAGATTTTACAAGAGAAATGGTTGCAGGTGTAAGCCATGGGCTGAGAACCCAAGTATGCCTAGTGGTACCATATATATGATGAATAGAAGGCAACCCTGGGTATCAAGTGTAGAATAGACAAAGACTGTCTAGTGTTAATGCTCTTGGAGCAGTGCTTCAAGTGGAGTCCACTGGCACTCATTTGTGGGAACCAGCGCTTACTTTTCCTCACCAGACTTTGATCCAGAACCAGACAGATAAAACATAAAATAAGCAAAGGTGGAGGAAGAGAACGGTGTAAAACATTGACTAGGGCAAAAAGTAAGGATGAAAAAGAACCTGCAACTGTGAAATAAAGGGACAGGGGGTGTGTGGCGGTGAAAGAAAGAGGCATGCGGTTCAATCAAACTACGCTGCCTTGATATTGGACAATCTTGACATTAGTCAGCAACCCAGCACTTACTTTACAAATTAAACACTATATTAGAGGCACAGTTAAGTATGCAAATCCCAAGACAAGGCTAAGAAGGTCAGAAGATCAGCAAAAATCTAACAAAACAAACTGAGATCAACAACAATGGTACAAATAATGGAAAATCTATGAAGCTGCTACCGTGCTGTCTAGGGAACCTAGGCTTTAATGAACGAGAAAGGCTATTTTCTATCTGATTTTACAAATAATGGTTCCTAAAGGGGGGATTTCTGTTCAGGGACTGATCTGTCAGCAGGAATAATCTTGATAGTTTCAAAGGAAGGAAAGAAGTAAAACTTCCCTTTTAACTAGTGCCACTAGGTTTCAGGCAACAGGCAGAGAAGTTGGGTGCAACCTAGCCCATCCCCTTCAATGCTGCTTCAGTGGAAGTCCCACTAACTTGCAAAACCTACAGTGTACACAATGTGTGCTGATGACGTGAATCTGTTCTAGCACTGAAAGCAGGAGCAGGCAGGCAAGATTCTATAGCTGGCATATGCAGTGGATAGGTCTACACACAAAAGCAGTATATTGTTTCTCCGGGGGCTTGCTAGAAAAGTCACAAGAACATGGTCCACATCCTTAGCACCAAGGGTTGTAAGAGAAACAAAAGTATAGCGCTCACTTCATCAACATAACTTTGGGGTAATATGCTACCTATCGAATAAAGAGACCGCATGAATGGAAGTCATGTGGAATAAGAAAAGCAATACACTTGAGATGGGTGATAAGAAAAAAAATACCACAAAAAACAGTGGAAAACGGAGATGACTGGAAAAATTCAATGTTGTAATACGGACTATTTTTAACTACACACATAAAGGGCATAACGCAAAATGATGGGTTCCCTTGCAGAATGTGATGAAGAGCCACTGAGTTCCTCATTTCTTGCAGCTATTCATTTGCTTTGGGGTGACTGGGTCCCCGGAGGGTTGGGGCCCACCTACACCGCAGGGGTCTGTGTTATGCCCATGCACAATAATGTTCCATCTGTGTCCACTAGCCAGGTGGAACACGTTTCCACGTGTTCCACCTGGCTAGTGACGAATGAAGACGGAAAGCCATCTAGAAATTGACTAATACCTACACTAACAATACATACACACACAAATAAAAGTGTATGCATTGCAGCTACCTCCACACCACTCCAACGGTGAGGGTAAACAAAGTCATCTGTCCTCCATTATCTCCCACCACACACTCGGTGCATCATTTGACCACTCGAGCTTCAGCACTATTTTACTTGTTGATAATCTGACCCCATTAGTCAATGACGTTGTTTATCTAGTGAAGTACCAAGTCTCCTGTTCAAAGACTGACTCACATCCTTCAAATTCTTAACAAACCTTAAGTTTGTGTAACAAATTACCCCCTTCTGCTTTCCTATTTCCATAACTACACTCTCTTTCAAATCCTTTCTCTGCTAGAGGGGCCACAGTTGATGTTTTTAGGGGAAACTCGTGTTACAGTATCAAAGCAAAACGTTTTAAGTTCAGTGGCTTCTCCTGAGATTTCCAGCTTTAAGGAGGGAAAATGTTTCCACACACCGTTGAGGCGAGTGGTGTGGAACTGGGAAAGCATTAACGAAAAAGAGAGTAACAGCACATTTATGTTTGCATACCTAGGATCCTATTTGTGGCACCCAAATCAATACCTATGCAGGAGCTGGGAAGAGTAATTCTAATTAACCGAGGAAATCAAGCAACACAGTCTTACTAAAGTACCAATTACTTTGTCTGACCTGGTGGCAGAAATATTTGGAAAACAGTATGCACGGATGACTAAATGGCAGCCTGGCAGATATCAGCCTCTGGAACATCCCTGTTAAAGGGAGTGCGACTAACCATGGCCTAGGTGAAGGCGCCTTGACTGCCTTCTTGAAGGTCTTTTGGTAGCCTTGGATACAGAGAATGAACCATGGGTGCTGCCTTGCCTTTTTTGCTCCTGTAGAGCCCAAAAACAGCTCCACATCCACTTTGTCCTGTTCAATAAGGCTGATGTAATAAGGCACATCACATTTGGGATACAGTCTACAGAGCAGCTCCTCCTCCTTGGTGGGAGGAGGAGGAGTTAAGAAGGATGAAAGGATAATTGACAGGCCCATGTGAAAGGTGTCCAGTACCTTGGATAGGAAGGCTAGGCTGTACTAGGGAAGAGCTAAACTGGGTAGACAGTCATAAAAAGTAGCCAGAATGAAAGGGCCTGAAGTTCTCCAAACCTGCAGGCTGAAGTTTTTGCCACCAACAATGTGGCCTGTAGAGTGAGGAGTCAAACCAGTCAACCGTGCATCACCTCAAATGGGAATAACATTATGAATTTCAATACAATATTCAAATACACGGAGGAGCAATAAATAAAATAGAAGGACACAAGCACAATAAACATTTCAGAAAACACCCCACTTGTGGCAATCTAAACTGAGATGGCTAAAAAGCTAGGGAAGTAAAACTTCACATGGTGGCCAATTAGCCATTAACTGTAGCTACCACCACACCCTGCTGTGCAAGAGACAATGCAAATCAAAGGGCTTTAGTAGGTGAGATTTCGAAGAATCTAGGACTTCCAACTGAACACATTTCTTCCAGCAACCCATCTCGATGGATTTCGTAGTAGGTTTCTTTGCTGCCAAGATGACATCTGAACCTCATTAGGGAGGTAAAATGACTCATTTACCACTAAATCTCCAAGCGTGCTGGTGCTAAGCTTGGGCACAAGTGGAAGACCTAAACATCCTGCTACGCGAGCATGTGCAGGGAAGGAAAGGGTGGGCAAATGCTAAGTGCCAATGGATGAGCGTATCAGATCCTCAATGCCCAATCTGGTTTGAACAGGATCAGCAATCTTCCACAGGACTTTTGACTCAGGTGGAATCAATAGAAATATGTTCAGTAGCCCCTGAGACTAGCTGAACTTGATGGTATCCTCCACGACAGCATTCGGAGAGGAGTGTATGGCACAAAACTGAAGACGCTTCCTCTTATAGACATTAGGTAATAAACTCGCATAATGAAACCCCAGTCATGAGAAGATCACCTTCATCATTTCACGGTGTAATATTCACCCATGGTCCTCCACTGAGAGGTGGCTTAGAGCATCCACTCTCACACTGAGGGAACCTGTGAAATGAGCCAATACCAGAAACATTCCCATAGGCCAATCACTAACATACACACAGTCCAAGACCCCACACTGCTCTGTCTCCTGATATAATGGACTGTAGTTGTTCTGTCCAAAATAATCTTAATGGTGGTCCCAGAGGTGGGAGGGGGTGGGTGTGCCTTTATGGCTAGACCGACTGTCCACAACTGCAGCATGTGTATGTGCTGACCCTTCTCCAACCCAGACTAAACATCTTGGGTGCTCTCATGTCGACCAGATTTGCACCCTAGCTCAGTGAGTAAGAGTCCTTGAATACACTAGCCTTTGCTTGCTGTAGGCTGACAAGTTTGAAGTGGTTCACCCGCCAGGATCTGCACCTGAGCTGAAAAGCATCCTCGATAGTGGAGCCAATGCCATCGAAGGTACCAAAGAAGGGCCCTCATCCACCATCTAGCAGGAAGCATCAAAAGGATGCTCAAAGCAAGGACACACACAAAACCCTCGGAACTGGGCGCGGTGCAAGTGAGAAGCCTCAGAATATACGCAATCCTCTGAGAACGAAAACCCTTCATACAGATCATGTCCAGTACTACACCTTTGAAGGTTGACTTCTGCGTTGAATGAGGAAAAACTTTAGGTGCATTAATAATAATGCCTAATTGTGGAGAACAATCATCGTGCACAATGCTGCTCCTCGAATAATGCTGGGGACTCCAGCTTTCACTAGCCAATCATCAAGTATTAAAACACCGATACTCTTGACTGTTGCATTGAAGCGGATACAAAGAAGCAGTTTTGTAAAAACATGCAGTGCAGTTGTCTGCCTGAACAGCAAGACTGCAAAATGATAACACTGGCATCCCATGGTGCAACTCAGGTAACGTCTGTGGGTGGGGAGAACTTCAAAGGAAGCTACCCAAAGTCACAACATTTTCTATACTACTGACAGAACTATATGCCTCGGAAGGCTAGGCCCAGACTGCTGTAATTCTACCGGTCTTGAAGCGTGTCAGGGAGGAGTAAGCCTTCTCACCAAATTCCTCATCACCTTCGAAGAGCATTTCCATGTTCCGCTCCAAGGGCGACATCTACGTCAGTGCCAAAGCATGCTCTGACGTAATGAGGAGTGGCGAATTGGAAGGCTTGGGTTTCTTAGGTAGGGGTCCTCTAACCTGTGAAGGTGCAGCATGTGAAGGTGCAACATTAGGAGGTGTCACGGCACAGGCCGCTAGAGTTACCAAGCTACAAGATTTGGTTTAATCTTGTGGGGAGGCCTAGAGGATACATGTGCTGTCAAGACCAAATCCAGCATTGCCAGCCAGAAAGCCTTGACCTGCATGGGGTGAGCCAATGGAGCTGGGAACTTGAGTCTCAACTTCTAGATCTCATCCAGCGTCAAGACTGACGATGGTCCCAGATTATGACAATTTCATAAAGGTAGAAGAGGATTTCTCCTTCCCATAGTTTGTTTTGTGGAAAGATTGGTCAGGGAAATTCCCTGATGGTGAGAAGGATTGCTTCAGCTTATCCCTGGAGGTATTAGCCAAAAAATCTTGGCTTTTTGCTTGCATATAGCTTTTGGGTGCATTGTGGAACAGGAGTCCTAGGTGAGGTATTGTGCTTCACGCCCAAGTTCTAAATAAAGATGTCAAGCAGATCTGACAAAGACATCTTGCCATCATTTGTCACAGGGTCTAAACCCTGAAATGTTATGAGGAGACATTTGAACTAGTCGTTGTCACTAGCGAGACACAGAGAGAGCTGAGGATCACACTGAGGCAGAGAAGTTAAGAATTGATATCAGGGTGCCAGTTAGTCCCATATATATGTTGCTGTTATGTCAGTTGGCCAGGGTTGTGCATGAAGCTTCTTCGCACCACCTGGCTGAGATGGAGAGCTAATGCTGGAGAAAGTTTTAAGGATAGGAATTTGTGGGAAGACGTATCGAATAGAAATGTATGCATATACACTGTGCGTCGAATTCCATTATTTTCTTTTTTTCCTCTGTTTTACAATGGAAGACAAATGCTACAAATTTCAAAGTGAGTGCTGCATACAGAACTCTTTGAAGCAATATTTAGAGTCCAACAGTAGAGCTAGAAACAGAAAAATGTAGTGCATTGACCTTATGAACCAGCTGCAGACAGTAAAATTACTTTCTGCACTGCTGTGATGTCAGAGCAGAGAACACTACATTCAACTCAGAGTGGATCCGGAAAGCTTTCACCAGCAATGCTTTTGTACACCTATTGGTGGTACAGTGCATCTCCACAATGACTCCAAACCACCCCCAGAAGTGACAGAGCTGAGACAGATATAAGCGCCATCCCTGCATGCTGACATCCGTGCTTGCTCGTCTTTTTCCAGGCACTCAGACACAGAGCATAAACAATTGGTTGAGCCAGTATGCAGATTTCTAACTTGGGATCTTGTAAGATGTTAAAAAGAGGCTACTCCATAAAACAGGGAGGGCCGCGAAAAGTTTGGAGAGTATCCACCAGAAATAGTATTACTTACATTGTTCTTCTGATGGAGACTATTAACAGCAATTTCCTCACCTTACAATAAATGCAGCCACCAGAAGGTTTGGGAGCCTATTCCATCAGGGCTGAGTCTCTGACAACTTCATCGGCACATGGAGTGTCTGTTCGTGACAACTGCCAGGCTGCGATTTGGGTGTCAGTGTAAACACTCATGAAGCACTACTGCCTCGACAGTCAGGTCCAGAAGGAAGGACATTTTGGACGCCCGGTCCCAAAGATTTTTTGATCTGAGTCCACACAATAAACCCTCACTTGGGGATGGACTGATTTAGATTCTTGCCCAGTGCATGGCATGCAGAGTGCTGTCCACGTCAACAGATTCTTCTTCTGCACAGCCGACTGCGCTGCTCCTCCTCCTCCTCCTCCTCTTTCAAAGGGTGAGAATGGGTGAAGAACATTGATGAGGTAATGAATTGGCCAATGTGATAGGGAGTCAGTACTTTAAGGAAGAAGACTGTCCTAAACCGAAGCAGCAGTTAGTCTAGAAAAAAGGTGGTGTGGGATGGCTACATTGACAATGCCTGAACTTCACTCATGTGATGAGCTGACGTGGTCACAATGGGAAAGACTGTCTTTAGAATTAGAAGATACAATGAGCAGCTGTACATCAAGTTGAAGGGGTGCACATGAGAAATGTCCCAGCCAAGTTAAGGTCACTGTGGCATAAGAAATAGCTTGGGAAGTAAAGTTAAACATTCAATAAATTGCATAACAACAGGTGATTTAAACATGGATAGTTGGTCCAGCAAATGCAAATATTCTTTTAAAAATGCCCACTGTAGAGGGGCGTGGCCAAGCAACATGGCCGACAGGACGTGAGCTCTACCAGCTCCGTCCCGAGGACCCGCAAATCCTGCCCGGACTGTCCAATTGTTTGGGAATCGTGTCTGTAGACCTCCTAACTCGACTGGGATCTCCCGGGTTGAGGGAGCGGTCCCGGATCCCTCCGTGAGCGGACACAAAGGCACGCTTGGAGGTTGGAGCGGAGCGCTGACTCACGCAACGCCGCGGTCTGGGCCTGGGTCGTGGAGGCGAGCTGTGGGCTACCCGCCCAGAACTGACGTCCTGTGGGTTCCAGACCGGGCGAGTCCTTGGCGGACCCTGGCGCTTTGCCAGCGGCTGCCGATGCGCAGTTTGAGAGTGGAGATCAGGTGTTGGAGGGCCTCGGTGATCTTTGGCGATCGTGGAGGAGGGAGCGGAGCGCCTTCCATCCTGGGCTGTGCTCCTGCGGCGGAGCTCCGCCCCGGGCGCTGCGCTGCCGGGGGCCGCTTGGCTAGCCTCCGGGGCCTCGGGAGACCTACATGAGACGTTGGTGAGCGTGAGTACTGTTGCCCTGATCCTTGATGGCGACGTGCCTCCAGTGAAACGGACCCTGCAGTATTGGGCGGTCGGCCTGGCCTGCTTCCTTCGTTGTGCCCCGCAGGAGCTGTGGACTCGCTCCCCCCCCCCAAAACACAGACTGATTTACGTCCCCCTATTAGGGGTTGCGGGTGCCTGGATACCCCTGAGGGGGTCACGGAGTGCGGCGCCCGGGGGGATGCGACCACGCTGGCTCCCCTCCCCCACTCACCCGCCATTTTGACTGCTCCTTCAGGCGATTCCTTGGTGGTGCTGTGGGTGCGCGTGGCGAGGGAGCCCAATATTTGAACTACGACTGTGTGCTTTATTGAGGGGGTGCTTCCGGGGCCCCGGGGGCTGGCCTACACCCGGTTGGGGGTGTCTCGACTGTCCCTCTCCTTGTTGCCTGGGCGAGCGCCTGACTCTGACCACCACTGCGCTCCCGGCTTGAAGGGGAGGCCAGAACACGCTACCTCCGTTCTGTCCTGATTGCTGGGTCGCCTGGCCTGCCTCGGCGACTGCCTGCACTGCACCTGCTGGTAAGCGCTGCAGCGGCCTGTGAACTGCAATACACCTGGCCCGCGCTGAACTGTGCTTCTGCGCTCTCCGGTGGGGGAGCCTCTGGAGACCTGCCAATTCTTCTCCTGCCCTATTTGGTGGTGCGGCGACCGACCCGGGTACACTAGCTGGCGAGGGCACCTGTTTGCCTATTTCAACTGGGTTGTCAGCTAGCCCGCCGCCTGGCCCGGTGAGTGCATCGTGGATTGTTACTTGTCCATTTTTACACTGCTGTGGCGAGTGCCGGACTCCCGCCCTTATGGGGGAACCTGCTTGGGGACTGCCTTAGGTCGCCTCGGCTGCTCCCCTGCCTGGGTTGGTCACCGCCAGGAGCCGCCCACTGTCCTGGCACTCCGTCTGGCCATCCTTTCTTTGGACCGCCACTGGGCTCTACGACTAGCTAGTGGGACCGGGCTGAAACTCTTTGGAACGCCTTGGGAGGGCACACGATCTACCCCTCTAGATGGCGACCCGCAAGGATAGGTCCGCGAAATCCTCCCAACCCAACACCATTGTCCAGTATACTACCCCGCGTCTGCCATCGCAGAGGATCACGAGGCAGACGGGCCCGGAGGATGGAGGGGATGGACCACCTGAGCCTTCCAGGGCGGAGATCCTGAAGGCTATCCAGGGATCCCATTCTGCCTTGGAGAGGCAGATCGAGACTGTATCCATAGATGTTAATCTACTCCGGACGGATCTCCGCAAAGTGGCGGACAAGGTCACCGATGCGGAGGGCAATATTGCCCATTTACAAACTGAGGTGGCTTCCTTGCAAAAATCTGTTGCACATCTGACCTCCACCACCCGTGCACTGGAGAGAAGAGCTGAAGACACGGAAAGCAGGGCCCGTCGGAGTAACATCAGGGTCCTGGGCGTACCGGAACGCCTGGAGGCGGGAAACGCTGAGCGCTTCTTGGAGACCTGGATCCGTACCCAGTTGTGCCCGACCGGATTGTCCAGTGTCTTTGTCATTGAACGTGCACACAGGGCCCTTGTTCCCCCTCCGCAGCCGGGCGAGCCTCCTATAGCCCTGATCGCAAAGATCCTGAACTATAGAGATCGTGACTGTATTCTAAGGGCCGCAAGGGAAATGGGGTCCCTCACAATCGAAAATAGCCGAGTTTCCATCTATCCTGATTATACTCAGCAGGTGCAGGAGCAGCGGAAGTCCTACTTGGGAGTTAAGCAGAAACTCCGGGAAATGAAGCTCCAATACATGCTCCTCTACCCAGCCAAACTCAAGGTGCTCTCCCAGGGCCGCGCCCACTTCTTCGAGTCCCCGGCAGAGGTGTGGGAGTGGCTCGAGATCCGGGGAGATGACCTACCGCCTGGTGAGCGGGGCGGCCCCTGCTAGACCTGGGGGACCCGGCCCCAGTGACGCCGTTGAGGCAGAGGACGACGCCGATCCCGATCCCGGGGTTCTGCTGAGCCTCGGGTGACTGTGGGGGAGGACGGAGCACTGCGCATGAGAACATCATCAACGGGGGTCGCCCCGGAGTCCCCTGAGACATCTGCCCCTGGTGAGGTCCTGGTCCCGGATACTTTGCAGGAAACCTTGCCGGATACGGACTCCACTACTCCAGTGATCCCGGGAACTGGCCTTTCTGAACCACAGCCTGAGTGAGCTCCGACCTAATGTACTGTTTTGTTAATGCCTTGTTGTCCTCCGAAGTGGGGACACCCCCTTTCTGGGTCTTTGTCAGATCATTGCTGTCTCTCCTTGGTGTTGGGAGCCCTGGGTGATCGACTGCGGAGGAGAACTGGTGCCCCGTTACCCGGGGAGCTATGCTGTGGGGCCCACGAATCTATGGCGGATCGTCGCCCAGCATAGAGACTGTATTCAATGGACATACCCGGAGACTGTCCTGGAACATTGGGTCCTCGGGGAGCTGGGGGGGAAGGTGGGTGGGTCTGGTTGGTTGTGTGTGTGTGTGGGTTTAGTGGGTTGTATGGGGTGGCTGTGTATGTCCTGGCACTGGCAGGGGAAGGGCAGGGTAGCATTTTTAGTTGTTGCTGTCCTTTTGCTCGTGGGTGGGGGTGGGGAAACTGTTTCTGGAGGGGTTCTGGGTTCCGTTGCTGTTTTTGGCTGGCACTGGCAGAGGGGGGGCGGGGTGGCGAGTTTTGATGTTGCCCTACTCCTGCTCATGAATGGGGGGGGGATTTCTTTAGAGTTCGGGTGGTTGGGGGAGCTGTGGGGTTGGGGGGGTATTGTTTTTGGCATCGAGTGTACCGTGGTTCAGGCCCCTGGGAGGCTGCTTGCAGATGCTGGACTTGGTTGCCCGGATGGGCAAGCTCAGTGATTATGGGATACAAATTTTTAACTTGGAACGTGCACCAAGAGACACAGGGTACTGTCCTTTCTACGCCGTCATGGAGTCTCTGTGGCGTGCTTGCAGGAAACGCATTTGAATGAGGATGGTGCCCTTAAGTTGGCGAAGAAGTGGAGGGGTCAAATGTTCCATTCCTCCTTCTCTACCTATGCAAGGGGGGTCCTGATCTGGGTGGCATCCGGGGTTCCCCTGGCGGTCCAGTTTGCTGAGGCAGATATTGAGGGCAGATATGTACTTTTGCGGGTGAAGCTGGATGGGAGGGATTTCCTGCTGTTGAATTCTTATGCACCCAATGTAGATGACCCGAATTTCTTCTCCGGCTTACAGGAACTTGTAGTCTCCGATTTAGATGCCCTCCTTCTCTGGTTTGGAGACTTTAACTGTGTACTGGATCCGCTGTTAGACAGGCATCCTCCACGTGCAGGCACGAAACCACGGATGACGACACGTCTCCGGGAGGTGATGGATAACCTGGGTGCTGTAGATCTGTGGCGACTGGGTAATCCTGGACTGAAACTGTACACTTGTTATACCCCCACGCACAACACTCATAGTAGGCTCGATAAGAGTCCTTGCCGCCAATATCGATGCTTCCCTTGTTTTCTCGGTCACTCATCAGGCCCGGTTTTTGTCCGATCATTCGCCCGTAACGTGTGTAATGCAGTGGGCGGACCGATCCTCCCGTCCGCGGACCTGGAGGATGCCGGGGGATCTCCTACAGGACCCGGTGGGACAGGAACATGTGGAGACGACCCTACGTGCCTATCTGGATCTGAATTGGGGAGATGGCAACATCTCTTATGCGACCAAGTGGGACGCTCTTAAGGCGGTTGTGCGGGGCGCATGTATGGGCCTGACTTATGGGGTCCGGAGACAGCTGCTCCGTGAGCTCAAGGGTGCTGAGGAGCGCCTCTGCCGGTGTCAATCCTTATCGGATCCGGATGGGTCAGACCTAGACTCTGAAAGGACGGCCCTTGAGGGCGTTCACGATATCCTCACCCGGCTGGATAGATTTACTCTCGGCCGCTATCGCCAGCGGCTCCACCGTGAAGGGGACAAATCGGACCGGCTATTGGCCTGGATCCTCCGTAGGGAATCGACACCTGCACGGATCGTGACATTGAGGGACCCCGCTGGGAACCTGGTGCACTGAGAGGTGGACCTCCTTGCGGTGCTTCGCACGCATCTACAGACGGTGTATACCGCGGACCCCTTAGTAACTGAGGCATCGTATCAGCCATACCTCCGAGGTTTGACCCTCCCTAAGGAAGATGCGGAGGAACTAGACGCTGCGGTGACGCTCCAGGAGGTCAAAATGGCGTTGGCCGCCCTACCGACGGCTAAGACGCCCGGTGGAGACGGTTTTCCACCGGAGTTTTATCAGGCGTTCGCAGATACCCTCGTCTTTACCATGACGCACTGGAGCGTGGCACACTCCCACCCACCATGCAACAGGGTGAGGTTTGCATGATTCTGAAGCCGGGTGGGGATGACTGTAATCCCGCGGCCTACCGGCCTATCACCCTCATTAACACCGATGCAAAAATTCTCACTAAGATTTTGGCCACGCGGCTGGCGCCGCACATGACGCACTTAGTTCACCAAGATCAGTGCGGGTTTATCCCGGGCCGCAACACCGCCTTGAACCTTCGGCGATTAAACCACATTCTCCATGAAGTACGTGATAGAGAGGATCCCCAGGTCCTGGTGTCGATAGACCTGGCTAAAGCCTTTGATACGGTCAGCTGGGGGTACCTTTTGGAGGGGCTTCAAATGGCTGGGGTGGACCCCCCTTCTGCAACTGGATCCGAGTCCTATATAGTGCGCCTACGGTCAGGGTCAGGCTCGGGGCGGCCCGATCCGAGGAGTGGCAGCTGGGCAGGGGCACCCGTCAGGGGTCCCCCTGCCGCCGCTCCTATTTGCATTGGCGATTGAGCCCCTGGCGGTGTCGCTCCGGGCGGAGATGGCCCCCTGGGGGATTCGGGTGGGGGATACAGTGCACTTGGTCTCGTTATACGCCGACGACGCGCTGTTCTACCTGACCTCCACCCGGGAATCGCTGCCGCTCCTGTTGCACCACTTGGATCGTTTTGGTGAGGCCTCTGGCCTGCGCCTTAATCCCGCGAAGTCCTTGATCTTCCCCCGAGCGGGCTGTGGTGAGGACCCAAGAGTGGGATTCCCGCCCCTGGGACTTAGATGGGAAATGGAGGCCTTCCGCTACCTGGGAATCCAGGTGGCCGTGTCCGATGAGCAATTGCTGGCTCGGAACGCCGACCGGGTGCTCAGTTCCCTACAACAGTCCGTGTCCTTCTGGAATACGCTCCCACTCTCTCTTATGGGACGGTTGGCCGTCTCGAAGATGGTAATGTTGCCCAGGGTGTTGTATAACTTGCAGAATACCCTGTGCCCTCTTCCTCCTCGCATATTCAACAAACTCAATACGCTGCTCACCTCCTTGCTTTGGGCGGGCAGACGCAGCAGAGTTGCATTGCGCACGGTGGTTAGATGCTGGGAGGAAGGAGGCCCCGAGGTTTGACCTCTATTATTATGCGGCCCAACTGCTACCAGCTGCGCGCGGGTTTGCGGTTGCGGACAACTGGGAGTTGTGACTCCTAGTGGGTAGAGCGGATGAACGGACCCTACAGGTGGCCCTGATGCGGGGTAGGGGAGCGGATGACTACCTGCCATATATTGTTCGACACACGGCTGGACTTTGGCAACGAGTAGTGGAAAGAGTGTTAAGGCGGGCCCCGTTTCATAGGGAGCTACCGGTGTGGATATTAGCGGCGGTGACATCGATGGAAGAACACATGTCGTTCCGGGAATGGCGTGAAGGCGGCTGTGACACTTTGGCGGATCTGTATCCCGATGATTCCTTTGTGACCCTGGAAAGGGCTACGGAGGCCTTTGGTCTCACTGGGGGACAGTTTCTCCATTATAGGGCCCTACAGGACAAGGCGAGGGCGACCAGGCCGCAATATCCGGAGGCACCCCAGGTGTCCCATACTCTGAATGTCCTACTGTCGTGCGGCAGGGGACGGCGATTGATAACGCTTTTCTATACGGCTATGAGATGCGATTCGGTCCCCCCGATATCTCCGTCCTGGGCAGCATGGGAGGCGGATCTAGGGGTCGCCCTGGACCTGGGACAACGCAAACGTATAGGGACACTTACTAGGAAGGTGTCGTGTAATGCACGCTTCAAACTGATCCATTTCCATTTTGTTCATCGCACTTACATAACCCCAGTTGCTTTGCACCGCATTGCCGCGGATAAACTGGATGCCTGCCCTAGATGTGGTACAGTCAAAGCCGGATTTCTTCACTTGGCTTGGGAGTGTCCGCTGATCGGAGACTTCTGGAGGGCAGTGGTGGTCCACATCAGGAAGATCACGAGCCTGCCTATTGACCTAACCCCACTTCACTGCTTGTTGGCCCTAGTCCCCAAACCCAGAAAGAGGAACCTATCTTACAACATGTTACAGCTGCTCTTGGTGTTGGTTAGGAGACGGGTGGCTATCACCTGGATGGGACAGAGGGCACCAGACATGTCATTGTGGCTCCGAGATGTGGGGGAATGGACATTGGCTGAGGAGACTCACATGCAGCATACGCGTAAGGATGAGCGGCTGCAAGAGGATTTACTCGCATGGAGAATGATGTGCGCTGTGGGGTCCGTTGATAGCGATTCAGATGCAACTAGTGCTCCATTGTTCTCCTCTGTGGAATCGGGGCCCGAGGATGAGGTGGCGGGAGGTGGAGAGGGAGAGTAGGTGTCGAGGTAATGCCCTGATGTCTACGCACGAGGTTCCTTGTTGCCAGTCTTGTATACTTGCTTTGCATCCCAAGAATTTGACTATTGTATCTACTGCTATATCTGCACCTGCTGGAGGTATACTGGGGCTGTGGAATGTGTACACTTGTATTTTACTTATACCGATGTCAATTTTGGGGGGGATTGTGTTGTTCATTTTGCTGAAAAACAAAATAAAGTTTTTTTTAAAAAAATGCCCACTGTAGGGCCGATGACAAAACAAACAATAGAACATCCAACAGTTTGTCTTGCAATGGGTCTTGCTTGAGGACCTCACACCAAGCCACAAATGTATGTCAGCACCCAGTCTAAATGAATTTGTGAAAGAGTACAGGAATAATATTCACCCCCTTTGTGCAGCAAATCCAATGCAGTAAACTGACGCTGCTCAACCTCGATGCATGGAGGAGTAGATTGCACAAGTTGGATGAAGGACCCTGCCCTGTTACGACAAGGTTCACCTGAAATGTAGCCTGATTTGCAGGCAGATGCTCATGCCCAGAAGTTCTGGGTACCACACTCTCCTGACACACTAAGATAATTTAGGCGAAGTCATTACTGGGCTTTTTCGGAACTCAGAGAAGGAAAGGTGGAAAGAAGTACTGTGTTCCATTCTAGCTAGAATCTCCTAGCCCGTCTCTTTGCACAAATGCCAACGCACAAGACTTTGGATAGTGTACGTGCTTGCCTGTGGTTAAAGGATCTGGACAGTCTTCTTCCTCACTACTGGGAAATGTCTTGAGCCACCTGGGGATGTAGACAGCATTTGTGATCGGTCAGTCGCTGCCTGCTGAGCTCATTCCCACTGGCATTCAAGGACCCTGCCAGGTGAGTTATGATCAGTAAAATGCCTTTGAGCTCCAGTCAACTTCAGAGGTGCAGTGTACCACATGGCAGTGGTGTGATCTGTGAAAACCTGCACCAGCCTGCCATTGATGGATGGCAAGTAGAACCACAGCACTAGACACTGGTCCAAATGCGGTCCAGTGACCACCACTGCAGTCTCTGCTGAAATATTGAGATTTGACGGGTATCCTTGGTGCTGGGCTCATTTGGAACTTCAAATTTCATTGCAGAGCCAGTGTATGCCACCTGGCTTAGTGGACAAGGATGATGGAGGTGGCTAAAATGCCAAGAAGCCTCAAAGCAGCTCTCACCGAGATCCAGGACGAGACTGAAATATTGGAATCATAGCCCAAATGTTCTGGACTTGTTGCAGCGCAGGGAAAGCCCTTACCTGTAGTGTTTCCAGGACAGCTCAAATGAAAGGAAACCTCTGCAAAGGAGTCCGTACGACTTAGGCTCACTGATTGTAACCATTAACAATGTCAGGAGGTACATCATCGTTTGAAGGTGATCTACGACGGACTGTGGTGGGCTGGCCCTTCAAAAGGCAATAGTCGAGGTTTGGGAAAACTGGTATCCCCTGACATTTGAATATGGGCAGTGACCACCACTATAACTTTTGTGAACGCGCAAAGGGCACTGGTGCGGCCAAAGGGGGGCACATCAAACTGAAAATGCAACTGGCCTATCTTGAACCATACACAGGTAACATCTGTGAAACTGCAAGATGGGCAAATAAAAACAGGTACTGCACGTCAAAGTTCACCATCCAGTTGCTCGGGTCCGGGCAGACAAGATCTGTGCCAATTTGTCCTTCATCGGGAAAAGATTCAGACTGTCACATGGAGGTATTAGGCCTGGTTGAGAAACACCAACTTTACAAGCTCACATTCTTAAGTTGCCTTCCTTCCCCTTAAACACAATGAAATTTGACACACATTAATTTGTGTGCACACACAGGATAATATTCCTTTAACTCAGTTTGCTTACAATATCAAGTTTGTCATGCTCTGAGGTTATACATCCATGTGTTACCTTGTACGGTTAGGGGTACAGATGGTGCACTGTGAGCTAGCTGGTCAATTGTCCAACATATCCTGAGGGGTGATCAGAATCAGCCTCGACAAGTCCAACATTTATGTTGTCCAACAAATGCACAGTTTTACTTGAGAAAGTACAAGCCATACGACAAGACGACCAAGGCCTAAAATGGGCTGAAAGCCCCCATCCTCCTTCAACACAAAGAAATAGTGAGAGTAGTAACCTTCTCCTATTCCTGAGTGTAGAACCCTCTTGATGGATCCTTTGGAAAGTAAAACTAGCCCCTATTTGAATAGAATGGGCAGGTGTTTGTCTAATATTTGCACGGATGTGGTGAGACGGTTCAGCTCGACAGAAAGAAAGGGCAGGACACAGCAATGTTTAAAGGATCCATCTGTTGGGCGTGATGGATTGCCACCATGCAAGAAAGTGTGGGATCCTGCGTCCTAGAGTGTGTTTGTGCACCACTAATAGCAAGCTATAGTAGTCTGGTAGCTGTAGCTGTAGCCACCACACTGGTGCTAACCACCATTTCCAGATTAACAGTACTGTAATATCAAGGACAGCACAAATCACATATTTAGCCACACCATAAACACCCTGAATGGCAGCGAGGCCCTAAGGTATCCAGGCTGCCGATTTACCTTAATCTAATAAAAGCCTGATATTATCAGTTACATCCAATAAAGTTGTTTCTCTGCTCTGTTGTGCTCTGAACCCTGCTTGTGTAATATCCAGTATACTGTTCTCTAGAAAATGTTTTAGGTGGAAGCTTTTACGTTTTTCAGAAAGGTAGGTTAATAATTGAATAGGTCCACAATTTGTCATGTCTAGTGGATTTACTGAACAGATCTGAGATCCATGGTCTCGGCAAACTGGCATCAGCGATAAGAACATAATGAGGGGGTGTGGCCAACCATCATGGCCGCACAACGTGATCCGAATCAGCTCCGCTCCGAGCCCCACAATCAATGGCGCTACGGCGCGCCAAATGCCAGAAAACCGCTTAAACCCTAGAGCGGGGCATGCTGTAGTCGGAGGACACTTTTGCGCCCGAAATACCCAGCTGGAGGAGCGGCATTCTCTGAGAGACCCGGCCAAGAGACTAGGAGTAGCGAAGGAGACAAATATAGGCTGAGCTCGCCGCGCTTTTAATTGGCTCGCCCGGAACAGCTTTCCCCGCTTGTGAGGGCTGACAGGCAAACGATTTCTGGCCCGCCACATCGCCTTTTTTTTTTTGCAGAGTTTTATATAGCGCGAACTAGAACCGAACCGAACCAGTTATCAGAGCGCTTTACATAGCACCAGTTACGTTACATGAGGACACACTTTCATTTTTTTAGGCACGGGGAGATTAAGTGATTTGCCCAGAATCACAGGGGGTTTTTTGGCGTCGTTACCGAGACTCGAACCCAGATCCCCAGGTCCGAGGTCGAGCGCCTTAGCGTTAGGCCAACCCCTTGAGAGGGAGGACCATGGGCAACATGGCGCTAACCAGGGTGGAAATTCTGGCAACATTGCGGAGTTCAAGAAGGAACTCACGGAAGACATCAAAGCGGACATTGGCACTTCGTTCAAGGCATTACGATCAGAGGTGGGGTCAAAGATGGTTTCGCTTCAGGCAGACGTGGATTTAGTGGGTACCTACACCCTAGACCTGGAAACTAAATACCAGGAACTCGTAGGCCAATTGAAGCCCCTGGAAGAGGGATCTGCCAATCTAAACACCCAGCTAAACTCTGCCCTGCTAAAGTGCGAAGATTTGGAGAATCGCTCCACCAAAAACAATATAAGAGTGAGGTGCCTGGAGGAGGGAAGCGAGTGACCAGACCAGGAAGCATTCATGGTGGATCTCTTCTCCAGTATCCTGGGAGACAACTGTCCAGAAGTTTGGTTGGAACAAGTCCACAGGGTGGGTCAGCGTATCCAGGGGGTAAGCAAGCGGCCAAAGGATATCCTGGCCAAATTTAGCTCCTTTAAAACTAGGAACTTGTTCTACGAAAAAGAATCAGTGACGTTGTCACCTTTCAGGGGGCTAAGTGCTCACTTTTCCAGGATGTAGCTCAAGCCACCTTGGCACACAGGCAGCAGTTCCGAGAGCTCACCGTAGCATTGAGGGAACGCCATATCAAATACTGATGGACCTACTGTTTTGGTATTGCCTTCTCGTTCGGCAACAAACAATATCACTTTACTGAAGTAGAGGAAGCGGTGACTTTGATCAGCCTCTAAAGATCTCCACCACAACAGACAGCGACTGCAAGGAGGGAACGCATGGATCAATCGTTCGAGCAGCGCTCGCCGGGAACCTGGCAGACACCCAAGAAGGGCAGGAAGATGACGAAGCGCTGAAAGACACTGGTACTCTAACTCAAGACTCTTTGCTAATGTGATTTGTGTAATCTAGCCTGTGGAACACTCGGGATACCGCCCTAACTTGTAACTTGGGTGCCACACCACAATTGGGTTTTCTTTGGCCCGGGCTTAGGGTACCAGACAGTGATGCAATGGGGACCTTCTTTTCCATAGGCTCAAGATTTCTCCACCCACTCTAGTCCAGATAAAGAAAGTCATTAGAAGACTAGTGTCCAAATATGTACACAAGCGGGGCTCCAGGTGTGGTTCTGGGCACGCCCCTGGGGTCACCAACAGAGAAGTGATCTCATCGCTTTAGGGACGTATTAGTTAAACTTTTTTTCCTGTTCTGTTGTTTTCACTGTGGTGCCTACTATGTGGCTCAGTTGACCAGACTGGGGGTGGGTGGGGGCCGGCGGGGTTGGGGCCGGTGCGGGACATGATGGGAAATCTTTGACACGGAAGATGTGTTCCCCACAATGAATTTAATGTCAGTTAACTGTATGTCATGGAACGTTAGGGGGCTAAACTCCCCCAAAAAGAGACAACGCATATGGAAATTCCTTGGGGACCATCATGTCCATATAGTAGCATTTCAGGAAACTCACAAGAAGAGAGGCGATTACGACACAAAACCTATCCACTGATATTCAGGTCCTCAACCACTACTAAACAAAATAGAGCTGCTCTCCTTTTCCACTCTTCGGTTCACTTCCAACCCCATGACACAAAGGCAGACAAATCGGGGAGATTCCTTATGGTTAAGGGGGTTTTGATGGGTTGCCCATGCACCATTGCCACTGTATATGCTCCCATCTCAGGACAGTCGGAATTGCTCATCACATTCTTATCAACACTGGCAAAGTTTTACCACGAGGGACATAATCTTAATGGGAGATTTCAATCTCATCTGGGATCCACTGTAAGCACTACCCATCCACATAGATCAGCGGCAGGAGTCTTTAGCAAGACTCGTAAGTCTTCACTACAATGCGTGGGACTGTTAGATATCTGGAGGGCCCTCAATACGTGACTATTCCTTCTTCTCCCACAGATCGCACTCTAGGATTGACCACATGTTCTTAGTCAGTCATCTGTCAGACGATCTCGAATGCCCAATTGTACACAATTTGTCATTTGGATCACGCACCACTGGAAATTTTGGTCAACTGGCTTGCACCCGCTCTAAACTCACAAAGTGGTACTTCCCCAACATCCTCAGTATGGATCAGCTTCTTCGTGAAGACCTGAGGAAGACGATCAAAGACTTCTTCACCAACAATGACCCCAAAAACACCTCTCACTTGATTAAGCCTTGAGGCTCGAGGGTATGATGGCAATGATTAAATCGGTCCCCTGCTGGTGCGACAGCAACGAGCTAAAGCGGAAAAGCAATATGTCAGACATACGAGTCTAGGACCACACACCATAGTGAGGGAGGGAAGGCGTGAGCCTTCCGCGAATTCTACAGATCACTGTACACGGCAGACGCCTCAATAGAACAGAACCAATCTCACTACTTGGACTTACTGGAGCTCTGTGAGGGACGGGCAGAAAATAAATCTGGTAGGCACCATGTGCTTCTTAATCTTGGCGTTTATTTCGGAAGTCAATACAATAAATACATAAATCTTGGGCAAAGCATAACGAAATTATTGTTTTGGTTCTGTCATCTGTTCTAGATTCGGCAGGGCTTCTTCTTGTCCTTTTCTTAGGTCTCAAGTTCAGAGTCCAAGGGTGCATCGTCCCCGGATTACCAGGAGAGAAAAAAAGGAAAATTGAAGTAAGTATTAGGATCTGTGCAATTGGTGAAGTAATAAAAGTGATTGTCACCATACCCGGGTGTTCATAGCACTTAAAATGCCTTTTCTTTGGATAATTATCTTTCATAGCTTCTAACCCTCTGATAGGGAGGGGTGAGAAAAAGAGGGGAGGTTTAGTGCACAGAGGAGAGAAATAAAAGAAATACACACATATGTATATGTATAACTAATTCCGTGTCACTTTGTTCTCTTATTTTTAAACTGTTTATAGGAGCTCTCTTTCAGTCTTCCTGAATCCTTTTTATAGCTCTCCTTAAACTACCGAAGTAACCCTTTCATCTGGTACTTTTCATTTATATGTTCGTATGTTTCATTGTTTTCCGCTCTAAATTCGGACTATTTCTTCTTGGGATCAATTCTTAATCTTTATATTACATCAGAGGGCTCTTTTTGGTCCCCCTCTTACTACTCTTCTCTCCGCATTTCCCTTCTCCACCCCGTACCCCGTACCGTCTCCCCCCGTCCATGTACAGGGTAAGCCGCAACACTTCCCTGAGTTGCGGTGGGGGCTTCAGATCTCCCGGAGCGACGACCACTCTTCGCTCCACCCTTCTGGAGCCTCGTCCAGGCACTGGCACTCTACTCCCATTTTCAGCTGCTGAAACTGAACTTACGTCTTCTTCCTCCACCTCTTTATCCCCTCGAGTCCGGACTCCTCCTTTCTTTCTGGAGTCTTCCGGATTCCGCCTTCTGCCCCAGATCCAAGCGTCCGTCCCTGCAGGTCCGTGCTCGTTGCCGATTGGTCTTCTGTGCTCCTAGCTCTGCCTTCTGGGGGTGGCTCATCTCCACAAGCTCTTACAGGTTTCCCCGGTCACCAATGACAAGCTCAGTCGACCCATCTCGAGAGAGGAGGTCCAAAAGGCAATAGATGCCCTAAAACTCCAGAAGGCCCCAGGCCCCGATGGGTTTAACGCTCAGATCTACCGATCATTTCCAGCTGAGCTAACTCCCCACTTGACAGCTCTCTTCAATGAAATAGCAACCTCTCATCAAGTATCCCCATCGATGGGGGAAGCGTTAATCCCTCTAATACACAAAGCAGGGAAAAATCCCCAATTGTGTGCCTCGTACAGGGCTATTGCGCTCTTGAATCTAGGTGCTAAATTATACTCTAAGATACTTGCCAACAGGTTGGATGACATTCTACTTAACTTTATCCACCCGGACCAATCTGGTATCATCAAGGGATGTCAGACCCATGATAACCTGTGTAGGATAATACACCTAACTAGTAAAGTACAAAAAAAGCACATCCCAGCGGACTTTCTCTCATTAAATGCAGAGAAGGCCTTCAACCAGGTCGATTGGCACTTCTTGATGAGCCCTCTGCACTGTTTCGAGATGGGCAAGCCTTTCCTGGGCATGGTGATGGCTAACTATCATTCACCCAAGTCCTGAGTTCTTGTCAAAGGAGTAGCCTCTGACTTTTCTTTTGACTTATCAAGAGGCATAAGACAGGGCTGCCCCCATCACCCATGCTCTTTGCGCTCTGCATTGAACCACTTACAGCGGGTATTAGGGCCAACCCAGAAATCCACGGGATTAAGTTTTGTCCAGAAGAGCATAAAATCTCCCTATTTGCAGACTATGTTCTGCTGCCCATCACTGAAACTGAACTCATCCCTGCTGGATATACAGGCCAAACTTAATAACTTTGAGAAAGTAGCTGGCTTTAAAGTTAATCTTTCTAAATCTTTCTTACTTAACCTGACAATGGCCCTAGAGAGATGACAGCCATCACGGAAGCATTACCCTTCTGGTATGTACATAGAGAAATTACTTATCTGGGCATCAAAATCACTCCAACCCAACAGACCTCTACAAAGCTAACTTCCCTCCCTTGCTGCGGCAGCTTAAATCGGAGTTTAAAAAATGGGGCGCCACATACAGAACCTGGATAGGTTGAATAAACGCGATCAAGATTAATGCACTGCCTCGCATTCTCTATCTATTTCAGGGTCTCCCGATCACGTGGACAGAGAGCTGTTCGCCGACCTAAAGGGGATGATAACAAAAAGTATCTGGCAGGGGCGCAGGGCCCGCCTATCTCAGTGACTACTGACCAGACTGCACCTAACAGGGGGACGATCACTCCCAGACTTCCCTCTCTATTATAGAGCAGCACAAATCCATGTCCTGGTCGAGTGGTCCCATAAAGCCTCAGATAAACACTGGCTCCATTTGGATAGGCAAGTTCCGAGAAGAACCATATGGGACCTGCCTTGGAAACCAAAACAAGACAGGCCAAAAAAGGTATATTATACCATCCCTACAGCACTACTGTAACAGCATGGGATATTAACCCCAAGACATTGCCTCTGGCGACCTTTCCATCCCTTTACACCCTCATCTATTTCAATCCCGCCTTCCCCCCAGTGGTACTAGAGGGTCCCTTTGACAGACTGAGGGAGGATGGGTGCCTAATGTTGTCTGATCTATTTATTCAAGGGGAACTACACTCCTTTACTGACTGTGCCGCTCTTTTTAAACTTCCACCCACAGAAGAATACCACTATCTCCAGTTAAAAACTGGGTGCAACAACCCCAGATGTGGTTGGCCGCAACCAGGGATCTGCTCCCAATAGAGAGATTCATACAGGCCGGTGGCACGACTAAGGGCTGCATCTCATTTCTTTACTCTCTCCTTCTTATGGTAGGTCCTTCTCAGACCCCGTGACATAGAGGGTTTTGGGACGCCCTTCTGCAGACCCTTATAACAGAGAAACAATGGAGTTCCCTATATAAAGATATTGCTTAATACAAGTGTTCCATGTTTCTAAGGGAAGCCCATTAGAAATTCTTGTACCTACACCACCAACAAGCATTGGCATAGCCAATAGGTCTCACCTTTGGGACCTTATGTGTTTAGCCAGAGCTCAATGAGTTTCTTTAAAATGCTTGCCCTGTCCATCGACTGCTTCAAACGCTCTACCAGAGGGCTGAGGAGGGGGAGGTGAACACGCCTGGACGCTGACAGTGCACCAGGCAGAAATGTACTATTAATTCTGTTCCAAGCACTCCATTCTCCTAGAAGAACAGGTTATTTTCCGGGGTTTCCCAAGTCTGCCGGGGCGAGGATGGAGGTTTAGAGGTAGAGGCTGCTCGGGATGTTTTTTGTACAGTCTCAGGGGAGGAGGCGTGTAAAATCACATCAGGGCAACTGGTACGGTCAGGAGGAAAAAGAGCAGAGGCAAAAAACGCCAGATTAGTGTCTGATCAGAAAAAGCATTTTAGTGTTTATTTTTTTTAAAGGGCCTTTTGAACTGCAGGAGCTCTAAGCATCATAATTAGTAACATAAGCCAAGATAACGATAAGAGAGGAATGCAGCAGGAACAATGTGCGCAGCTGCTCGCTCCCGAGACCCCTAGGCCATGGGAGTGAAAGTTTAAAGAAAAAGCGGGACACACACCTGTCTTTGGCCATTTGCGTGCTTTCATTATTGAAAACCACACGCTAAGGCCAATGGAATGTGTGGGAGGAGTCTGACCCGCACAGAGAAGTCTCTTGGAAATCTGGAGCGATTCCAAGAGGCCCTCTCCTAGAGCAACGCAAGCGCCCTGCGCTAGGCTTAACCTAAAAACTACACACACTCTTCCGGAACACTTCAAACAGAAGTTGGAGGGGATGTGGGCTCTTGGGCGACTTCCGCCATATATGGTGGGACTGCCCCTCCATTCAACCTTTCTGGAAGGAAATTCTGTCCCAGATCAAAGAGATTTTGGAATACCCAATTCCAGACTCCCTAGAACATGACCTGTTGGGGGTGCGGGCCCAAGTCTGAAGCACCAAATTCAAGGGGGCCGTTCCATTATGTAGCTTTGCCTGGGGCGGCCAAAATGGCAGAAGCAGCAGCTTGGAAGAAACCAGAGGCCTCCTCTCTCTCACCCAATGGCATGCCCGACTATGACGGGCCCTAGCCTTTGAACGAATGACGGATATGTTAGCAGATTCCCGCAAGGGTTTTGATTATATCTGGAGTACACTAGTGGGGTATCTGTCGGAAGACTTGCCACTCTTTTCCTGTGGCCTCAGGCTATGCCCCCCTTCACCTCTTTCAAACATTACTGGTCTGGAGCGGGTCACGGTCCCTTCGCGAGCCATGGCCCTTCGGCCTTTCACAACTCTCTTCAGGTGCAGACCCTCCTTCCTCCCTTAGTCGTGAGCGGCGAGCCTCTTCGGCCTTCCTGGTGTTCGAGCCCGGCTGCTCCACGCTCTCCTCAAATATTTTATGGTTAAGTATATTGGGTTCTACTGGATTATTTAGTTGTTTTTCACCTTGCTTAATTTGTTAGCTATCGATCATATTGTCCGTGCACAACAAGAGATATGTAGATTGTGCGATATATACAATATGATGATGGGAAATTTGTGCCTGAAAACGCTGAGAGAATATCTAATGATCTTGGCTTGAGACAGAGCTTGGTTGAGCTTCAAATGTTGTTAATCTCTGCAAGAAACAATAAAAAGATTTTGACAAAAAACATAATGGGACCTTGGATTGTCCGGTGACATTGACATGACCATGCTCATATTTTCTTCTACCATGGTAGTAGTTACAATAGAAAAAGATTTGCACGCTGCAGTGGAGGAGGAATAAAGCATCAGCAAAATATTCCCTACAAGCCTGGCAAATCAATTTACTATGGCTTTTAAGCTTTCAGTTAACGTCAGGTTTTTCAGCTTGGGATCTGGATTTTCACCACCTTCTTTTCAGTCTTTTACACTATTTAACCGATTCTTAGACCCGGGGAATGCCATTTTGCCATAGTGGAGTGTCTAGGTTGTTTGCTATTTTTTAAAGAGGCAAGCGCATCAAAGGCCTTTACCATTGCTTGACTGAATTGGGAGACTGCTGCATTGACATTAGTTAAAGAATTAAGATCTGGTAACTGAAGTTCTTTTGAAAGATTATCACTGGAAATATTCCAGACCCTGAATTTATAAGGATTTGCCTTGATGTTAGTAGACTATTTCTCAGATATGGGGATCGAAAATTCTTGTAATTAATTATTGGGCCAGAATAAAGATGTGAAAGAACGTTCTATGAGTTAATATTGGTAAATATTAAATCAAGAATATGGCCCGCTGTAAGAGAGGTTTCGGTAACAAACTACATTTTGTGCTTCCATATTGTCCCCTGATTTTACTGATAACTGGGTCTGCAAATGCTTTGAAATAAAGGTTTGAAGTCACCAATGACAAAGGGAATGATTATATTTGATAGCTAGATGGGCTATTAGTTCCACAAGGGTGAAAGCCAACTTTTTCTTGTGACCTGGGGCTTTATAGATCGACACACTTCCAATAGGTGGTGAGTTTTCACATAATATTTTTTTTAAAAGGCCCTAGTTCACTATCAGTATACCTGTTGAAGAGGGTCTTGCAGAACCCAAGGTGTGCGAGTAAGTGACAATTTTATTATATTGCAGCATGCTTAGTAACAAGCCACCTCTTGTGTGCTGAGCACTGAATGAGTCAAGAATGTTTTGGGACATTCTTTCAGTCTTTCAAGAAGCACTCAGATTCCTGGTCAGTAAAAAGGACACTCCTGCTGTCTATCACTAGATCCTCGTATATGTTCCTTACAAAGTTAGGATCTGTGTAAAATGTATGTCGGAACCCCCCCAAAAAAAGTTTAACTTGATAGGTTGGGTGTTGTGCATTTCATTTTGTCAGTCTACTCTCTGATCAGATGGTTCTAAGTGGATAGCTATAAAGATAAAGCATCACTAAAAGTCCTTTCCCATCGTCTGGATCATTACCCCTTGAGACCAACTGAGAGAAACGACATTCAAGGTACTAGAAAAAACGCGTCCGGCACCCTCGTCGTCCTGTCTGTCCACTGTTACGTGAGTTGCAAGCGCGTACTCTATGAAGGCAACTTGAACAATGTCTTGCAATAGTCTACTTCTTCTCTTTACTCTTGTGTTTTAAGGCACGAAAGCAATACATATATAGCATAAGAAATTAAATGAGCACAAACGAAGGTCTTCCTTCAGCGAAAGACCAATGCACACAAAGGAAAACTGCCCTGCTGAATGTAAGGTATTTAAAGCAATGCACCTGTTACGGGAATTTAGGAGTATTGCTTAAAGAGTTTCAACTTTTCACCTACATATGAACCCAAGATTATTATTTGCAGCACGCAAGCATTTGCGCACAAGGGTTCGTCTTAAAGTTCAGTCTATGCCTTCGGGGAGATTCCAAAATAAAATATGCAAATACCTCTAATTCTTTAAACTATGGTGTCTACGCAATTTAAGTCCATACATCAAAACTGACAGCAAGCAAACAGAAGAAAAAACATTTTTACCATAATTCTAACTAAACTGTAGGATTAACCTGGAGAGTAAAAATCATGAATTTGTTGGGTGTATGTGTAGAAATGTCAATCAACAAGCAGTTGTGAAAGAATGCCAGTCTGCTCGAATGTCTGGGAGATTTTGACTTAAGGAGCAATGAAAGATTTCCTCCGTGGCAGAAAAAATACTGAAAAGACAGAACAGCAGGGGTTGTTGTAGGGGTTAGAAGAGGCGGCAAAGGAATAAAAATATATATTTTTTTTAAATAGAAATGTATTTTTTTCATGGAAATGACATAAAAATGCTAAACAAATTCAAGGATGCACGAAGAGCAAGACTTAACCATTAAATAAACTGTTTTGCAAATACGATCACTTTCTGAAGAATAAAAAGTGAAAACTAATACATAAAACAAGGACATAAAGAAAGTGCTTCACAGTGACAAGAGCACTTATTTGTCCAAGGACCAGAGCTAATTTTTGCCCAGATAAAAAGACGGTGAATTCTCCAGCCAAAATAGGTATGTGGCTCTGCCAGTATCCAGGACTGCATCTTAGTCCCTCTAGTCTGATGCAAGACTAAAAATGTAGTCAGAGCAGCATCTTGCACTACCATTAATTCCTCCCTCCTTTTGACTAATCGCAAGACTGAAGAGGGTTTTAAATCCCAATAGGGAAGAGTGGCTTGCAGAACATTAACAGTTCAAATCCTTTAACTTCCAGTATCTAAATCAGCTCTTCCAAGAGCTACGGACTATTTGAACTACTGCTTTCAGACTGTTTATCAGGTAAACTGAGAGCAGTAAACTGTTTAATTGTCTGTTCTAAGAATTCCACTCCATCTTCTACACTGCTTACTGACTCATCTGAGAGATACACCTATCTTATTAGTTGCCTTAATAATTTTATACCATCTCCCTATCTGCATAGCAGCTCATCTGAGAGGTAGAGTCTGGATAAACTGCTCCATTAATAGTTGCACATCCTCTAATAGGTTGTTGTTATTGGGTCTTCTAAGAACTAAAACTATTTAAACAGCTACTTTAAGAATTCCAACCCTCTTCCAGCATGAGCACAATCTCATCGGAGTCGCACCGGTCTCAGTTGCCTCTTCCAGATGGCATATCAGTATCTTTGTGAACTAATAACGGTTGAACAAGCTACTTTTTTTTTGTGGGTATTTTAAATCAAATTTTTTTAAACATGGATCACAGTTAAGACAAATGATACAGTGGCAAGTACATAGACATGTCAATTAGACATGTGCTTCTTATATAGACGTCAAACACTGATGAACAAGTTACTTACCTTCGGTAACACCTTATCTAGTAGAGATTAAATCTAGCTGCAGATTCTTTACCTTTGAATTTGCCCAGCCGTCAGACTGGGTACAGAAGATTGTTTGTGAGCAGTACACCCCTGTGTGCCAGTAAGTGGCACACTCCGCTCCATGTGCGTCGTCTGGCACACCGGAAGGGACATTACGGTACCTATATAGGTGCCACCCCGACATCAATTACTTTTCACGACTTTCAAATCCTCGAGTGCAGAGCCATGAAGATGAATGACCACTTGTGTGTAAAATTAGGGCCCTGAAAGGGTGCAGCCCTATCCTCATAAATCTGTTCGCAAAGCGGGGATGATGGGTGGGTTGCAAGGAATGTTCTGCTAGATATAGTCTCTACCAGATAAGACGTTACTGAAGGCAATTGACTTCTTCATCCGATAGAGACTTCTAGCCGCAGATTCATTACATTTGAAAAGATACCCAAGCAATACCTCTCCAGAGGTGGGTTTACGGACCAATTTCAAACAAGTAAGTCCTGTAGGATCGAACGGGTGAAGTGCCCTTCTCTATGGATCTTACTCTCCAGACAGTAGTGTTTGGTAAACATGTGCAGAGATGCTCAATTGCTGCCTGGCAAATGTCCAGGACCGGAACTCTGCATGCAAATGCAGTGGTCGCAGCTTTAGCCCTGGGGGAATGAGCCTGCAAGCGTTTAGGTGGTTGCTTCTTGTCCAGTATATAGCAGATTTTGATGCAGAGCACAACCCATCTGGAGATGGAATGCTTTAGCACTGCTCGACCTTTTCTTGCACCAACATACCCCAGGAAGATTGTCGGTTGTTCACCTGGAACACTCAACGCTATTTTTCAGTCCAGGTGGTGGAGTCGCTCCACTTCTTTAGAGGGATGTGGAGGAGCGAAAAAGGTAGGCAAGGTGATTGCTTTACCTATATGAAAAGGGGTGACCACTTCCGGCAGAAAGGAGGCCCTTGCGCATAGCACTAGTTTATCAGGATAGACAGAGAGGTACAGCATCTTAGATGCTAAGGCATGTAGCTCACTCACTCTGTGGGCAGATGTAATTGCCACAAACAAGGCTATTTCAAAGACAGATGCCTATAGGGACAATTATGGAGAGGCTCTAAAGGAGCACTCATTAAGAATGGTAAGACCAGATTAAGGTCCCACTGAGGCATGATAAACGGCAAAGGAGGAAAAAGGTGAACAAGACCCTTAAGAAACCTATTTACAGTAGGGGACTTGAACAAGGAGCGTTGGTCAGGCAGCCGTGAGATTGAAGAAAGAGCAGACAGATAGCCCTTAAGAGTGCCCAGAGCAGAGCCCTGCTGGGCAAGGGAAAGAATGAAGAGTAAGACTTCAGAAAGAGAATCATTGTGTTTTTCTACACACCATGCCACAAATATTTTCCAACTGCAGGCATACACTGTCTTGGTGAAAGGACGCCAGGCTGACAGAATAACATGACAGACTTCAGGAGGCGAGAGGAAGGTTGAAAGCTGCCAACTGCCGCCGCTCAATCTCCACTCAAGAAGGCAGAGAGTGGACAGGTTCAGGTGGAGAACCCTCCCCTGCTGCTGCGACAGAAGATCCTCCCAGAGGAGCACCCTGATCGAAGGATCAATGGCCATGCTCAGTAGCTCAGTATACCAGACTCTCCATGCCCCGTCCGGAGCCACATGGATTACTTGGGCCTGTTCATTCCTGAACTTTTTGAGTACTCTGGGCAGGAGTGGTACGGGCATTAAGGTGTACAGGAGGCCTGAGCTCTACTCTAGATGAAAGGCATCTCTGAGCAAGGGCGGCCTTGGAAACTCCAGCATGCAAAACTGCTGACATTGCACATTCGGAGGCAAACAGATCTAACGAAGGCTCTCCTCACTGTTGAAAGAAACCTTGCGCCACCTCTGGTTGGAGACGCCATTCATGACCTGCTAGGCATCGACAGCTGAGTTTGTCTGCCCTTGTGTTCAGAGAGCCCGCCAGGTGTTAAACCACCAGGTATATGCCCTGGTGTTCCAGCCATGTCCAGAGCATCTGACAGAGGGTCCATGACTGCCCTGTTTATTCCCTTGATAGAGGGTAGAAAGACTTTCAATTCCAGTAGGATCACTCGTTGCGCCAGCAAATTGATATGGAGGCTAGATTCCACGGAGACCAGAGTCCTCTGATCTCCACCTCTCCCAGATAGCTGTTCCTTCCCAGGAGTTAACCATATGTCACTATTGTCAGATTTGGGTGGAGAAGAGAGAGAGGTCTGCCTATAACCCAATCACAGTTCGTTAGCCACCACTGCAAATCTTTTACCGTTCCCTACGAGATCTGGACAATGTTCCAGAAATTCTCCTGATGCTGCGCCCACTGGAACTTCAGGTCCCACTGCAGAGCCCACATATGCCATCGGGCATGTGTCTCCAGCAAGAGGCCATGAGGCCCAGCAGCCTCAAAGGCAGTCTCACCAAATCGCATCTGCATCGGTTTCATTAAAACCTGTTTGATTAAAAACTGTTACGACTGGGTCAGTCACAGCTTCACCAGTCACAGTATTATTATCCCCGTTTTGGGACATTGTTTAATGAAAACTGCAGAGCAAGTTTCAAGAGAACAAAGAAAAGGTGCACAATATTTTGGAACACTGTATCCTTCAATGTTGAACAAACCAAACCGCTAATACATAGGATTTTAGTCATACTCCGCTATGGCGGATATTATCCCTATCCACTCCAGACGCCTTATGGAGTATTAGGAGTAGGGGTCTCTGAGAAAAGCACAACTGAGTTACTTCAGTATCTAGCGCTAAATTAGTGCCTTACCAAACCGTTGGGTGCCATGTAGTGTAGTTCCTATATCCCTGATAGGCTTTGTGCATTGGAATAATATACACTATAGTTGTGGCATAGGACTGAGGTCAGTATGCCCCTATCGAGTATATTAAAGTTAATTACTTGTGTGTGCTAGCTAACTCAAAGGTCAGTAGAAACTTCTCGAATGAACAAGAAGGGATTAGTTTCTGACAACCGCATAAACATGACAACTTTGTTTCCCTTAGAATCGGAACAGTCTCAGAATAGTGGAAACAATAGATAACAGTTACACTCAGTCAATAGTGCATGCTTCTTTCTACAGCGTTTATACAGAAATAGGGAGCGGCGTTTCAATAAAAATGGTTTATTGAACAGTTATTTCTTGTGCAAGAGATATGAACTGCTACAATCGTAAGACAGAATGGGAAGTATAATGCGTACAGCGTTAGCAGTAAGTTATAATAATACTGCAATAACATGGTTGGTAGCTATGACATATATTCATAAAAATACATACATAAATAACACAGGCTAAAAATGTGAATACTCATCTGGTGCTTCTAGCTAGTTCTACCCCAGTGTACCTAACCTAAGTTTAGTACGAGGTAAGAAGTAGGTGCTGTTTTTCTTTAGTCCAGTTTAGCTATAGTTAGGATTGGTGTTGCCAAGATTTGCCAAAAGTCCCTCTAGGTTCCAGTCTGCTCCATACCTTAGAATGAGAGAGGTTGGAATCTCTTTCTGGGTCTAGATCTCTAACACCCCGCAAGGGGAGTCAGAAACACTGGAGCTAGATTCTCTGCAAGGAGGATGGCAGCGTCTGGTCAGTGCGTCAGGTGGGGACTAAAATTCCTTCCGAACTTGCCGTGGCGAGCTGTGTAGCCGAGCAGTGCTTTGCCATGGCAAGTGAAGGTATATTTATACCTTGAAGGTGTTTAGGAATGTCAGTATTGACGCAAAAGTCGGGCAGAGGAACGTCATGAATGAACCCCTAAGTAAAAGATGTTCATGCATAATAAATGAGTTTGTTAGCCACCAATGCAAATCTTTTGCCGTTCCCTACGAGATCTGGACAATGTTCCAGAAATTCTATTGATGATGCGCCCACTGGAACTTCAGGTCCCACTGCAGAGCCCACATATGCCATCGGGCATGTGTCACCAGCAGAAGGCCATGAGGCCCAGCAGCCTCAAAGGCAGTCTCACAGAAACCTAGAATAGAGGCTATCATAGCCTGAATATCCTGGACTCGCCACTCGGGAGGATAAGCACAAAACTGCACTGTTTCCTGAGCAGCTCTGATGAAATGTAGGGTCTGAGAGGGAATCAGGTACGACTTTGGCATCTTTTGGATTCCCTGTTTGGGTAAGCATCAGGGAACGTACCTTAGGAAATTAAGGCTTGGACCACCAAACTCTGAGGGGTGGGATGTTGGGTGAGGAAGTTTGGGTCCCCTGGAGCTGGGTGGTGGTGGCAGAGATCATCCTATTCACAGTAGCCCTTGTGTTGGGTTTCAAACAAGTCCCCAAAACGACATCAGTAAGGATGTCATTGAATGGGATACCTCTGTCAAAATGTTAGTCTGGACTGCCACGAGAGCACCTGAAGGCCAAGGACCTCAGCCGTCCTCCGCAAAACCATTGTATACGAGGTTCCCTCCTCCATATCCACGGTAGGGGGAGAAAAAATACCAGTAGCTGGAGCAGTATCCACTCCACTAGCTTCATCCAGTTCCTCACACCAGTCCATATTTGGGTCTTCTTCATAGGACTGGTATTCTATAGGATCCAGCGACCTCACCTATTCTTCCCTGAGGGCTAGACCAAGGGACTAGCACTCAGGTTCCAATCTAACAGGCAAGGCTCCAGCAGGCGTCTGAGTCGGGCGGTGCCCATTCGGCTCCACATCAGAGTCGGTGACTAGGGGGCGTGGCTGAGACTTCCGCACGCACGTTCAGCACCCCGGCCAGATGATTTGCCATCATCAAGCAAATCCGATGATCCTGAGCCCAGGACCAGAGCAGCAACGCCTCTCTGCAGAGACGGTATGACCCAACTCCTCCCTGCTTGTTGACATACCACATCGCGGTAGTGTTGTCCGTCAGGACTTGAACGGACTGACTGCGAAGGGAAGGGAGAAAGGCCTTGAGCGCCAAACGTATCGCCCACAATTCCAGAAGGTTGATGTGAAGCAACCTTTCCTCTGGAGACCAAAGACCCTTGATCTCCAGATCCCCCAGATGAGCACCCCACCCTAGGGTAGATGAATCCGTTATCACTGTGGCCACAGATGGAGGAAGATGAAAAGGGCTTTCCTTGAGACAGATTGCCCTCCACGCTCCACCAAGACAGATCTGCTGCAGCGTCTCTGGAGATCCTGACTGACTACCTGAAATCTACGTTGTGCTGATACCACTGCCTGCGGAGACACCACTGGAGCGCCCTCATGTGCCAGCGTGCATGGTTTACCAACAGGCCGCAGGAGGCGAACAGACCGAGCAGGCGAAGGACCTTCAGAACTGGAACAACTGCTCCATTGTGGAATACAGGGATCATCTCCTGACTGTCAAGAATTCTTTGTGGAGGAGAAAATGCTCGACACACAGTAGTGTCCAGTACCGCCCCTATGAACAGGTTGCGCTGAGAGGGCACCAGGTTAGATTTGGGCACATTGAAAAACCCAAGTCGAACAACAGTTGAGATGTAACCCGCAAATGATTAAGCACCATCTCTGGCGACTCCGCTTTGAGCAACCAGTCGTCCAGATAGGGGAAAACAGGAATCCCCGATCTTCTGAGATGAGCTGCCACCACTGCCATCACCTTTGTGAAGACTCGAGGTGTAGTTGTTAGACCAAACGGAAGAACCGCAAACTGTTAGTGTTGCGACCCAACTGTAAAATGGAGATACTTCCAGTGCGACTTCAGAATGGGAATGTGAAACACCATCCAGTCCTCTTCCTGCAGCGCTAGAAGAACCTGTGCAAGGGTCAGCATCTTGAAGTTCTACTGTTTCAGGTAAAAATTCAAGATCCTGAAGTCCAGGATCGGACGTAACCCCGTCCTTTTTGGGAATCAGGAAATACCGGGAGTAGCATCTCTAACCCCTTTCCTGCTCTGGAACCACCTCTATTGCACCTTTTACAAGTAATGCAAGAACCTCCTTCTGTAGTAGACGCAAATGGTCCTCTGAACAATAACCTTGGCAAGGAGGGTAGGGAGGAGGAAATTCCAGAAATGGAAGGGCGTACCCATTCTCAACAAGGTTTAAAACCTAAAGGTCTGTCTTGACTGATTTCCCACCTTGCAGAAAGTGAGACCGCCGACCTCCTACAGAACCCACATGTTCCAGATGGGGAATCTAGGGCTGCTTTCCTGCGGTACCAGAGGGAGCGGAGAGGTAGAAGATGAGAAGGAGAGATTGCGGGCTGAAGCACGTTGGCAACCTCCAGCTCTCCCTCTATATGATTTATAGAGTGGATTTTGCTGCTGCTACTGCTGTTGAGGTTGACGCAAGTTGCGAAAGGAAGACCTTCCAAAGCCTCAATTTCTCTTAAAGCCAAAACCTCTTGACTGGGTCTGCAATCCTAAGTATTTTGCAGTGGCTCTGCTATCCTTAAACCTCTGCAAGGCCAAATCTGCTTTTTCCCCAAAAAGCTTTGACCCATCAAAGGGCAAATCAACCAGAGTAGCCTGGGCATCAGCTTGCCTTCTTGCAGCAATGGAGGAGCACATAATTCTAGCTACTGAGACAGCCATATCCAGACCTGATCGAATAACTTTTCTAGACTCAGCCTGCCCGTCTAACAGAACCTCCATAAAGTTTCCCCTCTCTTCTTCAGGTAACTTGGAGGTCAATTGCTTTACTGAGTCCAGCAAAGCCTGCAAGTAACGACCCAGAAGAAAAGTGGCGTTGGTCAATTTCAAAGCCATGCTAGAAGAGGAGAAAAGCTTTTTAGCTGACTGGTCCATTTTCTTTTGAGTCTCTGTCAGCCGGGGCCTGTGGAAAAGCACCTGAAGATTGCTTGGAGCAAGATGCCTGCACCACCAAACTCTCTGGAGATGGATGTGAAGAGAGAAAACCTGAATCCCCTGGTGCAGTCCTATACCTTCTAGCCATAGCCTTAGAAGCAGCAGGCAAAGAGAGTGGTTTATGTCAAACATCGAGGATATAATCCAACAAAGCCTCATTAAAGGGTAATAGAGGTTCAATGGAGGATGGTGCATGCAAAACCTCTGTCAATAAATTTGGCTTATATTCAGCAGTAGGAAACTCCAAGTTTAACAGCTCTGCAGCTTTCCTTATTACCAAATGGTAGTGAGCAATCTACTGAGGTGGTGAAGCCCTTGTAGAAGAGAGTTCCCACTCTGGAGAGGTATCCAAACCGCTCACCTCTTGAATTCCTTCGAATTCATCCAGAGACTCATCCAACTTGCCTTCTTCTACCTCCTCCCTACGGTACTGCTCTTCTTCTAAAAGTCTCTGAGCTTCTCTCCGTGAACGAATCCATGGACACGGCGCAGGTGGCGTCGAATGCGGCGCAGACTGCCCCGGAGCCGGCATCGAAGATGGTTGCGAAGGAGGCACAGGATCCACACGAGGTTGAGAGGAGGGCTCACCAGACGGCGCTGAGGATTCCATCAACGGTGTCGAGGCTCTCGGCACCGGAAATTGCCATGAAGGCGCCATCAGCATGAAGGGCATAAAGGGTGCCTGAGCATGGTGTTGGGGCACACCCAAGTTGAATGCCAGCGGACCCACGGAACCAGAAGGTGCTCCGGATGGGAAAGCCGCCCTTGTAAAAACCCCATACATTGCATTAAAAAATGCAACGGATCCGCACCTGGAGCCGGGAACTGTGGATATGGATTCGAGCCAGTATCCAAACGGGGAGTGTCCGGCATCGGAACATTCGGATCCACTGCCGAATCCACCGGTTCAGGAGGAGGTGCAACTTCCTGAATTAACTCGGCGTCTGAAGCTGGAGAATCCCTCTGCGCCGGAGACTGCGCCAGAGTGCTTCTAGGCGAAGGAGACTTCTCCGGAGTCACACGAGGAGAAGGCGAAGGAGATACAAAGTCTTTAAGACGATGTCGAGGGGCAGGCAAAGTCGACCTTGAAGCCTTACCCTTCGATGAGCGGCACCGAGATCCATGTCTTCTTTTTTTTCTTATGTTTCCTCGACTTCGATGTATGTGAAATCAACAACTTTTCGTTTTTGCCCTCTATCTCCTTTCTTCGCCTTGGCCAGAAACAATTTGGCTTCCCGTTCTTTAAGTGCTTTAGGATTCATTTTCCTGCAGCAGGAACAGTCCTCCATGTCGAGATCCGAAGATAAGCACCACAAACAATCTTCATGGGGGTTAATGATGGACATTCGACCCCCACATTCCCTACAGGGTTTAAAACGACTTCCTCGAAGACGACATGACTTACAGCAACAAATAAACCAGAAGGAATAACAAAGTAACTCCACAAAATAAGGAGAGTGCTAGAAAACCGTTACGGGTCGACAGCGCGGAAAAAAGGGAACTGACGTCATCACGCCGACGAGGCTCTCTTATGGGCTCCTGTGACGACATGCTGAGTCGCTAGCGGAGCCGACGCCCTCGGCATTGAGAGCTAAAAAATTTCACGGAATGCTGGCGCAGGGGATATTCATAAGGTGAGGAATTCACAGGCAGATGTATCCATCAGGTCTTGCTTTAGTCAGATAAGTATTCCCTATGTTTCTAAACTGGAGTGGAGTCCTTATGTGGTGTTTTCACAATGTTACTTTAATTATAATTAAAAGTGTGCAGAAAATACTTTACAGATTGCCTATTAAGTTAAGCCTGACTGGTCTGTGCCAACTACCTGAGGGTGAGCACAGGTTCATTTAGGCTGTGTATCTGACTTACCCGAACTAGGATTGTGGATCCTGCTTGGACAGGGTGTATGTATACTCTACCAACTCGAAACCTCAATTTCTAACACTAAGGTTTGCTAATAAAACAATGAATAAATACTTTACACATTGCCTATAAAGTTAAGCCTGACTGGTCTGTGCCAACTACCTGAGGGTGAGCACAGGTTCATTTAGGCTGTGTATCTGACTTACCCGAACTAGGATTGTGGATCCTGCTTGGACAGGGTGTATGTATACTCTACCAACTCGAAACCTCAATTTCTAACACTAAGGTTTGCTAATAAAACATGCGCCAGTAGGTGGTGTCGGTCAGCTCAATGTGGAGTTGTCGGGGTCATCTCCCCAGTTGTGACGTCCGTATCACCTACACAGGAGCCACCTCGGCGCGCTGTCAGTTCTTTTCTTTCTGCGCCAGCCAGCACAGATCCGTGATGAGAGCTTCTATGTCACTTTTTGACCAGCTTTTTCCGATGTCGAACATTATTTAGTGTGTACGTTTTTCCAACATGTCAAAGAAGACTTCTGGATTCAAACAATACAGCGCCTGCCAGAGTTTAAAAACAGAAAATACTAGATCTGACGTACGAGGGACACCCTGGGATCAATCGGACAGACAATATACTGTGCACAGACATTTGGTGGCCAGGGTTGGAAAATAATGAAGAAGAAAAGGTACGTTTGTGTGTGATATGCACTTAGAGCAATATGTCAATAAAAACAACTTTGTATCCCAATGAGGAGACATCAAGCCCTACCAGAGAGGAGGAAAATGCTCTCAATATTTGCAGGCCATTCCAATTAAAGGGAACCAGAACAACTTACACTGTATTATTACTAGATCACTACTTGCAAAGGCCTGAAAGTTAAATGTGTTAGTCCTAGTAATTATAAGTGAAATCAAAAAAGTCTATAGTGAAGATTTGCCAAGAAGATGTTACCTAAGGAATGTTTTTACAGATAACAGAGTTCAACTTGTTTCTTAGAAGATGTAGCATTTTCTGGAAAAGTGGAAAACACAGATATGCACATCTATTAACTTTCCATAGGTAAAGGTAAGGTTGAAATGAGGAACAAAGTACAGAACGAAGGAAGGAATTCAATTGGCAAAAGGAAGTGGAAGCTTTTGGTAGGAGGCTATTGATAAATTCTTGAGGTCAAATAGGATTATACCCTGGAAAGATGGGGCTAAATCTCCATTTGAGAAGATGAGAGGAAGAAAGGCATGCACTTTATTATGGCAGCTATAAATGATGAGAAACAAGTGTAACGGTAGAACTCAGAGGTAAAATTAAGATTACTGTGGGAAGGATCACAGGAATGGGTGGAAGTGATAGAAGAATTGGGAAGAAATTTAAAGTGGGAGATGTGTTAAGAGTGAGTTTAGTGAAGTTGGAAAGAAAAGGTTTGTTTAACTCTCCACCATTAGGCTCTCAGGGGTGTGGTAAACTGGTTAAGGTAAGGTGGCCCTCGAGGAGTGGGGCAATGGTGAAGTGCAATCGTCCTGTGCATAGGAGTACTCGTGCAGGGCTTGGCCCATACCCCGAGTAGGACATCAGAAAGGACTTATTTGAAGGGCTGGAGGGACTCTGAGTGGGATACCTCCGATTGAAGCATCTCCGTAAAGGCATTGGTCTCGATTTCTACAGAGGGTAGCGTGAGGTTGAGGACCTAAGCTGCACTCCGCACCACCATAGCAAAGGAGGTCCCTTCCTCTTTAGCAACAGTAGTAGGAGAGAACAGTTCGTGTCTGGTGAGGGGTCCAAAACAATGTCATCAGCTTGGAACTCATAGTAGTTATCCCAAGGCTTCTTCAAGGGGATCAAGGTAATCATAGACATTCTCAGATCCTCCCCAGTCATACTCCCCATAGGCCCTATCAATTAAGAAAGCACTGTCTCTGACCCGGATAGTCCTAGTTCCAGTCAGCACAGGTGTCAACTTCTAGCAACGCTAATCCAGCTCTGTATCAGAGTCTGAAATGACTAGTGGGTCAACACTGGGGACAGCGCTCCGGGACCGAACCCCAGCAAAGATCATGGATTAGCGACTGGAGTCTGTCTAGATCTAGGGATGGGTCCTGAGTGCTTGACCAGTGCCGAGGGCAAACCCTTTTGCAATAACCCAGTCAGGGCACATCCCAAACTCATGGGGCTTGAGGGCACTCCAAAGGTTCTGGTCATCCAAATATGAGGTGCATGGCTTCATAAAACTCTGAGTTAGGCATAGGTCACACCGCTTCTCGGAAATTCAGGGAAGCGTAGAGCTGACCCAGCATCCGCGGATGGGGTGCGGAGCGGGGCCTAAATTTGTGGCGTCATTCCAGCAGCTAGTGCATTGACTTGGACAGGTGCAGTTAAGTCAAAGAGCACTACGACTTCTTGTGCTTGTGAGACTTACCCGACAACAACTTTGAACACAACGACAAACAACGGGAAAGACTCCGACAAAGGGCCTGAGACCATTCAAGCGATTGGGACCTAGAGCGGTAAAGAGGCGCCTGATGTCGACCTGCCAGGAGTTTCATCACACCACAAGAAAACCAGGTGGGGTTTCCGTCACAGTCTTTTGTCTGTGTCAAGTTCCAGAGAGTTTAAAACCCACAGGTTTTTTAGGGGACATTGCTAAGCACACTGAGAGCAACAATGCTCGAAAACTCTCAACAAAATGTCAAACAAATTGGTCGAAAAATGTCCTAGGTAGCGCTTCAAGAACTGCGCTGTTGGTACGGAAAGAAAGGAACTGAAGTTAGCGTGCTGAGGTGGCACCTGTATAGGTACTGCGCATGTCATATCCGGCGCGGACGATGCCTACAAACCAGATGCGGAGCTGATCGAAGGCACCCAACGGCGTGCAGAGGTACTGCTCAAGATTTTCTGGATACAATATGACACCTGGAGATTATTCTAAGGTAAGTAATCTGCGGCTAGAAGTCTCTATCAGATATCATATGTTAACAAGTAGATCTCTACTGGTCTTCTGCAAAGCCGAGGGGAACAGTGTTATATATTCATTCAAAATGATGCAGCTACTGAATATGTGAATAAAGTAAAGCTAGAATGAGGCCAAGTAAGAAGTAGGGAGATGATTTATATCACGTTGATTTGTTGTGTGCCCGATCCACAAATATAATTTTCTTAGTAGGTTGTGATATACTCATTAATTACCTGAGAGAAATCAAATAAAAAGGCTTCGTTGATTGTGTGACATCAAGGTCTACATAGGGATCCCACTGTAGCAGCCACAACACTTACAGCTGACATCATCCCTTCATTCACTCGGTATACAGAGGGGATTCTGAATTGGCTAGTAGCCGAGCTTGACAATTGAGCTTGGAATACAAGTGTCCCATGTTACCGGTTTCTTCAGCATTGTTGACAATTTTCCGATTATGCATTCTCTGCTGCCAGTTTGTCGTGTTGCTGTTTTGTTAAAACTCAATATGAAATGTTGGAAAGAAAAACAAATCAGTTGGTATAAAGTCCTAAAGGTAATCCAAAGCCGACCAGAAGTTGGTACAGTGGTGTGATAGGCCAGTGAGTACGTCAGGTATGCAAGGCGAACGCCTGATACCATAATCACTCGCTCTGTTTGGCTAAGGTTGCCACGATTGTTTTACTATGTACGAATAACCATGAACACTCCCTCCCAGCTCGATTTACACATTTAAGACCTTCTTCCTCCTCCATATCATTAAGCAAATGTTCTGCCTCCTCAGAGGCACAGTGAGCTACGATAGAAGCTGTTTTCACAGTATGCCAATCCAGAAATGGGTGCACGTGGGGTGAAATGTCCACAATAAACATTTATCGTCGTTCTAATGTTAAAAAGTAGCAATACAATTAAAAATAATTTTAGGTCACTAGCGCTAAAGCAGACTTCGGTGCCTGGAACGGTGCTAAGTGTCACTTTGCTGCCGCCCGCAGGAACATGGCGGCCACTAAACTCGGGGGCGGTGGGATACGAGCCAGTTAGCATTCCGTAATGTCCCAGTCGTTGACTGAGTCGTTTACGTAAGCCAAGTTCACTTTAAGATGCATTTCCTTATTGTTTACACTTTAAGTCAGAAAGGGAGCCTGACCTCCTGATAACCCAAGCCAGTCTGTGGGAAGTTGCGCCTTCACCTCCGAATGAACTTTCTATATTATCATCCTGACAAGGCTCACCTCGCGTTGAACTTGGATGCGACTGTCGAGGCATGCGGTCACGTAGCTCTGATGAAACATTACAGAACGGTTATAAATGCAACGAGCATATTGTTATTTCCCGTCCACTGCAGAGTGCTTGATACGTGGGCGAAAGCGACACTGATAGGAACAACAATAAGGACAGGCGTGTATTCATTCACCAGGTCTCGGAAATGCCACCAAACACGAACTAACAGGTGCTCAGGACCAAGCTATTCAAACAGTAGTTTCAATTTCATTACGTCGTACAGTTTTATTTGCATTAAGAAGAAAAACTACACAACGTTATTTGTGTTGTCTGTTATTTTTCATTAAGGATTATACACCAGTCTATTTCTTAACATACATATTTTATATAACGCATTAGTAGAGATGTCTAGATACAAATCAATACAAATTACGTTCTAAACTTAACAATGTTAGCTATCACACCTAAAATAAAATATAATCTTGCAAGATTCGACTAAGGAACCTTTATGTCCTCACCCACAATCATTTCTCGTATGGATTCCCACAATGTGTCTGCTCATTTTTAAAATTCTATACAAAGGCATCTGAACACTGATTAGTTCTGGGGAGCCAATTATTATCTCATTTCACCTCAATCTTTTCTTCTTCCTTATTTATCACCTCCATAGTTAATTTCTTCTTTCTCTGTGTTCTACATTTCTACCCTCCCTTTCTGTCTCCACTAAATCTCCCCTTTCCTATCCTCTTCTCTTAATATCTCTTTCCTGTCTCTCCCATCCTACTTTTTCATTATTTAGTTCTTCTTGTCTTTCTCAATTCCTCTCTCATCCCTTCTTCCCCATCTCATTTTCAATATTGTCGGTAAGTTTTCTCCTGCCTTTTTAAGTTCTACCCCACTAACCTCCTCCCTTCAGTGCACATTGAAGAGTAAGCAGAGATTCAGGCCAAAGGCAGTAAATACATTGAACGTGCCTGTTAAATAAACTACATCTAGCGAGGCTCCTCACATCCCTGGGCCCCGTAGCCAGTGTATGGCCTGCACCACTGGCAACTACGTCCCTTGGTGGTGGCTGCTACTTAACGGCGGTGGGGGGCCGGGTCGCAGGGGGAGAGAATGAAAAAATTACAATTGCTTACCTGTGTGCCGCTGCCTCTTGATCCTCTTCGCCCACTTCCAGGACTCCTGGGCAGGAAGCACCCAGGCTTCCAGGCTCCCCTAATCCAATGACAGCGCTGCAATGCAGCTCTGTGATTAGTCTGAGTGCCGTGGTTTGGCACTCAGACAGGGACAGGGAGCCTGGGCATGTTCTCCACCGAGGCTGTAATGCAGCCTAGGTGGAGAACATGCAAAGTGTGCATGAAGGTTTGGCCGGCCATACCATTATCCGTACTTAAGACCCACTCCTCCAGCTACTCTGTGAGAGCCTAGCCCCGTCCCGCCCCAACCCAGCTGAGCAATAGCTGTGGGGCATGGAGGGCGGCGTCATTACAAAATTTGAAGCCCACTACACGTGGAGTAGTGTGGCTCACTGGTTAGAGGCAGCAGGCCTGAGAGCAGAAGTCAGCCTGGGACCAGGGTTCAATTCCCGACGCGGCAGGGTCGTGGACCTTGGTCAGCGGACTCGATAATTCTCGCTTCGGTGCTTACTCTAATCAGGGGTTCCACTCGGCAACTCTGGGCATTAGCTTGCCTAATCTCCACAACGGCCCCACCAATTCCGGGGATGCCTGGCTCCACCTTGGGGACTCCCAGCAAGGGACCATCCCACAGGGAAAGCCAGGACGGGTTCCCCAGAGTTATACAGCGCCGGGACGCCCCGTTGCTGGGGCAGCTGTGCGCTTTACAAGTATACTACATTTACATTTACATTTACATTTATATCCTATGTGCGTTATGAATATGAAGAAGCAGCAGCGAGTTAGTTGGCACTTGGTCTGAGAAGGTGTAGCTTAAACTTCCCTCAGCTCGGTTATATCTGTACCTTTGTTCAATGAAATTGATGCAAATGCTAATTTTACATTGGGATATATGCTACAAATATTTTAATATACTAAGCCATGCTGTTTAAAAATCATTAATGGAACAAAATATATTATTACATTATACAGGCTCAAAGACCAACTTATTTACTGTGCATTTGTTGGTTATTATGCCTCGATTAATGTTCTTTTTTCCAACAATCTTCTGACCTGAACAGCTAAATAACATTGCCTATGTTTACCTCCCACCCACCTCAGAATGGCATTGTTTAAAGAATTACCTCTTAATGTAGGGATAACGGTCTTGAATGCGGCATGCGGTGAACCAGGTCGCAGTGCGAGCAGCGGCTCGGTGGCGGCATCAGATGGCGTTGATGAGACCAGGGTCACAGTGCTAGATGCAAGCGGTGCTAGTCATGGTGCAAGCAGGTCACGGTGCAAGCAGCGACGTTGTCGTTGCTGAAGCGCTGTCGTACTAGAGTTGATGACACCGGCGTCGGTGGGCCAAGGCTGCTGTGTGGGATGAGGGCGGTGCGTTGTGTAAACTTACGAGCGGTGCCCCCGCACCACGGTGCAAGCAGCGGCGTCGATTTCAGCGGGAAGTGGCTGCGTCATGAAGGCCACGGCGTTGTCATGTAGCGAGGCAGTGCAGAGTGCGGGCCGACAGGTCGCGGTGCGAGCAGTGGCTCGGTAATGGCGTCAGCAGGCGTCGTCGGTGAGACAAGGGTCGCGGTGCGGTGGCGGTGCCAAAACTTCAGCGTGAAGCAAGGCGATGCGGAGTGCGGTGCCCACAGGTCACGGTGCGAGCAGCGGCCTGGTGATGGCGTCAGCAGGCGTTGTCGGTGAGACCGGTGGCACAATCCTTGCTGCGGGCCCACGCGTAGCGGTTGACTCACAAGCCCCGGCACCCGCAGTGCCCTTTACTGGGGTCTGACAAGTCACACATCCAATCATAACACAATTTACCACAGGAGCACCAGCGCTTTACCACTGATCAGCAGTGCGAAAAGCGCGCAGAAACATGATACCAGCAAAAACAGAGTCAAAACCGGGAGGGCAGAAAGCAAAAACTCAGGGAAATACGCCAAAAGATGCCAAGTCTAACAGTGTCCCTTTGGGACCCCTTCCCATTTGCAAAAAGGTTACTACCTTTTTGAGGTGTTGGTAAAATAATGTTTTGCAACCACAAATCATTAATATATACCATAAGGATCGCCATTTGGAAGGGACGTCGTAAACCAGTCCCTTTCAAACAGCCATTCCTTCTGATTTCCTAAACTTTTTAGCAATTCGTCAATATTACCAAATCACTAAATGGGATTAGTATATTCGAAAAACAAATGTTCTAGTCGCAAAACCTGCGATTTACGGGATCACAGAGTTTGCAACACAAAAAAGTGTTCGACATCTAGCCTCAAATGCCCCCTCAGCATGTATTCTTAGGTTAAAACATTTACCTAATCATATATATATTTATTGACTATTCAATTAATTAAAATCATTACAGTAAGAACATGTTCAAAAGAGTACCCTATTACCCCCATCCCCCAGCCCTCCAATGTCTTAGTCTTTGGATCAGAGATGGTCCCCCGTTCGCATGTGCTAGTACACTAAGTTAATTGTACTTTATTGTGGAAAGGGAGAAACTAATGCTTATCATTAGTTAGTAAGAATGGATCCTCCTCGAGTTGGACCTGTGCTATGCTTCCCTGCACAAGGGCTCCCTTGTCCTAGTAATTTGTGGGGAACCAATAGTTCCCGACCGAAGTGAAGTAAGGTGAGGGAAACACAGTGGTCTTTGCTAACCATCTCATCTGCTCCAGAAAAGGATATACTGTGCAGGATCATTGGGAGAGCATAAAGTGCAAATAGTGCTGGTTTCAAAAAAGAACAAGCATTAGAAATGCAATCGGGCTCGGATTTATTTGAGTTTGAGCTAATGGCATTGTAAATGCCAATGTATTGTTGCTATGTGTTATGGAGTGTGTTCATGTGGTGTGTACTGCCAGTGATCTCCTTGTGAGTGTGAGAATATTGCACCGTTACTGCCTGTGATGTCCTTCTTGTGAGTGTGAGAAGCTTGCACCTCTGCTGCCTGTGGTCTCCTTGTGAGTGTAAGAAGCCTGCACTGCTGCTGCCTGTGATGTCGTTCTTGTGAGTGTGAGAAGATTGCACCTCAGCTGCCAGTGGTCTCCTTGTGAGTGTAAGAAGCCTGCACAGCTGCTGCCTGTGATGTCCTACTCACTACTCTACTCTACTCACTACTCTAATCACTACTCTGCACTCACTACTCACTACTGTACTCACTACTCTGCACTCACTACTCTGCACTCACTACTCACTACTCTACTCACTACTCTACTCACTACTCTACTCACTACTCACTGCTCTACTCACTACTCTACTCACTACTCACTGCTCTACTCACTACTCTACTCACTACTCACTACTCTGCACTCACTACTCACTACTCTGCACTCACTACTCTGCACTCATTACTCACTACTCTACTCACTACTCTACTCACTACTCACTACTCACTACTCACTACTCTACTCACTACTCTACTCACTACTCACTACTCTACTCACTACTCACTACTCTACTCACTACTCACTACTCTGCACTCACTACTCACTACTCTGCACTCACTACTCTACTCACTACTCTCCACTCACTACTCTACTCACTACTCTACTCACCTCACTACTCTACTCACTACTCACTACTCTACTCACTACTCTACTCACTACTCTACTCACTACTCACTACTCTACTCACTACTCACTACTCTACTCACTACTCACTACTCTACTCACTACTCACTACTCTACTCACTACTCACTACTTTACTCACTACTCACTACTTTACTCACTACTCTACTCTACTCACCTCACTACTCTACTCACTACTCTACTTTCTACTCACTACTCTACTCACTACTCTACTTTCTACTCACTACTCTACTCACTACTCTACTTTCTACTCACTACTCTGCACTCACTACTCTGCACTCACTACTCTGCACTCACTACTCTGCACTCACTACTCTGCACTCACTACTCTGCACTCACTACTCTGCACTCACTACTCTGCACTCACTACTCTGCACTCACTACTCTGCACTCACTACTCTGCACTCACTACTCTGCACTCACTACTCTGCACTCACTACTCAGCTCACTACTCACTACTTTTTGCAGCTTTGACGCTTTAAACTCCCCCAGCTAATCAAGGGGAAACTGCATTAAAAAAACAATTTTTCAGTTTGTCTTGGCATTTCCTTTTGTACAGTGAACCACACAACATTGAACAACGAATGCATTGATGAATAATAGATTCATGTTTTTGTTTTCCAGCGTTTTCCCGGCATTAACTGATTATTTTCTCCAGGTTAGGTTCCTTTTATCTGAGTATACGATCTTATTATGTTGTTTTAATTTTTTGCAGTAAAATTTATCAACCCTTGGAGTATTCGATTTCCTGCTATCAGCCCTGAGGTCTTCCTGGCTTTTACTTGCGTCTACCTCCTTTATTTAGTGGAGAGAACCATTGACACTGCCATTTATTTAAGACCTAATAATTGGTGTTGAATAGATATTGATTTAACGCGGCTGAAAAAACAATTTTATTGATGGATTATTTGGTAAAAATGTTGACATTGCGTTTGGTAAAGTTAGATGTTCATCCCTGCCTCTTTAGAGCGTCAACTAGTCTTCCACCTGTAGCAGTGGCTCCTCTACAAGAACCAAGGCTTACTCCAGGCATCCTAGTCTCACTCCCTGTTAACCCCAAACACCACCTCTCAGATGGACACATGTGTTAGTAAACCTATGAAAAGGAAATATATATCCATTCCACGCAGGTGCAATGTTCCATCAGTGCTCAAGAAAAGTATGGGTATGTGGTTTTAAAACAAAAATCATTCATTGGCTGGCCTATTCTGCTGGAGAATGGTGCAGTTAATCATGGCTTTGTGTGGAGGCTACTATCATTGAACATGACCGTGAGGATTGGCCAAGCCCTACTCCTGGCGTTTAGATTGGTAGTGTGACCACCTGAATACAATGCCAGTGTCTCTGCTCACCCCAGCCCCCTTGTTTGCGGCTTCAGCCATCTCTAGGACTGGAGACGGTCACTGCCTCACATTTAAGGAATGTAGGCTTTGCAGATGTCGAACATTCTAAGTAACATGTACTCGTTCGATCATCGCAGTTCTTAGTCCGTTGCCTCCTAAAGCAGTTTATAGCTCTGTCTGTTACTACTAAATTAAAAAGCTGCATTCTAAAGTGCAGCCTGCTGTGAAGTTGTTCGGGCCTGTTCCCACTGAGGAGTTGCGATTGTGTAACAGTCCGCGCTTTGCAGCTTGTTTCACAAGCATTCCTTTTGAGATTGTTGCACCATCCTCCGTCATCGTACCCAGTGAATCATAGCACAACACTTTTCTGGGAAGATTGACCCCTGGATCACAGGTAATGGTTCTACATACTGCAGAATGCAAGAAAGAAGGTTGTAACTATTTGTTTCCAGTCATAATGAAGTGAAGTGGGAACGCCTGGCTGAGAAAGCAGGTCTCCTGGTTACACGCTCTGTAACATGGCAAGCCAACATGATCTCATCTGCTTTCAAGTGAATAGCGAGATACAGATTGCTAGTTTTACGTAAAAAATATGTTCCACCTGATAGTTCGTATTTAGCACACTACTTTACTTATAAAGTATTTGTAATTGCTACTTTTTATCGGATGTTACACGTAAAAAGAAAACCTGTGAAGAAAGAGTACGTTTGCCTCTCGGCTCTGAAATAAGTTGTTACCAAGTGTGTACCATTATCTCCGCCGTAAACGTGGCACTCTGACAGCTCCTAATTAAAATGAATGGACTGCCGTGCGCGAAAGGAAAATGTTAAACGCGCGCATGATACATGCAATGCAATGGTGAACGCGCTCACACCATCTGGATTGCATTACACGGGCACTCTGACAGCTCCTAATTAAGATTAATAAGTCTGCCGTGCGCGAAACCGCCGAAAATATGCCAAATCGGGCACGCGTAAATTACATATAGCCTATCACTTCAACGCTACTAAATAGACAGCACAGCGAAGACGAATCACTAGGCAGATGCCATAAAAAACTAAGGAATGTGCCAGCCGGACCCCTTTCTGAATTCTTTTTTTTTTTTAACGCATAAGAGCTCGGAAGCTCAGCCCCCCACTTCGTGGTGGCGTAGGCCCGAGCCCTAAAAACTGAGTTTTCCCCCATGTGGCCTCTTGAGGATTCTGTGCCAAGTCTCAAAATGTGGACGGATGGACGTTAAAAACATAAATGTCAAGTTAAATTAGTTGAATTATAGATAAAAAAAAAAGATGGACATGCTGGAGGGGTTCTCTCTTCAAACCTATCGGAGACACACCCTGCTACCCTTGTGCAGGTGTAAAGTGCACAGTGATTGTAAAAATGCGTGATTGTTAGCCTATCAGGGAAGTAGCTTCAGTTTGTAGCGCCTCTTTAAAGGCAATCCTGATTTGGTGAGTAAACTTACCCAGTCTGGCTAGATTGCTTGCCGTGGATTCGGAGTAGCACAAGTCCAAAGTCTCCTTGCAAGTCCTGGCTCCCTTTGTGGTGAGTATCGGGCGAAGTAGGTGCTGAAGCTCGTTGTTCAGTTTGGGCCAGCAGCTCACGTGGTGGAGCCAAGATTCTTTAAAGTAGGAGTATAGCCTGCACAAAGCATTTTCCCCCTTGTGTGCCTAGGCTGGATTACAATCTGTGATACGTAGCCAGTCGACTTCCCGCTACATAAACTATGTAATGATGGAGATAGAGGGGAGGCAACTAGTGACAGGATGGGTAAGGGACATGCACTGACGGGAGTGAGGTAGTGGGAGGGACACAGGAACAATGAAGGGGAAGGGGCACAAGGGGAAGGGTAATGCAGCAATGGAAGTGAGGTGGTAGTAGGGATGGGTAAGCAACTAAGAGAATGCGGACACTGGAAAGTAAAAAATATATATAATTCACAAGTGTGTGGCCACTGGAAAGACACTGGCTGCAGCTCCAAACTGCACAGCAAAGGACGTAGAAGTGAACCTGAGTAGGAAGCTGGAGTGAGGAGCAGGCGCTGACCAACATGAAGAAAGGAAATTAGAGTGACGTGGAAGCAAACCAATGGTAAGTAATGGGCGGGCTCTAAGCACCTTAAAAAAATTGTTGCAAGAGATTCCTCAAACGCATGTAGGTTAAATCTAAAAAGGGGGAAAGGAGAAGATATTTGTAAGAAAACCTTATCATCTCAGAAAAAGTTATGGAAGCCCTTATTTAAGTGTTGTAAAAACAACACTGGCCGATTCCATGACACTACAAAGACAACCTAATAAGGTGAAGATGGGGCCCTCATCCACGAATATTGCATGGCATGCTTCATCATTGCAACCTTATCCCAAAATGATGATACATCTGTGTGGGCTCGAATAGAGATCTGGGAGCTCTTCATATTGCAGAGATGGATAGTGTAAAATTATTTAGGGTGCACCCACGCAAGACCATTTTAATGAAGGTCGCCCTGATCAGAATAAAAAAAGTAAATTCTGCAGTAGCACTATTCACAGATGCTGGAGGTTAATAACGGCCTCTGCATCACTAATTGGTTCTATATGCTATTGTCTTTGGTATATTGCCCAAGTGGGTCAGCTGGCCTTAGTCATGACCAAAATATCACCATGTAATACATTAGGAATCCTCTCGTGTTTCTTAGCTTTAACACACTAATATATGGATACAATCACGCAGACGTACCTACATGGTAAGACAATATACCAAAGGCTGTACCATGAAGACGTAATTAGTGGCACAGAGGCCACTATCCAGTATACTATCCTATCCTGTAGCACTTACATTTTTTTTAAATCTTATCAGGGCAGCCATAATTAAAAATGTCTTCCAAGGTTACACCCTGGAAAGTTTTACACTATCCACCATACAATATCAAAAGCTCACAGATCTCGGGTAGAGCCCATCCAGATGTATCAACATTCTGAGTGAGTGGTCCAGTGATGAAGTATATGACGATTCAAATAACTTTATTTCGATTCCTCAAGGAAATCATAAAAGTAAACATCAGTTTAAAATATACATAAACCATAATAAAATCACAAAACATTTCTATCTGATCTTACAGAAACATCATGATACATAGTTACATAGTTCTGATTTCCACAGCTATATTCAGTAACGGTTTCTGATTACAAGAGCGGATCTAATGAAATTCAATACAGCATTACAGATCTTTACATTTGAAAGTGATAACAAGAATTCGTAACCTTCTTTATAATAAGACGTTCCGAGGGATAATAGTAATGGTCTGATGAAAGAATTTCTTGGGTCCTTATACAAAGTACAAAAAAGAATAAGGTGCAGGGTATTTTGCGAGACCTTATTATTGCAAGGGCAACAGGGTAACTTCTCCCTCCAACCCGCCTGCTTTGGGAAAGCAAAGAGGAAGTGTAGAGTACCAAGACGAAACCTAGTAAGATAAAAACGCCCTTGAGTATTCATAATATATGTTAAATAAAATGGTCGCACTAATCTTCCCTGAACACGTAATACCTGTTCATTCATTTTTAAGGAACCCAAGTTAAGGCTATACGCTTTTTTTATAAGTTCCTTAGTATCCTTTTTAAGCATATCAGGATTTCTAAACATAGTTTCTAACCCGATTTTATAGAAAGTATCCCTGACATATCGGAGCCATGGGATTTCCCCATAATGCTCAAGTTTAAGACAATCTGAAAGAATATCTTTCGTCAAATTCAGATCGTCAGATTGCCAAACTTTAGACCATAATACTAAGGGTGCAATATGAATAGTATCGCGTACAAACTCAATTCCAACCTCACCATGACAAAATATATTTGAAGTACCCGAAGGAACAGATAGTAAACGTTTTAAGAATTTGTTCTCCATAATCTGTATCTTTTCACAGTTCTGTGACCCCCAAACACCAGCACCGTAGGTCATAGCAGAAACACATTTAGCTTTGTACAAAGATATCATTTCAGCTATACGTCGTTGTCCTAACTTACTAGCAAAGCGTAATAGAGCTTCAATTGACTGTGAAACCTTTTGGACTCGGGTTAACAACAGAGGTTCCCAGTTCCATTTTTTGTTAAAAAGGTTACCCAGATAACTGAAGTTATCAACTTTCTCTATGTCAGAATCCCTCACCCTGTAATTGCGGATTTTAGTGTTTTTTGAACCGCAAGTCATGGCAAAAGATTTAGTAAAGTTGACCCCAAGATCTAGTTCTCCCATAAATGTATCAAAGGCATTCAGACAGGTCTGCATGCTATTGGGGGTAAGGGTCATCAGAACAGTATCATCTGCATATGACAACATTGGGATTTTTTTCCCATTAATCTTAGGAAAATCAGCGCCAGTTTCAATCAGAAAACCTTCTAAGCCATTTGTGTAAACCAGAAATAAAAAGGGAGCTAAAATACATCCCTGACGGACACCTTCAGTAGAAAAAATATGTCTAGTTTTTTCTCCTCCAGGACCATATCTAATCCTGACAGTTGTGGCGGTGTGTAACCTACGGAGCAGAGCTATCAAAGACTCCTCAAACCCCATAGCCTCCATCATACGCCACAATTTATCCCTGCATACTGTATCAAATGCACTGGACAAGTCCATGAATGCCAAGCAAATAGAATTTTTCCTGGCACCCATATACTTGCCCATAATCAGTGCTAAATTCAAGCACTGCTCAGTAGTTCCCTTCCCTCTTCTGAACCCATACTGTGATTCTACAATGATCCCAGTTGATTCTGCCCAGGTCTCCAAACGAGCCAATATCACCCTACCCATTAATTTACAGGAGGCATCTATTAGCGATATTGGCCTATAGCAACGTGGGTCCGACTTATCTCCTTTTTTAAAAACAGGCACCACAACCGCCTCTTTCCATGAGGTCGGAATCTGCCCTAACACTACTGCCTTAAAAACGTTCAAAAGCAATGGGCACCAGACCTCCGGGTTATGTTTAAATAGGTCTAAGGGAATTGCATCAGGGCCGGGGGCTTTTAAAGCCGCCCCCTTAGTCAAAGCTAACTCCAGTTCCACAAGCGTTAGTGAATCACTGAGTAGTTTTGCTGATTCCATATTAGAGTCACCATATTCACCATCATCCATGGTAGCAATTTGAGTTATTTCATTAGGATTAAAGATTTTATTATAATGCACTACCCAGGAATATGTACTCGGATTGTGTTGTCTTCCCCTGTTTTTAAAAAAGGCCTATTTATTGTCTCCCAAAAAAGCCTATTATCCCTTAGATCAACCGCTTTATCCAGGTCATCCCATGCTTTAATCCTCAAATCATTTTTCCTCTTTCTTATTGCCTCCCTATATCTTTTCCTAGCAAGTTTAACCATTTCTCTGTCACGTGGATCTCTGCGAAGGGCCTTTGCTAGATAGGTTTGGGCAGATGAACATTCGGCATCAAACCATTTAGGACCTTGTTGTCGATTATTCCCCCCTGTCTTTACAAGACGTGAGGCAACGTTACTCAATAGTGTTTCAAAACTTTTAATTGTATAAATTGGATCGGCTATAGGTGTCAGACAAGCTTCTATATGATCTGCGTTTTCCTTAAAAATGTCCATTTCCAATTGCTTTACATTTACTTTGTCCCACCTTAGGGTAATACCCTTGTTTTGACTATATACTATCGGTTGTTCCGGGCACGGTCTTTTTCCATGAGCCAAATTAAAACTCAAGATTAGGGGATTATGGTCACTGGCTGGGTTCGCCTCAATTTTAAAATCCTTCAAGAAGTGAAAAGACTCCCTAGAGACCATAGCAAAATCAATTGTACTCATTCTGCCCCCTGTGCCTTGGAAAGTGGGTATATTAGATGGGCCTGAGAAGCTGGACACATCTAAGATACATAGATCATTATTCATGATGATACTATTTAGAGCTTCCCCTTGTTTGGAATGGGTAAAATGGGCCATAGGTTGGTCAGCTAAATCCAACAGACCACACACACTGGACCCACTGAATTTACATAGCTCGCAATTAAAGTCACCTAACCATATAATTGAGAGAGGGAAAACACTATTTGTCACCTTAATAATTTCCTCCCGTAGATTATCAATAATTACAGTTTCATGGGGATCAAATATATTATAGTACCAATTAATGAGAAGAAGATTTTCCGGGAATAAATCCTTAATCATAAGTAATTGGTACCAAGGTGATTCCAACACTCTACTCACGTATATTGATTTGTGGCTTACAGAGATCGCTGTCATTAATCCACCCTTTGCTCTCCCTGATTGCGATGGTATTGCAGGGACATTAAACATTTGAAACCCATCCAAACTCTGATCCACCGTACTCCATGTCTCCTGTAAGCAGGCCATGTCAAAAGAGTCGACATAATTTAACCAAACTGGATCCTCCAATCTACGACCAAGGCCAGCTATATTCCAGGAGATTAAACGGAATCAACTAAACTCCTCTTGGTTACATACTTTTTCCTGTTGTATTTTCGTTATGGGATAGGCTGGGTGACGCCCCTCTGGCAAGTTTCGTTTAACATTATTTCCCACATCTAATTCCTGATAATTTTTTATATCACCAGGTATACATGTACCTTCCCTGCAACCCCCATCCAAGTGAGAGTTACATTTCACTTTATCCAGGGGAATAGAAATAGACTTGTTATCCCAAACTGATATTTTTGGTTGTAAAGTTGGGTTCAGTCAATCATTTAAATTCATGGGGGTTAGTGGATGAAACATATTTGATAACGGAATATTCCAAAAATCTTTTGGGTTTGTGGGAAAGTGGTTATTTGGTCCAGAGTAAATATCATCAGGGTGGCTCAACGAAGGAAAGAAATCAACACTTCTATTAGAAATAAGTTGATTCCTAAAATGTTTCCGTTGATAGGGGAGATCCAACCCAGGACCATTCCAATGACCCTTCAAGGGGAACAACATGTTTTGTGGATAAAAATATGTTAGGTTCCGGGTTGACACTCCCCCATTACTGCTAGACACAAACCAGTCGCTTATATAAGATACCACCCTATGATCCCGAAAGTTAACTATAACCAGATCACCCTCTATGTCCTTGGGGACCCATTGACATCTTCTACTGAGACAATGTCTCCATTCAACTGTGAGGGAAGTGGCCTGTTCAAGCGTAACCAGTGAATCACTTTATTTCTTAAACTGGTATTGGATTCCACGACTCCCTCTGAGACAGGAGGGACGCCCGTTAAAACAATGACAAAATTAAAAGAGTCCGGTGGCAGATCTACAATATTTTTATGATTTAGTTCACCTCTGCTGGGATATTTTGTTTGGGTAGAAGGTATCTTATTATGGACAGTCTTCGAAACTGCTAAAGGCATTTTTTCTTTACTTATTATTGTCGAAGCTGTCATAACAGTTATGCCTGCTGGAGCACTAAGTTCTTTATTAACAGGTACAATGTCAATATTTTTAGAGGAATTATGTTGACTGATTTGGGTATGTTCAGGTTTTCTAGGTATATTTCTATTTTAATTTTTATTTTCAATTGAGATGCCTGGGGCAATTAAGGGTGTTTTCTCTGAGGGAATGACCTCTGGTTAGAGGAGATCCAGTTTTTTGTCTAACCTCTTAAGTCTTTCAACAAGGGGAAGAATAAAAGCCTTTAAAAGACTTTCAACAGCCACCAATATCCCGTCATTAAGGGTATTTCAGTTACCGATATCTGCATCCCTTTGTATTAATTCTATCTCCTCTGTACTTTTTTCCCCAGCTTGCTCTGATACAGTTTCTTTAGATGCTGTTACACGTGGGGGCAACAACGGGTTTACAGACTCATTATTACTTTTCCCTCCCTTTCTCCTTCTCTTCCTAACTGGGGAGGATACCACATTATTAGATTTTTGGTGGTCGCGTGCTTTATTTTTCTTAATAATAGGCTGGGAAGCACGCAATGTCACAATCTCTGTTTGTATCTTTAGTGGGGGAGGTAAAGTATTACTAATAATATGGGCAGCAGTCTCCTGGGGAAGAGGTGTATTAAGATCTATAAGGTTATTGGATAATACCGGGGACAAGTCAATAGTACCATCAACAGCTACATCCAATACCTTTGGTAGTAACGGCCTCTCTTGGAAGATTAAAGGTATGCTATCTGTGTTGAATAACTCCGCATCTGTCTCTACTAGTTCTGTGGTGCTTACGGGAGATTTCGGTTTACTAGAAGGGGGAACCTGCCTCTTTAATGACTCAATTGAAAGACGACGTTCAGCCCTCCTTTCAGCTAAGAGTAACTCTCGATCAATGTTCTTAGTCGCCTTGACAAAGAATTTATCAAGGGGGCCAAGAATAGATATATTCACACGATCAGGGAGAGGGTTAAGTCTAGAGCTAGACATTACTAAGATAATTAAAATGGATATCACCTAAAAAAAAAAAAAAGAATAGTATTAAATATAGGGGAGGGAAGTTAAAAATACCCAATAAGGGTAACAAACAAAGTTTCAACACAGTTTTCCCCAAGTTCACTTGGTATTAAACAGGAGTATAAACCATGAGAAATGAATAGATCTAGGAAGCCTGTGACCACACCGTGTAGCGAACTTATCAAAGGGGGGGCCCAACCCGGCCTCCTTCGGCCCCGGACGGCCACAGACGGTCCCGCCCTTGTCCCGGGCTTCTCCCGGTCGCTCCCGCGCAGCGGGCCAAAAGGAGACTTTTAAGCTAAGGGGAAGGCGTAGGCGGGGAGAGCGGCCCAGGTGCTGTTGATTTGGGCTGGTCAGCGAGCGCTCCTGGGAGATGAAGTCCCACGCTCGCTGCGCGCTCGCAGCCCTGCCTCCAAACCTTCTCCCTAAAGCAAAGAAGCCCACCAGCTCACAAAATAGATTCCAAGTTCAGCGTAGGACACCCTGCGAAGCGGGTACCGCGAGCAGTAGCAGGGAATTTGATTTAATCCACAAATAAGGCACAGACAGCAGAGCGTCCCAAGTTGGTAGATAGCTGGGGTTGTTTAAATACAGATGACGAGGGAAAGGCGTAGGCGGGGAGAGCGGCCCAGGTGCTGTTGATTTGGGCTGGTCAGCGAGCGCTCCTGGGAGATGAAGTCCCACGCTCGCTGCGCGCTCGCAGCCCTGCCTCCAAACCTTCTCCCTAAAGCAAAGAAGCCCACCAGCTCACAAAATAGATTCCAAGTTCAGCGTAGGACACCTTGCGAAGCGGGACCCGCGGAGCGGGTACCGCGAGCAGTAGCAGGGAATTTGATTTAATCCACAAATAAGGCACAGACAGCAGAGCGTCCCAAGTTGGTAGATAGCTGGGGTTGTTTAGATACAGATGACGAGGGGAAGGCGTAGGCGGGGAGAGCAGCCCAGGTGCTGTTGATTTGGGCTGGTCAGCGAGCGCTCCTGGGAGATGAAGTCCCACGCAGTAGCAGGGAATTTGATTTAATCCACAAATAAGGCACAGACAGCAGAGCATATGACACGTAATATTTGTGGGTAAGGACCCCTTTTCAACCTTATTAGGTTGTCTTGGCAACAGGCATGGTTCTAGCGGGTGGTTCGGGTGGGCAAGGCCCACCAAAACATGAGCCTGGCCCACCCAAACACGAGCCTTGGCCCTCGCAGTGAAGGCTTGAAGGCAGGCGCGCAAAGCCATTGGGTTCAAAGTGCTTCAACCCTCTCCAGTCGTGTGTGTCTGCCCGGGCCGAGACAGCTTCCCGGGCGCACACTCACACAGACAGTTTTAGAGATGATCACAGCAGCACCCAAGTACTTCACAGGTATTTAAAAGACCATTTACAAGGCTTTATTATTTCACCCCTTCATCTCCAAATGGGGAAAGGCGAAAAATCCTTCATACAGATCCTCCAGGATTTCGCGATTTGCTGCGAAATCGGCACTTTTGTAAAAATGGCGGGATTTTTACACAAGTGCCCGCGAAATCTAGACATCCAGACCCCTTTCAAGGGGGCGGGGCGGGTCTGCAGAGGGGTGGGGATGGGGGGGAAGAGCAATCTGGTCGATCACAGGCATCTGGAGGCAGTGGCAGCCCCCGCTCCGTGGGAAGCCTGGGAGGGGCAGCTCTGTGAGTCCCCAGGGGTGTTCCCTGCTGATCCCATGATCGAGGGGAGAGAGAGGTGGGCTGTAACTCGGAGGCTCCAAGGAGAGTATCCGACCTGTGCGGGGGGGAGGGGCAGAGGGGGGGGGGAAGGGAGGGGAGGCTGTCACTGACGGCTCTTTCAGAGAAAGCCATGTCTGTAATTACAGGAACATTTAATGCAGCTGCACACCGGAAGCTTGACCCTGCCCCAGCCCTTCTGGGGGCTTCCTTCACTCTCTTGGCTCCCGGATGGGCCCTTGTCTGCAGACATGCACTGGCCGGGGCCCCGAGGGGCCCTAGGAGGGCTCAGTGTCCGCAGACAGCAGCAGCTTCAGAGAGTTCAAGGGCATCAGTGACCCGGCGGCACAGGCATCAGACGCACTACAGACCAACACACTCAGGCATCAAACACACAGACCACAAACACACCAGGGACCAACATACACAGACCACAAACACACTGGAACCCAGCACGCACAGACAACAAACACACTTTAAATGCTCAATCCTCACCTCTGACATCTCTTGGCAGGTAATGGCATACAAAGCATTAGCAAACAGACTCCAGCATGGTCCAATATCTCAGCCACACTAGTCTGTCTTTCCAGAAACGCAGCTTTGCTACTTGTATATTTTGTTTCTCCTTTAGAAATGTGACATCATATGGAATTTTCAGGGCCTCCTCCATTCTCAATCAATTTTTTGTGCCACACTCAAGATTTATAACGCATTTTAGTTTTTTTTTTTGCATTCCTATTAAGATCTGAAAGATAATTCTAACAAGCTTGTTTGTAACTGTCTCCAAAATGCAGACTATTATAACATGCCTTTTGGACATGATCTGTTTTGTTTCCGCAATGAATGAGTTGGTTAACACTGGTGGTGTTTCCTGGCCCTTTACTTTTTGATAACGCCCTCACAGATGGCTATTCATATTACTATAGGTGATCTCAAAAACTTTATTTTGAAGGGAAAAGCTAGACAGCCCTACTAGCTCGTGACCACACCCTGGCACACATAATTATGCACGTGTGGTACTAGACACTGTTCACTCTATGCCAACTCTATGCCACTCTACAATACTTTCCACTCACCACTACTCTAAGTAATTCTGCAGCTTGCCCAGTGTGCGGCGGGCCCTGGGGGGATTGCTTTTGGGGCATTTATTCATTAGTTTATGTCCTATATGCAGCCTTGAAGCCAGTCTACATTGTAAATAAACCAAAAATACATAGCTTCATGTTGTTAAACAACTAAAAAACACGAAGATATGTGTTTCTTGTAGGAAAAACCGCCACATAAAATGCCGCTAAATTTCCATTTTGTGCCGCTAAATTTGCTAATCCATGCCGCTATAGCCTGTGGCATCTTATGACAATGGTAACCTTTGCCTACTGTTCTGATGCTTGGATATTTCTATGCAGCACAGGAAAAAAGAAGTTTGTTTATTCCTATTCACATTTCCTGACCCCTGCAGCGGCTTATCACATCAGGCTGTGACACAAAGTTTTACTAATGGAGTAGGTAAGAGAATGTATTACCAAATATTGTTCTTTTTTAAATCTGCACAGGCCCAGCAGGACACATACTTCGTGTGTACTTCATTTAAACAGTTTTTATCATTATCATGGCCGATGCAGGACAACAATCAGACAATACAAAATGCCCAGATAACGCCGGTGATTAATGATCCTGCTGGAGAGCAATCATTTGTCTGTTGCGTAGTTTTTAAATACAAATGAACTGTCTTTTATGTGGATAGCTCAGTGGGTTACTGCCTTTGTCACAGAGATCCTTGTGTTACTTGCAGTTCAGAAGTTACAATCCTAACATAGGACAGTGACCAATTAACTGTCATCAAAGAGCTGCCTACAAACATGAATGGTATAGTTAGAACTTCGCTTTTTTTGTTTTGTGATATAGTTAGAACTTCCCCAGTCTTTCATTATTCTAATGTTGCTAAAATGAGTATGTTTGGGCAGATATACCTTTTTATCAGTAAAGCTCACCCCCATGGCACACTCTTTAAATCCTAAGGTTGTGTTTCCCCAGACCAACCCCTCTTAAAATATACTGTCAACCAGCATGGATGACGTGATTCCTACACCTTGTAATCCTCATTGGCTTATGTGACATTCCCTGTAGACTGATTTACATACTTTTATGATTCATTGTCTCTGTATAATGTGTGCGTGGTGTAAAGTACTGACACATGCTACACTGATATGTATGAGTAGCGCTATACAACAAATGAAATGCATGTGAGAGAGGGGCTACGTAAAAATGAGGGGCGCTGTTGGAGGGTGGCAGTTAGGGAATCTGAGGAGGAGGTTGTGGAGTGGAGGGGGGAGCTAGGGAGAGATGTGGGGCACTGGTGGAGGGTGGCAGTGAGGGAATCCGAGAAGGTCATAAGGGTGAGGGGCTAGGGGGAGATGAGGGACACTTGAAGTGTGTGGCAGTGAGGGAATCCAAGGAGGAGGTCCATGGGGGGGCCATGGAGGGATGAGGGGAACTGTTGGAAGGTGGTAGTAAAGGTATTCCCGGAGAAAGAGGTTATTGGTGCGACTCCAAAAAAGTATTTCGCATCAGTGCTGAAGCCGGCCCTATCATGGCCTTTCCGTTTTTGTTTATTTAATTAGCAGTCGGGTTATAAGGGCTACTGTGGGACATACTTTAAAGTGCATGCTAATTATATTTACTGCTATATTCAATGTTTTAAGTTTGAAGGTGATTTTACTAATGTTTTTACTGGGAAAAATAAAAGGGGAGCCCGATGGTGCCTGACATGGGGGCCTAGGGCCCAAGGTCAGCTGTGAGATAAGGTGCACTGGAGAGGAGTAGTGGATAATCAAGCCTGTAAGGGAGTGTGTTGCAGAGTCCATGGTCGGGTGGAGGTAGTAATGAAGAGGGATTCTCCCTGAAGGCTCGCACAGAGGAAGCCCAAGAAGTGTCACTTGCCTGATACTCCCACATCAGAAACCTCCTCTTCCCATCAAAGGAACATTACATGGAAAAAACAGTTTTTGGGAGTGATAATATTTAGAAAGAGATTTGGAAAAGTGTGTTTTATTGGGCCTTGTCAGACTAAGAAGATATTAAAGGAAGACCCTGAAGCAGGCCTGCCTAGACATGTATGCGTCAAATCGAGCCCGCAGTGGCCCACCCAAATGCACCCTTGGCCCACCCAAATAAAAATTTCTGGAACCGGGCCTGCTTGGCAGAGTCTCAGAATTGGACAGTGTTGTACATACACCACTTGAATAAGGACTACCGTACCTTTTTTTTCGTCCCCACCCAAAGCTAGCGATGTGCTGAACACTGGCATAAGAGGAGAATGGAACTAAAGACAGATGCACAACAATGTTACCTGAAGTCTAAGACAACCAGATGCACCAGCACTAAGCTCCAAACTCCAACAGAGCATTCAATTAAGGATTCTGGGTTACCAGAAAAGTGGATAATTTCAAATATACACTAAAAGCATATGAGGAAAGCCAGAATCAAAAGCAAACCAGTGCAAAAAGGTGCCTGCTTTAGAAGGAACTACACAGCCCTATGAGACATCTGGCTGAAATGGCAGATAACGAGAAAAAGTTGGTAAATAAGGAAGATCACCTGCAGTGTCAACGGTCTGAATCACTAAATCAAAGTCCCCTGTAGGAGCGAGGATGGTTAAAATAAGTCGGAGCACCATACAAAAAGAATAGGCAAGAATGGAAATGGCTACTGTCAGAGCAGCAGGGGTGTGGACACCGAGGCCTATGGTCCCAGTGCCACTGTACCCCCAGCAACACTACTGCCTGGGTGGGGTAGGGTTCTAGACAAATAGTTACCCTCCAATGTAAAGGGCACTAACTTGTGCTGCTAATTCTGGATGAACTGAAAGGTAAGGCAATCTTTAGCACCCGCCTAAAGAACCAACCAGCGGAGGGCGCCTCTTTACGCGAACAACAAACGTGCATGTGCAGCCATTTTGACTGTGGGCAGGAATTCTTGCACTGGAGCTGCTGCTGCTAATGAGTGACTGCATTCAACACGTGCGATTCACTCCTCCACCTTCTACAGTGAGTGCATTCAACACATGCGTCTCACTCCTCCACCTTCTACCGTGAGTGCATTCAACACCTGTGGCTCACTCCTCCACCTTCTACCGTGACTGCATTCAACACGTGCGGCTCACTCCTCCACCTTCTACCCTTCTACCGTGAGTGCATTCAACACGTGCGGCTCACTCCTCCACCTTCTACCGTGAGTGCATTCAACACGTGCGGCTCCCTCCTCCACCTTCTACCGTGAGTGCATTCAACATGTGCAGCTCCCTCCTCCACCTTCTATCGTGAGTGCATTCAACACGTGCGGCTCACTCCTCCACCTTCTACCGTCAGTGCATTCAACACGTGCGGCTCACTCCTCCACCTTCTACCGTGAGTGCATTCAACACATGCGGCTCACTCCTCCACCTTCTACCGTGAGTGCATTCAACACCTGTGGCTCACTCCTCCACCTTCTACCGTGACTGCATTCAACACGTGCGGCTCACTCCTCCACCTTCTACCGTGAGTGCATTCAACACATGCGGCACACTCCTCCACCTTCTACCGCGAGTGCATTCAACACCTGCGGCTCCCTCCTCCACCTTCTACCGTGAGTGCATTCAATATGTGCGGCTCCCTCCTCCACCTTCTACCGTGAGTGCATTCAACACGTGCGGCTCACTCCTCCACCTTCTACCGTGAGTGCATTCAACACGTGCGGCTCCCTCTTCCACCTTCTACCGTGAGTGCATTCAACACGTGCGGCACACTCCTCCACCTTCTACCGCGAGTGCATTCAACACATGCGGCTCCCTCCTCCACCTTCTACCGCGAGTGCATTCAACACCTGCGGCTCCCTCCTCCACCTTCTACCGTGAGTGCATTCAACACCTGCGGCTCCCTCCTCCACCTTCTACCGTGAGTGCATTCAACACCTGCGGCTCACTCCTCCACCTTCTACTGCGAGTGCATTCAATACGTGCGGCTCACTCCTCCACCTTCTACCGTGAGTGCATTCAACACGTGCGGCTCCCTCCTCCACCTTCTACCGTGAGTGCATTCAACACGTGCGGCACACTCCTCCACCTTCCACCATGAGTGCATTCAACACGTGCGGCACACTCCTCCACCTTCTACCGCAAGTGCATTCAAAACCTGCGGCTCCCTCCTCCACCTTCTACCGTGAGTGCATTCAACACCTGCGGCTCCCTCCTCCACCTTCTACCGCGAGTGCATTCAATACGTGCGGCTCACTCCTCCACCTTCTACCGTGAGTGCATTCAACACGTGCGGCTCCCTCCTCCACCTTCTACCGTGAGTGCATTCAACACGGGCGGCTCACTCCTCCACCTTCTACCGTGAGTGCATTCAACACGTGCGGCTCACTCCTCCACCTTCTACCGTGAGTGCATTCAACACGTGCGGCTCCCTCCTCCACCTTCTACCGTGAGTGCATTCAACATGTGCGGCACACTCCTCCACCTTCTACCGCGAGTGCATTCAACACCTGCGGCTCCCTCCTCCACCTTCTACCGTGAGTGCATTCAACACCTGCGGCTCACTCCTCCACCTTCTACCGTGACTGCATTCAATACCTGCGGCTCACTCCTCCACCTTCTACGGTGACTGCATTCAACACGTGCGGCTCACTCCTCCACCTTCTACGGTGACTGCATTCAACACCTGCGGCTCACTCCTCCACCTTCTACCGCGAGTGCATTCAATACGTGCGGCTCACTCCTCCACCTTCTACCGCGAGTGCATTCAATACGTGCGGCTCACTCCTCCACCTTCTACCGTGAGTGCATTCAACACCTGCGGCTCCCTCCTTCACCTTCTACCGTGAGTGCATTCAACACCTGCGGCTCCCTCCTCCACCTTCTACCGCGAGTGCATTCAATACGTGCGGCTCACTCCTCCACCTTCTACCGTGAGTGTATTCAACACGTGCGGCTCCCTCCTCCACCTTCTACCGTGAGTGCATTCAACACGTGCGGCTCCCTCCTCCACCTTCTACCGTGAGTGCATTCAACACCTGCGGCTCCCTCCTCCACCTTCTACCGTGAGTGCATTCAACACCTGCGGCTCCCTCCTCCACCTTCTACCGCGAGTGCATTCAATACGTGCGGCTCACTCCTCCACCTTCTACCGTGAGTGCATTCAACACCTGCGGCTCCCTCCTCCACCTTCTACCGCGAGTGCATTCAATACGTGCGGCTCACTCCTCCACCTTCTACCGTGAGTGCATTCAACACGTGCGGCTCCCTCCTCCACTTTCTACAGTGAGTGCATTCAACACGTGCGGCTCACTCCTCCACCTTCTACCGTGCCTGCATTCAATACGTGCGGCTCACTCCTCCACCTTCTACGGTGACTGCATTCAACACCTGCGGCTCACTCCTCCACCTTCTACCGCGAGTGCATTCAATACGTGCAGCTCACTCCTCCACCTCCTACCGCGAGTGCATTCAACACATGCGGCTCACTCCTCCACCTTCTACCGTGAGTGCATTCAACACCTGTGGCTCCCCCCTCCACCTTCTACCGTGAGTGCATTCAACACGTGCAGCTCCCTCCTCCACCTTCTACCGTGAGTGCATTCAACACCTGCGGCTCACTCCTCCACCTTCTACCGTGAGTGCATTCAACACCTGCGGCTCCCTCCTCCACCTTCTACCGCGAGTGCATTCAACACGTGCGGCTCACTCCTCCACATTCTACCGTGAGTGCATTCAACACCTGCGGCTCCCTCCTCCACCTTCTACCGTGAGTGCATTCAACACGTGCGGCTGCCTCCTCCACCTTCTACCGTGAGTGCATTCAACACCTGCGGCTCACTCCTCCACCTTCTACCGTGAGTGCATTCAACACCTGCGGCTCCCTCCTCCACCTTCTACCGCAAGTGCATTCAATACGTGCGGCTCACTCCTCCACCTTCTACCGTGAGTGCATTCAACACCTGCGGCTCCCTCCTCCACCTTCTACCGCGAGTGCATTCAATACGTGCGGCTCACTCCTCCACCTTCTACCGTGAGTGCATTCAACACGTGCGCTCCCTCCTCCACCTTCTACAGTGAGTGCATTCAACACGTGCGGCTCACTCCTCCACCTTCTACCGTGAGTGCATTCAACACGAGCGGCTCCCTCCTCCACCTTCTACAGTGAGTGCATTCAACACGTACGGCTCACTCCTCCACCTTCTACAGTGAGTGCATTCAACACGTGCGGCTCACTCCTCCACCTTCTACCGCGAGTGCATTCAACACGTGCGGCTCCCTCCTCCACCTTCTACCGTGAGTGCATTCAACACCTGCGGCTCCCTCCTCCACCTTCTACCGCGAGTGCATTCAACACGTGCGGCTCCCTCCTCCACCTTCTACCGTGAGTGCATTCAACACCTGCGGCTCCCTCCTCCACCTTCTACCGTGAGTGCATTCAACACCTGCGGCTCCCTCCTCCACCTTCTACCGCGATTGCATTCAATACGTACGACTCACTCCTCCACCTTCTACCGTGAGTGCATTCAACACCTGCAGCTCCCTCCTCCACCTTCTACAACGAGTGCATTCAATACGTGCGGCTCACTCCTCCACCTTCTACCGTGAGTGCATTCAACACCTGCGGCTCCCTCCTCCACCTTCTACCGCGAGTGCATTCAACACCTGCGGCTCCCTCCTCCACCTTCTACCGCGAGTGCATTCAACACCTGCGGCTCACTCCTCCACCTTCTACCGTAAGTGCATTCAACACGTGCAGCTCCCTCCTCCACCTTCTACAGTGAGTGCATTCAACACGTGCGGCTCACTCCTCCACCTTCTACCGTGAGTGCATTCAATACGTGCGGCTCCCTCCTCCACCTTCTACCGTGCACTATTTGGTCAAGGGGGCTGCGCACCGACAGATTACTTCAACATAACGGAAAACACAGCAGGTGACAAAAGGCGGGATTTACAGCGGTTTGTATTTCTATGATTGAAAGGGGGAGGGGTGGGGGATTAGAGCCAAAGAATGATGGGCTGGCAAAAAACACACGGGTTGACAAACGATACTGCAGTTTGTACTGTTGCCAAAAGAACGCTCCGATGAAAAAGAGATGGAAATTGTTCTCATACCACAAGAGCGTAAACTCTGGACGGCCTCGTAGGTACAATACTTCATAGAATGTGCCTGCTTGGAGGCCTGAGCGCCCGTATATGTGAGTGTGGGCGTGCGTGTGTGCTTAAGGATGACACGTAGCAAGAACATAACATTTAGGGAGGGGCTACATTCCTCCAAAAAGTGTTTATGTAAGAGAGGTCACATCTGAGTTAGAAAAAATAAAGAGCTGGGAGTTCAGCAAAGGGAGCATCACTGCTTTCGGTAGATTTAAGGTTGGTTGAATACTCCACCGACCCCCCCCCACCCCCGCATCCTTGCACAACACAACCTCCCTGACTGTCTACTCGCGACTCCTGATCTATAAGGTTCCCAAACACTGAAGATTTGCTTATATGTGAAATTAATGTACGTATATAGATAAAGCCATTGAAAAATTATCCCTGAAGAATGGAATTGCCTTGTTCATACGTGCAGTGCCAAACGTAAACTGTTGTTATTCTTTTAAGTCATGATGTTCCTTTGACAGATTCAAGTGCTATAAAACAGCAAAGTTTCTGGCCATAAAACTCGACTTCATCATTGGTTCTCATTTCACTGTAACGGATTCTAGTTTTGCCGGTTGTATGTAAACTGAGCATGCAAACTGAACATTCTATATTGAGTACTTTGGATTAAATTGAAACTTTAAAAAAGTTATGCTAAAATGAGTTTCAGACGTTACATATCAAGATAAGTACAGAGATCAATAATGTAGTACATTTAGGACTGTCAGATGTTGGGACCAAATGCATTTCATACCATATATCTATATCTTGGTGATGAGGCGCGCATGGACTCAAAGGGCTTCAGCCCCCTTCTCCCCTCCCCCCCTCCCGGTCGTGTGTGTCAGCCCGGGATGAGACAGCTTCCCGGGCACACACACAGCCGCACCGAGTACTTCACAGGTCTTTTCAAGACCTTTTGCTTGTTAATGAGGCTTTGATGTCCCCCCCCCCCTGCTTGGAGCCCCTGCAGCTCCACTCTGCCTTGTGCCTAAAGAATCAGCCCCCCCACCCCGGAAATTTTTTCTTAGGCCCCCCCACCCAAAATTTGACTCTAATTGCGCCTCTGATGGTGATAGCACAGGAGACATTACCGCCCCACAACATCGCTACTTCTCCACTACTGATAAGCCAATCTAATTTCACCTATTGGATACCGGCACTGCTAACCCTTCACCTATTCGATCAGCATAATAAAATCAACCAAAGGCATCTGGCATCAGATGCAGATGGCATCTGATCATATCCTGCTTTTGGTTTGTCAAATTCATCCAACACAATCTAAGTAGGGAAACCTCGCACCTTCCTTTGCAATCTCACAACATTTTTTAACATTATCAAAGAGGACCACTTCCTACAACGCGACAATAACTGTGAACTTGTGACAGGATAACTACTGCATTCCCTCCGAGGGCCATCCCTCACTTAGTATGCGTTAGTAGAAAGGACCCTTTATTATTCGGTCTGCGTGAACTTTAACACCTCCATGAAAAAAGGTTTACATTTTATATTCTACTAGCTTTCCTGTCGTGCGTTGCTGCGATCTCCGAAGAAAGGAAATTCAAGGAAACTCGTTATGATAACATTCAATATACATGGTGTCATTTTTATTGAAACGTATTCATTTTAATATGGAAAACATTTCAAAGTGTCGTTTTAATTCTATTTATTTATTCGAGTGCTTGTGGATACACGATTTTTGTTTTTTCCGTCTGGTGCGTACATCAGTATTCGAAAGATTGAGGGCCCTGGGGGGCCGATATTAAAAAAAAATGTATGCCAGAAACCTTCGCGGGAGTGTACTCAACAACTTCCCAAAGTTTCCTGGCGATCAGATGAATGCTGTTTTAATTCTATTTATTTATCCGAGTGCTTGTGGATACACGATTTTTTGTTTTTCCGTCTTGTGCGTACATCAGTATTCGAAAGATTATGAGGGACCTGGGGGGCCGATATAAAAAAAAATGTATGCCAGAAACCTTCGCTGGAGTGTACTCAACAACTTACCAAAGTTTCCTTGTGATCGGATGAATGCTGTTTTAATTCTATTTATTTATTCGAGTGCTTGTGGATACACAATTTTTTGTTTTTCCGTCTTGTGCGTACATCAGTATTCAAAAGATTATGAGGGCCCTCGGGGGCAGATATTTAAAAAAATGTTATGCCTGAAACCTTCGCGGGAGTGTACTCAACAACTTCCCAAAGTTTCAGGGCGATCGGATGAATGGTGTAGTAATGCATAAAGGACAAACAGACAGACATACATTCGTTTTTTTATAGATGAAGATTTGCTATGTTCCTACTCCACCTGCTTAGTCTTTTGGGCTGAAAATATTAAGTTGGAATATTGTAGGCCTTCATACCAAGCTATTTATGCCTGATTAGTACAAGTTTGTAAAAATGTAGGACACGTTTTTTTTCTGCAGGATACCTGAGAAACAAATTCAATAGATCGACTGTTTCATATGTTTTAGTCTTCCTGCTAACCCATCTCGCTCTGGCAGAGCCTCTGGTGATCTGTCAATATGGATTATTCTTTTGATAGGTGGCCGCGCTGAGTCTGTAAGTACCCGAGTTCTGCTTTTCACGCTGTTGCTTTTAAGGGGGCTCTTACGCTATTTTTGATTAACGTTTATAACAATGATTTTGAGAATGCGCCTAATCAAACATTTCTCTGCTTATTCTCATACATCTCTGCATTAGTGGAGGTTTAAATCTCACCAAGGCCACCAATTGTATATTTGTTTAGGGGGTGATTTTAATGCTAGGTTGCCATACCAGGGGGTGTTTTAGATGCAACCAGTCAACTCAATGAACGGGGGAAAGAATTGCTAGCTTTAATTGCATGCGCCGATCTGTATAATGTTATGGAGGAGGCAAGTAAAGATACTCAGGGTCTGTCAACCTTTAGAGGTGGGGACCAACCCTTAATTTTAAACTACATTTTTTTCCCCCATAATTTGTGGGAATGCTGCTGAATGGTGCAATTGTTCCAACTGACTATGGGGATCATAATTCAATCACAAATAACAATGAAGGCACTATGTAGGGAGATTTAGCAAGAGATACCAGCTCTGGGAAACTTAAGTGCATCTCCTGACAACTTCATGCAATGCTGGAAGCTGCCAGACCCATCTACGTTTCTCAATGGATTAGCAGCTGCAAACCTGCTGATGGTTTTGGACTGCCTATGAGGGAACAATACTGGATGAAGGAATTGTAATCTCCTTCGCTACTTTTTGTGGGAGGATAAGACTCTCTCACTAAACCTATCAGACCACAGTCTGGGTGCCCTCAATGATCTGATCACAGCTGTTCAAGGGCAAACCGACTCCTTCAAAGGGCTTTAACCACACTGCTCTGTGGTCGTAACTTAGTGGCCACTCAGCGCAAAGCCATACATCAACTATAAATAGGAGGAAGAAAGAAGTCGTCTCCCAGCAGTGGTCCCTTCTAAGTGACACTGACCGCACAAAGGATAGCAAGTCATTCTGGAAAGCTATCTCTTGTATGCATTCCTTAGATCAAGGTGGGTCAGTAATTAGTTGTTATATAAATGGGGAGGACTGGGTTGCCCACTTTGGAAAATGTATTCTGACGCCAGTTTGGTCAGCTTGCGGCTATGGCCCGGGCAGGCTCCATCATTCCCATCCATTTCTTTACAGGAAGTGAAGGCCGCCATCCAGGGGAGTGCAGGAGGGAAAGCACCCTGGCCGGATGATGTCTCCATTGACATTATTAAGTATAACATGGTTCTTTGGGCCATACTTTTGACAAATGTTTTAACAGCCTGAACAGGTCACTGATCCCCGCTCCTGGGCTTCCTCAGTCATAGTCCCAATTTTTAAAAAGGGCAACAGGGCAGAGCCTAAATGTCACCGCCCAATTTCCCCGTTATCTATACCAGCCAGTCCTGTATAACAGAGTAGTAGATTGGGTCACTGAAAACAATGTGTTAAATAAATGCCAATATGGATTCCGCAGTGGTATAGGGGCAACTGATCAGAGCCTCAACTTGAACCTGATCATTGGAAAATATACGGTGGCCAAGCAGTTTGCACTATATCTAGCCTTTATGGATCTGACAATGGCCTTTGACTGTGTAAAATCGGGCTAAACTGTGGCAATCTCTCATTGTTCTGCAAATGGATCCATCTCTAGTTCACTTTTGGTCTCCTTGCGTACGGACACTAAGGCCCAAGTTAGGTTTGGGAACAAAGAAGAAGTCTTTGATGAATTTAGTATCAGTGGGGAGTGGCCAAGGAGCTGAGGAGGAAGGTTGCGTGAGCTCAGAGCTCCGCGCCGACCGCAAACATTATCCTGTTTAGGGTCCGGCTATAGACCCCCGGAGCACATGTGATAGTGTGCGGGGGGGTTGGCAACGTTGCCTGTCGGAGATTAAAGTGACTGGGTGCCCTTGGTGACTCGCGGCCCGAGGAGGTGGCGCGGCAGATAGACCAAGATGGCGCCAATGGTGGCTCTGCAAGACCGATGGCAGCGCTGATAGAGGTGTCCAGGGGAATGTGCGGAAGCGGAGGACTACGGCGAGTGCAGCTTGCTCCTGCCGTCAGTGAGACCCGGGATGTGGAATTCCTACAGCCCGACGCCCAGGACATATTGTTTGGGGTCAAGGGCAACAAGTTTTAATGTGCATTTTGTCCTTGGGACAAGCAGGCCCAACCCCCTGCAGCACAGACCCTTTGGCTGCCAGTTTGCAGTACCACATTAAGGATCAGGGAAGGGCACTGCCTGCAGTTAAGGTAATATGTGTGTGCATATGTTAATGCTGTTCAAATTTGTATTTATGGTTCATTAATTGAGAGCCTTTATTATTAGGCTGAGCGCTCTCAGTAAATGTAAGTTCTGACTGCACTACTGACAGTGGTTCCAGTATAAAAATGTGGACACACGGTTTCAGAGTTTAGCAATATGAGGCTATGCATAATGCTCCCAGAATGCTCTCTGATTAGATGCAAATATTTGCAGAAGCTTGAAAGCAACATTAATGATTATTTGCTTTCAATATAAAATGTCCCTAAAAATGAAAGTAGGAAAACATTTTTTTTGCTAAAGTACTGTAAAATTTCAGGTTACATTTCTTCGCCGCATCATTTAGTAAAATGTGTTGATGCATGCTAGTATTTCCCCAAAATATTCATATTAGAAAATCAGTGTAACCAGTTTCAATAAGATTTTGGAAAACATAAAAATAAACAAGCATTGGCAAAGCCAGTAGGTCTGAAATGGTGGTCAGCTTTTTCGTTTTGGCAATGCGTGACTTGTGGCATGGTTTTTGTAAAACCTTATTAATGTGAGAACTGCCGGACCCTCACCATTATAACAAACATTGGCAAAAGCAAAAATTGGTTTTGGTCTCAAAAAAAGCACACACTGTCACGTTAGTTATTGGCACTGAACAAAACTACTTGGTGTGCCGATAAGCTCCTTATGAAAGAGCAGAATGCTGTTACTCACATGAAGCCAGCCGGTGCAGAGAGAGAATTTTAATAAACACTAAAGGTCATGGTTAACACCAGACCAAATTAGGGGCCCAATTATTGAAGAAAGTTTCAAAAGTGCACCCTTGGTTTATTTCCTTGCATTAAGGGCAGCTATATGGCTTTCGTGAATTCACAAGAATTTACAGCAGTAGGGCAAGAAATAGTACTCCTAGAAAATATTTGTGAACTGCATTTTAGAATGAGCAAATCTGCATGTGTAGATTTGCTCATTCGAAAACCTGAGTGTTTGCAAGTTTATTTTCCCTCCAATCACTTTTTCCCCAACTCTGGAAGTAGGTTTACGTCTGCCATTGCCAGGAGTAAATTTCCAACATTTCTCAGTATTGGAAAAGATTAGAGAAGAGTTGTTGAAAACCCTTAAAACATGCAAGTTAGTAGGTTTGCACAGACTCAAAAGGACATTCCAACCCTGGAACTATTGTTTACCACTTCCTTTAGTCCCAGTATGTAGATCTGCGGAAACGTAGCAACATAAAGGGATTACTAGTATTCAAACACTACTATGGTATGAGCCCTGGCATAATCAGAGAGGCTATATAAGAGCTCTTTTATAACGAGATTGCTGCCATAATTTTTCGCCGCACAACATGGCACTAAAGGGACAAGTGGATTTTGTTACAGGACAAGTAGATTTATGAAGCAACCTGCCCCATGGACAAGTAGATATTTTAATAAATTCCACACCCCTGGCTCAGACCACTGCTACGCCGGAGGACTGAGACTCCTGAGATCCTGCTGCTGACGGCCATTGTGCAGGTACAGAGGGGCTCAGCAGAATGGAGGCTTATCGGGTGCCGAGGGGTCACGTTGGTGAGCATGGATCTCACCCGGCAAAGCAGCGACGCATGAGGGAGTGGGCGTTGCTTCATCCCCACTGACTTTTCATTGCTACAATACCCAGGGAAAACAGAAGTATGGAGTACGATCCGCCATTTAGAAGTTCGGATGAGGAATGAGCCCGGTGGTGAGGGAGGTCCCGGCCGGAGATGCAGCGCTCATGCATGAGGTAGGCAGCTGACTGACTGGGCACCGCAGAGACTAAAGCGGTCACCATTGCGGACTTTGACTGCGGTGGTGGTGGCTGAGGGGGCAACGCTAGTGGATGGAGGCAACGCAGAGGAATGGCCGCTGGGACACAGACACTGCTGAGGAGGTGGCCACTCTGCGATGCGGGTAATGACAGGCCCGTGAAGAAAGGACCGGCAGATAGCTTAGTGATGGCTCTCCCTGCACAAATTGATCTTTAGGCCTCACTGGTGCGGCTGCAGTCAAGCTGGATTGCCCCCGCTGAGAACTGTCGCTGCGGGGGTAGTGAGCAGACTATAGAGCCTAGCACACCACGTATTGGGGTAACCCACCGACGGCTGCAACAAGGAGGGGGAATTGGCGCACTGGCACGCTGGCCGAGGCGGAAGGTCCTAAAGCGAGGTGATGCAGCTCGGTGCGGAGCCGGAGACGTGGCCCTAGTCCATGAACGCCGTTCCTTCTGGGAAGAGTGGAGTAAGCTGGCAGGAGAACCTGACTCAGACCTCGGCCCACAGTGGAGAAGGGAGATTGTGGTAGTGACTGGTGGGTTGACCAGAGACCTATCGGGTATTGGCTGGGAGTGCCACTAAATAGCAGAGGGTGTTGCGCCGTAAGAATCGCAGGTCACCTTGATGGTGCAGATGTGACGTTACGTATCACGCGATGGATAGGTCCCATCCTCCATTGCCTGAGGCTCCTACACACAGGCTCTCCAAGGGCAGACATGAATGGCAGGATAGATGGGGATTAGTGGACACATGGCGCACGCATCATATGGGGGAGCGGGACTACTCATATTTTTACACTTTACACGAATTACATGTGCGGTTAGATGCAGTATTATGCACCCCTGATATTCATGCTAAAGTAGGCCACAGCGAATATCTTGCGAGAACTTTGTCGGATCACAACCCATTGTTAGTTACAATACACTGGGTCAGGGAGAGATCTGTGGTACCGACTTGGTGGCTACAACCAGAAGCATTAGAGGACCCCGTCTTTCAAGAGGAACTTGGAACCGGTATCGACCAGTACTTTAGTGAGAACGAGGGCACGGCATCTACATTGGCACTGGAGTGGGACGCCTTTAAGGTGGTGGTGAGGGGTCTATGTATCACTAAAATGGTGGGAGTGAGAAAAGCGCTGTTAAACGATGTAGAGACAACGGCTACGAACAGTTGCGAGAGCTCGCCTGAAGAACCCAGGTGTACAAGGAGAAGTTTCGGAGGCTAGGGAGGCAGTGGCCACTCAGGTTGAACGATTGCATTGCATTATCTTCATTTCTGATTGGATGAATCAAAATCATCTCAAACTTAACCCAACAAAACGGAGCTGGTCCTGACTGGCAGTTCTACTAGCCCCTGGACCCCCGCCTTTTGGCCCTCCACCCTTGGCTCACCCCGGCCCCTTCTATTTCAGTCAAAACCTTGGGAATTAAAATTAGCCAGGACCTCTCTATGCGTCCCCAGATCAGCTCCGTTGTCTCGTCCTGTTTTCTGTCCCTTAGAGTTATTCGCAAGATGTCTCGTTTCTTTTCCCTAGATGCCCTTAAACTTATTGTCTTAGCAATGATTCTCTCCAGCTTGGACTACGGGAACTGCCTGTACGTGGGCATTCCTGCCTACGAACTGCCGCGCCTCCAGTCCATCCAAAATCAGGCCGCTCGTCTTATCTACCGGCTTCCCAAGTTCCACCATACTACCCCTTTACTTAAGACCCTTCATTGGCTCCCCATCTCGCACGGACCCAGCTTACATAAACTCCTTGATCACCCCCTATCTTCCTTGCCGCAACCTCCACTCCTCCACCCAGGCCCTCCTTAGTGTCTCCCGTTTCCGAAAGTCCAGAGTAGGTGGCACCAGGTTCTCCACCCTTGCCCCCCGCTTCTGGAACAGTCTCCCTTTGACCATTAGGTCCATCACTGGATACCTGCATTCTCATAAAGCGCTCAAAACCCATCTGTTTGCCCAAGCCTTCTCCCCACAGTAGTTCCCTGGTGCTCTCCTCTTCCCCGTCTGTCAACCCCTTAGCGCCAGGAAACCGCTAGGTAACAAAGCGCTTTACAAAACCTTTCAACTTTGACCAGAGAGAGTATCTGGCGAAGGCACACGCGGAAGGGGACAAGGCGGGCACGCTACTGGCGTGGCTAGCTGACCCGAATCCCCGAGGTACACCTATATTGGGTCTGATGGATCCGACGGGGGGAATTAACGGACTGTTTTTGGATTATTATTCCGAGCTCTAGCAAAGCAAATTGGGGGATGCCGTGGACGCCAATGGGGATTTCTTGTCCGACTTGGCACTTCCACAATTGGAGGAGGAACAAGCGGACATGCTGGGGCAGGAGATCACGATCGGCGAAATAAGGGGTGCAATCAAACATATGGCACGCAACAAAACATCGGGGGTGGACGGCTACCTATAGAATTCTATTTGGTATATGTAGACAGCCTGGCAGTCTTTCAAGAGGCACAGACATTGGGAATGTTACAGACGTCTACCAGGGAGGCTGTTATTATTCCACTATTGAAACCTGGGAGTGATTCCACTGATAGAATGGCATACCGATCATTATCAATGTTGACCACTGACTATAAGATTCTGAGTAGAATCCTTGCGACTCAACTCCTTCCGAACATGGTGCAGTTGGTCCACCATGATCAAGTGGGGGTTCATCCCGACCCGGAATACATTTACTAATGTGCAACGCCTGCTTCGCATCTTGGGGGAAGACCACAGCTATGTACCCTCTGCGTCAGTCCTAACGCTAGATGTCAAAAAGGCATTTGATAGCCTGGAATGGCCGTATTTGTTTAAAGTTATTAGAGAGCTGGGTCTGGGGGAGGCTTTCGTGGGGTGGATGTAGATCCTTTATAGATCCGCGACGGCTCGAGTGCGGACGGGCGCGACGTTTTCCTCTTCCTGTTTGGTTGATGGGGCACGCGACAGGGGTGCCCCCTCTCTCATCTATTATTTGCATTAGCCATTGAACTGTTGGCCACGCACGCCAGTTCGGGGAGGCACTACCTTGGTCTGGATTTACGTGGAAGCACGCAGTATATATCGCTTTATGCTGACGATTTGATTATGTTCTTGGCTAACACGAGAGAAGCCCTGAATGGGGCAACGACTCTGCTGCACACATTTGGCGCAGCTTTGGGACTACGGGTGAATTGGGCGAAGACTTGCCTGTTTCCTGTGGCTGTATCGATGGTGGCTCCTGCCTGCGTAGAGACTATTTGGTGAGAACCTGGTTGCTTCCCCTACCTTGGAGTTAATATTTACCATAGATCGGAGGACCTATTAGAAGGTAATATAGGCAGAGCTAGGAGGGGTATCAAGGGTAGTCTAACGTTTTGGGGCACCCTGCCGCTCTCTGTGGCAGGTCGGGTAGCACTTTTGAAGATGATGGTGCTCCCCCGGTTGCTGGATTATTTTAGGACGCTGCCGCTTTGGGTCCTAAATTCACTTTTCAAGTCCCTCCACTCTATGATAAGATGATTCCTGTAGGGGAATAGCAGGCGGTGGGTAGCATTGACCACAATGATGCGGCCGCGGTCGGTGGGGGGATGGGCGGTCCCATATTTCGAGCTGTATTATCTGGCTGCTCAACTGCAAGAGAGTTTAGGGGCCCGGATGGTCGGTGGATCCCACGACACATGCGGTCCTTTACTATTCTTCAACAAGGGTTGCGACTGGGGTCCCTTTCTCCCAAGTAGCTATCGCTGAGGCTGTGGTGGAATTGGAGTCAACGTTGAGTAGGGATTACTCGCCCATATGCCCCGGAGATCCCCTTGGGCATGAGCTCCGCTCTTCCGCACGAGGGTGGCCTGGACTGCTCTGGCCGCATGGGAGGAGATGGGGTACAGGTACTGGGAGATTTATATAAAGACGGTGCTCTCCTGTCATATCAGGCTCTACAGGATAGATACAGTCTCCCCAGGTTAGATTTTTTATTGCATTCTGCCTTGGTGACGGCAATTCAACTTCACTGGGGGGACGACTAATGGAACCACAAAGCCATGGCAGCGGGGACCCTCAAAGCCATCACGCACCTCTATAGACGGATGGTGAACGAAGGAACGAAGCCCTTGAGCCAATTACAACGGAAATGGGAGGCAGACCACGGTAAGGAGATTCCTGAGACAACATGGACCCAACTAGTCGAGAGGGCATGGAAGAGCTCGCGTAATGCCAGGTTTCAACTGATTCACTTCTATATATATTTTATAGGGCGTATTTAACGCTGGCCAAGATCAATAAGTATTTTAAAGGGGATACGGCTCAATGTCTGCATTGCAATTTGGAAGGGGCAGAGTTTCATCATATGATGTGGAGCTGTCCGCAATTGGGAACATATTGGGAGGAGGTAGTGGGCTTGCTCTGTGACATTACAGAAAGACGGATAGAGCCGGATATGGGTATGTGTTTATTACACTGGTTTCCGCACACATCTAAAGTGAAAGTCACAAGTACGTTCCTGGACTTAGGTTTGCTGTTGGCCAAAAGAGACCTCACAGTGCATTGGAAATCTAGGCAAGGGCCCAACTGCACATGGTGGAAGGCAGATTTAATTAAATGGGCAACAAGCGAAAGCATAGTTCGGCTTCAGCATGGTAAAAGATCTAACAATGATAAAGTGCTAGCCGTTGCAAGGGCGTGGAAGGCCTTAGTAATGTCGCTGCAGGTTCCTGAAGTAGACTCAGATGAAGATTTTGTTCTAGATCTATAGGTGAGAACACCTTGAGCTGCTGGTCTAGTAGGGGAACTCTTGACATCTTAGAGGGCGACACTATTGCAATGTAATGATAAGAAGCTAGATTGAGTAATCCTGAAGGTACTGGACTAGATAACCTTGAGTAATGTAACATAATATTCTTTTTATTGTATGACGATGGGTGGTCAGGGATGGGAGGAGGGGGAGGGATTGACTTGGTTAGATGCTTATGCGATTAACACCTAATTGACGAGGGCTTGCTATGATGGTTGGTAGGGACTGTTCCCAATTATGATCCTTAAATAATATAGCGTAATTGGAATCAGAGGAATTGACTATGGTTGGTTCATATGCCATTGTGTAACTGTAATGACTGGGGCGTTGGAAACAAGCTCCAAAGAATCATTAAACTGCAGTATAATGAAGCAAGTTGTCCAGACATGGAGTGCCAGATGTTTGTTGTTTGAAATTCAAGAAAAAATATTTGTAAAAAAAATTTTTGGGTCAGGGAGCTTGCCAGAGTTGCGTTACAGCCCCACTTCTTTTTATTGTGTACATAAATTATCTTAGTAAGGAGCTTAGTAAGTGCACCTCAGACGTGTCCATGGTGAATGTTGCCCCTCTACCAGCATTATTGTATGTGTTTGACACAGTGTTAATTGCTCGCACCCCCAAAGCTTTGAGTCATCCAGTGCACTCCTTTGTCAATTTTATGGCCAATCTGGATTTATCACCTCATTTTATTGAGTCTTTTATAATGACTTGTGGACCAAAATATGTAAATTTGTCTTTTGAGTCTGTCCATCGACCTCAGTAAAGATGCCGATGAATCGGAGCGAAAAGAAAAATTGCCACTCCAAAAGTCAACCCAGATGTGGGTACTTTGCACATCGTGTCTTAGGACTCAAATTGCACCGTTCTTATATAGTGGACATAAAACCCAATGGAATGGAGTACTGACAACTAATTATCAGTTGCTGGGATGAAATCAAGTATTCCTGATACCAGTTATTTTATTTTTCTAATTAAGGAGTATTTTGCCCCCTCAACAAACAACTGCCTTATGCGTAACATTTGTTGCATAAAGACAATCTGACTGTCCCCTCCACTTTTTTTTGGCAGGGTAGTAGAACCCGCTGCACCTCCGTGAGATTGTTTTCACCACAATATATTTGGTCCAGAAGCTTTTTAAACCTCCTCTACTTAGACCTGTACTTCTTTGATGAAGTACCCAAACCAGAATCTGCATCTGTTAAGTGAACCATAGGCCAGGGAGAAAAAATAATTGATAATGTAACCACACAAATCAATTATTTTTCTGGAGTCCAGTTCAACTGTACATAATTTATCCTCTACATCAATTCCATTGAACCTCCTGGTACCTTTTGCATTAGAATCATAATAAATTGCGTACGTGGGCTCAATGACACACGCAAACAAATATTGCATTATTTACAGCGCCACAAGGTATAAGTCGCCTTCCTCCAGGAGACGCATCTGCCCCCTCACACATCCCCGGGCTTCGCCGCAAGTTGGGGTTCAAACTGATATTTTGCAGGCTATAGTACATACGCAAGGGGAGTCTTGATTTTAATACATCAGGAGCTGCCATTTAAAGCAGTTGAGGTATATGCAGATCAGGCAGGCAGATACTTGTTGGTGGAAGGGTGGTTTCTGGAAACACTATACTTCTGGTTAATATTTATTCACCTAATGTTGATGACCCAGATTTTTTTGTGGAGCTCCACTCCAGCATTGACAGAATGGGGGCAGTACAAATATGCATGGGGGCGACTTAAACATTTTATTAAATCCACAATTGGATAGCACAGCCACAACACCAGACACAAAGCCCAAGGCCATGCGTACATTAACTAATTTGAGGGAAACATATCAGCTGTCTGACGCCTGGCGTAATTTGCATCTAGATAAACAAGCATACACACACTACTCTGCCCATCACAATACGTGGACCCGGCTGGACTATTGGCTACTTGCCCCAAGCGTGACTACGTGGCTATGTGAGATTAGCCACCTTGCACACACTTTGTCAGATCATGCCTCGGTTTTGATTCGGATGCGGGTTCCAGGGACGGGAGGAATGACGGGACAGTGGAGATTCCTGGAGATAGCCCTCCAAGACCCGGTCTTCGAGGTGGAATTAAGCTTAGCTATAGAAGAGTATTTTGAGATCAACACGGAGAAAACTAAGGTCACGCTATGGGAAGCGTTCAAAGCGTATATACAGGGAGGGGGTGCATTTCAAAAGATGCAGGGATACTTAAGGACTTACGACGTACACTATCATGGATTGAAGCTCAATTGACAGCAATAGGTGCCGACCAGGTGGCGTCACAGACTGCACCGGGTTTGAGGCGTCGGGCAGCAATACTAGCTGAATTTTGTGAAGCGGCAGAACGTGATTCCCACTTTTTGGGGAAACACGCGGGAGCCAGGAGATACGGGGAAGAGGAGTGCCCAGGGCGTACGCTAGCTTGGCTTTTACAGCCCATCAGGGGTCAAACGTACATTACAAGCTTACTCAGTGACGATGGGGAGTCTATATCAGACTGTGCGGGCATCGAGGTCCTCAAACGTCGAAAAGGCCTTTGATTCTTTAGAATGGCCCTTCCTTCGTGCTACATTGATTAGGCTGGGGATGCCACCGAGGTTTAGATCTGTGGTCTCCCTGCTATACACCTGCCAATCGGCACATGTGCTGCTGAATTGTTCCTTAACTGCCTCCTTCACGTCCTCGAGGGGTCCCCAGCAGGGTTTTCTACTCTCCCCGTTACTATTTGTAATAGCGATGGACCCTCTCATACGTCACCTCCAAGACAATCACCATCACAGGGGTATACAGTTTTAAGACGGGCCCTTTATTGATCACACTATATGCCAATGATATCATTCTTTATGTGAGGCACCGAGAAGAAAACCTGGGGCCTATTCTTCGAGAGATTACCCACTATAGTGCCCTGTCAGGCTTACACATTAATTGGTGCAAATCAGAGGTCTTCCCTCTGAGAGAGGCCCATTATGACCGGAACACAGAATTCCAGTTAAAATGGTGTGACAACACAGTTAAATAGTTAGGCATTCATATTCCCAAGGACCCGGCGCAAATTCTCCAACTTAATTACGGCCCAGCAATGGAGAAATTGAGTGACAAGATCGATCGCTGGTTGAAATTACCCCTAGCTATGGCGGGAGGAATCGCCCTGATTAAAATGGCTGTTCTACCACAGTTCTTATATCTCTTTCAGAACATACCAATACCTTTGTATAAGGGCTTCTTTGCCACACTCCGTTCTCATTGAATACGGCTGGTGTGGGTGGCAGACAACCCAGGGTCAGCTGAGATACCCCGAGATTCCCATACCAGCAGGGCGGTTCTGGAATCCCAAATTTTCTTATTTATTACTTGGTCGCACAGACTCTCGGGTCCCTTATTTGCGACCAGACGCCGATCTCCCTCACCCCAACCCCTTGTCTGCACTTCTACCGATTGGCTTGGCCTTTGATCTACAGGACCTTCAGACATTGTCCATGACCAGCTGGGCCTGGAAACAACTTATCTGGGCGAACGGGGCACAACTCCTCTATACTCAGGCACTTCCCATATTAGGGAACCTTTGGGTACCCATCACCCAGGAAGCAACGGTGAAGCGTATCATGTCTAAATTCACAAGGTCAGAAGGGTACTGCTTCGGGTAAGACAAGTGTTGACAAAAGAGTTGGAAAATTTGTGTAATCAAGATATCATACAGTCCACAGAAGGGTTGAAATGGTTATCTTCTGTAATGTAGGCTTGCAAAGCCAATAGGTACCTCAAGATATGTGTAGATCTTAGGGGCCTCAATGCCAGGATATGGGCAGACAGGCATCTCCTTTCCAATATAACGGAAATACTAATGCTTCCTAAAGGGGAAGATGTTTTTACTGCTTTAGAGATGGCCTCCGTGTCCTGCAAGAGGAATCTGGTCTTTTGACTTAATTTGTACTCATAAAAGTCCTGTTTGGTATAACTGTATGCTGTTTGACGTTGCCTCGGCGGGTTTCCAATGGTTGATGGAGCGGTTTGTTTCCAAAACGATCTTTTGCTTTATGTGTCGAACATGGCTATGCATAATAGGATACTTGCAAGAGTCTTGTCCATACTGGAAGAGAAGGGCATCACCTTGAGAGCAGAAAAAAGCAGCTTTGGAGCGTCTAGTGTCAATTATTTGGGTCACAATTTGTTAGCCTACGATGTGGTGCCTAAGAAGTGCTTAGTTAAGGCCACTATTGATGCGCCAATGCCTAGCGGGAGGATAGCCCAGGCTTCCTTCGGGCACTGAGGCAGCACCTGCGCAACCGTATCCTAGATGGTATGGGAGTATCGGCCCAAGAGGTATGCAGTATTCACAGACCGCAGTGCCAAGCTGGAGGAAGAGAACAAGCGCTCTCCAAGATAATCCCGCTTCTTGGATTCCCTGTCTGGGGAGCAGAAGGTAATGCGCCCTTGGAGGATGAGGCTTGGACTACCAAGCTCTTGAGGAAAGGATGTTGAGTGAGGAAAACTGGGTGGTGGCTGCGGGAAATCGTCTGTTCTACAGGAGCCCCTGTGCTGGGCCTGGACCAGGTGCCCAGAAGGACGTAAGTGAGGGCTTTGTTGAATGGCAAAAGGGGTTCGGAGGAGGTTGCCGCCGGTTGAAGCACCTCTGTCAGGAGGTTAGTCCCGACCGCCACTAAAGGGAGTTCCAGCCCCAGGACCTCAGTTGCCCTTTACACCACCACAGCATAAGACGCCCCCTCCTCTTTAGCCATGGTGGGGGGAGAAAGCATGCCATGGTCTGGGAAGTGTCCAGACCACTGGCCTCACCCAGGTCCTCTCTCCAGTCCGGCTCTTCAAGCTGGTCTGTTAAAGGGTCAGGTGACCCCTCCCACTCCTCATCATCACCTTCTGGCCCATAGGGAACACCAGGGATGAAAAGGAGAACAAAGTACCATCCTCCGTCAGATTTGATGTCGGCCGACATCGATCTGGCTTTGGTTCCATCATGGCCTGGATCCTTGGGGGTCCTCTGGCGTTGGGGCTGGAGCCGCCGGCATCAAGTGCCCAGGACCCCCGACTGGCTCCACAGGGCCTGATGGCGTGCTGGCAGAGTTAAGCTTCCCAAAGATGGAGTGGAGGGCTTCGTAAAATGCACAAAGCTGGACAGGGGACACTCCGGCTCTCGGAAACGGAGGGAGGCGCGGAGTTGTCCCAGAAGTAGGCACCGAAGATGGAGCCTTTGAGCGACGATGCTCAGGGTCCTGCGTCGCGTTAGCCAACCGATGGGGAGAAGGCGAAGAGCACTGGTGCTTCTTTGACTTCTTCTTGTGCTTTGATTTACCTGAAGACTTGGAGTGCGACGAGGTGTGGGGGCTCAGCGACCAGTCTTGAGACCTTACTCTCAAGTGAGACCGGGAACGATGCGGTGCAGACTGCCGGCCTCCAGGAGCTTTAAGGACCGCTCCCGCTAAGACTTTGGGTTTAAGGCACGGCAGTCGGAGCACAACTTTGGATCTTGGTCGCGCTCCAGACACCAGAGGCACACAAGGTGCAGGTCCGTCTCAGACATCAGTCCCTGACAGGCGTCGCACGGCTTGAATCCGGTCTGACGATGGGACATCCCTCACGCACCAGGAGTTGAAGACACAAAAAAGAAGTAAACAAAAGTCGAAAAAAGCTTAGTCAAAAAGTGACTAAAGGGACAGGTCTCTCCGGATCTGCGCTAGGCTGGAGCAAAACAAGAAATAACTGACATCAGCGTACAGGGGCAACGTTTAAATGGGCACCACAATGTCATTCCGGAGAACACGACACAGACGACGGATGCAGAGCCGACCGACACGCAGGGTTACTGCTAAGAAAAAATTCTCTGGATCCGGTTTAATGCTTGGGATAATTCTAAGGTAAGGAATCTATAACTAACAGTCTCTTTCAGATGCTCGGTATTCTGTAGAGGCTTTGGCATGCTGGTGCGGTGGTAACTATTTCTATCAGTATCTTTGGTGGATCTGAATTTAAGATTAGAGTTGATCACAATCCATTAATAGTTCTTTTTACCACTAAAGGTTCAGATGGCACAGAGCCTCCACATTCTGTTGTGGAGAGAGAGACTTTGAGAGAAGTGATGCGGCTATTGTTAGACCCGGCTTCCAGGTCATCAGGGCACTCAGGGTTTACTGAGCTCCAATCGCATCAACTGGAGTGTTCCCCATTAGTGTCCTGGGGCCACAGTACCAGTGGACCCAAAACTGGATACCCTCTTCAGCACTTAACTCTCTCAGGGTAGCGAGACAGAGCAGTCCAAGGCTTACTTAAGGAGGTGTTGGCCTAGATGTATGTGGTGTTTACCATTTCCAAAGAACCATCCCTGGTAGATTCTCTCAGATCCATGGCAAGCACTCCACACAAAAATACACTGAAGGATTTTGAGGTATAAATTAATGTGTATTTGTGGGAGTTCGCTTTTTCTAATCCTCATGTTGATTTGTCTCGATTTGCAATTTTTGTCTTGTGACGTGTTACAAGACCAAAATATAGGGGAAAGTTGTGTTAGGACTTGTGTAGGTGCACCTTTGTAAAATGTGGATCTTGGAATGTTCTCTTTCAAGTCCGAAGGGACTGCTGCTATAATCTGCATTCTGTCAGTCCTGATGTCTTGTATCTAAATAAATGTGCTTTCTTCAAACTTGGATATGGCGTGGAGTGCTTTTTCTTTTTAGCTTACATGCCCTCTTACTGAAAACTGCACAAGTATAGAACACTTATCTCCTAAAAGGCTAGAAACTGGTCTGGAAAATACACCCATTTAAGGAAAACAGAAAAAGTTGATAAATAATGTGTCTCAAATGGTTTGTGCTTATTTGCTAATTTGGGGGACAGTCTGGTGTTTAAGATAGCATGTCCAGCCTTTAAAGTGTGTGTGGTCTGGTTCTTTAACATATCTAGCAGGAAAACTGAACATTTACGGGAGCAATGGAAGTGGTGACATTTTGAGTTTGGAAATGTACAACCATGAAACAATTGCTCTTAAATTTGTCCACAATGATGTAGAATTCACTCCAACATCATTGAAACTAGAGTCTTTTAAGATGGTTCACCAGAAAAAATATTAGACACTTTTCCTATATTTCCTATGTTGTTTCTTCTCTCTATAACTCTGGGTTTTAGTTGCCATTTCTTTTTTCTTTATTTGTAAATTATTTATTTTGTTAATTTACAATACTTAACGTATGATAAGGTTATTACTTTGGTTATTATATTATTAAGTGGTATGTTATATGCTTGTGTTTTAAAAAACATGAACTAAATAAATAAATAAAATAAGTCATTTAAAACACAGGTTACACATTACATTAACGAGGCAGTAACATAAAAATAATTACATTTATTGTATTAATTTCCACAGTACTTGCCCTTGGATTATACATAAAGTATCTGATCTGTAATGTAGGGCTTTCACAGATGAGGCAAGCCATCAGTCCAGCTTCAGAAAAATCAGGGTGCACCAACAAGAATACTTGACCCATTACTTCTTTAAGCTCCTTTTTCTTTTATGAATGTTTTAATCCAATGCATATCCTTGTTTGAAATAGTTGCACCTTCCAGTTTACCGAATAAAGATTTGGGAGGAAAGGATGCACGATGCCACAGCTTGCTTTTGACAACGAGCTTTTAATTATTATTTCTTACCGCCGAGTGGTTTTCCTACAAGTTCTATTACACACAACTTTACTTTTATTAATTTCTATTTTGGATAAACTTTTTCATGGGGTCGTGAACTCCTTAGGCAAAGAGCTGAAATAATTGTTAGCGATAAGAGAAAGGCACATTAGGCAGTTCAGGAAATGTGCGGGGGTTAGGGAAAGTCAACAGGCAACGGCTGGGCACTGAAAATCTCCCTCTCAAGACTGTTGGTAATGAAAGACCTAATTTATCATAATTACTCGGTACTCGTATAAACCTGGACCTACATCCTATATTCTGGTCCGTACGTCAAACCAATCAAAGCTTTCTCTAGGCTTGCTCAAATGAGGAAACGCATTGGGCATTCTGAAGTGCTGCCCCAACAACCTCCCAGTCCCACTTCAACGCTAGCCGAATCCAGTGTAGGCGGTGCGATGGTTCCCTGTGGATTATGGATAATAATTGTGATTATGAATCACAATCGGACTAGAGGCCAACCAGACCAAAGCCTAATAAGAGTTTCACAGAAACTGCATTTACTTAACTGGCGAGGGCACGGTCCCCTAAATCCGGACTTCAGCTAGATTATTCCATTGTTAAAATGAAAATATAAAGCATAGAACATATAATAAAAATATATTTATTTAACTTTTAAAAGATGCCAGTATGTGTCCTCAACAACGTATCACAAAATTAAACCTTTTATCGGTTACCACCCCTGAATATTTTGTACTGAAACGAAAACATTTCAAATTCTCTCGTTAGAAACCGTACTATCTAAATACATACTTCAACCAATGGTAAGAAAAATGTTTCCTTCAGTGGAACTCAAACCCGAGTCTGTAATCAAAGCAACGCTGTAAAGTAATTGCGTAAATAGTTGCAGTTATACTCCACGACAGAGTGCACCACTTCAAGTTTCGTATCCTGTGTCAATACATGTACATTATTAGGAGAAAAATCTTACTACAGAGGGGGCGTAGTTGGCGTCCAATAAGGCGGCCCGCAATTCTTACGCGGTCCCACGTCGGCACCAAACATTCTTCTTGAATCCAGATCCAGGTGAGGATAATTGGGGCAGCAGCACCACAGCAGACCGGAGTGCTTGTGTCGCCGTTGGGCAGATCCTTAAGGGACATTTTCCATCGGACAGGAGTGGTCATGCTTGCGACGCCCCTGCAAAGATGGCAACTGCCCAGGACATGCAGGCCCTGCACCCGCATGAGTGGAAGCCTCAAGTGAGGGGCAGCTAGAGCGCCCAGGGGTGAGCCTGGAGGAGTACATGGCGAGAGCAGGTAACTCACATCCCTCACTTCTCTGTTGTTGCATTTACGAGGCCCCGCTGCAAGCTGCCCAGAAGTTGGGACTTGCGCTGGCAGGAGCCCTTCCGAGCTGTCGCCGACAGAAAGGCTGAATGGGGCATTGAAAGTAACATAGGGGAGGGAGTACGTGGCACTCCTCAGACAAGATTTACTTGTCTCACGTAGAAACACAACTGGTGGTCAGAGTCACGGAGGTCTGACAAACTGTGCCAGAGCTGAAACCTTTGGATGGGGAAATGTCAGCTGGAATTGAAATTGCAGAGGTCTGCTACAGCTGAAATAACCTTTGCTTCAGGGCACAAGTCCTAAAAAAAGAAGTGGGGGCACTCTCCAAATTAGGTGGTGTCACAGGAAGTGACATCACAACAGGAAGTGACATTACATGTGCAGCAGATCTATCATTTGCACCTATTGCAAGATTTAACAAGTGAAGCTGTAAAATAAGTGAGGGGACACCGTCCACCCACGTGGTACCCAGACTGGTATCCTGAAAATCAGTAATCCATTATCGGCACTAGACAAAACTCAAATCTCTCTAGCAGGAGCATTAATCACAGGAGTAATCTTGACCTTTTTTATGGTGCCTGAAATTGGGCACACAAGGAACTCTGCTGAAGAGGTTTTTAAATCATGTTACTGCTAAACACAGCACCCTCTCCCCAGGCCCAGTGCGGCCGCACCAGTTGTACTGCCCTAAAGCCGGCCCTGCATGGCACACAACAGCAAACACATACCATAAACAATTCAGCCCCTTTGACTTTTTCAACGATTATTAACTGTATCAGAAGTATGAAAATAGTGATTTCGTTGTGCATAATTAGAATTGAAAAAGTTTCAATTCAAATTATTATGAGACTGAAATCAACTTTACTAAGGTCTGCAGAACAGGTAGTGATCTTTTGAGAGTCTCTGACACCTCTTCCCTTCAAACCACTTTATTCTGAAGTGTCACACTATGTTAGACATTTCATGCCCTTTTCTCTCTCCACCTCTTTCTGAAAGCCTTCATTTGTATATCGCACATGTTCCCAGCGCATATGCAAGTATCACTCTGAGCCCTCTGCCTGTAAGGCCTGGGTTTGGATGTGCGTGCATGCATCCCGCACACTTTGATAATGCACTGACAGGCACTGTGAAAAACTCGCACTGCCATCCCCTACAACTTCAACATTCTCCATCGTGAGACATCAAACACACCCACGAGCTGAAATAGCGCCTACCTATTCATAGTAAACACTACAACAGAGTCATACGCTGCATGAAATAAACCACAGAAATAGAACATCTTGAAAAAACGCAAATACTCGCCGGGTGTGCACGAGAAATTAAACGTGAAATGTAAACTGGGTTTGTAACACCGACATAGAACCATGGGTTATTTACTGTCATTTTTGCAAATCAAATATGCATTGGTTGGTAATACCAATACGGTAGAATGGGGGGTGTTGTATTTCCCGGCGCAGTCAGTCTCTCGCGTGTCATGTTAGTGTTTTTCAGACATCTATTTCATGTTGTCCAAGGTTCGCATCCCTCCCCCATCTCACAGCCGGTCTATGCATCTCTATAGGACGCGGCTCTGGAAGCCCTCATCCAGATGACACAAGCGCTCAGCAGTCCGCATCCTGTGTATGCATGGAAGCCTAAACTCTGTGACACCTCGGAAACAGGAGCGTCTTCTACTGCCAGCCCGGGACATTTTGAATACAAGGAGGGCACCTGCCAAGCGCCAACCTTCCCCTTCAGGCCAATCCCGTGATGACTGCTATGGCCAACAAAATCTTAGAAAGTTTGGGGTGGCCATGAGGGCAAGTAAGTCCAGCTTTTGAGCAAGGGGGATGGCGTCCACGCTGTAAAATAAGGGGGGGGGGGGGCGCCATCTACCAGCGTGGTACCCCGACTCGTGCCCTGCTTTTCTTCCTGAGATTTCTAGAGGTATGAAGGAGCAAACAGGAACAGATTCCAGAGGCATCTCTCCACTCCTTTCTCCCAGCTGATGGAGTCACCACATCTTTTTTTTTTCAAATAGAATAAGCACATCAGGCGCTAATCCAGAAAACTCCCCCTGATCAATGATTGCTTGATTCCTGGAATTCAACAACAGACATTTATCTCATCGTTAGAACAATTACAGAACTGTATGGAGTTCCACGAGTCCTGATCTCCCGGACTATACGAAGTTATCTCAGAAGCAGAGAAAGTGTACTAGCAAAGGAAACACCAGCTGCGTGACATGGACATAAAGTTCCTTACCTTCAGTAATGATCTTTCTGGTGTATACACTATCTACCTGCAGAATCTTCACATTTTGAATATCCCTGGAATAAGGCAAGAAACTCTACAATAGCTCTCCATTCCGGTCCACTTCAGCACCAGAAGCAGCGTCCCAGTGATGTCACTGGAGCCAAGAAGGGCCCCAATCGGTGTGCTGCAGCCGTGGTCTGTGCAGGTAACAGTGGTGAGCCGGGTAAGAGGGGATTTAGAGGGACAATGCCGAGGGAAAATGAATTATTTTTTTATTTTCCCTCAGCATCGTCCCTCGAAATCCCCCCTTACACGGCTCCACTGCCCCACCGCTGTTACCTGCACAGGCCGTGGCTGGTGTGCTGACATCCTTATCCAAGCATTTTTTACACACCCTCCAAGCACACGGATGAAAATACCATTGGTTAGACAGGTGCAGTACTTCATATTGTATTGCGACTTCAGTAAGAGGACATGCGTAGCAACCAGCCATGCAACGGGAGGTTGGTAGGTTGGAGAAGAATCTACAAGTAGACAGAGCATCCTCCAGAAAGACTGTTACCGAAGGTAGGTACATTTTTTGTCTGATTAATAGCTCAACCCCCAAATTCCTCATTTGAAAGAGATGGCTGGTCAGGTAGACATAGGAAAGCTGTCAAAGCTGATAAGTAGCCCTTAGTAGTGTCCACAGCACACCCTTGCTGGGTCAGTGAGAGGGTGAAACAAAGGATGTCCTACAGACTGGACTGGATAGGGTTTACTGATTTGCCAGCACACTATTTAACACACTTGATACATCGGACTGAGTACACCGTTTTGGTGGAGTGTCTACAGGCACATAGAACATCCACTTCAGTTGGCAAGAAGAAGGAATTCCAGTTACCCTGCTAAATGTCTAGGCATGATGGTGGAGGCTCTGAAGGTTGGGGTGTAGAACCTGTACCCACAATTAAGTCTACCCTGTGAGGGAGACAGAGCGGAAGACTCAGGGAGAGGTGAATGAGGTATGCATACCACACCCATTTGGACAGTCCAGGTTTATTAAAATCACATGGGCCCTGGTCAAAAAGTGTCTTTTCCTAAAACCCCAAAGAATCAGGGGTATGAGAGGAAATACATAGAGTAGCAAAAATTTTCAATTCAAGCGTATCTAGGTTACACTGTATTACTTGCTTGACAGCAGCCTGATCACCCCTCCACCCCCACTCCAATTCAGAGAACTGACTCTGCAAATGGGCCAGTAGGTTAGGGAGAACAGTTTGGGCTGCATCCATAAAGACATACATATATGCTAAGGCAGGCAGGTAGTTGAGAGATTTCAGGGCCATGCTCCCTGCACGGAACAGCGCTGCAAACTGCTGCATTTTTTAGAGACTCTATTCGTTTAAACCTTTATTCACTGTATTGAGAGAAAATATCCATTTGCACTCCCTCAAGCTGAGTAAATTCCCAAAGTCACACCCTCGTGAGTGAATTTCAACTTTCTCTATCACCCACCATCGGAGGCTGTTACAGTCATGTCCAAACGTGGTAAAATGTTCCACCAGTGGTGCACCCGGTGTTTTACAACGAATGCGACTGCAATGCTGCAAGATTCTACATTTAACTCTCTGTGTAGTTTGTCCTACATACAGGAACCCACACGGACATGCGATGGCATAAATGACACCCGCGGTGTTACAATTACTGTGATGTGCCAAGGTGTATGTTTTGTTGTTATGGTTAAATGTTGTACATTCATTCGTTAGGGGACATGCCCGACATGCGCCACATTTGGTGTGTCCCCGGATAGGGGGCAAACCCCAAAGTGTGGTCTGACTCACAGTCTGATTTATAGACAGAAGCGATCGAACCAAGTGATCCCTGACATTCATTCCCTTACGAAACGCATGTAATGGAGGAGGTAAACCTCCCAACTCATCACTGACTAAATGCCAATGGCGATTAATCGATTTTTTTATTGCGTTGCTTTTAGTATTAAATGTGGTTACACACACAAGACGTTCTTCATTGTCTTTCTTGGGTTTTGGCATCAATAGGTGTTCCTGATGGTTATGCCAAGCCCTCTTGCGGGCTTTCTTTAGGAGTCGCATAGGGTAACCTCGCTCATTAAGTCTAACAATGAGTAATGAAGACTCATCAAAATAGTCCTCTTTTTTGGTACAATTCCTCCGCAACCTCAGAAATTGGCCAAATGGCAGATTATCTCAGATTGCGGGGATGATGGCTCGTGTACCTCAACAGTGTATTTCTCTCACTGCTTTTCCGGTACAGGGTAGTGTACAGTTTACCTGAGTCTGACTTAATCTTAAGGCAAATTGAAGCCTATAGCTATGTCTACTCCAACGTACCTAAGAGACACAATGAATATAATTCAGCTAGTTGATGGACGCACATATGATTCTGGGACAAACATATTAGCCACGATGGACATCACGGCTCTCTATATGAACATCCCACAACAAACGGCATTAATATGTATAGAGAAGGTTCTGAATGAGAGACCCACCCCCCATCGAGTTCCAACAGAATTCATTATCCAGTTATTAAATTTGGCAATGACACAAAACTTTTTTATGTTTCTAGGGCAATTTTACATCCAGACGGAGGATGTAGCTATGGGGGCAAGCTTTGCCCCAAATCTAGCCATAATATTCATGAGTGACTTTGAACATCATTATGTCCTCAACCAGGCGAACCCATATCAGAATCAAGTTGCCCTATGGGCACGTTACATCGATGATGTGTTTTTAATCTGGCAGGGGAATCATGAGGACCTGAGGAAATTTCATGAGTGATTGAACACCTGCTTAGATGATATTCAATTTACTTTGGAATATGACAGGGCTTCAATTAATTTCCTCGACATTCAGATTAAGTCAGAATGTACAACATTTAATCATAACAACAAAACATACACCTTGGCACATCACAGTAATTGTAACACCGCGGGTGTCATTTATGCCATCGCATGTCCGTGTGGGTTCCTGTATGTAGGACAAACTACACAGAGAGTTAAATGTAGAATCTTGCAGCATTGCAGTCGCATTCGTTGTAAAACACCGAGTGCACCACTGGTGGAACATTTTACCACGTTTGGACATGACTGTAACAGCCTCCGATGGTGGGTGATAGAGAAAGTTGAAATTCACTCACGAGGGGGTGACTTTGGGAATTTACTCAGCTTGAGGGAGTGCAAATGGATATTTTCTCTCAATACAGTGAATAAAGGTTTAAACGAACAGGAGGAAATTAATAGACAGGTGGCTCTTCTAAAAATTTAGATGAACTGTGTCAGCTTTGTGTACAGGGGGGCACTCCCGTGTAGCCTTCATCTGTCTGAGTGTTCTGCACAACAATTATATGTCACATGGATGAGTCTTTTGTACAACAATTACATGTTAAATCGACTGTATAATAATTATATGCTGCATTGATGATATACTTTGTCCATTCATGAACATTAATTCGATCGCATATCCTGTAGCTACAAATGTCGGTTACTGTGGTCATTGATTTCACTAGCTGTTGGTAGTCATTGTGTGGACCTGCTCTCCCATGAGTCATAAGCTCCTTATGGTATCCTGCATTACATATGAATGCTTTGGAGCCTAAGTGTAATGTGACCAATGCGCCAAGGTTACAAATCTAATACATATAATGAACCTCTTTGAACCTGCACGATCAACTAATTATTGAGTCTATGATGCAGCCAATACCGTTGGGTATTTTTGAGTATGTTCGCTGTTAATTAATCCGTTAATGCCCATTCCAAAATGGCGGTCTTGAAATTCCGAGCGTTGATTGTATTTCAGCAAAACACTTGAAATGCGTGTCATTATTTGTTCTGACATATTATTTTAAACACACATTATTAAACGCATATCGTACATGTATAGTAAATGCCCCGTTATCAAAGCATTTGACAGTCCGCTTTCTATAACTATGCACCCAGCAAGCCATACGGCGTACGAGCTCTCGCTGGAGCACAACGCCGACTTCCTCGGAATTGAGAGGACGGAACTTGGTGAGTCCCCCGGGATTCTTATTTGATTAAGTCAGCTACATAGTCCGTGAACATTTGGACTCATGTGTATGTTATTGTTTCTTTTAGCGGATTGATTTCTCCAGTATTTGGGGTGTCTTTCATAGATTCACATGCCTGAATCATTCCCCGTCGTCGGAGTAGGAGTCCCACGGTATATAAAAAAGCAGTAATAAGCCATTTGTACATAGCAAATAACAGTTACAATAAACCAGGAAGTGAAGTAGCCTCAGCTACCAATGAAAAAACTTCCACATTAGTGACCATCCAAGTCATTATGTTAGACCAAACTGCAGCCAATCAGGCCACAGCTCCCACCTAGGTATTCTCCCCAGAGACCCAGGCTGTCAGATTTTTTACCGCACGTCGTGTGATAGGGAGTCTCTCTGAGCTCTGCTCAGTTTATTCTTCTACTTGAAAGTTTGAAAGTTTTTTTCTTTCCAACATGTCCACATCTAAGTCCCTTTTCAGGGCTTGTGACTCTTGTGGCAAGGCAAGGCTCTTCAAGGAAGACCCTCATTCTCTCTGCATATACTGTTTGTATCCAGACCATCAGGCTAAGGAGTGCAAGATTTGTCGCACTTTTCCAACAAAAACCCTCAGGGACAGAGAGGGTCGCCTCCTACTATGGATACAACGGAATAAGGACAAGGACTTGCCACTCTCTGAGGTAGGAAGTTTGGCCTCTATGTCTTCTATGGGATCTAGGAAGAGAATAGCTGAGGGTACAGTAACTACCCCTAAGGCTAAGGTGGCGAAACAGGCCCAGCACACGCTCGCTGCTGAGGAACCTTCGACTTCTAAAGTGAAGAAAGCCTGTCAAAAATCTGTCAAACAGCCTGTCATTAAAAAGACTGTCCCTTTATTGTCACCTCAGAGGCCTACAACCAAGGCAGCAGCTTCTCTGCCGGTTTCCTGTCAGACTGCCACTACAGTGACTTCTACTGTGACCTATTCCTCACCAAAACCCTCTTTGGTGGTGTCCTCAGTGTCCTCACCTACTTATGTGCATGTTCAAATTCGTCGACGAAGAAAGTTTCACCTACCGTCGACGAGCCTCCGTCGACGAAGCCCTCCTCAGCGTCGAAAAATCCCTTCCCGTCGACGACGTCACTACCGTCGACGAAGAAAGCCTTGCCGTCGACGGCTTCCCCGTCGACGAAGCACCCGTCGACGGACTCATCGTCGACGAGGAAGACTCCGTCGACGATCCAACCGTCGACGAAAAAGACACCGTCGACGGCCCCGTCGACGAAGTCGTCGACGACGGCCTCGTCGACGAAGAAGATAACGCCGTCGACGGCCCCGTCGACGAAGAAAAATGTTCCGTCGACGACGAAAGGTGTTCCGTCGACGAGACCTCTCCAGCCACAGTCGTCGACGACGGCGAGTTCGTCCCTCACAGCAAAGTCAATGCCACAGGACTTCTCGGTGGCCCAAGGGAATCCAATGACGCCAAAGCTGTCAACTTGCACCGATCTTCAAGTATGGTCTGCAAAGAGCAACCCCATATCGTTGACTTCTCCAGCCACCACTGCGGCGATTCTACAACGCCCATCACAGTCTGCATGTATGTCACCACTCACGATGCCAGACAGGCTCTTGGATTCCGACGAGGACTCTGGTGGAGACTTATTTCCGGCAGCTACGAGTCCATCTGACTTGCTCATACACGTTAAGGAACAGGAGGAAGAGGAGCAGGTGACGCAACACACAGGGTTGGATCCTGCACCCCCATCAGGGACACAAATGCCCATGGAATTATTTAGAAATTTAATGTCCATGTTGGATGATTACTATCAACGTTTTCCACCCTCGGAATCAGGCGAATCACACATCACTTCCCCCCCGCCTAGAGGAACTCCGCATTCAGTCCCTCCTAACATGGAAGAATCGATACATGCCCCATCCATGCCGGTACCATCTAATCAACCGGTGGATGACAATTCTGAAGAGGAGGCTCAGGAAGAAGGAGAATTGGATGACTCGGATTCGTCGGAGTATGAGGATTATCAGGCTGACTCCCCTGCTCCAGATGAACAGCCGAAGGCTGAATCACCACCGGTGGATATTGCAAATTTCCATAGGATTATGGATAACGCTACCAAACGATTTCTCATTACCATGGAGACAAAACAGGATGATTGTTTCCTGTATGATTTCAAAAATCTGTCCCAAAGACAGAGCTGGTCGATACCGATCATAGAGTTTATTTGGAAAGAAGGTCTAAAGATCATGGCCACTCCAAACTCTTTACCTCCAGTTTTGCCACGAGTGGATAAAAAATACAGAGCGCCTGCTTCTTCACCGGCTTGCCTGATTGGACAGGCCAAGACAGACTCAGTCATTGCACAAGCAGCTCAAAAAAGAGCGAAAAACCCATCATCTCAAATCTCCACGCCTACAGACAGAGACGGAAGACGACTCGATACCATTGGCAAAAAAGTTTCCACGATTGCAGCAACCACAGTAAGGGTTGCTAATTCTATGGCGATTCTTGGCCGATACGATAGGCAAATGTGGTCTGACATTTCGCCAAATATTAAGAAACTGCCTGAACCGGACCGGTCTGAGGCTATCAAAATTTTACAAGAAGGGGAGTGTGCGTCGTCAGAGATCATTGACGCTGCAGTGGATGTAGCAGCTACAGGCTTCAGACAATTGGCAGGAGCCGCAGTCCTTCGGAGAGAAGGATGGTTGAAATCTACATCCTTTAGACATGAAGTACAGTCCAAGGTCTTAAATATGGCTTATGATGGCGAGTTCCTATTCGGCTCGCACGTGGATGAGGCTTTGCAAGCCATCAAAAAGGATACTGAAACTGCACGATCTTTGGGCACTCTGCAGTTTCGAAAATCTTCCTTTCGTGGCGCAAGAGGAAGGGGACATTTCTCCAATAGGGGAGGATATTACCAACAGCGCAACTACACCACTTCTCAAAACACGCAGAGGTACCAGCCATATAAGCAACAGCCTTATGGCCAAAGACGTAACTCTTACACACAGCCCCGAGGAAAAGCAACATATCGCGGAAGAGATAACACCAACAAGAAGTGAGGTTCACTTCCTGCCGCCAAAGTGTCCCCGCCAAAAACGAATTGGAGGAAGAATATCCCAACATTACTCAAAATGGTCCAAGATTACTACAGACAAATGGGTGCTGGATGTGGTATCCAAAGGACACATTTTAGAATTTGTAAAAACCCCTCCAAATTCTCCTCCAAAAGGGCCGCCCCCAGCACATCTCAAGGAGCTCTTCATCCAAATCAATTCCATGATTCGAAAAGGGGCAATCGAGAGAGTACCTCGACACCAGAGAGGGACAGGTTTTTACTCTCGTTTTTTCTTGATACGCAAAAAATCAGGGGAATGGCGCCCAATCCTCGATTTGCGTGCCCTGAACAAATTCATCAAAAAATTGACGTTCAGAATGTTAACACTCCAGGAGATCCTACAGTTTTTGGCAGAAGGGGACCACTTGGCAACACTCGACCTTCAGGATGCCTACTTCCACGTCCCTATCTTCCCCAGACACAGGAAGTTCCTAAGGTTCAGAGTGGCTGGCAGGGATTTCCAATTCAAGGTGCTTCCCTTTGGACTACGTTCAGCCCCGAGGGTATTCACGAAAATGCTAGCACCCGTAGCGGCGCACCTACGATTGCAGGGAATTCAAATATACCCTTATCTGGACGATTGCCTTATCAAGGCCAATTCCTACGCCACAGCAAACGACAATGTCCAAAAATGCCTTTGCCTGTTTCAAAGCCTGGGGTTTTCAGTGAACTTCGAGAAATCAGATCTAATTCCATCTCAAAGAAAGTCCTTCTTAGGAGCAACGCTGGATTCCAAGCTCGCCCAGGTCTTCATTTCAAACGAAAGGCAGAAAAAGATCAGAACGATGGCAACCACACTCCTCAGAAAAGAGTACGTTTCTGTTCGGAGATTCAAATCTTTCCTAGGGATGATCTCTTCGTGCATCCCTCTCACTCCAAACTGTCGTCTGAGGATGAGACCATTACAAGAGGAACTCAGTCACCAATGGATGCAGATATCGGGGTCCTTCGAGGATCTCATTACACTGACGCCTCGAATGAAGGACACAATCCTGTGGTGGAGTCAGGCACGCAACCTACAAATCGGCTGTGCCTTCCTCGCAGAAGTCCCAAGATTCATATTAACCACGGATGCCTCCCTAGAAGGTTGGGGCGCTCACCTTCAAGGGATGACGATCAGCGGCAAATGGGACGCTCAACAGAAGAAATGGCACATCAATCTGCTGGAGTTACGAGCCATTTTCTTCGCCCTAAAATCCTTTCTGGCAATCCTACAAGGCTCCACAGTGTTGATTCGAACAGACAACACAACGAGCATGCATTACCTGAACAAGCAGGGGGGCACAAGATCAGCCCGGTTGTCTCAACAGGCTCAAGAGATCTGGACTTGGGCTCTGGATCACGACATCAACTTGTCAGCGGTGCATGTTCCGGGAGTAGCCAATGTACTGGCAGATTCGCTGAGCAGATCCAAGAACAGCACTCACGAATGGGAACTGCATCAGCCAGCGCTGGATCGGATCTTCCAGAGGTGGGGTCTCCCCGATCTGGACCTGTTTGCAACTTATCAGAACAAGAAATGTACTCACTTTGCGAGCTGGATTCCCCACAGGGACTCTTGCGGGGACGCTCTATCACTCAATTGGGAACGGATCTTTGCCTACGCCTTCCCGCCAATTCCGCTAATACCCAAAGTCATCAAGAAAATAAGAAAGCAACCGTGTCGAATTATCCTGATTGCTCCACGGTGGCCACGACAATATTGGTTCACGCAGCTTCTCCTTCTATCAGAGTGCGAGCCAATTCAACTGCCCCGAATTCCACACCTTCTAACAATCCAAGAAGGCAAGGTGTTTCATCCAGACCCTCAATCTCTGAAATTATCGGCTTGGCTCCTCAACACCACGAGTTTGCGCACTTGAACATTCCACAAGACTGTCAGGAAGTCCTGGCCAATGCTAGGGCGCCTTCCACAAACAAAACTTATAAACTAAAGTGGAAACGTTTCTGTGTTTGGTGCCAAACTATGAATTTGCATCCAATGACTGCGGAGCCAGAAGCGATATTGCCCTTCTTTTTGCAGCTCGCTAAATCAGGTTTGGCGCACTCAACACTTAAAGTGTTCTTAGCCGCCATATCACGATACCGTCAGGACGGTAAGACTTCTCTATACTCCTCAAGGATAATACAACAATTCTTTAAAGGTTTATTTCGTATGTTTCCACCTGTACGCCGGCCACCTCCATCTTGGCATTTGAATATAGTCCTAGCACAGCTTCTTCGCCATCCCTTTGAGCCTATTCATAAGGTCGATCTCAAGTTCATCACTTGGAAGGTTGCATTACTGCTGGCACTAACATCAGCCAGACGAGTGAGTGACATGCAAGCATTCACCATTAAGCCACCATTTTTGCAATTCACACCTGACTCTGTGATACTACGCACCAACCCGAAGTACATGCCCAAAGTACCATCGGATTTTCATCTCAATGAGCCTGTGATACTTAAGACATTTTTTCCCAATCCGCAGTCACCAGCTGAGCGGACTTTACACACATTAGACATTAAGAGATGCCTTAAATTTTATCTTTCAAGAACAGCTGCCATCAGGAAGACGGATCAGCTATTTGTGGCATATGGCAGACCAAGACAAGGCTGTGCTGTTACTAAACAGACTATCGCCAGGTGGGTCTCATCCACGATAGGGCTCTGCCATCAACAAGCAGGTAAACCCTTACAGACCTTACCTAGAGCCCATTCTACAAGAGCAGTCTCCTCTTCAACTGCGTTGTTTGCTGGTGTGCCTCTCCCGCATATTTGCAGAGCAGCAACATGGTCCAGCAGACACACATTCACGAGGCATTACTGTCTGAATTCTTCAAGCGACACCGATGCCTCGGTGGGGAGAGCAGTCCTGCGAAATCTGTTTCAGTAAGGTGAGCCTCTGGTGTTCTCTCCCACCTCCTTTGCACTCTTTACGCTTTCTTATGATGTTGCATTGCTTTCTTTTTATGCATGATAACTATGTTTTGGCGTATAAGAGCGAGATATTGTATTACTGCTAACTACTCGGATTCAGGCATGTGAATCTATGAAAGACACCCCAAATACTGGAGAAGAACAATAGTTACTTACCTGTAATCTGTGGTTCTCCAGTATTGGTGTCTTTCATAGATTCACATGCACCCACCCACCTCCCCTCAGAGTCTCACCCAGACTGTTATGATATAGCTGTATATACTCTGGTACACTCCAGTGCTACAAAAATCTGACAGCCTGGGTCTCTGGGGAGAATACCTAGGTGGGAGCTGTGGCCTGATTGGCTGCAGTTTGGTCTAACATAATGACTTGGATGGTCACTAATGTGGAAGTTTTTTCATTGGTAGCTGAGGCTACTTCACTTCCTGGTTTATTGTAACTGTTATTTGCTATGTACAAATGGCTTATTACTGCTTTTTTATATACCGTGGGACTCCTACTCCGACGACGGGGAATGATTCAGGCATGTGAATCTATGAAAGACACCAATACTGGAGAACCACAGATTACAGGTAAGTAACTATTGTTCTTCCTTTTGAAAAACCACGATCACTAAGTACAAGCAACACGGCGTGAGAGCACCGGTTGCTGTCGAATGCCGATTTTCTCAGGATATTGAGTGGATTTATTTGGGTAAGTCCCTCGTGACCTCAATTGGGGGTCAGGTTACACTTGAAGTCCGTGTAAACCCGGACTGATGTGCAATTTATCGTTCTCCACAGCGGATTGATTTCTCCCTTTGAATCCTTGATGCTGAGCTATTTATGACTCGCTATACCTCTAATTAACGGGTAAGTACCATATATATGTTTATTGTGAGGGGGCAAGATGAAATTGTGTAGGTTTTGGATAGTAGGAACGACACTAGACGTTCCTTTATAACTGTAATAATATTACCAACTATGTAGTGAACTGGTCGTTTACCTAATTATAGGGCCACCTACGCAAACTTCCTCTGGAAAGGAATCCAGTAGGCAGAGACAACCCGCCTGCCATACCAAGATAACATAGCTCCGTATCGTCGCCTTCTGGACAAGGTAATGATATGTCCAGAATTAATTGTTTGATTGGAGCTTTCTTCTTCTTTTTGAATTAATAGAGTGTGTGTCACATGACCACCCTATTATGTTTTTAGGCGACATTCAGTAGCTTTTGGACACAGAGTGAAGATTTCCACCTGGTCCTTCATTTCATAAGGGTAAGTTAAAATGCTTTCTTGCCCTAATTTAATTGCGACTGTAATTTTGGTCGTAATTTGAGTGCAACAGGTTTATGTATATATTTACTTCGTTTCAGGGCTCAACTACTCTTTTGGTTGTCCAATATTTCAGTCCTGATGAAGACTCGCATGGCCACGGTCCAACTTACCTTTAGGCTTTAAGACGAGTCGAAACGTCGACGCTCCTTTCCTTGAATACCTGGATAGTGTGACACACTTCCTTGTGCAAAAATAATTTTGGAAGCAATGTCTCCAATTAATGTATAGAATTTATATCATCACCCAGGTTACTGAAAATGATGTATTGTGTTGATTGATTTATTGTAAATTTGAATTTGTAAATATACTTGCATTTCTTCTTCTTCTTCTTTTAAACACGATCTTTCTTTATCTTATGCACGCTCGCTTTGGGCAACCTCAAACTCTTTTATATTGAGATAGTTATGAATGCATTGAATAAAATATGCTCCTGAATTTGTAATTATTGCTGTTGCACTCTGTGTTCTTGGCTTTCGATTAGCTACAATACATTGCATGTATAGGATTGATCTATGAGACGTATCCTGTGACTAAGTAAAGAAACTTAATATGTGTATTGATTTATTCAATTTCAGTAAAAGTAATGGTTAGAGACCACTGTATTTGAATAACGTTAAACACCCAGGTCTTTGACTCTTTAGGGTTACCCTATTTCTGATAATGGCCAAAGTTCACAACTGGAACAGTGTGAGATCCAGCAGTAGATGCAGCATTTAGTCTGGTAAAATAAGCTCCAAGGTCCTCAGGAGACTCCTTATTAGCCATAGCATAACACATGTATTCAGAGGACAATCCATTATAATAATGTTTGCTTCTGGACAGCTGTTTTCTTATTTACACTGGAGAACCCAAGAAAAGGTTCATCATTAATATTGTACTCCTTTGTTTTATCAATTTAAATACTAAAACTATGGTTAGGATCCAACTGTTGAAGGAGCTCTTACTCCTTAGATAGGCGTGGAGGAGAAAGGAAACACTGATATTTGGAAATAAGTATGCACAGGTCCCAAGTGCAAACTTGGAAGGGAATAATGTGTTCTGCAGATGCAAATTGACAAAGGCTGCTGGCCACTGAGTCAATGCACAGCAATCATTCCAATAAGAAAAAATGCACACACGCATGCGCGAATCTCGCCGGCAAGATGTCATCACCGTTTGATCATGCCTTCCTCGTGAAGTATGAGAACAGTCCATGTTAAAGCACGGTCTCAGCTGGATACGGTTCTGTGCAGTTCATGCAGACGCATTGTGAATATTTTGTAGTGTTCTTAGATTGGTCTAGCAATCTTCCGAGGGTTTACATTTTAGAAATGCATAGACTGATACCCAAATGTGCAGTTCAGTTGTAGCACTCAGGCTGGATCTCCTTTTATATGGGTATATGTCGCTATATCACGGAGGCGCTACATTATTTAACTTGATATTATGTCTAGTTGGGAGACCCCAGAATCCCATTTTTTAGAATGTTATTTAGGCCGATCTCATCTTTTTTAATAAGTTACCCTTAACGTGTTTTCGATACACCCTTTCACAAACAGTGCCTCCTCTACAGTGACCCATGGCATAGTGTGCGGATCTTATGCAGGTGGGTGAATGCCATATGCATTTTGTAATGCAGCTGTACCAGATCCATTCAATTACAGGTCCAGGACACCAGAAACCGGTCAGCAGCTGATCGATACAGCTGGAATGTTCAGACCACAAGTGGGTTGGTTGCTCTGAAATATGTATGAAACTAAACTTTTGAAGTAACTGTGAAAACGCAGCATAAAACCGTATCTTAAGTAATGTAGTTATTTTGGTGCAACTCAATGTGAAATGAGAATACCGCTAGTGTCTACTCTGAAGCAGCCGGTTGACCCGCTGGCGCCGCTCCCCGGGGGTCATGCATGCTCCATCCGGTGTGAGTACTGCCCTTGCGGAGGGGTCTAAGGCCCTGTCCGGATCACAGGAAGGGCAGCCATTTCCTTCCTCCCTAGAGAAGGGGGGGCCAATCGGCCCCCACGCAGGCATGGCGGGGCCCGGCTCCTCCCACACCCCGCTCCTCTTCGTGGTCGCTTGCCCCCCGCCCTCGCCCCGGAAGTAGTTGTGCATTTCCGGGGTGAGGGGGCGGGGCCGCGGCTGCGAAGGGGTTAAGAGCCTGGGGAGCGCGGGAAGCGGCCTCTTTGTGCCCGCGCTCCCAGGCTCGCTCCTCGCCCCACCGTGGGGCTACAGGGAATAGGAGGTGATGTCCTGGTAAATGTGCCGTCGCACCGCCACTGGGTCACTGTACTGCACATTTGATACTATTCTCCAATGATGGTCATTCGACAGGGCACTCTCCATAACACTAATCCAATCACACTACATGGGACACAGACCGAGGCTATGCTTAACATTTACAGTCGGAAATGTCAATGAGTATGCAGCTGGCGCTAATGTTATATAAAACTTAGCAAGTGATGGCAATGGCAATGTAAGACTAGCACGTGTACTGCAGTTATCGCCAGAAACACTAATGGTTTGTGTTTATCTTTTCCATTTATGTATGGCGTGTCCATGGTGGATATCTGGAGTGCCCCACATCACAACAGCTGCAACTGGTGGACAGCCCAAGGGATGCTTACGTCAGGTAGAGGATGGCAAGCAGCAACGCAAGTGTGATGGGCGAGCGATCAAAAGACGCAGGAGGTGCCAACACAGAGTTGATTGTTTCGGTGTGTAAGCCCTTAATTGGGCTGGCGGCAGTAATGTAGCAGGATGTTGCTTCACTAAAAATGGCAGTATTTGCCTTAACAGGAAATTGTATACCTACAGTAACGGCGCCTGTGCACGCAGGGCCACCAGTGTCAGCATGGTATATGCATAGATCACCAATTGGTAGTGACAACGGTAGAGATGGGACAGTACACAAGGGTGTGCATTCCTAGCCTCGGCAACACCAGGAATGATAGGCCTATGCAACGCCTCATTTCCCCTGTTCAGGAAGTGGGGACTTCCATAGAAAAAGTAGTACCATACACTTAACACTTTCCAGAGCGTAGTGGCTAGGTGTGGATGGTTAGCAGACTGTACAGTATGCCAGTGGGAGGGGTAGAATGATAGTACCAGGATACCCCCGGTCACAGCATCTGCAGGGTCCCTCGATAGGCGTGCCCCCACACCCTCATTCATTATAGGACATGGGGTAACGATGATAGGCCCAGACTGCACCATAGGGGGGCTCAGTTTTTCCCCAGGCTGCACGTAAAAGGGGGGGGGGGGACTAGGCGAGTGCACGGAGTCACTCGGTGAAGAATCACTCGATAAAGAGGATCAACACTTGGTTTGAGAAATTAGTTCAAACACCTTAATTGCAGAATATCCCACAGGGGGCATCTGAGAGGATCAGGTAAACAGAGGGTGGAGAGCAGGGGGTGTACGGTCTCCTTTCATGGCAGGGGGGGGCTCCGCCTCAATCAGCTCAGGGGCTATATGTCGGACTTATTAGCACGGCATACTACACCTCCTTCGGCGGTGATCCTTCATCTAGGGGGGAATGATCTGACAGGTTTGGGTAGAAGGGTCCTCCTGGAAGAGATTCTATCAGCAGCAGGGTGGCTAGCGAAACGGTTGCCAGGGAGTGTAGTGGTATGGTCACAGCTGATACCGAGAATGCAATGGAGAGGGGGGGACTCAGTCAGCGCGTTGAATAGCTCGTTAAAGAGGGTCAACAACAAGCTGGACAAGTTATTTAGAACTCCGGTCTTACAGACCATTCCTCATGGTTGCATCTGGGGAGAGCACTTCTACCTGCGGGACGGGGTCCACTTGACAGGGGAGGGGAATGCCCTTTTTATAAGAAATATCTTGGCATGGGTGGAAGTTTTTGCAGGGAGAGTATGATCTTTCTATAAGGGGTGTGTTCTGGGGGGGGCCAGATAGTCGGTCAACTACCTGGCCTGTGGCGGTAAGGTCATTAATCGGTGAGCAGCATTTTAAGGTCCTTACGGGGGGGCGGACCCATTCACGAAAGGGGCCGCCCGCGGGAGGGGCCATTGGTCTCTCTCAGAACTTCAGGGGCAGGATATGATATCCCGTATTTTAAAGGGTGCGGGGGAGGGAGTCTACGCTTTCCTCAGGCTGGTAGCCACCCCTCACAACACTATGACGTCACTAAGGTGCGCGAGTGTCTGGGCCCTCCTGTTATGGTTAAATGGAGTTCAGGGAGCGCACGTGGGTGTAACGTGCCCTGGGTTGCGCATGCGCATCTCGAACGTGAGAGCGCAGCTGTAAAAGGATCTGACACCGGTTGGCGACCTTGCCGTAAGACTTTATTATTATTAGAATGCAGTTTAATTTTCAGGATGATTAGATTCGGTTAGGAAACACGCTGTACTAGATATTTGTTAAGGTTAGCCCATCATACCATGTCGAAACGGATGTCAATCTAATGTTCTGAAAAATGTGCATTTTAATAATTGTCAGAAATGTTTATTTGATTAAAATTTTTGATTTGTTTTTATATTTTAATAAATACGGCCAGGGGGGGGCCCTGTACCCCCTGACTTCCAAAGACCCCATGTGTTGACTGGTTGAATTGGGTAATTCAGTCAGTATGTTAAGGGGGGAGGTGGCCGGCAGTCCCAGACCATGAGAGAAGGGGGGGCCAATCGGCCCCCACGCAGGCATGGCGGGGCCCGGCTCCTCCCACACCCCGCTCCTCTTCGTGGTCGCTTGCCCCCCGCCCTCGCCCCGGAAGTAGTTGTGCATTTCCGGGGTGAGGGGGCGGGGCCGCGGCTGCGAAGGGGTTAAGAGCCTGGGGAGCGCGGGAAGCGGCCTCTTTGTGCCCGCGCTCCCAGGCTCGCTCCTCGCCCCACCGTGGGGCTGTGTAATTTTCCCCACCCTCCATCCCCTTTTTTAGCAGACCTTGGGGCCGGCCAATGGTAGGTAGAAGGTGTAGCAATGTGCCGGATTAGAATTATAGGATGCTTGATCCAGTGGGCCTTTTTTCCCGTCTACTGGTGAGTTGAACAGTGTAAATGTTTTGTGCATTGCTGTGATATTTTAACTAATTTTTCCTTAGGCCTTTTTCCCGCTGACAGGAATATCTGTATGTATATGTTGTGTGCTTTGCTGTGTATTAATAAATTTCTCCTTAGGCCTTTTTTCCCTTTTAGTATAGCAACGTCGTATTTATTATGTGTGTCTGGCGGTAAGGTCATTAATCGGTGAGCAGCATTTTAAGGTCCTTACGGGGGGGCGGACCCATTCACGAAAGGGGCCGCCCGCGGGAGGGGCCATTGGTCTCTCTCAGAACTTCAGGGGCAGGATATGATATCCCGTATTTTAAAGGGTGCGGGGGAGGGAGTCTACGCTTTCCTCAGGCTGGTAGCCACCCCTCACAACACTATGACGTCACTAAGGTGCGCGAGTGTCTGGGCCCTCCTGTTATGGTTAAATGGAGTTCAGGGAGCGCACGTGGGTGTAACGTGCCCTGGGTTGCGCATGCGCATCTCGAACGTGAGAGCGCAGCTGTAAAAGGATCTGACACCGGTTGGCGACCTTGCCGTAAGACTTTATTATTATTAGAATGCAGTTTAATTTTCAGGATGATTAGATTCGGTTAGGAAACACGCTGTACTAGATATTTGTTAAGGTTAGCCCATCATACCATGTCGAAACGGATGTCAATCTAATGTTCTGATAAATGTGCATTTTAATAATTGTCAGAAATGTTTATTTGATTAAAATTTTTGATTTGTTTTTATATTTTAATAAATACGGCCAGGGGGGGGGCCTGTACCCCCTGACTTCCAAAGACCCCATGTGTTGACTGGTTGAATTGGGTAATTCAGTCAGTATGTTAAGGGGGGAGGTGGCCGGCAGTCCCAGACCATGCGCATGTACCACTCAGCCACGATAGAGCTCTTTGGCAATGCCCTGACAGACCTCGGGCCTCCTGGGAAGGACGTGTCTTGAGACTGCAGTCACTATGCTTGCTGCTGAATAATCGGCAGCTACCGCGCACTTCTTGACCTCAGGCGGCACCCGTACCCTGCTGTGGCTCCTCGTGCGTTGTTAGGCTACACCAGACAGGTTTCACTCCATCTTATATAGTTGAATTTTACAACTCGACGAGTGGTGCTAAGTGTGAGGGGTGGTGCGCAATATCATTTTTGTACGTTTTTTTGTGTGAATGTTTGCGTAGTCAGAATATTCCGGAATGTGTGGGCGGGTAAAGTTTGTAGGTAAAATAATGTAAACACGCGACATTACGTTTCTCCCCTCCGCAGTGGTGGCTGGTGACATTTGAAAGTGGTGGGCTGTAAAATTATTGGCGTACTGCACTGCGATGAGCGAGCGACCCGGAACAACCTACAGGGGAAATTTTTGACAAATGAGTGGCAAATGGTGCATTTTCAAGCAAATTTGAGGAAGCAGGAAGGTTAATAAAGCAATACGATTTAATTATTTATCATTTAAGAAACTGCAATTATCTAGTGTTAACATTTTACAAAGTGGCCAGGAAGATTACATTAAAAAAATGTGAAACCCGTTGCCAAAAAAGATTAATGCTGTATGCCTTTATTCACAAATACATATTTTTCAAAAAGGCCGATGTGCCCTAAGTTACCACATCCATATTTAGTATTCAGCACATTTACAAATAAAATATACCTACATGCAGGGAACGCAGCTACCCGTCCGGCCCATAATAAATTTGAACGAATATGGGAGTGCATGCCAGACTGGCTTAACAAAAAAAGATAAACACCTTCCTCCGCTAGGATGATAGTATGTGTAAGAGCGTCCACCGGTGGGATCTTTACTTAATTCAGCACCCCCTTCAACAACATATTGGAACCTCACACTTGGCACCAAGCTCCCCCATCAGAGGCCACACTTCCAACCATGCATTATACTACAAAGCTGAGCGATTCGAAGCAGGGTGCTACACATGTCACGTGAGAATCACAGTAAAACAGAACATTATAAAATTACATAAACATGTAAAAACATACCACGTCATGATGTGATAAAATAATGTAGCTCCATATTATATCTCAAACTTTAAAATTACATTAAATAACATAGCACGGCATACCCTAGAACAGCACAATACTATGTAACTTAACATTACATAACTAACAAACCATAGCACTGCAGTTTACAAACATGGTGCCACAACAACAGGAGCCATGTTCGTTCCCCTGTCAGTGCAAGGCCTCTCAATAAATCACCACGCAGCCTTTTGTTGATGCATTAATGTGACATCTGGCGGTGGAGTGCTTCAGGCTGGGTACCCCCCCCCCCTCTGTGGATGTCTGGATGTCCTGTAAATCAGGCATGCATAGATGCTGTCCCCGAGACTTGTGCCACCATTCAGTTTTGGTGGGTGCGCGCGCAGTCCTTTTGCTTATGTCTTGTGTGTTTGTCGGATCTTGCATAGGAAAGCAGTATATATATATCGGATTTCATCGCTCATGTAAAGCGCCCTAGTACCCTCGGCGCGAGTCGCGGGGAGAGGGGTGGGTGGTGTTCACGCGGGGGTGGGTGGCAGCCTGGCAGGGAATCAAAATTTTGAAATATAATATAAATGGAAAACTTACCTCAGCCGGTCCACGCCACCTCTGCTGCTCCCCTTGGCGCCTTGTTCACGAACGGCTCTGGCAGCCCCTCTCAGCCAATCCTGCGCCAGGCTTTTAGGGCACGGCTAATCTTCCCCGCAGCACGCCCATTAGGAGCCAGAGGGGCTCCTAATGGGCATGCGCAAACAAGGTAAAACACAAGTGCGCATGAGTGGGCACGGTGCAAAAATTCACCCTCCGTCCCCACTCATGCGCACTTGTGTTGCTGCTGCCTGCCCCTGGTGACAATCATGTCAGTCAACATGACGCCAGACCACCCACCCCCTTCAGACTCTGAAAGGGTGGGCGGTCTGTCGTCATGCTGACTGACATAATTGTCAGTTCTCCCTCGGTGTCTTTGAACTTAAGTAAACTGATTCACCGCGCCGCGCCTGCCCCTCCAGCAACGCAACAGTTGCATCGCACACTGGGGAAAGAGGAGGAAGGCGATCGCGAAAGTGAAAGCGATCAGGAAAACAAAGCCGCGAGTGGTGCGCGCGCCTTTCCTGCCACATGCTTTCAATTATCGCGCCATGTCTGGCCACGACAATTGAAAGCATAAGTCAGGAAATGCGTGTAATAAACACCAATAGGCCAGGGGCGGAGCTATGCGCCCGCCTCGGGCCTGTTGGTGTCTATTTTACACTCGCCCAGGTGACAAACTTCATCCAACGAGCAGAATATACAGAATGGGTGGGGAGGAGAAGGGAGGACGGCAAGCGGTCAGAAAGACATCCATCATTTCCATAAGGATCAAAGCCTCTCTGGCTTTTTTTCTGCTCAGTCTCTACGGAAGAAAGTAAAGACTGTGGGGTTTCAGGTGCAACACCTTGCCCTCTTGCTGAGACAGCAGATTCACCCTGAAATGAAAGTCGAAAAGGAGGAAAAATACTCGGATTCAGAAGTTTGGAGTATCACCCCATCGCGCCCAGTCCAGAGCAATCAGAACGAGCGGTGTTCAGTCCTGCTTGTTTTTTTTTAGGACTCAAGGGATCAATAGCTGAGCTAGTAAGCAAAGACCAGATTGCAATCACAATGATGGAGAACTGAGTCTCCAAGGGAAACCTGTAGAAGGATGCTCCAGTGCACAGAAGGCAGGACAGTGTGTATTTTCAGAAGCAGAATACAGATGAATCAAAGGAATATTCCAACCAAGCGAAAATATCCCAAACTACACCCAGATTCATGTGTGACTAGTGGATGGTAAAATGACACCTACTGAGCTTAGATACCTTAAGTCAAGGGGTCCCGCCAGGAGATTGACCTACAAGGAAATCCCTTGAAGAGCCAACCAATGCCAGAGCTTAAGAGCCTCAGACAAAAAGGTGCCACGCCGCCTTGCTTGTAGCAGTTCGAAAGGCACCCCCCAAGTCTTGTGCCCATTGGAGGCAAAGGATCCACTGGAAGGTCTGCTTATGCCAATAGGGGTTCGGCACCAAAAGCATGAGCAGGAATCCCAAGGAGACCGACAAGTCTTGAGACCTTCAAGGCCTGAACACATGCTCTCGCCTAAAACATCAGGACCACAGCCTGAATGTCCTAGACTGGTTTCAAGGGCAGATAGGCCTTCAACAGCAGTGTTCAGAATGGCCTCTAAAAAGAGATCCTCTTCACATGCTAAAAATGGGATTTTCGATAGTTGATCGTGAATCCCAGGAAGGAATGTAGTGACACAGTCATCTGAAGGTAGTTTAAGACTAACGGGGGCAAGCTTGTGTTTAGCAGCCAGCTGATGAGGTACAGGAAGACATATGCCACAATCACCAACATGACCTCTGTCAACACCCTAGAGGATAAAGTAAGGCAAGGAGTGAATGGAAGTGGACAGACCCTCACCATGAAGAGGAAGCATTTCCTGTGAACTACAGGACCAGCACACGGAAGTACGCATCCTGTAAACTTAGGCTTACAGGACCCCTGTAAGCCTAAGTTCCAAGGCTTACAGGGGTCAGGTAAAGCATCAAAAATTGCCCTCAATCCCGAACAGGACTCTCTGCAAATGGGACCATAAAGCAGTGCCACATGATTGGAATGAAAAGCGTCACCCCTGTAACCATTGTAAACGTCAATATACTGTCTCATCTGCTGTGCTGTTGTTGCTGGCTATGTATAGATGTTCTAAATGCAAAATAAAAAAAAACCATTGGCGAAAATAAATTGTCCTCCATCCTAGACCCATCTTGGGTGCAATGAAGTACCATGAGTAACACTTGGAGACACTCTCCACAAGTTTGATCGGACACTTTGTTAGCAACATCTGCACTTCTCAAAAGAGAATACTGGCATTGATCGCCAATAATTGCACTAAGACTTGCAGAATGCGTAGAGGAACATCAAAAAGGAGAAAGGTGTAACCGAACTGAAATATTTGATAGCCTCACTAGTCTGAAAGAGTGGAATGCAAAATGGTGAGGCAATCCTGAATGTTGCCCCTTAATTGCCTCAACAGATTAGTGGGAAACTTGTTTGTTTAGCCGTGACACCAGACAAAGAGAAAGAAGAGGATTGCTTCATCTACTGGTGGTCAAAGCTTTTACCACTGCTCCTGACCTTAAAGCAATGAAAAGGCCTGGTGGGTTGCTGAATAAGCTTCAAGAGCTGTCTGTGGTGACAGGTAAAACCCTTTTAACTTACACAGATTTTATTTACTGCTGGTGGAACTGGCAAAAGGGGGAAAGCAGCCCTACAGAGCAATCTGTAGCTCTGCTGTCTTTAAGGTGATCCAGCGCTGAACTTCCCTTTTCACCAAATATCCTAGTTCCATGAAAGGGTGTGTCTATCGGCGACATGCAGGAAAATTTAGTGCCATGCATCCAGGCATGTCGAAGGATGACCGACGCTTGTACCTATAGCTGTGGCCACAAAATCCATAGTGGACGGCCTGAATCACAGAACATATTTGACCTCATTCTGACCATGCTGTAGAACCTACGCAAAGGAGTTCCAAAACACCTTCAGCATGGCAGGCAAAATCTCAATGCCCATGTCCCAGAGAAGGTGAGCGCAAAGGTCAGAGGAACAAACAGCATTCAGCAAGTGGTCAGCCAGGGTGGCCGAAAATAAAATTATCTTACCCAGAAGAGATTACAATGAGAAACAGTTTTCAAAGTCAACAGCCTCAGAGTACAGTTGTAAAGATGTGCAAAAGGAGCACAATTCATAAAAGGTAGGCCAAAATGAGGTCCACAGTGGCATAATAAGGGGGACATAAGAGAGCATATGTGAAAGTCCTTGTAGGAAAAGGATCCACATAGGTGATTAAAGCAATGAGGGGTGATCAGCAAAACAAAGAAAGTTCCCAAGAAATAACACTAAAGTACAAGTTACTTACCTTCGGTAACAATGTATCTGGTAAAGATGATTCTAGCCACAGATTCATACACGTGGAATTATCCCCAGGCATAAGACTTGATCCAGAAATGTTGTCTTGCCACAACATTTCTGTGCGCCGGGGGGCGGGAGTTGGGGTACCACATGACTCCGCCCTGACGTCGTCCACGGGCGTGACGTCAGCAAGGTCACATAAGCCCCACCTCGGCGCACCGACTTCAGTTTTCTTTGGAGAACTTTTCCGTACGACAACGCGGAGCCAGCACAAAAAAACTGTGAGAATATAGGAACAGTGTGCGAAAAAAATCAGATGAACAGAAAGGAAAAAGCAATGAGGAACAGCACCATCGGGAGAGTGCCAGACACTTCGGCACCTAATAGTCATAGAAGGGAGAAGCAGAGCACAGGTACTGTGAAGCAACCCCGCAAGCAATACAACATCCTCCCTGAGGGCAGAAAAGTATGTGAAAAATGTCACAGCAGACGAAAAGGCCTGCAATCACAGTCAGTCCATAAACAATGAAGGACAACAAGGCCAGAACAGAAGAGTAACGACAATACCCCCAGACAACCCCAGCAAGGGGAGGCGCACCCCCTGTAAGAACCATGGGCCGTGGCACAGCCAAGAGACCTCAAGCCAGAGGACTACAGAAGAGCCAACAATTTCAAACAATGAAAAAGAGGAAGAGCATGAGTAGGCCCCACATTGGAAGACCAGGGTGCGGAGACGCAGAAGTACCCAGAAACCCACCAACTAATCACCAGAAAGGAAGAAGTGGAACAAATAGAACAAAGCATCCCACCTGGGAGGAAGTGAGAGAAGACACTCGCAGAAAGCAAAACTACCCCGAGGCAGACGAGTGCAGAAGACCAAGCTGAGGGTCCTCGCAGACCGGGGACGAAGGGCTGGTCGTGAAGGAATCTGCGGCTTGAATCGTCTCTACCAGATACATCGTTGCCGAAGGTAAGTAACTCGTACATCTGATAGACTACTAGCCGCAGATTTCTTAACGTAGAATAGATACCCTAGCCATACCCAGAAGGGAGGAGGGCCTGCGAGAGAGCCTCCCTGGAAGAACCACAGGGCCCCAGCAGGGGATGTGTAATGGGTACAAGAAGGGCGGCCCAGCCCCCACCAAGCAGAAGGAAGCAAGGACGAGGCGAAGGGAGGCCAGGACACCCCAATCCCAGTAAAGGTACCAGGGACATTCTCCAGAAAGCCCCAGAGGGACAGACAACGGCAGAGGTGCACAGAGGAAGAAAGAATCACCCCAAGGCACCAAGGAGAAGAGGTAGAATGGAGGTAAGGCCCCCCCACCGGAAAACACACACACAGTGAAGGGGACAGCTGAACCGGCCACAGCCTCGAGTCAGCGCACAAGGCAGAAACGGCCCCAGTCAAGAAGGCAGGCGTGAAAAGAAAGACAGTCTCGCAAGGCTCCAACAGAAAAGAGGAAGGCGCACAAGGGCCCCATGCCAAGGCTCCCATCCGTGGATCAGAAAGAGCAGCGTGCGCAGCCGGCAGCTGGCAAATACCATGAAACTGAGTGCCCAGACCAAGTCGAGCGCAAGACGAAGGCCAAAGCCAGGGAAATCCAGAACAACCCCCAAAGGTAGACCGTCCCGGACATAAACCGACCCACGAAGAAGTGGGACCAACCAGAAAGAAGAGGAGAAATACAGACGACAGGCCAAAGCAGTCAGCCAGAACAGAGGAAAATAGCTCCTAACCCCCCTGGAACACCAGACAGAGGACCAGGCGGAAATGCCGGAAAAGAAAAGGGCGTAACCACCACAACACAACTCTACAAACGGCAAGCCAAAGCTGACCCAGAGATGCAGCAGAAACTTGAAGTGACAGAACCTGGAGCAGCACAAGCCACAACAAGGTCAAAGAGACCGCACCAGCGGTATACAGCGACACCAGGAAAGGCGAGGAACCAGCAAAAGGAGTCTACACCCTTTCAGCGTAGGACAGTGCTATAAAATAGCTACAAGTACCCCACATAGGGTATGACACGTCCCAAAGAAAACATGGGAACCACTCTTAGGGAAAAAATCCTGCATCAGAGAACAAGAACATAAGACCTGCGGTAGGAACCACAGATGGCTTAGCAATCAGCCAGAAAATACACACTTGCCAAAAAGGGCTGAACCAGCAGCCAATCGAAGAGAGGGGCCAACCAAAGGACCCCGAAGGCACGTCAAGCCACACAGAACATACAAACGTGCCACTCAAAACACCAGATTCCAGGAGGAAGGTGGGATAATGCCTCCCATCAAGCCCCGAAGATGGGGGGCGTGGCTTGATCGCCGACGGGAATGGCGGCATGAGCTCGGAGCTCCGCGCCTGATCCCCCTATTATCCTGTATTCTAATGCGGCAGGCCGTGCGAATGTGACCGACTAGTCAGCAGCAGTGACTGGGACTGCAGCGGCGCGGCCTGGAGTGAGCGGGGGTACTCCGCAAGCGGGTAAACAAGGGTGCGCAGTCGGAGCAGCCTGAGGCCGGCGAAGAGGCAAAATGGCGCCCGTAGGCTGATCGAGCTCCTGGAATCGGCGACCCTAGCGGATGAGCGGAGGCTCCGCTACGATCAGGCAAAGGAGAGTGCGACCGCCGCATACTTAAGGAGTGCGGGCGAGGCAGGAGAGAAACGCAGCCCGTCTGCAGCCGATCCCCGGTGTACGCCGACTCCCATCATGCGGGGTTCGAGGGGCGGAGAAGCGGCTGACGGTCGACAGAGGGGGGAGACCAGCGGAGAGCCAGGGAGCTGGGCCCTGCGGTGTGCGGGAGAGGCGGAGAAGCATAGCCGAGCGGGAGTGGAGACCTGGTAACGGCAAATCGCTCAGCGGTAGGAGTGTGGCCTGCTGAGGGTGCAGAGGACGGTGGAGTGCGCTGGCGCTGAGTGGGGGCCGCAAGCACTGGGCGGAGGCTGAACATCCGCAGAGAGGCAAATGATATCCTATGGCAAGGGGCAGGAAAACGTACGAGCTGGGCCCCGTATCACACTGAGGCCAATGGACTGGTGGGCTAGAGCGCACATCGCCGACGGTCCCATTTGGGAGAAGGACGCCCGGGGCTAAACTCAGAAGGGGCCTACCAGAGGGAGCTGAGTGAATTCCTGCAACCTCCGCCCCCCCCCCCCCCCCCGGCGAAAGTGGAGTGTTGTGGTCGCGAGAGAGTGGCCCCCTGACAGATTGGAGGACGAGCCGAACAAAGGGTTAACAGGTTGAGGGCAAAGGAGATTGGAGACACTGGGGGCCCCTAAAACGTTGAACTCGAAGAGTCTCTTGTCCCGCTGGTGGTTTCCCTGCGCAGGGAGTGAGCCCATCGACGCACGCAGTGACGCATGCAGGTGGATGAATGGACTCACTTGCTATTGCTGGGGACCTCTCTCTTGAGGACAGAGGGGATAGAGGCCTTAGCCTAATACGAGGGAGTCCCTAGTTAGGAGCTGCAACTTGGGCCACGAGGTTGGAGGGAGCCGGCGCTTGAAGGGTGCAGCGCGCTCGTGCCTGGCGGTCACCGATATCGGAGCTGCGCAGAGGATCGACACTTGGGAATGCCCTACGAGTTGTGCGACCAGCGCAGGGTCCCATCCTGCACCCTCGGCCTTGAACTGCCCTAGGCGACACTTGCGCTACGTTGGAGTTGTGGGGAGCCCTGAATCATGTGGAAGCCTAAGGGAAAAGTAGATGCCACCACAACTACGGAGGCGCAGGAGCCTACCACGTCAGGCCCACAGACCTCCAGCAACTGCAGGACCGCATACTGGAGGCCATTGCGGCAACAAGAGATGCATTGCAGCAGGACATTGCACAAGTGGCATCTGGGCTGGGGTTGCTCCGTGCGGATCATGCCATGCTAGCGGATAGGGTTAAGCAGAATGAGGTCACGCTGCAGGAATTGACCCCCGCTCACTCAGCCCTAGAAGTGAAGATGGACACTGCCCTAGCTAGGATACAAACACTGGAGAGGAGAGGAGAGCTGAGGACGCCGAAAACAGGAACAGGCGTAACAACATCCGCTTGGTTGGCCTTCCAGAAAAAATTGAAGGGGTGGACATGATCGGCTACCTGGATTCATGGCTTAAGACGACAGTGGCCCCGGAGGGCCTGTCGCCTTTTTTCACACTCAAACGGGCACACCAGGTCCCTGCTAGGCCTCCTAGACCGGGCCAGCCACCCAAGCCAGTTATAGCAAAACTGCTCCACTACAAAGACAGAGACTTGCTGCTCCAAAGAGCCCGCGACACGGGTCCACACCAAGTAGAAAATAGCAAGGTGACTTTGTTTCCTGACTACACCTATGACACGCAGAGGCTCCGAGCCTCCTTCCTCTCTGTTAAGCGAGCACTCCGAGATGAAGGAATACAATACTCCCTGCTCTTCCCGGCCAAATTGCGAATCGAGCTGGACGGCACGGCTCGCTTTTTCCACACACCGGAGAAGGCCTGGTCATGGGTCGAAACCTACAAAGCGGGAACCGACCGCACGCAACGTCAGGAAGAGGAAATACAGAGATCGACGCAGGTGCGAAAATCACAGAGACTCCGCAGATGGAGGCGGGGCACCCGTACACCGTCTGCGTCGCAGACAGAATCAATCAATCAATCAATCATGCCATTTGTATAGCGCACTACTCACCCGGGGGGGTCTCAAGGCGCTTGGGGGGAGGGGTATGCTACTGCTCGAACAGCCAGGTCTTGAGTTGTTTCCTGAAGGCGAGATGGTCCTGGGTCAGCCGAAGGTGGATGGGGAGGGAGTTCCAAGTCTTGGCAGCCAGGTAAGAGAAGGATCTTCCTCTGGCGGTGGCTCTTCGGATGCGTGGTACGGCTGCGAGGGTGAGGCTGGTGGACCGTAGCTGGCGGGTGGGCGTGTAGAAGGTCAGGCGGTCGTTGAGGTACTTGGGGCACAGGTCGTGGAGAGACTTGTGTGCGTGGGTGAGGAGCCGGAACGTGATCCTCTTGTCGACGGGGAGCCAGTGGAGGTTCCTCAGGTGGCTGGAGATGTGGCTGCGTCGGGGGACATCCAGGATGAGTCGGGCGGAGGCGTGCTGGATGCGCTGGAGTCTTTTCTGTAGCTTGGCTGTGGTTCCGGCGTAGAGGGCGTTTCCGTAGTCCAGTCGGCTGGTGACGAGTGCCTGGGTGACAGTCTTCCTGGTCTCGGTCGGGATCCAGCGGAAGATCTTGCGAAGCATACGCAGGATGTTGAAGCACGATGAGGAGACGGCGTTGACTTGTCTGGTCATCGAGAGGGAGGGGTCCAGGATGAAGCCCAGGTTGCGTGCGTGGTCGGTTGGCTTGGGTGCGGTGCCCAGGGCTGGGGGCCACCAGGAGTCGTCCCAGGCGGAGGGCGAAGATCCCAGGATGAGGACTTCCGTCTTGTCCGAGTTCAGTTTCAGGCGGCTGTCCTTCATCCACTCGGCGACGTCTTTCATCCCTTCGTGTAGGCAGGTTCTGGCGGTGTCGGGGTCTCTGGTGAGGGAGAGGATCAGCTGGGTGTCGTCGGCGTAAGAGATGATGTTGAGGTTGTGCTGGCGTGCGATGGCTGCGAGAGGTTTCATGTAGATGTTGAAGAGGGTGGGGCTGAGTGAAGATCCTTGCGGGACGCCGCAGATGACTTCGGTGGCCTCGGAGCGAAATGGGGGGGAGGCGGACTCTTTGTGTTCTTCCGGCGAGGAACGAGATGATCCACTCCAGTGCCTTCTCTTGGATACCGATGTTGCTGAGGCGCTGGACTAGGGTGCGGTGGCAGACCGTGTCGAACGCAGCAGAGAGGTCCAGGAGGATGAGGGCCACTGTTTCCCCCTTGTCGAGCAGGGTCCGGATGTCGTCGGTGGCTGCGATGAGGGCGGTCTCGTTGCTGTGGTTGGCTCTGAAGCTGGACTGCGAGGGGTCGAGGGATCCGTTCGTCTCGAGGAAGGCGGTCAGCTGTCTGTTGACGATCTTCTCGATGACTTTAGCAGGAAAAGGGAGGAGCGAGATGGGGCGGAAGTTTTTGAGATCGGTGGGGTCCGCTGTAGGTTTCTTCAGGAGGGCGCTGATCTCGGCGTGCTTCCAGCTCTCTGGGAAGGTGGCGGTGTTGAAGGAGGCGTTGACGATGTTCCGCAGTTGGGGTGCGATGGTGGAGTCGGCCTTGTTGAAGACGTGTTGTGGGCAGGGGTCGGTCGGTGATCCGGAGTGGATGGTGTTCATCGTGCGGGCTGTGTCTTCGGTGGTCACCGTGATCCAGGTGCGAAGGGTGGCGGTGGGGGGCGTTGGTTCGACGGTTGGGTGCGTGGGTGGGGCGCCGAAGCTGTTGTGGATGTCGGCGATCTTGCGGTGGAAGAACGAGGCGAGGGAGTCGCAGAGGTCTTGTGACGGAGTGATGTCGTTGGTGCCGGTGCTGGGGTTGGAGAACTCCTTGACGATAGTGAAGAGCTCTTTGCTGTCGTGGGCGTTGTTGTCCAGTCGTTCCTTCAGGGATTTCTTCTTGGTGGTGCGGATGAGCTGGTGGTGCTTGCGGGTAGCGTGTTTGAGGGCGGTCACGTTGTTGGTGGTCCGGTCGAGGAGCCAGGCTTTCTCGAGGGTGCGGCAGGTCTTCTTGGAGTCCTTGAGGTCGTCGGTGAACCAGGATGCCTTCTTGCTTCTGGGTCTGCTGGGAGGGTTCTTTAGTGGCGCGAGGTCGTCGGCGCAGGCGGTCAGCCACTGTGTGAAGTTGCGGGCTTCTTCGTTGGGGTCCGTTGTGTTGGCGGGTGGGCTCTGGCTGAGGGAGGTGGTGAGCTGGTCTGCGGTGATCTTGCTCCAATTCCTGTGAGGTACCTATTGCGGGTGGTGATGGGTCGTGAATCTTTTGAAGCTGAAGTGGACGCAGCTGTGGTCGGTCCAGTGGAGTCCGGTGGCGTGGCTGAAGGTAATGTACTTGCTGAAAGAGAAGACGGGATCAAGCGTGTGGCCGGCGTAGTGGGTGGGGGTGTTGACCAGTTGCTTGAGTCTGAGGTTGGCGAGGTTTTCCAGCAGGGCGGTGGTGTTGCGGTCCTTGTTGTTCTCCAGGTGGAAGTTGAGGTCCCCGAGGAGGATGTAGTCAGTGGAGGGGAGGGCGTGCGGGCTGATGAAGTCTGTGATGTCTTCGCTGAATTGTGTGCGTGGTCCCGGGGGTCTGTAGACGAGGGTGCCTCTGAGGGTCGTCTTAGGGTCTGTGTGAATCTGGAAGTGGAGATGTTCGGCTGCGGCGAAGGAGTCGTTGGCGTCGGTCGTGATGCAGATGGTGTTCCTGTGGACGATGGCGATGCCACCTCCGGTCTGGTTGATGCGGTCCCTCCTGATGATCTTGTACCCGTCCGGGATGGCGATGGCGATGTCGGGTGCAGAGGAGGCGTTCATCCAGGTTTCCGTGAGGAAGGCGACGTCTGGTGATGTAGCGTCGAGGAGGTTCCAGAGTTCCACGGCGTGTCTGTGGACGGAGCGGGTGTTGATCAGTATGCACTTGAGGTGGTTGCTGCTGGTGTTTGTCTTGGCGGGTGCGGGGCAGGTTCGGAGGCAAGTGAACTTGCAGGTGCAGCAGGTGAAGGGTCCGTTGGTGCGTCTCGGGGTGGCTCGGCAGCAGGCGTGGGTCCGGCCGGCATTGAGTGCGTTGAGAGTGGCGGCGTCGTAGGTCAGTCGGGTCGTCTTGCCTCGGCGGGGAGGGCCAGGGGTCCTGGCGCTGGGCGCGGGCCAGGCGTGGACGGGCGCAGACGGGCTTACCTTTGGCGCTCAATCGGCGCTCCCGCTGCGCGGTCGCTCTGGGGGCGTCATAAGTAAGGGGCCGGGAGGGAGGAGCAGCTGGGTGGCGGGAGCGGGGCGGCGAATGGAATCACAGGGGGGCGGGGCCGCAGGGAGGCAGCGGCGGGAAATTCCAAGAAGCAGCGGGCAGCGGGAAATTCCCAGGAGCAGCGGGTAATTCCCAGGAGCAGCGGGCAGCGAGCGAAGGAATCTGCAGGCAGGAGGCGGCAAAGGCAGGCAGGAGCGGCAGCAGTGAGTGGGGCGACCAAGCCCTGTGGAGGGCTGAGCGGTCACAGAAGAACGGAAGGCGGCATTGCAAGCAGTGGTGACGTTCTCGGGCGCTAGTCCGCCTCTGTCGAAACACGGCACAGAATCCGAGGCAATCATACGGGCTCGGAGACGGACTTGTCGGAGACGCATGGCGCCAAGGGTCCGAAGGTGACGCCGAAATCGGCGGAAGAAATCCTAGATGCCGGACACGTGAGACCTTGGAACTTTGTCTTTGTGGTAACTGTTTGCGGGTGATGGGAGTGGAAAAGATGGGGTTGCTACCACGAACGGGACTGCCGCAAGCCCTTTACGGGGGATTTTGGGGGCGAGGGTTACGGGTTGGCTGTCGGTCTGGAGCTATCCCCTTACGGCCCTTAAGGCCCATGCAGTGACGACTGCAGGATAGACGGGAGTTAGAGTCGAATGGAGGCAGTTTGGACGGGGTCTGATTGGTTGCTGTTGGGTCCTGTTCTGGGGAGGGAGGGGGGGTAATTGTTGGGGGAGTTCCTTTGAGGCGAATGCTGGTATTTGTTGTGTGGGGGATGGGAGGGAAGGGGCAGCAGGGGAATTATTGGGCGGGTTCCACCACTGAAGCAGAGTCAAACGCCGGTTTGGTCAGCTGTGAGATTGAGTGGGACAATGGCTGAAATTGATAATTTGAGATGTATGACCTGGAATATGAGGGGGCTCCATACGATGGCAAGGAGACACAAGGTCCACTCTTATTTAACTCGCAGAGGAGTCCAGATTGCTTTTCTTCAAGAAACGCACCTGACAGCGACTGAGGGGCTAGCGCTGCAGCATAGATGGCGAGGTCAGGTGTTCAATACCACCTATTCCGCATTTGCTAGAGGGACACTGATCTGGGTGAGGGCTGGAGTGCCATTTCAGGTGACACGACAGGCGATTGACCCTGAGGGCAGGTTTGTGGCGGTTGCGGGCAAACTGCGGGGCCGTGATATTACACTATGCAGCATATATGCACCCAATACGGAACAATTGGCTTTCGTGGGGAAACTATCGGGGACACTTGCACACTTCCTGACGGGCCCTGTAGTGGTTGGAGGGGACTTCAACTCGGTGACAGACGTCTCGCTGGACAGATCTCACCCACCGCTTGGTGACTCCCCGGTACACCGCTTGGCCAAGGGTAGACTAGAATGGCAGGCACACTGGAGTTTGGAAGAGGCTTGGCGCGTACGACACCCGACAAATCGGGATTACTCCTTTTTTCTAGTGTACATGAGCTGCATGTTCGGCTGAATGCAATGCTGTGCTCCCCACTGGTGATTCCATCTGTGGTGCACGCTGAGTATCTCGCCAGGACGATCTCAGATCACAACCCCCTTTTGATCACTTTAGACTGGATGTCTGAGACTTCATGTATTCCCACTGGGAAACTACGCCCTGACACCTTAGATGACCCGCTCTTTCATACAATGCTAGAGGAGGGAATTACGCAATATTTTGCAGACAATGCTGGCACCACCGTGCCCAGGGCAAATGAGTTGGACGCCTTCAAGGTCGTCATCAGAGGGCTCTGTATCGGGAAGCAGGCGGGGGTACAGAAGGTTCTCCTGGGAGACCTCGATAAAGCGGAGAAAAACCTGAGGGACATAGAAATAGCAAGACCTGGGCACCCTGAATTACAAGAGAGAGTTGGCACAGCTCGGGAGGCAGCAGCCGTCGAAGTAGAGAGACTCCGTAGCTTTGACTACAAGACCTACTCGGCGAGGGTGCATGCAGAAGGTGATAAAGCGAGCACACTGCTAGCATGGTTGGCCAACCCCACATGGCGACATTCCCCCTTCCTGGCTTTGGAGGCAGACGGGGATAGAATGGTGCATACTCAGGCCGAAATACTACAGGGCTTTACACATTACTACAAGAAGCTCTATAAAAGCATGCTGGTGAACGGAGACCCGGCTCTGGACGCATTTTTGGGCGAGCTGGATTTGCCACAAGTAGACCACGATCAAGCGGAAGACCTAGGGAAAGATATAGAGCTGGGGGGGAGATTCGAGGAGCTATAAAGCGCATGGCCTGCAACAAAACACCAGGGCTGGATGGTCTGCCGATAGAATTTTATGGTAAATATGTGGACCTTTTGGCGCCAAGGCTGTTGGAGGTGTATAGGGAGGCCAAAGAAACGGGTCGCTTGCCCCAATCAATGAGAGAAGCGCTGGTGGTCCCGTTGTTGAAGCCAGGGAGGGACAGTAGCAGTACGGATTCGTATAGGCCGTAGTCCATGTTGACGACTGATTACAAAATTCTTAGTAGTATATTGGCAGCCTGCCTACTGCCATATATGACCTCGTTGGTCCACAAAAATCAGTCGGGTTTTATCCCTACGCGCAACACCACTTCGAATATTCGAAGACTCATACGTCTTATGAGCGATGACGACTCCGAGGCACAAACGCCATTGATCCTGTCCGTCGACATAGAAAAAGCTTTTGATAGCTTGGAATGGGACTACTTATATAATGTTTTGAAGCGTTTCGGGCTTGGAGAAGAGTATATACAATGGACGAGAGTATTATATACCTCGGCGGTGGCGAGGGTGCGGGTGGGGAGGCTGATATCGCGTAAATACCTGGTAACACGCGGGACGAGACAATGATGCTCGTTGTCACCCCTCTTGTTTGCCCTCGCTATGGAACCACTTGCTAGCGAGATCAGGACGGGGAGACATTATAGAGGGCAGGACCGCAGGGATGGGCGACACCTTATATCCCTTTATGCAGATGACCTCTAACTATTTCTTGAGAATGCGGAGGCGGCCTTGACTGGGGCGGAAAGACTACTTCAACGTTTTGGAGAGCTCTCAGGCCTTAAAGTCAATTGGTCCAAGACGTGTATGTTTCCCGTGCGGCAGGGGGAGGTTAGGCCCGATGGACACCCGTTGATAAAATGGGAACCTACCTGTTTGAAATACCTTGGGGTGTACATATACCACACACCGGCGGACATGTTGGAAGGCAATGTGGGTCGTTGTATACGGGCACTGAAGGGCAGTATGGCCTTTTGGGCGACTCTGCTACTGTCATTGATGGGCCGGATCTCCCTCTTGAAAATGGTAGCATTGCTGAGACTTCTGTACTATTTTCGTACCCTGCCTGTGTGGATATCCTCGTATCTTTGGGGCGCAGGGAGATGCAGGGTCGCCCAGAACACGCTCCTCCGACCGAAAGATGAGGGGGGACTTGCAGTCCCGGATTTCGAACTCTACTATTTAGCAGCCCAATTGCAGCTCTGTACACAGGAAGTGGCGAGAGTGTTCAGAGGCCCAGAGCAGGAGAGGGAGGGAGGCATACCGCGCCATGTATTGGCCTACATAACGCTGCAGCAGAAGCTAGACGTGCGAGACCTAACCATGGAGGAACAAACGTTCCGTCTTTGCTGGAACAGATCCCAATGGCTGGCGGGAGTGCGTCACCCATACGCGCCGGAAATACCTATTGGAATGGTGACGGCGTTGCAGCATGGTGGGGACTGGTCGCAGCTGCAGGTCTGGGAAGAGGCGGGACTACATGTGGTAGGGGATTTATACGAGGACGGGGCGCTGCTGCCTTATCAATCGCTCCAGGAAAGGTTTGACCTAACAAGGGGGGATTCTTATTGCATGCCGCAATCACTAGAGCCATGCAAGCGCACTGGCAGGAGGGATTAATGGAACCAACGACATCTATGGCCTGCCAATATGCCATGATGGCGGCGGGTACTTACAAAGCGGTCACATGTCTCTATGCTAGAAAGCCCCGAGAAAACTTGCCACCTCTGACCGGGTTGAAAACCAAATGGGAAACAGATATAGGAAGGGGGATCCCGGAGACGGCTTGGGCGCAGATAGTGCGACGAGCCCGCAAGAGTACTAGGAATGCACGCTTCCAACTAGTGCACTTTTTCATCTTACATAGAGCGTATTTAACCCCAGGGAAAATCCGTAGGTATTTTGGAGCGAGTGAGGCCGCATGTCCTAGATGCACTAGAGAGGCGGTCGAACTGGACCATATGCTGTGGACTTGTCCAATGCTGGGAGACTATTGGAAGGCGATAGGAGACACGCTGAACGAGGTGACAAAGAGACAGTTGCAGTTTGACATGGCTATCAGTGTCCTACATTTGTTCCCTCATACCCCCAAACACAAGAACACCAGTAAATTTATTGACATGGGTCTAATTTTAGCCAAACGCGAAATCACTCGACATTGGAAGGCAAGAGCTGGTCCTTCGTACAGACGTTGGATGAATGAATTCCTGAAATGGGCTGCATGCGAAAGGTCCCTTAGGTATCAGATGGCGCGTAGGCGACAGGACGACAAAGCATTGGACGCGGCGATGGCGTGGGAGGTGTTAGTACAAGCCCTAAGGGACCTAGAGACACATGACGAGGAGGAGGAGCAGGATAATGAAGGGGAACGCCTCCGACACACCCAGGGCACATCACACTCAGAAACACGTAACGCTCCTGGCACATAACTCTAGAAGACCGACTGAGATGGCACGCAGAAGTGGTGGGACGTTGGGGAGGGGGGGTGGGGGTGGGGAAGCCCCGTCGAGAGCACTAAGGGACTATAGATCGCGCAGCAGCACCCCTAATGAACATTGCAGAAGGAACCCTCAGGACACGACACACAATCTCATAAGATTGGCGAGGGACACTCCTGAGGAGTGTTACGGAGGTTGTTCCACTTGACACGGAGGTAGGGGGTTTCATATCGGGCATAGCTGCCCGCTGGAGGGCTCGCAGGATTGGGGGGCGAAGTGACATGGCAGGCTGCATTAAGGCGCATCCAGTTGCTCATGATTGTTTCCTAAGGTTGCTACAGAGATGGGGTTGTTGGGGGGGGGGTTCCCTGAGAGGGGTTGTTCACAAATGGAAAAGCGGACTTGAGGTCTTCCTACTAGATGGCTGCGATTGACTCTTGCTTTAAGTCCTTTACTTTCTCGTGGTTAACGCCGCCCGGCCTCCGGGATGTGGGCACACGGGCTGTGTAACGAGATTCTAGGAGATTGGTACATAGCAGCCACTGGGTTTGGAATTGTAAAAAGTGATTACATGTAACTTTTCTATTGTCTGCAATAAAAATATATAAAAAAAAAAAAAAATCAAGCCCCGAAGATCAATAAGCCAGTCTACGGAGGGGGAGGATCAATGATCAATAAGCCAGTCTACGGAGGGGGAGGAGGACGGAGCCCCGCAAGGAGACGCTGAATGGTGGAGTCCGCATGAGTGTTAAACAAAAGGACCCCATCAAAGGGCAGGTCAACCAGACGCTCCCTAATATTCTCAGGAAAAACAACATCCCGCAGACAACCATGGCGACGGAGAGCCACGGAGCTGGCCATAGCACAGCCGAGAGCATCAGAAACATCCAAGGTTGCACGAAGAATAAACACGGCTAGCTCTCGACCATCCAACACATGGTGTCACAGATCAGCGCGGGCCCCCTCATGGGAGACATGAAAAAGGAGGGACTCCACAGAATCCCAGAGGCTAAAAGTAGCCCTGGCCAACACACAAAGAGTGTTGAGCTCCCGCAAAGCAGCACTGGAGGAAGCGAAGATGTTACACCCCCATGAATCCAACCACCGGGCCTCCCGAGACGGAGGAAACAAGACCACTGGCAAGGACGGAAAAGCAGTCCGCAGAAGAGAGCCCAGAGTAGAAGGGTGGAAAGAAAGGCAGACTGGGTCGTGCGGAGCAAGACTGTGGCGATGCAGGAGAGGCTGCGGCACCGGTTTACCGGTGGCAGGACACCCCGAAGCCCCCAAAAGAGAGTTGTGGACCGACGCTTCGAAAGGAAGGCACAGCTCCCGTCCACCAGAGCCCTGGTGGAGAACTTCCAAGAGGTTATCCATAGAGAAAGGGGCGATGGGGTCACCCATTTGCAAAATGCCAGCTGCAGTGGAAATAGCCCGAACAAAGGCAACACTGGCCTCCGTAGGGCGCCGCGGGGGAGAAAGCAACTCCTCCGTGGGCGACGGCTGCAAACTGAGCCGTTTATCCCCCAAGACCAGCTACAGGAGGAAGCGGCCAGCCCCTGAAAGGTGGGGGGTCCAAGGTGGAGTGGGAGATCTGAGGGACCCCCGGGGAAAGCGGAGAAGCCGGTGGAGGAGTCAACCGCAAACTGCGGAAAAGAGGATTGAGGCTGCAGGGACGGTGAGGTGCCTTCCCCGGAAGACGCCAGTGAAAAAGCAACAGTGCGGCGTCCTGTTTCCGGAGAGGAAGAGACCAGGAGATGACAACTTTCCGGAGAGGAAGGAACCTCCGGAGACGAATCAAGGACCCAACGCCGGCACGGCGCCGTGGAATCCGCCACAGGCGCCAGCTCAACGTCGATCGGCGCAGGAGTGGACAGCGGCTGTGTCGAGTCAACCTCCACCACGTGCTCCCTAGGAGAATGGGGCGGGGTAGGAACTGGTTCGGCTAAGGTACGGTGCCGAAAAGGCACCGTCTCGACCTCACACGGGGCTGCCGCCCGCATAGAGGGCCAAGAGGGACCCGGGAAAGAACCCCAGGCCCTGGCCTCCACCCGCGGAACCGCCGGGCAGGGGAGGAAAGCCTTCGGCGCCGAAACGGTGCCGGCTCGACCCTTGGCAAGGCAGCTGCCCGCACAGAGGGCCGAGGGGAACTCGGGACAAGCCTGGAGTCCCGGCGATCTCCTGCCATGCCACAGGGAGCCCCGAAGGGATTTACAGCGAGGCAGGGACACCGTGGGTCAAAGGGGGGAGCCCTGCAGGACCGCGCCGGACGACACCACTCTCCTACAACCTGAAGCCGAGCCCATCAGCGCCGGGGACGAAGCCGCCGGCGATGCCGCGGAAGGCCCAGCACGAGGCAAGGGATCCGCAGGCGTCTCAGGAGGGGCCAAATAAGTCTGCAGAGCCGCAGGGTAGGCTTCCATCTGGGCCCTAGTTGCTCCGACAACGGGAAACTGCGGGTAGGATGGTGACTGGCGGGGGCGCACGTCCTGAGGGGAACCCGCGCCCTCCGCCAAACGAGGACAAGGCCACGGAGACAAGCTGCAGGACCTACCAGCTGGCGAACGACGCCCTTGGGGCCATGGCGCAGGGCAATGCCGCACACAGAATCGGCGATTCCTGGCATCTGAGGTAGGGGACGGATGCTGGGAAGACACTGACCTGGACAAGTGGGCCAACAGCAATTTCATCCGGCGCTCCTGCCGGGACTTCGGTTTGAGGTGCTGACAAGCTTCGCAGTCCGTAGAGTCATGGTGCTCACCCAAACACCACATGCAGATAGGGTGAGGGTCAGTCGCTGATATCCGCACACGTCTTGAAGCACGAAGGCATTCGCACACTGTTCCTAAACGCAAGTCGTGAAAAGGAGGCCTGAAAACAGGCCAGGACATGATCCGGAACCACGTTGCATGCGGAAAAAAGGAAATCAAACGTTGGCGTGCCGGGGTGGGGCTTATGTGACCTTGCTAACGAGGCCCAAAGAAATGTGGAGAAACAGACGAGGGCAGAGGGAGGGTGGGAAAATATGAAAATCTCCACGTTATAGGAACCCCGGTGAAACAGCACAGAACCTAGCCACCCAAAAACAAGAATGGGTGGAGGGCCAATGTGCCCAAAATAAAATGACACCCTGCCCCAGGGGTAGGTGACGAGAAAACCCCTCAGGAAGACCAAGGGCACCTGTAAGGAGGTGAGGTGGTAGAACTCCACCCGGAAAGGTCTTCGCAGAGCCGGGAGGATGGGTGAGCGTTAAGGAATCTGTGGCTAGACTATGTCTCTACCAGTTATATCATTACCAAAGGTAAGTAACTTGTTCATCTGATAGAGACATCTAGCCGCAGATTCCTTAACTTAGAATAGATACCAAAGCCATACCCCATTGGAGGAGGGTCTGCGACTGAAACCCACCAAGCTCCAAGAGAACTTATCCATCAATAACATTGACTAATCACGGTGGGGACAGCAGTGCCAGTGTGGCTGACACCAGACTATGAAGCCCTGTAAGGGAGAATAAACAAGGGGAGGCAAATGCCCCACAGTCCGTCAAAGGACGGTACGAGACCTCCCTAGACCAGACAGGGACTAAAGGAGACCCAGAAAGGGCAGTGCAGAATGGAAGAAAGTCTAGAAACTTCTGCAAAAAGACACAACTGAGCACCGGATTCCATGGATCCGCCAGAGCCATCATCAGAGCATGCCCACTGAACATACACAATAGAGGATGTCAAAATGGGGAATGTGAGGGGTCAGATGTCACCATGCAGAGATATACAGAGTCATGACTACCAGGAGATACAGGGATGTGGATGATGGCGGGGACGGAACCGTGGCCCCTCCCGAGACAGGTGGGGACACCGATCACCACACTCACGAGGAAGAAGTGTGAAATACACAGACAGAGGTCTGTCAGAAAAAGGGGAGATACAGTCCCATACAGACAAGTATCCTGAAGAAGATGACCTGCACCGTAACATACACAAAAAAAAACCCAGTGCATTAAGTAGTGATTGGTAACTCACAACCAGTGAAATACCTGGAGCGGAACGCAGAACCGTGGAATAAGAGTGACAGCCCTGAACCACTAGGCCTTAGAGAAGCAGAAAAACATTCACAGAGGTCAGGAGCAAAAGGACCTGAACCCCTGCGCGTAAGAAGCATAGGGACCGAAGTCCCTGCCAGGGAAGTGCACAAAGAACTAGCGTTCAAAGGAACAAGGCGCAGCAGAAACATAGCAGGTGGAAACTCCACTGCCCATAGGCAAAAGCTCTACAGGGCCTGAGCCATGAGAGAAGACGTAAGCAATTCCTCACACTAAGAATTGAGAGCAGAATGCAGCCATGACAGGAGCGGAAGGAACACCGCTGGCACCCTGCAACAACGAACATATCCTGTGTGTACACACAGAGTGTCGCCACAGAGATGGGAAAGAACTACGGACCAACCGTAGACCACAATACAAAACCCCCAGGAGAGAACACCAACCCTGCGGGTCTCACTAGAGGGGATGTCATAAAAAAAGAAGTAGCCGAACAAGACTGCGCAGGAGCCGTCGAAACTTCCAGTGTCAGGAAGAGCAGCTACACAATAGCCAACAAGTACCCACCTAGGGTATGGCACGTCCCTATAAAATCAAGGGACACCTTTTGAGCCGAACTCCTAGACTGAGGTCTAAAAAGAAAAGCAGAAACAGCTGCCAGCTGCAACAAAGAAAGGACAAGACTGTGAAAGCTGCACAGTCCGTCTGGGTAAAAACCTTTTTGCTGGAGACGGAAGCCGGCGCTGTGAGGACTCTGACCGGGACAACCAGGCAGACACCAGTTTGATTTGACGCTCCTGCAGGGACTTCGGCTTCAGCCACTGGCAGGTGTCACACCCGGCAGAGTCGTGGTGCTCGCCCAAGCACTACATACAGATCTCATGTGGATCTGTCGCCGACATCTACCTTGAACAGGACGCACAGGATTTGAAGCCCGCAGGCATCAACACACTGTTGCAGACGCAAAAGGCGTCATGAAGGCCTGAGCCAATAAAGGCCAGAGGAACCGCTAAACTCCGGATCGGCGCTGGGACGTGGAAAAGAAGAAAAACTGACGTCAGCACGTCGGGGGCGAATCCTATATGGCTCCATTGATGTCACTTCCGTGGACGACGTCAGGATGGAGCTGGGCGACGCCGCACCCAGGCGTGCAGAGGTACTGCTGGGGGAACAAGTTTTCACGATCCAATCTAACGCCTCGGGAAGTTAAGGAATCTGCTGCTAGATGTCTCTATCAGATAACAGAACATCAAATAGTTTCACCTTAAGGAATAATTTTTTTCCTCCTCATAGTAGGCGACAAATTTAGCCTAACGGCCTTCCTACACAGACTTAGTGGACTAGTGATGACCATTGTAAATGATATGCACCACTTCCAACATAAGATTGAAACCTGTCAGCTGGTTTTGCTCAATGTCCACACATGGAGGTGAAGCTTAAGAGTTTGGGTGCAATACTGTGCCATGTTTTTTAGGACAATGGTCCTTAAAGAATTAGTTGTAGCATTTCTAAATAAATATAGTCTGTAATAAGTACTATATTATCTGGTATCCAGCTGGACACACAATTTTAATCAAAATATTACAGTATTTATTTATTTATTTACGAGTTTGTATAGCGCTGGAATCGACTCCAACTGGAGTATCTCTGCGCTTTGGGCCGGTTTACATACACAGAGGAGATGAGTGATACTGAGGCTAAATCTCATTTTTAAACAACAGGGTTTTAAGGTGTTTTCTGAATTTCAGATGTTCAGTGCACAATCTGAGAGTCAGAGGGAGTCCATTCCACAGTGTGGGTCCTACTACAGATAGTGCTTTACCTCCGTGTCTGGCTTTTTTGGCACGAGGTACTACCAGTAAATGGTTAGTGCTAGATCTAAGTGATCTGGAGGGGATGTAGGGTGTGAATTTCTGTTCCAGGTATGTAGGGCCTTGTCCGTTTATGCTTTTATGAATAATACAGCATATTTTAAATTTTGCCCTTTGTCAAATGGAAAGCCAGTGTAGTTTGTTTAAGAGTGGCTTAGATGCTGTTCTTGGAGGGGCATTTAGGACTAGGCGAGCCGCCGTATTTTGGACTACCTGGAGTCTAGCCAACACTCCCTCGTTCGCAGAAAGAAGCAAGCCGTTACAGTAGTCGATTCGACTCAAGATAAGGGCCTGCACTAGAGTTTTTCTAAAAGAGTCGGGCAGCAAGGGAAAGATCTTGCGCAACATACTAATAATGTGAAAGCAAGAGCCTGCAATGAAGTTGCTATGCTGTTTAAGCGACAATTCCTGATCGAGGCGGATCCCAAGGTTTTTAACGACCTGTTTGGGTTCTGGGACCGTACCAAGATCAGATGGCCACCAGTCCGGGGTCCACAATAATTTGGCCTCTCCGAATAGCATAACTTCAGTCTTGCTGACGTTGCACTGTAGATAGTTGGTAGACATCCACTGTGCAACGGCCTTCATGCCTGCAGAAAAGGAGTTCCTTAATTCAGCGGTGAGAGTTTTAAAGGGGAAGAGGAGCTGCGTGTCATCCGCATATGACACGGGGATGAAACCAAATTTGCGCATCACTCTTGCCAGGGGTGCCACGTAGATGTTAAAGAGTGTTGGGCTCAAACAGGAGCCCTGTGGCACCCCTTTTGAAATCTCTACTTCTGCTGATCGATATGCACCCATGGTGACAGTCTGGGTGCGATCGGATAGGAAACTCCTTAGCCAGGCAAGGGATTTGTTCTTGACTCCTACGTTCGACAACCGGTCAATAAGGATGTTATGTGACACGGTGTCAAACGCTGCCGACAAATCTAGTAAGACTAGAATCACAGAGTAGCCTTTGTCCTGGAACATATGCAAGTCATCGGTAACAGACAGGAGGGTGGACTCGGTACTGTGTTTCGGCCTAAAACCAGATTGGGAATAGTCTAGGCCGCCAGCTATTTCAATGTAGCTGGATAGATGTCGGTTTACATATTTCTCTGTAAGTTTTCCCAGAAACGGTAGCAGGGAGATGGGCCTGAGGTTTGCTAGTTCGGTCCAAGGTATAGCAGTGTTTTTCCTAATAGGCCTAACTAGCGCCTGCTTCCATTGTCTGGGGACAGAGCCTGTACTAAGTGACAGATTGACAAGTTTTTCAAACGTAGGACATAAGGCTTCCAGCAAGGTGGGCATAAGTCTGGCTGGAATGATATGGTCAGGGCTGCCACTTTTAATCTGTATGGTGAGTGCTGACAACTCCCTTGAAGTAATAGGGGGAAAAATATCCAGGGTATGAGAGTTTTGATTGTGTTCTGTTTCGTGGAAAGCGAGACCTACATCGCTAGTCATGATATTATTAGAATTGACTATTTTCTCGTAGATAGTATCTATTTTGTTAGAGAAAAATTGGGATATTCCATCACAGAGTTTTTGTGATGAGATGTCGGAGCTTTCACATGCTGTCGGTCTGACAAAGGATTGTAGTACTTGGAATAGGACCCTGGGGGAGTTGTCTGCGGCCGTGATAAGGGATGCTATGTGGGTTTTCCGCGCAGTACGGATAGCTTTATGATAGGTGGTTAATGAGTCCCAATAGAGGCTCCTGTCGGACGCTAGGTGGGAAATTCTCCATTTCTTCTCTAGCTTCCTAGCTGTTTGTTTTAGTGTCCTAAGGTTGTCTGAAAACCAAATTTCTTGTTTGTTAGCTGGCCGGGGTCTAAATTGTTTAAGGGGGGCTATAGTGTCTATGACAGTCTTAGTTGCTCTTGCGAATTTTTCGAGGGCGCTTTCGATATTTTCCGAAGTAGTAATGGCGGGTTCAATGAATTTATCTAAAAATGTAGTTTCATTGACTTTTGTGCCATTGACGTCGTTCACTGGGAAGGGAAATCGGCCCGTGGGAAATAGATTTCGGGTGAGGGGTATAAAACTCAATAATAAAATGATCAGTCCAGCTGACTTGGATGGGAGATAGACAGGTGACTGTGGGAAAATTGGCTAGTATTAAATCTAGGGTATGCCCTGCCAGGTGTGTAGGGCCCACATTACGTTGTGTTAGCCCCAGTAGGGAGAGGTCATTTAGAATGGAATGTGCTTCCTTACAGTCTTTCTGTTCACTGTGTATATTAAAATCTCCGGAGAGGAGCTGCGCTAGCAATCAAGATGGCCGCGTAAGCTCCCGGCTCCGCCGACCTCCGCCAGCAGCTCGTATATCCTGACATCAATCCTGAACTCACACCAGACTCCCGTGTTCATGAGGTGTTTCTGATTCTAAAGGTGCAATCCCGAGATTTCCATCTTATCGGATGATGAAGATATGCTGTGTTTCCATTCTCGGCCTAACTCGGCGTGGAAGCCGGGGCCTCGATTTCTAGCCCATCCGGGTTAGAGTTGAACAACAACGGCCGCGGGACCTGGGCTGCGTCCGGTCTTCCGAAGTGGGACTTACTCTGCTTGTTTTGGATGGCGACACTGTGAACGGTTCACACCGAGGACACCGCTGCATGACGCGCCGGCTGCTGTGGTCGGGGGTCCGACGCCCGGTGACTCTGCTAGCCTCCCGGGGTGGATGGGCTTGGGCCCTCGCTAGCGGCGCCGGTGTCGATATTGCAAGACGGAGAGCGCCCGCTGTTGTCATCGGCTTCGCGTGGGCCTGTTACCCCGGAGTAGTCGACCTCCGGGGTTCAAGTCCTGCTCTGTCGCTTCGTGAGAGGGGATGGAGCGGACGGAAGGCACGCCATCGCTGCAGGCTGTACTGGCCGCCATTGGGGCGCTCCACTCGCAGGTCACCGCCACATTCCAGAAGCTGACTGTAACAGTGGAAGATATCTGTCTGAGACCGGACGACGACCCCCCGGTAGGTTTTCAGCAAGCTGTAGTACCCGCGGAGCAGTGTACGCTTGAGATTGAGGACCCTGTGCGGAAGCCAGATTTAATGGGCTTTGTCGGTCCCCAAATAACAGCTAACAAGCCTGTGACTATCGCCAGCTTTTCCTGTTCGATCCTGATGCCGCCCAATATAGATATGGACAATCCTATGTGCCGTTATAAGTTCCTAAGTGACTATTGGAGAGATTCGCTATCCTGGGACACTTTTCCTCGCTTGATTTGTGGACACCGTGAACTTTTCTCCTGTTTTCGATCCTACTGCACTGACTCGAACTTTTACGAAAGCTCTGATTTTTCCATTGAAATGGTGGTTCGGGTGAAAAGGGTTCTCAAGAAAAAACGGACTGGCCAGGGTTGAACTTGACTGCTTGGGTTTGATACACTACCTTGATCTGGACAGCTATCCTCGTTTGATTTGTTGACATCGAGAACTATTATCCTGGTTTCGTTCCTACCGCACTGACCTGGATTTTTCTGAGCGCTCTGATTCTTCCATTGAGATGGCGGTACGGGTAGGAAGGGCTCGCACGAAAACTCGTAGTGGCCAGGGTTGAACTTGACTGACTGGGTTTGATAAAATACCTTGATTCAATAAGGAGATTGCACCTATAATGATGTGGGAGTCGGTGGTTTTTGCTCCCTCCCCCGGTTGGTGTATAACTTTAGCTTCATACTGTCTTGATTATGTCTCAGGGGGGGGGGGGGGGGTCGCTTCTGGCGGGGGGGGGGGGTGAGGGAGACCGGGGGCATGTTTACTTTCTCCTCCTCCACTCTTTTCCTTCTTGTAGGGTTAGTTCTTGGGCGACAGGCACGCTGCTAGTGGGGTTAGGCCGTAGCCATTGCAGGGGTGCAGGGTGGGGGATTTGGGGGGGGTTTGTTATTTTATCTTATTTTGTTCTATGGCCTTTTTTCTTTCCTTCTTCCTTTTGCGAGAGGTGGGTTGTTTATCCTAAACTGTCTTACTCGTCCATGTGGGTGTCTACTCCGGCCTTAATTATTCTGCATTTTGGGTGGATGGGTCTTGCATACTGAAGTCGAACTGGTTTGTTCAACATATTGTTTATCCTTTTTTATATGCTTACTTACGTTTACGTCATAGATTCATGTATATTTGTTTATCTGCGTTGCCGTATACGCCCTTCGCCTATTGTATAGTATCTCAAGTATGACACCCTATTTCTGTAATGTCTCCTCTTGTTCTCTTCAATAAAAAGACTTTAAAAAAAAATAAAAAATCTCCTACCAATAAGAAATCTCTGTCATTATAAACATAAGGTGCAAGATTCTCAAGTAGCATATTTGAGAAGTTAGTGCTGGGTCCTGGTGGGCGGTACACTAGAGCACCCATTCTGGTTTGTTTGGGGGAGAGGACAGATTTGAAGATAAGTAATTCAATATCTTGAATGCTTAATTCTGCAACTATAGTACAGTTAATTTCTTGTTTATGAATAATCGCAATCCCTCCTCCTATTTTCGTGGGGCGGTCTAGCCTAAGTATTTTATAACCGATTGGAATTGCTAATGTGATCGAGGGGGTCGAGTGGGGTTTAAGCCAAGTTTCAGTAATGAAACACAGATCTGGCTCGTTGGTGGAAATAAGGTCCCATTCTTCAGATGTATGTTTAGGTAGTGACCTTATATTGCAGAGGATGTTTTTCCTTCCAGTGAGATTAGGGGTGTTAGTATCATTTACCCTGACTTTAGGGTAGGGAGTATAGGCTGTTTCATTTCTCTTAGTGAAGGTTACCTGGAATTGTGTGGTAAACTGGGCTCTGCAGTGGATGCAGGAAAATGGACCCTCCACTGAGTTGTTATCGTCTTTACCACACTCTTGTGTTTGTCTCACATGTAGATTCCGAAGTACCTGTGCTGAGTAAGTTATCCTGGAGGAAAGAGGATTTTGCAGATTGTGCATAGTTACCCCCAACGGCCCCTGGTCCCGTCCTGTCGCGGACGGGCGCAGACGGGCTGGTCTTAGGCTCGTCTTCGGCACGTACTTAGGCGCCCCCCTGCGCGCAACCGCTGCGCGCTAGATCCGACGAGTGGTTAAATAGCCCTTTGTGCTTAGAGGCTAGAGCGCTAACCGCTCGACTCAACTCTCAGGAAGTGCCTGGGCGTGTCTCTCTGGCTCTTACCTGTCCCGCCCTCCGCTCAACGGTATTTGATACCGAGTCGGGGCGGGCAGGCTGCAACACTGAGCAGAGACTTCCTAAACGAGCCTTAATGAGCCTAGCAGCCCCGAAAATGATCGTAAGTGCACAGTGGGTGTGTGTATTAAAATTATTAGTCAATTCTAACACATGAAATTAAGTTTAAAAATTCGTAATCAATTTTAAAAAAACGTGACAAGAGTTCTTCAGGAGAGATCAGCAAAGTCAGCAGAGTCTTCTGCCCTGCTAATGTTTACCTGGCGCCAAGCGGGGTCGGGAGACACTGCCACTGCCTACCTACACCGCAATCAGCCTTGCGTCCTCGCAGCCCTTTGTGCTTAGAGGCTAGAGCGCTAACCGCTCGACTCAACTCTCAGGAAGTGCCTGTGCGTGTCTCTCTGGCTCTTACCTGTCCCGCCCTCCGCTCAACGGTATTGGATACCGAGTCGGACCTGGGCGGGCAGGCTGCAACACTGAGCAGAGACTTCCTAAACGAGCCTTAATGACCCTAGCAGCCCCGAAAATGATCGTAAGTGCACAGTGGGTGTGTGTATTAAAATTATTAGTCAATTCTAACACATGAAATGAAGTTTAAAAATTCGTAATCAATTTTAAAAAAACGTGACAAGAGTTCTTCAGGAGAGATCAGCAAAGTCAGCAGAGTCTTCTGCCCTGCTAATGTTTACCTGGCACCAAGCGGGGTCGGGAGACCCTGCCACTGCCTACCTATACCGCAACAAGAGCAACAAACAATAACAGTGGGATACAGTCCTGCATCCAGTGCATAAGAACAAAAAAACACAACATACAAATAAACAAAAGGATTTTTCAGGCATAAGAGATAGGAGGCTTGAGATCAATGCTAGTACAAAATAAGCTATACATAATAGTAATCACACTGAAATAACACAATGGTTTGCTGTGTGACACTATTTCATAGGTCGACGACGTTTCGATCAATTCAAGTGAATAGTGGGATCATCATCAGGACTGTTTAAATTACATGCCTTAATTGAAATAACTGCCTGTGAAATAGAGGGGAAAAAGGCAGAAAGGATCACAATGAAAGAAGAATCTTGCTTGTTTAAAATCTCACCAGTCCCCCAGGTAAACCCATAGTTTCTGACTGTGGGTCGATCTTGGAACATTTGGGACAGTATGTGGACTTCTCTATTAAAGAATTTGTACCAAGCACCGCATGCTATGTGAGAGATAGCATGGCGATGATTAATTTAGTTGAGCACCACCCATTCAACCAAGAAACAGACTTGTTATGTACAATGGATTTAGAATCCTTGTACACGAATACCCCTCAAAGGTCTGGCATGCTAGTGATTCAGCAGGTGCTTGACTGCTTCGAAGATCACTTTTATCAACAAGTTAAGGGTACATCAATGTGGGCTGTTTTTGCCCCCAACCTGGCAATACTCTTCATGGATCACCATTCTTGCACCATCAAACCCATTTGTCACAGGGCTGTCCATGTGGCGCAGGTATATTGATGATATTTTCCTAATATGGTAAAACAATTTGGACACCCACAACCAGTTCCAACACTGGCTAAACAATAATTGCGCAGGCCTTACCATCACAATCAGCACTGACATATCCGTATTTGCATTTCTATATCTCACCATTTATCACTCCAATGGTACCCTACTAACCAAACTGTACCGCAAAACCTCCTAACGCAACACATTGTTGAGTTATAGCAGTAACCACCCTAGAGCACTTAGGGATTCCCTGCCCTACTCCCAATTCCTGAGAATTAAGCACAACTGTTATGCCAAAGAGGACTATTTTAGAGAGGCCAGTACACTACCAACAAAATTGAGAGGCAGGGGCTACCCAAGGAGACTAGTACGCAACGCACAAAAGAGAGCTTGGTACTGCCCTAGGGAGTTCTCTTAAGCCCTGAGACCAAAGATCAGACCAACAGAATTGCTTGTGTCACGACATTTTCCCCAGTGTCTAACCCTTCCCCAAATCCATACTTAGACACTGGCCATTACTGAATGCAGGCATCCTTCTGAACACGAGAGATTTGACGTCTGTGACGGGCAGCTCTTTGACTGAGGGTGGACAAGAATTGAGTTCCTTCTCTGCATTTCTTCGGACAAGATTATTTTTCCAGAGAGGTTGTGACTTTGTTTCACATGAGCGGCACTCAGACCCGTAAGGGCCCTGAGGCCATTTTGGGCCAGGTGGCAGTGGGATTGGTCCCTGCCAGTCGCTGTATATGTCAGAATTGTCGCTCTACTCAGTGATACTGATCCCCCAGTCCTGATGAGGCCAATAGAAATTACTGGCTGAAACGCGACCGCACCTGCGTTGACATGTGCAAAGGAGTCCCACCATTTCGAATTATAGGAATGAAAGAAAGCGCCTTGTTAAATATTTTGTTAGAGGTGTGATATCTTAGGCGCAATAGGGACGACCTTACAGTGTATCACATTGAATTAAAAGTGTACACTTTGATTGTTTTGCTTTCAGTAGGGGAACTATCAATTGATTTATTTTGATTTTTTCGTTTTTGATTTTTCTGTTTTTGATATTTGTATGTTTGTACATGTTGTACATTATGTATATATGTGGTGTATTATATATATGAGTGTGATTTATAGTTTTTTGTAATGAATTGTACATGGTGTATATATGAAATTGATATATGTATCAGTTGTTTTTGATTATAGTGTGTATTTCCCCGTCACCGGACACATTTACAAGTTATATAAGTGAAAATTAATTTGTCATAAAATAGAATTAGTGAAAGCAGGGTCATTAGTTGTACTCTGTTTAAAATAAATGTTTGTAATTGATCCCTGTATTTTGATTTTCTTTGATTCTACATTGCTGATGTTCTTTGCCTAGGTATAAGAAGGGGGTATTGGGGCATGACCCGTATTGTTTATATAACCGTTATTTCAATTCAGGCATGTAATTTAAACATTCCTGATGATGATCCCACTATTCACTTGAAGGGATCGAAACGTCGTCGACCTATGAAATAGTGTCACTCAGAAAACCATTGTGTTATTTCAGTGTGATTACTATTATGGATAGCTTATTTTGTACTAACATTGATCTCAAGCCTCCTCTCTCTTATGGAGGCTGGAGTTCCACCAAGTGCATCTACTAGATACTTTTGAAGGGGGAATTCCAGAGCACAGAAGGTTAGACAATGATGGAGCACCTGTGGTGACTTGCCTCCGTCTCTCTGATGACATCAAGGAAAGTTATGTGTTGAAGGTTTTATGTTTATTGTTCCTGTAGGGGGGAACCTTTCCCAGAGAAAAATACTATCCATTTGTCCACGTCTTAAGATTCTGCCATGGCTCAGACATGGTACTTAACTACAACTTTATATAACATCGTAATTTTTTAACATGACTTTTCTGCCTTTGCTCACTTTAATTATCTGTCTGGGATCATTCAGGCAGTTGTAAAACACACTTTGAAGTGATGTCTTCTTACATTTACTGTTTAAAGTATGAACAGATAAAAAACAAAATGCAAGCTTTAGATGTTTTTCCTATTTTTTGTACCAGCCCAAAAATTAAAATACTAGTTAAGCAGGAATAGATACTGGTCTAAACCCAATCCCATAGAACTGCACTACCTCTTAGCCTCAATGATGCCAGAACTCAATGATTCTATGACTGATGGTGACCAGATCTTTAATGAATGAATTATCACGGTGCTTGATAACTATCACATGGCGTGAAAGCATGGGCAAAGAAGTCTGCCTCTTGGTTCAATTCCCAGTTACAAGACCTGAAATTAAATGTAAAACTTGTAAGTGAAAATGGAGAAAGAACTAGGATATAGGTAATAACCAAGAATACAGGAAGGTGGTTAACTTCTATCACTACCCCGTTGTAAAAGCTCAGACTTCTTTACCAAGCAAATAGACAATTGTGCCAACTCAGCCAAGAAGTGTATTTGAATGTGAAGTCTTTCATTGATCCTGCAGCAAAAACCTCACTGGCAGCACCATCAGAATCTTGATGTAATGAATAAGCCACTTTATTTTCTAGGAAATACATGACATTTATACTTCCTTCTCCAACTCAGCAAGAGCTGTCCCACTAGTTGAAATATTTACTCAGTTCAAAGGTTTGCAGCACTCTCTTTCTTTTTTTCTACTTTATGATGATGAGAACTTAGCAAGCCTGGTTAAAGTAAAATTGGGTTCGCCAGTAGACCCTTCCCCACCTCCTATTCTCACCCTCGTGACAGAAACCTTCCTTGTGATAAATGAGCTCTTATGTCGAGTGCAGTTAACACCTAAGGTGTGGAAACATGCAGTAGTTAAGCCTCTTTAAAGAAGTAATTCCTGGAATCCTTACATTTGGAGAACTATAAGCTAAATTCACTCCTACCCTTCCTAGGAAAGGTGCTGGAAAAGCATGTAAATACTCAATTATTTGAGGTTTTAGAAAATAACCATCTGCTCCACTGATGGGTGTCGGTCCTGACCGTAGCACTGAATCAGTGCTATTGGCAGAAACCAATGACCTTAAATGCACTTTGGATATGGGTGGCATGGCAGCCCTTATCTCTCTAGATCTCATCGCAGCCTTTGACATAGTTGTATAATCTCTCCAACTGGATAGTATTGCCAATATTAGGGTAGAACATTAAACTTTTAAATTAAGCTTTCAAGTATTTGTTCAAGTATGGGGTAAGCCTTTTTATTCAGATCTATTTTCCTTTGAAGGTAGAGTTTCCCAGGACTCATCTCTGAGCCCCACATTGTTTATTTTTTTATGTAAGCCCTCTTGCAGATATAGTTCAGCCCTATGATCTTTCATTGATGTCATATGCTGATGACACCCAATTGACCTTTTTCCTAGTCCCAGGACATCATTCTAAAGTGGCATACCTTAAATTATGCCTCTTGGAAGTGGCCGATTGGATAGCAAACTGCTGTCTTAATGAATAATGGGAAAACGGAGGTCATGATCCTAGGTAACAACCCTAGTTGCTGGACACTGAACTACTGGCCTGATAGTTTTGGACCTAGTCGAAGCCTAAATACTCAGCCAAGAACTTAGGGATCTGGATCAACGCCAAATTGTCTTTTGAAATCCAAGCCAAGAAACTAGAGCAGGCTGTTTCATTTTGAAGCACTGCATATCACATATCAAGTCTTACACAACACAAGCTTGTACTACGCCGTCTTGTTCAGCCTTATGTGCTATTAAGATCCTCTAATACGCTGCATGCACGGATTCCGAAAATTTATTAAAACAAATGCGGGGCTGGTCTTTTATTTGCTGCCAGACAAACTTTGGAATTCCCTCGCATTAAAACTTTGCAGTTCTCTAGTCAAACTCAGCTTCAGGCATTTTCTCAAGATCTGGTTGTTCGAGAGAGATGGAGTCAGTATGTTGGAGTCTGGTTCATCTCTTTATCTTCTAGCATTGTGAAGCCCTATTTGGGCAGCAATGTGCTTTAGAAATGGCAATAAATAAAAATAGATCGTAACCCTAGGTCACTGGTAGTTAGACCTGGGCTGAGTTACCTGTAACGTCTGCTACAGGGGAGGTCTGCTGTTAATGCTTTTTATCTGTGCTTGCCTGCTGAAAAAAGCCTCCTGTCAACTATCATAGCGCCTGAGAGTTCCTGTGCCTCCTAATTGCTACCATGCATCATTAAATAACTCTGCTGGGCGAAGATGCAATAAGCCACCTTGGCATGCAGACAAAATCGAGGTCACCAAGATGACATCTGCTGGGTTCATCTGCCTGCTGTTGAGTGATTAAGCCAAGTTATTGATCATCAGAGAAACGTTGTTAATAGACAACCATTGCCAAACCTCAGATACTCCAGATAGAGGGCATGGGACCTGTTTCCGCCCTGCTTGCTGCAGTACCATATGGGAGTCCTGTTGATAGTCAGCACCTGGATGGCCCGTTATAGAAGGTAGAAAGGCCTGTACAGCTTGCAGATATACAATGTATATATGATGGTTGTGCTCCTTCAGAGACCGGACATCTGAGAGATCCACAATATCCAGGTCACCTCCCTAGTCCAGAGAGGACATGTTTGTCACCAATGTAAACTTTGGTAGGAAAAAGGAAACAGCCGGGCACACGTCAGATCAGCATCCATCATGTACCATTGAAGATCCTGGGGCATCTCGGAGGAGAATCAGATCCTCTCCAAAACACATACCCAGTGCTAGCGCACTGCAGCAACAGCTTCCATTGAAAAGTCTGCATATGACAACAGGTGTGAGGCATCAACAGGGTGTATGATGCCACGAAACCAGGAAGTCTCAGAAGAATCAAGACCAAAGCAGAAGCTTTCATCTAGAACATTGGAATCATAGGATGAATGTTTCAGACTTGTTGCGGGGTTGGGAAGGTCTTCAAGATGACTCTGTTCAGAATGGCCCCAATAAAGGGAATCCTCTGCATAGATTGGAGATGAGATTCAGGCATGTTCATGGAGATCTCTAGAGCTGACAGTATCACCACAGTCATCAGTAATGGTGGGAGACAGGCTGCAGCCAACCAGCCTTCAGCAACTAGTTGACAAGGTACAAGAATACATATATACCTGACCTGCAAAGATGTGCTGCAACCTCTGATATGATCCCCGTAAAGATCCAATGGTCCCATGCAAGGCTAAAGGACATGTCAGTGAGCTGTAAAAGTTGTGTAATCCTAAAACACATTTGAGATTCTTTTGAACTTCTCCTTTTTGAGGAAGCAGTTTAAGTGTCCGAAGGCTAAATTTGGTACCAGTCCCCCATCATTGTTGGTGGCCAGGAAGTACTGGTAGCAATATCACAGCGGTCTCCTGTACATGTTCGAGCGCCTCTCTTGTGAGTAACATCATCACTTCTTGTGAGAGATTTCTTGCTTGACCCACCCACCGACATTGGAGAGAAAATGGGAGCAATATAGGGAAGGGCATCCAAAAAATGAAGGGCATAACTAACTTGATAATTTGGAGGACCTATTGTCCAATGTGATGGCAGTAAGGCAGGGAAGGCTAGATTCTGACGTTCACTGGTCTCAGTGTGGCTGGAGGGCGTACCAAAAACGCTTGGCAATGGTGCCAAGTGAGGAGGATGGAAGGGTGCTGCTTAAAAAAGAGGGTAAAAGCAAATTTGCAGAAGAAAATAATCTTTTGCTATAGTATTGATTAGTTTTGACTCTGTCAGGAGAAGTGGAAGGAAAATAATTCAGGTCCTGCCTACATATAAAAGGTTTTATATACTTTGTGTTGTGCCAAAAATGTAGGATTTTGAACAAGCTGTCAAGACAGAATTAGTCAGAGCATTGCTGAAAGGCAACAAAGGCTCAAAAGTAGACACCCCAGGTTGCACATATGTTAGTCTTAATCGCCTTCTTGAAAAGTGGTAAGTCCAGGACTTCTGCAAGTCTGTGAACCACTGCGGTGAAGGAAGTACAATCCTCCTTAGGAGGCCTTAAAGATGAACCGAAGGTGGACTCCATAGATTTATCCAAACTACTGTCATTTTTAGGTTTCGCCTCGTCGAAAGCTGCGCACCACGGAGCTTTCGGCGCAGGCGAAATCTAATGTTTACAGTATGTGGCTTGGGAATCCGCCCTCTGTTCCATTGGCTAGCTCCATAAATGGAGGCTAGCCATTGGAACAGACATCTGTCCGTCATGGCCGGAGCAGATTAGTGGGCGTTCCCGCGATTTTTACTCATCCCACCCCTTTTCCTACGTCATGCGGCGGTGGTTTATTTATTTATTTTTTTTACTTTTTTTGGAGTCATTCCTTCAGGCCGACCGCCGCCGGAGGAAGTCCAGTTCGTCTTTGCGTGTTTCGTTGTGTCTCCGACTGCATTCTGGTCAGGCTTGGTTTGTCCGCAGCGCTGATCTCTCGCTGCCTGCTGCGGGTGTCCACGGACCGCTGCTGTACAGTGCGTACTCCTCCATGGGCTCTGCTTCTCTGTCGGCTCTCTCTTCTCTGGACTCCGTTCTCGCCATGTTGAGCTGCGCCTTCCAGCGGATGCTGCTTTTGCTGCTCCTCTCCCCGGCCTCCGGTAGGTGCTCTTGGTGGACTGCACTCGTGCAGCCCTAGAATCATATCTGAAGGGAGCCTGACTCTAAAAGCCTCGACCACACAAAGCAACAATGCCGTGATTAACTCTTTGTAGTGTTAGCACCCGGCACTGTTTTTACTGCGATCCGAACCTGAAAGCATGATTCCTAGAGTGGAATTAGTTCTCGGGGCAACTGGACCAAACAATTCACCCCTGACAGAGCAGTTTTGCACTGGTGACCAGGCAGTTTTGCACCAGAATTTGTAGCGACAGGCTAGTGCAGCCAGTGCAAATGTTGTTTTTGCACTGACCGCTCGGTCACTGAACAATGCTCTTAATCCGACCCCATATATGCATGCCCCCTAAAGGCAGAGAGGCATGGAAAGCCTGCTGGACATAGATTTGAGTTTTGCAGCATACACGTCACCTGGCTGTCTGCAGCCGGCCGCCTCCCCAGACTTACTCCAACTTGTTGAAGTGGTAATGTGCATTACAACTCCACGTAGTGACAGATAGCTGAGCAGGGCGTCATTATTCATAGCCTCACGTACACTAGATGGACTCTGGTCTGTGCGCCAGACTATTAAGGAAGCTATTACAAGCCTTCCCATGATGCTTTGCGCTGCAAGAGGGCCCCCATGATCTGCGCGCGTGGCTGCCAATGGAGTAACTGTTGCTACAAGCAGGCCTCGTCTAAGCAGCTGACATTTCCAATATACCAAAGCGATCCGTCACCTGGGTGACAGCTCACACTCTCTTGCACGGGGAGCTATTTCTAGCCAGCAATCCTGCCTGAGGGGGCGTCTTGATGCAGAACAATAAACCTGCTAAGCGCTAGACAGCGCCAAAAAGTGCGCCTTGGTGATTACAAGGAATTTGTCGCTTGAACATGCGTGGCAGGCTTAAATGAAACACTTGCTGTGTGTTTACACCAATGTTGGTGAAATCTGGGGCTGATGGTTGAAACTATTGGCATTGTAAATGACAATGCCATTTATTTATCTGTTTTCAAAACCAACACATAAATATAAATGTTGTCATTTACAATGCCAATAGCTCAAACTTTTCAAAAGGCGAAACCATTGCATTGTAAATGCTTGTTCCATTTTGCTGCTTAAGATAATGGCCAGCATTGGCATAATGACGCAGAAGTAAACTATCTTCTGTCTCATCATCTTAATCAAGTGAAAAATATTAGAGACATTGAACAGTATTTGAATCCGACCCAAATATGTCCTCCATTCTACTAAAGAACTGCTGGTGAGATGAAGGGACTATAGGAGAGTCATCATCCGCATGTGCATTTTTCTTGGTAATTTTGTATTTAGACATAAGACGAGCTCTAGTTACAAGTAGTTCCAGATCTGAAGCCAGTGCTGGTGATGGATCAAGCACTGTTGGAATCGCTGCTAGCGCCAAAGAAGGGCCAGGTGGAGTGATCTCTCGCAGATCCGCACCGACCCCAAGACCACACTCAGAGGCACCCTCATCTACAGGCCACCAGGACCCCGCACACAATTCAGCGAAGACATCACTGAATTCATCAGCCCACACGCTCTCCCCTCCGAGGACTACATTCTACTAGGAGACCTCAACTTCCACCTGGAAAAGAACAACGACAGCAACACCACCACCCTTCTAGACAACCTCGCCAATCTCGGACTCAAACAACTTGTTGACCCCCCACCCACTATGCCGGACACACGCTCGACCCAATCTTCACCTCCAGCAAGCACATCTCCTTCAATCACACCACAGCTCTCCATTGGACGGACCACAGCTGCGTTCACTTCAACTACAAAAAGACCACGACCCACAACCACCCACAACCAATTCCCCGAAGAAACTGGAACAAAATTACCACCGACCAGCTCCTCACATCGCTTCACCAAAACCCTCCTACCAAATCATCGGACCCAAACCAAGCAGCCACCAACCTCACACAATGGATAACCCACAGCGCCGACGTACTAGCACCCTAGAAAAACCATCAAATCAAGCGAGGTAGCAAAAAAGCCCCCTGGTTCAACGATGACCTCAAGAAATCCAAGAAGTTCTGTCGCACCCTCGAGAAAGCCTGGAGAAAAAACCCAACCACTGACAACCTGGCCACCTTCAAGAACGCCACCCACAAACACCACCAACTGATCCGATCCACCAAGAAATCAGCATTCAAGGATCGACTTGACAACAACTCCCACAACAGCAAGGAACTATTCAACATCGTCAAAGAATTTACCAACCCCACCGCCGGCACCAAGGACATCACTCCCTCCCAAGAACTCTGCGACTCCCTCGCCTCATTCTTCCACAACAAAATCGCCGACATACATAACAGCTTTGAAAACCAGTCCGGAGACCAGTCCACTCCACCCACCTCCGAACCAAAACCCCCCTCCTACAACCTTTGCGCCTGGAACCCAATCACCACTGAAGACACCATCCGCCTGATGAACTCCATCCACTCAGGATCACCAACCGACCCTTGTCTCCACCACATCTTCAACAAAGCAGACTCCACTATCGCACCCCATCTCCGAGACATCATCAACTGCTCCCTCAACTCCGCTACCTTCCCGGAAAGCTGGAAACATGCCGAACTCAGCGCACTTCTGAAGAAACCCACAGCAGACCCCACTGAACTGAAGAACTACCGCCCCATCTCGCTCCTCCCATTCCCTGCCAAAGTCATTGAAAAAGCCGTCAACAGACAGCTCGCCGCCTTCCTCGAATCCAACAAATCTCTCGACCCCTCACAGTCCGGCTTCCGAGCCAAACACAGCACGGAAACCGCCCTCATCGCAGCAACAGATGATATTCGAACACTACTGGACAACGGAGAAACAGTTGCCCTCATCCTACTTGACCTCTCCGCAGCCTTCGACACAGTATGTCATAGCACCCTCATACAACGCCTCAGCAACATCGGAATACAAGGAAAAGCATTGGACTGGATCATCTCCTTCCTCACCGGAAGAACCCAGAGAGTCCGCCTCCCCCCTTTTAGATCAGAGGCCACCGAAGTCATCTGCGGCGTACCACAAGGATCACCACTCAGTGCCACCCTCTTCAACGTGTACATGAGCCCCCTCGCATGCCAACACAACCTCAACATCATCTCCTACGCAGACGACACCCAGCTATCCTCTCCCTCACCAAAGACCCAAACACCGCCAAAACCAACTTACGCGAAGGAATGAAAGAAGTAGCCGAGTGGATGAAGAACAGCCGTTTAAAACTGAACTCAGACAAAACGGAAGTCCTCATCTTAGGTTCATCACCCTCTGCCTGGGACGACTCATGGTGGCCACCGGCCCTGGGATCCGCACCCATACCTACGGACCACGCACGTAACCTGGGCTTCATCCTGGACTCCTCCCTCTCGATGACCAGACAAGTCAACGCCGTCTCATCATCATGCTTCAACATCCTACGCATGCTCAAAAAAAATCTTCAGTTGGATCCCCACCGAAACAAGAAAGACGGTCACCCACGCACTGGTCACAAGCCGACTGGATTACGGAAATACCCTTTACGCCGGAACCACAGCCAAACTACAGAAAAAACTCCAACGCATCCAAAACGCCTCAGCCAGACTCATACTGGACATCCCCCGTCAAGCCCACATTTCCAATCACCTGAAAGACCTCCACTGGCTCCCCGTCAACAAGAGAATAACGTTCCGCCTTCTCACCCACGCACACAAAGCCCTCTACGACCTAGGACTCGAATGCCTCAACACGCGCCTGTCCTTTTACACCCCCACCCGCCAACTACGATCGTCCAATCAAGCCCTCGCCGCAATTCCGCGCATCCATAGATCCACCATGGGAGGAAGATCCTTCTCCTACTTAGTGGCCAAAACCTGGAATTCTCTCCCCACCCACCTCCACCTTACACAGAACCACCTCTCCTTCAGAAAACAACTAAAAACCTGGACATTCGATAAGTAATGTACCACCCTCCCTCAAGCGCCTTGAGACCCTCTGGGTGAGTAGTGCGCTATACAAATATTGAACTTGAACTTGAGAGGTGGTGACCTATCCTACAGCCACAGAGAAGACAAAGTGAAATTCATCTAGGTAAGCTGGTACCAGAGAAGGCCGTCCGACAGACCGATTGCAATCTCAAACATGTTCATGGGGCCAGAAGGTGCATCACAGGGAGACAGAATAAATGTGCATCAGGTCTTCACTGAAGGATGCAAACTGATATGGATTTAACAGAGGTCTTTCTGAAGTCAGGGCACATGTACCAAATTCAGTACTGGGTCCGAGTCGGAGACTAAAATCAGAATCATGTTAAGCTTCTTCCTCTACTTTTCATCTTTGCCTTTGACCTACCTGAAAAGGGCGACCCCACTTCTTGTTTTCCGTGATGTAAAGTTTGGATTCATTTGTCAGATGGAGCCTGAATACATCAAGGACCACTTGTCACACAACTTGGAGTCATGCTCGGTGAGTCATGCTTGGTCCAGAGGCACCACAAATAGATTTTGTGTGGGTCCATTACTGGCATCTACTTCCAACACTTGTAGCTCCGCCTGAAACATATTGACATCTATGCTCACTGCTAAAATTATGAATGTGACTAGAATTTAGTAAGAAACCAAAATCAATAGAATCAGAACTACGGATCCGTATCTATGGGAAGCAGAAAAAGAGGAGGTGACATCAGAGCTCACTGCTCGTGCCTTTGAGCGGCTCCGCGTCATGTTTGGAGGTGGGGTGGAGCTGTGTGGAAGAATGATGGCACCATCTGTCAGCATGCAGGACTGATTTCAAGAGTTTGTGGATCCTGTGTGGCACCTGAGGCGATTCACAACGTGAGGAATTTTTGGCTAGAAGTAATCATCAGGGTGACCTTCGTTCCTTTTTGGACACACGTTTCTGTCAAATTGCAAATAATTGGCTGAGCATGCTAAAGCTTAAGAAAAGAGTTTTGGGGAGTCCCAATCCGTCAGCAAATGTAAAAAAAAATTCAAAATTGAAGTATAGCGTGACGTGGGTACTGCACTCTCACAGTAGACTTAAAGGAAAATAAATACATGGACATCGTGATGCAAGTGACAACAAAGGTGGCATTTGGTGGAGATGAGGTTAACATGAATGCTTAGTGATAAAACGCAAAAACAAAATTACAAAGATAAGAATCTTCACATAAACCCGACTTTCTTTTCTGAACTGTAGCTATGCAGTATTCCACTCAACAGTCTTACAATAACAACTTAAGTTTGCTAAGGTAGTGGGTATTGGATTACTCTTGTACCCTAAGGTTTGTCGTAAGCAAGGATTAATTTCAAGAGCGAGTGACTAATATTTCCACTCAATTGCTTCTCATTCTCAGCCCCAAGATGACCTCCCAGAATTCTTAGGCACTATGGTCGAGTTCCTTGCTACATTGTACACCAGCAGCAGGCCTTGCACAGGAGGGATGCTTCAGGCAGACAAGGCACTGCTTGCTAAAACTCAGACCGTTAAGGCTAGAGAGCTCAGTCCTTCCTAACGCCAGTTGCCTCGTGTGTGAATTAATTATTATAATACACACAAGCCGAACAGAATGGAGCCTGAATTCTACATTGATGGGATCAATACGTTGTAGTGGATAACGAAACGACTTAGTCGGACATGCTTTTCTGTCTACACTTAGCTAGAGGGGCTGATGGCAAAACTACTTCATCTGTCAGCGCGGCTTCGGGACATGCTCAAAAACAGCGCGAGACATGACAAAGACGGCGGAATTCAAGAGCAACAGGCGTGGTAGTAGCAGATCAAAGACGCACAGAAGCGTGCCCCTGGGCAACTGGTTCAGAAGTTGAAATGCATATTCAAATTTCCGAGGCATGAAATCTAAGGAGGACAATGCGTGCTGCTTCTTCTAAACGTCTCCATGTTAAACCCCTTTGGTGGTACCATGCCGAACGTGTAGCTTAAAGTGCCAGAAACAACTCGGAACATTGTAATTGCTGCTATGAGTGATGTCTCTTACAGATTTACAGGATTAAAAAACATTATCATGTCTTGTCTGGGAAAAACGATTGCAGGACAAAAGCTTATAGGTAATTGAACAACACCAGACCAAAACCTGGTCTCCAGTGTCGATCAAAGAGCCCATTTACGTTAGAAAAAAGCAGTCATGAATACCCGTTCTATTCAGTTGTACAAAGCACTCCACAAGAAAGATCTTTTCCAAATACACCAAGCTGAAGAACTCGACTCTTGGAAACAGTTCAGGAGTCTGACTCTTGCATTACTTTTTGTACTAACAAGATGCCCACTTCAATAATGACATATGGGGTAGTCGGCATAGATTACATCTGATGCCCCCAAACATTAGAATTAGGTCATATAAGGCCTAAATCTTTCATTTATTTTCTCCTATAGTTTGAAACTCAAACGATCCAGTGGATTACTGGGTTGTATACAAGCACCCTCTGCTCAAACTTACTTTAGAACAAAGTTTTTAATCTTGCGGTCAAAGCAGATAACCGGTGATATCTCATTCAGTTAAATCCTTAAATATAGCCATGGGTCATCCACACACTGAGATAGTTCTAGGTTCGGGCGTAGAGAAACAGGAGAATGAGACTCTGAAGAAAATAATCATAGCGATCAGGGAATAAATGCAGCAACCCCAGCATCATCTCCCCACAGCCAAAGCTTGCAGGGAGGTGTTCTCTAGGTTAGCAATAGGCCCTGAGGGGTGTTATTGTGGGTTACGAAGTAACACTGACACTCTCTATTGTGCAGTAAGCAAATATCCACCAAGCACTCGTTCTCAAATATACCAGATTAACATGTTTATTAACTGTGATACTACTTATGTAGTTTATGTTATAGTTTGTTCTTGTAATCAGATTTATGTTGGTAGCACTATCAGAAGACTGAAAGATAGGATGGTTGAGCATTTCCGAGCACTAAAAACAGGGGACACCCGCTATCCAATAGCATCTCACAGTGTCAGGAATTTTCATGAAAAAGAGAAACATGTCTTTAAATATCATGGAATTGATCACATTAAATCTGATGCTAGAGGTGGGAATAGGCAGCTACAGCTGAGACGTAGAGAAGTTATGTGGCTATTGAAGCTTAAAGCAGTTGAACGCGGTTTGAATATCGACCATGAATTTGAATATATTCTTGGACAACGATGATTCACTGAGCTTGAGCAGAATGCAAGTCTTTACTCTGATAGAGCTTCAAAGATGTATATATGAATTGACTGTTCTTTTGGACTTTGTAGAGTTTAAAGGTTGTACAGAATAACAGATTGTATGATGTATGTTACTGTAATTCCTACCCTGTCTTCCTTTCACACTCTTCCTGACCCCTGGGTGTACTGAAACTCTGTTAAACTAGAGTAGAATGACAATACCTTTGGGACCCTTCTCACTGATACACGCTGCCAGATGTGGGTCGCTTGACATGACTCTGTCCATTTATTAAATATTGGACTTTACTTACTGTAGTAACGTAATGGGTTAGTGCAGTTGAGTTGTTATTAGAAATATTATACATACGACTGGTGATACCCATAGCGAGGGGTTGTAAACATTGATGCATGTAAATAGCACACGGTGTTGCGCTGAAAATATTTGGACTTATTCTTCTTTTCTTTTTTCTTTTACGTAACGCTGTAATAATGGTTTATAATTAGCTTTGAGTTTATGGGAATAACTGAAAAAGTGAACTAGCAGCTACCTAATTTTAGAGCTACTAATACTCTTAAGTATTATGATGGCATACTAGTAAACAATTACTTTGCGATGGCGCCTGCGTAAGCAGTACGTGATTACTATACAAAGATGGCACGCGTATACAACGCGTTTGCCTCAGGTTGACTTATTTTTAATAGCGCGGCGGATTCTACTAGAAATAACAATTAAGTACTGAATGTGGTTAGATTGAGTGTATATCATAGTTATGGATCGGGATAACGTGCGTCTAAGAAACACCACTCTAAGATGGCGCCTGTGGATTAGAACTATTTACACACTCGCTAAGATGGCGCGCAAGTCAAACGCGACCGTCGATAGAGGAGTGTGGAGCTGATATGTGGTGAGTTTAAAAACAATACGGACGTAGGGCGCAAGATAGTTATTTGTTAAAAGGACGCGTATTAATGTACTACAATTTCTGTTTACAGCCCACTGTGACGAGGATTGTGACAATTTTGGATTACTTAGAGAATGTCACACCGCTAACTAGGAACGGAGTATACTGAATTATATTGGACAGAGAATCTGCTTTAAGACTGAGGTACTTACTGTTTACTGATAATAACACAGATACTTGGAGTTTGGTAAACGTAGCATATACATCGCTAATGAAACAAGAGTGTATACTAATATATATAATATATTGATCTCGGTCTACAGATACGTGGACAGCGAGAAAGTGTGGAATATTCACGAGGGTCGGATTCAGACCTTGCTGATTATATAATTTTGAGACGAAATAACTATTGGAAGGCGTTTCAACTTACATATTAAGGTACCTAATGGTGACTAATGTAAATGCTTAGTATATAATTTCAGTCGGTATTATTTTTGAAGTACAGAGAAATTTGGGAGAGAATGATATATATCTCTAGCCAGTACGTATGCTATATGCTAGTCAATTTGGAGGATATAGCGATTGAACATGAAGATAGTGAAATGTATTTAAGCCTCAGTTTTGATACATGTGCGTGTTAACACGAACAGAGTGTATATTAAGAGAAATTAGTTTTGTTTTCAGACTATTATTACGATTGGTTTGGATTGAAGAATTTGTTTTTTGCAACAAGGATTACGAATTACAACTACTACCATTAAGTTTAATGGTGAGTCACTGCGATCTTACTATTATCATTAACACGATGACCAACCTGCTGGTGTGGTTGGTGACTGGGTCCTAACTGGCATTGAAGGGATTGATATATATGATTTTATGCAAACGTACTCATACCTGGGTACTTGAGTATGATAGATACACTTTGGGTTTTCAAGCTTTACTCTTGGTGACGGGTACTTCTTAGATTTACGTTTTCTCTCTGCACGGATTCGGTGAATTTTGTAGTGATTTGTATTGTAAATACTGAGTGCAGTATTTAGTATCTTTTGTAATTTTTGGTTACTGCATTAATTACAGCCCTGAAGAAGTCTGTATATCATATACTGATCAGACGAAACACGTGTTGGCTGGTATTTGTCGTACATTGGATGAAGAAATCTGATGAAGAATTATTTGGAATAAAAGAATTTTGAACTTCAAGACCCTAGAGACTATATTTGAGAACGAGTGCTTGGTGGATATTTGCTTACGTTCAGTCATTTATGACAATTACTGAGTAGTGGTAACCTACTCGCTCCGCTTTGAGCACCAATTGGACCTGCAACTGTATTTACTGGCTTATACATGCTGTGCGCTTCATAATAACTGTTACCATCAAATTTTTAGTGCTCTATTGTGCAGTGCTGCCAGCAGACCAAGGGTAGCCCAGCTATGCCAGATCTATGGGTGCTAGTTGAAACACAGCTGCACAACACATTGTAAACATTCCTCATGCAGCGAACACGTGTAATCCATTGAAGGACTGTAAGCATTCAGTTATTATTATTATTTAGAAGTTTTATATAGCGCTGGCCAGACCAGAGAGTATCGGACCGCTTTGCAACAGTCGCATTGCAAAGATCGCAAATACAAATAACAAAATAACAATGAAAGAATCAAACAAACAATGAGTTTCAGAGCAGGTTAAATAACCAAGGGGCAGTGACGACATGAGGTGCTTTCGCTGAGTGACATAGCCTTGGCAGTGCCATGCTGTACACCATCATGAGGACTATTTGCAAAAGTAAATATGGCCCTAAACAAATGTTTACTAACAAGTCCACCTTTTATACACCTGCCGAGAATTCACATGAGAGATTCCTGGCAAGGGCAGACCCATTTACGAGGGCAGAGATATCTGCTACAAGTGCAAAGGTTTCTGCACCCATAAATCCTGCTCAAGATGGGGGAAGTGGGTAGCAATGTCTGCTTTATAAGTTTGGGAACACTCACAAACAAGTACATTTGTGGTAATTCCCAAAAATGTCTTCCTTCTTTTTCCACCTTGAGGCGGGTCATACATTTATTTATTCCACTAAAGGACTGGCATAACTCACTATCCAAGCTGGGACGGGGAACAGATCACCCCTAGATTCGTTGGGAAAGGAATTTTTACACGTGGAACAATGTTTATCCATTGGAGGAAAAAAAGGGGTGCATTTGCACATGGGATCCCATTCCTCCCCCTGTTGACTTGTCTGTTTTGATAAACTCTGTGAAGAGGGAAGAGGACCCTATATGAAAGGTCATCTGACATTCCCAGGAGTGCACCTGGTGGAGATTATCAGGCGCAGACTTCAGAATATTGGTGAATAACAAAAAGGAGGAAAAGTATGTTCAGCGGAAATCTTCACACGTACTTTGCCTCAGCCCCAACTGTTTCAATTTTCATATGAACAAAATATTAAAAATAAAATGACCAAAAAGAATATGTTGGCAACAATCAGGTCAGATTTCCTTGGTATCCATCCACATGAGATAGATTTACAATGAATATCGAAATTGGATCAGGAAGGCCATAGTACCACAAAATAATTATATCCAACAAAAATACATTAAAACAATATTTAAGTGAAGACAGCAACAAAGAAGAGACGGTCTTCTAAAAAGTTAATTAAGGAAACTGATTTTCTTCTTTGATGTTAGTTTGTAAGCTTCTGAGGAGCGGGGGTCACATATCTAGCCAGTATCAACAATGCAACAAAAATCCTGCCTTGGAGCAACATAAAGAAAACACAGAGAAAGGATTTATGATCAGAGGGTTGTGCAAGCACGTGCAAGGGTAATACCCCAAGGGAGACTTTAAACACATTTTGAGGCTGCAGGGCAACATCAACATTGCAGGAGCGGGAAGCTGCTACTGCACGTAAAGGAGCCCTGAATAAGCTTTCTTTGATTCCATGACATCACAAGGTAGTACAACCTTAATCCAGCTCATCGATTTATATACAATGAAGTTAACCAAGGATGCCACAAAAATAAATGGCAGACTATTTAAGAAGGGGAAAGAACCATGAACCTCTGAAAACTGCTAACAGCAACGCCAAAAGCCAACTTCTGTTAAAGAATGGCTATCAACAAAACATACACCTTCCCTGCCTAGCCGGGTCTGGTGGCTTAGTGGACTAATGGCTCCACTGTAGGGGCCTTTGTTCGACCCCATGGCTACAGGTTCAAATCCCGGTGGGTCCAATCAGCCTCTCATCCTTCTGAGGTCGATAAAATGAGAACCACTGAGTTGCGTAACAATAAACATCAGTTATTTAGCGGCAAGATACCTTTGGGTGAACATGCGCTTTGCAAATACAAGTTAAGTCATGTTTGCCCCAGTCTGTCTATTCGTTATCCTCAGCCTATCCTGAATGACCGCAGATCCTGATACAATCCCTGGCAAGCTCAATCAACCTGTGTGAAACTATCACAAGCTACCAGCACAAAACTCAAACCAAAAGTCAAGTGACACCCCAGACACATGCCCATATGTGATTAGACACTTGGCGAGACTATTGGAAGACACCGTCGAGAGAGTGATACAGAGGGCACCCTATTCCCCTGGCATGCCATTGTGGGTCCTAAGACCGTTTCAAAAAATCGCTGTAACTATGTCCGTCCAGAGATGGAAAGATGGGGGATGTCTTACAATGGGGACCTGTATCCTAATGGCACATATATGAATCGAGAGGAGGAGGCAGCCACATTTGCCCTGGGTAGGGGACAATTTCTACAGTATAGTAAGATTGCGGCGATGGCCCGGGAATTATGGAATTCCTTCCCGGAGGAGCTCCCCCCCTTCCGTTGTCCTTACTACCATGATATCGATGAGGGTGGGGGGAGGCAGGGGGGATAATTGATTTCCCATATTTATAAGGCCCTTCGTGACGACTCCTGAGGGTTCAGAAAAGGTGGAAGGATGTGTCAGAGGAACCTATAACAGCACAAGAGTGGGCGAAAGTACACGAAGGAGTCCATGAAGTTAGCTCCAATGCACGTTTCAAGCTAATTCAATTTAACAAATTACACCGAGTATATCTAACCCCACACAAGCTAAGTAAAATGTACCCGGTATGTTCAGACATCTGCCCTAGATGCGGGAAGCAGCAGCGCGCTTTGTGCATATGATATGGGAATGTAGGAGTTTGAACACATTCTGGGAGGGGGTACTGGGGCTTATACACAAGGCAACTGGTTGGTCTATCCCCAGAACGATACGCTTGGTAATACTGAACCTAATCCCCGCACCAAAGAAGAAAAAGCTGGGCAGGAGGTTCATGCTTCTGGGGTTAGTGATGGCAAAGAGAAGGATAGCAATCTCGTGGCTTAGCCCGAACCCCTTCCCATAAACAAATGGCTGCGAGATATGAAAGAGCATTTCAAGTATACTACATTGTTTTCTTCAGTGTGTCACATCTGACTCGCAGTTCCTCCCTGTGTGTACCGCGTCCCTTGGTTGGTCATCACGCTGACACACACAGCTAACATACCATTACACGTGTACTTCAATATCAACGTGAGAGGTTACGCTGATGTGCACAGCTCTTGCACTTAAAGTTGCACGTTTTTCTTGAAATAAAAACATTCTTCAAGCTGATGTACATAGCATTGGAGATTGTACGTCATCTTATTATAAAAAAATAACAAAGGAAAAGGATATGGTGATTTTCACGTTGATGTGCACAGCATTCATTTTGTGAGTTTGCAACTTATTTCTGCTTAAGTGCATATCAACTTCTTTGTTATTTCACATAATCAATTTTGTGTACCAATTTTTTTTTTTTATACCGCATTTAAGGTTCTACAATTCTAAACTAATTTAACTACATTTCTTATTATAGCTCAACCTTATTTGTTTCATACAACATGCAAAATGTTACTCCTCCGCCATTCTTTCTCTCCAACCCTGGTAATCCGCCTATTCGTTGGTAAAAATGGAAGAACGTTTTCTTAAACTATGCAAGGGGGTGCGGAGTACTTCTTAGTGCAGAAAGGAAGACAGACTACTACTGCATTGTCTGGGCTCGGAAGGGCAAGAAGTGTTTGAACACCTTCCAGATTTAAATGATGATGAGTCTGATAATCTCAATGAATTTGAAATTAATCTTAAAAAACTTGACAAGCATTATCTCCCTAAAGTAAGTACCATTTTAGAGCGGTATCATTTTGGCAGACGCATACAAAAGGATGAAGTATCTGTTGCAACCTACGTGACTGCTTTACGCGAATTGGGAGCTACATGCAAATTTGAAGGCTCTCTGGAGGAGCGAATTCGTGATCAATTCATGCTTGGTTATAATATAGAGAAAGTAAAAGACGAGCTTTGGCAAAAGGATAATCCTAAATTGGAAGAGGTAATTTCTATAGCCAAAACGATAGAGCACTCTCTCGCTTGTGTTGAACTAATCAAAAAGGAAAAAGCTACTTCTGAAGAGAAAGTACTTTATGTCACTAAAAGACAATCTTATTACAAGCCTGCGTCTAAGCCTACTTGGTCACAACATGATTATATTCCTTCTTCTACCTCTACTAAGTCAAAAGGTGCTGTCAAGATTAAATGTTATCGATGTAATGCCCTTGATCACCTAGGTAATGATAAATCTTGTCCTGCACTTGCTTCCAGATGTCTCAACGGTGGGAAAGTTGGTCATTTAACAAAGGCGTGTAGGTCACAAAAGAACAAGAAAGGTAGACGAGTTAAAGAAGTATCTATTGAAGAAGAAAGTGACTCTGACTGAAATGAGTTAGATTGTGGCGAAGTGTCCTTACTCAGCTGTAATAAAAAGTGTAAGGGTCCCATAGATGAGGTACAAAGATTTCTCTCCTATCCAAAGCGTTCTTTGACAGAAAGCTATGTGGCAATGTAAAAAGATATAAGCCCGATATCAAACCACTGGCTTATGGTGGTCACCCAATAACATTATTTGGGTACTTCTTAGGTGATATTGAATACTAAGGGAGATTGACTGCTGGAAAAATTTACATCTCTTGCAGAGGTGATAGTATAATCGGTTGGTTCCATCAAAGCTGACCTAGGGGTATCTTTGGTTCCAGGTGGAGACCCCTGCATCATTCTCAGACACCTTACCAAATTCAAGCCTATCGAATAGAGATATCTCTCATAATTCTGACTCATTGAATACAGTGTCATACAATAATGATTAATTTCCTGCCTGGCGTTCTGAATTCAAACAAGTTTTCAGCAATGTGCTGGGTTGTCTCTCTGGTTATACCCACAATATTACACTAAAACCTAATGCTGTTCCAGTCATGTGCACAGTACGCAACGTGCCTTTGGCAATGCAAGAGCTAATGCGCCTTGAATTAGAGATGTTAAAAAGTGAAGGTATCATTATTGAGACTGAAGCATGTGAATGGTTGGCTCTGGTGGTTTTGGCACGGAAGGCTTCTGGGGAGGTACGCTTGTGTGTGGACCTTCGTGCCCTTAATCAAGAGGTTGTAGCCGACAAATATACTCTACCTAACATCACTACAATGTTAACCCAGCTTTTGGTGATGCGTGTGTGTTCTCATCTCTTGATCTTAGGGCAGCCTATCACCAAGTCAAAATTGATGAGACTTCCATGAATCTCACATCTTTTATAACTCCATTTGGAACTTATAAGTTCACACGGCTGCCGTTTGGATTGATTTCTGTGGCATCCGTGTTTCAAAGGGTCATGGAGGATGTTCTGAATTGGTATTGATGGGGTTAAGATCTATCAGGATATAGTGCTGGTTCATGAATCATCTCAAGAAGAGCGTGATCTGAGACTGAGGGCTGTTCTGGAGTGTTTTGTAGGAAGAGGTTTGACTTTGAGAGAGAATAAGTGCAAGTTTAATCTTGCAGAGAATTATTATCTGGGTCACTGTTTAACAGCAGGTGGTGTCAAACCCAAGGATCGCCTTGTTAAAACCATAAATGAACTTCCTGTTCCACAGTCAAGAGATGAGCTTGTCACCTTCTTAGGTATGGCAGAGTATTACAATAAATTTGTTCCACGTTTTGCATTTCAAACTCCCAACTTAAGGTCTCTTTTTTAAAAAAGGAATGAAGTTTAAGTGGTCTCCTCAGTGTCAACTTGAATTTGACGGTGTCAAGCAAGCCCTTAATTCTGCTCCTTCTCTTCAAAGCTTTGACATCTCATTTAGCTCAGTGCTTGTTACCAACACCAGCTCACACTCCTTGGGCGCTGTTCTTAAACAGATAAAAGATGGCAAAGAAGTCACCATACTGTTTTTCTCCAGGGCCCTTGTTGGTCCTGAACTTCTTTATTCTATGATTGAAAAGGAAGCACTGCGCATCTTCTGGGCCATCAAGAAATTTAAATAGTTCCTTTGGGGTAGTTCTTTTATAGTTCATTCAGATCACAAACCGTTAAAAAGAGTCTTGATGCGATCTCCTCCAGATTATGTAAGTGGGTAATTGCTCTGCAAGATTTCGATTTTGTGGTGAAATACATATCTGGAGTTGAAAATAAAGTTGAAGACTGCCTCTCGCTTGGTGCCGAACAAGTAGTAGGAGCTCCCTCAAACTCTGAAGACTCATGGGAGATTGATAAATTTAAGGTGTGTGAGATTGTTGAAGGTGTGGTTTAAGAAACAGATTGGAGAAATGCAATTGGTGAGGACCCGGACCTACAAGAAATGTGTAACCTGGTGTTAAAAGGTTGGTCTTGTCTGAAAAACTTGAGAGAGAATGCTCAAAAATTTTGGAATGTAAGAAATGAGCTTTCTGTAAGTGAGGGATTACTTTGGAGAGGTACCAGACTGGTTCCTCCCTCTTCAGTCAGAACAAAAATAGTTCAATTAGCTCATCAAGGACATCAGGGAATATCAGAAACTAAAGAAAGGGTGCGATTACACTTCTGGTGGCCTGGCATTGACATACTCGTTGAGCGTTTGCGAAGAGATTGCATTGATTGCAATACCTCTGACAAAGTGTGTAAAACAAGAGTACAACCCATGATTATTCAAGAAGCACCCGTACGATGTTGGCAAGAGGTAGCTCTAGACCTTTTGGGACCTGTTTCTAGCAAGAGTGGGCAATTTTATGTTCTGGTCCTTATGGACATGTTTCAAGATTGCCAGAAATCAAGGTCACACAGATTATAGAGACCAGAAACATCACAACATTTTTACAAGATGTTTTCTATAGAGAGGAATTTTCAGAATCTCTTCTGACGGACAACGGTGTCCAGCTTGTGTCGAAGGAGATGGAGGAGTTCTTAATTAATAAAGGGATTAAACACAAACGTTGCTCTCTCTATCATCCCGAATGTAACGGTATGACAGAGAGATTCAACTGTGTACTCAAGGAATCTATCCAGTTAGCTAAAGAACAAGATAAGGACTGGATAGCCGAAATACATAAGAGAGTCATGGTCTACAGAATTACACCCCACTCTGCCACTGCTAAGATTCCCTTTGAGCTGTTTAGAGGCCGCACTCCAAAAACCTACATGTTTCAATCTTGGATGAGAGGAATAGGTGTTGAGGCCATAAATTCTGATGAGGTGCATTGGTTGACTAAGCAGCGTGTCAAGTCTACAAAAACAAAAATACATTTTGACACTAGACATGCTGTTGCTCACACAAATGTGCTTATTGGTGATCGTGTAAGAGTACGCCTCCCGTACAAATGAGCTGGGTCGAAGTTCTCTTCTCCTTGTAAGGTTGTCAAACTTTTTCGAAATGCAGTTAAACTGAATGATGGGCGCATATGGAATTTGAATAGGATTCCACCCATTCCTGTGGTAGTGCCCAAAGGTGCAGACAATTCCTTCAGCTCAGTCAATCGATCTAGTCATACTGTTGCTAATGCTCCTCTGCGTAGGAGCTCTTGTGTAACCAGGGTACCAGCGGCTCTGCACGATTATGTGTTGAAATGACTGTGCTTTTGGATTTCTTTTCATGTTCAATTGTGTATACTTGTTTTCTTACTGTTCTTGTTTTGCTATTGTTTCTCTGTTTTAGGTCGGGGGAAGGTGTGTGGTATTCTTCCATACTTTTTATGCATAGTAAAGTTCTCTATTTCATTAGAATCTTAGCTGTACAATCCAGACTGTGATGTCACGCTACTGTGGTTGCCTAGTGCTGTAGTTCAGTTGATGCTGGTTGTCCTGTGGATGTGACCTTGTATACTAACTGTATCCTGAATAAAGAAGACTTCTTATGATTATCAGTGTATCCTACTTCTTCAAAGTGGGCAACTGCTAAATTGGAGCAAATTTAAAATGTCAGGAGAGAAGACAGACTAGAAGAGGATGAGCGGGCATGGTCGCGATCATTGTAGATCTGAGTGACTCTCTGGAGGGGGAGGGAGGAGAAAAGGAAGACTCCCTGTAGGTTCTGATGTAAAAATCGAGATAGATGACTGTGTGGTGATGCACCTGGCTACTGGTTATTACCCCCCTGATATGAATATAATAGCAAGGTTTCGAGATGCAGGAGGGTGAGTCGGGGGGAAGGAGTTATGGTTAAAAAAGTATGGTACAACATGACTTTGCTGTGATTGTAATTGATGTTTTCTCCCTATGATTGCTAATTTGCTGTGTAAATAGCCAAACTGTCAAGTGGATTATGTATGTAACTACGCTTAAAGTGAAAACCAACAAAAATATAAAAATAAAAAAAAGTATGGTACAATTATGATTGCACTGGAGGTTAATCTAATGTTAATGCTGCAATAGAGGAATATTCTCACTATCATGTGACATGCATAACCTATCAATGGAATGCGCAAAGTTTGCAAGGCCTGTTTACAATGAGAACTGGAACTCAATATGTTTCTTAATTTTTTGCATGTGCACCACCAGTGCAGAATTACTTTTATGTAGGGTTGTCCAATGTTGATCAAGGAAACCGAGGTAATGTTTGGCTTTTAGTATTGCCACAAAGTACATAGTTTGCATTTATATAAATTGAAACATTTTTAAAGACGTTATTTTTGACATGTTTTTTTTTTTACAACCAACAACGAACAACACAGATCATTCCTTCGCCTGTATCGAGCTTTACTTTGCATATGATTATCAACTTCAATAACAAGAGTGAACAGTACAATTATTGCATTAATCCACGTCAACTCCTGAACCCGGATACCCCTCCAGAGAGCCGCATCACCCTTCCATATCAATCCTCTTTTGTTCCCGTTTCTATTCCTCAACACTCCACTACCAAACTCTCATATTTGTAAGATCTTAGTCCTATGGCGGGAGTATAGTGTTGGAAGGAGGGCTGCTGGTGGGCAGGAGGAGAGAGAGCGGGAGCCAGGGGTAGATGAGGGGGCTGTGCTATATGATGCCGGTAATGAAGACCCCAAAGCAGTTTTTTCTTTTGACCTGCAACGTTCGCAGGCTGGGCTCTGCCAATAAGCAATATAAGGTGTTAGTCTCCCTAAAGAGCAGGGGCTGGATATGGCTCTCCTCAAGGAGACACATCTGACAAGGAGAGATACCCAGGCCACAGAGACATTGGGGGGCCGGATACAGGTGCAGGCTACTCTGAGTTCTCTTGGGAGGGCGGGGATTATTGATGTGGATGAGGAGGGCACATATGCACACTTGTTGGGGACTCATCGGTAATGTGTAAACCTCGAATGTGGGGCAGTTAACATTCTTAAATGTCCTATTGTGTTTTTATCCAGGAGCCTAGATTGATATTACTATTTTATGCCCTTGTTCGGTTATAATCAATAATATCCCTATAACGGCATAGTAATCATATCCATATTCAGTCGTAGCACATGCTGTCACATTAAGCAAGGCTACTTCCCCAGACTCCTAGAAAGCACAACGAGTTCTCTAAACAAACCAAACCTCCAGCAACCTGGGAAATCCCCCTTGCTTTTGTTTTGATTTCGTCCTAGAACTCCTGTAAAGCACTGTAAGAACGGCCAGTTCTTAGTGACATCTTTATTGACGTCTTATGTCCAACCTTACGTCAAACCCGGCACCTTTCAGGTATAAATATACCAACGTTGCCTTAAGCAAACACACGGTGGTGGTTTTGGAGCAGAGCAGCTATCTACTTGCCCGAGAGCCCAGCTGATGCGAGAGCCCACGGACGCTGCCCCTCCCTTTTGACGCACTGAGAGAGACGCTGTCTTTTCTCCTGCCGAGAAATCCAGCTCCGGTGTTTCCAGATACCTTTGCGGGTTACTGGGATATCGAGTCCTGAGAGAGAGATACAAGACCTCCTGCTTTCTATTAACCCAGGTACGGAGCTGACTAAAACCTTAGAGAGAATTCTTGACTCAGATTCTTGGCAAAAACCAACTTAACTTAAACTGCTACTTACTTACTCCTTCCCACGTATTAGGCTTAGGTCAGGTACACCGGGGCAGGCGTATTTAGAAGCACCAGTTGAGTACGTTAGTCAATGTATATAAGTATGTATATATTTTATCTATTTTAAAGTATCTTATGGCTAAGAAACCATATCAATGCTTTTACAGTATTATTTCTTAATGCTCCTTTTACTGTACGCACTTTACTTTACTATGAGTATTGCAATTGTGGCAATTCATTTCTCTTGTATGAGAAAGAAGACTGCTCAATAAATAACCTTTTATTGAAAACGCCCGTCTCTCTTTTCTCTGCACTCTGGTGAAACTAAGTATGCACACTTGACTGAGTGAAATAGCTGTCTATTGTTTTCACACAACTCTAGAGATACACTCTTATTCTGAGGGAGCAAAGTTGTCATGTTATATGGTTGTCAGAAGCTAATCCCTTCTTGTCTATCCAGGGAGGTTAAACTCCTCCTCGCTTAGTCGAGAAAGTTTCTAGTGACCTCTGAGCTAGCTGGCAAAAACCTAAGTCTAATATAGTCAGTAGAGACCTAGTCCACTTCAGTCCTACGTCTACACTGCTGAATATATTATTCCAATGCGCAGAGCCTATTGGGAATATAGGAACTACACTACATGGCGCCCAACGTTTGGTAAGGCGATAAATCTAACGCAAGACGTTAGAGTAACTCAGTCATGCTTTTTCACACAGATCCCTTTTCCCGTAAATACTCCAAAAGACGTCTGGAGTGGGTAAAAGGTTAAAATCCGCCGGAACTTAGTAGGAAGAGATTCCTATGTATAGTTTTTGGTTTAGTCAACGTTGAAGGATACAGTGTTCCAAAATATTGTGCACCTAATCTTTGTTTCCTTGAAACCTGATCTGCAACCAAAAAACCTTCTGTCAGTAAAATGCCTGACGGAGACGAAGAAAGAGATGCTACAGCGTCTCAACTGTTGTTGGAAGACACAACTCTCCAACAGAATGACCCGAATGCTATACTCATTCCAGTCAACATAAGAAGAACTATAACTCTTAAACTTATAGAAAACGGACTAACACTGAGAGGTGGAATAGTCGTATTCGTAATAGAGGCCCATGAATATCGGCAGACAGAGATATTCTATTCATGAATAAACTTTCCAGAAGCAAACGCTGTCACACACGACTTCCACTATTACAAAATAGAGGAACCTCCAGATGAGTACACCCCTTTCGAGGAGGTTGAAATCCCATTAAAATACCAAGAGCACCTGCTCTGGTTTAAAGGCGCCCTAAAACATAATAATCACATCACCAGGCTCGGTCCACTAGGTAGACCAGGAGCAACGTGGCCGGTTCTAGCCAGCTACACACCACATCCAGACATTGAAAAAATGTCAGTACCAGAACTTTTAGCACAGCTAAAACAACTGATTAAATTACATAGACAATTAGTCCAATATGTAATGCGGACTACAACAGTCCAACCAGCAATTAACATTCCACAGCTGACCCCTCATCAGGGGAACACAAATAAAATAACACCACAGAACATACAATCATGTCTTGGTAAAGTACCCGCAAAACGGGAACAAATTCCATTCTGGTTAGCACAAAAAAATGACTCAAATAGAGGCAGTATTTCCGGATACTACCCCAACTGAGAAACACAGAATTCTGACTATCTGCCTTCCAATGGGGATCGCACCACATGTGGAGGACTGTGACACTTGGGGCACAGTCTTTGCTTCCATTTACACAAAAACACATGGTGTTCCGTCCAGGGCGGTTATACCAGATGTGCTAAGACAGATTCAAAATGAATACGGTCCAGAACCTGCCTTAACTCTGGGTATGAAATTACTGAAAGACTTCAAGCAGGTCTCGGCTATTTTATTAGCCAACATAAAAGGAGAAGCAGCATCTGTGGCAATCCACCAGAAATTGAAAGAAACAGATACAGCAGACCAACCAATTGAACTTGCCAGAATCATAGAAAAATCCTATGAAGAACTAGGAAGAGATAGTTTGGGTGGGAAACCAGTAAAACCCCAACTAACTGAAAATCCTGAAAAGATATTTATTAAAAATAATCTAAATACTCCAAAAAAGAGCTGGGATGGAAATAAACAATCCACTCCCAAAGAAAAAAGATTCCAGTCCAGAGGAAGGTCTCCTCGGCGGAGAGAAAGATCTCCGGACCAAGGACACAAGTCTCCCCAGAGGGAGCCCTCTGAGAAAAGATACAACCTTAGAAATAGGGATAATCTGAAAAAACCTGATAGATATCAAGATATTGATACACGTCCCTCTCGATCTTTTCAGACTTCCTCGCAGAAATCGGAAAGAAGAGGACGGTCAGAACAGAGGGAAGAGCACGTCAAGTCCAAAGACAAAGAACCTGCTCATCAAAGTAAAAAATAAAAATTTCCAAGAAAGAAGGTAGCCAGTATTAAAATAATCAAACATGCCGAGGATACTGAGAACCCAACTGAAAAACGGAGAGTGGGCCCAGACAATGCTAGACAGCGCAGCAGAAGTGACAATAGCTCGCAAGATCCTGATGAATCATCTGGAGACAGTGGACACGAATGAATACATTCAGGTGGAAACTGCAGATACCAGGGTTAGCAAACCTCTTAAAATATACAAAATAACATTACGTATAGAGGGAGATAAGACTAGGAAAGTAAGGGGTCTATTTTGGGATAACTTGTCCAAAGGCTATGACATCCTTTTAGCTGAAAAAGACAGGCCACCAGAGTTTGTCAGGGAGTGCCCTCATGGCGAAGAAATGATTATGCCTGCCTTCTCAAATCATATTTCAATTCATAAAAAATATACATATGCAAGAAAATGGGCGGTAGCCCAAGCTCCTGCATAATACAAAAATCATGTTGGATGGGATGAGGACTCTCCTCCTCACAAAATCCAGTTAAAATGTCAACCAACTGCACAAAGGCAGTACCCAATTAAGCAAGAAGCTAAAAAACAAGTCAGGGAGATCTTAGATCAACTTGAATACCAGGGGGTGATTGAAACATGCACCTCTCAAATGAACAATCCTTTGTTTCCTGTCTCCAAGCCAGACGATTCATATCGTCTAGTTTTGGACTACAGACAGCTTAACTCATGTTGCAAAACTTTTGCAGTACAAAACTCACACAGTGCAGCACTAATGAATAACATCGTGCGCAAAAAATACAAAACGACATTAGACATTTCTAATGGATTCTTTTGTCAAAACATAGCACCTGAAAGCAGGTATTTGACCGCTTTCTCAATAATGGGGTCGCAGAAAATTTCTGTCGACTCCCACAGGGATTCAAGAATAGCCCAGGATTATTTTCAGCAAGAGTAACAGAGTTACTACAAATATATGATGATGAGGCATTATCATATGTCGATGACATCTATCTGACAGATGATGACTTGGACACTCACTTGAAAAGAGTGAACACCATAATACTTGGGTTCGCAGCAGAGGGTTACAAATTCAACTTTAAAAAGTCGAGAATTGCCCATCTAACTGTCCTATTTTTAGGATATGAATTATCATGTGAAGGCAAAAGCCTGGCAGACAACTTCTTAGAGAAGTGCGCTGTACTCCAAGCACCTAAAACGCTGAAGAGCTTACAATCAATACTAGGTTTCCTGAATTTCGGAAGAACATACATTCTAAATTATGCAGAGAGGGTTAAACCTCTCTATGAATTAATAAAACCTGATTTCAAACCAATCAATTGGACTCAAAAACACACAGAGATTTTGAGGTCATTACAAGCAGACATGTTAGCTAAAACAAAATTACAAACACGCGAAAACACACGCAACCTTGTAATAAGAGTCATCCCAGGAAGATGCGGATTCACGTACCTGACCTCTAATGAGGGAGAAAAGGTACCAATAGCTTACAAATCACACTTGTACACACAAGCTGAAAAAACATTCAGTATTACAGAAAACATTGTAAATGCGGTTCAAATTGCTGTAGCAAAAGAAAGAGCCCAAGCACAAGGCAAAAGGATAACTGTTTTAACAGCAGAATCAGCCTTTGAGGCATTAACAAGCCCACGCAATTTGACTAACGTGGCATTAGATCCAAAATGGATCGAATGGGAAAATTCTCTTGCTGCAGAAGACGTAAAATACTACTTTGACCCGGAAATGAAAAAATTAAAAAAATCTAAAATATGATTTAGAATATCCTCTGCCAATCGAGATCCTGCCTCTACAACTTTACGCCTGTGTAATATATACAGACGTATCAGCACAACCCGCAGTTGGGGGTAAACACAATTACAGTGCTGCGTGCGCGGTTGTTAAATGCCGGTGGCACAAAGGAAAATTGAGACCATTGGTAACTATGACTCAATCTGTAAAAGAGAGTTCGGATCAACGAACTGAACTGCTAGCTTTAAAGATGGCGCTCGATATTGCGGATCGCGAATTCCCCGCACTAATAGTGTGCGATTCGCATTACTGCGTCAAATCTTACAATAATGACTTGCAGAACTGGGTTCAAAACGGTTTCAAAGATGCAAAAGGTGGCACAATCAAGCATAAAACGCTTTGGGAACAAGTAGTTCTTTTGCAGAGGGTACTACAAAAGACTCACGTGATACATACACTGAGTCCTCAGCGTGATGGCATTCACGCTGCAGGGAATTTATTGGCTAACACAGCCACAGCGGAAGCAACTAATCCGGCTTCCGTAGCCACAAAAAGAGTTCAGAAAAATACATAGACGGGGAAACCATGCTGGCGGTAAAAACGTCTTTACAAGGCAACTGTGCAGCACTACCCCTGAACTATCCACTCAATTATACATACATAATAGATGCAAACTCCGTTCCTTTTGCTCGAATCCCTGGAGTGGGAAGCACCAGTTGAGTACGTTAGTCAATGTATATAAGTATGTATATATTTGATCTATTTTAAAGTATCTTATGGCTAAGAAACCATATCAATGCTTTTACAGTATTATTTCTTAATCCTCCTTTTACTGTATGCACTTTACTTTACTATGAGTATTGCAATTGTGGCAATTCATTTCTCTTGTATGAGAAAGAAGACTGCTCAATAAATGACAACCTTTTATTGAAAACGCCCGTCTCTCTTTTCTCTGCACTCTGGTGAAACTAAGTATGCACACTTGACTGAGTGAAATAGCTGTCTATTGTTTTCACACAACTCTAGAGATACACTCTTATTCTGAGGGAGCAAAGTTGTCATGTTATATGGTTGTCAGAAGCTAATCCCTTCTTGTCTATCCAGGGAGGTTAAACTCCTCCTCGCTTAGTCGAGAAAGTTTCTAGTGACCTCTGAGCTAGCTGGCAAAAACCTAAGTCTAATATAGTCAGTAGAGACCTAGTCGACTTCAGTCCTACGTCTACACTGCTGAATATATTATTCCAATGCGCAGAGCCTATTAGGAATATAGGAACTACACTACAGTCCTGTTCCGAGTCCTCTCCCAAGATCCTCATGTCCTAAAACTCCTAGGGAGTGACTTTAATTGCATGGTAGACACAAACGTGGATAGAGCCATACCGCCACTAGCCGATGCTCCTTTATTAAGGTTGACGCAGAGATTTCGTGACTAGCTGGGCCACTGGCAGCTTGGCGATGTGTGGCGGGTTTGGACCTTCTATCCTCTGGTGCACGACCTGCACATGCAACTTGTTTGAGTACTTTTGTGTAAGTTGATGGCTCACTTACACCTGTACAATAGTCCCTCAGGAACTTTCTGGTTCCCGGAGCTCCTCCCTAATCCCCCTCTTGTTTCTTTTCACCCTCACAGGCCTCAAGACTATGTACCAGTTAGCTACCTTTCCAATCCTTGTACCCCTCTCATTCCCTCTGATCACACCCCTCTCTCTACCGCCTCCTTTTTTCAAACAGCTATTGCAAGACTAATATGTGTAATCCCCTTCTGATGATGACTCGAACCACAAAAGATCAAAACACTGTCGAAAAAACACAGCAGAATTACGGTTTCCTTGGCCCTTAACATGTTTCCAACAAATCTTTGATCACAATGTTCATGTTATGTTACAATTTTAAACTACATTGTCTCGCTGTTGTCTTTACCATCTCACTTGTCTCACCTTGCACCGTTTACATTGCCACGAGCACTTTGTATGCACTTATGTTTAGGGTTACACTTGCTTATAATGAAATGTAATACTGCTGTCTGAAATTAATGCTTTCTCCATAAACTCTAAAACAGTCCACGATATTCAAGTGTGGTGTCTTCCCCTTTCTTGTCTTCTTCTTGTAATTTATTTTACATTCTAGTAATGGTCTTTAAATATTACCTATTAAGACATTGTTGACTGTTACCACAATTACCCAGGTCTCAACTGGGTCCATGGGATTTCCCCTGTTGTACTTTTTGTTGATTGGGCCCGGGACACGGCCGACCTGGTGGCTTGGGTTACCAGGTCAGAATACTTGGGTCGCACATTGTATCATAACCAGCTCAAGGTGGGCTTCCACTGGGGGAGGCGGGGCGAGCAGCGCCCATCCCCTCTTGGGAGGCTCTGCCCTGGTTACCTTTGTGAGTGCACTTTGAGACCTTCTTGGTGACCAAATAACCACTTACTTTGAGACAAATGCACCTATAGCCTTCCATGCCAATATGGAATGGGACACCTTCAAGGTGGTCGTCAGGGGATACTGCCGTAGCCATTCAGTGGGTGTGGGATGCTCGCTCCAAGCATAGCTGGCTTCCATAGATGATAACCTAAGGCACCTTGGAAATGAGGTCGCAGGGCACCTCGAGACAAAACTAATCTTTTGTGAGACTCAGGAACGCCACTTAGCAGTGTCAGAAAGACTTCAATTAATTTGCAGATGACGGTATATAAAAAATGTGCATGCTGAAAGCTGGCGAGCAGGTCAAATGATGGCGTGGCTAGTCTGATCCGAAGGTCGGGTTGTTTTTATCACAAGGGTGGCGTGGCCAACTGGAGAACTGGTATATCCCTAAGGGGAGATCCATTACTTTTTAAAATCTTTTAAACTTTATTAACTTTTTCTCAATAACAAAGAAAGAGACATATCTCCATTTGGTACCTTTGGCAGTATTGGCAGTAATCAAACACATAATACAATATCACAGTCTGTCAAGTTGGTTTTGTCCTGCATTGTCTACTTTCCACTTGGACCACCAATGTTCACGTCATAAAATAGCCTTCAATTCTACCTTGCATACAGTTCATGCCTTGGCTTACCACCACCTTTCTTCTCCTCTGCAGTAACTGGCTAACAACCCATCTGACCTTAGTGTTGCTGTCTAGTAACATCCCTCCGCCCATTTTACCTTGTATCAACTGTTCCCTCTTCCCCTTGTGTAGAAGTGTCAGCGCTTTCAGTCTCATTATCGTTAGTCGCTAGATTTGTCTTGTACAACGCCCAGAAATGTTGCTATAGTTCTCAGTCTGTGTGCTACAATACATCATGTGTCTAGACCATTCAGTGATAGTGGGGATCGGGCCTTTTGACAAGCGTATTGTAACTCTGCGCCTGGCTATCAGGGGTCCCATGTGTGACCGCCTTCGGTAGTGACTTGAAAAACCTCAGTAAAGCTAGCAGGGGATCAGGTGTGAGTGGCATATCTATAATGTTTCCCAGTTCTTTAAATACCAAGACCCATAAGTTTGCTATTCTTGGGCATATCCAGGCTAAGTGCAAAAAGTCTGCTATGCGTTCCTCACAGCGCTCGCATTCTGCTGTGTCCCGCAACCCATATCTGCATAGCCGCTCGGGTGAATAGTAAACTCTATTAAAAAACTTGAAATGAATCAGCCTATGCCTATCACTGAGGGAAATTCTTTTTGTTCTCTCTCAACAGTATCTCCACGTTGCGTCGTCTAGCTCTATGCCCAAGTCAGTTTGCCATGCAAGTCGAGCTGTAGTATAAAAGTTTTCCCGGTATCCCATTGATAGTTTGTAGATGTTTGACACTATTTTGGTCGAGTTTAATTACATATGGGAGAGAGGCTAATTCAGGCAGCTCTGCAAGGTCACCGCCCAAGAGTTCCGTCAGGGCCTGTCTAGTTCTGTGAAACTGACATTTTTGGAGCATTGTGACATTGCGCTCAGTATTCCCAACCTCGTCCCACTTCTTTGCTATGCCCTCAGCGAACATCTCCCCTATCGTTTGCACGCCTAAAGAACCAAGCGCTCGTGTTACCCCTTTATCTCTGCATGGGGTCAGCCAGTGACACCAATCTAACGGAGTCAGCGGGGAATACATTATCTCTCCAGCTTGCAGTTTCAGTAGGTGCTGCCATGCATGTCTAGTTGCGTTAATAGAGTCTAATATCCCAGTCCTATGATCCTGTGGGATGAACAACAACACAGGTAGCGGGTATGGCGACGCCACTACTGTTTCTATCTGCACATGTGGTATATCATGCAAACCATGCATTGAATGGTACACATGAGCGCTCTGTGTCGCTCTATAATATTGGTCGAGATCTGGGGCACTTAGGCCCCCCAGCCGGTATGGAAGAGTAAGTATTACCCACTTGATCCATGCTTGTTTCCCCGCCCAAGCTAGTTTTATCAGCAATGAGGTGAGTATGTAAAAAAAGGCTCTCCGCAGAACCATAGAGATATTGGCGAAAATAAATAAGAAACAAGGGAGTATGATCATTTTCATAATAGAGATCCTGCCTACTAGTGATAACAGAAGTCAGATCCAATTCTCAATCTCATCCCCCAGTCTGCTGATTGTGACCCCGTAGTTCTCTCTGAACACCACTTCTGAGTCAGTATGTATTCGGACTCCTAGGTACAGCACTGGTTCCGTCGTCCACTGCAGCATGTAGTCAGGTGTAAAGGGCTTGGTGGCAGGGGTGAGGGGGAATAATATAGATGTTTTCCAGTTCACCCGCAGGCCCGACAAAGTGCCAAATTTCACCACTTCCCTCAGTGTAGGTGATAAATTGTGTTCAGGGTCTCAAACGTAAAGCAGCGTGTCGTCTACATACGTAGAGACAATCAATTGATAACCTGGAAATCGTATACTCCTCTGCTTGTGATACTCTCAGAGCTCGCAACCTAGTGGCTCTGCCACCAACGCATATAATATTGGGGATAGTGGGCATCCCTGTGGCGTACCTCTAGTTATGTGAATAGGTGTCGTAACTAGGTTGCCTATTTTGTTTCTGGCAGTAGGAGAGTTGTAAAAGACCCCTATCATTTGCAGGAATATACTTCCCAGACTCATTCTCGTCAAGACTTGCTTCATGGAATGCCACTTGGACAAATCAAACGCCTTTTCCATGTCAAGGAACACTGCCACAGCTGGTGTATCTAGTGTGCTGTATGGCCCCTAACACCGTTCTTATATTGTAGGTCAAATTTCTAACGGGGACGAATCCCGCTTGTCCTGGAGCCCTAGTAACAGGACCAGTGGAACAAGCCGGGTTGAATCTTGGCGTATATCTTGGTGTCCACGTTCAATAGTGATAGTGGTCTATACGATGTGTAGTCAGCAGGAGATTTGTCCGGCTTTAATATAGCTACGATTACGGACTCTCTCATTGAGGGTGGCATGATACCTTCTCCGAACATCTCTTCAAATAACTAAGCAAGGTGCGGAACCAGCAGGTCTGTACATTCTTTGTAAAAGTTAAATGTGAGGCCGTCAACACCTGGCGCACTACCAGTGTTCATGCCTGCAAGTGCTGAGTGTATTTCCTCCAGTTCCAAAGGCCGCATCAAACACTCTCAGTGTTCGTTTGTTAGCCAGGGCAGTTTAATGTGCGTCAATAGTCCAGAATTTCAGCGTCAGTGCCTGCGCTCTGTGAACTATAGAGGGTCAAATAGTATTGTTTAAACCGTTCCACAATCTCTTTCGTCCGCGTGTGTCTCCCCCTCAGCGTCTCTAATATCTGTCATCACGGTAGCCTTCCTACGCTTCGTCAGGAGCGAGGCTAAGTGTGCGCCCCCGGACGCTCCCCCTCCCCATACGTGCGGGCTGTCACATATTTGCCTAAATGCTTAATCTCCGAATCCGCTGAATCGTGACATTCTTCTAACAGTGAACACAGAGGCAGGCCAACGGTTGGGCACAATATAATTATGGCCAGGAGAGGTTAGGGCTTTGGAAACATGGCGGCCGCAGGTTAGAGCGGCTCGCACGCTCGGTAAAGAGTCTCCCGAGACCCCCTGCCGCTACTGCTGCAAATGACCGGATAATCGAACGCACTTGCACGATGAGCTTTGGGAAAGGCTTGGTGCTCTGATTGAGGAGTTTGAGGGCTTTTTCGCGGTGGCTTGCAGCATACCGCAACCGCGGTTCAATCGGCCGGCGTTTACTAATGTGCCCGCCGATGGCGTTCTCCCCGCCTGTCTCTGCCTCTCTCTTGTGCTGGGGGCGAGCAGCCGTGGAGATCAAGCGCGGCCGAGCGGCCGCTGCCCGGAGGACTCACACCGTGACAGCGTACAGTGGAGCAGGAGGAGAGGAATTACAGCGGGCTGTGGCAGCGACCAATTTATCCGTAGAGGAGAAAAATGGCAAGATAAACTTTGCAAAGGCAGGTCTGGAGGATTTTGGCGACATCGGTATTCGAGGTGATCGAGGCATCCCTTTTCAAAAGCCAAGTAAGGTGTGGGAGCTATTCAAGGAGGGGGGAAAGGTGGATCACGATTTAAATAAAGATCTGCAAACAAGAGTAACAAGGAGAAAAACAAGAAACAGAGGTAAGGGGACTGGGCTAGAGGGGGACGAACTACAGTTCCCAGAGTGCACCTTGGGGGTGGTTCAAAGACAGGCTCAGGTGCCGAGAAAAAAGCCAGAATTAGCGAAAGACAGACATACTACTCAAAAACAGACTAAAAAACAAGATAAGAGTAAAAAATGAAAAGCTCCAGGTGACATAACTCCGTCACTGCGCTCTTATTTTAGAGCTCTGCCACAAGTATTGCAGATTACACAAGACATGGCCGCAGCTATAGAAAATATAAACTTACAGCAGGACAAGCTTGATGAACAAATAGGGCACGGCCTATCTACCCCCTCCTCGAGGTTAGACTCATCCAGGGCTCCACCCCAAGAGGGGTCTATCCAGCCTACCCTGCCTGATTCAGAAATACACATAGAAATACACACAAGGAGTCCCGCTAATAATGTAACATCTGCTCAACAAAAGGTAACCTCAGTAAAAGAGACTCCAGAAACTGTAATGCGGAAGAAGACAAATGCAGTGGACGAAAATTTAGATTTAGGTTTCGGAAACACACTTGAGGCCATAGTCTCCTCTATTACAGCAATGAAAGATGAGATAAGACAAGATTTTGCAGTCTCTAAAACTAACCAGAGTGAAATTAGGGCAACCTGTGAGGAACTAGGACAAAAGGTTGATGGTTTATGTGAGAGAACGGAAGTACTAGAAAGTTCGGTAGGAGTTCTGTCCACAAATTTGGAGTCGGCTAGATGAAAGATACAAACTCTTCAGAGAGATGGAGATAATATGAGAGAGAGAATTGAAGTTCTAGAAAATTACTCTAGACGCAATAACATTCGACTCAACCTGGAAGAAACAGCTGAAGAGCTAGATAAAGATATCCAAAGTATACACGGAGACCCGTTTCGTATGAATCCAGCAAGAACTAAACCAAGGAAAGTGGGGGGCATGGCCAAGGCGGCAATGCAGTGAGACGTGCTCCGGAGGAGCTCCCGCTGCACGCCGCTGTTTTAGGCGATTTCGGCGGAGCCAGGGCACCTCTCTGCCACCCGGGAGGTGTGGAAGACCTGCTGACCGTGGCACAACGACAAACGGGGAGCCTGTGACCCCGGAGGGCTGCGGGAGGTGCTTGGCGGTGACAGCGCAGCCGACCGGCCGGAGTAGCCGCCATTTTGCGCCCTGTGCCCTGAGACTTGGACTGCGGCGTGGGTGACGGGTGGACGATCCCCTGGAAGTCGGAGCATTCGACCAGCGGGAGGCTGTGTGTGGCGACGGACTGGCTGCGGGGTTAGAGGGGACCTGGCCCCTCCTGTACGGCGGTGGCTGCCTGGCCGAGGTTGCCTGTGGTCCCGAGTGAAGCCCGCCATTTTCCCCCGCCTGCGGCTGCACTGCCCTCTGGCTGCCGGGGGGGGCGGGTGAGTCCGCATCTCCTGGTGGGTGTCCAGCGCCGGAGGGGCACCTGTGCTGAAGGGGGTCCCTGCCGGAATCCCAGCGACGATTTGCTGTTCCCTGTTCCGTAGTGCTGGTGGCTGGCGGCGGCTGCGGCTGCCGGCTGCGGCCGTGGGGGTGCTGGCCGGCGGGACCCACCGAGTGGCATGAGCGGAGCAGCGGCCCTTTAAATAGTGGGCAGTGGAGGCGGCGAGACAGAGCTGGTGGCGGCTGCACCTGAGGAGAGACTCCCCCGCGCTGAAAGGTACGGACGAGAAAAGCTGCGGAACTGTGGTTCGCCATTTTGATCGGGACAGCGGCTTAGCGGTCTGGGGGCCCCCAGAGAACCTGCGCGCTTGTCCCCCTGTTGGCCGCTGGAGATTCTACTGGGCGACATCGGGGATCACCATTTGCGGGGGTGGTACATGACCCCGCAGCCCAGGCACCAGTGACCCACTCTAGTGAAGAGCCGACCGCCAGGGTGCGCAGTGAGCGCTGTGCCCCGCCATCTTGAGGAGAGGATCTGGGCGCCGGAGGCCTTCGGTGAGGCCCATCCTTTGACTGGCGCAAGGACCTGTTGTGTGGAGTGAGTGCGGCCTGCGGGGAAAGCGACAGGGGAGCTGCCCGGGGGTTCGAGGAGCTGGGCCCCTGCGAGTGGTGAACTGTGCGGGACGACCCCCCCTGAGACGGGCGATCGACGGCCTGCGGGCTCTTAGGCGGCCTGCGAAGAGTGCGGCTCCTTGAAGGGCCCCCTCGGTGGTGGGGAGGCCGGAGCTGGAGGGCCCCCGCTGCTGCAGACGCTGGACATCCGAGGCGCCATCAGCCTACGGCGCGAACAGGTACTGTGCCGGGCCCTCCGGGTGGGAGGAGTGGCCCCTGGGAGCTAAGGGGTGATAGACACTGCAAGCTGCCCTCCTCCATTGACTCTGTGGGGCTTAATACGGCAATCTGGTGGCTGGAACGCGGGCCTCGGCTGCCCTTGTGAGGGGTGCGGCTGGTGCTCTCTCCTCCGGGGTGGTTGTGGGCCGGGTCTCCTCCGGGCTCTGATGGTTCCGCTAGTGTGCCTGTGAAGTCAGCTGGGGCTTTCCGGGTAGAGAGGAGGATTGCGGTGGGAGGCGTGGGGGCCGAGCTAGACCCCAGCTTAGACCTCAACGCGGCCCTCTCTGCCCCGATTGGGCTTCTACGAAACCGCGAGGAGTGCCTGTGGCCCTAGATTTCGGGCGGTGGTCCTTCGCAATGACGCGCTCCAACAAAGGCAACAAGGCTGAATTGTCTGCGGCCCCCAAGGACAACACTGTTGTAGCGATGTGGGGTAAGACTGGGGCGGCCGCAGGCGGTGATGGGTCGTCGCGAGCTCTGGAGGAGTCTCAGCCGGTCACACAGGCGTTTATGTCCACCTTCATGTCCGAATTGAAGACGGAGATTGGGTCGCTGCGGTCTGAAGTGCACACGTGCGTGAAGGAGATGCGGAAGGAGGTCACGGAGCTTGGCGACCGTGTGGACGGGCTGGAGCGGACGATGGATGCGCGCACGGAGGATCAGGAACACCTCTGGCAACACCTGGCGGCCCTTGAAGAGCAGAATATTGACCTTCAAGTGAAGCAAGAGGACCTTGAGAACAGGAGCCGACGCAACAACCTCAGTATCCGGGGAATTCCTCTTGGGGAAGAGGGGGAAGACGCCATGGGATACGTGACGCAGCTCCTCCATGAGATCTGGGGGGACGAGAAGGCTTCTCCGCCGGCGCTGGATCGGGCGCACCGAGTGTCTGCCCCGCCGGGCAGATCGGGACTCTTCCCGGACATTCTCGCGCGGGTCCATTTCTTCACCGAGAAAGAGGCAATCTGGAAGGCCGCATGAGATAAACCGGATCTGCAATACAGAGGTCACAAAATTCAGATCTTTCAAGACCTGGCGCCCAACACCCTGAAGAGGAGGCGAGCGTTTCGACCAGTGACTGAGAAGTTGCGCAATATGGGCTTTGCGTACCAATGGGGGCACCCGTTCGCTCTGATATTCCAGTGGGAATCCAAGCGGAGGGTCATACGGACCTACACAGAAGCGGCGCAACTCATACGACTGCAGGCGACCCCGCCGGCGAGCCCGTCACCATCTTATAGACGAGAGAGGAAGGCCGCGGCGCCCTCATGGACTACTGTACGCCGACAGCATCGCACACCGTCCGATGGTGAGCAATCGCCCTCGCAGGCCAAGCAAGATATCATTGCTCACATCCGGTCCCTCGAGGGGGGCAAAGAGGGGCGCTCACCGACACCTTGACTGGCGACACGCTAGCGCTTCACTTTTTCTAGTACTGGGGCTCCACTCCTGGGCCTCGGGCCATCTCACATTCTACCCTGGCTCCTGAGGTGAGGGGCGGGGTGCATGTGGGAGCTCCCCGAATTCAGGATTTCTAGGACTGTCACGACCCCCCTTCTCCGACTGTCCTTCAGGGAGTTACATCCCAGAGAGCGTCCGAACCTGTGGGTGTAGGATGCTCTGTACCGGGGACAGCACAGTAAGGCCCTGTTGGCCGCCATTGTGGTCTCTAACTGAGTGGCCCTTCTGGCTGCTCCATGCTCTCTCTCCTCTCCTCTATTTTTCCTATTTCCTACTATCCTATGCTCTCTCTTCTCTCTCTTTCCTGGTGGGTGCGGGGTGGAAATGTCGATTGCTGGACTGGGGTGCTGCGGATGCCTAGCTATTGTGCGCGTGGGATGCGTGGGATGTGTGCTGTGCCATTGTGGCCGGGTGATGCCCAGAATCAGATATGGCGGTGAATGCTCCTAGTCCTTTGAAGGTCCTGACGCTTAACGTAAAGGGCCTTAATTCACCTAATAAGCGTAAGCAGCTTTGGCATTATCTCTTAAGGCAACACCCTGACATCATTTTTCCGTAAGTGGCCACAAGGCAACTGTAGGGTGCTCACAGATCTGTTTGACGGGGGCTCCCTTAAGACTTTTGCGGACTTCAGGGAGATATTTAGGGTGCCGATTGCAGCCGGATTGCAATACGCTCAACTGAAACACTGGGTGCTAACAGACGATACCTACCACGCGGCCACACGCGCCTTTACTCCATTTGAGCAATTGGCTCGCTCCTTTACAGAGACGTAGGGGCTGATCTCCAAAATCTATCGGATCCTGCAGCACCCGCGCACTCCACCTTCCCTGCCATATCAACAACGCTGGCATTCCTTCTCGGGCGTAGACATCACCCCAGGGCAGTGGTCCAGGTTGTGGCGTGACATACCCCGGATTTATCGTAGTATTCCACAACAGGAGAATGCCTACAAAATGATGACCCAGTGGTATTACACGCCGCAGCGGCTACATAGAATATTTCCAAACTCTTCCCCTGTGTGTTGGAGGTGTAGGTCTGCGACTGGGGATTTCCTGCACATATGGTGGACATGTCCCTTGCTGACCCTCTTTTGGAAGGAGGTCTTGAGTCACATTAGGAGGGTGCTGGGGTTTCCTCTGCCTGAAGCCACTTGTACAATACTACTGGGAATTAAACCTGCAGGATTGAAGGCCCTTACTCGGAGCGACTGGGCGCTGGTGCTTCAAATGCTGGGTGCGGCTCGGCAGCTCATTGCTCTGTACTGGAAGAAGGTAGAAGCTCCGCCCATTGCTGCGTGGTTTGTACGTCTCTGGCATGTCATGACGATGGAACTTCTCACAGCCCGGATACAGGCCCGAGATGTACGCTACAAAGCTGTGTGGCAACCCCTGGTGAAATATCTATGCACCACGGAGCAGGCGCGTCACATGCCCCCCAAGCTGCGGGCGCTGCGATTAGTGGAGGATGCTGTAGTTCCTCCTGACCCCGGTAGGCTGCTGGCATGAGGTTTGGATGTGTGAGGCTTCGAGCATTAGTAGCGACATTGATTGCCCTGGCGACTGACACAATACCCCTTCATCCCCCTTCTCGGCCCTCGCCCCGGACACCCAGTGGCTCTTTTCTCCATTCGTCTACACCTTTCCTCTACTCCTACTGTCTTCTCTCTCTTGCTGTCCCCTTTTCTGTCATTCTATTCCAGTTTTGACCATCTTGGTCTTCTAGTTCTACCTCTTGGGTTTAATGGTTACAGATGTTCTGAAGTTTGAACTATCTTGAGCAGTGATCTCACAGGCTCTGTTGATTGATTGTGACGCGACCGGCCCTTATGGGTTGTAGGTAAACCGTTGTGTTTATCTTTGAGCTTGTGTACTGGCAACAGTTTCCATTTTTCATGAAGTAACGCGGCCGGCACTGTTGGGTTGTAGGCTTAACACTGTGTACGACTCACTTCACTGCCACCCCCTGTTATGGGGACGAAATAAAAAGATTTGACAACAAAGGAAAGTGTTAATTAATTTCTTGACTTATGCCCTTAAAGAAAATTTTTGGAACCTTGCTCTGAAAGCTGGCACAATAAAAGGCCCTGACCTCTCCTTTGAGATACGCTCGGATCTTTCGAAAACTACACTGGATAGACAGTGGGAGCTGGGACAGCGTATGGACAAATTTAGATCATTCGGTGCCATGGTGCAGATGAGATTTCCTGCATTTCTCCGAATCATGTATAACAACAAGATGCACAACGTCTGTTCTATACATGACGCCGACGATCTATTAGAATCCATCAGAGATCACGCCCAAGCTCAGGCTCATAAAACAAATTAACTTGGGTATCTCTGAAGATACATAGATCCTTTAGAATCCTGGTAGGCAGCTTCATGTTTTTCAGGTTCCTTAGATTCCTCAATCTTGACTAGATCTCAAACTCAAAGTGAAGACCATTAAAAAAAAAAAAAGTAAGCAAATATATAAATAAAGGGAGGGTTAAAAATTTTTTTTTTTTAAATGATGAGAAATATTAAAAGATAAATTGCAAACAAAAATAAACATAACAATAAACAAAAAATGAGACAACAAAATGGAACTTTGTAGTTACTTAAAATACAATAGTGATACACATACTTATTCAAAAAAAGGAAGAAAAAAAGGGGTCTCACACAAGGATGAATTAAAAAAAAACAAAAAAAAACGGATAACTCCTAAATATCCCCTCCTAATATGACAGCTAATTGTGACCGTTTATCTATACTAGCTCTGTAAAAACTATTCCTTTTTACTCAAGGATAATGTAGCAGTAGGGGGTCAAAGGATAGGCTGTTGGTGGGCGTTTATCTGGCTAAACACCAAGCCAGAATAAATAAAGGGGGGTTTCCTAGGGAGAGGGTGAGGGTGGCAAAACAATAAAAAATTCTCATTTGTCAGCCCGATTCGGGGTTCCAACTTTCTATTTCTCTCAAAATCAAACTCTTGACATGCTAAAATTAAAAAGACATCAACTAAAAAGTGAAAGAAGGAAAGAATTAGGGATTGAAGACACAACATGACAACTACAACCTATATGTCCTGGAACGTGAATGGTCTGCGTGTGAGAGAAGACGAGATCAGATCCTACAATACTTGAGAGACTCACAGGCGCAGATCATTGCGTTACAGGAAACCCATCTTCTTAAAACAGAGGCTACTACTATACTAAAAATACAGAAGTGGATAGATAATTCTGCTCCACAGACCACAAGGCGAATGTAAGAGGTGTAATATTCATTTTTTAAAAACCTGTAAAAGCGCAATTACTGGAATGTAAGGAGGACAACACAGGGAGATGGTTAATAGTGAGAGTCTCTCTTGATGGTCAGATTAGGACATTGGTGGGCTATTACGGTCCAAATTCAGATGATCCGTCACACCTGGATGCCGTAAGAAACCAACTAATATCAGTCCAGGAGCCAATAATCTGGATGGGCGACTTTAATATTGTTCTTGACCCCAGACTGGATAAATCGACAAAATATAAAATTTGTAGCTCATGTAAATCCAGAGAAACTCTCAAAACAATCTTGACACATCTGGGTCTGGCGGACCTCTGGAAAGAAAAAGTCGGCAATAAGCCAGGGGTGTCCTTTAGGAACAGTCGCTTTAAACATAAATCTAGAATTGACTACGCTTTTTTTAGTTACTGTCTAAAGGACACCCTGGTCACAACAGACTACTTACCATCACACTTATCAGACCACTCCGTGTTAAAATTTACTCTGAAATCTGACAATTTCGTTAAACATCCATCCTGGTCCTTTGATCGGACACTCCTGCTTGAAGAGGAAGAGGTCAAATTCTTGGTAGACGAGTCTTTAGCCTTTTTTGATATAAATAGAAACTCCGCAGGTCCAACAGTCGTTTGGGAGACATTTAAGGCCTTTTTAAGAGGGCAGATCACTAACAGAGCCTCTTATAGGCGGAAAATATATATCGAAAAAGTAAATAGACTAGAATTAGACATGAAATCCCTAGAATCAAAGATCGACCCGTCTCTAGCAACACCAGAAGAACAAGAAAATCTGGCTGAGTTAAAATCCCAATTAGAAAATATCTTACAGGAGAGAATAAACAAAAGGTGGGAAGTGAGTAAAACCTCTCAATTTGAGTTCGGAGAAGCTGCAGGAAAAGTACTTGCATGGAAAATAAAATCTGACAAAGCCCTTAATTATATCAGGGAAATTAGGATAGAAGGAGAGTCAGAGACAAGATCCACCAACCTAGAAATAGGGAGAGTTTTTTTCGATTTCTTTGAAGAGATTTACAAAGAAGATCTCCCCAATAACCAACAAGCAAGGGATAGATGGTTGGATGCCATTACTCTTCCAACTTTATCAACAACTCAGAGTAAATCCTTAGAGAATCAGATAAGTGAAAAAAGCAATTCGTCAACTAAAAAAAGGAAAAGCGAAATTTACAGATCTCTCGAGAACTCCATTGTCCCGGTGCTCACAGTGCTTTTTAATGGTATCTTATTAGACGGAGACCCGCCGCCTAAATCCTGGGGGGAAGCCACAATCGTACTTATCCCGAAACCAGGAAAATCTCCATTAGAGTGCAGGTCATATAGGCCAATATCATTACTCAACAACGACTATAAAGTATTTACAACAATCATTTCTACAAGATTGGCTAGTGTTATAGGCACTATAGTCCATTCAGACGAAAAAGGATTTATTAAGGGTCGACAACTAGCGGAGTTAACACATGAGCTAGTAGGGGCTATAGACATTGCCACTGCCTTCTCTTTACCCTTAGCTACTTTGACGTTAGACGCAACCAAAGCGTTTGATAGAGTCAATTGGCTCTATCTTAATGACGTGTTAAAAAGATTTAGTTGTGGGGAAGGGTTTTGTAGAACTATAAAACAACTATACAGTACACCCTCAGCGAGGTTGTTGGTTAATGGGGCCTTGACGGACGCCGTTAAAATATCCAGAGGTACAAGGCAGGGCTGCCCGCTTTCCCCCCTCCTATTCAATTTATATATCGAACCGTTCACTCAGCTCTTAAGGGAGGAGGCTAACATTCCATCTTTCAGCTTTGGGGAGTGGGAAAGGCGGGTAGCATTATATGCAGATGATATCTTGGTCTTCACATCTGACCCAGCTAAGGCATTTTCCAGTCGGTATTCAACGGGCTGAAGAATTTGGCCATATCTCCGGTTACGACATTAACTCTAGTAAAAGTGAGATAATGGCATGGAATTTACCAAATATATACAGCTTGGAGTAAATATATCAACCTCAATGCGATACCTAGGAATTAGAATAACCCAAGAAGTAGCCAGCATAGGACAAACCAATTTGGACAGAATATATACCGAAAGCAAAAGACTTCTAAAATCTTGGTCACATCTGACACTCTCTATAATGGGCAGAGTAAATCTAATCAAAATGTGTATTCTCCCTAAATTTACCTTCGTTTTTAATGCCATCCCAATTGCCTTTGAACTAAAAATGATCGAAAAATGTCAAAGAGAAATCAATTCCTTCATATGGAACTATAAAACCACAAGAATAGCATGGAAAAAGCTAAGAAGAAGAAGAAGAGAAAAAGGGGGCCTTGCATTGCCGGATTTATTGTATTACTCATGGGCCTTCCAGATGTCACACTCAAGAATGCTCCTAAAAATGCCATCTAACCTTACCACCGAGTCCATGTATAGGGCTATGTTAATGGGAGCAAATCTAGCGGTAGATGGCTTTATGTTTAAATTTGGAAGTCAGAAATTCTTCAAAAACATCAAACTTAAAATGGTACAATCATGGGCCAAAAACTGGGCCAACATTAGAAAAAAACTCGGCTTGTCATACTACTCCAACTACTCCCCAATTTGGGACTCACCCGGTCTACCACCATGCTTGAGAGATAGCCTCTCTACTATAATAGAACAGATTCAGAAAAGGGGGTGGTGATGAACGGTGTTGGATCTAGCCCTGATCTCTTGACTGGGTGAGAGTACTCTGCTTAATTCAGAGACTCTGTCCATCACCACCCCTTGTTGTAAATAATTTTGTCCACCCTAAGCGTGGAAGGGTATACTCAGATGTGAGTCCCTTGCTCATTGCACCATCAGGATTCAAGCAAGCCGGGCCGAAGACGGCTGAAATGCCAGAAACCGGTCCCCGGAAGCTTGTTTCCTTCCCAGTGTAAGAATTGGCTTTTGTAGTCTGGTCTGCCCTGTTCCCATGATGCACTGGGGCCAGGGACAGACTAATTTGCATACAGCCAGGTTCTGAAACTGGGATGGTGCAATGAGCTAAAAAACGGTGTTGGATCTAGCCCTGATCTCTTGACTGGGTGAGAGTACTCTGCTTAATTCAGAGACTCTGTCCATCACCACCCCTTGTTGTAAATAATTTTGTCCACCCTAAGCGTGGAAGGGTATACTCAGATGTGAGTCCCTTGCTCATTGCACCATCAGGATTCAAGCAAGCCGGGCCGAAGACGGATGAAATGCCAGAAACCGGTCCCCGGAAGCTTGTTTCCTTCCCAGTGTAAGAATTGGCTTTTGTAGTCTGGTCTGCCCTGTTCCCATGATGCACTGGGCCAGGGACAGACTAATTTGCATACAGCCAGGTTCTGAAACTGGGATGGTGCAATGAGCTAAAAAACGGTGTTGGATCTAGCCCTGATCTCTTGACTGGGTGAGAGTACTCTGCTTAATTCAGAGACTCTGTCCATCACCACCCCTTGTTGTAAATAATTTTGTCCACCCTAAGCGTGGAAGGGTATACTCAGATGTGAGTCCCTTGCTCATTGCACCATCAGGATTCAAGCAAGCCGGGCCGAAGACGGCTGAAATGCCAGAAACCGGTCCCCGGAAGCTTGTTTCCTTCCCAGTGTAAGAATTGGCTTTTGTAGTCTGGTCTGCCCTGTTCCCATGATGCACTGGGCCAGGGACAGACTAATTTGCATACAGCCAGGTTCTGAAACTGGGATGGTGCAATGAGCTAAAAAACGGTGTTGGATCTAGCCCTGATCTCTTGACTGGGTGAGAGTACTCTGCTTAATTCAGAGACTCTGTCCATCACCACCCCTTGTTGTAAATACTATAATAGAACAAGCAGGCATTACAAGATGGGGCCAACTACTTAAGGAGGGACAACCTATAGCTTGGGAAGAGTTATATGACCTAGTTGGCTCAGGGCTTTCCAAATTTAAATACATCCAATTGGTTAGCTGGGTGAGATCCCAGAGTTGTACAGATCCCAACATTGGGAAGATAAGTATAATGGAACAAAAGCTGGTAGAACAGCCAACAGGAGGGAAAGAAGTAGACACCTGGTACTGGCTGCTGTTGGAAGAAAATGACGGGGAGTTTCAACTTCCAGATGAGTTAATGGGGAACAGTGACTGGTCTTCCATGTGAGGTGAGGTGGCGAAATTCTTTTGGACTACTCTATAAAATCGTAAAGCCTTCATGGCTAAGACAAAACCACCTCTTCTCTGTACATCGTGCATACATAACTCCCTTGAAACTCTCTAAATTCCTACCAGACAAAAAATGTAACAAATGCAACCTGGAAGGCGCCTGTGATGTACACATGTTTTTAGAATGTCCTGAAATTACAAGTTTTTTGGAAGAAGTAAAGAACACCTTAAACTCTATCCTAAATACATTTCTGTCAATAACCCTCCCACTGGTCATCTTCGGGTTGGAAGATAACATCACAGGCAAGGCGAAATCTTTTCTTTTCTATGCAATCTTATTGGCGAGAAGACAAATTTGTATACACTGGGTAGAGAAAACACCCCCATTACATCCCCAGTGGCTCTCATCTTTATATGAAACATCCAAAGTTGACCTTAAAAGAACAGCAAGTAAGCGTAACATGGCTTTCTGGGATTTCTTAATCAACTAGAGATGATTCGTTTTTTTTTGTTTCCCCCCCCCCCCCCCCCCCGGGTCCAATGATTGTGCCATGAACACTCCTTGGACCAGGGCCAGCTCAGTTAGTTACGATAAAGGTCCTGCAGGTTGAAACATACCGAGATGGAGTTAAAAGAAAGCACTTTTGTTTCCTCTGGGACATCTCTACCACCAAAATACCAAATCACGCCTTTAAGCCGTGCAAGGTGGTTGGTATCTCCCTCTTCTTTTGAAGGAACGGCAAATGAGGACAAAAAAACCAACAACAAAAAACAGTGTATGGAGTTCCACTGTGACAGCATCATCATCTCCATCCAATAACGTTTGCTCCAAGGTTCTTAGAGAACTTTCCAAGTCCGATAGCCGCTTACGGAGTGCCCGGAGGACTCCAGAGTGCTTGGACATGGCTATCCCGCGGATGTACACTTTAAATGCTTCCCATACTACCGTAAAAGCTTCCACAGAGCCAAGATTGCAGGCAAAGAAGGTGTCTATAGCCTCAGCCATCTCTGATTTAAAAAACGTGTCTAATAGTGAGTAAGGGGTGAATCGCCAGGTGAAAGGGGGGATATATTTTTGTGGGGTGTCGAACACCACCAAAACCGGAGAATGCTCGGCGAGAGTACGGAGAGCACTGAACATACACAAACTCGATCGTAAATCTTTCCAGCCGCCAGCCAATCTATCCTTACTTTCCTATAGTCATTAAGGCCTCTCACATTCCATGTAAGGGCCCTAAGCTTGCTATTTGTGTCCGCATCAGGTGTACCAATAGCTGCCATCATGGTGGTTGTGTAATTGTTTGCACACCATTTAGTGACATGTAGTTTTAATAAAAGCTGCGTGTGTCATGCCAAAGAACTGCGCTGTAAGGAACTTAATTTCTCGTTAGCCTCTGTGCCCCTCCCCCACCCATGACAAGCATACCCCAACTCTGCCGTGGCGGAATCTCCCCAAACAATCCCCAATAATCATATCTGAATTCACATCTAATGATAACAATCAATCCACAAATTTAGCCTGTCTCAGAATGTGGTGCTCACTCATGGGAGGATGTTGCCAGCCCTGTTTAGTTACTTAACCTTATTAGGCTATATGCCTATTACCGCCCGCCATCAGGCACATCTGGAGCATCAGGTGTTATAATAACTTTACCCGTCATATCCAATACTCCCAATTATAGTGGTGTCTCCACCAGCATGCTCCATGCAATATGTCTAAACTTATAAAGTTCTTGCCCCGTACCCGCTGTCTATTACCACTGCAATTCAAATGAAGCCAAAGCAGCCCTCCATGTCCCCCGTGCCCCCATCTTAGCTGCCAGCGTGTCTGTCTCTGATGCTAGTCCTGGTCATCAACGCTGCCTCCGGTCGCCCCCTCCAGGCCGTTGCGCTATGTACTGAGCTGCTGATCTTTTGACCACTCTTTCAGAGCTTTCTGCAGAGATTTAGGATCAGTAAAAATCCTGGATCTGCCCTGTCAACACGCAGTCTCGCCGGATACAACATGGCATAGTCCAATTTTTGTTCCCGAAGCTGACGCTTGAGCGATGCAAACTGCCGGCGAGCTTCCCGCACACGGATTGGGAAGTCTGGGTATAGTGAAATAGCAGAGCCCTCATACTGCAATGTCTGTTTCTCTCGTGCCACCCTCAGCACTGCATCCCTATCTCTGTAGTTCAACAACTTAGCAATTATAGGCCTTGGGGGAGCCCCAGGAGCAGGTCTCGGGCCCAGCGAGCGGTGCGCTCTCTCTACCATGAACATTGCAGAAAACGTTTTGCTTCCCAGCAAGGTGACCAGCAGTTTTTCAACAAAGAGCTCCATGTTCCCAGCCTGGGTTGACTCTGGAAGGCTTGTGATTCGTATGTTGCTTCTTCGGGACCGCGCTTCTAGGTCCTCCGCCTTATCTTGTAAGGTTTGCAACGGCTTCCCCGTCTGCTTATGTTCCGCATCCGATTCTGACTGCGCCTCCTCTACCTCAGTAACTCTGCGCTCGGCCATGTCCAGCCTTTCTATTTGCTTATCCATTCGTTCGGACATTCTGTCCAGACGGTAGGACAGGGAATCCAATTTGGTGTCAATAGCTGACAAGCTGTCTTGCAGGTTTTTTGGCATGGCAGCAAGCATCACACAGATATCTCCTTCCACCTGCTTAGTTGGCCCCTCCTGCGTGCCAGGGACCCCGAGGGCGTGCTCTCTCTTGTCTTGGGCTTCCGCTGTTCAAAGGTTAGTTTTGGCTGTGCTTTGTCCACTTTACCCATCTTGGCTGCGCTATATCAATAACAGTTGCGGGTGTTTGCGCTGGTCGAATCCGCTATGTGGGGAGCAGCTATTGGACCCTTGTGGGTGTCTCTACATTCCCAGACTGACGCTTCGACGGGAACACAGAACGGGCCCCACGCTGTCTACAGAGTCTATATGGCAAGCTCCCCAGTAGTTGTGGCCCTATAGTTGTACACATTTGCGCTCTATGGCTAGGCAGGCACAGATTCCCAGCGTCTACCCCCTGCTGCAGCACACTTAGTGTATATTGCTCCTTCTCTGACCACATCCAATGCCAGGTATCATTTATCGTGAGTGCCCTCACTGGCAGTGACGCTATCTCGCTCTCAGCTGCTAGCAGTGCAGGTCTCCTGTGCACCAACCTCACAGTGCCCGGACCGCGTGGACTCACAACTTCAAAGCGCAAGTGCTCTAATACAATTACGACTCGGTATGTTTCATAAGCGCTCTCAAAGTTCAGGAAAATTACTTAATGTTTCGTGGATTGTCTAAGACATGCAGTGCACCTCGTATCGCTCTCCGACGCTCCTCACCATGGACCACTGCAGCCCTGCTCCGCAGCAGCAGCGCTACACCTTCCTGAGCTGCCGGGCACAAAAACAGACGCGAGGCGTTACGCAGGATCTCTTTCCCGCAAGGTGCTGTGCCCTCGACTCAGTTGTTGTGTCCCGGGCCCCTCAAGGCCAGCAGACCCTCAGAGCCAGGGCTGCGCTGTCTTAATAACAGCTGTTGTTTCTTTCCTGGGAAGCTCTGTACTCACAGGGGCAATCCTTGTGCATTGCGATACAGGGCGCTGGGCAAGCGGAGGTCCACCCCAGTCCAGCTGTCTCGATAGTGATGCTGCTTTCTGATTGTAGCCGCGGCCTACGTAGGGGTCTCAAAGCGTCTCTCTTCTACCAGGACGCCGCATGTCCACACGGCTCTTCTAGTTCCAGGCAGTGCGTAGTGCTCAGTATCGCATTCGACCTCATTACACTATTTCAGAGCAGAGCGTTGCCTTCTCTCTTGTTTTCGGCAGTTGTAGGCGATTTGGTCATTTGTAATGTCAATCGGAGCATGGAGGGCACCTAGCAGCTCCCGTAGCTAGTGGAGTCGATCTGGATAGATCGCCCTGATGCAGAATACTTGAAGGATTAATTGATGGCTCGACTGAGCTCTCGTCTTAGGCAGCCATTTTTCGCACAGGCAAGCTCCGCCCCCCTCAGATCCATGACATTTATGGCACACTACAAGACTCTACACGAGCCGGGCATTACTATCTCTGGAACGAAGCTGGACATTTTTCCAAGTAGCACGCCCTTACCGTGGAGGGACGAAAAGCTCTGGGTGCCTCCATATCGGAGTCAGAAATTAGAGCGGCAATAAAAAAGTCTGGCCCACGGTAAAACGCTTAGTATGAATGGCCTCAGAGTGGAATTGTATCAAACGTATGCTGCACAGTTGGCCCCGTGCTGTGATGAATGCAGCCGTTTTGGATCAAGGTCAGCTTCCTTACACAACCAGAGAAGCCTTAATAGTACCCAACCCTAAACTCTCAAGTGATGCCACCAATGTCACATCCTATCATTCTCTTTTGATGCTGAATCTCGATTATAAAATACTTAGCAAAGTCTTAACCAGTAGGCTCCCACCATATCTTCATGCTTTAATACATAAGGATCAAACAGCTTTATCCCGAAGCATAACATCTCAAAGACGGCTTACCTGGTCTTGTGGCTCAATAAGTCAGCATTAGTCATGAGAATATACAAATTAACGACTTTGAGAACAAGGTGGGCATCATAGGCAGGCCCTTTGGAGGTAAAGAATAGCCATGCGTTCTCAAGCATACTTATACCTTGAATTGCAAGTACACATAGTTCAATTATTTGCACTGTATGTACCTCACTCCTCATCTGCTCAACATTATGCTGCAAATGGGACTAATATATGACCTGGGAGATAAGGAGGGGAAACTCATTGCATGAAAGAACTTGCAAGTAGACTGGTGCCCGAGTTAATTGATAAGACAGGCCAACGGATCACTGATCCTCAGGTAATAGCGAATATGTTTGCGAAGCACTACAGAGACATATACCGCTCGCAGGCGACAGACACAATATCTGATTCCCAGCAACTCCTCAAAGACATCGCACTTCTGACCCTTTCAACTGATGACTCAACACTGCTAGACAGTGACCTGAGTAACAACGAGATAGCCCATGCGATTAGGAATCTTAGGTCCAGAAAAGCTCTGGGCCCCAATGGCCAACCAATCGAGCTCTACAAGCTCCGATGGGATAAACTTGCACCATACCTACAGGGAATGTACGAGGAGGAGTGTGGGGTCCAGGGATTACTCCCGAGAGACCAACGGATTGCAACACTAGTGACAATACCCAAGAAGGGCAAACCCAAGACAGAGTGTGCCTCATACAGATCAATATCTTTGCTTAACGCAGAACCCAAGATTTTAGCCAAACTCCTAGCAAACCGTTTGGTTAAAGTGATTAGCAGTTTAGTTCACCCGGACCAATCAGGCTTCATGCCTCAACGAAACACTGCACTCAATTTGCGTAGAGTGCACGGGGTGCTAGGAAGAGTGGCCACTATTTAAGAAGCAGCGATAATTGTATCTCTTGATGCCACAATGGCATTCAACATCATAGAATGGTTATACATCTTCTCAGTCCTTGGAAAAATAGTGTTAGGGCCATGATTCACCCAATTGGTTAAGCTCCTTTATTCGTAACCCCTTGCTCAAGTAGCCGTCAATAATAAAAAATCGGACATATTTGAACTGGGAAGGGAGACCCGCCAGGGCTGCCAGCTCTCCACTCTCCTTTTCGCACTAGAGGTGGAGCCATTGGCATCATGGATCCGTAAAGATCCAGTGATACGGGGACTGCGATGGGCTGACCATTTGGAAGACCGCATTTTGCTATACGCGGACGGCATCCTCCTCTTCCTGGCTTCACCTAAGGCATTACTAACAAGTGTACTAGATATATTTGCAGTTTTTGGAAGATACTCCGGCTACTTGATCATCTGGAGTAAATCGACTATGCCCTCAAGGGACCCCCCCTGACCTCCCGAGAGGATGCTCGTCCCAGATCACGACGTTAGGTTGGAAATATTTGGGCATATTTATTACGACAGATCCGACACGCCGCTTTGAGTGTAATCTCCCACCCCACCTACAAAGACCAAAGCGTGATATAGTAAGTTGGAGGGCACTCCCGCTCTTGTTAGGTAGGGCATCGCTGTTCAAAATGATGTCCCTACCCCGCTTTTTATACGTGTTGCAAAACTCCCTTGACCTAGTGCCTGCCAGCTATTTTAAAGATATTGAGAACCTGCAAAGGAACTTGCTATGGAACGGGAAACCCCGTATAGCACTCACCAAACTTAATCTCGGCTGGTATGACGGAGGTATTGGCCTCCCTGACCTCAGAAAGTATTACTGGGCAGCGCACCTCGTCGCCATTAATCATGGCATTTACCGCCGAATGAGCGACCCAGGCGATGCCATGTATCGATGGATACTACCTGGGGGACATTATAATAGAGCGTAGTACTCGAAAAGTGGACGGACACTTCTGACGGGCCCAACTAAACACTCTGTACGGATCTGGCAAGCAGCCAACAGAAGTATGGGGTGGGACCACAGATTGACGCTTGCAACCCCCCTATGGGACTCGGAACTGTTTGGAAACCTGTGGCAGTCGAAAGGTTTCAACAAATGGGACTTCATAGGTATCTCGAAGGTGGGTGACCTCTGGGTAAAAGGGGACACGAAATCCTTTGCTTCACTGCAACAAGAATACAACTTGGCCAAAACTGAACACTTTAGATACATGCAAATCCACCACACACTGCATACAGCGCTCCCAGCGGGGACTACACCCCCGGAGTCCTCACCTCTTGAGGATAGACTGTTGGATGGATACCTCCCAACTAAAGCCTTTTCCCTGACATAAAAAAAGAGTTAATCATTCAGGGGACGTACTCCGCGATATTAGAGAAAAGTGTGACAAAGACGGTATACTAATGGATGAGGAAGACTGGACGGTGGCGACAGCGTTCCAGCGAGAAGTGGCTATATCTGCAAGGCTGCGACTTGTCCAACTAAAGATATTACACAGAGTATATATGTAACTGGGCCCACGCTAGTGAAAATGGGTGCAGGTAGTGGTGGGACTTGTAGGAGAAACTAAAGTAGTACAGGAACCTTCATGCACATACTGTCGAGGTGCAAACACATCCAACGATACTGGAATAAGATACACAAGATTATCAGTGAAGTACTCTCGCATACTATCCATCCGGAGGCTAAGAGATGTCTCCAGAATGTGTGGGAGCCCACGGATTTGAATAACAAGCGTTTCCTGTGGGTAACACTGGGCCTTATGGTGGCAAAAAGAAACCTAGCGCAATTATGGGGGGCTGTACATACACCAACGACAGCAGCTTGGGAAAGGGACATGGACTGGTGCATGTTTAGGGAGAAAACAGTCTATGTAGCTTGTGGATGCCCCCAGAAATGGTTACAAGTATGGAATGAGTGGAACATTTATCGGGGCGAGATCTGTACCCTTCCAGCCCTACCTACACAAGATGACCCACCATCGCCATATTTACCTTTGCAGCAATTATTGAACTGCTCATGTACTGAATTGAAAATCTGAGTCAAGAATTACGTGATCTGTATATACTGCAATGTACCTTGTATTGTCGATTCTTTTGCTCAAATAAAAAAAAAATATTAAAAAAAACCCATTATGCTGCAAAGAGAGGATCTGAGGTACTCTAGATGTGCACAAGCCGATGCAAACTTTCTTCACATGGTCTGCGATTGTCCAATCAGGCACAGTTTTGGTTGAATGTTATGAGGGATCTGGAAACACCCTAAACCGTGAACACTTATGTACAGCTGAAATCTACCTCCTTGGGTTGTACAAAAGACACACTGAGCATAAAGTAGGCAACAGATTTCTGGATCTAGCGCTGGGGGTGGCGCGTAGAGATATAGTCCGTCACTGGACATCCCCTCATGGACCACCTCATAGTAGGTGGTGGGCTGAGTTGAGAAGCTGTGCAACAGACTCTTGTAGTATCCTAGTATCATACCATTTTAACCATCTACTCAGCCAGTGGAATGTTGCAGTGATGATGCGCTTGGGAATGTTGGGAGCCTGTGAGGAGAAGTCACAGTTGAGAGTGGGCTGAGCAGCATGCTGGCTGCTCCTGTGGGGCTGATCTACATATACTGTAACTTACTTCAATAAAACATCTTGAACTACATGTACCTGCCTGGACCTCATTACTACAATTATTTGGCGACGAGGGTGGGATCCGATCCCACGCGTGCAAAGCACAATGGATCAGAGTGAATGTTTTTTTGTGATGATCGGGGATGTTGGCTACATCGCTACACACTGGGACTTCATATAATGGCAATTAGTTTGACATCGCTGTCTGCCCAAAATGTTTCATTTGCGCATAGGCAGGTAAAACGGTTCTGCTCCATTTTTTTTGGTTGAAAAGACCTTTATTGTTGGAAGTATACAGTACACAGCGTTCTGCTGACAACCCATCCGGGTCAGCCGCACATCAGTAAAATCGCAGCACATGCATTGAAGGAACACAGCCACAGGGCCGACAACCCGGGGTAAAACGGTTCTGCTCCATGTTGTTTAAAAAGTTGGCTTGCGCATCTTACCATCTTTTAAGTGCAGCGCGGTGGAGCACGAGATTCTTATGTGGCGTCACAGCCTTCATTCACGTCAGCAATGGACCATTGACAGTATTTGGTGCTCTAACGTGCCAGGGGCCACCCGGCACAGCGCAGCGTACTCCATGTTCTTCCATTGTGTCATCAGCACTAATGCTTTTCATGTTTTTTGCTGCTGCGGTGTAGTGTGTCTTTTAATCCTCAGAGGACAGTGGATGCTGCTTACATGCGTCTAATATCAAATCTTCAAATGCAAAAAGCTGGCTTGTATCTTCGGCAGCCTATTGAAAGAAATGCGTATTTACCTTTTTGTATGCCTGTCTGTTCTTGGTGACATTCTTACCTCAATCAGCTGGTGCCAATCTCGTCTGCTCACAAACTCTGGCGTGTCTCTCATTATTGCGGTGACACGTTGACACTATACTTTAACACTCAGCATTTGTTATAGCCTAATGTGTACTAGGCACATATTACAACATAGTTTCTATATCTGTTCTTTGCACCATTTCACGAAGTTACTGTTTTTCTATTCACATAGAGCTCTATGGCATAATTCTAAGGGACCTGGTCCCACTTTGCCCCATATTTACGGTCTTGGAGGACGGTTTCAGCTGTTTCTCCTTCCTGTCTTTGCACATGTATCTTACAAGTCATAGTTTGTTCTGTGCATGTGTATCTCACTATTCATAGTCCACTTAGGGTTTTAGCTTTAAAGTATGTTTGATCAAACACTGGTGTGTGTCTAAAGAACATGTTACTTACCATCAGTAACGCTTTTTCTGGTGGACAGAGTATCTGCCTGTGGATTCCTCACCTTATGAATATCCCCTGCGCTAGCATTCCACTGCAATTTTTCCTAGATCTCCACGCAGACGAGGTCGTCACAATGCCATGGCTCCACACGAAGTCACATGAGCCATAGGAAGATCACACCGGCGTGATGTCAGTTGCACCCATTTTTTCCGTTCCACCGAGGCCAAACAGGCGGACCGACCATAGAGACAATCCATACATAGTACACAGTATTCACACAAATACACTCAGTGTAAATTAAACTAAAAGAGCAAAGAAAGCTCACATCTCAAATAAGTCCACACATAGACAAATAGAGGTAATAAAGCATGACTACATAAAATCATGAAAATAACCAATACCTCCTTTTTAAGGTACAAAAGGGTGGACAACGAGGAGGCGGGTGGGTCAAAGAGAATTCCACAGGCAGATATTGTATCCACCAGATGTGTGATGTGATGTCTGTGATTGTGTTCTTGTATAGCGCACTACCACTCCAAGGAATATCTTGGTGCTGAAAAATTCCTGTATCTAGCAGATGACCAAACTAAGACCAAACCAGAAAAAGCGTTACCAAAGTTAAGTAACTTGTTCTTCTGATGGATACATCTGCCTGTGGATTCCTCACCTTATGAATAGATTCCTACAGCAGTCCAACCCCCGGAGGACGGTGTCCACCCTTCTATACCAAATAGTCTTGCAAAACAAAGCGTGCAAAATGGCCGTCCCTCCTCACCTCGGAATCCAAGCAGTAATGCTTTGCGAAAGTGTGGAGGGAGGCCCAAGTTGCGGCTTTACAGATGTCCAACACAGGAACACCCCTGGACAAAGCAGAAGTAGAGGATTTAGCCCTGGTGGAATGAACTCTAATACCCACAGGAGGCTCCTTACCAGCCAGAGAGTAGCTTATCTTGATGCACAAGATGATCCACCTGGATAAAGTGCGCATGTGCACCGCCTTGCCCTTCATACGACCAGCATATCCAACAAAGAGCATTGGAAGTCCTTTGTTCTATCCAAATAGAAACTAATCGCCCTCTTTGGATCCAAATGATGTAGCCTCTCCTCCTTGGAAGGGTGAGGGGTAGGATAAAAAGTAGGGAGGGTAATGGACTGTCCTAGATGGAAGGGAGTTACCACCTAAGGCAGAAAAGTAGCCCTGGTCCTGAGTACCAACCTTTCAGCATGTATGTCCAGAAAAGGAGGCTTTGAACTCAAAGCCTGAAGCTCACTCACCCTCCTAGCCAAGGTGATGGGCACTAGAAAGACCGTTTTGAATGTCAGTAGTCTCAAAGGACAACTATGCATAGGTTCAAACATGGAACCCATTAAAAAAGTTAACACCAGATTTAAATCCCACTGGGGCATAATAAAAGGAGGGTGCGAAAACATATTAGTAAGCCCCTTTATGAGCCTTAAGACTTTTGGAGACTTAAAAGAGAAGGCTGTTCGGGCAAACAAAGAAATGCCGACAAATATCCTTTAACAGTGGCCATAGCACAACCCTGCTGGACCAAATGAAGTGAAAAACAAAGATCATCAGAAAGATGTGCTTTCAGAGGATCAATAGATTTCTCTCAACACCATCTAACATATTTTGACCACCTGTAGGAGTAGATAGACTTGGTGGAGTGTCGCCTGGCCGATAAAATAACATCCAACACGTCAGGCGGGGGAGAAAAAGAATTCAGGTTGCCCCGTTCAATCTCCAAGCATGAAGGTGTAGGCTCTGGAGGTGGGGGTGTAGAACCTGCCCCTCCATTTGAGAGAGGAGGTCTGCCCTGAGAGGGAGACGGAGCGGAGGGTGCGAGGAGAGGTTAAGTAGGTCTTTCTACCATACCCTTCTTGGCCAAGCAGGGGCGATCAATATAACTTACTTGAGCCCAGTCTTGGCGAATCTCCCTCAGAACTCGAGGAATCAAGGGAATGGGAAGAAACGCGTAAAGGAGTTGTGAACTCCAACTCAACTGAAAGGCGTCCCCAAACGCTCCCTGCCTCGGAAACTGGAGACTGCAGAATGACGGGCAGTGCGTGTTCTCGAGAGTGGCAAACCGGTCCACCGAGTAGTTCCCCATGTCCGGAAGATGTGATTAACTACCTCCGCATGAAGCCTCCACTCGTGGTCGGCGGAGAACTGCCGACTGAGACTGTCCGCACGTATGTTCAGTACCCCGTCCATATGACTTGCTATCAAGCAAATCCGCTGGTCCTGAGCCCAGAACCAGAGCCGCAACGCCTCTCTGCAGAGATGGAACTACCCCACTCCCTGTTTGTTGACATACCACATTGCGGTAGTGTTGTCCGTCAGGGCTTGAACTGACTGACCACAAAGGGAAGGGAGAAAGGACTTGGGCGCCAAATGTATCGCCCGCAACTCCAGAAGGTTGATGTGAAGCAACCTTTCCTCTGGAGACCAAAGACCCTTGATCTCCAGATCCCCAAGATGAGCACCCCACCCAAGGGTAGAGGCATCCGTTATCACTGTGGCTACAGATGGAGGGGCTTTCCTTGAGACAGATTGCCCTCCACACTCCACCAGGACTGATCCGCTGCTGCTTCTCTGGAGATCCTGACTGACTCCCTGAGATCTCTGTTGTGTTGATACCACTGCCTGCGGAGACACCACTGAAGCACCCTCATGTGCCAGCGTGCATGGCTGACCAACATGATGCAGGAAGCGAACAGACCGAGCAGGCGAAGGACCTTCAGAACCAGAACAACCGCTCTATTGAAAAAAAAAAAAGGGAATCGTTTCCTGAATGTTGAGAATCCTTATGCCCGACACACAGTGGTATCCGGTACTGCCCCTATGAACAGGTTGCGCTGAGAGGGCACCAGGTGAGACTTGGGTACATTTATCGAAAAACCCAACTTGTACAACAACAGGGTTGTAATCTGCAGATGATGACTCACTATCTCTGGAGACTCTGCCTTCAACAGCCAGTTGTCCAGGTAGGGGAAAACTGGAATCCTCAACCTCCTGAGATGAGCAGCCACCACTGCCATCACTTTGGTGAAGACTCGAGGTGCAGTAGTAAGACCAAACGGAAGGACCGCAAACTGGTAGTGTTGCGACCCAACCGTAAAACGGAGATACTTCCTGTGCGACTTCAGGATTGGGATGTGGAAATAAGCATCCGCAAGTCGATGGACACCATCCAGTCCTCTTGTTGCAGCGCCTGAAGAACCTGCACTATGGTGAGCTTCTTGAACCTCTCCTGCTTGAGAAAAAGATTCAAGATTCTGAGGTCCAGGATAGGACATAACCAGCCATCCTTCTTGGGGATCAGGAAATACCGGGAGTACCAACCCTGACCCCTTTCCTGCTCCAAAACCACCTCTATCGCACCTTTTTGTAACAGGGTAAGAACCTCCTTCTGAAGGAGAAGCAAATGATCCTCGTGCAAAACCCTTGGCAAGGAGGGTAAGGAGGTGGGAATTGCCTGAAAGGAAGGGCGTACCCATTTTCTACCAGATCTAAAACCCAAAGGTCAGAAGTGATTAATCTCCAAGAAATTGTTTTGCAGAACCCATAAGGGCATTAATATACCTGCCCAAAAGACAAGTAGCGTTGGTAGACTTCAGGGCCATACTGGCTGATGAAAAGACCTTTTTCGCACACTGCTCTAACTTCTTGGAATCCCTGTCTGTGGGAGCCTGCGAAAACACTCCTGTAGATTGCTTCAAACAAGAAGCCTGCACCACCAGACTTTCAGGAGAGGGGCGAGAAGAAGGAAAACCGGATCTCCAGGAGCAGGTCTATACCTTCTTGAGACCGACCTCAAAACCGCAGGAGCCGAAAGAGGATTGCGCCACACATCGAGGATTGTCTCTGTCAGTGCATCATTAAATGGCAAAAGTGGTTCAACCACCGAAGATGGAGAATGAAGCGCTTCCGTGAGAAGGTTAGGCTTATACTCCGCCACAGGAAGCTGCACATCTAAAAGTTCTGCAGCCTTCCTAATAACCGTATGATAAGGAGCAACATCCTTCGAGAAGCCTTTTGAGAAGCAAAGTCCCACTCGGGAGCAGTGTCAAGCCCACTTGCCTCACATAAGTCCTCAAACACATCCTCTGTGTCAAACACCTCTCCTTCCTCCCTCTCTTCAGCCTGGTACTGCGCCTCTTCCAAAAATCTCTTTGCCTTCCTCCTCGAGCGCATCTTCGGATGCAGCGTCGGCCACACCACACGCGGCATTGAGGGCTCCGGGAGCAGCGTCGAAGGTGGATCCACTTCCGTAGCCGGCGCCGATCGAATCCGAGAAGCTTTATGGGATGGAGCCAGGGACTTACCATACGGCATTGACATCCTCGGAGCCGGAAAGTGCCAGGACGGCGTCGCTGACATGAATGGCATGAAGGGGGCCTGAGGATACTGCTGAGGCACATCCAAATTAAATGCCATAGGACCCATGGGACCCGAAGGTGCACCAGTGGGGTTCGAGGCCCTGGCGAACACGCCATACATCAAGTTCAGAAAATGCGACGGATAGAAACCCGGCGTCGGAAACTGAGGGTATAAAGCCGGTTCGAGATCCGAACGAGGTACCTCTGGAGTCGGAGCCGCTGGAGCCACAGGTGGAACAGCTGGAGCCAAAGGAATCTGAGTGTCAGCCGGATTCGACACAACCTCTGGAGTCGGTGAGACTCTCGGCGTCGTCACCTGCTCTGGAGTCCCCTTATACGAAAGAGATTAAGCCGGAGTCACCTGAGAAGACATTGAAGGAGAAACCAAGTCCTTTTCTCGACGTCGAACAGGAGAAGGCGACCTCAACACTACAGACTTCAAGAATCGGCGCCAAGAAGCAAGTCTCCTCTTCTTCTTATGCTTCCTCTTGGAGTCGTGCGACATTGAAGACTTGGACTTTGACCTTTTCGGACCCCTTTTTTCTTTTCTTGCCTTGGCCATATAGAGCTTAGCTTCTTGTCATTCAACGCCTTAGTATTCATCTTCCTGCACGAAGAACATCCCTCGGTGTCGTGGTCTGAAGATGAACACCAAAGGCAATCTTCATGCAGGTCAGTAATTGACATAAGTCCACCGCACTCCCTGCAAGGCTTAAAACCGGAATTTCTCGGGGCAGACATGTCAAAAGAGAAAGAGAATCAAACGAAATACAAAGTATCCAGATGTAGATGGAGAGTCCCAGAAAAAAACGTTAGTGTTGACAGCACGGAAAAAAGGGAACTGACGTTATCACGCAGGTGTGGTCTTCTTATGGCTCCGGTGACGTCATATGGAGCCGCGTGCGGAGCCATGGCATTGTGACAACCTCGTTGGCGTGGAGAGCTAGGAAAAATTTCCGCGTAATGCTGGCGCAGGGTATATTCATAAGATGAGGAATCCACAGGGAGATATATCCATCTGAAGGCTAAGGTGACACGCACACCCCTAAATTCTAACACTTGCAAATTAAATGTTAATGTGTTTTGTTATTTAAGCCTATTGTATGCTTGACTATGATTATGCAACATTTATTTGGGTTTTTGTTCATTTCATGATGTAATAACTTTAATCCACACTTATCCTGCTTGGGATCGTTTGGTGGGTTTTCGTGGGCTCATCGTATGTTCCTGGACTCTGGGTACACACCTTCAGCGGTTCATTGTTCTTTTCACATAGTACACATCGCTTAAACGTGGGGTTGGGTCATGGGTTTAGCTGCCCATTTATTTAATAGGCATACTTACCCTTATGCAAGGGTTGTTCTTGTCAAGTCCTAGCCGGGTGAGAGGTCGCTCACCGGCAATGTTTTACATAGTTACTATCTTTCTCCACTTTTATCCTTCATAGGATTGTATAGGTTTTGTTGGGCTTAACATTGTACGTACATGGACCCAAGGTACACACCGTCAAGAGTTCATTATTTCAGTTTACATGCATGCAGTTTTCCCTACGTAGGGATGGCAATAGGTTTTAGTCCCATTTTCTCAGTGTATATTTGCCCACTTGTGCTACTTATGGTTTCTACCCTCACACAGGGCATTTTTGTATGGGTGTTAGTCCCATCCACTCCAGTTTATCATACCTATTTCTGTGAATAGGTAATGGGTTCAGACCCACAAACAGTAGCTAACCATAGCTAATCTATCTTATGTCACGGGGTAGATCTTAGGTTTCAGCTTACTTTCTCTTATACTGTTTCCCCACACAGGGTATGTCGTATGGGTTATAGTCCCATTACTACATTACACAGTATGTGACTTCTACACAAGGTTGTCCTTTTACGGGCTATCATTTCATGGGTCCCACTCCAATTCACAGTAGCTCCTCACCCTTTTTCCTCGGGGTAGGAGTTCTTCATGGGTTTTAGTCCCATTCTTACATACGTTGGGTACATCTTTACCCTTACATAGGGTTTGTTTCATGGGTTTCAGTCCCATTTGTGTTATTTTCTCAAAGTAATATTTTTGTTATATATTACATTGTCAATTTTGCAACGTAATGTGTTCATATTAAATTACTTTGTCAATATGGTATGGATGAGGGATCTAATTGTATTTTCCTCTCATCTTCCCTGTTCCTTTCACGTGTTCAGTTTTCCTTGTGACGTCTTTTCTTCTTGTCATCTGTATATTCTGGACTTGATCCTTGTTGCCAATCTTTCTTTGTCTTCTGTCTTTCTCTTATCGTAGTGTGTTCTTCTTTCCACCTGAGGTTACTCTTCCTTCTCCACTGTGTGTGTGTCTGGTTGTAGTCCAGTGTTTTGTTGTGTTGTTCTATGCCTTGCTTTCTCGCTTGCCTGGCTGGCCAGTAGGTGTGTCTGAGGGGTAGTCATTGGTGCTTTCATGTTTTGTCTTTTCCTTGTTGTTTTCTTTCGCTGGGTCTTCCTACTCTTTTCTGTTATTTATAGAAGGTAGGATGGGTTATATATATATATCTGTTTTTCATCTGTTGCTTCCTCTTTTTCTGCCTCGACCTATCTTTTTGTTACCTCCTTGTTGTTCACTACTTTGCATCGTTTATGCTGTTTCTGTATTCTTTTTCTTTCCTCATTTATGGTTCTCCCTTTTCAGTTTACTATCTTAATTGCTTTTGTTAACAAGAAAGGGGGATATTTAGTATCCTAGTTTCCTGTCCATTTTTCATTGACCACAAACTCCTTACACATCCTCTCTGTGGTAATGGGCTTGGGAGGACCTCAGCTAGAGGCCCAGACAGATTGTGCTCTTGAGGCGGAAGCCGAGAGCGTTTGTACTCGTTTAAAGAAATTGCTTTTTAAAAACTGTCACTTTAATTTGTGTGCACTTGCCTCTCTGGCACCTCTGCTTATCCTGCGCAGCCGAGTTAGCGCTGCTGCAGCCCTCACGATCCACAAACTTTCCCCGCCGCCATCTCGGCGAGGACAGAGGCCACGCCCCTTTGCGAGGCCACGCCCCTTTGCGAGGCCACGCCCCCCAACGCCACCCTTTAAAAGCGCTGACTACAAGCGCCAACAGCCCAGACAGATTGTGCTCTTGAGGCGGAAGCGGAGATCGTTTTACTCGTTTAAAGAAATTGCTTTTTAAAAAACTGTCACTTTAATTTGTGTGCACTTGCCTCTCTGGCACCTCTGCTTATCCTGCGCAGCCGAGTTAGCGCTGCTGCAGCCCTCACGATCCACAAACTTTCCCCGCCGCCATCTCGGCGAGGACGGAGGCCACGCCCCTTTGCGAGGCCACGCCCCCGACGCCACCCTTTAAAAGCGCTGACTACAAGTGCCAACAGCCCAGACAGATTGTGCTCTTGAGGCGGAAGCCGAGAGCGTTTTTACTCGTTTAAAGAAATTGCTTTATAAAAACTGTCACTTTAATTTGTGTGCACTTGCCTCTCTGGCACCTCTGCTTATCCTGCGCAGCCGAGTTAGCGCTGCTGCAGCCCTCACGATCCACAAACTTTCCCCGCCGCCATCTCGGCGAGGACACGCCCCTTTGCGAGGCCACGCCCCCGACGCCACCCTCCCACGCCCTATAAATAATGTGCATCTCTCGGACGTGCAGCGGACGAGCGCAGCGGGCGCGCCGCCAGCGCGCCGAAGGTGCGCCAAAGGCAAGCCCGTCTGCGCCCGTTAGCTCCAGGTCGGGCCCTAGGGCACGCCACGCCGACCATCATATCTCATACTCCTCTCAATCCCTCAGAGACTTGCAACATCTCGCCACCTCCCCACCTCCAACGGCTATCCGCCGTATACGTACTGCCGGCCTCATGCACCCTGACCGACACCACCTAAGCGGTAACATCCCATCAGCTATGCCGACCAGGAATGTCATGACCATCAGGGTGTTATATTTAAACACTCTGAGGACATTTTTATCTTGCTATCTAACACCAATCCGGACATGCTCCTGCTCACGGAGACCTGGCTAACTTCAGAGTCCCTCCCAGATATCTTGGCCGCCCTCCCCCCTGACTATTACATCCTTCATGCCGACCGCCACGGTGATTGGCCCGGGGGTGGGGTGGCAGCCATCATATCCAAACGTCTGAACTCCGTCTCTTCTTATTCCCTCCCCCTTCCTAAGATGGACAATCTACTTATCAGTGTGCAAACTGATACCGGCACCCTTACCCTCCTACTCTTATACCGGCCTTCCCATCCTATGCCATCTTTTTCCACCACCCTGAGTGAACAGCTGTCTAACCTTCTAACGTTGCACTCCAGTTTCGCCCTCTTCGGCGACCTAAACTATTGGTTTAACGAAACCAATGCCGGCCCCCATGCCACAGAGCTCTTCGAGACTCTCAATAGCCTGAATCTCACTCAACAGGTCACCCAACCCACCCACAATAAGGGCCGTATCCTGGACTAGATCTGGACCTGCAATCTGGCCTCATCCCCACCAGACGTCTCCCCCTGCGTCTGGTCCGACCATAACCTAGTCGACACCACCATCACTGTCGCCGGTCAGATCCCTGCTCCTTTGATGGCTGGCGGTTTTTCACGGAAATGGAATACTTACGACTCTCAGGGCTTTCTCACTGCCCTGGCCGACACCCGCCCAGCCTTCCTCTCCTCAAATGACATCGACAGCATAGAACATGATCTCGGTTCCTGGCTAGATTCGGCCAGCGACCTCTTTGCCCCCCTGGTCAAATTCCCTAGTACCAGGCACCGCAACTCCCATAGGTGGTTTTCTGGTGATCTCAAGCTTCTGAAATTAAAAACACGGCAGTCAGAACGCACCTGGAGACGCGACTACTCCGACCTAGCCCGACAGTCCTACCTGGCTGTGCGTAAAGAATACAAAGCTGCCATCAGCCTAGCCAAAATGGAACACTTCTCTAACAGGATCTCGTCGGCAGCCGACAAATCCAAGGAGGTGTTCAGAGTCGTGGATGAACTCACTACAGATGACAGAACCCTCCCAGCCCAGACCCCCACTCAAGAGGCTTGTGATACCCTCAACTCGTTCTTCTTGGACAAAATTACAAAAATTAAAAACTCTATCCCCCCCTCTCCCCAGTCACCTCCACCGGTCTCTTGCTCTAACAATCCCTCGACTTTCTCTTCCTTCCCGCTTCTAGACCCCACTTCTCTAGCGGAACTGGCAATCCGGGTAAAATCTGGTTCCCCGAACGATTGCTGCCCGCCATCTGTCCTGCGGAGTATATGTCTGTACCTGCCAGACTGTATCTTACCTTTACTTAACGGGGCACTCAGCAGCAGCATCGTTCCGACTTCTTTCAAGGAGGCTAGTTTAGTGCCCCTCCTCAAAAAACCCGGCGCCGACCCCGCGGAGCCTTCGAATTACCGTCCCATCTCCCTCCTCCCGTACTTCTCAAAATTGATGGAGGCCCACGTCACCCGGTGCCTGTCAAATTTTATTGAATCATCCTATCATCTTGAGCCTAATCAAGCCGGCTTCAGACCTGCCCACTCTACTGAGCATGTCATCCTGGCAGTTCTGGACACACTCAGGAACAACGCGGATGCGGGGTCCCCCCAAGCCGTCGCCCTCTTGGATCTGTCAGCCGCGTTCGACACGGTGGACCATAACATCCTTCTCCACCGTGTCGAGCAGGCTGGCGTCCAGGGCACCGCTCTTGACTGGGTCAAGTCCTTCCTTAATGGAAGAGCACAGGCGGTCCGCCGGGGCCCTACACTGCCACTAAAACCCCCACGTACTGCGGAGTCCCCCAGGGCTCCTCTCTATCGCCGCTCTTATTTAACCTATACCTCCGGCCTCTTATCCAATCTCTTCAGAAATGGGACATTGTCGTCTACAATTACGCTGACGACTTACAGATTATCCTCCCGCTCAACTCACCTCATGCCATCAATACCTTCCACCCAGTCATGACCCACATCCAATGTTGGATGAACCAGAACCAATTGAAACTTAACCCCGGGAAAACTGAGTTCCTCCTCCCGGGACTCAGTCACGCTCACTGGGGCCCGCAGTTCTGGCCTCCGGAGCTAGGCTCTCCCCCAATCCCGGTGAAAGCTGTAAAGAGTCTGGGAGTGATCATTGACGCTGAACTTTCTCTCAGAACACAGGTGTGAGCGGTAATATCCTCCTGCATGTACCAGCTCCGGAAGATCTGCAAAGTCCGCCACTTACTTCCCCCCGCTGCACTTACCCAAGTTGTGATTCACTCGTGCTCTCCCGCCTGGACTTTTCTAACTCGATCTACCACGGCCTCCCATCATCCCTGATACACCGCCTCCAAGTTGTCCAGAACCAAGCGGCCCGCCTAATTCATAATACCCCCAGATGGCAATCAGCCAAACCCCTACTCCACAGTCTTCATTGGCTCCCACTAGATCAAAGGGCAGCCTTCAAGGTGGCATGTCTCACTTTCAAAACCCTCCACTGCTCCGGCTCTGCGTTTGTAAAATCTCTTATCCGCCCCTACTGTCCACAGCGTGACCTCCGTCCTGCCCACCGTCACCTGCTAGCCACCCCCAAAATCAAAACTAAGAAACTCGGCGGTCGCCGCTTCTCCTATCTAGCCCCCGGACTCTGGAACCCCCTCCCTCTCTCCATCAAATCCTCTTCCTCTCTTTTGAACTTCAGAATATTACTTAAAACTCACCTCTTTCCTCCCCTCAGTTAGAATCCCGCTACTTTTTTTCCCCCTCACTCACTCTGTCTCTCAGCGCCAGGAAGCCTCGGCGTCCGTGCGCTTTATAAATTGCACCTAAGATAAGAAGATAAGATTACTTTCAAAATTGGAAGAATTTAATTTTTCCATCAAACATATTTCTGGTGGAAGGAATTTCAGGCTGGTTGCCTTTCAAGTATAGCATTTCATGATGTTTCAGATGTTGAGAGTATTGAAGACACAGAGTGTGTTGTTGCAGCACTTGATGCTCTCAGAGAATGCCCAAATATTACTGAACAAGTCTGGTTGGAAGCTTACAACAAAGATGATATTCTTAAACTTGTCATGGAATATATTGTAAAAGGTTGGCCTGAAAGCCGGAAACTTTGTAATGAGTTGAAAGCTTTTTCCATGGTTGCATTAGAACTTTCATTGGTCAATGGCATAACCATGCCATGTTTCTTTTGTTCCTCTGTCAAGTTTAAGGGAAGATATCATTAAATGTGCACATCATGGTCATTTGGGCATTTCGAAAACCTCGCAACTCATTAAGTTGTATTACTGGTGGCCATCCTTAGAATCCCAGATCAAGTTTCACATTGATTCATGTTCACAATGCCTCTTGTCAGATAAGAAATGGAAAGTCATGAGCACACCGTTGCATCCTGTTCCATTTCCGAACAAACCTTGGGATAAGGTTGGAGTAGACTTTTCAGGACCTTAGGACCTATTATCTCAGGACTTCAAGTTTTAAATGTTTTTAATTGATTATCATTCCAAATGGATTTTTCATATGTTTTGTGATTCACCCAGCTCCACCAATGCCATCAATTCTTTGATGAAAGTGTTTGCCATTGAGGGTTCTCCTATTATGGTTACCGACAATGGTACCCATTTCATTTCTCAGAAATGTTCTGCATTTTTAGCAGAGATGGATGTCAGTCATTTCAAGGTTGCTTTATATTCACCATCATCAAATGGTTTGGTTGAAAGGGCAAACAGATTAGTTAAAGATGCCATTCAATCAGCCCTTTCCTCAGGAAAAGATGTTCAAGATTTCCTTGAGGACAAATTATGCTCCTATAACATTTCGCCACATTGCACTACTGGTCTGCCACCTTTTTCTCTTTTGAGAGGTAGAAATGTTCACACCACGTTGTGTCCCAATTGGTTGCAAGAGAAAACTGTCAAGGGTACAATTGTTGATAAAAATCTTGCATCTCGAGTGTTAGAAAAACAAGGTTACATGAAATCTGTGCATGATCAAGGAAATGTTTTTAACAATACTGATTTAAAACTCAACGATTGGGTTCTCAATAAAAATCCAAAAAGGGTGACAGAGGGCTTGTCTAAATTTCCTCTCCTGTACAAGTCACAGAAGTGAGCAAAGGTTCAGCACTACTTCGTTCTAGGGGTTGGTGGAACAAGAGATCACTTGAGCGGTTTTCTAACTCACAAGTTACTTCTTTACTTAAGTTGTCAAAACAAGAGGTGGAGCAATGCAACTGGACAAACTGGTTGCGTGATCCTTCATCTGTTATTCCTTAGTTTGTCTCTCAAGAGAATTCTGTGAAGTGGGCAGTGTTTCAAGTGTCTGCTTCCACTGACATGACTAGGCTTTTATCTTCTTCACCTGTTGATTTGAGTACCCGTCAAAGAAAATTGCCTGTCAAATTTAATGACTATGTATTGTGTTAAGAAAATGATTTTTCTTATTTATTGCATTATTTCATATTAGTTATATCTTGTATTTCTTTACTTTGTATTGTTATTGTTTCTCGTTCATTTTGTTGAAAAGAGAGAAGTTGTAATATTGTGCATATGTATACCGAGCACTCTTGTGCTACTGGCGCAAGAGTGACTCGCTCTTAATGTGTTTATTTAAACTATGTTCCACAATTGGATGCTGAACGATGCATGCCAGGATTCTACCAACGTTAATCAGTTGGTGGAGATTCTGATACTGAGCAGGAGCGCCCAGCTGTGGGTGCTTTTAAAATTGGAATAAAACTGCTTATACCTACTGCATTGCCTCCTTGGATGTTTTCTACTTCAATTTCTCAGTGAATGTTGAATGCATGGGTCTGGGAAAGAATAAATGCAGTACTAATTTGCCTTGAAGAAAGTTGGTTGCTTTGAGTTTGTGTTTAAGTGTTCTCAGGTGTCTTGAAAGCCTACAAGGTTCTATAAGTCTGTGATGGCTTTGTTGAGGAGATTGGCAAAAGATAACAACTGGGGGAATTGTTTAGGGACAGAGTTCAAAAGAGGATTTCACAGAATATATGAACATTCAAGTGTACCAAGTTTTTGTTGATGTACATGTTATTACTGAGATTTGACGTGTTTGGGCAGGATATTCAAAACGGGAGGAACAACTTGAAACCTGTCCTAGAGCTGTGGGATGTACAGTGTTTGTTTGAAAATTGGGTATACGTATAAGCATGAGGCAGGAATCCTGAGGCATTGGGCCAGGATTTCTCATTGACTAGTGCCAGTTGAGGACCAAGAAAGACTCTGAGACCAGAGTTGGGCTGCCAACAACTCCTTTCTGATAGGTTTGTGAACCAGAACCTGGAGCTTCTGCATCCTGCTAGAAGGAACTACTTTGAAAGAAGGGATCTACTCAATGCTGAGGGGATTTGGGTGCAAATGTTTCCTTGTACAAAGAAAAAGGCTGCCTACAGAATGAGGTCATGAGGTACTGAACTATTCCTGAAGATGGTAGCACTTCCCCGGCTCCTGTATTATTTTATGATACTGCCGGTTTGGGTGCCGGGTTCCGTTTTTAGACAGCTCCATTCCATAGCCGGGGGATTCCTATGAGGAACTGGTACACGGGGGGTTGCGATGATGACAGTGATGGGTCCTAGAGCCGACGGGGTTATGGCAGTGCAGGACTTTGAGTTATATTATTTAGCAGCCCAGTTGCAGTGGCTTACCCAAGAAGTAGCTCAGGAATTCCGGGGACCGGATGGCCCGGAGGGAAGGTGGGCCCCACGTCATGTCTTATCCTTTATTATGCTGCAGCAGCGGCTGAACCTTGGGCAGCTTACTGACGAAGAACGCACATTGAGACTGTGCTGGAACCAGAGTCAGCGCAGAGCTGGGTTCGCCTGCCCTTATGCCCTTATGCCCCAGAGATCCCGTTGGGGATGTGTACGGCCCTCCCCCATGGCGGAGACTGGGTGGCATTGGCTGAATGGGAGGCACTGGGGGTGCAGGTGCTGAGTGATCTCTATGAAGACGGAGCGTTGCTACCGTTTCAGGCCCTACAGGATAGATATGGCCTCCCACGTGGAGATTATTTATTGCACTCAGCCCTGGTCTCGTCAATGCAACGTTACTGGAAAGAGGGACTGCCGGAACCGCAGACATTAATGGCGTGCCAGTATGTGGTGATGGCTGCGGGAACCTTTAAGACGATTGCATGCCTTAACAGGCGCATGTTGACTGAGAGGCTGGAACCACTGAGGGACCGGCAGGGGAAATGGGAGGCAGACTTGGGTAAAGAGATCCCGGAAAAGTCCTGGACCCAGTGAGTTAGGAGAGCTTGGAAAAGCACTAGGAATGCCAGGTTTCAATTGATTAATGTTTTCATATTGCATAAGGCATACTTAACCCCTGCTAAGATCAACCGATATTTTAAAATGGATGCTGCCCGGTGCCCGCGTTGCAGTCTAGAAGGAGCAACCTTTCAGCACATGATGTGGGGATGTCTGAAACTGGGAACGTATTGGAAATAGGTGGTTGATCAGCTCTGTGGGGTTACTGACCGTACTCTGGAACCTGACCAGGGGACTGATTTCCGTATACCTCCAGAACGAAAGTGAAAAACAAATGTATAGACCTAGGCCTGTTGCTGGCTAAGAGAGAGATCACTGCAAATTGGAAGTCAGCGCGAGGGCCCACATTTGGGAGGTGGAAGGTGGAGTTACTCAAATGGGCACAGAGCGAAAGCACACTCAGGTTTCAACAGGCCAGGCGCGCCAATAATTAAAAAACACTGGAGGCAGCGAGGGCGTTGGAAACGCTGGTGGAAGCATTACAGGTACCTGAGACCAAATTGGAGGTTGGCTCGACCCTGGAAACACCAACAGGTTCGACAAGCAGCAACGGAGTGGTAGACTGATACTGAACATACCCTGTAGTACACTAATTGGATTTAACTAGGGGTGAGCTCACCTGCAACGTGTTGCTGTTACCGGAGGCAACATGACAAAAGGGTAAGATGTTCCAACACTTCTGAACTACGAGTAGGTAGGGCACACCAGTGGTTCGAAAGGGGTGGTAAGGGAGTGGGGTTTATATAGGCTTCAGCTTTGCATTTATATTCCTCAATTATAGTATCGCTCCTTTTTGCCATGGATTGATAATCGGAATTGAACTTATCATTGAAGCTGAACAATACTTTATTAGGAAGGGGGTGATCATTAATGTGTGATAGCTACCAACTCGGAACATGGGGCCATTATCCCTGTTGTGTGGACTATAAGATAAGCGGGGTAGTGGGGACAGATGTTGGATAATTGTATTAGTTTGTTGAAAGCCTGATGTTTGTTTGAAAACTAATTAAAATTTTTTTTTTTTTATGAGTTGATGAAGTATGCCAGCTATAGCCAAGGGGAATATCCACACAGCCAGGCTGTGCGGTTAGGTTTTGTCTCTCTGGTCCCCATGCAGCCTGCTGTAACGTACAGCAAAGTAAAATGTTTGTAAAAGCTTTCTATATGTTTAACCACTTTTCTCTCCCTTTAAGTTGGGAAGCGATGGGGACAAAGAGGGACCACAAAGGACAGAAAGCAATGAATCACATTGGCACTAAAGAAAATTACAGTGGAACTAAAATATACTCATTCAGATTCTCGCACGTGTATCATTTAGCTGTGTCTTGAGAATAACATGTTTTTTTTACTAAGTAAAGGCACAGGTTGAAAAATGAATTGTTGACAGGTTATTACATGGTTCATTGAGTTCAGAGTCTCTACCCCACATATAGCTTCACTGACTTAGCCTTGGCCAACTCTATCTTGTTACCTTGAGGATCAAGTGGTAAAGAGGTGTATGTGGTTTTCAGTTTTGTGTTCAGCAGTAAAGTAAGTCTGGTCAAATGCTCTCATTATTGAATTTGAACCAAATAAGCTCCAAGTCCCCTGGGACTACTGAAAGAACAAGTTACTTACCTTCGGAACCGCCTCATCTGGTAGAAACTATACCTAGCTGCAGATTTCTTACCTTTGAATTTCCCCAGGCATCAGACTGGATCTGGAAGATTTTTTGTGAGTAGTACCCCTGGTAGCGTCGGTCTGCTCTGCGCGTTGTAGTTGGCATTTTACGCACCAGCAGTGACGTCTGTGTCACTTATATGGGTGCAAACTCGGCACACTGACATGCGTTCTTTTCTTTCCTTTCCGTGCCAGCCAGTGCTGATCCGAGAGAAGAGCTACTTCGGTCAGTTTTTAACAGGATTTTTGCAATATTTTGTCAACTTTTTTGAGGTTTTTCCTCCTGGTGTGTCAAAAATGTTATTGAGGAAAACAGGTTTCGACCCCTTTGGCACCTGTCACCGCGCCATGTTGGTGACGGACCCACACCTTGCTTATTTGAGGGTCTGGGGCGCGACCACTACTCCAAGTCGTGCTCCGATTGCCGGGCCAAGGAGCGAAAGGCTTTGCGGGAGCGGTCCTTGAAGCTGCTAGTGGCCCAGCATGCGATTTCACAAAAGTCACAGTCTCGGTTGAAAGGAAGGTCCAGGGACTGTTCCAGGTGTCCAAAGTTCTCTGCACCCCTAAATCCCCTGGGACTACTGAAAATGCTCCTACAAATAGTTACTATGCAGCAAGGTTGTGATGGATTTTGTAATGTAAGAAATGTGGAGCAGTACAGAGAGTACCTTAATATGCATGAGGTAGAGAACGCGTTTGGTTATTGGAGGTTGTCAGGATCATTGTAGTGTGAATGACGTTGGAGGGATTTGTTGTTCATGCATTGCGTGTGTTTCTGGGACAAAAATTTGAGTGTGTAGTGCGGAGTTTGATATAAACACACACTGCTGCCTTATATGGTTGTCAGAATTGCGGAGAAAGGGGCTCTGGCCCATGACAATGCCATCCCTTATAAACATCAAAACTGGGGTATAAGTGATTAATAAAAAGAAATCATTAAAATGTTGTTACGTGTAGACTCTACTGCTCCATAGTACCCAATGTTACATGCCATCCTTCACTTGCATATGGGTCCAAAACACCATTAACCCAACACCTATTAAATTGCTGCGGTCTACCTCCCCCGCATACAACTTCTCCTTCCTGGATGAATTCTTTGAATGCACTCTTCACATGCAGAAAAAGTTCTTTTTTTAATCTATTTTATACTACACTTTAATTTGTGAATTCAACTTTCTGTGCAGAACTTCTCTTCAACATCTACCTGTGTCCCGTGGTTCTGTTCCACGAGAAGCACCAGGTGATATTCCAAATGTAAAATCAAACTCCATGTGGCTGCTCTTAAAGCAGTCTGGCACTTACCAATAGCCTTCAGCTGTGAGTTTCAGCTGAAATACAACTGTGTTGCCAATTCTGGTTCACAGGGGCAACGGTTATGTACAAGATGACGCAGTTTGTACTGTTCTATGGATTTCCCTGATATTACCACACGCATTGCAACAAGCAAAAATGCATGCGTACCTTGCAAAACACCTGTACAATGTCTCTTTACAAGTTCAAAACTGCCCCATTTGCAAATGTGGGTCATTTTTGTTAGCTACCTGACTATCTAATTGGGCCAACTCCATTTTGGTGCTTGCACGAATGACGTCATGACCGAGACCATACTAATCAGAGTCACTTAAGGCGAGACACATGATCATCTTACCCACAAACCTTGGAACCCTGCTCTCTCCGATCTCGTGCTTTCATTTTATCTCCATGTTCTACATGTCAGTCATGGCCAAAAACGGAATTGTTTTATAAATGGTTAACCAGTACAGTTAATCCCATTATAAAAATAACTAGGCAGACTAGGTGATGCGCAAATATGTGCGTGTTTTCTTACAAAAGTCAAGAAGAATCTGAACCCATAACAGTAAAACGAATCCACTCTCACTAGTTTTGTGCAAATGTGGGCGCGTCCATCACCTGCCTCTTTTCTTTTCTTCTAACTCTCAAGGTCAATGAAGGGTCAGGAAGAGTTCTAGGTTTCTCCCTTTTTGTTTTCCTCCCCCACCCACCTCTTGTGCACACACTGATATTGTTTACAGCCCTGCCTTCAGCCTCGCTATCAGGTCGAGCTGTTATCGGCTGCGGAGTTCAGGCCACGGAGGGGGAAAGGGTCAGGTGCGGGTCAAAGTCTGCCAGGGCCCGTTATGTTATCAGCTCGCCAAAGAAAGTGATTCCACCTGCCTTGTCTCTGGCTGTTAAGTGCAGCGAGGTTACATAGGGTGCCACGGGGCCATGCAGAGTTCATTCTTATCCAGCGCCTCTTATCTGCTGGATTTTGCCCATCAACTTTCCAAACTCGTCGAGGTCTGGTTTCCTGTTCGGCTTCTCCCCTCCCTCATTATCTGAGTTGAGAAGCCGCTTGGCAGCATGTACAAACGGTGGGGTAGAAACTCCCCCCTCTTGCCTGAGCCTGTGTCAAGTCCAATGTGCAAATAACACGCCACCTCCGATGACAATTTGTCTTCATGAGAGTGAGGACAAGTGTGGAATTCAGTAGCTGAACTTTCCCTTCTAGTAAACGGGCCTAATCGTTTGTTTGTTCCTTTGTGACCAGGTCTACTTACTCAAGCCGCCTTTCACTCGCCCCTGGCTCAACCCATAGGGCAATTGCCCACACTGATTTTAGTGTGAAAAGCGCACATTTGCCAATATGTATCCTGGTGGTTGATTCCGACAGGCACAGACAGGCGTGTTTATGGACTGGGAGACAGTGTAGTCTGCTACGGTGAACAGGCTCTTTGCAACTAAGATGTGGCTGGATTCCATGTTCTGGACTTTAAGACAGGAGCGTTGGGAATTCCAAGAAGAGGATATTGGCATAGACCAGACGATGAATGACTGAATAACATGACACTCGTAGCCAAGATGAAGAAATAACATGTTACTTATGTTTGGTATTGCACTTTTCGTTGAAAACTCCATCTACCTGCAGATTCCTCGCCTTTAGAATATCCCCACGCCCCCGACTATACCTGCAAGATTTTTTAGCATCATGCCTCTGTGCCAGAAGGTGAGGTCAAGTGATGGCTCATGCAGTTCCATGTATACTCTGCTTCACCCTGGAAGTGATGGCTCATGCAGTTCCATGTATACTCTGCTCCACCCTGGAAGTGATGGCTCATGCAGTTCCTTGTATATATCTGCTCCACCCTGGAAGTGATGGCTCATGCAGTTCCATGTATACTCTGCTTCACCCTGGAAGTGATGGCTCATGCAGTTCCATGTATACTCTGCTTCACCCTGGAAGTGATGGCTCATGCAGTTCCATGTATACTCTGCTCCACCCTGGAAGTGATGGCTCATGCAGTTCCTTGTATATATCTGCTCCACCCTGGAAGTGATGGCTCATGCAGTTCCATGTATACTCTGCTTCACCCTGGAAGTGATGGCTCATGCAGTTCCATGTATACTCTGCTTCACCCTGGAAGTGATGGCTCATGCAGTTCCATGTATACTCTGCTTCACCCTGGAAGTGATGGCTCATGCAGTTCCATGTATACTCTGCTACACCCTGGAAGTGATGGCTCATGCAGTTCCATGTATACTCTGCTCCACCCTGGAAGTGATGGCTCATGCAGTTCCTTGTATATATCTGCTCCACCCTGGAAGTGATGGCTCATGCAGTTCCATGTATACTCTGCTCCACCCTGGAAGTGATGGCTCCAACCACATATAGGCTCCATCCAAGCGCCCTCAGACGTGAAGACCCCAAAATACTTTTTTTTACTGTGTGCAGATTTTGAAAGTGGGGTCTTTATAGATGGAAAGAGTTCCTTCCACAGGGTGGATAGGCAAGAGGGCAGTGAAGAATCTACAGATAGAAAGTGTAGCCATTTGAAAGAACGTTACTGAAGATAATTAACTTATTTTTCTGATGGATACTTCTAACTGCAGATTCCTTATGTTAAGAATATATACCAACAAAGTACCTCCCCCAGCTGTGTGTCTGTGGAATGACTCAGACCAGAAGGTCCATCAGGACACCAAATGTCCCTAAGTCCCCCCCCCCCGGTGGACCTGGTTGTCAAAGTGATATTGCTTTGTGAACTATATACTGATATCCACGTCAAAGCCTGACAAATATTTGCGGGCTAGCACAGTGGTGTCAGCCTTGGCCCTGGGGGAATGGGCCCTCAATCATAAGTGGTGCACATAAGAAAAGTAAGGAACCAATTAAGGTCCCACAGTGGCATCACAAAGGCTTTAGGGGGTGACAAGTGGGTCAAACCTTTGGAAAATCTCATCACAAGTGGTCATTTGAATAAGTACGATTGGTCCAGTAAACGCAAAAAGTTGAATGCACCAACAGATAACTTTTAATTGTACCTACTTCAAGTCCTTGCTGGGCCAAAGATAAAACGAACAGCAGTAGCAAAACATCCAACAGTTTGGCCTGCAATGGGTCTGTATTGCAGGAGGTACATCAAGCCACAAATTTGTCACAGCATCCAGCGCAGATTTTGTAGGAGGATATATGAGGCAGTCTCTGGAGAACACCTTGGTGACTAAAGGTATCAAAACCTGCAAAGGGACTTTTGAGAGTAAGGGTGGTGACACCACCACACAAAGGAGAGTCATGATGGCACGAACTGTGTCAATTTAGATCCATCTGTGGATCCAAGAGGCCGAGCCGCCTTTGTGGATCCAGTAGGGGCCCCTCCCAAACCCATAGGGCCCGAAGGCACGCCAGAGGGAATGGGCTACCAAATACAAGGTGGACAGCCTCATAAAATTATTTTATGGATGGGGATCGCTCCAGCTCCAGGATACTCTGAGGGGTGGAGATAGCCCAGGCGCAAGCTTTACTGTGGTGCCAAGCCTTGAATATCGATGCTCCCTCGTTGGCCGACAGACGAAGAGAAGACAAAGATCTCTTCGACTTTTTCTTCTTGTGGTGTGACTTACCCAAATAACCAGACGACTTCGAGAGCGACAAGGATCTCGGACTCCGCAACTGCTCCCGGTACTTCCTCTAGACAACCATCCGGATCGTGCGGCATGACACGTTGAGCCGCCACAAGCCTGAGGGATCGCTCCCTCAAGGCTTGAGGGTTCATGGTGCAGCAATTGGAGCAGGGCTTAGGATTTTGGTTGTGCTTGAGGCACCAAAGGCATACAAAATACGGATCAGTCACCGACAGTGAGCAGTGACAGGCACCGCAGGGCTTGAAGCCTGCATCCTGTGAAGACATCCCTGCCATACCAGGAGGAAAATCTCAAAAAGACTGGCCAAAAAGTTAGTTAAAAATTGACTAAGGGGTAGCTCTTCTCCAGATCTGCGTTGGCTGGCACAGAAAGAAAAAAAATGGCAGTAGCGAACAGGGGTGGCGCCTATGTAGGCACCATGCACATCACATCCGCCATAGGCAATGAAGCACCACAGAGCTGAATGACGCCACCTACCGGCTTATACAAGTATTGCTCAAGAAACATTTCAAGCTCCAGTCTGACGCCTGGAGATAATTCAAAAAGGTAAGGCTAGAAGTCCCCATCAGATTATAACAATTAGGGCCTGTATTATGCACAAGGAACATTTTTATTGTTTGTGAGGGAGGCACCTTTTAAAAAACAATGACAATATGCTGCAAAATGGTGAATGCGCTGCCCCCAAGCAGCCACAAACTTGCGCTGCCCCCCTGCATTCCTGTAAAAAAACAGAGCAGCTGTTTTGAAGCCGCTCTGTATTTCACAGTGCAGGCAGCAACCCGCCTGCACTTTGAAGGGGGAATAGAGTCCCTTGAAGGCGGGTGCAATGAGTGACTGCACCCGTCTTCAAGGGGGGTCCATGGGTCCCTCTTTCCCCCTCCAGAGGTCTGCCGTCAGGGGGCGCACTACCAGTGCGCCACCTTTAAGGTGGTGCACGATCAGTGCGAATACTGAGAACTTCTGTGCCTCTGTGCTTGTGTCTGTAATATGGGGCGAGAAATCAAAAGACACACAATTGATGGACAGAATGCAGAACAAATCAAAACATTCAATCCGAGTCAAGAGATCTGGGTTAAATCCATCATTCTTTTGCTCACCATGCCACCCCAGTTTACACCTGGCCATATGCAAATCAGTCTTGAACCTGTGCCTCATGGGAACAGTCCAGCCCGAACTGCCAAGCCAGGTCCTCCCTGGACCGAAAACAAGCATCCTAGTACCGGTTTCGGGGTTTCACACCTCTTCAGCCAGGATAGCTTGATTCCAGTGGCACAGTGAGCTCAGGACCCACGTCTGGGCATACCTGCCGCACCTAGGGCGAGAAAGCAAAAGACACACAATTGATGGACAGAATGCAGCACAAATCAAAACATTCACCCCCAGTCAAGAGATTTGGGTTAAATCCATCATTCTCTTGCTCACCATGCCACCCCAGTTTAGACCTGGCCATATGCAAATCAGTCTTAGCCCTGTGTCTCATGGGAACAGTCCAGCTCAAACTGCCAAGCCAGGTCCTCCCTGGACCGGAAACAAGCATCCTAGGACCGGTTTCGAGATTTCACGCCTCTTCAGGCAGGATAGCTTGATTCCAGTGGCACAATGAGCCCAGGACCCACATCTGGGCATACCAGGTGCACTTAGGGCGAGAAAGCAAAAGACACACAATTGATGGTCCTCCCTTGACCGGAAACAAGCATCCTATGACTGGTTTCGGGGTTTCACCCCTCTTCAAGACTGATTTGCATATGGCTGGGTCCAAACTGGAATGGCATGGTGAGCAAAAAAATGTTGGATTTAGGCCCAGATCTCTGTACTGGTTGAATGTATGACATTGTTCTGCATTCTGTCCATCATTAGTTCTTTTTGCATTTGTAATATGGGGCGGGCGCAAAGGCAAAGGGATTCCCTTATTTACATGGGGTACGCTCCAATGCAAATGAGGGAACACCCTCTGAAGATAGCGCTGACACATTATGTGCGTCAGTGCTATTGGTATTACAGAAGGAGACACACAAACGTCTGCGGCACCATCTGTAATACCAAAGTGCCCCAGGGCACACAAAGGGGGCGCAGACACCCATTGCGCCCCCGGGGCACTTGTATAATATGGCCCGAGGAGTGTCAATTCGACCAAGTTAAAAGGGAGCAGCACAGGTACTTTACTACTGGATAGCAGGGGCACAGTGCACAGAGTTCTAAAGCCAGTAAAAATAAAGGGTTCAAAATCTGGGGTGACGCAGGAAAGGTGTTCTTCCTACAATTACTAATAAATAACATCTAAGGGCATTCATCGCTGTTCTTGACAACGTTGTAAGAATAATGTGATATGTAATCTCCTCGGTAAAATGAAACAATTGTAACTGCATCAGTTCAATTTCAATAACTAGGAGATCACAAGCATGGTGTTAGTGTGCAAATTATCGTTTGCGTGGCTGCTGAGTGATGGATTGTAGTACTAATCATAACTTGAGAACGAATCTCAGTACTTTTTCTCTTTAACTTGTTACCATAACTGCACTTTAAATGTTTTAGCTGTGTGCGTTTATATATACAAATATGCATATGAATGTAAACGGTATGAGAGTTGTTTCGTCTAAACCGTACACTGTCTGTCACTCACAAAGGTGAGATTTCTCGCGGTATCCACCTTCCCCGGATTACAAATATCTATGGAGTTCTGACGCGAGCCAAAAGAAGTAATGCTCAGCCACATTCATGCTACACTTTACATGACCCCGAAAAGCGGGGTTCTGAGCTGGTCAGGCTGCAAGTTGCTGGTAATGCAACGATTCTCTTCTCATCTTCTACAGTTCAATACCTAGCAGTTCAGGCTGCGTGTCAAGGGGCCATGGCGAGTTCAGGATGACGGCTCGCCAGAGACCCTGGCCTGTACAGCAATCAGAATGTCTTCGAGCAGGCACTGGTTCTTAATCCCTTCCCGCCTTGCCTCACTGTCCTACTGTGACACGTGTTGGCTCCCTACAAGTCCAAGAATCCATCATCTCGCCGAACTGGGGAGTTCAAACATCTTCTCCGGGGCTGGAACAAATTGAACTGCTGATACTCCTCCACCGAGGACAGGGGCTAATTTTTCAAGTGCGAAGAGGAGGAGGGGGAAAAGGAAAAGGAGTTGAACATTTCTGATTCGCGCCACTCCATTTATCTTCCTTGTCACCTCACCCGCCACCTGTTCGGATAATCCGCTCCTTAAATAAGCTCATGGAAAAGTTACAGCTTCTGCACTTCCGAGATTTCACCTGTTAGGATTCTCTTCGCAAATAAAAAAGCAGGTTCAGCCAGTGTGCCACGAGGGCATGCAAAGTTCAAGGTAACACCTCACAGCGTTTAGCAGGTTAATTATAACTTCATTTTCAAGCACGCCGTGCGCGGCACGCTTTGTTCACCTCTCCATGACCTCACCTGCTTTCATTTTTTTGTTTTATGCAGGCTAAATTTCAGTCAGCAGAGCTGAGGGGCCAACCAGAGTTCATGCTAACTTTTCACATCCTTTTTTTTGTTTTGTATTGTTTATTTTCTGTTGTTTTGTTACAGACTGTTCTAAACGAAACTCCTAATCTAGGGTACCAAAAGTTCACTGGAACAAACAGCCGGTTTGATGGAGCTCAAATGACCGACACGGAACGGGTGGTGGCGGGAGGGGGAGGGCGTATTATCGAGAACTGCTGAGAAGCACTCATACAAAGTAAGCGGCATTACTCCATGTTGGACTTTAGTGCCTGCACTCTCCAAATCGTCTATGAAGCAAACAAATATGGCAACTGGTAAAGGGAATATGCATCAGGGTTCATATGTGGAAATATAGATGGTTAACTGTATGTTACAGATATGTTTTTCACAGAGACTTTGAGTGAGGCTCCCCAAGATGAAAAACATCCCTGTAACTCAGTTACGCATTCATAATGTTATGCTACAGGTATAGTATACGTCTTTGTGCATCATTCTTAACTTGCTTACTATGGATCTGCATTAATGTACATGATCCAACTGTCTTTGAAACGATTTAGATATGACCTGTTAAAGTGTATTTTGTTGGTTTATACAAATTAGGTCTCAGCTAGGACCAACGACATCTTGTTCAAAATGGATGTCTCACCTTGCACATTCACTGTATTATTTCTGGAACAGGTAGTCCAACAAGTCATTTAAAAAAAAAAAAAATTTCATTGGAATATTGAAATCATATTGCTCAATATGAACAGTACAGGTGGCAAAACCCATTACCATACAATGCAGAAATATGGATTTGGCTAGGTATTGGATTGTGAGGTGTAGTGGTGGTTCCTGTTGTTTCTGCAAACATATTTCTAGTGACCGCATAAATGAAGAGTAATAGGAACTGCCTTGGTGGGAGATCAGTCTCCGTGATTAGCTCCTCCATAGGAACGAGGGGTACCATAATGGTATAAGTCACCTACAGTGTGGACCCATTTCCCTTAGGGAGGTCGTCACAGCGCCCTGTAGCATGCCAAGTGACGGTAGTACGGGGACGCAAGGCATCACCGATTGGGTCCTACAAAAGCAATGGCATGCAATCTGAATCAGTAGCGATCGCGGCACCAATGCCCTAGATAGGGGGAAAAAAGTGTAGAGCACGTGTTGCAGGTCCCACTGGGGGAAGACAGTCGCAGTACCCTCCAGCTGGCAACCACTGTACCAGCTCACTACCCATTGTAATTGTGAGGCCAGATAGTAATGTTCAAAATTTGTCACACCCAGTCCGCCATATTCCGCTGGTAGGTAGAGTTTAGCGAGGACCACCCTACGGCGTGTAGTGTGCCATATAAAATCACCTGTTAAATGCTCCAGGTAGCAAAAAAGGGTGTGTTGATGTATAATGGCAGATTGTCAAAATAATACAGCAGGCGTGGCTGCATAAACATCTGTGTGAGAGCCACTCGGCCCACCACCGACGATGGCAAGTTCTGCCAGAAATTGATTTGCACCCATAGGTCAGACGCAGTTCTGGTTGTGTGTGGTAAATACGAATACCCAGGTACCAGAACATGGTCGATTGCTGTTGCTATGTAGTGCCAGGTCAGGCGTAGTGGCAGGTAATGCGAAAATACAAGATTTTGCCAGTTTACACCTAAGGCCCAATCCCACAGCAAATTGAGCAAGCAAATGCTCTATGGTGGATAGGACTGCATGGACATTGTTAAGATGGAGAAGTGTGTACCATTGTTGAGGGATATGCCCCATCGCTGGCCCTATGCACAGAGAATGTGGGCCAAAGGCCAAAGGCCCCATCACCAGGGAAAAAGCAGTGACAGCTACCAACTCTGTCGGGTACCTCTCTGGATCAATATCTAGCCCCATATGTGGCTACCTATTTGGAACCTGGCTGGTGGGTTGGAGTATAATAGCACGACCAGCCAGATAAAGCAGGCCTGTAGACCATATTGCGAGAGTACCTAGAATAGATAGGGCATTCCAGGCAGACAAATGCCTTCTGTAGATCGAGTACCAGGCAGCCCGACTGAGTGTGCGTCAGTATTTTCCAGCACCCGGAAGAAACATCCAAAGTACAGGGAAGTGCTCTTGGGGTGGCACAAAGCCCTTCTGGTATGGGCGGACCAGGGGTGCCAATCTGTCGGCCAGGATCTTCGCTAATATTTTGTATTCTGTGTTAATAAGTGTGAGAGGCCTGTAGGATTCCAGCTCTGTTGTGTCCCCTCTTGGCTTTGGTAACGAGATGAGCAAGGTAACGCATAAAGACAGGCCACCAACTTCATCATATATTATTTTTAACTGTGCTGCCAGCAATGAGGCATAATAAGCCTTATAACATTCGGACAGTAGCCCGTCAGGCCCAGGAATTTTGCCTGTGGTAAGCGAGCATAAGGCTTCCTTAATCTACAAAGATCATTATATACCCATTAAGTTCCACCCTGCGCTCAAGCAGAACCTAAGGGAGGACAATGTTAGTCAAGAAGGACCAAATCTCCCCCGCCTCCACCGAGGTATATACTTTAGGACAATGGTGCACGAATGCGCCAAGTATCTCCCTTTGTGTGGTTAATACGACCCCTGCGTCTAAACAAATAGTCAATATAAGCCACTACGTTAGCTCCTGGAGTAGCGACCACGCCAACAGCGCTCACGGTTTGTTGGCTTCAGCATGTGTTTTAGCAGCGTGAGCTGCATAATTGAGGCAATGCAACCTCTCCAATAGTGCAGCGTGGTTGCGCAAAGCCTTGTTTAGTCATGCACAGCCAGTCTCTGAGTAATGGGCCTGAACCTCAACTCTGCAGCTGCTGTTGCACACAGGAGATCTCACCGTCAGCCTGATGGCGCATGTTAAGTGTGTTGTCCAGGCAGTGCCCTCTGATGACCATCTCAAAGGCATCCCATTCTATCAGACTGGAGGTAGCGGTATCAGTGTTTATATATAAATACTCCATGATATTGCTGCTGATGTAGGCCTTAAAGGGGGGGTCCTTTAGTGAGTGCTGATGCCTTAATTTCCATTCTGGGATCGGGGGAAGTGGGGGGGCGGGGGGGGGGTACTCACAGCATACTTGCAAATACAGTGGGTTGTGATTGGAGTGCATACTGCCAAGGTAATATATGTGCATGATGTGCAGTACTGACAAACTGATCTCTTCGGACAGGTAGATGCAAATAGAATGAGTATACCTGAGTGTTGGTGTTGCTCTGGTGTCAGATGTCTAACAGATCTCAGTGTTGCAGCCACATGTTCAACATGTGAACATTCAAAGTGGTTGTGATACAAGGTAGGAGCGGAAAGGAGTGGTCTAAAGCTCAGTGAGGACACTATTATAGTCTCTGCCCAATAGCCAAGGGAGGCCATCCACTGTGCCAGTACCCCAGTCAGTGTGTTCAGGAACAGTAGAACATGCGTTTATAGCACCAAGGAGCACCTGGTGCTGTCTAAACGGCCCTCCACTAAAACGTATCGACCCTCCAGGTCAATGACGGTGTGTGTGGCAGTGAAGGGGACCCCTGCCTTAATCCACACCAATACCTCTGTGCAAAAATGAAGTAGTTAGTGAAATATACTTGTCCCCTCCATCTCCTCTGCAACTGCAGGGCCTCCAACTGAGTAAGGTGGGATTGTAGCAGGAATGCTATGTGTATCTTTCTGGGGCACAACTAAGAACACACAGCACGAACAGGAGGGGGTGTGCATCCCCCGGACATTCTAAGTTATGATATTAGTGTCAGTCATGTTGATAGAGATTGCATTTGTAGAGTCTGGCATATCTCCGTAGGGCAGGGCCAGCCCCACCTTAAGTTGAGTAATCTAGACGAGTGCAGGTTATAACAGAAAACCAAAAAGAATCAGCCATAAAATATAGAACATGCAATACCTTTGAGAGCAGGGATACAACTGGCACACCACCCAAATATGTATATAAATAGGGACTGGTATTGAGGTGCCGGTTTTGGAGGCGGGCAGCGGTGGAAGGGGCCTGTTCAGTGGCCACATCCTGTGCGAACAAGAGGTGAGATTGGCCCAAGCGGCCACCCGCCTTCCCATGTGATTTTGTGGTGGGGGGAGGCACTTAGTACTCCGCAAAAGAGCACACTGGTGCCTCAAAAGCATCACAATCAGAACATGTCTACACTGCTCAGCTGGTCGATGCAGTCTCCCTGGGTGTTCCAGGAGATACACCCAAGATCACCAGATAACACCACAATTGTGTAGGGTCGATCCATGTGCGCACTCGGGCCATGGCGTCTTGTTAGGGGTTGGGCCTGCACTAGTGGATGTCAGGAGAAGTAAGCATGAGTAAGGACCTTCCTCCATGAGGGCCATCAGTGCCAGGAGCTGGGCATGTAGACATGGACCATGCCCCGGAACACAGAGCAGGTTACCAGCATCACTCTACGTTACAAGAGGTGACAGCAGGTTAGCCAGAGGGAGAAGATCGGAGGTATTCGCCACAGCTGGAAGGTTTAACTAAAAGCCCCCACATAAACAGCATAACACTAGCTAATTTAAAGGATACTGTCCGTGTTTTTTTGAGTCACCTTGGGCAGGATTTTGGAACATAGAGAGAAAAGGTCAGAGGCCAGAGAGTCCTGGTCTCCGTGCTGGAGGGTGGGGTGAGGCCACATAACTCTGCTGCTCTGCCCTCCGTCTATCTCGTATAGCCACCTCTTAAGTTCAGGGAAGAGGGTGTGCACAGGTTTCCACCAGTGGGCAGTGCGTCCCTCGGCTGCTCAGATCATCAATCAGTTACTACAGTTCCATGACACCCCACCCAAGACCATGCATCCTTCGAAGTCCATAAACAGATGTGACTAGCCATCTGCCTAGATCCAATAATGGGCAAGGAAGAGGATTGATTACTAGATATTGAGTTTTTACAGCCTATGTTTGACCGCATGAAAAGTATGGCATTTGCACTGGACCGCCAGTGTGTAGTCTGGAAAAAATCATCACTTTAGCGTAGTCGACTGCCAGGTTGTTCTGTTTGCAGGCCTCACTCAGGATTTTGTCTCTGTCTTTATAGTGCATAACGTGTGCGACCTGCGATCTAGGTGGAGCTCCTGATGAGTTTCTCTGTGACGGGGCCCTATGAGCCTGCTCCACTGAGAAGGGCAAGAGGACTTCCGCAGGAATGAAACTGCAAATCCAGGACTCGAGATAGGATTCTGCATGCATCCTGGCTCTCTACATTTTTGGGCAGAGCCACCAACCAAATGTTATAACTCCATGACCGGCCTTCGGCACCCTTCGCACCCTCCTCAAGGGTGCGGACGCTTTCGCATAGTGTATTGAGTGGTTATCGCATGTCTTGTCTTGTGTTTGGGGTTGGATAGTTGCCAGCGATTGCTCTGATATGTGAACCCTTTCTGAGAGCTCACTGTGATAATGAGGTAGGACAGGCTGGATGAACAGCTGAATCTGCGGTCCATTGAATACCCAGTGGCTGCATTAGGGGGGCAGTGGTTGTGTGTGCTGGGTTCCAGATCTGCGGAGCCCCATCATTGATGCTGTGATTCCAACTCCACCCAGAGGACATGGTGGTCTACTCCAGATGTGGGCTAGCTTGCGGGCACCAGGAAGGGTGATAGCGCCTAGCAGCACAAGCAGCCCTGTGCAGCAAGGGGCCTCAGGGATGGTCAGTCAGGTAGTCCACAGGGATCCTCAGTGACAGCACCGGGCCGTGCCCTGCAGGGAAGACCAGCGTCTCCAACAGTCTCCAGGTAGCGTCTCCGCTTAAGGCTCCCACAAGGTATAGTTGAGGATGCTTAGTGCCTTAAGAGAAGCCTCTTTATCTAGGCATCGTCACTCAGAAGAGGCCTCCAGTATGCCTCCATGGGAGGACAGCTTTGGGGGGTGGCTGGAGGAATCCCCTGTACATACAGCAGGGCTCCGGTAGGCTTCCAAAGATCACCCCAAGTAGGCGCCCAGATACGGTATGCCCTGTATCAAATCGCCCTCATCTTCAGTACAGTTCGGACCAGACCAGGTGAGAAATCGTACATGCTCTCTCCATTGCAGGACACTGATGATGCACAGTCACCGCAAGTGAAACGGGCCTCTTGCCTGCATCAGAAGCCTATTCGGCGTGTTGCATTCTCTGGGGGAGCAGCACACACTCGATAACTCCTGCTACCCAGGTAGTGCATGTCGTATCCCAAAGTGAGCTAACGCTTAGGGAAGGTCCCTGCCACACATGGAACTCCTCTGAGGTGGTCCGTGCGACCCCACCACTGGGGCTCTGCAAGGCCGCAGTACAAGGCTACGCGCAGCCTGGGTGAGTTGAGTGATTGCTGCAGCCACTCACCCACAGATCTGAGCTAATGCACTGCTGGTCCGGGTAGGCAGCTGCTGCTCTCAGGGTCCACTCCGTCACCTTGCTGCAGCTGGTAGAGGCAACACAGCCCAGCACAGGCGTCCGGGATTCCTTCACAAAAGTAGGCCTCATGGGCCAGGTGTTGGACAACACTCCCACATGGGCTCAGGGGCCCCCACCACGGTTCAATACCCCTCCAACTCCACCCCCCTTTAAATGAGCAGGGGAGAATGAGGGATGGGTGGGGCAAAGGGAGGAGGGCAACCGACGCCTGATGGCGAATTCTGGGACCACACGCTCCATCATGCCCCAAAAGGTCGTGCAGTGTCCGGGCAGGCCGTGGTCTAGATTGCTCCGCCCACTAGAAAGCCTGCGTGCACTCAATAGCATCCCCACTACTGTCAGCAGCACCAACACGTAACCTTGGTAGCTGATGGCTGTCAGGTCTTGGAGTATTCTGTTGATGATAGGATTGCGGAGCGCAGCTCGACTAGATAGCGTTTGCCGTCGTAGGCTTCTAGGCCATGCCCCTCATCAAGCAAGCCATTTTATTTGATCCCTTTGCAGTTCTCAGTACTAGGCCCTCTTTTCTGCCCAAAGTGGTTACCTCTTTCCACATAGGTCAAACCATCACATTGCCCACCTTCTTCCCTCCTCCGCACCCTTCCAAAGAGTAGAGACTCCACCACCTGGATCCAAAACTTGTGCTGCCTTTCTACCTTGACCGCACTAAATACTTCTGGGTGGATGATCAACTCGTCATGGGCGCCAAGAAAGGCCGGGGAGTGCACAAGCGTACCATCTCACAATAGGTTTTCCTATGCATTAAGATCTGTTACTCTTTGGCTAAAAAGGAACATCCAGTAGGACAGCGCACCCACTTCACCAGGGCGACGGCAGCTACTACTGCTTTGGGACGTGGAGTTCCACTGGTTGACTTTTGCCAGGCAGCCACGTGGGCATCCCTGCACATTTTCACAAAACATTACTGCCTGGACACGCAAGTCCGGAGGGATGGCTTTTTCAGCCATTCTGTTCTCCAGGACTTCCTGGTGTGAACTTGGTTAGTAGACCCACCTCCGGGGTTGGTATTGCTGGAGTATCTATTCTAAGGTAAAGAATCTATAACGACGGTCTCTTTCAGATGAACAAGTTACTTACTTTCGGTAATGATGCATCTGTAAGAGACATTAGTAGTTATAGATTCCTTACCACCCCACCCATCCTCCCCATTCTGCGAACTGACTTCTAGGGATAGGGACTCCCTTGCAGGGCCCTAGTTTTGTGCACCAGTGGTCAGTGTCTTGCATGGCTCTGTGCTTCTGGTGTGGAAAGTTGCGTCAGAACTGACGTCAGAGCGCAGGGGTGGCCTCGAAGTAGACATCGCGACATCATCCCGGCAAACATGATGCCAATGACGGAGGCAATGTCGACCGACGCCACCTACCGATGCACAGGGTTACTGCTAGGGACATTATTTCTCTAGATCCAGTCTGACGCCTGGGGGCAATTCTAAGGTAAGGAATCTATACCAAATAGTGTCTCTTACAGATGCATCGTTACCGAAGGTAAGTAACACGTTCAATAATAAAGTTAAACAAAAATTACCATATTGCAAGTCATTTATTGCCGTGGCTTGCTTGGGTGCGTCACCAAAACACTTACCTACTACAGTGATTTACCAGATTCCATGTAACAAAATAATTGCCGATAGACTTTAATACAGTGTAATACCAATCTACCCTTGAAAGTCTGTTACCTTTAAAACATGCTTTTTAGGTCGAAGCCTACCTGACAGAATAGCTTTCTGGTTGCAAAGGACTTTTGGGGGGTATTCTGAAAGCTGACCTAAGAATGCATTTCACCCATTACTTGTCATTGACTTTTTGGTTAGTAACTCACATTTGCTTGGTTTTTATTTGCTGATTTATTTTAGGCTGTCCAGCATGTATTTGTCCCTCCCATGGAGCACAGCCTGTTTACTACATTCTTCCACCTTCCACCACTCAACAGCACTCCACACCACTCTGTGCCACTCCATGCCACTCTGACACCCCACTCTAACTGACTCTGCGACATTCTACGCCACGCCACTCTACAACACTCCAAGCCACTTTATTCTACTCCAAGCCACTTTATTCCACTCTGACACGCCACCCTATGCCACCGTGCAACACCCTATGCCACCCTACAACACCCTATGCCACTCCACTTTGATACCCTATGACATGCTATGCTGGGCCACACCCCTCCACTCTAACCCACTCTACACCGACACTCCACTCAGCTACACTCTATGGCAATGTACTCCACATCATGTCACTTTACTCCACTCTGCACCCATCCACTCTTGAACCCTCCTTTCAACAACTTTACACTCTGTGCCACTCAATAACCCCTCCACTCTATGAAACTCTATTTAATTCTATGACATTTTAATCCACTCTAACATTCAAAGCCACTCCACTCTACTCCCCTCTGTGCCCCTTCTCTTTACACCCTCCCCTCCATGCCACTCCTCAAACCTCCCCTCAACCCTCCCCTCTACAACCCTCCACTCTACTACTATCCTCTCTGACACACCAAGCAACTGTAGGCCGCTCCACTCTAGGCCATTCCATGACCCTCCACTCCTCTCTACAATGCTTCACTCCTCTCTATGACACTCCACTCTGACACTGCACTCCAATGACACTCCATTCCACCCTACTTCACTGTACAACACTATGCCACTCCACGCCTCTCCACTCCATTCTATACCTCATCACTCCACTCCATTCTATACCTCTCCACTCAACTCTCTCTTCACCACTTTGCTTCACTCTACACCACTCTGTGCCACCCACACTACGACATTCTGTGTCACTCAACTCTTCGAAACACTACACCATTCTGTGTCTCTCCACTCTATGCCCTTCTATTCCATGGCCCCCTATAACACTCTGCTTCATTCTAAGACACTCCACTGTACTCCACACCTCGACACTCCACGCTCCTGTACGCCACTAACTTTTAGCCATGCTCAACAGCAGCCACGCTGGCATACGACATTGCTAAAACACATTGGTAAAGCCAATAGTTCTTGCATAGACAAGATCTGTTGACTTTGTCAATGCTTATTACTGTAATTGAGACCTATTTGATTCCTCATAGTTTTTCATTATAAATAGTTAACACCTAAGGAATCTAATATAACTTTCCCCAGTGAACTATTGAGGCCACTGGCCTTTACCAGAGATGTGACACTAAGTACAACATAGGCCTTCTGAAGTGCTCATAAGATAGCAACCATCAGTCATACATTTATAAAATTACAAGTATGTCCACAACTACAGTTAAAACTATCTACAAAACCTCTCAGTAGGGCCTAACAAGACTCATCACTGTGAATTTCTACTCCCAAGGTTTGTCAGAGTGGGTAACCAACACCAAAACATTCACCTAATATGATTATCTGTGAGATTACGTGTAACCAAATACCTTTCTATGGCCTGTAACTTAATATGATAAAGATCCACTGTTAGGTGCCTATTGGCTTTACTATATGTTTTTTTTACAATAAATAGGTCAGGCATACTGCCTTTGTAATAATGTTTCCTAATAAGCAGGCCAGACATATGGCATCTGACATAACAATTCCCTGTACATCAATCATCCTACAGCAATATACTAAGTGTAAGCTTTCCCACAAGGCAACGGTCAGGCATAAAGTCCTAAAATTGCAAAAGTGTGCAAAATTACAGTTCACAAAGCAACATGCTCCCTCTTCCAAGAGAGCTTAACAAGGATTCTCACAGTGCAAATCTTTTATACCCATGGTTTGTCAGACGGGGTAACCAACACCCTTGCCTATCAGGTTAATCTATGAGATTCGATTTAAGAAAAAAACTGTAGGCTTTAATTCAGAGGAATTGCAACCCACCATTAAATGCCCATTTACTTTAAGTTTAACATATACTTTTCACAATCAATATGCCAGGCCTACTGCCCCTGTCATATCTTTTCACAATAAGCAGTCAGACCGTTAGCTTTCATCATTGGCTAGTCACCATACCCAACTCAACTCTACAGTACAGAACGTAAGCTTTAGACAAGGCTTCCATCCAGCATACATCTATAAACGGACAAACAGGTACAAAATTACAGTTGGCAAAGTATAATGCTATGTTTTAAGAGGTCCTAACTAGTGTTATTGTAATGCATATCTTCTATCCCCCACACTTTGTTCGGGTTGGTGGCCAAAACTAAAATTCTTGCTCACTAAGGTAATCTGTGAAATTCCATGTAACAAAAAACCTTCTTCAGGCTTTATCATGGTTTACCAGCGCATCCTTACAAGTCTATTGTCATTTCACATGATAATCACAATAAGTAGGTCAGACCTACTGGCTTTTTCCAGGGCATTTCATAATAAGCAGATCAAAACTATGAAATCTACCGTGACTTTTACCAATGAACCGATAAAGCCTTTACACCTTACTCATCACCAGCCTATTTAGTGTACATAAACTGCCAACTATCATGCAGGTAGTCAAATACAGCTTGCAAAATAATATAAAACCCCTTTCAACAGGGCCTAACATGCACCATCAGGGTGAATATCCCCAAGTTTGTCAGAGTGGTAGGCTAACGCTAAAACCCTTTTTTACTACCGTAATCTGAGATTACATATAACAAAATACCTATCTGCCGCCTATAACTCAATGTCATAACAACCAACTGTTAAAGGCTTACTGACTAACTAATTATTTTCACAATTATTAAACTAGACCAGCGGTTCTTAATCTGTAGTCTGGGGTCTACTTGGGGTCCGCAAAACCTAATCATAGGATCCACAATTGCTTAGAAAATTAAAAACATGTTAAGAATGATAGTGTACGTCAATACAAATGAACATTTTAAAATCGGAAATGTTAAAATGGTCTGTAAATGTGAAGCAACTTGAAATTGGAGGCTAAAAGTAAGTTGGTATCCAGAGATTATTTATTTAAAACATTTATAAAGCGCAACTATCACCTTGCAGGTATCCTGGCGCTGAGACTACTCTTTAAGAAGGATGCACTGGGAGATTGATTTGTGGGAACAGTGCAAATGCATCAAACAGAATATGGTATGGACAATGAGTTGCCTCATTTGAATTTAGAAAAAATCCAACCTTCTGATTAAATTGAAAACTTTTTTTATATCTGTTTGTTAATTAAATAAAGACTGTAATCATTTGTGTATTAGATGAATGCTTGTGTCTTTATTTTTGTATATTGTTTAGTTGTTCACATTATCAAAATTGTTCAAGCCGGGCTCCTCGACTTCCTCTAATGACTCTGTGGGGTCCCCGGCTCCCAGTAATGATTAACTGGGGTCCACAAAAGTCAAAAGGTTAAAAACCACTGAGCTAGACCAACTACCTTTGTCATTACGTTCTGTGATAAGCAGATATGAACTATGGCATTGAAAATAACGTTTTCCTGTGCACCAATCATGCCTAGTGCTTATCACAGTAACCCACTCAAGCCTATAGTTTAGAGGTGTTAGCATTTCCACAAGAAAACAATAAAATACACACTCATAAAATCAGAAAGGTGTACAAATTACAATTTTTCGAAGCAAAATACTTTCTCTCCTAAGAGGACCTAACAAAGATTCTCAAGGTTTGTCACATGGGGAAAGTAACGATCGCCTATTATGGTAATCTGTGAGATTCCATGCAACAAAATCCCTATCTGTAGGCTTTAATATGGACTCCTAACAATCTACACTTAAAGGCCCATTGACTTGAAATCACTTTCCCAATAACTATATCAGGCCTACTGACTTTTTCTTAACATTTCATAATAAGCAGATCCGGCCTGTGGCCATGTTCATTGGCTTGCCACCATTAACAACTCCGTTCTGTTGTATCGCATATAAGCTTTGCCACAAGCCAAAAATGCAATACAAGCAGTCTTTTTAGCGGAAAGTCACAATTTCTGCCCAATCAAATACTGTAGTTGGAGAACCAACATGTAGATTGATCCCAAGTCCCTCTCTCATTAGAACACTGAAAGCTCTTTTTTGTTGATTTTATAAGGTAATGTGACAGTTGCAGTGTCAAGCTATGCCTAAAAAAATTCATGAAGATTGGTGTAGCTCTGGGTGTATCATATTGCTCTCAAACACAAAACTACACTCTTAAGTCTAATGTTAATGATGCAAGGGAAGGGTGGACGGGCTGGAATACATTCTTTATGACTGCGCTCCTCTCATCTGTACTGCTTTCAAAGAAGAACAAACAAAATAATTGATCTAGTTATCCAAAGCATCTAACAGCATCACTATGCTATGTATGTGCCCCTGAAAATTCAAGCTCAGGCAGCCATAGTGCTGCTGACTCGGGCAGCTTTATAAATAAAATTATCACAGCTGAGGGAAGGGGAAGCACATTTTTGGGTGAAACTTTAGCTCAATTAAAATATGTAATCCTGACTATCAACATGTAGGAGAAGCCACCTCAGTAAAAACAATCGTATTTATGTTTTGATAAAGTGGTTGTAATTCACTTAAGACTGTATGGGCTAGATGTAGGTAATTCTTATTTACCACTTCTTAAATACCGAATTTTACAGATTCGGTATTTAAGAAGTGGTAAAATAGAGGGGGGGGGATGTAGGTATTTCAGAATCGGTAAATACCGAATCGTTAAGATTCGGTATTTACCGATTCTGTAAATACCGATTCGGTAATGCCCATTGGTTCCTATGGGCCCTGAAGCCCATAGGAATCAATGGGCAATACCGAATCGGTATTTACCGATTCGGTAAATACCGATTTTTGCAAGGGTGCAGGGGGTGTCACTTTGACACCCTCTAGCACCCCAAAGACGGGCATGTGTGCCATGGTGGTAAAATACCGATTCCGGTGTGCATGCACATGTGTGCATGCACACCTGTGTCATATGACAGGCAGACCTGCCCTTAGGGCAGGTATGCCTGCCACATGGCACCCCGAACCTTTTTTGGGGGTGCTAGAGGGTGTCAAAGTGACACCCCGTGCACCCTTGTCAAAATCGGTATTTACCGATTCGGTAAATACCGACCGGTAATGCCCCATTCATTCCTACGGGCTTCAAAGCCCATAGGAATGAATGGGGCATTACCGGTCGGTATTTACCGAATCGGTAAATACAGATATTTACCGATTCGGTAAAAGGAACATCTGGATGTTCCTACATATCCACCCCTTAGATTTACCGATTTTTAATTACCGAATCGGTAAAATTCGGTAATTAAAAATCGGTAAATCTATTTTACCTACATCGGGGCCCAAATCAGTAAAAATACGGATTCGGTATTTTACAGATTCGGTAAATTTACCGATTCGGTAAGTTTACCGAATCTGTAAAAATGGCCCCCTACATACCAAATACCCATTTACCGGTCGGTAACGGCCGAAATCGGCCGTTACCGACCGGTAAATGGCCTCCTACATCTGGCCCTATATCTTTTCCTTGGATAATGTTAACCCTTTGCTGCCCTTGGACTCCTTTCAGCAAAACAAACAAATCGTTCTTTAACCTTAAGGATTGGCTGCTATTGATTGCTTAGGGCATTCGAAGCCTCGGCTGTGGCCCGGGAGATGCACACAAACACCATGACGTTCCCAGGACTATCAATGTGTCAGTGCTGTGAGTCGTCTGTGTAGGTGTCAGGTCTTTCTTCATTGATGCACTTGGAGATGTAACTTGACTATTCGGAACAGGTAAAGTGTAACAAAATCTCCCCTCCTGTCACTTCAAACTGTGGAGGGCTGATTATTTTTTTTTTATTATTAGGTGGCCTTTAGAGTGAGGTGTCAATTACTGAAGATGGTAAGAAAGCAAAGGATGTAAGCTAGCTTGTCATCCTGAGGGATATTACCTAACCAGCAAGACATTCTTCCATCAATAAATGACAATATAAGTGGGTTAGTGTCTTATCACAAGACCATGGGCATTGTATATAGAGAGGGAATGTCCTTTTACAAAATATATCATGAAAGAGTGTCACACATTTTAGATCGGAAGCTTGGCCTCCAACCCACCACTAATATTATTTGAGAGGTGACAGCTGACAGGGAAATAGAGAAAAGGGGGCTGTATTTCTCAATCCGCAAAGAAAATCAGAATTCAGAATGCTGCCAACTTTAGGTACCTGGCTGTCATCCACTCTACTATCCCTCTTTTCGTTCTGGAGGCTCAGTGGACTAATGGTTCCATTTAGAGGCCTGTGTTCGACCTCATGGTCACAGGTTCAAATCCTGGCGAGCCCACTCAGCCTTTGATCCTTCTGAGGTAGTGAAGATGAGTACCATTGAGTTGGGTAACAATAAACATCTGTTCTTCAGAGCCAAGATGCGCACGGGTGTTTGTGCACTTAACAAATGCACGTTGTGCTCTCTGTGGAAAAGTAAATTTTGCCATGTCATATGTGCCTACGTGTTCCCCATCTTATGTTATATGTGCATGATCGATATGCATGTATTCCCCTCTGATCGATTAAAGACGCAATTACAGTTGTGTCCATCTCTAGTATGCCAGTTTCCAGTTTTCGTAAATATAACGAATATCAGGCCTATGTAAAGCTACGTTGCCACGTTTTACAGTGTGCACGTTAATTCATTGAATTGTCCCCGTTTCTAGGCCTCAAAAGGGCCCGGACTCAGATTCAGCTCCTGTTTCCTGAACTCTCCGAGGAGCGATACAGCCCCCACCTGTATCCCTGACCCTTCACTTACTTTCATGCCTCGCAGTGCCCGGCTAGGCCTGGCTCTGCCTCCCAGTCTGCCAAGAGTATGTTATGTTTCTAGTTATCAGTCCAGCCCTCCTTCTCTGCATTCCTAAGCTACTGAATCGCATCAATAGTTTCCGTCATGGTCTAGCCTTTATGTCTCCATGTAAGAGAAATACTGTATTCATATTCATAGAATATTCCTCGCACATGCAATACATTTAGAATAATGCATGCACCAGTCTTAGTGTCTGTTAGCCTTTACCCTGATAACTTTTGGATTCTATCAACATGTACTATAAACACCAGATACTAGATATGCCTAGGTACATGTCGCTCTGACCCTCCAGACTTTCGTCTCCTCTTCTAGTGCAGAAGTCATAGCCCCCAGTTCTCCCTGGTAACACGTCATTGCCAGTTTACGCGCACCACTAGGTTAGAGGTCCCAGCTGCTAAGGTAGCCCCCTCCATGTTTCCGCCCCGTTTATGACATATTCTGTTACGTTTGCATCACATGTCTATGTATACGCCCTGTACACACCTCTTGTTACACCCACTTTATGCCTTATCTTTCGCGACTGCTACAAACTCCGCCTACTGCTACGCCTACTGTATTGAATGCAATGTAATTGTTTTAGTATATATATGTTGTGCACTGTTATTAAAGTTATTCCCTTTTCCAGACCCTGCCCCCGGCAGCTGCCATCCTATTCCCGTGCAGGTGGTCCTGTTCCTGTCCCTTATGCTTTATTAAACCTGCAAAACTCAAGATACCTCGAATCCTGACTCTTATTTATTGAGCTGCCTGTTTATTGATTATTCCGAAAAATAGAACCGGTATTTAATTATTTATTTACCACATCTCTGTGGATGGAAAACATGATAATAGCACAGAGGTCTTGTTTTCTCACATTTTTAGGTCGAGCCTGTAACAGCGCGCATGCGCTGTTCTGGCTAAGACTCATGTAGGGGCTTTCAGAAATCGCTTCGGATCCTCGCACACGCTGCGTGTGTGCTTTTACTTTTGCCCCAGGCTATTGGCCTTTGCGTGCGTCTTTTTTACAAAGACAGCACGCAATTGGCCAAAGGTGGGCGCATTGCTCTGCCCATGACCGATTGGTGTCGGGTACCCGCAGGCCCGACATCTGTTTGCAATTATCATGCACAGAGGCGTGTGCGATAATAGGAAACAGATGTCTCGTGTGGCGCGCACGCGCACCACTCTCTCATGTAATTGCAGGAAAATGAAACCGTTTTTTCAACTTCTTCCTGATTCGATTAAAGTCAAGGAGCCTGTCCTTTGAGATTTGTATGATGTTGTTCATTTCAACAGATAATTCATCCGAAAGACTCACCAGCACTTTAATTGTGAAAACTCCGATATTTTTCCTTCCCCTTTCCCCGCATCAGTCAGCTGCGGCTTCGATCTTAGGCCCCTGCTTGTAATCTGCAGCTTATTTAATTTCTTAAATTGCATCAATCAAAATGATGCTTTTTAAATCACTCTTTGGAAGAGCTGTTTATTTCTAACTGCAGGAACCTAAAAGAATTCACCTTGAAGAATATTTGACACTTTGCATTTATTAATAATCAAGGAATGTGAACATGAAGGCTTCATCACTTACCATGTCGGTAACAGAGCCGCCCGGGCCCATGGCTCACGATGCTTGCTAACCAGCAGTATATATGGGCAGTTGAAGGCCAAGTGAACAATCAGGACAGGGTTGTCACTCCCGGTACAGTCGTGCATGGTGCCAGTGGCTCATAAATCTTTAATGATATGCAGTCTAAAATGTTCATGCGTGTTGTTGTGCTTCCCTTTTTGTCACACGCCAGCTGTATAACATCCCCTTTGACATCTGGAGACACAACACGTTTAATACCGACACCACTTAGAGGTGTGTTAAGTAAGCAAGCAGTGTCTCTGAATCTGCTTCATGTTCACTGTGTAGAACTCTTTACATTCTAATACATCCAATCCAGAGAAAACTGTTTGACTATTCCGTGTGGTTTGACGTAGCGTTTCCTTGTGCCTGAAAGCTGTACTTTCCTTTACCCTGTAACTAGGCTGTCTGCTCTGGTTTGAATAGGCAAGATATAAGTGCACAACTCTACCCAAGAGGACAGTTTCCACCATTTTTTACTCACTAGCAGTTCAATGTTTAAAGTCAAAGCTTGCACCACACTCTGCACATCCGACAACAATTGTTAATGTAGAAAAACAAGCATTTGCAACGCAATAGGTCTCGCATTTGCGAGAGTTTAAGCTATTGGCATTGTAAATGACAATACCTTTTATTTATGTTTTGAAAACCAACACAAATAAATAGCTCAGACTCTCACAACTGCGAGACCTATTGCATTGCAAATGCTTGTTTTCTTCTTTGTGGAAGACAATGTCATTTACCTGTCACACTCGCCAAACTCATTATTTGTTCTGGTATACTGCAGAACATAGATTGCGCAGTTAATAAGATGGCGAAGCTGAACGTTTTGGCAGCATCTGATTAGATACATAAGTTACTAGAATTTCTAGCATAGTCATTTAGGAAAAATAGAGTAGGCCGCTATGAATTGGGAAAAATAGAGAAGGCCGTTGTGAATTGGGAAAAATAGAGAAGGCCGTTGTGAATCGGCACAGCAGGACGAAGGAGGGAGTACCAGATGTCTCTTTCATAGATGCAGAAAGGTGATGCAAAAAGGTGAGAGGTGTGCCATCAGTCATATATCGGGATGAGTGATAACCATCGAATTTCTAGTATTTAACTCACAGGACTGGTGGCCATTGCACATGGTTTAAGAAATGAGACGGTGTAATGTCCAAAATCCCCATACAGTCCCAGTCCATCGACGACCGTGGAAGAGTGTGGGGGTTAAATGTGGTTGATGGGGGGGGGGGGGGATTATAGAGCGACACTGGTTTCCGGGTCTTCAGTCAAACAGGATGCATTCTGGGGTATCAAACCTACAGGTCAGCATAGGGATCCAGGCACCCAATGTTATTACATTTTATGCATGATGTGCAGCAACTGCCAGTCCTTACAATTTTTTACACCTGCACAGACAAGTATTACGTAACAAGGTTCCATATTTGTGTTTCATAATTCTAAACTAACATTCTCATGACTCCACTAAACTTAACATGGAGCCATCATTTACCTCACACATAATGCCCGTAATGCATAATACATGGACAGTGGGATGCTGTGGAAGGTGACCTAAGTCGAAGGCCTGGAGCTCCTCACAACCACATGGAAAGATGTCATCAATCAGCTCTATTGGTTGGAAAAGGAAACTTAGATCAGCATCTAGTCAGTGGAGTGTGTTGTACAACTGGGACTCCAGGCTTTGGTGCTGATAATGCAGGCTTACTAGGAGCAATTCAGTGCACCAGTAGAGACTCCAAAGAGGGCTGTCCTAAAGCTCTTTAGGGCTATAATGGGTGCCTCGAAACCAAGTCACACCTCAAGGTTGACACCAAAATGTCCTAATCTTTTAGAGAGCACATCTCACAAACTGCTAGTCGCAAGCGTATTCTGGTAGAGTAGGAAAGCAGGTGGGACATAGGTGCCGGGGGAAACAAAAATTGGAGTCAAAGATCGTGTTTAAGATTACAGACAAAAAGGGGGACAGAGATAGGTGATCTGGAAGAGGGTTGAGGATGGTGAGGAAAAAGAGCAATAACATTTTAAATTTCAGTTCTGCATCTTAGGATCTTCAGTGATAGTCTTAAACGAGAGAATAAATCTCAGCTGCATACCTGGACCACAGAACACATTAATGTATAGTTATTCTTCCATGAAAATAACATTGCAATGTCTTTATCCATTAGCTCATGTATAATCCTAAAGAATGGAAGTCTATCAGTGTAAAGCTGCTCTTAAATGTCCATTTAGAGTGGTGTTGCACCATATGATCTGTAAAACCTCTTTAAAAGATTTTGTACAGAGGATGTGGCCTGCAGCAGAGCTGGCATGTCGCCCGCCAGGTGAGCTCCAATAGCGAGCCCTCCGACGGGATCCTCGTCACACCTAAACAGCACGGAGGAAGGCAGCGCTGACGGCAGAGATATCAGGAACAGAGCCAGCGCCCAGGACAAGGTTATTCTTGGTGTTCAGACCAGTGTTCAGACCAGTGTAATGCCAGACGGCCCAGGAGGAGGTGGCGAGTGTTGGCTGCCATCTTGACCCTGTTACAGCATTGCAAGTGCCAGAACAAGGTCGCTTTCAAGTGCTGGGGATCGCCGGGGAGACTACGGACCTGACGCAGAAGCATAGCTTACCACGACACTGAGTGAAATGTTTAAAGCTAATCACAACTGACTCAATCTTATTCTACAATTTAAAAACACTCAAGATCAAGCCATTGATGATATTCAGCAGAAAGTAACATATATCAAGTTATCATTACACCAAGGGGGGCTCCTCCACCAAGGCAGAGAAGCGTCACCGCACTGCTATCACAGCAGAAAAAGAAAATTTTAATAACGTAGTTATTTTCATTTTATTTTTTACATTTTCCCCACGCAGAGCCTGATGAGGAACATGCCCAGGCTCCCACTGCCTGTTCGAGCGCTGAACCACAGTGCTCAGGCCAATCACAATGCTGCATTGCATTCTCCTTATCAGACATTACAGTGGAGGAGAAGGGACAGTTGGAAGGGCAGATAACAGCAACTGAATGAAGTATGACCACTTGACCGAAGCGAATTAATCTCTTAAAAATCCCTTGGGGCAGGATTGGGAGAATCGATTGCAACGCAAAAGAACATGCTAATTTTTATATCAAAAGAGAAAAGAAGTCACCTAGAAGAACTTGTCTCATGCTTTCTCCTTCCCTTTTCTACTTTGTCATGCCCACAGAAATTGTAACCACTATATATAGATTTTTTTTATTTGATGTTGCCTGTTATTGGGTACTGTGTACTTTTTATCCTCTAGTGGATGTTGATTAGAATGTCTAAAGTATTAGAGTGCTAATACATTAAGGTCAGAATATGTTGTTGCACAACGATACATTTTATTATGGGCGTTATAAAAATAAGAAAAATAAATACATTAATCAGAATTGTGAATCTGGAAAGGGAAAGCAGTTTCAGATTGCATATGCTTTCACATCAGTACTAAACAAAAAGCCTTGGTTAAATTTCCTTTTGGAGGATGTTATCAAGTCAGAAATTAAGAGTATTCTGTGGCTTTATTGACACTGCGAATGTGGAGCTGAAACACATTTTGACAAGATGCTCAGCTGCTGCCTTAACAATGTTAACTTCATCCAGCATTTAGTGCTTGCATTTCTAGTTTTGGCTGGAATGCCCCTATAGTTTGAGGGTGATTATTCTCTTCAATAGTGTCTCACACGGAAAGACTCAAACCTGCCAACAGCCTGTAGAGTAAAGTTAAGGTTTTATGCTGTTAACCATGCAAACAGGACCACTTCAAGGTGCTTAGCTATAAACAATGACCAAACAATGACCAAGTCAAATTTAGAGCAATAGCAAAGTCTGTTGCTGGAATGCCTTCAAAGGCGACCTGGCTCCCTGCTTAGCACTCCGCCAGAGATAGAGGACGTACCGGCGATTGACGAAGATTCTACCTCGGACGCCGCTGTGCTTCCAGCTGCATGATGGTAGAGCAACTTTCGGCTTCCTTCTCTCACCAGGATTGCCCTCTCTTACCAGGATTCCCCTCTCACGGGAGTCCCCTGAGGTCCTTTTTACTGGAATCCCAAGGGACTGTGTAGACTGTGCATTGCCTCTCCATCGCCATTGACCTGCACTCATCTTTCTGGAGTGCCCCTATTGCCGGCCATGGCCCCAAAGGCTTTGAGGCAGTGCTCCCTGAAGCTGCTAGCAGCCTGGCATGCGACTCCGTGGAAATCGAGGTCTTGGTCGAGGGGTGATCCCGGGATAGTTCACGGAGCCCAAAGTCCTCTTCGTTACATTTGAAGTCCTCGGGAAACTCAGGTAAGAGGCACAAGAAAAAGAGCACGAAGTCCAAGCCCTCTTTGATTACTCGTCCGTCAGCAGACGAGACGAGGGAGCATCAGCGTTCAAGGCATGGTTCTTCAGAGCCTGTGACTGGGCCGACTTTGCACCTCCCCAATTTTCCAGTAGCTGGAGCTCAACTAAAAGATTTTTATGAAGCCATGCGTCTCATTTTTGGGCGGCCAGATGCTGTCGAGGGGCCTTCAGTCCCCGGTTTTGAAGGCGGTCCCATCTGGGTCCAGTGGGCCCCCAGAGATCCATTCCTGGATCCGGGCTGACCCCGGTCGTACCATCTCTACCTTCCAGGAGGCCAGTCCCGAGGGCCACGCTCCAAGTGCCATCTCCATTGTGATCCCCGACTCCTACAAAAGCCGGATGGAAGTCGACCGAAACCTTTTTTGAAGTCGACCGAAACCTTTATGACATTTTTCTTTTGACCCACGCTTCCCAGATCGGAGTCTGAGCTCTGTTCCCCGTAGGCTAGGACCGGAGAGGAATGGGAGGGGTCGCTGGACTTTTTTTTTTTACTTGTCTTTATTAATGACATTGCATTGTATCACATAGCAGAATTCGTCATATGCATGTAACAATATGTCAATCATATTTACCCACGATGGTGTTCAGCAATCTATACTCACCCAATGGATTACTATACATAGCAATGCACATCAATTTTTGTGGATTAGAGTAAAGCAAAAAGTTAAAAGAAACCATAACTAAACTAAGAAACTTCTGGCAGTGACTGGTGGTATCGCCCAAGCCTTGTGTATGAAGTGTAAGTAAGGAAAAACATTTATTCTTTTCTCTTTTTTTTCCTTCAGGTATATTTTAATAAGTAGTATGGAAGAATGCTGTGTATGTTGGTATGTGTGTGTATATGTATATATATGTATGTATACATACATATATATATATATATATATATATATATATATATATATATATATATATATATATACATACATATACATATATATATACATATTCTAATAAGTAGTAAGGAAGAATGTTGTGCATGTTGGTATGTGTATCACCAGGATATAAACACTGTTTTTATATTTGCACCTATCAGAGGCAAACTGTTACTATTCTTTTATGTTTTTGTTTATGCACAGATCTATTGTGTGATTTGGGAGATATCAGCTCTTGTCCTGAAGAAGGTGGTGTCTAAGCAGATATACCCACCGAAACGCTTCAATGCTTTTTTGGTAAAAGGCTTACTATCCACTGTGGTGAAATTTGTCGTCGATGTTTGTACACAAAAAATCTAGTGTCTGACAAATGATTTTGGTCTGCTGTACTTGCCTTTTTACATAGTAAGAAACACATTTTCTTGGTTCTCCCAGTAATGTACTGACTCTAATTTGTATTATTTATCGTATGCTGTTTTGATTTTTTTTTAATACTTTGTGGAAAATATATGTGACACAAAAAGGGGTGGTGATGGACGGAACATCTGAACCAATCAAACACTCAAACCCTGTCAACAGATCTGGGTTTAATCCATCACCGTTCTTTAGCCCACTCCGCCACCCCAATTCAGATATGGCCATATGCAAATCAGTCTGACCCTGTGCCTCATGGGAACAGTCCAGCCCGAACTGCCAAGCCATGCCTTCCCTGGACCGGAAAGAAGCTTCCGAGGACGGGTTTCTGGCATTTCAGCTGTCTTCAGCCCGGCTTGCTTGAATCCAGTGGCAAAGTGAGCAAGGGACTCACGTCTGAGCATACCCTGCCAACTTATGGCAAACGAAGTGGTACAAAAGGGGGTGGTGATGGACGGAGCATCTGAACCAATCAAACACTCACACCCAGTCAACAGATCTGGGTTTAATCCATCACCGTTCTTTAGCCCACTTCGCCACCCCAGTTCAGACATGGCCATATGTAAATCAGTCTGACCCAGTGCCTCATGGGAACAGTCCAGCCCGAACTGCCAAGCCATGCCTTCCCTGGACCGGAAACAAGCTTCAGAGGACAACCAAACATATGTGACCACATGTTTGGTTGTTTTTAATAAAATATTTGTATTTTTCTAGCACTTGGTCTTTTTATGGTGGTGTTGTTATATTCTGGTGATATGTTTTTATGTTTGAATGCGTACAGTCTGGTGAACTGAAGTTGTCCAAAGGGGATTTTCTTTTGACTTAGGTCTCCCATAAATACTTTCGCCTCAATCGGACTAAACTCAGCAAGTGAGTCTAAGCCCTCCAAGCCGGGGGAGATAGCATGCTGAAACTGAAGATATCTATAAAACTGGGTTTTCCGATTTGAAAATCTCGATGAAGATACTGAAAAGACTTCAGGGCCGGTCCCTGCATTACATCCCCCAGGGTAGAAATGCCAATCCTGTCTCAGCCCCGAAACCCAGACAGAGCAGCCAACTGAGGCAATCAGTGATTGTTTCAAAGAGGAGTCTCCCTCGTCAGCCTATTCCACCACCCCATCCTACGTAGGGCCTGCCGCCAAATCTGAAAAACGACCCTTGTAACTGACGGCAGGGAGTTGCGTAGTGGAGCTGAGTATACTATAGTATGCAAAGTGAAATCCCCCATACACCTCCGCTCCACTGCATAGGCAGGGTCTGCCGTATCTCTGTACCACCAGTCATTTAATACAAGCAGGTGCGAGGCCATATAGTAAGATAAAATGTCAGACGTCGCCAACCCCCGGTAGTACGTAGATTAGAAACATGTCCTTATCACAACTCTGGCCACACTGCCGGCCCACAAGAACTGCCCCAGGGCCGCATTTACCCGCCAAAACCATCCAGGAGGGATCGGATAAGGGTAATTCTGCAAGTGACATAGTAAACAGGGGAGCGAGTCCATCTTCAAGATGGCCGATCTACCATATATAGACAAGTGCATATGGGACCAGGTCTTAAGATTGCCAGCACATGTTCCCATAATGTAACTAGATTTCGGTCCCAAGACATGCTGGGCGAATCTGACAAAAATAACCCTAAATACTTCATCCCCCCTGTAGCCACCTGAACCATCGAGGCCCAGGATCGAAGCCCAATGCATCCACATTGAACCCGCAAAGTAGACTTCAGATGGTTCATATATAATCCCGAGGACTCCCCGAAGATATGCATGATGTGGGGCAGCCTCGGCCCCGACCTATTCACATTGGTAAGAAAAAAAAGCACGTCGGCAGCGTACAGCGCAATACGTTCCGACAGACGGTGTATCCATTCAAAGCCCGCCACCTGTGCAACCATGCGCACACAGGCTGCCAGGGGTTCCATAGCCAGCGCAAATAGGTATGGGGACAAGGGGGCAGCCCTGCCTGGTGCCCCGCCCAATGGAAAACAGTGAGGAAGTAGAGCCAGCGATACGCACCAACGCAGTGAGATCAGTGTAGAGTATTTATTTATTTATTTATTTATGGATTTTGTAGAGCGCACGGCTACCCCCAATGGGGGTGTCCCGGCGCTAAAAACTGATTGGCAGAAAAGAGAGGAAGTAGACTACACAGATACAAAAAGCCAAGTCTTCAGGCGTCTGCGGAAAATCACTTCAGATGGGGCAAATCTAAGATCAATAGGAAGACTGTTCCAATATTTGGCTGCAAGGACGGCAAAAGCTCTGCCACCCATTCTTGTGCGACGGAATCTAGGCACACACATTAGGCGCAGATTGTTAGAGCGGAGATCCCTGACCGAGTAGGACAACCTCAGTCTTTTTCTTAAGTAGTCTGGGCCAGATCCATTCAACGCTCGAAAGGCGAGAATGAGCGTTTTGAACTTAATTCGGCTAGCTATAGGCAACCAATGAAGCTCTTTGCGAAACGCCGAGATCGAATGTCTGTAGGGAATGTTACCAATCAATCTTGCGGCCGCGTTCTGCACCACCTGGAGACGTTCAATTTGGTACAGAGGAGCCCCTACATATAGACTGTTCGCGTAATCCAGGTGGGAAGTAATTAAGGCCTGGGTGACAGTTCTACGTGCATCCATAGGTAAAAAAGGGAAAATCTTCCTCATCATTTTTAATTTGCCATAGCAAATCGACGTGACCTTATTGATTTGGGGGCTGCAGGATAGTGTATCATCGAATATGAACCCCAGGTTACGGGCAGAGTGAACCGGGGTTGGCGGAGGGTTGAGAATCGTAGGCCACCATAAAGAAGGTGGAATGGTCATTTTTTGATTAAAGAACAGAACCTCCGTTTTATCGGTGTTTAGTTGCAGATGGTTAGTGGACATCCAGGAGCAGATTTCGCCAAGACAGTGGCGAAAACTGGAGAGGCTGGAGTCAGAGTGATCGCTGAAAGAGAATATAAGCTGAGTATCATCAGCATACGAGATCACTCTGACTCCGCAAGCCTCTACTACCTTGGCCAACGGGGCAAGGTACACATTGAAGAACAGGGGGCTTAACGCTGAGCCCTGTGGGACTCCGCGGACCAGAGGTTTGCATTCTGATTCAAAAGGTCTAAGAAGAACCCTCTGCGATCGCCCTTGGAGGAAGGAACCCAGCCATGATAAGGCAACGCCACTCACTCCAATCTGCTTCATACGGTCAAGGAGGATTTTATGGGACACCGTATCGAAAGCGGCGGACAGGTCGAGGAGGACCAGCATGGCCTCCTCGCCCTTGTCCACACACTCTCGCACAGTCTCTGACACTTCAAGCAGTGCGGTCTCAGTGCTGAAACCAGCACGGAAACCGGACTGGGAATCATGCAGAAGAGAGTAAGTCTCCAGGTATTCCGCTAGTTGAAGTTGGACTGCCTTTTCCAAAACCTTAGCAGGTTTGGGAAGCAGAGAGATAGGCCGATAATTACTAAATTGTGTAGGGTCGGCATCAGCTTTCTTCAAAATGGGTACCAGCAGAGCTTCCTTCCAGGCTAAAGGGAACTGGCCTAGTTGTAAAGAGGCGTTCCAAATGGAAATAAGAGGCTCTAACAGTAAAGTGGCCAACTCACTCATGATTTTAGGGGGGACCGGGTCGAAAGGGGAACCTGATTTGCACTGTAATAATAGTTTATGTGCAAGATTAGGAGTGAGGTCCTTAAAAACAGCTAAAGTAGGAACAATGTCCTGGTTAGTTGAAACCGGGATAAGGGAGAGGTCCAGAGTACCAGCTGGAGGGAAAGAGGCAGCAATTTTATCGATTTTTTCTTGAAAGAAGTCTGATAGTCCGTTACAAAGAGACTGACTAGCAGGATTAATGGGTGTCATAGCAGGGGGTTTGACAAAGTCCTTGACAATTTTAAACAGTGTTTTTGCCGAATTGTCTGCGTCTTTAATTTGTGAGGTGAAAAACTCTTTCATGGCTAATTTTCTTGATTTGGTGAAGTTCCTAAGGGCCATTCTATAGATAGTTTTTGCCTCAAGGTCGTACGTAAGTCTCCATTTACGTTCGAGTTTTTTACAATGGCTTTTTTCTTTACGTAAGGCATCTGAAAACCAGGGAGCAGAAGGGCGAGATCTAGCAGATGACATCGCTATACAAGGGGCAATTTCATCGATCGCCGCCAATAGAGTGGTGTTAAACTTAGTAACACAGGTATCAATATTTCCTGAGCTTAACTCAAGAGGGCAACTGAATATTGGCTCTAGGGAAGTACAGGTGACCTTATGCCATTTTCTTCTCTGGCCTGGCCCTGGTTTCACCGGGATGGGAGCCTGAGGGATGGGAATGTCAAACGCAAGCAAGAAGTGATCGGACCATGTAAGGGGGAGAGAAGGGTGCGTACTAGTCCCTGGGAGGTTGGAAAAAATAAGGTCTAGCGTGTGGCCGGCTACATGCGTCGGACCATGGATGAGTTGCGTCAGGCTCAGACTCTGAAGAGAGTCGAGAAGACGGATGGCTTGGGTACAGGTGGGGTCATCAACGTGGAGGTTAAAGTCACCCAGAACTATAAAGTGAGGGTGCTTAAGGGAAAGGTCCGTGATGACATGTACCAGTTGTGACAGGGCTGAGGGAGAGGCTTTGGGGGGGTTGTAAACTAGAATACCGGTAAGATAAACTGCGGCAGAATCCGCAACAGAGAAATAAATGGCTTCAATCAGACCAATATTGGTGATTTTCTTTATGATAATATTCAGGTGGGTTTTAAACAGGATGGCAAGTCCACCTCCTGTCTTTCCCTCCCGGTTGGCGCCTAAATAGCGATAGTCTGGGGGGGTAGCTAGAAAAATGTCTGGATTTGAGGTATCTTTGGTCCATGATTCCGTAAGGAATAATATATCCCAACAGTAAGTAGTGAGGGTCGACCAGATTTCATTGGCATGCCGGGGCAGGGAGCGACAATTAATCAATGCTAGTTTTAACGGGCAAGAAGACAAAGCGGTGGGAAGAGGGAGGGTACGTTCGCGCCATGGGGGAATCAATAAGGAGCAATGGGAGCATTGAAAAGAACGGCCATCTAAATCAATAGGGGAGCAGCGGTCAGATAGAGAACATGAGCCCGCTCCTACTAACATCAGCTGATCTCTGGTCCAACTGATGCCGGTCTCTCTCACACCCAGGGCAGGGGGACTGGCCCTAGGCCCGGGACAGGCGCGGACGGGCGCAGACGGGCGCAGACGGGCTTGCCTTAGGCGCGCCTTCGGCGCGCCATCGTCGCGCCCGCTGCGCCCGTCCGCTGCGCGGCCGGGAAATGTAATTGCTTTTACACATGACAGGAGGGTGGGAGTGGTCGCGAAGCTGTACCGCTACCCTCCCTACCTGCCTTCCCAAGATGGCGGCGTACTTCCGCGTCTACCGGCGTCAGCGCTTGCAATCGGCTGCGCCGGTAGAATGAGGCTTCTGTCGGGAGCCACGGAAGAGAAGTAAGTCTCTCCCGCAACGAGCGTAATTATCAGGAGTATAAAAACGCACCTCATAAAATATGTACAATGTTAAAATTCGGTCCTGAATAAATACAGAGAATGCACAACACAACAGAGTAGTGTTAGGTAGGACAGGAATCGTGGGCCCAAATTCAATCGGCGTAGAAGCGTTAATAAATATACCCAACTAGGAACCGTGGGCCGAAATTCAATCGGCGTAGAAGCGCGAATAAATATACCCAACAATGGGAATCAAATGCCCTAGCCATATCTGCCAAAAGTAGCGCTGCTTGTTCGCCCAACCCCAGAATAGCCGAAATAGCAACATGCGCACAACAAATATTGTGGCGAGTTGTTCTCTGGGACATAAAACCTGCTCATTCGGGATGCACCAGGGCAGTTATATGAGGCTGAAGGCGATTGGTCAAAGCCTTGGCCAAGATTTTGGCCTCCACATTCAGCAGAGAAATAGGGAATATGAGGGGTGTTGGTCAGGGGGTCGGCTAGGGTTGTGAAAGACCACCACCTCCACGTGTCTCCAATCGCGGGGAAGACAACCCCGCTCCCTGGCCTCCTCCACCACTCTAAGAAAATGGGGCCCCAACCGTGTTTTGCACCTTTTAAGCATACAAATCCATATATAATTTAGCTTTTTTTCGGGTGGAAATTTGTAGTATTATCATTTTTTCTTTTGTTTTACTAAATGTTTTAATTTGTGTTGCCAATATGTGTGTTTTTATTCATGTTAAATGTTTTATTTTGTGCCTTGTTTCTTTGTTTGAATGTATTTTGTTGTACTTAAAATTACAGGTTTCAATTTCAATGTAATTGCCCAAGATGTTACGATTCTTGTGTTTTTTCACCTAATACCAGATTTCATATATGTGTTTCATAATTACTAGGTATGTTCAACTTACAATTTTGCAAGTGTTGTTAATGTTATTATTATTATAATGTCTTCGTTCCATCCTATTAATGGGGATTGATATCTGGGGGCGGAAAATGGAATTATTTAACACTAATTAATCTCCTCTGACAGCTGTTTGAAGCAGTGATCATCTTTCAAAATTCTCTGTATTACTTACAAAGCATCTTATCTTAGACAGCTGCCACACGTAGCACTAAGAAAACAAAAAGTAATAATAGACCTTTTGTTACATTCCTCTAGCCTTCAAGACCAACAATGCAATAAATTTACATTTATTTATTTATAAAGTTTTATATAGACTTGACATGGTGGAACACTCTTCCAAAAAGCATCAGGCTTTCCCCTATACTAGTCTACCTTTGCAAGGTATTGAAAAGGCCGACACGAGACCCGAGGCAGAACACTCGCAAATTGTACCGGCTGAATAATTTTTAAACTAATATTGCTGTAACTTGATCACTGTTTTTTGATACCTTTTAAATTGTTTTACCTGCTTGTTGGAATTGGGGAAAGAGCTGTGCTCAATGCTCTGGGGGTAGGAGGGTTTCGTTCTCTTCCGCATTCTTTTCACGTTAGTTGCTTGGTCAGCGGTCTAGTTGCTGTTCCCGACGCAGGCCCACTAGCATAAGGCGCCTGATGACGCAACCATACTACTTGGGCTGACAAGAGACCCGAGGCAGAACACTGGCGAATTCAGAGTGGTTCTACCGGCTGAATCATTTTTTAAACTAATATTGCTGCTACTTGATCACTGTTTTTAATACCTTTCAAATAGTTTTACCTGCTTTCTGGAATTGGGGAAAGAGCTGTGTTCAATGCTCTGGGGGTAGGAGGGCTTTGTTCTCTTGCGCATTTTTTGCACGTTAGTCGTCGGGTCAGCTGTCTAGTTGCTGGTCCCGCGCACGCCCACTAGCATAAAGGCACCTGATAACAGGACCGCGCCGCGGGTGCGCCGAAGGCCAGCACGTCTGCGCCCGAACGGGCCCAGAGGCCAGAACCCCTGCATCTTTCTCCCCGAACCATTACTTTTACGCTAGCTTACAGCTCAAACAGCTAAATAGCACTCTGGGAGCAACCTGCATTCATTCTATTATGCCTGAAAAGTTTCCCGAAAGGTGCCCTTACTGCAGGTTTAAATTTTCTTCTAACATTATCACCCCCTCCTCATCTAACGAGAATTATAAACTTCTCCTGTTAAACTGTAGTTTCCTGCCTAAACACACAACAGAGATCTGGATGCTTTAAAAGATTCTGACCCAGATGTCATGTTTCTTACGGAAACATTGTTCAACTCGTGCTCGGGCCACATATTGTCCAAGCTCTTCCCCAGGGGTACCTGATGCAGAGGGTGGTTAGAACAACAGGCAAGGGCGGTTGTATCACCATTATATATCAACACCTAACCTGTCTCCTGTTCGGGAACCCCCTCTCAGACTATGAGAATGTCCATTTCGCTATAGAACTCACCCCACTCCTCTCTCTCACAGGCATTCTTATTTATCCCCCCCCCCCTCCCTCCCGGGGCAATAGGGACATTCTGGAAATCTCTGCTAGAACAGCAACTAACCTAGATAGCGCTGCCGCGAGTTTGGAGATTCTAATCTTCATTTCGATGATTTAGGAGCAGTAAATGCGGTCGATTTAGCTAGAGGCCTTGCGGCCTCTCAATAGCCAGAGAAAATTTCACAAGCAACTCATGTCAAAGGACACCTCCTTGATCCGTTGTTTTCTAACTTAGAGGACTTAAAAGGGAAAGATTCCATTCCCCTCCCATGGTCCGACCATTTCCTTATCTCCCTTTCCTGGTCCCCACAGGTCAGCGCATCCCATACTTAATCCATACGTACCATGAGCCGTTCCTGGTCCAAGCTCCACCTGGACAAGAGGGCCCACGAACTGGAAAGGAATAGACCTAAACCAGATCCCTGTCCAGTTAAAGCCAATGATGGCTTTTCGAACTGGATAGAGGAATCACTGAATTTGGTAAAATTGATAAAAAAGACTGGTGGGTCTCATAAGTCTCCTTGGTTCTCCTCTGAACTACGCATTTTAAAGCAGCGTTGTAAGGTAATGGAAAGAAGCTAGAGGAAAGACTTTTCACCCAACAAAAAGTTGAATTATAGGGCAGCTATTGGCATTTATAAGGCAGAAATAAAAAAGGCTCAGGCTACTTATTACAAGGAAATTATCTTGTCAGCCGCCAACTCCCCCAGAGAAACTTTCCTTATTATAAAAAAACTACTTAAAGCCCCCGCCCGCCAGTTGCACCTGGCGTCTCGGGTCTACGATGCAAAAAAACAGGCAGAATACTTCACCACCAAAGTACAAAAGATTCTTAAATCTCTACCCCAAACGGACGATGAATGTGACACCTCCAACAAGTATGTGGATTCGGGTCCAAATACAACTGAACACCTATTGGAGGCCATTCCCCCTCTACCCCAGGAATCCATTTTTACTTTGCTGTCCTCGGTTAAAAGTGGGTCGCCCAGGGATCCCGCACCGATAATCACCCCCACCATCTCAGACCTGATTAATGCATCACTTTCCACTGGAATAGTCCCCACCAATTGGAAAGGGGCGAGGGTGAAAACTTTATAAAAAAAACAAATCTGACACTGGAAGGCGGAGTCTCCACCAAGCATAGGTAACTGGAAAAAAGCGATGGATAGATGTCTCTCGGCTGAAGTGGCAGTGTTCCAGGCATGGGGCTGTCCGCCAAAACATAGGAAAATCTGGTCGGGCTGGGCCACGTACAGAGGAATTGACCTGTCACTCTTGGGGCCCCTGGATCCCTGAAAACCTTCAGAAAGGGAGTCAAAACATGGCTTTTTGCTAAACAGCTCTAACTACATACTTAGGAGTCAGTGGGAATCTCAGCGCCAAGACGCCTTTTTGGCATTCGCGCGCTATACAAATTGAAAAATCAAATCAAATCATTTGGATTCGAGGGACTCGGTGGATAGACTTGTAGTAAGCAACTCACCTGTTTAATGCCACGGGTGGCGCGTGTGCACGGAATTTGATTATGTAATATCACTCTTTGATGATGGCTGGGTGTGTGGTGCAGGGGGGGGGGGGTTCTGGTCTGATGTCCTGCAGACCTTGGGAGGTGTTATTGGGATCCGAAATTTCCATGTTATGCCTGTATCGCATATAATGCTTGCTGGTTTTGCTTCTTTGGTGTCTATGAAAACCAATAAAATTTGTTAAAAAAATAAAAATATCTGGATCCTGCGGACCTGGGGAACTATCGCCCTATCTCCCTTCTTCTTGGAATTGGCAAGATAACTGAGAAATAGGGAAATCACACCCTCTCCTGCTTTCTTGAATCTCATAACCTGCTTCACCCTTCTCGAACAGGATTCCGCCCGCGACATAACACGGAAACTGCATCGGTTAGCCGTGGTGGAAGAAAGCAGAAAGACTCTAGATTCACGAGGGTCCACAGCCATTATACTCCTTGACTTGAGCGCAGCATTTGACATGGTGAACCATTGCATCCTGGTTCACCGTCTCAGAAGCATAGCAGTAAATGGTACTGCGCTGCAATGGCTTAGCTCCTTTCTGGAGGGAAGGTTTTTCCAGGTATTAGAGGATGACACCGCCTCAAAACCTACCCCTTTGCTGTGCGGAGTCCCTCAGGGCTCATCGCTTAGCCCGACACTTTTTAATGTTTATATGGCCTGCTGGCGGCTATCGTAGCCCCCTCAGGGGGTAGCACTAAACCAAGCGGATCAGAAGTCTAATGGCCTCTATTCATGTCTTGAGGAAGTATCTAACTGGTTGGGCGCGTCTCACCTTAAGCTTAATGGTGGAAAAACTGAGCTCATAATCCTGGGCAATCCCTTAAACTTTAAATCCAGCACCATGTGGCCAGCTTGTATGAACCCAGTACCGGTCCCTAAGACCGGGATAAAGAGCCTGGACATCTGGTTAGATCAGGACTTGACCTTTAAGGTGCAGGCCAAGAAAACAACAGCCCCTTGCTATGGCCTGCAAAGTGCTCCCTCTCCTCCCTTTCCATGCCAAAAACATATTAATCCAATCACTCATACTCTCCAGAATAGACCATGGAAACGCCTTATATCTGGGTGCCCCAATTGTAGTAATCATGAAGCTCCAGAACGTACAAAACTGGCAATCTAGACTGTTGATGGGAGTTTCTAATGGCTACTCTGCAAAACCTGCACTTCACTCCCTTCATTGGCTACTGGTGCAGGAAATAATCAGCTTAAAGGCTTTGTGCGTGGTCCATAAATCCTTGCAAGGGAGAGGGCCTCCCATAAACTCTGCCATGATCCGTCCCTACAAGGCCAATAGCAAATTACGCTCCGATGAGCTTCACTTGGCTGAGGTCCCCAGGATCAAGAAGGCAAGAAGCGGTGGATGGCTTTTCTCATATAACGCTGCCAAACTCTGGAACACCCTGCCGCTGGGTCTTCGCAAGGAACCTAGCCATCTTGTCTTTCGAGGACAACATAAGACATTATTGTTCCCTTAAGTTCCTGCTTCCTCTCTCTTGCTCGGCCCAGCGCTGGGATGCTCCCGGGTAGCCATGCGCTATATAAATGTTTTTTTCATTTAATTTCATCTACTAAAAGCCGCTTGCTTGCAGACAAATCATGAGTTGCAGAACTACTGAGTTTTACTGTTCTGTTTCTTTCTGCTTTCTCTCTCCGCTATACTGGTCTGTTGTTTTGCAACGTTGTTAGGTGTACAGTGCTCCAAAACCAGTTGGTCACTCACTAAAGGCTGTTTCTGCTTTCCTTTTGAATCCCCATTATGCACAAAAAGCTGGATGGTCTCTTGTTTCATCAGCATAACTTTAAAAGCTGTGCATCTGTCTTGATTCATAGTGGCTTCCTTTCCAACATGCAATGTAATGGCTAAAGAAAAAGTGATGCTAAGTGGCTAAAAAGAAAGGGTTTACTATGAAAGGCAACATTTGCTAAGGAGAAACCCTGAACTTCACTATCCTGCAAGTCAAAGAAATGGCCACTACCAACATTTTACAAGGAAGCTCAAAATGTCCCAAAAAGGATTTCTTTGACATGATCTCTCAGATTAGCTAAAAATGTTGACCACAATAGAATGAAACACAAGATTCTAATGTTCCCACACCTAAATGAAATGATTAAAAAAATTATACCAGACAAAAGAAACCTTTTCAAAGTTTAACTAGGAAAATCCAGAATATGTCAACTTTAGTAGGTCAAGTTGCTCACATAGCATAACTGCAGATTCTACATCATCTAACCTCGTAAAAAACAACACACCCAGAGAAAGAGTAATGTGGCATTGTGACATTTTGGGATACCTCCAATATCTAGAAAGATATTGAAGTTTCAACTGTCAGATCACCAAAGTAAGAATTAAATCAGCCCATTTCCCCATGAAAACCGGAATTAAAAATGGTGCACTTGCTATTGTCCAAATACAGAAAATATAGGTTTAGCTTTGGACCCCCAATGAGTGAAGTGACACTTCATTAATAGGACCCTTTGGGGGAGGAGGGTTATGGAACCAAAATATCAACATTAACTTTTAGTACTCAAGAGGACCACATATGTCTTGTGATAATCCCTCACTGGCTGGTTCAACACTGCATGAGTCATGGCCTTGTTTTCTGTTGCAAAAGAACGATTCAACAACTAAGTGAGGTGCTCATGTCTCCAGTAAATTGATCTGTAAAGGCTTTTCTGCCCCAGGTATCAATCTGAGGTTCCGTGAATTCTGAACCCGTGTTTCTAATGTCATGGTTCCGTTACGATTTTGGTAACAAGGACCCGTAACTGATGGGTTCGTCAAGTACGAGTGTTTTTCGCCATGTTACATACGAAGACTCGCAGTATATTTGAAGATTCTGTTCCGAACCATAGTTATCATTTTGTGTAAGGCAGCCATTTTGTGGTTGCCCTCACATAGGCCGATGACTGCGGCTGAATGAGTCTTTAAGACTCGTGCCCTTTTGCTGGGGTTTGTTCTGACTTTTACATGACCCGAAGTGAACTGACCTCGTTGCCTGAAGCCGACCTTGCTGAGCCAGTTCTTGCCCGCTAGCTGATCAAGACTAAGATCAGAGCGCAGGACATCGTAACGTTTTTACTACACACAAATATGACTTATCCTACTCTTACCTGTTTCTGTTTCTTTCTTTATGGTCTATTTATGATATGGGTCGTGGTCTTTTATTATGGGTTCCTTCGGCCTGTCTAGAGAAGAATGTTGGGTTTGTCCGATGATTGATCATGGGCCGGGCAATTGAAAAGTGGGTTTTACCGTCATGCGATACCTTTGGTGTGAATACATGTGATTGGGCAGCTCGTAAATGTTAGGTATTTGTCTGGATTGTGATTTTTGGCATAAAAAGGGATGACTTGCTTTGTAAAGTTGAGCAGTCTCCTGAGAACTCATACCGTGATGATTTCTAGGATTTCTGTTACTGGCTACAGTCAATAAATTCGATCTTTGACGTCACCAAGAAGAGTCCCGTGTCTCTGTTTTCTAAGACAGGTGAACCCGAAGACTTTGGGCGTGCCCCTGGCGCCGCCGGGTCTTAAATAACCCGGTTCTTCAAATCCCACTATCGCAGCCAATGAGGCATCCCTACTAAGTTTTCTGCAGAGAGGGACTTTGGCTGCCTTATCTCAGACCCAGCCTCGAGTTTGCTATTCAGGAGGTGTTCTACAAGTTTCTGCAAATCAAAAAGTGCCCTATTACTTGAGCTTAAAAGTGTCTGCATTTACAGCCTTCATTTTGGAAGTTATATGAACTTGGACGTATCTCAGGATAGAACACCAATTGAATCGCAGAGCCTAAATTAAGCACACTTGGTTTTGAATCCATCTTGATGACTGGTTCTAAATTAATACCAAGTATTCACTAAGGAGTAACTGTTCCTAAAGGCTGAGAAGATAGCAACCGATTATGGTTGAAAAGAGTGTCAGAGTGGTCTCTCTCAGAAAAGTTGGGTCAGCCAGAGATGGTAAAGGAATAACTCCTTTTGAATAAAATGCCCTCACCCTTGCGAGTGTCATGCTTCATCATCGGGTGTTGCTCCATGTGGGGGTGGCACTGCTGTCCTCCACGGGCAACGCAAGAGGGCTTTTTATCGGAGATCTTTTAGGGAGACGCCGCAGTTGTGAATGTGGGTGTGTGGGCCTTGGACAGTGAATGCGTGATTGAGTTAAAATACCTTAGCGGTACCCAGAACCAAGTTTTATTCTGGGGTCTGGAAGGTAAGGCTAAAACGAGTAGGATGTGGAGCACCTCTTTTAAACAAATGTAGAGGGGGAATGAATGTCTTCCTGTTGCTCTCAGAATCTGTGTACGTGTGAGAAAAATTGAGATAGGGTCAACATGTTTCGCGCTTGGTGGTGGTCCCTAATGGATCCAGGCGTGCTTCGTCAGGACCGTGAAGGAAAAAATACAAGAAAAAAGTGCTCAGGAATCAGGGAAAAGACCCTCTGTATTCCTGCTGTATCTATAACCAGGTGTTGATGCGTCTCTGCCCTAGTGGGAACGTTCCTATTCCCAACCCCTAGATTCAGAATGGTGGGCCGCGTCGGCGCTCACTTTGGTGATAAAGGGCGAGTATATTCGCTCGCCCCTAACGACGCGCCGTACCAGCCCGCCCCGTTAGTAAGTCACCGGTGCTGATCAAATCAAAAAGTGCCCCATTACTTGAGCTGAAAAGTGTCTGCATTTACAGCCTTCATTTTGGAACTTATATGAACTTGAACATATCTCAGGATAGAACACCAATTGAATCGCTGAGCCAAAATTAAGCGTGCTGGGTTTTTAATCCATCTTGATGACTGGTTCCAAATTCATACCAACATCTGCAGAGTCAAAGAACATTGCCTCCCACCCTAACCCAATACAGGAGCAGACAGGAGACAAGGTAAGAAATGCCGGTCCATAAAAAGGACAAAAGGACTGTTAATACTTCTAACGTATTCAAATATTTCTTCAGCATTTGTCTTCCATCTAGTTTACATGTAGAGATTCCAGTTGAAATCAATCAATCAAATGCTTGTAAAGGGCAGCTACTCACCCATAAGGCTCTCAAGGCGCTGATGGGGGGTCGGGGGGGGGGGGGGGGGTTTGTGCATGGTCCGTGGGTGTGGGTAAGTTCCTTGTGCTGCGGGCCACCAAACTATTTTATTAATTTGTCTGCAGACTTTGAGCAAAAGGCAAAACACCAATTAGAAACGCGATTCAGTCCTGGAAGTTCATGGGAATTGGGATTCCATACATCAACATTCCTAGCAGACCAGGTACGGATGCTCTATAGACCTAAAGGCTTGGGGGTGTGGCCAAGATGGCGACGTGAGCGGATGGAATATTTCCGTGCTGCCGCCAACGGCCGCTATAGCTACGAATCCCGGTCCCCTCAGGGTGCCTTGACCGGGAGTCCAGAGTCAACTGAAGCAAGACAAGTCCCGCGGTGCCTCCGGTGTTGTTTTTGAGGCAAGGCGAGACCCACAGGCGGTGGTGTGCAGGGCCGTGATCGGCCTTGGCCTCGGACCGGACGGGAGCAGCCACGAGGAGGTGCTGGAGACCCGAATGACCGCACCGGTAGGGTGTCCCTGGCAGCGCGGCTCTGGGAGGCCAGTCGGCGGCGGAGTTCAGCACCGACATGTAGCGGAGACGGAGAAGCCCGGAGGCGGGGATATTCTCGGCGGGTGCTGACCACCATCTTGGGACCAGCAAAGTGTTTGGACTGGGCTTCCCGGTGGGGCTCGGGCAGCTCTGCAGCTACAGCAGTGGCCCTGGGAATCGGCGGATCCTCGCTGGGTCGCAACGACGCAGCGAGTGGAGCTGAGGGGCCGAGGGTGGCCCGGACCTGGACTGCGGCCCGTGAAGCAGCGGCGGACCCACAGTGAGCGGCCTCTGGCCTGGTCGCGGCCCGGCGTGGCTTTTCCCGGCGCGGGGCCATGGGAAACGAGGCGAGGGCGGGAACCAGCTTTCCCTGGAGGCTGAGGAGGCGGTAGACACCCGGCGACTGGTGAGTCTGGGCTGACGACGGTCGCTCCGGCCGCCATCTTGGGTTTACCGGGCCAGGAACAGAGAGCATGTGGAGCTGGTCGGGCCCCCATTGTGAAACCAGGGAGACTACTGTGGGACGGCTGTGCCCCGTGGAAATCAGGAAGACACCTGCAGCACGGTGAGCAGAGGAGGGCCCCTCACCAGGGAACTGTGGACGGCTTGGCAGTAGGGGCTGACGAGAGGCGGACGCCCCGGCCTGCAGTTGGGTGGCGAATGCGCCGGAGGACTTGGGTGGTCTCTGCAGGACCCGCGAGGGAAGACAAAGCCTCTGGAACTGGCAGGACCGGGACGGGCCTGCGCCGCGCGTGCAACCGAAGCGCCCCGAAGGTGAGCTGTGTACGCGGTGCGGTGTCTGTGTTTGGCGAGAACAGGTCGACTGGGCCGTGAGGTGGCTGGGGGGTGCTACACGAGGCGGCCTGGAGGCTGAAGCCGTCTCGCCGTGGGCATTCCCGGCGGAGCGGCGGCCTGGGAGTGAGCATGCGGAGGCGAGCTTACCACGGCTGGTAAGGTCGAGTGAAGTAGCGGAGTTGCGCAGGAGGCCATGGGGAGGTCTGGGGCCCGACCCCGGTAGGCGAAAAGCGACAGAAGGCGTGGGAATACCGGGGAGCGAGTCGAACGCGAAGGTAGCGGCCCGACCGGAACTGCGCCAGCGGCAGCAAGGTGACCCTTGCCTGGGGTTCGGAACCTGTCATTGTCTGGCCCATCGTGAAGAGCGGATTGGAGAGCTGTGGGACAGTACTAAAATTCGCTGTGGGTGATGTCCATTACCAGAGGCCGCAGGGAGAAGACGGTGAAGGAACTCTTCGAAAAGGCTCAGGCCGCCCAAACCAAGGACGCGGCGATATCGGCCGCAGCGAAGAAGGGAACGGAGACGGAGGGCGGCTCAGAGCCCATAACGAAGGCGTTTTTGGAATCCCTCTTCACGACCTTGAGGGAGGATTTTCACACCCTAAAATCTGAATTTGCTACCGAAATCAAGGAGGTGCGGCGGGAGATGGACGGGATAGGTGAGCGAGTAGCGGGCCTGGAGAACAAAAGTGATAACAAGGACACTGAGCTTGCGGCCCTGCAGCAGGAAATCATACGCCATGATCAGCAGGTGGACCTCCAATTGCACATGGAGGACCTAGAGAATCGTTCCAGGAGGCATAACATCCGCATTCGAAACGTCGCTCTGTCCGAGGCCACCAAGGACCCATTTCAGTACGCCAGGGAGCTCTTTAACCATGTGCTGGGAAGCCCGCTGGAATCGGAGCTCCGCCTGGACAGGGCACATAGAGCGGGTCCGCAGAGGGTGTCGCCGGCGCCCCCCCCAAACATCCTGGTCTGCGTCCAAGACTATCGTACTAAAGAGGAAATATGACAGAGGGCAAGGCGGATGCACCCACTTTTGTTTCAGGGAACGTCGCCGCTGTTGTTTCAAGATCTGGCGGCTCTTACACTGCACAAACGCCGTCTCTTCAAGCCTGTCACGTCTCTTCTGCAACACAAGAACATCCCCTACAGTTGGGGACACCCATTCAGGTTGATCTTCAAGATGGAGAACAAGCAGTACCAGCTTCGGTCGGTCTCGGAGGCCTGCCGTTTGTTGGGAATTGAGCCACCCGAGGAGGAAGACGAGGGTCAGAGGGATGCGACGGAGACAGACGAGCCCAAGTGTCAGTGGCGCCAGCAGGGGAGGCAGCGATGCGTGAAGAAACCCCCGGCAATGGAGATAGCCGCAGACCAACGGGCGGCGGTGGAGGCTGTGACCACAGATGGCAGTGCGGCACCTACGGGGTAAGAGACCTGGAGCTTCATGAGGGCTTTGGGTACATGTTATGGCCGCTAGGCAGTTGGCGGGAGGGAGTACGGTGGAAGGCTCTATGGACTATCCCGTGATACTTTCTACCTTGCATCTGTGGATGAAGGACTTAATGTGTGCGAAGGGGTTGGGTGTAGGGGTTTGGGGGGTGGGGGGTATGGTCCATGGTTCGCCCTGAGTATGGGGTTATGTTTGGTCCTCTGCTTCAGAACTTATGGAGATGGCGGAGATAGGGAATGCAGTGGCGGGGGGCTTCTGTGACACTACTAGGGCTGGCTTGCGGTTGTACCAGGTAGATGCCGGCGGCTGATCTTGTAGTGCTCACGCTTAATGTACGTGGGCTGAATAACCCGGTCAAAGTAAAACGGTCTTGCTTTATTTGGAGCAGTCCCAAGCGGATATTTGCCTCCTTCAGGAGACACATCTTCTCCCCAGGGATTGCCATCGGCTGCAGTCCCGTAAATTCCCCCTTCAATTTTTCTCCTCGTACCCTACTAAACAGGCAGAGGTGGCCATTTTGGTGGCCCAAAAGTTCAGGGGCAAGGTGTTACATAAGGCGGCCGAAATTAAGGGGAGATTGTTAGTGTATAGATTTGCGATGGGGGACACTACCTTCACGATCAGCGCAGTATATGGACCCAATGAGGGACAAGAAAAGTTTTTGCACAGGGCACTCACAGAGATCACCGACACGACGAACCGCTATATAATACTGGGAGGGGACTTGAACTTAGTCTTCGATAATGGGTTAGATAGGTCTTGTCAATGCACCTCGCAGGCAGGGGCTCTCACGATGGAGGGTTTGGCCCGCTTGACGGACCTGGGCCTCCTTGATTTGTGGCGCGTGTTCCATCCAGGGGAAAAGGATTACACATATTACTCTAATGCACATAAAACATATGCGCGTTTAGATTACCTGCTTGCTTCCACACCCATTCAGGCACTTGTCACCAGGGTTGACATTGGGACAGCCTCTCTCTCCGACCATGCGCCGGTTACCGTGGTCCTCTCTATGCCCTCAGCGCAAAGTTCACGCAGGGTTTGGTGATTACGGGAGTCATTGCTGTATCGGAAGGAGGTGGTCTCTAGAATTCAGCGCGCAATAGTAGACTACCTCTCCCATAACAGCAATGCTGACACTACGCTGGCTACGCAGTGGGCCGCACTGAAAGCAGTTATTAGGGGGGAGTTCATCTCCATTTCGACGGCGGAGAACGTGGAGCATCGGGCTAAAAGAGAGGAGCTCACGCAATAGACCAGGGAGCTAGAATTAATACATAGGAGGACGGGAGCCCCGAGAATCTGGAGGCAGCTGAAAGCTGCGCGTCAGCAGCTCGCGGCTTTAGATCTAGACCGGGCGGAATTCGCGGCCTTGCAGTTACGCCATGCATACTATACCGGAGGGGACAGATGTGGGCGCCTACTGGCCCATAAATTGCGAGAAGTGACATGTCGGCGGGAGGTTCGGGAGATTACCTGCTTGCTTCCACACCCATTCAGGCACTTGTCACCAGGGTTGACATTGGGACAGCCTCTCTCTCCGACCATGCGCCGGTTACCGTGGTCCTCTCTATGCCCTCAGCGCAAAGTTCACGCAGGGTTTGGTGATTACGGGAGTCATTGCTGTATCGGAAGGAGGTGGTCTCTAGAATTCAGCGCGCAATAGTAGACTACCTCTCCCATAACAGCAATGCTGACACTACGCTGGCTACGCAGTGGGCCGCACTGAAAGCAGTTATTAGGGGGGAGTTCATCTCCATTTCGACGGCGGAGAACGTGGAGCATCGGGCTAAAAGAGAGGAGCTCACGCAATAGACCAGGGAGCTAGAATTAATACATAGGAGGACGGGAGCCCCGAGAATCTGGAGGCAGCTGAAAGCTGCGCGTCAGCAGCTCGCGGCTTTAGATCTAGACCGGGCGGAATTCGCGGCCTTGCAGTTACGCCATGCATACTATACCGGAGGGGACAGATGTGGGCGCCTACTGGCCCATAAATTGCGAGAAGTGACATGTCGGCGGGAGGTTCGGGAGATACGCAGGGGAGATGGCACACAGGTCACTGAGGATCACGCTATAGCTAGTTCCTTCAGCTCTTTTTATGCCGACCTATACTCTGCAGATCCTCCAGGGAGGAAGCGGATTTCCTGGCTTCTGTCCCACTACCAGCGCTCTCATAGGACCAGATGGAGTGTCTTTAGAGAGATATCCGTCCGGAGGAGGTTATCTCTGCCATCTCCCACCTCAAGGTGGCCAAAGCTCCCGGGCCGGATGGCTTTCCGGCGAGTTTCTATAAGGCATTCTGTGCTCAGGTGGCCCCGTTGCTTGTGCGCCTCTTTACCTCCTTTGCGGAATCGGGGGCGATACAGAGTGATTTGCTAGAGGCCTCCATTGCTGTGATACCCAAACCGGGCAAAGACCATACCGAATGCGGGGCATACAGACCTATCTCCCTACTAAACGTGGACCTTAAGCTCTACACGGGGATCTTGGCTTCACGATTGGGTCCTTACATGTGAGGGCTGGTTGAGCCGGATCAAGCCGGATTCATCCCGGAAGGCCAGACCTCTGATAATACCAAGAGGGTCTTCCATCTCATGGAAAAGGCCACGCGCATGGAGGGCGAATATATGATGCTGGCCATCGATGCAGAGAAGGCATTCGATATGGTCCACTGGCCCTATTTGGAGAAGGTTCTGGAGAAGGCGGGTATGGGCCCGAAGTTTCGAACTCAGGTGATGAACTGATACAGGTTCCCCACGGCCACGGTCCGGGTCAATGGGTCTACAGCCCCTCGAGTGCCCTCTGTCCCCCCTGCTGTTCGCCTTTATATGGAACCTCTGGCACAGCTGCTGCGCCTAGATCCGAATGTGCAGGGGATCAAGTTTGGGGGCGACGTTCACACCATAAGCTTGTATGCCGACGATGTGCTGATTTCGCTTTCCAGCCCCAAGGACTCCCTACCGGCATGCTTTGAAGACCTCACGAAATTCGGCCGGGTCTCCGGCTTCAAGGTTAACATGACCAAATCGGTGGCCCTCGATTTGTCGCTCGTGGTGCCCACTCGTGCCCACCTACAGGAGGCGTTTCCCTTTCAATGGGCCTCAGAGGCAGTGCCGTACCTTGGAATACAGCTGGCCCCGTCCATTTCGGCCTCAGTTGACATCAACTATACTCAATTGTGACTGAAAATTAGATGCGAGTTGGGGCAATGGAAATACTATCCGCTGTCCTGGCTGGGTAGTGGCGGCAGTCAAGATGACAGTCCTCCCCCAAATCTTATATCTCTTCCGCACGATTCCTCAACGGCCCCCCCTGGGTTGGATAAAGTTCGTACAATCCGAGCAGTTTATATGGAACAGGAGGAAGCCACGTCTGAAACTACGCGTGGCAATGCTGGCCCCGGAACAAGGCGGGATAGGAGTCCTAGACCTGGCTGCATACTTCCAAGCGGCACAACTGCGCTTCCTGGTAGAGTGGAGTAGGTGGGAGTCCGGGAAGCATTGGTTAGTCCAAGACCAGGCCGTTGCGGGGAGGACACTACAGGAGATCCCCTTCATGCGTAAAGAGCATAGACCCCCGAATCTATATGCCTCCTTCATTACGCTGGTTTTACTGGAGATCTGGGACCGTGTAGGGAGTCACGACATCACGACTCTTCCATCACCCCTAACCCCCATTGTGGGGAACCCGGACTTCCAACCGGGAATAGATGAACGGTCCTTCGCACGTTGGAAACCGGCAGGCTGCCGGTGCCTATACCATATGTACACCCCGAAAGGCGTCATCCCCTTTGTGCAGCTTCACCAGGAGTTCGGACTACCAGAATCCGAAAGACTCCGATATCTGCAGGTGAGGCACTGGTCTCTTAATGATAGTGTGCGGTCCTCGGCGGATAGACAACTGACGCCTTATGAACACTGGCTGATCACTCGCAAAAAGGAGAAACAACTGATCTCAGATCTCTATAGGATGCTCATGCATAAACATACAACTCAGGCAGAGCGCGATGGAAGCAGAGTTGGGGAGGTCCCTTACGCATAAGGAATGGGAGGGGATACATTATAGAGCGCGACATTCAGCATACCACATGGGACTTACTGACACTCTCACGAAGGTAGTGACTTATTGGTATTACACCCCTGAGCGCCTGTACGAGATGGACCGAACCAATGATCCCCTTGTGTTGGCGCGGCTGCGGACAGGTGGGTACATTGGTTCATATACTTTGGGAGTGCAAGCTGCTCCAGGAGTACTGGGGTCAGATTCTAGCGGATGTAGACACACACTTTGATACAGAGATCCCTCGCTTCCCCTCCTATGTCCTTTTGGGTCTCCCTAACGCACTGACCTACCCTCTGCGGTCCCGTAGGGGGCGCCTAATTGCTATTGCATTAGGGGCAGCGATGCAGAACATTCTGGCGCACTGGCGCTCTGCGCAGATTCCCACACACCATGGATGGCTTTATCGCCTTTGGATGGTACTTGGAATGGAAAAGCTCCCGTTGTCTAGGGCGGGGGAGGGAGCAAAATACACTGCTTTGTGGCAGCCCTTCTTATCCTTGTTGGCATCTGAGTTCATAGAGGTGACTTGTCCTAAATATCTCCGATTGTTGCGACTTACGGACACGGGGGAGGGGGGGACGAGAGAAGTTCAGAAGACTGGGTAAGGCCAATGGATGGAAGTGGGCGACGAGCATGGACCATGAGGGGGGGGGGGAAGGTGGGGGCGGGTAGGGTGAGGCACTGGGACGCGGGCGGGGGGATTGTTGGGTTACGGGGGGAGGGGGTCTGTTCGGGGGTTTCTTTACTCTACATGACAAGATCGAGTTTTTAGCCTGGCTGGCTGGGGGGGGGGGGGTTGTACGGCAAGAGTTCTGTTCGGGGGAACTGTAGGATTGCTTCTACGGGTTTGGATGTAGTGCATGTCCTATGTCTAATCCAGGGGAGCTAGTACCGTGGCAACACAGCGGGCCTCCTAGCATTTTCACCTTGCTTAATACACGGCCGGCCCGAAATGGGTTGTAGGCGGCTTGCTGTGTTTAACAATGGTTCCCCCTGATTTGCGACTTGCAATTTGTATGTGCACTGTCCCTCTCATGCCCGCCCGTTGGGTTGTAGGCGAAGTGGACAGCTGTCCTTTTCTTTGCGCTCTTCTTCTTTGTCAATAAAAACATTTAATACTAAAGGCTTCTGCACATCAGTGACTAAAGAGGGCTGATATGTTCAAGACAGAGTATTATAAAAAAAATACATAAGTGAACACTCGGGTACTAATATAGCATGATTTGAATGCATCAAGGTTGAGTAGACACATGGCTTACAGTACTAAATACCCAATGGTACTAATGCAGATTTGCTTGAAAACAACAGCGTTTTGTCAGTTTCGCTTCTATGGCAGAGAAACTAGGGGAGGTTTTATAATTTGGATTCGCAACAAGCAAACTTGTTCAAGCATTTGCAATCTATGTTCCCTGCCTGCACCCTACACTTTCACAGGGCCCAGCACCTCCGGAGAGCGCGTAGCATTTCTAGGCACTCAGAGAAAGACTTCCTCAACTGCTCATTTAGAAAAGGTACACCACTGCCAATGCGCTCGCTGATGCTGTGGGACCTACCCTGTAATCTCTCTCTCTCTTTACTTATTCTGTCTTTTCTTTTCTCCTACTCCACTTACAGCCTACCTTCACTGTATAGCCAAGCAAGAAAGGGGGCCACCCAAAGTACTTACTATGTATCACTTTTTTTTTTTTTTGCAGAGTTTTATATAGCGCGAACTAGACCCGAATCGAATCAGGTATCAGAGCGCTTTACATAACACCAGTTACACCACTTACCCTGTAAAGCATAGGATGGCTACCCATACAAAGTTTTCCCTGCGTATTGTTTGTATGTGTATAAATACCATAAATTAAGAAAAAGAAAAAATGCAGCAGCCTGGAAGCAAGCTTTATCTCTGTTGGTGCTGTGCAGTAGAAGGGAATGCAGTTGACTAGAGATCCAGCTGGCATCCCATAAGTATTGTAATGGGGCCCCTCAGGGTGACAGTGTGACCAGGAAACTCTTATTCGTATATGCGCTTTACAAGTCTTTTTCTCAACCCGTTTGCTTGAAAGGACGTGACAAGGTGTTACGAGTTTTAACATACCAGAAGGCTGCAAGGAGACGGACACACAGGTTCAATAGTCAATAGTCAAGGGGGCAATCGGGTTATTCATACAGGCCGTATTTTTCGGCTTTTTGTCCTGTTTTATGGGCTGGTTGGAGATTTTTACTGTTAATTCTCCTGATATTATCACTGGCACTGCCTGCAGTAAACACAAATGCATGCAGTATTGAATATGCGGTAAAACATTTATACAGCATGCCTTTAAAAATGGCCCTAATTTGCAAATGTGAGATACTTGTTTAGCTTACTAATTTGCTAATGGGGGACCACATGCTGCCTAGTTCGAACCTGCAGGCGCATGCCTTGCTAAAGTAACTAGCATTGTCAAAGTCAATAGGTTTCTCCTATGCACGATCTACTGGCTTTGCAATGTTTTATTAAAACTGTTGCACAGCAGTGCAAGCCTAAAGTAAAGAAAAAAAGTGCTATGACGCAGCCAGCGTTGAATGTGTCATTATGCTTTTTTGTCTCTAAGCCATGTGGCATAGCAGCCCGCACTACTGTGCAATAGGTCTAAAAAAGCATTGACAACGCCAAATAAATCCTGGGTATACGAGTGCTATTTGACTTTGTTTAATGTTTTTGTGGAGGACAGGAGGTTGGAAAGGCAGGGGGAATGATATATATATATATATATCCCACCAAAAGCTCGTTGTCTCCAAACCAAAGCAGTTTCAGCCCAATTTTTGTCAGCGTGATTATTTATTTAACAAAATCCATGTCAAACTCATCACCCGACGCGTTTCGGTATGGTGGAAAATGTATTTTTAGGGTGTAGGAGTGGGTAGCGACATAGGATTTTTAAAAAATATATATTTTATTGATTTTCCACCTCAAACACAACAATAACGGTATATCATATATCTTTTCAATGGGGTACACACCTTGGGCATATATATAGTTACATTCCCGTCTTGTAACCCTGTTACATAGCCTGACCTATTGCGCTTTATCGCCTTATTTTGATCCACCAGCATATAATAACACCATCCTGTGTCTTGGCTTGGCAGTCTTTCAAGTGTGCCCTATGGGTTTTATTTCAACCAAGCCATGTGCTCCCCAAATTATTTACCATTCCCTCCTCTCTACCCACCCTAACCCCGTCTACCGGAGTTTTCTCTCTTAATGCAATTGAAAAACTATATGCATAGTATAAATGTTCAGGGGTATGCGTCTCTACTTTCCCTAGAATGGGAATCTAATCTAGGACAGTCAAGTATCTGTGGCCGTGTGCCCCGGGTCCACAGGGAGCCCCAATACAATCCATCTAGCTGAGGGGTTGCAATCGACTCCTCCACTGATTCTCCATCTTACTCAAACGCCGGTAATATCAGCAGTGCTACCAAGGCCTCCCATGCTTTCGCAGTTTCCAGTGCCTTCTCGTTATTGGCTCTCCTAGCTTGCTAAAACCGAACCGTACTCTCACTGGCCACCGAACTAGCAAATTCCGCTTTCCAACGGCCCACACTGGGCCCCTGTCTGGCCTTAAAATGCCTCGTCAATTCCCTCTTCCCTAATAGAAAGCCCAAATCTATGAATTTGCTCATAATTTTTGTTTGCGCTGTATGTGGAAACCAATGCAATATGCACGCTCCCATGTCCGGTTCTATTTGCCTATCCGTCACCCCGCATAACACCTCAACCACTTCTTCCCAATATGTTCCCAACTGCGGGCAAGGGCATCTGGCTGTATCCACGGTAAAATATCTATTTATCTGTGCCGGGGTTAAGTACGCCCTATGCAACACATAGAAGTGGATAAGCTAGAACTAGCTAGAGTTGCGTGAGCGCTTCCACGCCCTCTCCATTAGCCAGCCACTTCATTTCCGGAATCTCCTTGCCAAAATCTGCTTCCCATTTCCCTCGCAACCGACTCGGCGGCCGCAGACCCTCTTTCATCATTCACTTATACAAACACGCTATGGCTTTGACTGTTCCCGCCGCCGCCATCACAACATACTGACATGTTAAAGATGTCTGCGGCTCCGATAACCCTCCTACCCAATGGCGTTAGATAGCCGACACCAGGGCTGAGTGTAGCAAGAAATCACCCCTGGGAAGGCCATACCTATACTGCAGCGCTCGATAGCGCAAGAGGGCCCCCCACTCATACAGGTCTCCCAGTACTTGCAAACCCTGTTCCTCCCACCCCGCCAGCGCGGACCAATCCCTGCCATGAGGGCTGTGCACATGCCTAAGGGAATCTCCGGTGCATACGGCCTGGTTACTCCACCTCTACGCTGACTCCGGTTCCAGCACATTCTTAAAGTTTTTTCCTCGTTGGTTAGCGAACCAAGTCGCAGCCGCTGACAAAGCACAACAAATGACAACACGTGGCGAGGGATCCACCGACCTGTTGGGTCGTCCGGGCCTCTAAACTCCCTCACCACAGCCTGCGTAAGCCACTGCAACTGAGCGGCCAGATAATACAACTCAAAATCCGGGGCTGCCCATCCTCCTTCAGCTCGGGATCTCATCATCGTATCCAAGGCTACTTGCCATCTACCGTTCCCCCATATAAACACCCCCATCAAGGAATGGAGCGCTCTGAACACCAAGCCCGGTATCCAAATTGGCAGCGTCCTAAAATAGTACAACAGCCGAGGTAGTGCCACCGTCTTCAAAAGTGACACGTGGTCCGCCGTCGATAGCGCAGTGTGCCCCAGAATGCCCTTATTTCCTCACACCCCTCTGCCCACGTTGCCCTCCAATAGATCCTCCCGTCTATGATAAATGTTCGTCCCAAGGTAGGGTAAGCAGTGAGGTTCCCACAGTATTCCTTCCAGTTGACTAGGGCACTCCGCCGCCCGATGCACAGGGCACAGGCAAGTCTTTGCCCAATTTACTCGCAACCCAGAAGCTAAACCAAACCTACGCAGCAGCGCTGTCTCCCCCGGCAAGGCCTCGCTGGGGGTGGCCAGAAACATGGTAGCGACATAGAATCTTAGGGGAATTTTTACGGCTTAGGGATGGGTAAGAGAATAGGGTGATAAAGGTAATTAAAAAGGTAGAGTTGGGCATTTCCCTTCCAATACAGATTTTATTTAATAGAATTTAAAAAATGGAGGGTATTGGGAGTCTACCTCCAGAAAATAAAAAAATACATTAAATAAATAAATAGATAAGTAAATATGTAGGGGTCTAACTTACCTTGACTATACTTACTTCGTGTGGTTTAGGCGTATGTGTGGTAAAGGCATATGGAGGATAAATGCCTGCATGGTAAAGGCATCAATTCTATAATGGACAGCAGGAGAAGGGCGGGTGGGGCAAGCAAAACGAGGGAGGTGAAGGTTCGCTTCCATTGTGATTTGTCACATCTTCAACGCACAAGGCCTTGGCTATAGTGCACAGAGAATCTTCATGCTGCTCACAGGAAAACGAAATAGAGGGAACATTGCTCGCAATAATTTGTTTAACAGCAAACTTTTGTCCACACTTCCTAGATAAGTCATATTTAATGTAAAGCACCCAAAAGTTACTTTACTAGAATGAGGCAAGGTTAGAAGTCGATTTCATTTTCCTGCCTATAAGCTGTGAATCAGGCTAAACATCTCAAAAATCCATCCTGTAGCTAATAAAAGAAGTTTTCCAACCTGATTGAGATTTTCAAATAATAAAAAATCTGTGACTTGTTTTCATAAGCAAGCAGACCTTCTCCATATATGCACCTATGACCTGGTACAATATTCCTGTATACATCAGGACGGGGCAGGTTGGCATCTACGAGGGGGGGAACGGGAGCGAGCACTAATAACATTAAACACTTAGAGTCCTCTGCACTGGACCTCTTCTTTCTTCAACTGCAGCTCAGCCACCAGGAAACTCCCTTGACCAATCCTGACGCTGCTCTCATGCAGCTGCACTCGGCACTCTGGAGGCCTGCACTTGCTCTAAACCAGCTGTCTTGAGACAGCTGGGTTAGAGATGTTTAAAATGCGCATGTGTGGCTGGCCGTCGCAAGACAACCGCCCAAAAAGACAGACATACAGACCACCCTCCTACCTGCAGCTGTCACTCAGCAGGCCACCCCACCGCCCTGACGCTCTGTTCGTGACATGGGATGAAAAGTAAAACGATAATAAATTAACATTTTATTTTTCATTTCTTGGGCTTTGAGGGTAATTTAATTGAGGAGACGCTCCTACATTAGGACTGCCCAACCCCTGCTCAAATTTAGGGAAGAGTTGAAAACCCACCTCTTTCAATAACACTAACTAATGACGCTCTAACCGTCCACTAACCAGTGACCCATTGTATTATATGTTGACTTTGAATGTGTCTTACTTTGAACAGCGCTTCAGTCTTTCAGCTATATAGTGTATTTATTTTCTGTGCAATTCGTGAATCATTTTACAGCAAACTATTTTAATTTCGGGATTTGTTTTACACTAAAATTTGCGTTAATAATTTAGTGTAATATGCCAAAGGTTAGATTGTGCAACAAATTATGTCTGATTTGCTTCTGGGCAAATACAATTTGGGTAACATGGAGCCTGAGAAAATATGTTTACATAATATCTCATTATAACCTATGTCCATAGGATTATCTTGCTCAGGCCACCAACTCATCTCTCTCTCGCGCGCTATTTAGCCATGCACCAAAATGTAGGAACAAATTTGCCAGTGAGTGACATCCACTGAGTCCCTCCCAGTATCACTCATTCATGTCCCCCACGTGAACCTTCCCTTCGCAGTTATAGAAACGACAAAATGCGTCTTCGGCTTTAGTTTTCTCGTATGCGGTAGACGAGCGCCGGTGCCTAGGTGTGGAGAACGTCGGGTGGAATGGAGAACAAAAAACATGACGTGGAGATAGAATGCCACTAACCTACAACAGAACTATGTCAGGTATTCTAAATTGAAATGGTTGTCTGGGGATCTGACAGCTGATGCAGCAAACCGGAACAGAGGTGTGCCTTGAAAATCACTGATGCGTCTGGTAAAACACAGAAAAACCTACCGCCAGTGTGCAATTATCTGAGGCTATCTTTCACCACCCCACTCAAAGCTTTTGTAAGGTGGAAGGTGGAAGCAACAGGTTTTTCATCACAAGACCCACACATTATCCATTAGAAAATGCAGAAACTGTTAGTGAATGGAAAACGTGACTATAAATGAATATTCGTGCCCAGGCAGGTGGAGGGAATAATTTAAATTGCAATGTTCATTTGTAGAGAGAATAATTTTCGCCGCAAAGTCACTATATACTTGTGTTTTGTAAGGAGATCTGCAGCATATCATTTTATTCACCAAATTCCCATACAACTAAAACTCTTGAAATAGTAGGACTCCACCCTGCTCAAATTTAGGAAAGAGTTTAATGCTCACCTCTTTAAATAAGGCTTTAACAGTCCACTAACCAGTTATCCATTTTTTTTTTAATACTAATCCATATCTAATCCTTTGGGTTCGGGAGTAGCGTGGTACTTGCCGGAAAGCGATTTTTCATTGCCTTGTTAGGGATAATAAGTGCCATATAAATACAATCGTAATGGATCGCCCAGGAATGTAAAGGAGGCTACCTGATGTCGAAGATCATCAGGTAGCCATAATGGCATCACAAAATGTGACAAAACCAGAAGACTCTATACTGATATTGCTATGGTTCTTATTGTTTACTATTTGTATAACCCTAAACGATGTAAAGATCACTTTCTATTGTGCAGAAAAAGAAGAGAAAAAAATTACTGTACTTGTTAAAACTGTATGGTCCATACACTGACTGCTTTTTGTTGTCACTTTGTGTGGAAGTATCAAAGACATTTTCATTTCAATTACCCCTTCACACACACCAGCATAGGTGATTGTTATTCGTATCTTCATTTTACTGAGCTATAGAATGTTAAATTACAATGTGAACAGGTTCGGGACCCTATCCAGCACACGCCCACGCCCACTTTAACCGCATGCGTGCGGGCGGAATTCCGCTCGTACGCTGAGATTTTCAAAAGCGCACTTTACGTGACGAGCTGGGCTCGTCATGAGCGTGCGAGGAGGCTACGCCATGACGAGCCCAGCTCGTCATCAGCGTCGAAGGGGTTAAAGATAAATAGGCTAAAGACCTAACCTTAAAGGTGTTGGAATCAATGAGCCGGTGGTTGGACAACAAGTTAAAAAGTATCTTAGCAGAGGGCATTAGAAAAGTCAAAAAGGTTCCCTTCTTCCAGCACTCTCTTATGGGCATCATACGTTCCCGGGTGCCTGCTCGGAAACTCTGGAGCTGGCACAATGCGTGGGGCTAGAAAAAAAATCTTTCAACTCCCAAAACATCTCTCTAGGGCGAGACTCAAGCTGGAGCTCGGACTGGTCAAACAAACACTCACCCTCGAGGCGGACTTCCTAAAGCACAAGTTACTTACCTTCGGTAAAGATATATCTGTAAGAAACATTAGTTAGATTCCTTACATTAGAATATCCCCAGGCGTCAGAATGGATCCGGAAAGTTTTCATCTGCAGTACCCCTGCGCGTCGCTAGGCGTCGTCTGCGGCTCCGCGTCCGTCGTCGGGATGAAGTCGGAGTACTTAGACGCCGCCCTCGCGCGCTGACGTTAGTTCTGTACATAGCTTTCCGCGCCAGTAACGCAGAGCCCAGAAACCGACACTGGTGCCATGAAACTAGGGCCCTGAAAGGGATGACCTTAACCCTAGTTATCGGTTCGCAGAACGGGGAGGAAGGGTGGGGCGGTAAGGAATCTAACACTAACTAATGTTTCTTACAGATATATCGTTACCGAAGATAAGTAACTTGTGCATCTGAAAGAAACACGTTAGTGTTAGATTCCTAATCTTAGAATAGATATCCCAGCAATACCAACCCCGGTGGTGGGTCTGCGAACCAAGATCACACCAGAAAGTTCTGGTAAACAGAACGGCCGAAAAAGCCATCTCTCCGGACTTGGCTGTCCAGGCAGTAGTGCCTAGCAAATATGTGCAGCGAGGCTCACGTAGCTGCACAGATGTCCTGCAAGGGGATTCCCCGTCCCAGGGCAGTAGTAGCCGCCGCGGCCCGAGTGGAATGGGCGCGCAGCCCAACAGGAGGCCCCTTTTTTGCAGAGGAGTAGCAAACCTTGATGCAAAAGACGACCCACCGAGAGATGGTCCGCTTGTGCACCGCCCGTCCCTTCTTAGCGCCCACGTAACCAACAAAGAGCAGGTTGTCCACCCGGAACTGGCGTGTGTGATCTAGATAGAAGGAGAGCGCACGTTTTGGGTCGGTCTAGACGGTGGAGCCTCTCTTCCTCCTTCGAAAGATGCGGAGGCAGAAAGAAGGTTGGCAAGGTGATGGACTGCCCGATGTGAAAGGCTGTGTCTACCTTGGGCAGGAAAGAAGGACGAGTCCTTAGAACAACTTTGTCTGGATGGACAGAGAGGAAAGGAGGTTTTCAAGATAGAGCCTGGAGCTCACTCACTCTCCTGGCAGAGGTGATGGCAACCAGGAATGCAGTTTTAAGAGTCAGAAGACGAAGAGGACAGTTATGAAGTGGCTCAAAGGGAGCGCACATCAGAAAAGCCAGAACAAGGTTCAAGTCCCAATGAGGCATCACGAAGGAAACAGCAGGGAACATGTGTGTGATGCATTTCAAGAATCTATTTACAACAGGGGACTTGAAAAGAGAAGGCTGATCAGGAAGCTTTAAGAAGGCTGAAACGGCCGAGAGGTAGCCCTTGATAGTGCCCAGAGCAGAGCCCTGCTGGGCAAGAGACAGAAGGAAGAGGAGAACCTCTGAAAGGGGGGCAGAAAGTGGATCCACAGCCTTTGCTGTGCACCATGTGACAGATTTGTTCCACCTGCAGGCGTATACAGGACGCCTGGCTGCCAGAATCCCATCACATACTTTAGGAGGCAAGTCAAATGGCCTCAACTGTCGCCGCTCAATCTCCACGCATGCAGGTGGAGACTGAACAGGTTCGGGTGGAGGACCGTCCCATGCTGCTACGACAGAAGGTCCTCCTGAAGAGGCAGACGAATCGGGGGATCGACTGACATGCTGAGTAGCTCGGGATACCAGTATCTTCGTGCCCAGTCCGGAGCCACAAGGATGACTTGGGCCCGGTCTCGCCTGATCTTCTTCAGCACTCTGGGCAGAAGTGGTATAGGCGGAAAGGCGTACAACAGACCGCAGCTCCACTGGCGACAAAAAGCGTCTCCGAGCGTGTGCCGCCTTGGAAATTCCAACATTGCGCGTTCTCTTCGGTGGCGAATAGATCTAACCAAGGTTCTCCCCACTGGTGAAAGAGACCTTGTGCCACGTCTAAGTTCAGACGCCATTTGTGATCCATCATGCACCTGCAGCTGAGTTCGTCCGCCCTGGCGTTCAGGGAACCTGCCAGGTGTTGAACCACCAGGGTGACGCCCTGGTGTTTCAGCCATGTCCAGAGGTGCAGAGCCTCCTGACAGAGGGTCCATGACCCCACCCCGCCCCCGTTTGTTGCAGTACCACATGGCGGTGGTGTTGTCCGTAAACACCTGCACTACACTTCCCCGGACAGAGTGAAGGAATGCTTCAGTTCAAGACGGATCGCTCGCAGCTCCAGAAGGTTAATATGGAGCCGGAACTACGCCGGAGACCAGAGGCCTCTGATCACCCTCTCCCCCATGTGGCCCCCCATCCCAGGAGGGACGCATCTGTCACCACTACATGCTCCGGTAGGGGAAGGGAGAGAGATCTGCTGCTGACCCAATCGCGGTTCGTGAGCCACCACTGCAACTGGCTCGCAGTGCCCTCCGAGATCAGGACATGGTCGGACAGGCTGCCCTGATGCTGTGCCCACTGAAATGTCAGGTTCCACTGCAGAGCCCGCATCCGCCACCTGGCGTGATGCACCAGAAGGATGCAGGAGGCCATCAGCCCCAGGAGCAGCGTCAACCTGACCGAGACCCGGGATAAAGGCTGAAAGATCGGAATCAGAGCCTGAATATCCCGAACCCGCTATTCGGGGGGATAAACCCGAAACTGCGCTGAGTCCAGAACCGCTCCGATGAAAATGAGCTTCTGAGAGGGGCACAGGTGTGACTTCGGCACGTTGATGGAGAACCCCAGCGAGTGCAGAAGGTCGGCCGCAGTCTGGAGGTGGGAGACGACTGTCTGGGACTAGCCCGCCTTCAACAACCAATCGTCGAAATAGGGGAAGACTTAAACACCTAATCTGCGCAGATGAGCTGCGACCACCTTCGTGAACACCCGTGGGGCGCTGGTAAGGCCGAAGGGGAGCAGGGTAAACTGAAAGTGCTTGTGGCCTACCGTGAACCGCAGGTATTGCCAGTAGGCCGGCAGGATGGGGATGTGAAAATACGCGTCCTGCAAGTCCACCGCTACCATCCAGTCTTCTGGATCCAGGGCAGCTAAGACCTGAGCCAAAGTCAGCATCTTGAACTTCTCCTCCCGGAGGAAGCCGTTGACGCTCCGTAGGTCCCAGATAGGGCGTAGGTCTCCTTTGCCCTTCTTGGGTACCAGAAAGTAGTGAGAATAACAACCACGTCCTACTTCTGGCCCAGGAACGCGCTCGATGGCCCCCTTGGCCAAGAGGGCCGTAACTCCCTCCTGCAGAAGTTGCAAGTGATCCCCCGACATGCGGTGGTACTGCGGTGGCATGCTGGTGGGGTCGCCTCGAAGGGGAGGGAGTAGCCCCTTCGGACGATTTGCTGCACCCAACTGTCCGACGAGATGGTACCCCAGTGGGGGAGGTGATGGCAGACCCTGCCCCCAACTGGCGACGAATGGGCCTGAAATGCAGGACTAGGAAGGCTTAGAGGCAGATGTTGCAGGGGCGGGTGAAGACTGACCCTGCCGGTGTCCCCCGGTACCACCACAGCGGTAACCGCGACAAGCCAGGGTCTGCGGCTGGCTGGACGTGTGGGGGTGCCCCTTCCTTGGCCACGAAAGGAGCGAAAACTGGAAGTTTGCTGGCGTTGGCCTAGGCCCAAGGACTTGGCCGTAGCCCTGGAGTCCTTGAAACGCTCCAGCGCACTATTCGCCTTGTCGCCTAAGAGGTGACAGCAATCAAAGGGCATGTTCCTGAGGGTGGCCTGGACATCCCCCGAAAAGTTGGTGGACGTCAGCCAGGCGTGGCTGCGAACCGCCACCGTCGTTGCAATCCCCCTACCCAGCGAGTCCGTTGTGTCGAGTCCACACCTTATTGAATAGCGTGCTGCATCCCGCCCTTCCGCAAGGGCTTGTGCGAGCTTTGCCCGGGCCTTCACCGGGCACTGTGGCAGCACCTCCGCAACTGTATCGCACAGAGAGTGGGTGTAACGGCCCAAAAGGCAGGCGGTGTTGACAGACCGCAGCCCCAAACTCAAGGAGGAGAACAGTTTCTTCCCAAACTGATCGTACCTTTTGGATTCCCGATCCGGAGGAGCAGTCAGGAATGCGGTCTGGGATGTAGAGGCCTGGATCACCAGGGTCTCGGGGGTGGGGTGAACGGACAGGAAGCTAGGGTCGCCCGGAGCTGGGCGGTGGCGTCGGGCCACACTCCGATCCACAGAGAGGCTTGTGGCGGGTTTGGACCAGGTGCCCAACAGAACATCGGTGAGGGCTTCATTGAACGGCAGTAGAGGCTCCGAGGAGCTTGCCTACGGTTTGAGCACCTCAGTGAGGTTAGTCCTCACGGCCGCGTCAGGGAGCACAAGAGCCAAGGCCTTGGCTGCCCTGTTCAACACCACGCTGTAAGCAGCCCCCTCCTCCGTAGCCACGGAAGGAGAAGAGACGAATCCAGTGTCGGGCGAAGTGTCCAGACCACTGGCCTCCCCTAGCTCGTCTGCCCAGTCCTGGCTCAACTGGCACTGCAGTGCTAGACGGTCCTCAGACCCCTCCGAGTCCTCCTCGTCATCCATCTCCTGGTAGTCAGGGAAAAATGATGGAGCCGGGTCGTAGGCGAATTGCTCACCTGTGGGCACCGGAGATGGCGCCGGTCCGACACCGGACCCGGACCGGGACTGGGAACGACGTTGTCCAGGGACAGCGTTGTCGGCGACACCCTCGGGGTCGGCGCCAGCGGAGTCGTCATAAGGTCGACTGGTGACGACCCGGATCCATGCCTGGAACCCAGGAGGCCCTGCGGCGTCGGGACCGGAGTCGACTACAGCGCCAGGGAGGAAAGCACCCGATGGCGCCGGGGCCGGAGCTGCCGGCCCGCTAGGGCTCCCAGACAGACCTGCGGGGCCCGAAGGCGCCGCGGCAGGGTCCGTCGGAGGGAAGTGAGTCCTCTTGGCCACGAGGAAGTCACATATCTCCTCCGGCGTCGCGTGCAGCCCAGGGACCGTCGGGTGTGGTGCTGGACGCGCGCTTGCGGCTCCGGTGGAGCCGCGTGGGTGGTGTCGCCTGAACCCCCGGCCGCATCGTGCGAGCGTCGGGGGGAGTCGGAAGAGCGATGTCGCCTCTTCAACTTTTTTTGAGTGCCTAGACTTACCCGAGAACTTGGAGCCCGACGAGTGGTGGTGACTCGTCGAGCGGCGAGGACTGTGGCTCCGCGACCGGTCCTTCGACTTCCTCCTTGACCGGGACCTCGAGCGGCGTGGAGCTGACTGCCGGAGCTCGAGACGCTTACGGGACCGCTCCCGCCTAGCCTTCGAGGTCAAGGCCCGGCAGTCGGGGCACGACTTGTCATCATGGTCGGCCCGAGACAGTAAAGGCACCGACGGTGGGGGTCGGTCACCAACATCAAGCGGTGACAGTCCTCACAAGATTTAAAACCAGGCATCCCTACCGGCACCGCGAGTCGAAAGTCGACTCGAGAAGTGATCAAAAGAGATCAAAAAATGTAGTCAAAAAATGTCTATGAGTACTGCTCTTCCCGGATCTACGCTTGCTGGCGTGGAAAAAAGAAGAACTGACATCAGCGCGCGAGGGCGGCGTCTAAGTACTCCGACGACGTCATCCCGGCGATCACGACGCACACGTGAGTAGTGTGCGACCCCACCCCCAATTGTAATGTTAAAGCTCCCTCGAGCAGTTGGCGGACAAGCCTGGGACACCGCACCTACGCGCCTGTGTGGTACTAAACCTGGCAGATATTTGGCAGCAACCGGCAACCCCAGAACACGGCCTATTACTGCTGACGAGGGGTGATACCCAGAAACATGTGTCCAGGGATGGCGAAGACAGCGAAGATAGCAGAGAATCGAAAGTAGATGCATCGCGGAACACGTAACTACATTTACCATAGTCCTTAGGGGCGATACCGCTGGTGCGTGAGCAGTGTGCGACCCTACCCCCAATTGTAACATTAAAAACATTACCTTTCCTGGCCCCGCTCAATGACTCATTTGTTAAACAAACCTCAGCCTTACCTCTCTGCCCCGCTAAACCCCAAAATCATATGAAGAGAGATTATGTACATGCGACTGCTGGCACTGCCAATAGCGGAATTCAGCCGAGCCTGGGCAAACCAAAATACGGGAGGAGCATGTTGACTGTGTGATTACGAACAAGAATCATGGCTACACCGTCTGTGTTGTTGCCTGGCCTTAGCAAACGAAAGGAGAACCCTCCTCAGGGAACTATGCCTGAGTGAAAAAGCAAGCACCTGCCTCGAGGCCTCTGCAATATGTCTCGCACAAAAGGAACCCTACAGCCTGGCCCGTTGTGGAAAATTTGTCCAATCTATCAGGGAAACTATTCAGCCCCGCTCTGGCTCTCGACCTAGCTCTTGTATAGTCCAAAAGCTGATCCTGGATTTCTTTAAATACAGGACACTGAAAGAACGCAGACCCTGCCTTAGAGACCTGAGACCTACAATTGTTTCACCCAAAGAAAAGTCAGCTCTAAATTGTCTTAAATCTGCAATGAATATGCACAAGCAGTTTATAAGAGACCTCGCAGCAAAAGTGGTGCCTGAGGAGATCAGAAAGGAAGGAAGACAGGGACAACTGACGTGCCAAACGGGTGACATCCTTCACCAGGGGCCGGACACAGTGTGACGGACAAATTAAATATGAGCAGGGCTCAAGTCGGGGTACCACGCGGGTGGACGGCGTCCCCCCACTTCTTTTACAGGGTGGACGCCGTCCCCCTGCCAAACAGCTGGACTTCACCCTTTTGGCCTCTCTGGGACGAGATCGGAGCCACCTTCCGTGACGTCACTTCCTGTCGTGACGTCTCCTCCGGTGACAGCGTCCCCCCACTTCTTTTTTTAGGACTTGTGCCCTGAATATGAGAATAATCCCCGAGTAACATGATGGCACATAACATTTGAACTTTAACAAGTCGCAAAGCACAAGCACTTTATAAGAGAAAAAGTACCAACGAGGAGAACGGAAAGGAAAGAAGACCTGGTAACTCGAAGAGCCAGAAGGGTGACACTCCTCTACGGGGCCGATTGCAGAGCAAGAGTCAATTGCAAACATGAAAACAAGCCCGGAGTCAAATGGTGGCACATACAAAAGTTTTAATCTTCATGAACAATGATTTCTTTTAAAATGCCATTTTATTGTAATGCAATGGTTTCACTTAACTTATGCAAATAACTTTCAACTTTCACTCAGAAATCAAAACAAAAGAGGAGAGAAATTGCAAAAAAACTGTCACATTAGAAATTGAGGCCAATATGATTACAGGCATTAGTTGGCTGTACTTTATTAGGAATTGGCTGTCCTTTATTAGGAATACATTTTGCGCCATTGGGAGGGATGACCTATGGTCGACACCAGAGGAGGCATGCCAAGTCATCTCCAAAAAAGCATTGGCAATTGCCTTTAAAGATGATAACTTAGCACGCATTTTTTAGACAGTAGACTCCTCTAGCTTGACTTTTGGGTTCTTGGATGCAAAACAACAATATAATTTGGAGTTAGCGCTGGATTCCGTCCAACCATTTGCAGCAAAGAAACTGTTTCTGCAAGTTAGATATGGAATGCACCCACTATATGTGTTTACAAATAAATGGGTGGGCGCTACTAAACATCTTTTCCCCGGGTGCCAAGTAGCGGAAGAAACTGAAATCCATGTCTTATTCTTCTGCTTGGGATACAGAAGTCCCAGATCCAAATGGGTCCTGCAATTGTGCAGAAATATAGGGATAAGAAACTACAAAGAATTCTATAGGGTATTAAAATATGATACTCTCCCAGTTTTTGTTGTTGCTATCTCCAAATTTTTATTTGCTATGTGGTGTAAACGTAGACGGCTATTGTTAGACAGATTAGAGCAAAAAGCCAATTACTTATTCTTAGGACCATTATTGTGATCCCAAACTCGTAAAAATCATGGCTGTGAATTTTTTCTTAACGTTTTTCTTTTAATTTATGTTTTTTAAGTTTTCTTTTAAAGATTATATTAGTTTTATTGTTAATATGTTGCCCCTGCTACAGTATGGTCCCCGATTGCTGCCCTAAACTTGACTTCAGATTCTAAGGGGTACGATCCTCAATATGTTATTTTATGAATGACTTATAGAAAATGTTATTTAATATGTGCTTGTATGGCTGTAATAGCCGAAATAAAGCTTTTTTGGTTGATTAGTAGGTAATTTTACTTTAAACATGCTACAGGTTTGTTTCATGGTGACAAAATGACGAAATGAGTGTGTGTCTAGTTTTTTCTACACAGGAGGTAGATGAGCAGAGTGAGGGGTCTGCTTCCTTCGTACAATCCATGAGTGAGGACAGCAGGCCTCGAGACCACACCCCTGGGCAGGCTCCCTCAGACCTCGACAAGGATGGCAGCCCCGCATCAATCTTTCTCCAGCTGGGGAGGCAGTCACCCTGCAACTGTCACTACAACAGTGTTTGTCTCTTGTCTGGGTGAAGGTGCTTTATTCGGTCTCAGCTGCGTGTATAATCTAGACAGGGACCACACTACTACGAATACTTATAAAAGCGGAATAATTAAGCTTTCCTATGCAGTGGTGCACTCATGCAATCTATAAACTCTGAGTGACATTTGTAGGGTTCGTTACATCCATTTAACACAGTAATAAAAGGACTGAAGAGCCGTGATTGTGCTCGTTATTCGGTGCAGATCAATGACGTCGCTAGAAACCATTAGAACCACAGTAATCACTAGTGAGCAAGAATGAATCCCATAAACAAATGAATAAGCTTGATCCCTGTGCAGTGATATGATGAAAAACAAAGTTGCAGGTTTGCATCCAGACATGGCTGGCGCCTCCTGTCATCCTTCTCAATAAAAGCAATTTCCTGATGTAAATTTCTAATTGAATCCCTTTTTTATACGTTTGACAGATTTGTCGCGAGTACTACATGGGGTATCAACGCTTGACCCATATTGATGATATGGGCTGAAATTTCTGCTTCCCCTTAAAACAGAATCAAACAGGCCACTTGTAATGGGAGCCCAAGAAGTAATTGAGCTTGCCGTACCTGGGGTTGCTGAATCACTTCATGTTAGTAAAACACAAGCTTAGATGTGCCTATGTTACAAGGTCATTGTTTCATGTATGCTAGCGCTATCCGAAGGGTGACAAAGAGCACCGGATTATAGATTTGGCTTTTGTATTATTTAAACACAACATAGCCATGTCATGGAAGTCTCCTGCACCCCCAGATACACAATGGTGGCTGCGCGACTTGTTGACTTAGACTAGGGCTGAGACACACCCTCTTAGGTTGCTTAGAAAGAGAGGTGATTCCTGTATAGGAAGCAAGTGCTGGGAAACCCTTTTGCGTACAGTGGAAGACAAAATGGACGAAGGACCCCCTTGAAAGACAATCGGCTATCCCAACTGATCAGGACTGGCTCAAAGGGCACTACACTGATCACTCGGTCGTAGCTAGCATACTCCCCACTGTTTTATACACACATGATACTTTCATGAACCTTCTGTATGACTGCCCAGCAGATACTCTCCCAGCTGCTATCACATATGGTCGCAAACTTTGTACAACCATGGGACACCTACTTCTTCTGCCGCCGCCTGTGACGTACGGACAAGACATCGGACTCTCACCAACATGCTCCTTTACTTAGAAATGGTACCCTCAAATTACATTGGGCACACACACGGCATGGTGGGGTAACGACTAAAAAATCCACACATTACTGATAACTGATCAAGAACTAATAAGATCTCAAATGGCTGTTTATGGTTTGTTCTTCATTGTTATTATGACTTGTTTCCCCCTGCGCAATTATGTAACCCAAGCAGGGGCCATTGATATTGTTACTACAACCTGTTACTGATTGATATGTTATCCTAACGATTCCCGATATGTAGCATTAGAATTATATGTCAGGAGTACCACTGACTATCACTGTATCACAACAACAAAACGGACAATAAAAATATTTGGAAACAAATTTGGGAATAACCACTCCTGGGTTGCTTATGTTCTGGTAGGACCTGCCTTGGTAGTTCGGGCTGGACTGTTCCATTGAGGAGCAGGGTCAAAACTAATTTGCATATGGTTGGGTCCGAACTGAGGTGGCATGGTGAGCAAAACAACAGTGGGTTGGAGTGTTACCCGGAGTTATTGCCAGTGGTTAGACTTATTGCAAGGAACCTCCAACACCTTTTGCATGTTTGACTCCTCCCTGGACACTTTGGTTGATCGCCCACCACTCAGGCCCCTCAAAAGAACAATCGGCCTCTTTCACTGTAGGATTTCAATGTGCCGCCAAAGTTCTTCATCTGCAGCTACCATAAACTGAGGTGAAAACTAATCTATTGCCTTCACAGACCTCCACAGAAATATTCCTCCCTTTCAACAATGTTCTGACTGATATGCTGATTGGCATTTGGGCCACCAAACATTGCTCTTACCCACTGATAAACAGGAAAATGGCCATAAACCACAAACCTGCCCTATGTGACCCTATGTTCCTCATACAGCATCCCAGGCCTGAGAGCATAGTAGACCAGACTTCCATAAGTAGGTTGAACCCAAACTTTTTCCCTGTCAGGAAGTCGAAACTCATGGAAGCAATTGGGAAACAAATGTTCTTGTCAGCCAGCCTGGTGTTTTGTTAAGTCAGTTACAGCTCATTCCTCGGAAGATATATGCATGCATTGTGGAACATGTTAGCGAGATATTACTGGCAGTCCCCAAGTGAATTTTGCTCTAAACATGCTCAGTTTATTTGGGATGGGCAAGACACAGCAAAATACATCACTTGCTCTAGGCTGGACACTACTGACGGCGTTCGCAGAGCAGGTGTTAACAGCGTGGTACTTCGATGCCACGTGAAAATGAGATCCACGCTTAGGGTGACGGCCAAACGTCATTGATGGATTTGCCGTTTGACAGCACCTAGCTCTTTAGAGACAAAGCAGACTGCACTGGAGAGCTGGAAGAAAGCAGGCCTTTCTGTGCCCGTGCAGCAGCATTCCCAGTACTTATGTCCCTTTCAACGCTTCAATTGGGGCTTGGCACAAAGACAGTGCACCAAGGACCTCCACCCCAACAACATCACCTGTTTGCCCATTCTTTCGAGGCTGGGGATCCTGCAGACAACTCCCAAGCGCAGACATGGGTTACGTGCTCACTGTGTCATTTGAACTAAGCTGTACCGGGCTAATGAGCCCAAAACTAGGATGAAACAGATCCTGGGCTGCTTGAATTCTGGTTCAGGGAAGACCTGGATTGGCAGTTTGGGATGGACTGTTCCCATAAGAAGCAGGGTCAAGACTGATTTGCATCGTTTTTTTTCTTCCTCTGGCTATATTCTCCATCTTTTTCCTTACTCTCTATTTTATTTCTGCTCTTCAGCACGCATTCTTTCACTTGTTTACACCATGTGACTGCACAACATTCTCCACTCTCAGATTATTCTGCCTGACTGCTTCATCTTTCTCAAGGCCACCCATACATCTATCTCAGTCCCTTGACACTTTACTGTCAACTCCACTATGCTCTCTATACTCATCTACAATCAGCATTCCCAATTATACTCCCCCTCACCGTGCTCTTTCCTGGTACACATCCTACAAATAACACAATCTTCACTAGGCATTGATAGTGGCCCTTTCACTCTTCACCTGTTATCCTGAACATTTTCATATATGCCATATCACTATGCACCACGCTGAATCTTTGTCCATACGCAAAATAACCTTGAAGTTCTATCAGTCAGAGGAATCCTTTGGTAAGACCTTATCTGGTAGAGACAATATCTAGCTGCAGATTCTTTACATATGAATTTTCCCAGTCATCAGACTGGATCTAGAAGATTTTACCTGAGCAGTATCCCTGAGGTGGCCTCGGGAGGCTCCGCGTAGCAGCATATACGCTGCAAGAGATGTCTGTGGCACCTATATAGAAGCTACCGTGGCAGCATGTCATCAGTTACTTTTCACAACGTTCCACACATGAAGCACGGACCCATGATGTGCACTGACACTGGTGTGTCCAAACTAGGGCCCTGAAAGGGATCAAACGTGACCCAAGAAATCTGTCCGCAGAGTCGGGAGGATGGGTGGGTCAGTAAGGAATCTGCAGTTAGATATTGCCATTACCAAATAAGGCGTTACCGAAGGTAAGTAACTTGTTCACCTGATAGAAACATCTAGCCACAGATGCCTTACTTTTGAATAGATAGCCAAGCAAAACAGAGGTAGGCCTGCAGACAAATTTAGACTAAGTCCTGCAGGACTGAATGGACAAAATGCCAGTCCCTGCTTACCCGACTGTCCAGGCAGTAATGCTTGGTAAACGTGTGCAGGGACACCCAGGTTGCTGCCTTACAGATGTCCTGGACTGGAACTCTATGGGCTATTGCAGTGGTCGCAGCCTTAGCTCTGGTGGAATGAGCTCTTAAGCATTCAGGAGGCTGCTTCTTTGCCAGTGCATTGCAGATCTTGATGAAGAGAACGACCCACGGACAAATGGTCCATTTCTGCACCGCCTGACCTTTCTTTGCACCAACGCATCCCACAAAGAGTTGGTCATCCACCCGGAACTCTCTTGCGCAGTCAAAGTAGAACGACAGTGCTCTTTTTCGGTCGAGATGGTGGAGCCACTCCTCTTCTTTAGAGGGAGTGGATAAGCGTAGAAAGTGGGTTGGGCGACAGATTGGCCCACATGAAAAGTGGTTACCGCTTTTGGCAGGAAAGAGGTCCTACTGCGAAGGACCAGTTTGTCAGGAAAATGTATAGGAATGGAGGCTTGGATGATGAAGCCTGTAGCGAACTCCCCCTACTGGCAGATGTAATGTCCACAAGAAAGGCTGTTTAGATGGTGAGCAGCCTGAGGGGACAATTGTGTATAGGCTCAAAGGAACCACACATCAGAAATGTGAGAATCAATTAAGGTCCCACTGAGGCATAATGATAGGGGAAGGAGGGAACATATGTACAAGACCTTTCAAAAAATCTATATACTATGGGAGATTTAACTAAGGAGGGTTCGGCAAGCAGCCGCAAGAAGGCAGAAAGATCCTTTTTATTTTAAAGGTTGTATAGAGCGCTGGCTAGCCCCGTTGGGCAAAGGTCAAAATAAAAAGTAAAATATTAGAAAAGGAAGCAGAAACAGGGTCAATATACTTTACTGTACAATATGATACAAACCTTTCCATCGGCGGACATACATCGTCTTGGAGAAGGGACGACTGGCTGCCAGAGTAACATTACAGACTTCGGGAGGAAGGTCAAAAGCTATCTACTGCCGCCACACAATCTCCATGCAAGAAGGCGAAGAGTTGACAGCTTCGGATAGAGTACTCTCCCATGCTACTATGACAGAAGATCCTCCTGAAGGCACAGCCTGATCGGAGAATCAATGCTCATGTTCAGAAGCTCGAGATATCAGACTCTCTGTGCCGAGTCTGGAGCCACAAGGATGACTTGGGCCTGGTCATTCCTGTTCGTCTTCAGAACTCTTGGCATGAGTGGTATGGGAGGCCTGAGCTCCACTCGAGACTAAAAGCATCTCAGAGCGAAAGCTGTCTTGAAAACTCCAGTGAACAAAACTGCGGACATTGCGCACAGCTACTCAGTGTCCCAGCGCGAATCTGGTGGGGGAGAGGTGAAAAGGGCTACTATATAAAATGAGTCTCTTCCTGAAGAGCTAGGGGTCCTGAATGCTGCAGAGGTTCAAAGGAAGCAAATTCCAGGCTGAAGCCGCCCTAAAAGCAAGAGAACTCCCTCCAACTCTCAAGGCGAAATCGCGGGATGTGGGCAAGAAGCTGCGTTGCTGAACGCAACTGTCTGGGAGGAACATAAATCCTGAAGCATTTTCTGAAATAAGCAGGACCATGTCCCTATAGAGCTGAGTGATCCAGGACAAGGGATTGAAACTTGACTCTTTATGCCACAGGTAGCCAGTGGAGATCAAGCAAGTGTTGCCCCAAGCTAGTCTTTATAGGGATATTGAGAAGACGTCCTGGCCGCATGATTCTGGACTACCTGCAGTCTGTTCAAGAGATAGCCCGGCAAGCCCACGTACCGGGCATTAGCATAATCAAAGTGGGATGATATTTGAGCACAGGTAACCGTTTCCCTTGCTGACATAGGGAGGAAAGGTAGAAACTTTCTAAGGGATTTTAGAGTACCAAAGTACTGGCCTGTAAGTTTCTTGATCTGAGTGGAGAAGTTCAACGACTCTTCGAACCATATCCCTAGGTTTTTGGTGGGTTGGCCCTCAGAGGTTGGTATGGAATATTCGTCAGGCCAGATCGATTTACCGAACTGAGAGGGGAAGCTTCCAAAAAGAAGGATCTCAGTTTTCTCCTCATTGCACTTTAACTGTGCAGAGGAGAGCCATTGGAAGACTGCCGACAGACAGGTTTTAGCTAGAGAGGTAAAGGAATCATTTCTCTTCCTTGTGAAGAGAATCTGGGTGTCATCTGCATAAGCAATGCTCTTGACTCCAAGCTCCTCAGCCATCTGTATCAGGGGAGTGACAAATATATTAAAAAGGGGCTCAGAAAGGACCCCTGAGGCACTCCTGTGGTCACGGTCTGGGGGGAGGAGGAAAAAGAGGGAAGCCAGACTTGTTGCGATCTGCCCTCCAGATAAGACTTAAACCATCTCTAGGTATACCCCGAAATTCTAATTTCCAGGAGACGGACCAGAAGCAAGGAATGTGGCACAGCGTTGAATGCCGCTGAGAGGTCCAACAGAATCAGGGCCGCCCTACCGTCTAGTCCAAAGCTTCCAGAATGGCTACAGCAACTTTGACAAGAGTCGTCTCTGTGCTGTATGTGGCTCTGAAGCCTGATTGAGCCGGATGGAACAGGCTGTGAAGCTCAACATAGTTGGACAATTGTTTGTTAACCACTTTTTCACATACTTTCGCCACTCCAGGAAGGAGAGAAATAGGGCGATTGCTGGAAAGGATAGAGGGACCCAGAGTAGGCTTTTTCAACAGTGGCACGATTTTGGCCTGCTTTCAGGCTACTGGCACTGTGGCTTCCGAGAGGGACAGGTTGATTAGTCTATTAACCACGAGATTGACCATCTCTGCGACAGAGGTTAACAGTCTAGCCAGGCAAGGATCCATCGTTGAACCCGATTTAAGACACTTGAGGACCATCAATGAGTCTGCCAGAGTAGGTGACGGTTGCAAAGCTGGAGTCAACCCGTTCAGTGTGGTGTTCCCTACAAAGAGGCTATCTCTGATGTTAAAATTTGCTTGAAGAGCTTGGATCTTACCAATGAAGAAACTGGAGAGTTCTTCACACCATGCAACCAATGTGGGGTGAGTAATAGCCTCTGCTCTAGGAGATAGGAAGCTTTGAACGATGTTAAACATTTCCTTAGTGTTGTTCCTGGAGAGAGCAATGCGTTCAGCATAGTAAAGGCTTTTTGCTTGTGTAATTGATGCATAATAGGCCTTTTGAGCCTTTCTGAGGGCCATCCTAGCCATCGGGCAATATCCCAGTCCCCAACTGCGTTCCAATTTTTTACACAATTGCTTCTGGTCTTTAAGCGCAGTTGAAAACCAAGGTTTGGAAGCAGAGTCCCTGGTGTGCCTGTGATAAGTCATTGGAGACAAATGCTCTACCGCCCGAGAGATCCAGTTAATGAAGCTGTCAATAGCTAAATTCAGTTCATTGAGGAGAGCTGGACATGACTCAGCAAGAGCAAGACTGAAGGCACAAGGATTTATTTTAACTGAGGATTTGCCTGGAAGCTCTCGGCAGGGCGGCCCACATGTAAGGTTACTGTAGATTTGCCAGGAGAAACAGATCACAAAATGATCGGACCAGGACACCGGACTAGGATGCTTATCTGCAATAAGTAAGTTAAAACAGATAGGATCAAGCAGGAGGGCGCCACGGTGAGAGGGGGAACTAACCCATTGTTTGAGCTGGGCAAGACTCAGCGGGTCAAGGAAACCCTGAATGTCCCCTGCTTCAATGTAGTCCAGGTGAATATTAAGATCCCGAAGGAGTATAAAGTGGGTGAAGCTTAACACTCTAGGGATGATTAATTCATCCAAGGCTTTCAGACAGGCACCTGCTGGACCAGCGGGTCTACATAACAGGTCTAACCAAGGCTCCCCCTACTGTTGAAAGAGACCTTGCGCCATCTCCTGGTGGAGATGCCATTTGTGATCCGCTAGGCATCGACGGCGGAGTACATCCGCCCTGTTGTTCAGGGAGCCTTCCAGGTGTTGAACCACCAGAGAAATGCACTGCTGTTCCAGCCATGTCCAGAGATGCAGGGCCTTTTGACAGAGGGTACACAACCCCAGCGCGCCCTCTTTGTGGCAGCACCACATGGCGCTGGTGTTGTCCATGAACACTTGCATTAGCTTTCCTTGATGGAGGGTAGAAAGGCTTTTAATGCCAGCTCTGCTCAGCGCTCCAACAGGTTGAGGAGGAGTCCGGATTTCGCCGGAGACCAGAGCCCTCTGATCTCACCTCTCCCAGTTGGCTTCCCCATCCCAGTAGTGACACATCTGTCACTGCTGTGAGATCTGGTTGGGGAAAGGGAAGGGGTCTGCCTCTGACCCAATCGTGGTTCATTAGTCACCACTGGAGGTCCTTTGCAGTTCCCGCAGAGATCTGGGCCATGTCGCAGAGATTCTCCTAATGCTGCACCCACTGGAACTTTAGGTCCCACTGCAAAGCCTGCATATGCCACATGGCATGTGTCACTAGCAGGTTGCAGGAGGCCATGAGGCCCAGCAGCCTCAGAGTCAGTCATACCGAAATCCAGGATAGAGGCTGAAACATCGCTATCATAGCCTGAATATCCTGGACTCGCCACTTGAGAGGGTAAGCCCGAAACGACAGCCTGCAGGCGGGAGACGACAGCCTGCAGGCGGGAGACGACAGCCTGCAGGCGGGAGACGACAGCCTGCAGGCGGGAGACGACAGCCTGCAGGCGGGAGACGACAGCCTGCAGGCGGGAGACGACAGCCTGCAGGCGGGAGACGACAGCCTGCAGGCGGGAGACGACAGCCTGCAGGCGGGAGACGACAGCCTTCAGGCGGGAGACGACAGCCTGCAGGCGGGAGACGACAGCCTGATGCGAGCCCACCTTTAGCAGCCAGTAGTCGAGGTAGGGGAAGACTGGCACCCCTGATATGCGCAGATGAGTTGCAACCACTGCCATCACCTTGGTGAACACCAGAGGGGTGCTGGTAAGACCAAAAGGCAGCATGGTGAACTAAAAATGCACGTGGTATACCGTAAACTGAAGATACCGCTGGTGGGCGGGCAGGACGGGAATGTGAAAATAGGCATCCTGCAAGTCCAATGCTACCATCCAATCTCCTGGGTCCAGGGCAGACCAGACCTGAGCCAATGGGATAATCCTGAATGTCTCATTGTTGAGGAAGTAGTTGAGGGTTCGAAGATCCAGGACAGGACAAAGGCCCTTGTTTTTTTTCTATACCAGAAAGTAGCCGGAATAGCAATCACAGCCTACTTCTTGCACCAGAACCCCTTTATTGAACCTTTTCCACGCAGAGGCTGGGTAGCTTGCGGGGCTCGTGGCTGGGATAAGATGAAGGAGTTGCAAGCCCCTTCTGTGGCCATGAAAGGAGCAAAAGGCAGACTAGGGACGAGGGGCAGTGACGTGGACGTATCCTGCGAGTTCTTAAAGTGCTCCAGCGCTGAGTGTGCTTTGTTTCTGAAGACACAGTGCCATTGAAGGGCATATTCATGAGGGAAGCCTGGACATCGCTGAAAAACTAGATGTTGTCAGCTAGGTGTGGCGCCTGAGGGCCACCATTGACAAAACCGCTCTGACCAGCGAGTCAGTTGTGTCCAAGCCACAGCGTATAGCGAACTATGCTGCATCTCTCCTGTCTGTAACTGCTTGAGAGAGAGTGTCCCGGGCACCAGGACCTGTGGCGCCACTTGCACAACCATTTACCATAGTGTGTGGGAATATCGGCCCAATAAGCATGGGGTGTTTACTAACAGCAATGCAAGGCTGGCAGATGAAAACATTTTCTGTCCCAAGCTGTCCAGCCCCTTAAATTGCCTGTTTTGGGGAGCTGCAGTGAACGCGCCATGGGAAGTAGAGGATTGGGTAGGGTGTTGGGTGAGGAAATTTGGGTCTCCTGGGGCGGGGTGGTGCGGCAGGCAATCCTCCTATGCACAGGAGCCCCAGTACTGGGTTCAGACCTGTTCCCCAGAAGGACATTGGTGAGGGCTTTGTTGAATGGGAGTCAGTCGCAGCTGGTACTAAACGAGGATGCCGGGGAGAGGGGTGTTTAAAAAATAAATAGCACCTAGTCCAGCCAGAACAGGAAGCACAAACAAGCTCCCCTAAGCCAATCACAATGCTGCAATGCAGCGTTTTGATTGGTCTGAGTGCTGTTGTTCGGCGCTCAGACAGGCAGTGAGAGCCTGTGCATGTTCCCCACCAGGATGTGCATGCTAAGTGCGCATGACGGTTTGGTTGGCCCAGTAGGGCTGGCCAAATTATTAAGCGCACTTAGTGCACATATTTCTTCCACCCTCTTCTGGCTGCGTAGACAGCCAACCCCACCCGCGCCAAAACCTGCTTCAGCATGAAAAATAAAATAACATTGTGTAATAGTTTTATTTTTCCTTCTTTGCACTGCTAAAATCAGTGGGGCAAAGCTCCTCCGCCTTAGCAGAAGAGCCGCCGCTGAAAGGAGTAGGAGTTCAGAGGAGGAGATAACAGGTTGCACTGAGGGCAACTGTAGGTTGAGAACCTCAGCCGCCCTTCGCATCACCATTACATATGTTGCTCCCTCCTCCGTAGCCATGGTAGAGGGGAGAGCATGTCAGTATCTGGAGATGTGTCCAGTCTTCTGGCAACACCACGTTCCTCACACCAGTCCATATACTGTTCATAATGGTATTCTAAAGGATCCAGTGAACCCTCTCATTCCTCCCCAAGGCCTAGCCCTTCAGAATAGGGCTCAGACTTAAGACGCGGAGGTCCTGTCGGCGTCGGTTGACGTGGCTCTGTGTTGTCAGGGATCAGAATGGGGCCAGGGGCGCCAGGAGCATGGGTGTCGGGCAGGCCGTAATGTCATGACTGGCGCCGGTCCAGATCCATGACCTGATCCATGGGGGCATATTGGAGATGGTGCCGGAGCCACTGGTGCAGGATCAGATGGAGCTCCCTTTGAGTGAGGCTGCTGTGGCTTCCAGAAAACTTGGGAGGTGCAGATTCGGCCCAGGCCCTGAGGAAGCAGGCATCGAACGACCAATGTTCCATTGTCTTGTTAGATGAAGGGCGAGGAGAGTTTTTTTTGCCTCTTACCTGAGTGGGACAAAGAGGACTTCAGACTCCTGGAATGGTCCTGAGACCTTCTTCTCCAGCAAGATTGTAACTTCCACAGAGTTGTGTGCCGGGCCGCTAGCAGCTTCAAGGACCACCCACACAAAGCCTTCAGTGCTCTGGCTCAGCCGTCGGAGCACAACTTGGAGTTGCGGTTGCACTCCAAACACCACAAACCCATGAGGTGAGGGTCCGTACCCGAAAGGTTGCACTGACAGGTACCACAGGGTTTAATACCATTCTTCCTTGATGACATCATCGACACATCAGGAAGAAACCTCAGTAAAGAACAACAAAATGTTACAAAAATCCTGTCAAAATTGAGTGGTACCTCTTCTCTTGGATCATCGCTGGCTGGCACGGAATGAAAAGAACGGACATCAGTGTGCAGAGGTGGTGCATACATAGGTGATGCGGACATCACTTCCAGAGTAGACACCGCCGACAATGCCATGCAGAGCCGACCGACACCACCTACTGACCCGCAGGGGTACTGCTCATGAGAAATCATCCGGATCCAGTCTGATGCCTGGCGAATTTCAAAGGTAAGGAATCTGCAGCTAGATATGTCTATCAGATACAGTGCTTTTGTAGAAAATAATTGGGGGGCGCTACCAACCAGAATATAAGATCCTTAAGTATTGCCCGGCGGTGTCGCCTCTTGAACCCACAAAGAAGTTAAAGTATTGAAGAGGCAGGCGCTGGAGACTGGAAGGCAGGAAACAAGGTTTTTATTCTCTCCGGAGGAGAACACAACGAAACGGACAGAAGGTATCGTTCTGAGGTGCTCTAACTGCATCCCTGAGGCCTGGCCTCTTATACACATGTTTATCTGTTTATTGCATGTAACACATTCTCGTCGATACTTTGATGTACGGAAAGACATCCTCAGAATCCCCCCCTTTCCCAGCCCGTTCCCACGCAAGGTTACAGTGGAAGTCCCCGCCCCGGTCACAACAGGTGATGATCATCGCGCAGCTGGATATTCCGCCGATTCACGGAGTGTGTGGGGTTTGATCGGGTCTCGTAGGGCGGGGGGCTTTGATCAACCCGGGGATCCCTTGCTGGGGGGGAACTTTCTATTGTACGGGGAGGGGCAAGGAACAGTATCGGCAGAGCTGGGTGTCGGCCTGGGAACGAGGAAGACGAACGGGCACATGGGGAAAAGGGGTTTGCATCAAAGGGCCGGGGATCATAAATGGGAAGAAGGGAGGTGTCGCGCTGGGAACGAGGAAGACGAACGGGCACACGGGGAAAAGGGGTTTGCATCAAAGGGCCGGGGATCATAAATGGGAAGAAGGGAGGTGTCGCGCTGGGACCAGGACGAGGGCCTGGGGCAGAGCAGCGCTGAAGAGGGGTTTTATGATTCGCGGCAGGTGCAGGCAGGGGGGTTGTCAGTATGCGGGGGGGATGCCGGCGAAGCTAGGAGTGGGAGAGAGGCGCGCTGGCTCTCGGCGGGAGCAGGGAAGCCATGGTGTTCAAAATGGCGGCTGTTTTACGCGCACAAAAAGGTTAAGGAGAGCAAGAGGGCGCCGATAATGTTGACGGTCTCAGTCCAACTTTCAACAGTCCCCCCTTTTCAACATATCTAGCCACCTTGCTTTACTCAATGTCAATTTTCATCAAATTCCTAACTTCGGTATCATACAATGCTCTCATATGTTCGCTTCCAATGTCCACAGTTTTGGGAAAAATACAACTCGCACATAAAGAACACATAGGTGGCAAACATTGAATTCCTAAGCATAGGCCACATATTATAACTACGGGAATCAGGATAATGGTGAGCAGTCTCCAGCCCCAGCTTTTGACGGTGTCCCAGAACCAACCACCAAGCGACCATTCTTCTTGCTCTTGGTGAACTTCCGAAGAGAGTCTGTGAAGATGTTCGATGGCTTTGTACACTGAGGGTGAGTTGTCCGGTATGTATGTACAACAGCTGGACCCAATAATGCGGCATGCTCCTCCACGGTCCGCCAGAACCACATCTAGAACGAGGCGGTTCTGGAGAGCCACCAAACGGACCGCTTGGAGTTCGGCAGTGTTGTTGGCAAAGATGCCCGCTGTGATGTTCATGGTTGTCTGGACTGCCTGAGTCAAATGTCGGATGGCACGGCTGTTTGCCATCGGGCCCCAGAGGGGGACGAGTCCTTTCATAGCATCGAGGAACTGCGCCCCTGTTGAGTCGGCTTGCTCAACGTCTTTGGCTCGTTTTTGCCTGTGGTGATTCGCTGGGGCCACATAAGTTGGAGGAAGGACGAAGGAGATGTAGCAAGTGCCCCCCCAGCCTTTGGGGAGCCAGGTGTAGGCCTTCGTGCCGCAGATGAAATACATGTTTGGGGATGACACAAAGGAAGGTGGATCCGTGAAATCCAGAGTCCTGGTAAAGCGGCAAGCGCTGCGACCCACCAGCTGTGTCCCAAGTCCTTCTACACACATGTGGCCTGTGACGTTGATGACCGTCAGGGCCACAGTCAGAGTGGCAGCCGTTCGTTTCCGCAGATAGGAGAAGGTGGGTCTGGTTGGATTGTTGAACACCTGCATTTCGATTCGTTCTTTAGCCGGGATGTCCATTTGGTTCGAGTCGCTGGGGGTCAGCGGGCAGAAGTGTGTCTTTGTCTTGTTTCGCCCGGCCCCATGAGAAGAATGTGCTGCAGTTCTGCTGGAGGTGGCATTGCCCGTATAGCTCTCTTGCAGGAGGATCAGCCAGGCAAGGCAGGAGCCGTGGACAGAGAAGGGTGAAGGGATGAATGGTATTGAATGTCCAGTGGCATGGGGTAGCAACCCACAGATCCAGCAGTTGGTGGTATTGGTGGCAAGATTGTGCTGGTGAAGTAGCTGCACGAAAGAGTTGTTCCAAAACTCCTTTCGCCTCTCTCTTAGTTGAGGAGAGAGCGAAATTAGATAATGTTCCTTCATGGTGGTAGGCTGAGCAGTGGTTAGGAATGTTTCGTGAGCAGGTGCGTGTTCTTCCATAATCCAGAGCGTAGTCATGAGGAGAAAACAGAGGAGGATTACGATGAAGAGTGCAATTGTCTTTGAGCTATGGAGTCTGTCTATTCTCGGATTTCTGTAGTGGGTATTTCCTGCTGTCTCCGTCGGCTTCTTATTTGGCGCTTCCATCATCTTCTTATCTGGCGCTTCCATCATCTTCGTCTTCAAGGTGCTCGGTAGTGGGCAGGACCACAGACTTAGTTTTAGCTTCTCTCCAGGTAACCCTTGGTAGTTTGGGTCACCGTTCTGAGATCCTTTAACCTAGTCCGTGGCCTACTTAGCCGAAGCTCCCTCCTTTCGACGCAGAAAATACCCTTCTCGAGATGGCACAGTGGGGTCGGGATGTTTTGAAAGTTCAAGTGTCTCAGTGTCAGGGTAGCAGTTCAACGATGGTCGGTCCTGGTTCAGGAGCTCTTCTTGGGTGTTGACGGTGTCTGTCGTGGCCAGGGCTGGAGAGACCTTTTTGCAGTGATGAGCGTGCAGCCAGTGTTTCTTCCCCTCCACTCGAAGTGCGGTCCGAGTGGTGATCAGCACTTGCCAGGGGCCCGTCCACCGGGGTTCCAAACTCTTTGATCGCTGAAAATTTCGGATCAGCACGAAGTCCCCCGGCTGGATGGCGTGACCCGGACCCCTGGAAGCATCGGGGATGGCCTGCTGCACCTGCTGATGAAGGACAGACAAAGTTTCAGTCAATTTGTACAGATAATCAGACATTAGGACATCCGGCACGTCATGAATGGAAGTTGGTTTCGGGGCAGACCAGACGCTCATGGGTCGACCGAAGACAACTACGTAAGGGGTTAAGTGATGTCGGGTGGGGGTAGAGCGCATCGATAGCAATGCCAATGGGAGGGCGTCTGGCCATTTCAGGCCCGTCGTAGCCACTATTTTGGCCAGTTTAAGCTTTAGTGTGGCATTGTGTCGTTCGACAAGCCCAGCAGATTGAGGGTGGAAGACTGCGTGGAATTTCTGTTTAATACCCAGCCCATTTAGGATGAGCTGGATAACTTTGGCTATAAAGTGGGGGCCATTATCACTCCATAAAACACGACAGAGGCCATAACGGGGGAAAAACTCCTTTAACAGAACCTTTGCAGTGGCCATAGCGGTGTTGTCACGGGTTGGATATGCTTCCACCCACTTGCTAAATGCGCACACCACGACGAGTACATATTTCAGGCCTTGGCATCTGTCTAGCTGGATGTAGTCCATCTGCAGGACTTCAAATGGGTGGTTTGGGACCCCGAATCCCCCCCGGGGTACTACAGTTCCTTTCCCGGGGTTGTGTTGTAGGCATATTAAGCATTGTTGGACCAGGCGTTTGGCGGAATCTGGGATCTTGTCATTGTGCCAAACCCTGGAGACAAGTTCGATCATGGGGGCTGATCCTATGTGGGCAGGGGAGTGTGCCATGGTTAATATGGGAATCAAGTACGAATCAGGTAGCAACCATCTGTTCGTGTCTTTTGTCCGCCAGCAGCCTTCATCGTCTTTCAATCCCACCCGTGTCCATTCAGTCAATTCGTGTTGTGTGCTAGCCGTTTGTATGTCTCTAATTGTGTCCTTGGCGTCAGTCCAGTTTTCTGCTTGTGACCTGGTCACGTACATATGTGTTGTCGTTCTATTTTCAGCTGTCGTTCGGGCGGTGATGTCGGCTAGTGCATTTCCCTGTCCAATAATGTCTGTCACTTTCTTGTGTGCCTGGCATTTGATAACGGCAAGTTTGCTGGGGAGGAGGACAGCTTCAATTAAGGCGGAGACTAGATCCCCGTGCAAAATGGGTGTGCCGTGTGAGGTCAAGAATCCTCTCTCCCTCCAGAGGAGCCCAAAATGGTGAACCACCCCGAAGGCATACTGGCTGTCGGTGTAAATGTTCGCTGTGGTTCCTGTTGCCAGGATGCAGGCTCGCGTCAAAGCAATCAGTTCCGCTGCCTGGGCAGATCGCTGGGCGATGCGGGCTGTTTCTACTACAGTTCGAGCCGTGGTGACTGCATAGGCAGCGGAAGTGGTACCATCGGGGAGTTTGATGCAAGAACCGTCCACCCACAGTTCCCCGTCGGGGTCAGGGAAAGCCGTGTCTCTGAGATCGACCCTACTCCTGGTCTGTTCGTCCGTAAGAGTCACGCAGTCATGTACGGGGTGCACATTGGGATCGTTCTCTGGCAAGGGTAACAGAGTTGCTGGGTTCAGTGTGGTGCATCTTTTCAGGGTGATATGGGGGGCAAGCAAGGTCAGTTCGTATCCAGTCAGTCGTGCACTCGTCAGATGTTGCGTCTTGGTTTGGTTCAGGAGGGTGTCGACTGCATGGGGTACCAGTACCGTGAGGGAATTCGAGAGTACAATCCCCTCACTCTGTCGGATAGAGATTGCAGCAGCAGCTACAGCTCGAAGGCAGGCAGGCAAGGCTCTGGCGACAGGGTCAAGAGTGGCAGAGAAGTAAGCGCACGGTCGTTGCTTAGGGCCGATGGCCTGGGTCAGGACAGATAAAGCGCACCCCTCCCTTTCGTGAGTGTAAAGGGAGAAGGGCTTTCTGTAATCAGGGGTACCCAGGACAGGGGCTGAGCAAAGAGCATCTCGCAGTTCTGTGAAGGAAGTTTGACACTCAGGAGTCCAAGGGAGTGGGAAAGGGACGTCTTTGTTTAGCAGAGAAAGCAGTGGTTTTACAACGAGGCTGAAGTTTGGTAACCATTGTCGGCAGAAGGAGGTGAGGCCTAATAGGGAGCGAACCTGCTTCTGGGTTTTAGGGACAGGGGTATCTAGAATGGTTTGGATTCGATCAGGGGTGAGTTTTCTTCCATCTTTGGACAAAAGGTGGCCTAGGTAAGTGACCTGGGGTAGGCAGAATTGCAACTTCTTCTTGGAGACCTTGTGGCCATTTTCCGCAAGGAAGTGCAAGAGTTGAATGGTGGCGGTAACCGCTAGAGGGGTGGTGTCGGCTGCCAAAAGGATGTCATCGACATATTGTACCAACACCACCCCGTCGGGTAACTGGACTTGGTCTAGTTGTCTTTTGAGGGCCTGGCTGTAGATGCTAGGGCTTTCCGTGTAGCCTTGAGGCGCTCGGCAAAACCTATATGAGCGGGCTTTTAGGGTAAAGCCGAAGAGATATCGGCTGTCTGGGTGGATGGGGATGGAGAAGAATGCGTTCTTGAGGTCGATGACGGAAAAGGTGGTGGCAGTGGATGGAATCAAGGTCAGGATGGTGGTGATGTCTGAGACCACAGGGTACTGGGGTACCACCACTTTGTTGATCTCTCGGAGGTCGATGATGAAACGGTATGCTCTCTCATCTCCCTCTCCCTGCTTCTTGATAATGGGCAAGATAGGGCTGTTGCAAACGTTGCTAACCACTTCCTCTACCACTCCTGCGTCTATCAGTGACTGGATAATCATTACCAATGCCTTCTCGCCCTCTGGCGATATCCGATATTGTGGGAGTTTTGGGAGTGTTGCGTCTGGTCGGACAGTAATGTGCACTGGGTCAATTAACATACGCCCTACGTCCGAATCCGCTTTGGCCCACAGATACGGAGGTAGAGTGTCAAGCAGGGACGCGTCAACGTCGGTGATGGAAAACATGTGTCGGGGGGAACAATGTCTAAGCAGAACGGGGTTGTCGTAAAGAAACACTCGAACTCCATCTTGAGAACACCTAATCGTCGCTCGGAAGTGTTTCAGTAAGTCAAGTCCCATAATGGCGTCAGGGCTATTGGAGGAAAGCAAGAACGTGGTGTCGGTGGTGTTGTTTTCTACGTCAAAGAGAATCGGGGCAGACAAAGGGTTGGTGGAGGGCGTTCCATCGAAACCTGTCGATGTTATGAGTGAGCCAGACAAGGGTGCCCTTGGAATCAGTCGTTTAGATAACGCACTACGTGTTGCGCCAGTGTCTACCAGAAATGGAGACTTGGTACCCAGGACCTTAGCAGTGACATAAGGGCCCTGCTGGTCAACATAGAGCTCGACTGGATCCCTCCCTCGCCCTTGGCTGTCCTATGCGAAGGTGTGAGTGTCGTCATAGTCAGATTGTTGATATTGGTTCTGCCTGGGTCGGTCGAACGTATTTGGTCTGTTTGATCTGTCATTAGTTGCGTCATTTGGGGGCCCTCGTTGTTGTCCCTTAGGTCTCGGTCCGTTTGCTACATCCCTGGGGTCTTTGTTTCTGATCATTTCCAGAAGAACTGGGCACTGGGATTTCCAATGGCCAGTCCCTTTGCAGAAAGCGCACTGGTCTTCTCTAAGGTCTGTGCGTCCACTGTAGGAAGTCAGAGTGCGGTCCTGGGGAAATGTAGTCTTAGGGACGTTTGTCTGGTAGGTTCCCCGGTATTGGTCTCGTCCTATAGTCCCCCCTTGCAGTTTGGCAATCATCACCCTCTCTTTTAAGTCCTTCTTCTTTTTCTCTGTCGCCCTATCGTTTTCATTTTTCTGATGCTCATAATATTGGGCCATTTGGAGAATCGCTGTAGGTTTGGAGGCTGCCCAACTACTCTCGCTGGCCTGTAGTTTCTGGGAGATTTCCGATGATAGGCCCTTAACATAATTCTGGACAAACAGATGGTGTCCGGTTGCAGTGGTCATGTCCTGGCCGCTGTAATCGGAGAACACCGTTTCAAACCGGGAGAAGTATTCCGATACATCCTCCTGGGGTTTTTGGCGACAGGCTGTTACTATCGACCAGTCCACTTTCTTTTCTGGGATTAGGGTTTTTAATTTCTCTACGATTTTATCTGGGAGGTCTAGAATGGATTTCAACGGCTTTTGTCCTGGTCCCCGTTGTTTGTCCAGGTCATCGAGTTGTGACCAGGTATGTCCAAACAGCTCAAGGTGGTCGACTTTCCGGATTTGCTTCCACACATCAGCTGGTAGACATAACCCGAAGAACAAGTCGATGTCAGCCAGGGTCATGATCGTTGAACCCAGGGCTGTACCCAATTCAGTATAGAAGGCAGTGGGGTTTTTACGTAGGTCGGGTAGAGATTTCCGGAATGTCAGTATCTCTTGCCGGTCCCATGGCTGGTAGACCCAGTTGTATACTACCCTTCCCTTCGCATCTTGGTTGTTTGCATCATCGTGAGTCCCTGTACCCCGAGGAGGAACCCAGTAAGGGGCAGCCTCACGTATCGGCATCATGGTGTTAGATTGCTCGGTTGGTGGTTCGGTCACTACGGGGGCTGCGGATTTAGCTCCCGGCTTTCGTTCAGTGAGGTGGCGGAAAACCTCAAGCGTACGCGTAAGGAGGTCCGACACATCACACTCGCCCTCATCCCCGATATCGACCTTCCGGTACAGAGTCCTTAGGCTCTCGGGACCTTTGTCTCGATATCGGTCCTCGTATGCATTCAAGACATGATAACACAGTCGTACGGTAAAATGTCGTCTGTGACTCCCTGTATACGAGCTGAACATATCTGTGATGTACTCTTCATCATCCTTCCTTTCTACCAGTGTCCTTGCTATTTTGTCGATCCCCGCTCGCTCATCTTTGTCTAGTCTGTTTGTTCTTGCAGGGCCAGCCCCTCGAGTCTCATGGTCGTCTATCGTTGTTGTGGATGCGGGTTTTAACACAAGGGGTTCGGCTGGCACAGAGGCCATTGGGGCCGACGCTGTGGCGGTACCTTCGTTTGTACCTGGGGGTGGCGCGTGCTGCGCCACGGGTTGAGAAGGGGCATATGGAGGGGGCATGTAGATGATAGGAGGACCTAACAGCAGGTCCTCATTGGCTTGTCGTTTCGAGGGTAAATCAGGGTAGAGCATGGAGGGGGTTCTAACCGGACACTGGCTTGGCGTTTCCATTTCTAGTTTCTGTTTAGCTTTCTCTCTTTCCTTTATCTCTTTTTCTAGTTTCTGAGCAGCTAGGTGGGCTGCTTTTCGCAGCTCTTTTTCCAACCTACTCTCAGTTTTCTTTTTACGTTGTTCAGTTTCTTTTCGCCACATGCCGAAGCTGTCAAGCATAGTAGGTGTTGTCTTGTTTTTACCCAGGGCAGTTTCTAGCGTTTTTATTTTATCATCATCGAAGGATCCTATCAGGGGCCATTGACTTTCTTGACCCTTTTTTGTATATTTATGCCATAGTCTACTATAGGCTATAGCGGTCAATCCATGCTTCATGAACATGTCCTTATTAGGGGTGCCTTCCAGTGGGGCTGGATGGTCCATCTCTAATAAGCGGTCCGGGCTAAACAGGCTACTAATCAGTGGGGAGAAGACAGACATGACGGCTCGTAACGAGGGACTAAAAAGTCAGCACTGCCTATCTTATCACTAGGTGCAAAGACTGGACAGAATATTTCTATTCTACGTTGTTTGCAGGCAGTGAATACCTCATGGATCAAAAATAACAAAAGACCAATAAATAACAATGGGGAGAATGAGCAGGTCCGCAAAGATCTGCGTTACCTACCCTTTTCACTATCTGCAAAAAGGGTGGTCTCTTCCCTGTTTGCAGATAGGGAATCTCCAGGAAACAATAGTTTTGTGAACAACAGTTCAGTTTCAAGTGATTATTGAGTGGGGGAGAAAAAATAAGCACGGCTGCTGCCCTACCTATCCTCCACTGTTTGCAAAGAGAGAGCCCGTTGTTTCTCCGTTTGCAGACAGTGAATCTCCAAATAAATAAAAAGAGCAATACTAGTATTTTTAAACAAACAAGCAATCAAGCAAATATTTCGCGACTTGTCGTGGTTACACGACCTTACCCGGACCGCATGGACAGTTTCCTGTCTTCCGAATCCAGCGCCCGATCGTCCTCTCTTCTTCGTTATCCTCGCGGCACTCCTGATGGTTCCCAGTCAGGACCGTAGATCACTCGAGAGAGGTCTGTTCGGAACCAGTGAAGTTCGGATGATCGGCTGTCAGACGAGGGTCTATCGGACAGACGCGTTCCCGATCGTTGCAGTCGTTCACTTTGTCGTCAGGACCTCTCCCACTGGATCCATGGGTCGCTGATGGGCCCCACGCTTGGGACGCCAATTGTAGAAAATAATTGGGGGGCGCTACCAACCAGAATATAAGATCCTTAAGTATTGCCCGGCGGTGTCGCCTCTTGAACCCACAAAGAAGTTAAAGTATTGAAGAGGCAGGCGCTGGAGACTGGAAGGCAGGAAACAAGGTTTTTATTCTCTCCGGAGGAGAACACAACGAAACGGACAGAAGGTATCGTTCTGAGGTGCTCTAACTGCATCCCTGAGGCCTGGCCTCTTATACACATGTTTATCTGTTTATTGCATGTAACACATTCTCGTCGATACTTTGATGTACGGAAAGACATCCTCAGAATCCCCCCCTTTCCCAGCCCGTTCCCACGCAAGGTTACAGTGGAAGTCCCCGCCCCGGTCACAACAGGTGATGATCATCGCGCAGCTGGATATTCCGCCGATTCACGGAGTGTGTGGGGTTTGATCGGGTCTCGTAGGGCGGGGGGCTTTGATCAACCCGGGGATCCCTTGCTGGGGGGGAACTTTCTATTGTACGGGGAGGGGCAAGGAACAGTATCGGCAGAGCTGGGTGTCGGCCTGGGAACGAGGAAGACGAACGGGCACATGGGGAAAAGGGGTTTGCATCAAAGGGCCGGGGATCATAAATGGGAAGAAGGGAGGTGTCGCGCTGGGAACGAGGAAGACGAACGGGCACACGGGGAAAAGGGGTTTGCATCAAAGGGCCGGGGATCATAAATGGGAAGAAGGGAGGTGTCGCGCTGGGACCAGGACGAGGGCCTGGGGCAGAGCAGCGCTGAAGAGGGGTTTTATGATTCGCGGCAGGTGCAGGCAGGGGGGTTGTCAGTATGCGGGGGGGATGCCGGCGAAGCTAGGAGTGGGAGAGAGGCGCGCTGGCTCTCGGCGGGAGCAGGGAAGCCATGGTGTTCAAAATGGCGGCTGTTTTACGCGCACAAAAAGGTTAAGGAGAGCAAGAGGGCGCCGATAATGTTGACGGTCTCAGTCCAACTTTCAACACTTTGCCATTGGAGGCTTACTCTGTGGATCCTGAGACTATTGCACACCACTCCGGTCTTGCCAGATCTCCCTCTGGCAGGGAACACTGAATGTGGGAAGTCTATCCCAAATATGCTACTAATGGACTACGCTAATTTTACATGCTGACCTGTTCTCAACACCCCTCACTGGCTCATCCTTTTGATGGATATTGTCAGGGAGTCCACTGGGACTTTCCTTTACTTTTTACCGGGGACAGCTCCTCCACTATGGCGGAGGAGCGTCGTCCCACAGCCCGCAGAGGCAAACGAAAAATAAAATATTAATTTAATAATTTTATTTTTCGTCCTACGGCTGAGTCTTATGGTGACTCCCCGATGTAGGAATAGAGGTGGCCTGTCCATATTTTTGTGACTACCACAAAATCTGAATTGTGCTGGCTATCTTAAACATCTGCAATAAATTTTAAATGCACTTCCAAATTTACACTTAAGGAAGCCGTGAACAGAGTAGTTAGTGTGGGATGATGCCTTAAAAGCCTACATGTTTTTATCACACTGAAGAAGGAGATTCATTTAAGGGATAATGTTTTACATCTGAACCCAAAAAATGGCAACAAAAAGAAGTTGCAAATGTACATTTCTTTGGAACGTATACGTGTTAATCGTCATTATGGTGAACAGTCGTGGGGGATAAGGGGAATAGGGATGGTCCTGGAAATCAACAAATGTTAGATTTCAGAAAGTAACCCCAATAAGTTTAGAAATCTCCCCTTCCCCCTGTAGAGCACAGATTTAAATCTATGACTGCAGCGATAGCAATGCATTGTTTATAGGCTGCGTTGCAGAGTGTGTGAAATACTAAAGAATAACATGTATTTTGAAAATACATTAAACAAAGATTGTTAGGGTCTCTACAAAGGATTAAACATATATATATATATATATATATATATATATATATATATATATATATGCAGCACAGCGCTCCAGATGCACACTGAGCCCATCTTTAAATGCTCTGTAACCTACCAAGGACAGTAAAATGCTTTTAAATTTGTAAATATGCATCAACCTACGAAGGGAAATAATTATGCTCACATGAGGGACTATACATCCCATAATGCACCAGAAAGAACATTGCACTAAGCACAACCCACTAAGGCTAAGAATGGAAATAAAAGAAGCTGCAATGTGAGCTAATGATGACATATTTATTTAGCAGCCCTGGAAGAAGAGGAATGGAACCTCGAAACGCGTCGGCACAAACTTACACTAGAGTGTTTTCTCACTTCATAGGATATTGCTGATGTGTAGATAATTGGGTGTGAAATCACTTAATTGTTAACAATCTCTATCATAAATCGTGGACAAATAAAGACGAAATCAAACTGGGGCCTCGGATTGGATCATTGGCAGCCATCCAGAGCAAACCCACAGCAACCACAACTTGGCTTGGTAACACAGCAACAATCATTTCATTAAAATGCTTGATATTTGACAAGCAGTAAGTTAATTACAGCGATAAATGTAAAGATAATGATTTGTAAAGGTGTAACCCGTTCAAGTGATTCGGAAAAGTGGGCTTTGTCAAATCAGCTATTTCAGAGTATACTGCGCAGCCGCGTGAACGCAGGCTTTGCCCAACGTGCCAACATCTAAAACTAAAAAAAACCGCAAAGATACGTGTACTCAATTGTACAGAACAGAGATCACAAACAGACTGAGAGACACCAGTCACTAGAAAAAAAATAACATCATTCTTCCAAGCTACGTAATCTCGGTCTGGAATCACTGAACCAAAGCATAATTCGCACAATAATGGGGCAAGTTAACTAGTAAATGTCCCGTTATTTAGCCACAGAAAACGGTATTATGAGTCCATTCACAACTATTGTGGCGGCATCTGTGAATGATGTTTTGCATAACTCATTAATGTAATTACAAATATAATATGTGAGAGTACTGACGTGTGTAAAGTGCACAGTCTGTCAATAATACAGTCTAGCAGCCTGCCAGATGTCTGGGGACGCCGGAGCTGGTCTCCACTGTGATTATATGTCCTAGGACCGGCGTTGTGTTCTGCTCCATATCAAGTAGGTTGGCAGTGTCCGAGAGCCCTGCCGGGGGACTTTTACAAAGTACGCGCCCATCTCTAAGGCCGGTCGCATGATCTTTGTCCTTTGTAGCTAGTCTAGGCCCCATGTGTCCGGTTAGTGGAGTCGCTGAGCAGTGCTGGCGTGAGAGAGGTGGTTGTGTGGGTTGTGCTCTGGGGTGTTTACACGTGTGGTACATCATGCTGGAGGTGCGGTCGAGGGTAATATACTGTCTGACTATATAATGCTTAGGGGCCCTGCTCAACTAATGGCATGTTTCAACCAGTGGCAGCTGATCCTTTATTTAACCACGGTGAAAACGTGATACTGACTTGGGCATACTTTTGGATTTATTTATTCCTTCTTGTGTAGTGTGCTTTCATTACTAATTATGTCTTACTCTAACTGTTAGATAATACCTGTGGTTTGCACTTCTTCATTTTGCAGCACTAACCACTGACTGCAAATGAAAGGTGCAGTGTATTAAATTAACACACAAGCACCACAGTTGATTGGTACTGTTCTGTCACTAAGGGTGGAAATGTGATATTTTTCCTTGGCATGTTTTTCATTGATCAGGCTTAAGATAGCAGCAGCAAATCCGCTCTACTATATTTCCAAAGGCTCAATTGACTACGCTCACCGGAGACATGACGTGGTAAGACAGTTGTGTAACAACTTTGAAGGAGCATCACGTTCTGTTGCAAGCCCAGTGGAACATATTCCAGCATGACAAGCGAAAGGAGCAGACAAGTTTACAGAGGTACATTCCTAGACCGCGGGAAACACACCAGCACATTGAAGGCCTGCCTTTTCTTCATCTTGTGTTGAGTAAGGTGGATCAGGAGGGGAGGCTGCATTCAGTCACCCGAAGCATTACAGATTATCAAGAAGAAAGACCATCTGGTGGAACTTATCTGAGAACACTTGAAATAAAAAAAGACATCTTCTGTTCTAGGCCAGAAACCCTAAACCTGTTCAAATTTGTTATGAGTCCATGGGCGAACGACGACCCTCCTTGTGCACAGCTTTCCACTGCTACAGAGAAGTCCATTGGTCAATGGCCCTTCATTTTGATTTATACCCTATTAAAGGCCAAACTATAGAAAAGCAGGCCTTCAATTTGCCAAGAACCCTGAGGGAAAGCAGCATTTGTTTTAAATCCAAAAACTCAGAATTCTCGAAACGTGGAGACACTGTTGTGTTGTGGGCCTGACCCTTTTCGTTTACCGATGTCGCAGGATGATGAATGACCCCGCGCCATCCATCTGAGCTCAGCGCTCCATCCATTATACACTAACCGTCGCTCCAAGCATGAATCCTGGGAGCCACGGTGGTAGAGAACAGATCGGAGATATGCAGAGAACCGTGCCCTCCCAAGAAATACTCCCATTGCATCTAGCGTTTTTCAGACTGTGGACCCTGCGTGCCCCGAAAACAAGAGGCACTGCATCATTATGGCAGCAGAAACAAAGCACCATTTTCGGTTTTTTAACAGACAAAAAAGTTTGTTTTAATAGGAAAGGAGCATCCGTCATTGACTTTCATTTCATTCACACTTCCTCCCACACCCCATCCATCTTCCCTGAGAAGCGATGACAGGGCACAATTAGCTTTTTACCCCCTTCTATGGGCATATCAATACAGCCATTTCTGCCCAAAGTCAACGGCTGGGTAGAATCAGTGTGCTTCTCTCATCACCCAGCCTACCACCTCCCATGGCTAGGAGCTGATCTTCATACAGAGGTCGGTCACAAGCAAGTTCATAGTTCAGCCTGCGACTCTGGCCTACTTTTCATTCCAGGCATAACAGTGAAAAGCATAATGTTCTACGTAGGGCTCGCGGGGTAGCAGAAATAGGATGCGCACGCAAATACTTCTGGGAGCACTGCAGGCAAATCCTAAGCCTAAGCACCATTTTTGCCCTTCATAGAAAATTGAAGGCCTGCCTTTTCTATAGTTCGACCTTTAATAGAGTATGCATCAAAATGAAGGGCCATTGGCCAATTGACGTCTGTGTAGCAGTGGAAAGGTTTGAACCGAAGGGCCGTCGTTCGTTTTGATTTGATTTGAAAAGGTTCAGCGTTTCTGGCCTGGAACAGAAGATGTCTTTTTTTATTTCAAGACGTGCGTTAGTCCAACACCGAAAGAGTGGCGGCAATTGATCGTTTTAAGGGCTACACTTCTGTAACAAAATGTCTGCTATAGAAGTTGCAGGATCAGACAACTGACTCTTTTACGGGTTGCAGTGAAGGATTTAGCAGCTCATGAAATTTCGTTGGTCCAGAGACTGCAGTGCCAGTCAACTCCCTGCTTTTGGGGTTGCAGTGCTAGACACTTGCCTCTTTAAGGGTTGGAATTAGGGGGTTCCAGCACTAATCAGTGAGTAACTTTAGGAACTGGAAAGCTTGACACGGTCTTGATTTTGAGATTGTAGTGCTAGATGGTGTCTTGATTTAGGGACTGCAATGCTGGACGACTGACTGCCTCTTCTAGAAGCTGCCGTGCATGGCAGTACCTGGATGTAGGGACCGCAAAGCTGGATAATTCCCTGCTTTACAGATTTTAGTGACCGATTTAGTTAGAAAAGTAGTGCTGACTCTCACTTATGGATTGCTATTATGCTCCTGAAAACACCGGAATATGCTCCCTCAAACACCGGATTTTGCTCATGATACAATACAAAGTGTTTAAACGTACTCTACTAGAATGTGGTTTCATATATACTAGATAGTGTACCCACATACACTGGCATGTGCGCTCACATACAATGGAACGGGGGCCCATGTGCACCAGAGCTTGGTTCCACGTACACAAGCCTAGTCCTATATATAGCAGGACAGAATGTGTTCCCTTGTATCCCAGAATGAGATCTTTGTATGCCATAACAAGATCCTCGTACCCTAGAATATGTCCACTGAAAAGCATTCCACCACACAGCCAAACTTGCCCCTTATACATTGGCAAATGCTCCCACATCAAACACCATCAAATGCTATTACGTGGAACTGAATATACTGCCAAACACAACACAATAAGCAGCTACACAGTGGACTGGCCATCGTGCCATGTTAGCATTTCCCAATGAGAGCTGCAGGCTAACGGTCCGCTTTCAGGGCAGGAAGACCCTTCAGGGTTGGACTGGGCTAGAAAATTGGCCCAAGCACCAAAATAAAAATGGCCCCTAAGGTGAATTAGACAGCTAAACAAGTGCCCATATTTACAAATTGGGCAGTTTTGAACTTGTAAAGACATTGTATAAGTATTTTGTAAAGTATGGAAGGCTGTATTGATTTGAGCTTAAAATGTTTTTTTTATATCAGTGAAATTAACATTAAAAATCGGCCCAGAAGAACATTAAACAGACCAAAAACAGCTGATAAACTGGCTCATACACTGACCTGTCAGACCACTTCGCTGGGCACTAAAGGTCGCAATGGGCTTCCATGATCGCAATGTAGTTGTGACCTTTAGTGCGTGAATGATTTGGAGAAAAAAAAAACATGGTTGAGTTTGGCCTCTAGTCCGTCCCTGCTGCCAAATACATTAGGGTATGCTCTACACATCACTGACTACAACATGGGAGCGGGTTGGGAGCAACAGTAGCCAACTAAGTGGAGGTGCTGGAATACCAAGAGAGAGGGGCGCGGGGGGGGGGAGGTTTAGAGTCAAGCCTGCCCATTTTCAAGGAGTGGGCGGGATGTGTGAGGGCTGGGAAGGAGGGCAGATGTCCATGTATGGTGGGAGTGGGAGGATGCAATGCCACAGAGGGAGAACTGATGCTCAATGGGAAAGGAGAGACACAGAGGTAACACAGCTGAGAGTAGACTATGTATAGCCTGCTGGGGCCTAGGTGGGGTGGGATAGTCTGCTCAGAGGATGCACTGCTAATATCCTGGCACCCTGATGATCCATGAAGGCACAGGACCAGAGCAGTGTTTAGTGATCGCCTCACACAACTCACTAGCAAGCTGCTTCACCCCTTTGGACTCCTGCTAAAGAGAGAATTCTTGGCCTGTCGGTTGCCTCTGATGCGATTGAATAATAATGCAGCTGACGGGGCGTGGCCAAGATGGCGGCGGAGTAGGACGTGTTGTGTGTCCCCTCCGGCGCCCGGCCCTGCATAGCCTTGCTTAGCGACGGCTCCCGGAGTCTCTCTGGGCGGGAAACTGCTCCTTAACTCCTCCGAAGCGGGGACCAGCGTTGGGGCGACTTTCGAGATCCCCGGTCCCGGGAGCCGCGATCCTGAGACGACGGTGCTGCCTGATACCCGGGGCCTGCACGGCGCTCCGGTCTGGGGCCTTTCCTGAGGCGGGAGACGGCTCGGTGCGGCTCGACGGCCGGAGAGAGGAGTGAGAGCCTGCGCTGCCTGGCGGAAGCCTCTCAACCCCCTGTGTCGCGGGCGGCTGCCTGCCTGACACCGGACTTGGAGCCTCGGGAGGAGGCGGGGCTTGCGGCCGGCGGACTACTCGAGGCCGGGGATCGCGGCCTAGTCCTGGTCCTGGTCCGGGAGGCGGCGGCGAGGGCGGACCTGCCCCCCCGTGTGAGGAGGTGCTGCGGCTGCAGACTGGGGGACAGCCCTCCTTAACGCCAGGTATCTACGTGCACCGGCGGGAGCGGATTGGAGGGGGGAGCAACCGTGCATGCAGCCTAGGGAGAGCCACGGTTGAGCTGCTCGCCCAGCGCCCGCAACATTCCCGCAGTGGCAACTCGGATTAGCGGAGTGTTCATCTGGAGGTGGGCCTACCTGGCGGCCGAATCCCCGGAGGGAAGCAGACCCGGTGGGCAGCTTGTGGAGGACGACCGGCCTTGGAATCAGAGCGGGGTGCCATGAGCCGGGGTCACTGACTGTCCGGTGAGGTAGTGGGCCTAGCTGACCTGCATTGCTGTGGGCCGGCTCACCTGGCGCCGCCTCCCGTCTCCCCCCTGTAGACACCCTTGGGGCGCTGGACATTGCGACTGCCTCTGATTCTTGGGGCATTGATAGGCAGCTGGTGAGCCTGTGGTTTCCTTTGCCCGCCCTCCATTCCTCTGCGGGACGCTCTTCTGACTCCTAGGGGCAGGGACCTGGAGAAGGGATGGCCAATAATCCCCGTAAGGTGAAGGCTGGGAAGGAGGGGACTGCCAGGAGCTCTCAGCCTCCGGCCTCCCCGGGCCAGAGTTCGTCATCAGGGAGATCAGATGATGAGGCCCCGGCAACTAAGGCCTTCATGAAGGAACTCTTTTCCTCCATTAAAGACGATATATCGGAGCTTCGCGCCCAGCTTACGTCGGATCTTCGCGAGGTGCGGCGGGATGTCGATGGCATCGGGGAAAGGGTGGCCACCCTGGAAGATCACGACCTCAGCACAGCCAATGATGTACACTTGCTGCAGCAGGACGTGCTCCGCCTGATGGAACAGAATATAGACTTGCAGGCCCATGCTGAGGACCTGGAGAACCGCTCCCGCCGAAATAACATTCGCATCAGGGCGGTCCCCTGGGAAGGCGAGGTGGGAGATCTCCGAGGATATGTGCAAGCTCTCTTCCTCCAGATTCTGGATGAGGAAGACGTACAGGAGGTCAGAATGGATCGGGTCCATAGAGTGGGCTTGCCCAGGCGGAATGGAGGTCCCCCCCCTGATATCCTGGTGTGTGTCCACGATTTCCAGGTCAAGGAACGGATTTTGAGGAAGGCGCGTGATCTCCCCTCTCTGCAATTTAGAGATCACCGACCTCAGCTGTACCAGGACCTCGCTGCGTCGACGCTCCAGAAGAGGCGCGAGTTCCGTCCCGTCACTACCTACCTCCGAGAGCACAATATCTCCTACTCCTGGGGCCACCCTTTCCGAATTATTTTCCGGTGGCAGAATAGGCTGGCACAGATGCGTTCCCTCCGGGAAGCGAAGGAACTGTTGGGGATTGGGGATGAGTCCCCGACACCCGAGCATCAGAGCCCCTCGCCACGGAGAAGACGCCGTTCCTCGTCCTGGCACAGGGTGGGCCCGGAGAATCGCAGGAGGCCTGACCGCACGACTAGTCTTCAAGAACGGGGGAATGCAGTGGCCTCTGTGGCCTCCGTCACGCTTCCACCTTCACAACAGAGCTCTGGGGCGGCCTGATCTTCGCTCCACATGCCTTGGTGCCGGAGGGGCACGCACTTGCAGGTAACGGGGCTATGAATGTACTTTCCGAGAAGACACCCCGGTCTTTGGCCCTGGGACACTCGTTCTTGGGTCTCCACCTACGCCCCTTGGGAGACTATCTTCGGGGTCTGTCCACTTTAGGGCTTGCTTTGTTTGTGTTTTGGGTTGTTGGGGAGTTGGGGGGCAGAGGGGGGGCGGGATGGGGAGGGATGGGGTGCTGTTGGGTGGGGGGGGGGGCGGGGGGTTGGGGGGGAGGAGGGGTGGTGACGACGATTGGTCGATTGTGCGTGTGAGGACTGGAATGCCGGCCTGCTACTGTTGGTTGTGGAGGGCGCCTGTCCTTCTATGCCGGGCCTCGGAGGCTGGTTGTTGGTTTGAGAACGTGAGCTGGGAGTGGTACGGGTGGAGCCAATGCTGGGTGGAGGGGAGAGAGCTCCCGGGCCTGGGAGTTGTCTGGAGAGGGGGACTCCAGGGAGGGGGGGGTCCGCTGGCTATGGTTGCTGGAGAGCTGGAGGGCCTGATATACTCACATGCCTATTAGCTTGGGAACTTGGAACGTGAAAGGCCTTAACTCGCCACAGAAGCGCCTGAAGTTGTGGAAATATCTTTTGGATCACCACTTAGACGTGGTGGGGCTCCAGGAGACCCACCTGGCCCGTAGGGATGAGCTCAGGCTCCGACATAAGCAGTTTCCACTCATATACAGATCTTCCGCTTCTACCAAGCATAGAGGGGTGGCTCTTTTATTCAGGTCTTCCATTCAATTCCAGCCTCTGGGAGTGAATAGCGATAAGGAGGGCAGGTGGTTGATGGTTAAAGGGATGCTTCAGGGGCGCCTGTGTACGTTTGTAGTGGTGTATGTGCCGAATGCCCAGCAGAATAACTTTCTTCAGGGGCTGTTGGATGCCGTGGAGGCCTTCGTCGAGGGTCACCTGGTGGTTATGGGGGACTTTAATATGGTGTGGGATCAGGCTGTGGACAGCTCCCGTGCCCAGAGGACGGACTCTGGTGTCTTTTCCACTGTCACTAAACGAAGGATGGAGGAGCTGGGCCTTCTAGATGGATGGCGTGCAGTGAACACACAGTCCAGGGACTATACGTTTTTTTCTCATGTGCACCACACCTACTCACGCATTGACTATGTTTTTGTGAATCAGGCCCTCAGGGGAGATGTCCGAGCTTCTAAGATTTTTCCTCTCTCTGTCTCAGATCATGGCCTCTTGACACTCCAGCTTCAGTGGTCTGTGAGGGGGGATGGGTATCGGAAGTGGTACTTTCCGGCAGCTCTGGTGCGTGACGAGGCATCCTGTAAGGAACTTAGGAAAGCTATTAGGGAGTTCTTAACGCTTCACCCGAGCTCGGACACTTCGATATTTAACACCTGGGATGCTTGTAAGGCCTCACTGAGGGGCACCTGCATAGGGCTTAACGCGGCTCTTAACCGCCTGCGTAGGGTGGAGCGGGAGGCATTGGAGGTTGAGCTTGAGAAACTTGAGCGGGCCCACAAACTGAACCCTTCTCGCATGACACTTCGACCTCTGTCGGCTATTAGGGGGAAGTTGAAGGCACATTACACCAATCGCTCTGAACTAACCCTCCTGCGTTTGCGCCGGGGGTCGTATGCTCAGGGGAACAAAGTGGGCCGCCATTTGGCGCGCCAGCTCCGAGAAAAGAGGGAGAGGGAATATATAGGGGGGATCCGGGATTCAGGAGGCGCGATGCATCATCGGGATGAGGACAAGGCGGGTATTTTTGGACGATTCTACGAGACACTTTATAAGGGGGACTCTCTAGCTACGGAGGAGCAAGACGCCTTTTTGTCTGGCCTCCCCCTCCCGCAAGTCTCTGACGCTGGCAATGACCAACTGACTGCCCCCTTTACTAGGGACGAGGTCCTGGTGGCGATCAAGGCCCTGAAACCCAATAAAGCCCCTGGGCCTGATGGGTATACAGCTTATTTTTATCAATCGTTTGCCTCGGAACTTGTAGATTGCCTAGTTTCCCTTTTTAATAGCATGGCAACTGCCGGGGAGACCACGGGCACTATGGCTGAGGCTCTGATATCTGTGATCCCCAAACAGGGGAAGGATCCCTCCAGCTGTACTTCGTACCGCCCTATAGCCTTATTGAATGTGGATGCCAAACTTTACTCCTCTCTCGTCGCCCGCCGGTTGCAAGATTTGATGCCGGCCATCATACACCCGGACCAGTCAGGCTTCATTAAAGGGCGGCAGACTCATGACAATTTACGGAGAGTGATTCACCTGATTGAGAAGGCCTCTAGGTTCCGGATTCCTGCTGTATTGGTGGGTCTGGATGCGGAAAAGGCCTTTGACCGGGTCGATTGGGGCTTTCTGTTCCGCACCCTGACTGCTTTTGGATTCTCACCCCAATTCCTAACGATGCTTCAGGCAAATTTCCATCGACCGACCTCGAGGGTGTTGGTTAACGGACACCGGTCAGCTGCGTTCCCCCATTCCAGAGGTACGGGGCAGGGGTGCCCTCTCTCCCCCCTTCTCTTTGCCTTGAGTATTGAGCCTCTGGCGCTAGCGATCCGGGAGAATGACCACATCAAGGGCATACCCTTCACGGGGGAGCAACATAAAATATCTCTCTTTGCAGACGATGTCCTGCTGTCTTTAGGTGACCCCGCTCGATCCCTACCATCTGTCCACGAGGAGCTATCCCGGTTCGAAGCAGTGGCGGGATTCCGAGTCAATTTTGACAAGTCGCAGGTCCTGAATTTGACCCTCCCGTCAGCGGAGGTGGATCGGCTACGCGGGCTGACGACCCTGTCTTGGACCCCCTCGTCCTTACTGTACCTGGGGGTACACCTCACGCCAACGGTGGGCTCCCTCTTTGCGGCGAACTTCCCCCCCTGTTGGCCTCGGTGCGCAATGACCTTGACCGGTGGAAGCCGAAATACCTTTGTGGCTCGGCCGGATACATGCGCTTAAAATGGTCCTCCTCCCCAAGTTCCTTTACCTTTTTCAGGCCCTGCCCATCCCTTTAGACACGGACTTCTTCCACCGCCTGAAAACGATGATGCTGAAGTTTGTTTGGCAGGGGGGCCGGGCTCGGATACCCTTTACGACACTCCGTCGGCCGAGGGAGGAGGGGGGAGTCGGGCTCTCGGACATGCTGCTGTATTACAAGGCTGCACAGCTACGGGTGATAGTGGAGTGGACCCAACAGCTTTCGGAGAAGCACTGGCTACATATGGACCGGTCGGTGGCGGGTAGGTCGATCTGGGACCTGGCCTGGAAGCCTAAAGTGGATCGGCCAAAGAATGCTTACATCAGCACTCCCACTAGCACGGTTCTAAAGGTGTGGGATACGCTCACTGGTGACGAACGATGGACCACCTTCCCCTCTCCCTTCACTCCCATCCACTTTAATCCGGCCTTCCCGCCGGCCGCTCAGGAGGGTCCCTACCGCCAGTGGCGTGAGGGTGGATGCCGGGCACTCACGCACTTGTTTCATGGGAACGTGCCCCTCACCTTCCACAATTGTATGCGTGATTATGGTCTTTTACCTACAGAGCGCTACCGTCATGCCCAGCTCCTTCATTGGGCGACCTCGGAGGGGGTCCGTGAGGCTGCTACTCGTCCACTCTCTCTCTTTGAATCCTTCTTGCTTCGCACCTCGACGATGCGGGGGGCGATTTCGTTTTTATACAGCCTGCTCCTGCGCACGGTGGTTGCCCCTCGCCCTCGATATATGGAGCGGTGGGAGAGCCTTTTGGAGCGGGACATTTCTGATACGGAATGGAAACACCTCTGGAGAGATGTGGCTGCGCTCAACCACTCTGTGAGCCTTCGAGAAGCCCACCTGAAAACAATGTATGACTGGTACCTGTACCCCTCCAGGCTCCATCGCATTTTTCCTACGTCATCGGATCGATGTTGGAGAGGGTGTGGCCTGCTGGGCGACTTCCAACATATTTGGTGGGATTGCCCGATCATCCGCCCCTTCTGGTCGGAAATACTCTCCCACATCAAGGAGATATTGGGGTACCCGATCTCGGACTCGATGGCTCATGTCCTGCTGGGTCTTCGAGACCCATTGTTGGAACACCAGACTAAGGCTGATAAGCGTATCCAGTGGCTGTGCCTCGGGGCGGCTAAGCTTACCCTGGCAGCGGCGTGGAAAAAGCCGCAAGCACCGGCTGTATCATTGTGGCACTCGAGGTTGTGGGGCCTTCTGAGCATGGAAAGAATGTCGGACATCTTCCTGGGGGATTTTAAGAATTTCCACTTCCGGTGGGGTCCACTAGTTCGCTTTTTGTCATCTGGCCTACCATCGGCGGTATGCCCGCCCACGCTACGAGCCTTGCATTTGTTTCAAGTATGATTGGTTTGTGTGTCCTCCCTCCGAGATATGGTGGGAGCGTGGATGTGTCGTCACCACCGGGGAAGGGTGGGGGTTGGGGGGAGAACCAGTTGGGGTTTTGTTATTCTTCCTTGTTGCGGCTCTGCTTAGCTTGGGGCCTGGGGAATTCTATGGCTTCATGTACCTTTCTTTTATTGCTGCTGGACAGTATTTCTGCGGACAATTGAGAAGGCACGAGCGTTGTGTCTGACATTCCCTGATGAAGCGTGTACTATTGTAGCTTGCTTCCAGCTTTTTCATTTATTGCATACCACACTCCCCTGTGTGGGATTTGTGGCGGAGTTGTCGCCTATTCTTTCCTTTCCCCCTTTCTTCCCTTCCCTCTTTCTTTTGAACAAATGCAATAAAAATATATTTTACAAAAAAATAATGCAGCTGACCTGCTTTCATGGCTTGGCAGGCCTTTCTGGGATGGTACTGAAATGTGTGACCTCTCTCCTAGCTGGGCAGAATAGGCTGGGCAGCTCAGTTCTTATATACTGCCCTAAACAACAGGTTCCTTCAGGCCTCATCACTTTGTCCACCAAGCTTAACATCAATTAGCTAATGGAACTTAGGAAGCACTCAAGTTATCAGAATAGCAAAGGGTGCCAAGACGGAGGTTACAGACGCGTTAGGAAATGTTGCCTGTCTGCCCTCATCCACTTTGTGAAGCCTCACTACATGTGCAGCAGAAAAAAACGATCTGGGAACGTGGTTGGACAAAAGCCTCTCTGTGATCAGAAAATTGAAGCGGTTAAGCCCTATAACTTCCAGAACAGATTATTAGACGTTTGTAATGTAAGATAACATAATTTGGAGAAATTCCCATTGCTATAGTACATGCACTGTCAATGTGTAGGAGTGCACCCGCTTTATTTGTCAAGGATAGTATACACGCTTGACAACAAGGACATGAATATTTTTAGGATAGGATTCTTTTGTTACAGCAGCCGGGGCTCAGTCCATTAGGCACCAGTTACCAACTGATTAGGTGACAGCTTGATCAAACTTCATGAGGGCATTGGCCCCTAGCCTGGGTGAAAAACATTTTGCAGTGCTTGGAGTGCTTAATATTCTCAACTTGAGCAATGGTAAATTAGCGCACGATAGTCCCGAGAGCCCAAATCTTTTCCTCACATTGTCTAAGCATGAGAAGGTGTTAAGCTCAGTCAATGAGGGGGCATGCTGAACTTAAGGCCAGTGGCGCATGAAATTTCTCGAGCACCTGCCCCTGCTGCTTGTCTTTGTCCTCAGTAAACATGAATGACATGTTCTGGTCTAGTGTCCAGTTTTCATTCACTATGATTTATTTCTCATCTTCCCACCTGCCTCACCCTTTTAATTTCTATATTGTGTGGTGTTACCGCATGACTTACATTAATATCCCGCAAAACAGGTGACCACAGGACAGCTTCAGGTCTGAATTCGGAAGTAGTACAGGAGAACCGGAGAAGCAGATGAGCAAAATAATGGTAAGGGGTTGGATAGGGCTAGTGCTTCAGTTTCACTGTGTGTTTGACACTAGAAATACATGGCGACAGGATGGCAATACTTGGTATACTATAATCCCAAGGCCACCCCCTAAAATCCACCACACGCAGTAGATGGGAGAGGATTAATCACTATTGAAGAAAGCACAGAAGCACCTGAGGGATCTACGTAAAAGAAGAGTTCAGAATAATAAGTGCACAAGTATGAAGGACTGAGTAAAGACAGATGATTCTGAGATTTCTGGCTTGTTCTGCTGACTGTTCACATTGAATGAATTACTTACCTTCGGTAATGCTCTTTCTGGTGGATACTTAATCTAAGTGCAGACTCCTCACCTTTAGTATATTACCCTGGTGCCACACTGGATCTAGAAACTTCAGAGCATGCTCCTGCACGCCACTAGGCACTGTGAAGCTTCAAGTTGGCTCAATTGCGTGCTGGAAGTGTAAAAGCAGATCGCTATCTCTGTACGCAGACATCAGGTTCTTGCTCGATTCTTTCAATGCCCTTAGAAGTTCAGTACTAAACAATTGGGGGTACCAGAAAGCAGACCACTAATTTGGAACCTTTTTCAATGGTAAGAAGAGACCACTCCACAGAACGGGGAGGTAGAAGGGTAGAGCGGAGTATCAACCAGGAAGAACATTACAGAACGTTAAGTAACTTGTTCTTCTGATGACTGCTTCTAATCTCAGATTCCAAACCTCTAGAACAGATTCAAAAGTATTCTGTCCCAAAGGTGGAGGGTCTGTGGAGTAGGCTCAGCCCAAAAAGTCCTGCAGGACTGAACAGGCAAAATGCCCTTCCCATTAGACCCGGTTGTCAAGGCAGTAGTGCTTTGTGAACTTGTGTACTGACGCTCATGCTGCTGCCTGACAGATAGCAAGGACAGGCACGCCCTGGTGCCAATACAGTGGTGGCAGCCTTGGCCTAGTGGAATGTGCCCTGAGCAATCCAGAGTCTGCTTCTTTTTGGCCAATGCATAGCAGATCTTAATGCAAAGGACTATCCCCCTTGGCGTGTTCATTTTTCATAAACGCCTTACTTTTCTTTGCCAAATTGAGAAACCACTGTGGCATAACAACAGAGGAAAGGCATACAGGAGTCCTGTGTGTACTCCAGCTGAACTGCATCTCCTAAGAAGAGCTTTCACAGGAATACCAGTGTGCAAGAGTATGGACACTGTGTAACAGTAGGCAGGGCTGTCCACTTCAATCGGCCATCTTTGTCCTGACCGTGGCACCATTAGCAGAGTGGACCCAAAGAGACAACTGGATTTTGTTTGGGTTTTATTGCCCTAATGGACAGGAGGATAGAATCACATAATTTGCAGAAGACATGCTAGTTTTCCTGCAGAAACCACAATGCTCCTTTCACAGGTTGGAGATGCTTACGGTGTATGAGGATGCTTCTGGGTTGAAGGTAAATTATGTCTACTTCCACAACTGGGTAGAAACAACACACTTACAATAATTGGGAAGGATCAACTTCTCAGAACAACAGGGGGCTTGGCTCTTGAATATTTCATTAATCCCCCTGCAACCTTATTCTTCCATCAGTAGTTCACAAATCTCATTATATATATATATATATATATATATATATATATATATAGAAGTTTGAAGCGTCAATTCGGAAATGCAATCCAAAAGTATGACAGCAGACCCAGAATTTTCGAAGGTGCTGATTTTATTCGTGCATGGTACCCCACACCTCAGCCATGACGCGTTTCGGGCCTACCTTGGCCCTTGATCACATGACGCGTTTTGGAGTGCAAATCAAACATTTAAAGTGACAGTGCAGTTACGTTTTGATTTTGTCATCATGGAAATAGAAAAGTGCTTCGATATCTAGCAGCATGCCAACAATTTAAGGCAAAAACAGTATTAATATAAAATAACCTGTTAGTAAAAATGACATATAACAACACTAAAATAGTGCATATTATAAAAAGGGTAAAAGTCAGTAAAATTATAGCTAAAATAGCAATGTGAATCAATACATCACTGACAAACTAAAAATATATAGTTTACCTATTTGTCATTGCGTCTGGAAGATTATTGTAAAATACAGTAAGCCTAAATAAAGACTTATTGGGTATATAGATGAAAAATAAGCCATCAATGACATTGCTGACTAATTAAATATCGAAAGCAACTAGTATATATAGTATATATTTATATATTTTTTTTTTTCACTGGAAAAAAAACATAGGTGCCAGACATGTTATAGTTCGGAATTGGCATTTAAAAAACCTTAGAAATTCAGTGAAAAAAACATAGGTTTCAGGGGTGTTATAGTTAGCTGGACATTTCACTCGTACAAAACCATTGAAATTCCTCCGTTATAGTTAGTTCTACTAACTATAATTCGTGCGTCCGCAACCCACTGCTGAAGATGTCACATATTACAACATTCATGACATGGTCAGTGATATCACTGATGACATCACTGATGACATCTCAAATGACATCACTGATGACATCATCCAGTGAATGTGGTTTGGTTCGATATTTAAATATATATTATATATATATAGCAATCAGCATTGAAGACTGAGTGGATGTACAAGTGTCTGGATGGAGGATTTAGTAGCACTGTGATTGACTGTCTAAGTGACTAATTTAAAGTGTCTCACTAAATATATGGGATAGTGATTAAACTGTGTGAATATCTGTTTCACTGTACCTCTTGTTGTGTAAACTACTACATAAGTTGGTTACTACATATGTGAAAGTCTATATTAGTATTAATTATTTAAATGAGTATTTGTATGGGATAGTGAATGTGTGTGTGGTTGGGGTGAGAGGTGTGCGACTGTCCAAAGATCTATAAATAGTTGATTTAGTAGGTATATGAGTTAAGACTGCATGTGGAAACACTTGTTTGGGTGAGTGAATCTCTTTATAGGTGTGGTGATGAGTAAATATATTTCTCAATGATACATGTCCAACAAAGTAGAAATATAAAAGGCAGTGTATGTGACAGTTGTTGCATATAAATAAGTATACATAAGACTCAGTGATTGTATGAGTGACTGTATCGAAAACTGGATACTTGTAATAGTGATTTTATAACACACTAAGTATGAGTTACTATCTATATGAATCAATAAAGTGGTGTTTGTATAAGTGTGTAGCTTAGTAAATGTAAGTATGATCAATTGTTTGCATAATTGAGTAGGATGACTGCATAAGTGAATAGGATGTGTGTTGGTGTGTAATGTCGATGTAGGTGTATATGTATATTTAATAATGTTCTATTGATCTTTGTTAGCTTGTATGAATGAATGTATAGGTAAGTGTTTAGATGTGTGTGTAGATGTAGGAATCACTGAGTGGGTTTTTAGAAACTTGTATCGGTGTGTCAATGGTTTCAAATAAGGTACTCCATATTTTATTATTAGTGTTGAAAGGTTATACTAGTGTATGATGAGGTGTATCAGATTGTCACGTGGATCATGTCATCAGTGATGTCACTGACCATGTCATGGATGATGTAATGTGTGACATCATCAGCAGTGGATTGCGGGCGCGCAAGTTATAGTTAGTAGAACTAACTATAACGAGGAATTTCAATGGTTTTGTACGAGTGAAATGTCCACCTAACTATAACACCCCAAAAACCTATGGTTTTTTCACTGAATTTCTAAGGTTTTTTAAATGCTAATTCCTAACTATAACAGGTCTGAAACCTATGTTTTTTTTCAGTGAATTTCAAAGGTTTTGTAAAAGACAATTTTTAAATGTATGGTTATATTTTTTTTTTTATACTGATTTACTACCTTTTTTAAAACTATTTTTAGATATTTTATTTTTTTAAATTACATAATTACATTATACATTACAAAATATACTTTCTCTGAATCAATTACGTTAGTTTAAATACTTTACAAACAGGCAATAGACTTAAGTACAGTAGTTACAGTTGTTGCAATGGGCAACACAATTTCAAACACAATGCAACATTGAGCTCAATGTGAATTTCTAGTTAAATGCGATTAGTTACTTTATGGATTACTTTTCTAAACACAGGACTGGATCCTAGATTCAGTTCTTGGACATCTCCTGTAAACAGTTGAGTAAAAGCGTTTTGGTTACAGTAGTGATTTTTAAGGAATATTATTGTATTTTAAAAGTTGACACTTAGAATCTTTTTCACATAGAATCACCGATGTTATCCTATGGGAGGAAATTCACTTAGCAGGTAAGTAGTGTTATCGTTACTTTTTCTTACTCAGTGTAAGGACCCTGGATCCAGCACTGGTGCATCTCCTGTAAACAGTTGAAAGAATGCATTTAAGTCATTCAGGCGATTTTTAAGGAATATTTTTAGTTTGTAAAAATAGACACTTGGAAACTTTTCTGGTGAAAACCAGACAATGGATTCCTATGGAAGGAAATACAAGTTACTGGTAAGTACGGTTAGAATTACTTTTCAGGGTCAGTGCTGGGCAAAAAGATGCAGCACTGGGTTCTCTCCTGATAACAGGTGAGTAAATCGGAATTCGTTGTTCAGATGATTTTAGGTGAATATTTTAAAGTTCCAAAACTCCACACTTAAAAGAATTTCCAAGTGAAACCAGTCAATGTTAGCCTATGGAAGGAAATTCAAGTTACTCGTAAGTATGGTTAGAATTACTTTTCAGGTTCAGTACTGGGCTCAAAGATGCAGCACGGAGGTCTCTCCTGATAACAGGTGAGTAAATCGGAATTTGTAGTATTCAATTTTCAATTCAAATTGACTTTATTTCGGATATATTGCAATCCACAAAAGTACACACAATAGACAATTCATAATAAAAACATCACAGTAATCACAAAGTCAATCTTAAATTACATACAACTCCAATGTATCATAAAAAAGGAGTGCATAGACAAAGTCAGAATAAAAAAGTGCAAGTAGGGTCCATATACAGAATATACAGAATAAAGTGCAATAGTGCCATGAACTACAGTTAATGCACATTTACTCATCCAAACAATTTCTTAGTCTCATAGTCATTTTTAAGAATTCTAACACCTGGAGGACACTGTCAGAATACAGCAGCTGTAAGTACATAAGGGCGGGTCTGATTTGGTTAAAATTTAATTTCTTTAAAAGAGTAACCAGATACCGCTTTCGGGGATATTCATAAAATGAACATAAAAATATAAAATGCAGCATGTCCTGTGGAGACTTCCCGTCGCAGCCACAGGGAGCTGCTAGTTTCTTAAAAATGTCCGACTTGGGTCTAATTAAAAGCTGATGAAAGATGTTAAACCTGAAGCGGGTCAGCAAAAATTTCTCATGGGTGGTGAAGGAGCATGTTAGATACAGTTCCATTGAATCACAAGTTCTCAACATGATATACATTCTAACATTAGGTTTCAAGAGCTCAACTTCATCTCTTAGAGCATTACGATTCAGGAAAAAAGCTCTCTTAATTGCAGCAACATCACCCTTAACTATATCCCTCGGGTTATCAAACAGGTTCAGGCGGCCAAGCTTCAAAAATTGGGACTTCAGATATTTAAGCCAGGGTACACACATTGAGTGGTCAAGCGATGAAAGATCCTCCACTATCAAGTGGGTTAGAGGGATTGCATCACTTAACCATAATTTTACCCAGCACAGCAGTGGTTTCAGTCCAACAATGTCCGATAAATGCAAACAACCAAGTTCTTCATGAGCAGCTAAATTCGGTGTGCTCCCAGGGACACACAGCAGACGCTTTAAAAATTTATTTTCAACTATTTGAAGTTGATCACCGTTTGTGTGGCCCCAAATCTCGCTTCCGTATACTGCAGTGGCTATGGATTTAGCGTTATATAATTTCATCATAGCCACATTTGGCTTTTTCCCCAATTTAGAGGCAAAATTGAAGATAGAAGCATTTACCCTGGACATTTCCCCCTTCTTCTTGGCCAAATGTGGGGCCCAACACAACTTCGTATCAAATAGAACACCCAGGTAAGAAAACGTCTGGGTGATGGGTATCGGAACATCATTCAGTTTAAAATTGAACTTCTTTTTAGGTTGACGGCCAACATGCATTATAAAGGATTTTGAGTTGTTGACCGTAAGGTCCCTATCAGACATAAATTTATTAAATCCATTCAACAGTGCCTAAAGACCTAATTCTGTTCGTGAAATTAAGACCGCATCATCGGCATATAAAAGCAGAGGAATACCCCTCGCACCCGCTCTAGGACAATCAGATTTTATCTCTTGTAATTCAGCCTCCAGGTCATTTATATAAAAATTAAAAAGATAAGGGGCCATAATGCACCCCTGACGTACACCTTTATTAATTGGAAAACAACCCATGGTTTCCCCAGTCGAAGAATACCTCACGTTGGCTCTTGTGTCATTGTGCAGATCCGCAAGGAACTCCACAAAACCCCCATCTATTCCCCTGTCCTTCATGGTCCTCCACAGCCTCCCCCTGTTGACACAGTCAAAGGCTGAGGACAGATCCATGAAGGCAAGGTGAATTGCTCCCTTCTGTACGACAGTATATTTATTCAGAATAAGGAACAGGTTGAGACACTGAGTTATGGTTGAGCGCCCCTCACAAAAGCCATATTGAGAAATCGACAAGATGTGGTTTTCATTCGACCAACTTATTAGGCGTTGAAGTATAACTCTCCCCATAATCTTAACCATTGAATCAATTAGGGATATGGGTCGATAGCAAAGTGCACTTCCCCTATCTCCCTTCTTGAATACAGGGACTATAGTTGATAGTCCCCAAGATTCTGGGCAACCCACTGTGGCCGCCGCATTAAATACGGCGACCAGAATGGGAGCCCAAAAAGCTGGATCAGACTTGTAAAGATCCGGGGGTATTCCGTCAGGCCCTGGCGCTTTATTAGCAGTGAGGCCCATTATGGCTACCAAGACCTCACTTTTATCAAAGATAATAGGGCTAACCCTATCATAGGGGGCAACAACCATAGATCCAGAATTTTCAGAATATAAACTTTTAAAATGGCCTTCCCATTCCTCTTTGGTTATACAGCAGACAATTCCGTCTCCAGGGTCCTCGGACAAGAAAGGTTTCATAACCAAAGCCCAGAATTTGGTGCTGCTATTCAGGGTAGAGGGGTCAAGCAATTCCTCCCAAGCCTCTTTCTTCAGTAGCTCCTTACGGGCGATAGTAATAGCCTTATATTCCTTTCTACAGAGTTTTACAACCTCCCGATCCCTCGGGGAAGCTGACAAAGCAAGCCTCAATTTGCGAGCAGCTACAGTGCAATCATGGCTAAACCATCTCGGTCCTACTTTAGCCTGGGTTTTATTAGGAACAGATAGGAGCGCTGACACCTTCTCCGCTATATTTTGATAAGCCTCTAGAACCAATTTAGGTTCACCTCCCCGTTAATACAAACGTCAATGTCCTCTGCACACCCTTCAGAGATGTTTTTATAGAGTGTATCCGCGGAGTCAATTGACCATTTTAACCGCCTCCTCCCATCTGTTGTGCCCAATCTTCCTTGTACAGTACTCTTAAGACATTTTATTCCCCATGGACAGTTCAAACAGATTGTGACAGGATTATGGTCACTAAATTCACTAGGGAGGATACAGAAAGAATCTAAAAAAGTTTGCATAGTCCTCGAGACAAGTATATGGTCAATGAAGGTACCCCTTCCATGTCCCATGAAGGTAGGGATGTCAAAACGGTATGAAGGGTCCTTAAACGACATAGCCAAAGAGAGGTCAAGGTCATTCAATAAGTCATTACACATTTCCCCCTCAATGGTGTGCTCCATATGCAGACAATCCGCACGAGCACAGGTCATTTCTGATAAACACTTGTGCAATGGATCTACACATGGATGCAGATTAAAATCCCCCAAAATCATGAGGTTATGGCCCACTTTTTCCATAAAATTAGAGACAAAGGAATTAAGAACATGGATATGATTCAAACCTGCACTATCAAAAGCAGCATTGTAAAAATTCACCAGTCCCACAAGAACATTACCTCCAGATAGAATTAGTCCCATAACCCCTGTGTGCTGAGCTTCTAATCTCCGTACTTCGCATGGTATCAATATGGAAACAAAGACTACAAGACCCCCCTTGGGCCTTCCCCGCAATGAAGGCAAGGCCGGCACAAAGAAGGCCTTATACCCTTCTAAAAACAGATTACAGCCCAGCTCCCAGGTCTCTTGCAGACAAATGATAGAAAACTGCGAGATGTAGGTAACCCAGTTTACATCAGACATTTTGGCCGCAAGACCAGCAATATTCCAGGAGACAACAAGATTTCCTGAGGTTTTACCCACCGGGTTAAAAGAATTTGTAGTTTCACCTGAAGCCCTAGTAACCTGAGCCGCAGGTGCCCCCAGTCAGTCACACTGCTCAAGACCGGATAACATTTCGAATCTATTCTGTGTATTTATGTTTGGCCCATATTGATAATGGCCGTCACTCGGACTCCTGTTATGAATTCTAATGGGCCCACCTGACCCACAAGGATTAGTAACATTATAAAGAAACTGAGACTCCTGCACAGGAGTAAAAGGTTCAAGCCCCCGCCTGGTTAAATTCTGTTGTGGTGTAGGTTTACACAGATGCGCATAAAAATAACCCGAGGGGCGTACACAAATACTATTCGTGTTATATACCAAAGCAGAAGCTCTCAAAAGGATAGTTGCCACGTGCTGGGGGTGCTTAAAATGTACGACTATACAGTCCCCTGTCCCAGTCTTTTTAGACGGCCCTACCCAATTTACACGTCTTACTGTCATAATTTGGTCCGAGTATGAGACAGGGAACCCACAGTTTTTGTTGAGCCAAGACACGGTTTTATTTTTCAAAGAGGTTTGGGATTCATCAAAAGGAGATGCGGGATGGGTCCCACTGGAGGGCACATTAGTTAGTACAGCCACAAACGGGGCACAATCTGGTGGTAAATTGAGATAGCGGTTGTACCTCGGGGGTCTGGGCGCTCTACTGTTTATTTGCTTTGTAGATGGTATCGGCGGAGCCGCTGCCACAGGGATATCTGGACGAATAGGGGTTTCAGAACCAGTGGCCACTGCAACAGCAGCGTTCCCCCTTGCCTTATTACATATATCATTGATATCGGCAAGTTCTCTCCCTTTCCTCCCAGAGTGTACACTTCCACTAAATGTGACACTATTCTTTGCTGATAACAGACCACCCAGCCTTGTCACTTCCTTTGCTAGGTTATCTATCTTGCTCGTTAATGGTTTAATAAGCTCCTCCATTTTAGTTGTCAAGGAAGCTTCTAGATTTTTTATAAGCGAAGCAAAAAAATCAGGAGTTATGTTTACACCATTTCCATTACCATCATTGTTAGTGCCCGTGAAAACAAAAGAGGTTGGTATTGCAGGGCTGATAATTGCCTTACCATCCTTTTTTTTAGACTTATCTTGCTTCCCATTTACCCTTTGAGACAGTGTTCTACAAGTTCTTATGGCCCTGGTTTCTGGTTGGGGCTCATGTAACACACTAGTATCAGGACATGACAGCACCTGTGGGTCAGAATGAACCTCCACGTTAACTAAAATGGGCACTGGAGGGTCAATAGAAATGACATCAATCGAGTTAATTGCACAACCTTGTATCAGACTGATAGGGGAGTTTTCCAATAACGTTTCCCCTACCACAGTGCTTTTCCCCAACGATGCACGTCTGTTATTATTTATCTGGCTTACTTTCCTAACCAGGAAATTATCAAGAGTAGCAGGACCCACCAGTACCTTATCATTTTTGGGTTTTGACATTGTAAATACAGTTGGAGCTAATACTTGCAAACAGGTACCCTTCAATCAAAGCACTCTCTATTAAAACAACCTATACAACAAAATATTAAAAGTTTATCAGATATCTTACACGCTCCTGGCGCGAAAATGGTCCAAAAGGGGCAATATAAGGGTCCTGGCCCAGTCCGGTCTCCTTCAGTCCCCTGAGGGCCACAGAGGGCCCGCCCTTTGCCCGGGCTTAGCCCCGGGCGCTCCCGCGCGCGACTCGCGGGGCGAGAGGGGGTGTCAGCCTTTTACTGGCGCCTCCGGGCGCTCTCGGCGCGTCACGAGCGCGCTGCCTGCCTCAGGGGTTGCTGGGAAGTGTGGTCCCTGGTCGCGGTTAGCCTCCCGGCGTCTGCCTTCTACCGCCGTTCCCCTCACGGCTCCGCCCGATGGCGGTTTCACAGGTGAGTCACTGGTGTTCCCCCACTGGCTCCCGGGGGGTCAGCCTTTTACTGGCGCCTCCGGGCGCTCTCGGCGCGTCACGAGCGCGCTGCCTGCCTCAGGGGCCGCTGGGAAGTGTGGTCCCTGGTCGCGGTTAGCCTCCCTGCGTCTGCCTTCTACCGCCGTTCCCCTCACGGCTCCGCCCGATGGCGGTTTCACAGGTGAGTCACTGGTGTTGAATTTGTAGTACATCCAGGAGGCGCCACAGAGCTGCGTAGCAGAGAGATGTAACATGGGGCAGGGCCTGCACCACCTCTCTGCAACGCAGCGCAGTGACGCTTCCTGGAAGCACCTGGTGGGCTACTTGGCCCCCATGGTCCCTCAGGTTTGAAGTGGAATTTTTTCCCCAACTTAAAATGCGCCTCAGGGCGTGTTTGCACACATCACGTCAGGCCCCGTCCCCTCCCTTCACCACTGTGTAAACGCACACTGTCGCCGTTCTAAGTTGAGAGATTAAGTCCCCTTCAATCCTAAGGGTCCATAGGGTCAAACTAGCCCACTAGGTACGTCCTGTAAGCGCCATAGAGCTGCGTTGCAGAGAGGTGTAAAAAGGGTCGTGGCCTCTGAACACCAGTCTGCAACGTGGCCTCTGGCGCGATGCCGGTCTCTTTCTTTTTTTTTCTGGTTTAAAAAGGGGGGCTGTGTGGCCCTCCTTTTCCTAATATTTTGGCCCTGAGGACCCCATCCCCCAGGGCCTGCCCCCTAATTAATTTTTTTTAACAAAAAAGTCAGGAAGGGGGCTGCGTGGCGCCCCCTCCTAAGGCCATAATGGAACCTGGGGACCCCATCCCCCGTGGCACGGCCTTTTTTAAAATTATTTTCATATAGGAGGGGGGCTGCCTTGCCCCCCTCCTTAGGCCATTTATGGCCCCGGGGACCCCATGCCCTGGGGCGACCTTTTTTAAAAAAAAAATATTATATTTTTTATTTTATATTTCATTTTGGGGAGGGGGCGTGTAGCCCCCCTCCCGGGCCACTTGTAGCCCCAGGGACCCCATCCCCCGGGGCTGGCCCTTTTTGTTGAGGACCGTGGGGGGGGGGGGTCCCCAATTCCGCCACAGTCCCGCCGGCTCCGCGCATCCTGCGGGAGCCGGCATTGCTTTTCCACAGAGGGACCAGCTAACATGCTGCTCCCCCTGTGGAAAATCAATCTGCTTTGCTATTTGGAAGAGAGAGCAGGTTTCCTGTCCTGTCATTGCAAACAGCAGTGTCCCGGGGGTGGGCACACAGGTTTTTTTTATTTAAAAAAATAAATAAATAGCCCCGGGGGTGGAGGTCCCCGGGGCTGGGGGAGCTATGAGCCGCCCAAACAATTTATAATAAAGCCCCGGGGGTGGCGGTCCCCAGGGCTGGGGGCCCCTTTGGGCTCCCCACCTAAACTATTTAATTGCCCCCGGGATTTGGCCCCCCCCGGGGGATAATTACTAACGAGCCCGCACTTCGTTTTTTTCCCCCATCGTCAAGATCCGTGCACCCTTTGCGGATTTTGACCATTTCTAAAAAAAAAAAAAAGATTTTTTTGGTTCCTGGGGGTCCTTGTGGGACCCCCTGAGCAGGCCTAGGGGGTCAGGGTATTTCTACCCTGGCCCCTTTTCGCGTTTTGCACGTTTATTTTTTAGGTTTCTTTTGCCTCGGTTCTACCGAGGCACAAGATGGCTGCCAACACTTCCTGATTTGGAGTGTTGACAGCCAATTAGAATACAGCTCGTGCACGGTAGGGTGCGTCGATCCACCGCGGCCATAGATAAATAGGTACTTTCAATTGTAATTTTCTTAGGAACTACTGAACGGATTTACACCACCTAAGCAAAAGGCATGAGTCTTAACTAAGGACTACCTCTTTGCCAAATTTGGTGTAATTCCGTTCAGCAGTTCGAGCTGAAGCCGCATTGAAAGGTTCCTATGGAAAATTGCATGGGAAAACACATTTTGGGACCCCCTTTTTTCTCGGCCCCCGTTTGACGAATCACCCCGAGACTTTCAGGATAGGAGGGGACTGGAACTGGCCATTAGTTTTGAAAATTTTGCGAACATTCGTCAGCCGGCGCCAAAGTTATTCCAAATACCTAACTATAACTACCTACTGGCGACCGCCAGTAGGTAAAATATATATATATATATATATATATATATATATATATATATATATATATATATATATATATATATCTATATCAGTTTCCAAATCGCTCCCGCCGTCCCAGTGTTAGGACGGTTTCAACAGAGCACAAGCTCCACTTTTCTTGCTGGTAATGTTTATTTTACCCTTTCCTTCATGCGATCACGTTTCGGTCACCCTGTGACCTTGTTCACATAAAGAAAAGCTATACAATCATGGTTTTTTAAACACATTGTGTAATTACATAATGTGAGGTGTTGGAGCATAGCCATAGTAAACAGACTGCTCACTAACAGTATGTCAATTTCAATATCTGCAGAGAGTACTCATGTTAGAAGAAGAGACATTCATAATTATTTGAAAATCCCTATTTAGACGAGTAAAAGCACAATAAATATATTATTAAAATAAATATATACATGTGCAAAGTGAAAAAAGTTGTCATTATATTGTTCGATTGTAAGCTTAATAAAAGATTCACAATCTCAACTTTTGTATGTCCTCATCATAAATCAGTGTTCTCCAATGGCTTAAATGAGTTTATGATACTGCAGACGAGTACATCATCCCATATCCCAAGATATCACATTGTTTAGGGAATCATGTAACATTGGGGAAGTCTCTCCTATTGTAGCTTTCAGAACATACTGGATATGCCCAATATTGCCTTGTTATCTCCAAAAGTGCAAAGTGTGCTCTCTTATCTATTGACTAACTAAAAGTGCGTAAGTGCTTATTTAAAAAAATGTGCTAAGTGCTTCACTGTGCAAATGTACAATTCTATCATAATAGCTAACTTGTTGTTTTTATGTTTATATATAAACTCCAGAGAGAGAGATATATATATATTTATCTTAAGTGGTGGTATTCGTACTTCTAAGTATCCACAGGTGTCATGTAAGTATACTATGCATCCTTGTGGTCATTAAATTTATATTGGTTAGCTTGAAACATTATCTTTAAACATGATACCGAAACTAGTTAGAATGGGAAACAAAGGGATTGCATATCAAACATCATTCCCGTTGACATAGTTATAAAAAAGTTAAATGGGGTATTTAAAAAAATCCTCATAAATAACTTCCCATAAAAAGTTATTAGGTCAAATTATTAACATTTGATAGTAATAATTGTTAAAATCCCAAAGATATTATCCTAAAACATGATTCTAAAAATATGCTTCATAAGTGTATAAAAAACTTTATAAATAAGAATTCATGTTTTATAAAAAATTCATGTTACATGTAGGAAAAATATATGTATTATAGAAAATGATGGAGTTTTTCGTTATTGTTCAAGCCCATAGGACTATTGCTGTCCAATTCCAATATAGTGTGTGACTCTAGCTGCGTCAGCATTCGTTCCCTGTTGCCTCCTCTCCACTGTTTAGGGATGGCTTTGATCACATAATATTTCAGGCAGTTCAGGTCATTCATATGTATAGTCTTAAAATGTACCGACAACCGGATATGTTACATCGTTGTTCACAATAGTTCTGAGGTGTTGAAGAGTTCCAACATGCACCTGCGACTTGGTGCTACCTACGTATCTCAATCCACAGGTGCATTCTAACACATATACGGCACATTCAGTGCGGCAATTGTAATTGCCAATGATAGCTATCTGTTTTTGACTGAAAGGAGTTGTGTAGTGGGTGATGTTAATCCCAAACTTGCACACCCGACATGAAGAGCACTTAAAAAAACCTGTTTTGGGTTTTAATCACGTACTATCTTTACTCATTTCTGGACTACTCTTGACTAGTTGTGTCCTCATGGAAGGTGCTCTTCTGAATGTGATAGTAGGTAATCTTTCCAATAGAGTGGCCATAACACTGTCTGTAAGTGGAACCGGCCAATTGGTGTTTACTATGGATTTGATCTGTCTTTCCTGGCTGCAAAATGTTGTGATCAGCCTGGTCATGCCTCCTTGGTTGCACTCGCTGGTTCCGTTTCTAGTCCTGAGGGCATAGTTTCAAACAGAGATTCCCTAGATCTAGTATTGATTTTGTTTTGAGCTTCTGCAAGAGTTCTGGCATCATAGCCTCTCTTCCTGAATCTGTCTGAGGCTTCTGTAAGAAATCTTGTGACTTATGTCTCAGTGCTACATATTCTCTTTAGCCTGACAAATTCTCTATGGTATGCTTTTAATAAGGAGTTTGGAGTGTGCACTTTTGGCGTGCAGTATTGAATTGCCTGCTGTCTGCATACTGTGTAGTGTAGTTTCCAGCTTCATGTCACTTACAAACACTTTTTCATCCAAAAATTCTATTTCATTTGTACTGATGTTGGATGTAAATTTCAGGTTAACATTGCTGATATTGATTGCCTGGATGAAACCACCTGCAGTGTTCTTGTCCCCCTCCCAGAGAATAAAAACATTATCTATCTATCTATATATATATTTTTTTCCCACTGAAAATACCAAAGGTTACAGTGACGTTATAGTTGGGAATTAGCATTTTAAAAAACCTTGGAAATTCACTGAAATACCTACCCCTCCTATCTGAAAGAAACAGGTTAGTATTAGATTCCTTACCTTAGAATATCCCCAGACGTCAGACTGGATCTGGAAACATTTGCGTAGCAGTACCCTTGCGCGTCGGTAGGCGTCGTCTGCGGCTCCGCGTCCGTCGTCGGCATCGGGATGACGTCGCCGGAGTACTTAGACACCGCCCTCGCGCGCTGACGTCAGTTCTCCTATTTTTTCCGCGCAAGCAGGCGCCGATCCGGAAAATGTGGTACCCTTAGTCAATTTTTGACTGAAAACTTTTTCGATCATTTTTGATCTTTTTTCGAAGTAGAACGCCTCCGACGGTGCCGGTAGGGATGCCCGGGTTCAAGCCCTGCATCGACTGCAACCGACTGATGTTGGTTACCGACCCCCATCGCCGTTGTCTTCATTGCCTGGGGCCCGACCACGATGACAAGTCGTGCCCCGACTGCCGGGCCTTGACGTCGAAGGCTAGGCAGGAGTGGTCCCGCAAGCGCCTCGAGCTCCGGCAGTCGGCCCCGGGCTGTTCGAGGTACCGGTCCGGAAGGAGGTCGAGGGACTGGTCGCGGGGCCGGAGTCATCGCGGCTCGGAGGATCGTCACCACTCCTCGAGCTCCAAGTCCTCAGGTAAGAGGCACAAGAAATAGAAGAAGCGACATCACTCGTCCGACTCTCCACGACGCTCGTGCAACGCAGCTGGGGGTTCGGGCGACACCACCCACGCGGCTCCGCTGGAGCTGCGGGCGTCGCGGCCTGCTCCATACCCGCCGGTCCCTGGGCAGAACGTGACGCCGGAGGAGATCGACACCTTCCTCACGGCCATGAGGTCGCTCACTCCTCTGTCGGGTTCCGCGGCGCCTTCGGGCCAAACGGCCCCGACAGAGAGCCCAAGCGGGCTGGGTGCTTCGGCCCCGGCGCTGTTGGGTGCTTCGGCCACGGCGCCGTCGGCAACTTCGGTCCCGGCGCCGGTCGACCTTACGACCTCGCCGGCCCCTAGGGTGTCGCCTCCGGCGCCGTCCACGGACGACGTCCCCCCCCCCCCCCCCAGTCCCCATCTTGGTCCGGGGTTCCGACGCCGGAGCGGCGTCGCTCGACGCCGATGGGAGATTTTTTCTTCTATGATCCGGCCCCATCATTTGACCCTGAGTACCAGGAGATGGGTGGCGAGGCAGATTGGGAGGGGTCTGAGGACCCTCTGGCACGTGAGTGCCAGTCTGATCAGGACTGGGCAGGTGAGCTAGGGGATGCCAGTGGTTTGGACACTTTGCGAGACACTAGTTTTGTCTCCCCTCCTACCGTGGCTTCGAAGGAGGGGGCTGCCTATAGTGTGGTGTTGACGCGGGCGGCCAAGGCCTTATCCCTTTAACTCCCCGTCGCGGCCGTGAGGACTAACCTCCTCACTGAGGTCCTTAAACCGCAAGCAAGCTCTTCGGAGCCCCTGTTGCCGTTTAATGAGGCCTTGTCTGACGTTCTTCTGGGCACCTGATCTAGGCCCACTACAGGTCCCCCCTGTAGATAGGAACGTGGCCAGACGCCACTGCCCGGCCCCGGGCGACCCTTGCTTCCTGTCCACCCACCCCACTCCCGAGAGCCTGGTCATACAGGCCTCTAACTCCCAGACCGCATTCCCGACGGCTCCCCCGATCGTGAATCCAAGAGGTACGAACAGCATGGCGCCAGGAAGCCGCTTGGTCACAGTGCGCTTTATTAAGAAACTTTTTCATTTCATTTCATTTAATTCCATTTCATGGCAAAAAAATGTTCTCCTCACTGAGTTTGGGGTTGCGGTCCATTAACACTGCGTGCCTCTTGGGCCATTATGCCCACTCTCTGTGGGACATGGTCGCGGACGTGCTGCCACAATGTCCGGAGGAGGCCCGGACTAAACCCGCCCATGCCCTTGCGGAGGGTCGAGATGAGGCACGGTACTCCATCCGATGTGGGCTGGATACAACGGACTTGATGGGTAGAGCGATGGCAACGACGGTGGCGATTCGTTGCCACACCTGACGGAGGTCCGCCAACTTTTCGGCTGATGTCCAAAACACCCTTATGGACATGCCGTTTGATCGCCGTCGCCTCTTTGGCGACAAGGCAGACAGTGCGCTTGAGCGCTTTAAGGACTCCAGGGCTACGGCCAAGTCCTTGGGCCTGTCGCCCCGCGCCAGCAATCTGCTGCCTTTCGCCCCTTTCGTGGCCAAGGAAGAGGCGCCCCCACATGTCCTGCCAGCCACGCGCCGCAGACTAACATCCAGCGCGGTGGCGGACGTGGTAACCGCCGTGGCGGTGACCGGGGACAACGGCAAGGCCAGTCCACATCTACCCCGGCAGCATCCGCCTCAAAGTCACCCTAGTCTGAGCTGTGGGGGCAGGGTTCGCCATCACCTCCTCCACTGGCGCAACATCACATCGGATAGGTGGGTGCTGCAAATCATCCGAAGGGGCTACTCGCCCCCCTTCGAGGCGACCCCTCCAGCCATGGCACCGCAGTACCACCGCATGTCGGGGGATCACTTGAATCTTCTGCGAGAGGAAGTTGCGGCCCTCTTGGCCAAGGGGGCCATTGAAGCGCGTTCCTGGGCCAGAAGTAGGGTGTGGTTGTTACTCCCACTACTTTCTGGTTCCCAAGAAAGGCAAAGGGGGCCTACGTCCTATCTTGGACCTGCGGAACGTCAACAGCTTCCTCCGGAAAGAGAGGTTCAAGATGCTGACACTGGCTCAGGACTTAGGTGCCCTGGACCCGGGAGACTGGATGGTAGCGTTGGACTTGAAGGACGCTTATTTCCACATCCCCGTCCTGCGGTTCACGGTAGGCCACGAGCACTTTCAGTTTACTGTGCTCCCCTTCGGCCTTACCAGCGCCCCACGGGTGTTCACGAAAGTGATGGCGATGGTCGCAGCTCATCTGCGCAGTTTAGGTGTTTCAGTCTTCCCCTACCTCGACGACTGGTTGTTTAAGGCGGGCTTGCCCCAGACAGTCGTCAGCCAGCTTCAGACTACGACCGACCGCCTGCACCTGCTGGGGTTCTCCATCAATGTGCCGAAGTCGCACCTGTGTCCCTCTCAGAAGCTCCTCTTCATCGGAGCGGTTCTAGACTCGGCGCAGTTTCGGGTTTATCCTCCTGAAGAGCGGGTTCGGGATATTCAGGTTCTGATTCCGATCTTTCAGCCTTTATCCCGAGTCTCGGTCAGGTTGACACTGCAGCTTCTGGGACTGATGGCCTCCTGCATCCTTCTAGTGCATCACGCCAGGTGGCGAATGCGGGCTCTGCAGTGGGACCTGAAGTTTCAGTGGGCCCAGCATCAGGGCAACTTGTCTGACCATGTCTTGATCTCGGAGGGCACTGCAAGACAGTTGCAGTGGTGGCTCACGGACCGCGATTGGGTCAGCGGCAGATCCCTCTCCCTACCCCAACCGGAGCACGGAGTTGTGACGGACGCGTCCCTCCATGGCCGGGGAGGCCATATGGGAGAGGCGGAGATCAGAGGCCTCTGGTCTCCGGCGGAGTCCCAGCTCCATATCAACCTTCTGGAGCTGCGGGCGATCTGGCTTGCACTGAAGGCATTCCTCCCCTCTGTCCGGGGGAGTGTAGTGCAGGTGCTCACAGACAAAACCACCCCCATGTGGTACTGCAACAAACAGGGCAGGGTGGGGTCGTGGACCCTATGTCAGGAGGTTCTGCGCCTCTGGCAGTGGCTGGAACATCAGGGCGTGACCCTGGTGGTTCAACACCTGGCAGGTACCCTGAACGCCAGGGCGGACAAACTCAGCCGGCGGTGCATGATGGATCACGAATGGCGTCTGCACTCGGACGTGGCGCAAGGCCTCTTTCAGCAGTGGGGAGAGCCTTGGTTAGATCTATTCGCCACAGAAGTGAACGCGCAATGTCATCAGTTCTGCGCGTTGGAATTTCCAAGGCGGCACTCGCTCGGAGACGCTTTTCGTCGCGAGTGGAGTTGCGGTCTGTTGTACGCCTTTCCGCCTATACCACTTCTGCCCAGAGTGCTGAAGAAGATCAGGCGCGACCGGGCCCAAGTCATCCTTGTGGCTCCAAAGTGGGCATGGAAGTTCTGGTATCCCGAGCTACTCAGCATGTCTGTCGATCCCCCGATTCGTCTGCCCTTCAGGAGGACCTTCTGTCGCTGCAGCAGGGGACGGTCCTCCACCCGAACCTGTCCAGTCTCCACTTACATGCGTGGAGATTGAGCGGCGGCAGTTGCCTCCTGAAGTCTGTAATGTCATTCTGGCAGCCAGGCGTCCCTCCACAAAATCGGTATACGCCTGCAGGTAGAACAAATTTGTGGCATGGTGCACAGCAAAGGCTGTGGATACCCTTTCTGCCCCTCTTTCAGAGGTTCTCCCCTTTCTTCTTTCTCTTGCCCCGCAGGGCTCTGCTCTGGGCACTCTGAAGGGCTACCTCTCGGCCAGTTTCGCCTTCTTAAGGCTACCTGATCAGCCCTCTTTGTTCAAGTCCCCGGTTGTAAATAGGTCTTTGAAGGGCATCACTCATATGTTTCCTCCAGTTCCTTCCGTGATGCCTCAGTGGGACTTAAACCTTGTTCTAACTTTTCTAATGTGCGCTCTCTTTGAGCCACTTCATAACTGTCCTCTTTGCCTCCTTACTCTGAAGACCGCTTTCCTGTTTGCCATCACCTCTGCCATGAGAGTGAGTGAGCTCCAGGCCCTTTCTTCTAAGCCTCCTTTCCTTTCAATCCATCCGGACAAAGTTGTGTTGCCGACGCGACCTTCTTTCCTGCCCAAGGTAGTCACAACCTTCCACATCGGGTAGTCCATCACTTTGCCCACCTTCTTTCCGCCTCCGCATCCCTCGAAAGAGGAAGAGAGGCTCCACCGTCTGGACCTAAAACGTGCGCTCTCATTCTATTTGGATCGCACACGCCAGTTCCGGGTGGATGACCAACTCTTTGTTGGTTACGTGGGCGCTAAGAAGGGACGGGCGGTGCACAAACAAGCCATTTCTCGAAGGGCCATCTTGTGTATAATGGCTTGTTACTCTTTGGCTCGAAAGGAGCCTCCTGTGGGGCTTCGTGCCCATTCCACACGGTCCACGGCGGCTACTACTGCCCTGGGCCGGGGAGTCCCCTTGCAGGACATCTGTCAGGCGGCTACGTGGGCCTCGCTGCACACGTTTGCAAGACACTACTGCCTGGACAGCCAAGTCCGGAGAGATGGCTTTTTCGGCCGTTTCGTTCTCCAGGACTTTCTGGTGTGATCATTGGTTCGCAGACCCACCACCGGGGTTGGTATTGCTGGGGTATCTATTCTAAGGTAAGGAATCTAATACTAACCTGTTTCTTTCAGATGCACAAGTTACTTACCTTCGGTAACGATATATCTGTAAGAAACAGTAGTTAGTATTAGATTCCTTACTGCCCCACCCATCCTCGCCGTTCTGCGAACCGATATCTAGGGTTACGGTCATCCCCTTTCAGGGCCCTAGTTTCATGGCACCAGTGTTGGTTTTTATCATGGCTCTGCGTTTCTGGCGTGGAAAAGCTGTGTATAAGAACTGACGTCAGCGCGCGAGGGCGGCGTCTAAGTACTCCGGCGACGTCATCCCGGCGCCAACGACGCCGACGCCGGACGCGGAGCCGCAGACGACGCCTAACGACGCACAAGGGTACTGCTACGCAAAAGTTTCCGTATCCAGTCTGACGCCTGGGGATATTCTAAGGTAAAGAATCTAATACTAACTACTGTTTCTTACAGATATATCGTTACCGAAGGCAAGTAACTTGTGCGTTACCTCCAGTAAGTCCCACACTGCCGGATTGCTGAAAGGTCTTTGGAGATCACTTCCCCTTTGTCCACTACTCTGCAAACTTGCAAATTTACCTCCTGGCGCACTACTATTTGGGGGAAAAAGTCCACTTTACTCCCGAGTGTCCTTGGGGCCAACTACCCCTCCTGTTGCCCCTAGTTAGTCCCACACAGGTGGATTGCTACTAGGTTGTTAGAGGCTACACCCCCTTTCTCCACCACTCAGCAAATGCACTCAGTGACGCACTACTGGTTGGGGGAATAAGTCCACTTTAGTCCTGAGGTACTCAGGAGACATGGGGATATCATACCCCCACCAGTGCCCCCGAGAGGCATGTTTGCAGAGTGATGGAGAAAGGGGACGTGGCCTCCAAGTCCTCTCATCAGTCCCCATGTCTGGGATTTACTGGAGGTAACAGAAGGCGTTCCTGGTGTGGAAAAGTAAATTTTGCCATGTTCTGTGTCCCTACGTGTCATTCATCATATGTTATGTGTGCATGATTAAATATGCATATGCACTCCCCATGTCCGATTAAAGACGCAATTACAGTTGTGTCCACCTCTAGTATGCCAGTTCCCATTTCTCGTGAATAATACGAATATCAGGCCTATGTAAAGCTACGTTGCCACGTTTCTCAGTGTGCACGTTATTCTATTATAAAGTCCCCGTTTCTAGGCCTCAAAAGGGCCCGGACACCAGATTCAGCTCCTGTCTCCTGAAGCCTCGCTGAGGAGTGATACAGCCCCCACCTGTATCCTCGACCCTTCACTTACTTCCTGCCTCGCAGTGCCCGGCCCAGCCTGGCTCAGTCTCTGAGTCTGCCAAGAATATGTTATGATTCCAGTTATCAGTTCAGCCCTCCTTCTCTGCATTCCTAAGCTACTGAACTGCATCAATAGTTTCCGTCATTGTCTAGCCTTCACGTCTCCACGTTAGAGAAATACTGCATTTAATGGTCATTTAATATTCTTCATCACGCACTACATGTAGAATAATGCATGGTCCAGTCTTAGAATCAAGTTAGCCTTTCCCCTCCTAACTTCTAGTTTATATCGACATGTTCTCTAAACATCAGATACTAGATACTGTTTAGGTACATGTCGCCCTGACTCTCCAGACTTCAGTCTCTGCTCCTAGCACAGAGTTCATAGCCCCCAGCTTCTCCTAGTGATACGTCATTGCCAGTTTGCGCGCACCACCAGGTTAGAGGTCCCGGCTCCTTAGGTAGCCCCCTCCATGGTTTCCGCCCCATTCATGACATATCCTGTTACGTTTGCATCACATGTCTATGTATACGCCCAGTTACACCTACTTTCCCCCTTATCTTTCGCGACTGCTACGCGTCACACCTTCTGCTCCAACCACTGCTACGCCTACTGCAATGTAATGCTATGTGTTTGCGTTATGTATATATGCTCATGTATTGTTATTAAAAGTCAGCGCGCTCATCCCAGATCCAGCCCCAGCAGCTGCTGGGCCCAGCCATCCTATTCCTATGCAGGTTGTCCTGTTCCTGTCCTTATGCTGTATTAAACCTGCAAAACTCCTACTACCTCGAATCTTGACTCTTATTTATTGAGCTATCTGTTATGATATATGTCTAGTCAAAAATAGGGTATTATTTATTTATTTACCACATAATGGCGCCCGAACAGGGACTTGCCCTTTCCCCACGCGTCGGTGAAGCCACGCCGACCCCCTGACCCTCTGCAGTCATGACGGAACTCTTCTGCGCAGTGGCAGATATTTCTGCTCAAGTATCCCTCAGGCCCACGGAGGAGACGGAGGAGGCGGTCCAGCATCCAGACGAGACGGTGGAGGAACGCGGCGAGTCCCGACCAGAGCCCAAGCCGAGAGTCCAAGGTCCGAGGTATCCGGAGGCCCACCCGTAACTGAAGTCCGAAGTTCATCGTCCGTCGTCGTAGCAGTCCAGTCCAGTCCGAGGCTTTCCGTTCTTGCTGCCCGGTGAGTACCATTACTGGGGTAGTATCTAGACAGGGTCAATCTAAATTGACTCTGGTCCGTGGGTTGGTGGTACACAGACTCACAAACGAAGTGTTCACCTAGGTGGATACGGGTCTTGATGCGTCCCTTTATGGGACCGGTATGTTCCGTACTGTTTCAGCAGTGCATCCAGTAACTCTAGTCTGTTCCGTTCTCGAGAAATTCTTGTGTTTCTGTTCTCAGTATTCCAGGTAATATTCTGTCCGAACTGTTATGTTATGATGTTGTTCAATGTATTTCCAATGTCGTGGTATGCCTGAATTGTTTTCCCAGTTGTTATTGTTCCTCGTGTATTGTATTGTGTTCCGATTCAAGTTTACAATGTCTCTCTTTTCGAGATTACGTCAGCTAAGAACTAGAAAGGGTTTGTTAGAAGAAGCAGTTCCTGTTCCGCCGAGGGACAGTCCAGGTCACTTTATGTATCAGAAGCATGGCATAAGCGCCATATTGTATCTAGATTTATGGGTAGAGTATACCAAACAGTTAGAAGAAAAGTATAGATGGCCCGTATCGGGTACATGGGATGCCGAATGCATCATGCGAGTAGAAGAAGCATTATGGAAAAAGAAAGCCAGACAGTCACAGAAAGATGCCATCGAGTTATGGCGCAAAGAAGCTCATAAAAGAACCGAAAAAGAAATCAGAAAGTCAGAATTAAGTAGAGAATCCTTAGAACGAGCACAAGAAAAAGAATTAATCGAGATAGGTGAACAAGTCAAAGCCGAACAGTCAGACAGACAGAGGAATGCCCTTATTAAGGGTATGTACCCTCTTCTTGCCGAGGGCTTGCCAAAAGCGACCCCAGAGGCATCCAGTAATTTCCCGCCACCATTAGTTCCGACCAAGCTACGTCACAAACCGACCGCAGCTGATATTTTTATTTCGTCCTATCTGGACGACACAGTCCCTGAATATGCAAATCCTGTTCGCGCTCCGCCAGTCCCAGTAAATCAGGCACATCCTGCTTCTCCAGACACCGGGGCGCCCCATGCAGTACCTGCTACGGTACCCCCGGTCCAGCCAGCATTTCAATTTCCCGCTCCGCCACGAAGAATATCAGTCGATGATTCTAGTCTAGGGGCCGCAGGAGGAGGTCCTCCTCAAACCCCGCCGCCACGCAAGCGTTTATCAGCACTCGAATTACATGCTCAAGCATCACAGCGTACTCCCAAGAGTAATAAGTCTGTCGCAGAAATCAGGCAAGCCCTTGGTGAATGTGCCTATGACCCAGTCCCAGGCGAGAATAATATGGTTTTATATTCAGTACGCGTAAGGAGGGTGACCGAGTATCTAGTCACCCTACCCAATATGAAAGAAGATCTAGACAGAATATATCGTTTCATCCGTACAGGGGATGATCCAGAAAGTATTAGTGATGCCATGTCTCAAAGGAAAGCTGAGATCCAGCGTATGATATTAAAGTTTTTAATTAACTGTCTAATAAGAGAACAAGATTACCCGTCTAAAGATCCGGCCGAAATGAAAACCCTGACAAAGTGGAGTGATAATATAGCCGAGGGTAAGCACAATACCATTAGTGCCATGGAGAGTATGTCCAAGAAAATCCGTAGAGAAATAATAAAGATACACGAACAACGTAAAGCAGCACAAGTAAGCGAGAAAGAAAGTAACTCTGATCCTGAAGAGGAAGACGACGAGAATACCGCCAGAATAGCGTATGTAGGAAAATCTAGATTTCCAGATCGCCATTTACGCCTAGAACACAAGTCAATTTTCCATCATTCAGCACCAGAACAAGGTTCCCTAGAACAAGTATTCCAAGCTACCGATCACATTCTGAAATCACGAATCGGTTACAGTGAGTTAAGTACCATGCATGAACAAGAACTAGCCCGATCAGCAGTCCGATGGATTACTGATTCTACCACTTTTCCAGACGAAATAGTGGCACAAATGTTTCTGAAATTGCCCCCAGCCGAGCAGCGACTGGTGGGTATGTATATGATCCAGCACCTCATTACTCTGTATGAGGGTCAACACTCTGATCCAGGTCCGTTACACGATCTCCTGAACGAGTTACTCCAGTATAGATGGAAAGGTCTAGGTACCGATTTAATTAGTGTCATTCTAGAACAGCGCCACAAATATAGAACGTTTCTGAACCCGCATTTTGTTCATGTCTCACCCCCAGAAAGTAAACCATTTTACATGGAAAGACAGAATCCGTTACGAGAAGTGCATCCAGTTAAGTCAGAGGACGGGGAAATGCAACGAGTGTTTGTTTACACCCCGATTACAAAGATGGAACTCCTCGAAATGAAGAAATTAATTCCCTGTCATGACAAAGATCCAGCAGGGTTCCATAGAGAATTAAAAGACATGCTCCGTATGGGAGAATACACTTATCCAGATATCATTAAAATGTTAAAGGTCCTGTTGCCCGCAGGGGTGTATGAAAAGCTAAAGGAAAAAGAATGGGAGGTGGGAGAGAAAAAGATAGATTGGACAGTTCTAGAAGCAGAAGATAAGTCACGTGTACCAGGTACCGGTCTAGGAGAGAAATGTAAAGAATTACCAGAATTATTGATTCAAGTTTTACCCAGATTATTAACAACGAGAAAAGAAGACTGGGATGCAATCTCAGCCTGTAAACAGAAACAAGAAGAAGATATTAGTGATTTTTATTCCAGGTTTGAAAAATGCTTTAGCATCAATAGTGGCCTCAAGACAAGTAGTGAGTCATACCCTCACCTTTTTGTTACTAAATTAGTCGAGAATTCAAGTCTACAAGTTAAAAATCGAGTTCTGAAAGTCGAGAGTACCTGGCAAGCTAATACCCCGTCCCAGATGCTCCAGATGCTTCAGTATCACCAGAATAGAATCAGGGAAGAGCAAGAACATGAAAGAAAACGTATGAAAGACACGAAAATGAAAGTACTAGTTGCACAATCTGTTCCTCAAGACAGTCAGAAGAGGGGTCCGAATCAAGCCAGTCATCCTGCAGCTCCCGTTAAAGGGAACTGCAATTATTGTAAACAGCCAGGTCATTTTATAAATGAGTGTGCAGTTCTGAAACACAACATAGCTACCGGTAAAACTAAAGAAAGACCACGTCCGCCTAGACAAGAGCAAGTTTCACAGACTCCTCAGTCACAGAATGCACCACAGACAGTTACAGCTCCGCAGCCTATCGCTGCAACACAGCATGTCACACAGCAGATGTACCAGTATGCACAGTCTGAGTATCCAGAGTACCAGCAGTATTCATGAAACAGCCTAGAGAGGGAGGTAGGCTTGCCTCTCATCGAGATACCTGTAGATCAAGAAGGTCCCTATGTTCATAGTCAAGTATTAGGGAAAGACAGAAAGTTTTTGATTGATACAGGGGCAAGTAGGACCACAATTAGTCACGCCGAAGTTCCAGGGGCTCCGCTCTCAGGCTCAAGAAATGTTTCCCTTGGATTTTCAGGAAAACCGATCGTAAATGAGATTTCAAAGCCAGTTACTCTAGAAGTAGGTCCATTGTCCCGTACTACTGATCTGTTACTTACTAAATCATGTCCAGAAAATCTATTAGGCATTAAAACACTGAAAGAGTTAGGTGCAGTTATATGCTGTTCCCCAGAGGGAATACGATTGTTCCTACGTGACTTTAAGGGTCACTATGTATTACGAGATTTTGATTCAAGACTGTCTAATGTTCCGCAGCATTTATGGGCGCAAGGTCCAACTGATGTTGGTTACATGCAAATCACACCCTATCGTGTGACTCTTAAACCAGGTGTAGTGTTACCACGAATCAGACAGTACAGATTGCCACCCGAGGCTGTAGCAGCCTTATCCAAAATTATTGACGAGCTCATCGCTCAAGGAGTAGTTGTAGAAACTGACTCCAACGTATGTAATTCTCCGATCATTCCAGTCATGAAACGTACTGATCCAAATGCACCCCCAGTATATCGATTAGTGATCGACCTACGAGAGCTTAATAAATGTATTATTCCGCAGTACCCAGTTGTCCCAGACATCTCTTCCCTATTAACCGCCACTGATTCCGAAGCCACGTTCTTCACTGTCATAGACCTCAAAAACGCATTTTTCAGTGTTCCTATTCATCCAGACAGCCAGTTTCTTTTCGGATTCTGTTTAAATGGAAGGAGCTATATGTTCACACGCGCTCCTCAAGGTTTCACAGAAAGTCCTAGTATTTACAGTCAAGCACTTAAGAGACAACTAGACAACATTCACATGCCAACTGACACTGCCCTGCTCCAGTATGTCGATGATCTACTGATCACAGCCCGTTCTGAACGTGCTTGCGAGCGGGCATCACTTACAGTCTTGTATTTCCTAGCCGAGATGGGGCACAAGGTGTCCCCTTCGAAGCTTCAATTCTGTGTCCAGCAAGTGGTATACTTAGGACACTTGCTGTCCAAGAGGGGTAGGCAGTTGACACCAGACCGTATCCAGTTAATAGCGAGTCTTCCTCAGCCCAAGACCCAGAAGGAGGTACGTGCTTTTATCGGCCTTACTTCTTATTGTAGACAATGGATTCCTCAGTATGCATTTCTAGCCAAACCACTGATACAGTTAACGACACAGGAGGCAGCCGTATCGACTGTCCTCCCTTGGACATCTGAACATACACTTAGTTTCAACGAGTTAAAGAAAGCTTTATGCCAAGCTCCAGTTCTAGCTACACCGAACTACAGTAAGCCTTTTACACTTTTCGTCACAGAACGTGAAGGTACAGCATTATCTGTTCTCACACAAGATCAAGCAGGACAATACAAGCCCTGTGCTTATTTTTCTAGCACATTAGATCCAGTCGCCCAGGCTCTGCCTGCGTGCCTCAAGTCAGTTGCAGCCACAGCACTAGCTATTAGACAAAGTGATTCCATAGTTTTAGGACATTCCTTGACAGTACAAGTCCCACACTCCGTGGAAGTTCTTTTGAACCGAACACAGACTCAGCACTTGACAATTGCACGTTTAACAGGTTATGAATTGACACTGTTCCAGCCACACATAGAAATCAGACGCTGCAACATTTTAAATCCTGCTACACTGTTACCATCAGCTAAATCAAATCCTGACCCACATGACTGTGTGGAAGTAGTTAACATTACGACAAAGCCAAGACAAGATCTGACAGATATTCCATTACCAGACCCTGACCTGACACTTTATGTGGATGGTTCATGTATGAGAACAAGTACAGGAGAACTAGTCGCCGCGTATGCAGTGACTACTGACACTGACGTTATTAAAGCACACCGTATTGACACTCTGTCCGCTCAAGCAGCAGAGCTAGTTGCTCTGACACAAGCCTGCATACACGCCAAGAACCTGAAAGTTAATGTTTACACAGATTCACGTTACGCATTTGGAGTTGTACACGACTTCGGAGTGCTCTGGCAGGAGAGAGGTTTCATGACCTCTCATGGAACCAAGATTCAGCATGGTCTCCTTATTCAAGCTCTGTTAGATGCCATACATTTACCGACATCCATTGCTATCATGAAATGCAAAGCACATACGAAAGTCACTGACATTATTTCTCAAGGTAACGATCTAGCAGACCGCACAGCCAAGTTTACAGCCCAGACTCCAGACATTCCAGTTAACATGACACATACTCCAGATCCGATTACATGTATGACAGTTAAGGACCCTACTCAAGATGTCATAGATATCCAGTTACATGCTACTCCTGAAGAAATCAAGAAATGGTCCGAACAAGGAGGGGTCCAGACAGATCAAGGATGGTTAACGAAGGGTAGAGCCACATGGTTTCTCCCCGACTCTATGGTTCAAGTCATTATTAATACCGCACATAGTCCAGCACATTTAGGAGAAAAAGCTATGTTAGACAGTATCCAGAACATTTGGTTCAACAAGCATTTACGAGCTGCAGCTAAGCAGAAAGTCCGTACCTGTATGATATGTTGTCAGTTTAATCCAGGTAAAAGTGTCCCGGTGGAACAAGGTGGTTTCCAGCCCCCTGATCACCCTTTTGAAGTCCTCCAGATGGATTATATTCAGATGGAGCGATGTCGAGGTTTCAAGTATGTCCTTGTAGTTGTATGCGCTTTGTCCAGGTGGACAGAAGCATATCCAGTCCCAGATTACACAGCCGCGACCACTGCTAAGCAGTTGGTTCGTGAATTCTTCCCTCGTTATGGACTCCCTAGAGTCGTATATTCTGACAACAGCCAGCCATTCTCCTCAGAGTTAATGAAGCACGTTTCCCTTTTGCTAGGGTACCAGTGGAAGTTCCATTGTGTACGCCATCCTGAAGCAGCCGGTCTCGTTGAGAGACATAATCAGACCCTGAAAATACGAATCGCCAAAGTATGTAAAGAAAAAGGTGTGGACTGGCTAGTAGCTCTGCCAGTCGCTTTATTTTATATGCGCATGGTCGCACATTCCAGATCAGGTCTGTCCCCGTACGAGGTCGTCTTCGGCCGCCCCCCAAATATGTGGGGTACTCCTAGACCCCGAAGTATTACCGATGTTTCAAGTAATATGCTGACAGATTACCTAGCTTCCTTGATGTCTGCCCTCAACTCATGTCGTTCACAGGTTGCTGCCGCATTTCCAGACAATACCGAGGTGGCACCGCATGAAATCGTTCCAGGATCCATGGTGATGGTCCGCAACTTTGACAGATCAAGTCCGCTGGAGCCTCGTTGGAAAGAGCCCCGACAGGTCCTCCTCACCACCCGTACAGCCGTGAAGTTGGAAGGACGCAAAGGCTGGGTGCACCTTTCTCATGTTAAACTTTTTAAAGGACTGAAACCCGTCTTTAAGAACATTTCCCAGGATTTGAAGGATTGCCCGAATATTGTTCTCAAGGACTGTCCCGCAAAAGACATTGTTACAACCCCTCCCCTGTTAGAGAAAACTCCGCAGCAGGAGTATAAACAGAAACTACGGTCTAGTAAATTAAGTCAGCCAGTTTGATTGTCTAAGTCCTCCCCTAGGTGAAACGGTTAGACTGTTTCTGACATGTATAAAATAGACCCCCATAGTGAGAGAGTAAGTCAAAACTCAATCCGATGTATCATTTTTCTATGTTTCATATTATTTCTCAGCATTATGATTTCCTGCACGAGTTATGCATTTTACCTATGTTTCCCAGTTTCACATGTAAATAAGTCTGCTAATGCTACAGTAGAGCACACGTTTAGTGATCTGCCTCCTCATGAATATTCCTACCGCCTCGCTATGCGTAATAACTCATTTATCCGCATGTTACATTACTCACACCAGACCAGCAATGCCACTAATTGTTGGGTGTGTGGTCGACTCCCCCCTTTCCAGACACCGAAGGGAGTTCTGCCACTTTTTCCTTATCCATTTTCACATAATGGTTCGTGTGGAGCATGGTCCACGTTAACGTTATCCTCAACAGATATGTCTTTTCTTAACAGTACATGTTTCCCAGACAAGCAAGGTCTCCCCCACAGAACCGGGTTAGATCTAGAGAATGAAGTGTATAATTTAGGTAATTATTCGTCGAATTTCATGGTCTTGAATGTTCAGTCTAATACTACTCCAGACTTACCTGCTATTTCAGTACTACCAGTCAAAGGCGAATTATGTGTCCGAAATAATGGTTCCGTACATGTAGGACATAGTGATTGTACTACTGTTGTCAAGTATAGTGACAGTGGGAAATCTATTTTTAAAGCTTCACGTCATTCATATTTTATTTGTGGTCAGACCGCATATGTTCGTTTGCCCCTCGATTGGGAGGGAACCTGTTACATTGCCTTCCTACTGCCACCTGTTTTCCTAGCCCCATCTGATTATCATAGAAACACACATCTAGTACACATTAGACATAGAAGGGAGTCCCCAATTGTCGATTATACTGAAACTACTCTAGAACAATATACAGATTTCAATAAAGGTTTCTTCTTCTTTATAGGACCTGTCCAGAATAGTAAGCTAATCCGTAGGTTAACCAGAACCCTTGAAGCTGTAATAAATGAGACTGCCTCTGCTCTAGGTAACTTAACCGAAGAGCAATCTGCTATGAGATTTGTCGTTTTACAGAATCGTCTCGTCCTTGACGTCATACTGGCCGATAGGGGCGGGGCCTGTAGAGTCATCGGATCTAGTTGCTGCATTTTCATTCCAAATAACGCGCCGTCTGTTTATTCAGCTATAACCAGACTCCATAAAATTGCCCATCTGATACACCAAGATCCAGGCACCTGGACATGGTCCGGTTGGTTCTGGAATATAATTTCCGCATGGGGATGGAAAATATTGTCCTTCCTAGGTATAGCAGTAGCGATCATATTCAGCTGCTGCCTCTGTATACAATGTGGCCCTGCGATTTGCGGCATTTGTGCTACCTCTTGTATTCCTAGTTCCAAGCCCCGTTCTAAATCCCGTTCCAGGATAATTCGAGACGAGCAAATGATACTGTATGAAATGATAGACGGTATCATGAAAATTGATGTTTCCTGATGGAAACGTAGTGACAAGGAGGGAATGTGGAAAAGTAAATTTTGCCATGTTCTGTGTCCCTACGTGTCATTCATCATATGTTATGTGTGCATGATTAAATATGCATATGCACTCCCCATGTCCGATTAAAGACGCAATTACAGTTGTGTCCACCTCTAGTATGCCAGTTCCCAGTTCTCGTGAATAATACGAATATCAGGCCTATGTAAAGCTACGTTGCCACGTTTCTCAGTGTGCACGTTATTCTATTATAAAGTCCCCGTTTCTAGGCCTCAAAAGGGCCCGGACACCAGATTCAGCTCCTGTCTCCTGAAGCCTCGCTGAGGAGTGATACAGCCCCCACCTGTATCCTCGACCCTTCACTTACTTCCTGCCTCGCAGTGCCCGGCCCAGCCTGGCTCAGTCTCTGAGTCTGCCAAGAATATGTTATGATTCCAGTTATCAGTTCAGCCCTCCTTCTCTGCATTCCTAAGCTACTGAACTGCATCAATAGTTTCCGTCATTGTCTAGCCTTCACGTCTCCACGTTAGAGAAATACTGCATTTAATGGTCATTTAATATTCTTCATCACGCACTACATGTAGAATAATGCATGGTCCAGTCTTAGAATCAAGTTAGCCTTTCCCCTCCTAACTTCTAGTTTATATCGACATGTTCTCTAAACATCAGATACTAGATACTGTTTAGGTACATGTCGCCCTGACTCTCCAGACTTCAGTCTCTGCTCCTAGCACAGAGTTCATAGCCCCCAGCTTCTCCTAGTGATACGTCATTGCCAGTTTGCGCGCACCACCAGGTTAGAGGTCCCGGCTCCTTAGGTAGCCCCCTCCATGGTTTCCGCCCCATTCATGACATATCCTGTTACGTTTGCATCACATGTCTATGTATACGCCCAGTTACACCTACTTTCCCCCTTATCTTTCGCGACTGCTACGCGTCACACCTTCTGCTCCACCCACTGCTACGCCTACTGCAATGTAATGCTATGTGTTTGCGTTATGTATATATGCTCATGTATTGTTATTAAAAGTCAGCGCGCTCATCCCAGATCCAGCCCCAGCAGCTGCTGGGCCCAGCCATCCTATTCCTATGCAGGTTGTCCTGTTCCTGTCCTTATGCTGTATTAAACCTGCAAAACTCCTACTACCTCGAATCTTGACTCTTATTTATTGAGCTATCTGTTATGATATATGTCTAGTCAAAAATAGGGTATTATTTATTTATTTACCACACTGGACCCAAGGACCCTCAGCATCCAAGGGGACTTCATCCCCAATCACCACTGCTCCAGGAGGTGCATTTGCAGAGTGTCAGTGAAAGGGGCGTGGCCTTCGGTGACTTGTCAGAGGGTTTCTTTTTTTTAAGGGGGGGCTGCGTGCCCCCCCCATCCCCGGGGCCAGGCCTTTTCTTTTTTATAGTTTATAGGGAGAGGGGCCGAGTGGTACCCCTTCTCGGGACAATTTCGGTCACAGGGACCCCATCCCCCAGGACTCAGCCTTTATAATTTTTTTGTTGTATTTAAATAATAGGAATTAGGGGCCGATCACCCCCCTTCCTGCCCGATTTCAACCTTAGGGACCCATCCCCCTGGGACCGGCCTTTTCTTTTTTTATAATTTTAGGGAGGGGGGGGCGAGTGGCCCTTTTACCAGGCCGATTTCGGCTTCTGGGACCCCATACCTCAGGGTCCGGACCTTCAAATCAGTATTTGTTTTTCAAACAATGGGAGGGGGGGGTTGCACTGCCATCTTCTGTGCCCATTCTGGCCCAGGGACCCCATCCTGTTTCCCTTTTTTTTTTTAAAGGGAGTGGGTGAAACTTCCTGGTTGAAGTGTTGGCAGCCAATCAAATTTCAGTAGGGTCTCAGCAGGCCATTGGGCTTCCAGATATCTATATTATTTAAACTTAAACATCTTTGGAAATATCTAACAGATTTACACCAATATCTAGCTTTCTGACAAATTTGGTGTAAGTCCATTTAGTCATGTTTAAAAAAATGAAAAATTCCAATAGATTTTACATGGGGAAAATGCGCTTTGGGATCCCTTTTTTTCTTGACCCCCGCTTGACGGATTACCCCAAAACTTTCAACACAGCAGCTGAACCAAAGAAGAGGAATTTTTTTTAACATTTAGTGAAGATTTGTCTAGCAGCGCCAAAGTAATATACAGATATATATATATATGTATATATATATATCACTCTAGGTATATATCTTTATATATTTTGTTATACATATGAATAATTTGAGAATTACTACATATTTGCTTTGTTTAAAAACATTTCAACAAAACAAATAAGTGATACTTCTCAAATTAGACCTATTATAGGGGTTTATGGGATAAAACGTTGACTGATTAACAAGTTACTTACCTTCAGTAACTGTAAGAGACATATATTAGTTATGGATTCCTTACCTTAGAATTACCCCCAGGTTGTCAGACTGGATCCGTAGAATTTTTCTACAGCAATACCCCTTCGCGTCGGTAGGTGCCGTCAGTCGACTCCGCGTCCGTCGTCAGCGTTGTGGTCGCCGGGATGACAAAGTCACCTACTTAGACACCGCCCCTGCGCGCTCACGTCAGTTCTGACACGACTTTCCACACCAGCAGCGCAGAGCCATGAAATACACTGACCATTGGTGTGCCACACTAGGGCCCTATAGGGTGTCCCTAACCCTAGAAGTCATTCCGCAGAGCGGGGAGGATGGTTGGGGCGGTAAGGAATCTATAACTAATATTTGTCTGTTACATTGATAGCCATGCTCAAGGTACCAGACTCTTCGTGTCCAGTCCGGAGCCACAAGAATGACTTGGGCCTGGTCACGTTTGATCTTCAGCACTCGGGGCAGAAGTAGTACAGGCGGAAAGGCATACAGGAGGCCGTAGCTCCACTCTGGACGAAAGGCATCACCGAGCGAGTGCCGTCTTGGAAACTCCACCTCGTAGAAGTGCTGACATTGCGCGTTGTCTTCGGTGGCGAACAGATCTAACCAGGGATCTCCCCACTGCTGAAAGAGACCTTGCACCACCTCTGAGTGAAGACGCCATTCGTCATCCACCAGGCACCGACAGCTGAGTTAGTCTGCCCTGGTGTTCAGAGAACCTGTCAGGTGTTATGTCCTGATGTCCATCCATGTCCAAAGACGAAGAGACACTTGACAAAGGGTCCATGACCCGACCCCACCTTGTTTGTTGCAGTACCACATGGCAATGGTGTTTCCCGTGAACACCTGCACTGCCTTCTACTTGAGGGAAGGAAGTAATGCCTTCAGTGCCAAGCGAATCGCCCAGAGCTCCAACAGTTTGATGTGGAGACCGGACTCCGCCGGAGACCAGACTCCTCTGATCAAGTGGCCGCCCCTTCCCAGGAGTTATGAATCGGTCACCACCGTGAGGTCTGGTTGGGGAAGGGAGCGGGATCGCCTTTGACCCAACCCTGGTTGGTTAACCACCACTGCAGTTGTTCTAAAGTCCCCTTCGAGATTTGGGCATAGTCTGAAAGATTCCCCTGATGCTGTGCCTACTGGAACTTCAGGCCCCACTGCAGAGCCAGCATATGCCATCTGACTTGATCTACCAGCAGGATGAAGGGGCTCATTAGACCCAGCAATGTCAGAGTCATTCTCAATGAAATCCGGGATAGAGGCTGAAACACTGGTATCATAGCCTGAATATCCCGGCATCGCTGCTCGGGAGGATAAGCCCTAAACTGCACTGTGTCCAGAACAGCTCCGATGAAAAGGTGCGACTGAGAGGGAGTCAGGTGTGACTTCGACACATTGATAGTGAACCCCAGTGAATGGTCCGCCGTAGTCTGGAGGAGGGAGATGGAGGCCTGGGGAGAGCCCGCCTTCAACAGCCAGTTGTGGAGACAGGGGAAGACTGGAACCCCTAATCTGCGCAGATGAGCTGCGACCACCGCCATCACTTTTGTGAACAGCCGAGGGGCACTGGTAAGACCAAAAGGGAGCACGGTGTACTGAAAATGCTCATGGCCTACCGTGAACTGTAGGTAGCGCCTGTCGGCCAGCAGGACGGGGATGAGAAAATAAGCGTCCTGCAAGTCCAACGCTACCATCCAGTCTCCAGGGTCAAGAGCAGACAGGACCTGAGCCAAAGTTAGCAGTTTTTACTTCTCCTTCCGGAGGAAGCGGTTGAGGGCCCTGAGGTCTAAGATAGGATGCAGGCCTTTGTCCTTCTTGAGCACCAGGGAATAGCAACAACGACCTACATCTGGCGCAGGTACCCTCTCAATAGCTCCCTTGGCCAAGAGAGCTGAAACATCATGGCAGATAAGCGCTAAATAATCTTCCGACATGAGTTTGAGAGACAGTGGCATAGAAAGAGACAGTGGCATAGAAAGTGACAGTGGCATGGAGGGATGGGTAGTCTCGAAGGCGAGGGAGTAGCACCTTCGAACTATCTGCAAAACCCACTTGTCTGACGAAATGGACTGCCAGTGGGGGATGTGATGGCGAATCCTGCCACCCATTGGTCGCTGATGGCCCTGAAAGGTCAGACTAAGAGGGTATTAGGCTGCTGCAATGGGAGAAAGGGTGGACTGGTCCACCCGCTGGCTTCCAGACCCACGTCGCTGGGTTCCACGTCCGTGGCCACGCAGAGGATGGGCAGCTTGCGTGGGCCGGTGGATGAACTGGGTCAGACATGGTGTGGTGCCCCTTGACATTATGGAAGAAAGCGAACCGCTGACAACACTTATTACTGTATATAGTCGCTGCATATTCTGTGTAAACTTCAGATATGGTCTTTTTCGGTAGAAAAAATTCGTGAAACCTTGTAAATATTGTCACACTATGTCACTCAACTGTTAGGTTCATGTCACACTTGGGACACTTTGCACAAATTGCTTCCTTTTTTGTATAATTTTGAAATAATTTGTGAATAATACATACATATGTGTTCAAGAAAACCTTTGGTGTTTTTGGTTCCTTTCTCTATGACATCAACATAATCCTCCTATTGCGATTGCACACTAGCATTATATATAAATATATACTATTCCACAGGAACCACTGTTTTCTTGTTATAATTAGTTAGCCTGATTCCGCAGTGAGTAGGGTTCCCTTGTTCTTACCTTTCGACGAAAGGGAAGAAAGGCAAACTGTGGGGGACGGGAGGACACAGCGAGGCCTAAGGATCTGGCCATAGCCCAAGAATCTTCAAAATGCTCAAGCACAGAGTCCGTCTGGTCACCAAAAAGGCAACGGCCATCAAAGAGGATGTCCAGAATGGTTGCCTGGACATACCCCGAAAAACCAGACGTCCTTAGCCAGGCATAGCGCCGAAGGGCTTCAGACGTGGCAGTCAGCGGTGCCCAGTACACAGCGTATTGTAAATTTTGCTGCATCTCTCCCATCCGCCACCACCTGGGAGAGAATGGCCCGGGCCTCCTCCGGACACTGAGGCAGCACCTGCGCAACTGTGTCCCAGACTGTATGGGTATAGTGGCCCAAGAGGCATTCGGTATTCACGGACCGCAGCGCCAAGCTGGATGAAGAGAACATACACTTCTCAAGATGATCCAGCTTCTTGGATTTCCTATCCGGGGGGTGCAGAAGGGAATGCGCCCTCGGAAGAAGAGGTTTTGACCACCAAGCTCTCGGGGCAAGGGTGTTGGGAGAGGAAAAGGGGATCACAGGAGCCGGGAAGTGTCGGTAGGCAATCGTTCGTTCCACAGGAGCCCCTGTGCTGGGCTTGGACCAAGTGCCCAGAAGGACGTACGTGAGGGCTTCAATAAAGGGCAAAAGGGGTTCAGACGAGGTTGCCACCGGTTGAAGCACCTCATAGTGATTCGCAACGTCGCATTGGCTGTCTACATTTATGCAATTTGAGCGGATGTATGTCGTTACAACGCGTTGGGGGGCGCTGGATAGTGAATAGTTTAATTTACTATTCCAACTCCTGTCCCCGTGGACAGTAGGGTAGGTGTGGAGGTTATTCCTGCTGTCACTGTAGGGAGCTTCAGGCCCAAAGCCTCGGGTACCCTACGCACCACCACTGCATAAGAGGCTCCCTCCTCAGAAGCCAAGGTAGAGGGAGAAAGCATGCCAAGGTCTGGGGAGGTATCCAGACCACTGTTGTCACCCAATTCCTCTCTCCAGTCCGACTCATCCAGCTGGTCTGTTAAAGGGTCCAGCGACCCCTCCCAGTCCTCATCACCACCCTCAGGGTGATAGGGAACACCTGGGATGAACAGGGGCACAAAAATAACCTCCGGCGTCGGAATCAACATCGATCCGGCTCCGGGTCCATCTTGAGGATGAGGATGGGAAGGCGTCGGCCAGGGGATGGCGTCGGCCGGGGGACAGCTGGCGCCGGGGAAGGTCGAGTAAGGTTGTCTGGCGTCTATCTGGATCCGTGGGGATCCTGCGGTGCCGGGCCTGAGCCGCCGGCATGTGAAGGCCCAGGGCCCCCAAGTGGCTACATGGTGCCCGAAGACGCACCAGCGGAGTCGTGCTGCCCAAACATGGAATGAAGGGTTTCGTAAAATGCACAAAGCTGGGCAGGGGACTCTCCGGCTCCTGGAAATGGGGGGAGGAGCAAAGTGTCCCTGAATCAGGCACCAGAGACGGATTCTTAGAGCGACGACGCTCCGGTTCCCACGTCGCGCCAGCTGACCGCCAGGGAGAAGACAAAGAGTGATGGTCTTCACCTTCTTCTTGTGCTTCGACTTACCCGATGAGTGTGAAGACTTTGATGAGGTGTGGTGGCTCTGAACCGGTCACAAGACCTTTCCCTCAGACGAGACTGTAAACGACTCAGAGCAGACTGCTGGGCCTCCAAAAGCTTTCAGGACCGCTCACGCAAAGACTTTGGATTCATGGCCCCAACAGTCAGAGCACGACTTCGGGTCATGGTAGCGCTCCATGCACCAGAGGCACACGAGGTGTGGATCAGCTTGTGACAGGAGTCACAAGGCTTGAATCTGGTTTGACGATCAGACATCCGTCGCGCACCAGGAGTCGAAGACTCGAAAAAAAGAAGTCAACAAAAGTCAAAAAAAGTTTAGTCGAAAAATGACTAAGGGGCAAGCTCTCTCCGGGTCTGCTGGCTGCCGTGGAAAAAGAAAGAACTGATGTTTTGACTTTGGAGAATGCGGGCTTGGTGAAATGTTGTGGATCCACACAGATTCCAGAACTTTCCACGACAGAAATGTGTGGAAAATGTTTGTTTTTGATTTTTTTTTACAAATGTTGACGTTTGCAAGGGATTCTGGGTAACAGAACCTGGTGAGAGCCAGTCAAGTCACTCCATCCTCAATTCCCCTGGGTGTCTAGATTTAAAAAATGTATAGGTTTGGTAGGTTTCCTTGGTGCAGGCAGAGTTAGGGTTCAAAATCTACAGCTAGGCACTTTGCAAAAAAGGGTCAGTTTTCACTGTGAAAATGTGGTGTGTCCATGTAGTGTCTTGGGCCATTTCCTGTCGCGGGCACTAGGCCTACCTACAGAAGTGAGGTACCACTTGTTTCGGAAGACTTTGGGGAACGCGAGTTGGGTGGAATTTTCTGGATCCACGGAGATTCCAGAACTTTCCACCACAGAAATGTGAGGGAAATTTGTTTTTTGGACACATTTTTAGGTTTGCAAGGGATTCTGGGTAACAGAACCTTGTGAGAGCCAATCAAGTCACGCCATCCTGGATTCCCTGGGTGTATTGTTTTAAAAAATGTATAGGTTTGCTAGGTTTCCCTATGTGCCGTCAGACCTAGGGTTCAAAATCCACAGCTAGGCACCAAAAGGGTCAGTTTTACTGTAAAAATAAAGTGTGTCCATGTTGCGTTTTGAGCAGTTTCCTGTCGCTGGCACTAGGCCTACCCACACAAGTGAGGTACCATTTTTATGGGAAGACTTAGGGTATAACAGAATTGTAGAGCAACTGTTATTACCTATTGACTTTCGATGCATTTCTGCCTTCCAAATGAAAGACAATGTGTAAAAAAGAAGTCATTTTGAAAAATGACCTATATTTCTCATGCTGGTATGTGTATTCCTAATTTCGAAAATGTGCAAATATTTACTGTTTCTAAACTCTATATTTTTTTCCCATTTCAAAAATACATAGGTGTTTTTCATACCGATTTTTCCATGTAAACATTTTCCCAGAATAACTGCTATATACCCGATACATAATAAAAAACCGTGCAAGTCGCTGCTCAGTTATTGGTTATGGGTTCGTCGGGTTCTTGGTCAACCTACAAGTCCTATACATTCCCACAACCAGAAAGGTGCAGCGGATGTAAGGGTATATTGCTTTCAAACAGCTGTCATAATTAGAAGAAGTTACAGCTGAAAATGTTGACACAAATGGCTGTTTTTTTTCAACTTATTTTCAATTTTTCCTATATTTAACTGTTAGTTTCTATAAAGAAACCTTGAAGGATCTACACAAATTACCCCTTGCTGATTCAGAATTTTTCCACTTTTCTAAAATGTTCAGTTTCCAGGATCCATTATTGCTTTCATACCCATTTCTACCATTAACTGGAAGGAGGTTGAAAGCACAAAAATAGGCTATGTCCAAGAAAAATGCCAAAACTGCGTAAACATTTTTGGTTTTCTGCCAAAAGTCTGTTTGTCCCTGAAAGCTAGGAAGATGGTGATTTCAGCACCACAGCCCCTTTTTGGATACAATTTGCAGGGAAAAAAACAGACGCTTTCATCTGCAGACCTTTTTTCCCATTTTTCCCCCCAAAACAAAATGTTGCTGTATTTTGGCTCATTTCTGGGTCCCCTCCAGGAGGATCCACAAACCGTGGGTACCTTTAGAATCCCCATGATATTGGGAAAAAAGGACACAAATTTGGCCTGGATACCTTATGTGGTCAAAACGTTACAGGGGCCTAAGCGCAAACTACCCCAAATAGCCAAAAAAAAGGCTTAGCACGGGTGGGTGGGGGAAGGCCTAGCAGCTGGAATGTTTGTCGATAATTTGATACAGACTGTTTTGCTCGTTAAACGTCTTTCAATGGCAGAGATAGTTTCTGTATTTGCAGTACACAGCTAAATAACAACCGTTATATAATGCAATGATGTTAGGGTCTGTGGTTTAGATCTTTTCAATAAGGCAATCAACTGAGCACCTCACATATCGGCTTTAAAAAAGCATGAATTGTAGTTAATATGTTTACTATGAAATGTGACCAGTTAATTAACCAATTGCTAATGGATTACAAAACAAAAGCAATTCACATGTTTTTTGTTATGAATAAGTATCCTTTATTGAATATGGTTTTAATACACTTTTCAAGTTTAGTCATACTTAATTCACTAAGTGATTATCATTGTCAAATACTGCCTCTTGTAAGCCAAAAGAGATCAACACTATCAGATCCCACTGTGGGATGGGAGCATAGGGCAGGTGGAGGTTACTGAGCCCCTAACCCCAACTGTGATGGGTTAGGTTGTTTGCCATTGGTGTCCTGCGGTCTGCACAATGAGCCAATTACAACCTTTGCACACTTGACTATCAGGGTTACAAAGGTGAGCAGTCAGATTTCTCAGAGAGGTAGTATGAGTAACAGCGGACTGAATTCTAATGTTGCGGCTTCCCAGGTTGATTGCAGAAGGGTGCTTGGTCTTGGCAGTTGCAGCTTCTGGGCAGGGTCTTCATGGGTGATAGTCTTGAGCAACTGTGGCATCCTACGCAGATCAGAAATTCTGAGGTCAAACAGCAGCATCACTTTCTTTGGGCACCCAGCAGGGTACCAGAAGACAGAATGTTGCTTCTCAATTGTGTAGCTTTGTGCAGTTCACAATGGGAACTGCTCAGGGGGACCGAGAGACCAGGAGCGGCTCCTTCATTAGGGCGGAGGAGCGTCACCCCACTGCTTTCTTCAGTGCGAGAAGCTGGAACATAAAATGATATTTTAAATACCATCTTACGTTTCTGCTTCTCACGCTGTGAGAAAGCAGAAGGGTGTGTCTGGTTGGGGGCAGGCGGGTGGGAGTGGCTTGCCCAATGCTGTGGGCCCTGTTTGGTTGGTCCTCTGGGGCTGACCAAACCAGTCATGCGCACTCTGCATTTTCTAGAGAAAATGGCCTCCCCATAGGCGCTGTCCCCACCAATCACAACGCTGCCATTGCAGCGTTGTGATTGGCTTACAGGAGGGGGGAAGGCTGCCTGCTTCCTGTTCTTGCCGGAGGCAGGAGAGCAGGAAAGCAGCAGGAAAACACAGGACTCGGCCAGGAGTGGAGGCAGCGCGGGTCCCAATAAGATGCGTTTTTTAAAAATTTATAAATCCCCCCCACCTGCGAGCCGCGACTGGCCTAGACTCCACACAACATGGGTCACTCCTGGCTTCGGTCCCACAGTCAGTATCTACTGGGTATTCCTCTCACCGGGATCTTGTTTGGCTTCTCCTCCTGGGCAGCCTCTCCTACCGCATGGCCAGGCACTCTCCTTCGGTTTTGAAGAAAGCAGACTTCTATGTGCTGAGCAGACCCTCAGCTCCTCTGGCAAGAAGTGCACCTTTTAGGTGAGGTCTCGCCACCCTCCCCTCCACCCTCATCCCCCAGGGAGTCTGGCTATCACACAGGCAAAAGCCCTGGTCACACAGCAGTCCAAGTACTCTACAGAACACTCTCTTGCTTTGTCAAAAGGAATGGGAATAAAGAAGGGTATAGGTGGTCCACATGTTCTGGCTCTCAATCAAACTGTGCTTATATAGCACGACTTATCACCCATGAGGGTGCTCAGGCATTGGGCTGAGGGTCTCAGTCGAAGAGCCAGGTCTTGAGTCCCTTCTTAAAGTCAGCCATTGAGAGTGATGTTCGAAGATGGAAGTAAAGATCGTTCCAGGATTTGGCGGGAGAAGGATCATCCTCCGTCTAAGCAGTGGTGCATGCGCGGTGTCAGTGCAAGGGCAAGGTGAGCGGAGCAGAGGTTTCTGGGTGGCTGGTGGAAATTTAGGAGGTGGATCTTGTGTGCTGGTCCTTGGCTGTGGAGGTCTTTGTAGGCATGTGTCATAAGCTTGAAATGGCACCTCTTCTGGATTCTCTAGAAGACACATCCTTTCTGCAAAATAATAGATCTCACTGCCGGTTGCGATAATATTGGTTCCAGAAAGGAGACCCCAAGACAAGGGTAAAATTAAGTGTCCGATCTCTATACCTACTTACATTAGTTTTATTGAGGCAGTAATAAGGGACAGAAAAAAGATCAGGCCCTGACTGGATATGTGCTCACTTTGAACAATAGAAACTGCAGTCCCTACTGTGACACGAACTATAAACCAAATTGCAGTCCTTAGGAAGAACTAACCGCAATCCCCATCCTACCTCACTTTAGTGTCTCGCTCGCCACCATCCAGACGATAGACTTGCACTGGGAAGCTGTATCAATCTTCAATTTTGAGCCAAGCTGGTAAACCAGGGGCTATCCAAAATGGATCCCACTGGTCCCAGAACACAGATTCTCACCTCACACACAATCCTACTACCACATATATGCTGCCTGTGACCATTCGAGATTAGTGTGACTGCACGACCGGGCCAAACAAAAAGTTAGCGTTTAGGTTCCACATGCAGTGAGGCAATGGGTACACACCAATTCATTGTTCAGGGACATTCCCATCCAACTGACACAAATCAAATGTTTAAGGGATGTGAAGCAATAGCTGGAAAACAGTAGGCTAGTTTATCAATGGGGTTCTCTATATGTAAACATGCTGTAAACATGAGTTTCTGTCATTGCATGACACCGGTTTTCGCCTACGACTAATCTAGCCTTCATTACTGAATTTCTTTTACACTACAAAAATACAGTAAGGAAAACATAAGCATAAAAAATTATCATTAACTGCATTGCAAGACAATATTTGAATCACTAAGGGTCAAAGACTACGAAAGTTTGAAATCAGCAAAAAAGAACCGTCTTCAACACACTATTATTAAATCGTCGTTCTTGCTTATGAAAGATACTGCACTGGCTGCTTAAAAATTAACTGGAATCTGCAAAAGCCAACACGCTCCAATAAAACCATGCAAGACTCAAACAACTCCAACGGAAATATTATGAAGCATAAATTATGCACTACATCAGAGTAATTTAAAGGCCTAAACAAACTTAAATTGTTTTTCTAATTAAATGCTTAATAAGTGAAGTTAAAGAAAAAGCAGTGGAAAGTGAAGCAGCGTGGTAGGCGTGCTGTGCTCATAAGTGTCGGGGTGCAAGGTGTCATTAAGGTAACATACTACTTGTACAGTGAAAACAGGGATTGAGGCACCTAAAGGGCCAAGAATTTAGTTTAAAGACCTTTTTCTCTCGTAACGTAAATGTAGGAGAGTAGGGTCTGCAATCCTATGATCACCCAGATTTTTGCTTTTTTGCTGCACTGGTTTAGGACTTTCCCTGGCTGTGGGCCTGCTAATCAGACCCACAGCCTAGCTGTTCTCTCTATCCAAATTGTACTTAGGTACTGAATTGGCACTGGGCCCTCTCCAAGTCCCTGTACCCAGGGCTGAGGTGCACCCAGAAGTCTCCCAGGGGCTGAAGCATGTATTGTGCCACCCCTGGATTGACTAACTAAAACTGACACAACTGGCTGCACGACAGCTGGGGCAAGGTGGTGTACTCACCCTTTGCTTTAGATATAGTATACCTATATCTAACCCTAAAATGGACACATAGATCTCCTATCAGTCACTCCTATGGCAGGCCTTAACAATCCTGAAGGCAGAGTGCTTGGAATCGTGTGAGATGGTGCTCTGGCATGAGCTGAGCCTGTCTGCGGCTTTCGGGATCCATCCCTTAGCCGTTTCCATGATATCGCATACCATATACTCTTAAGTGCATTATAATCCTCGCGGTTATGTGCCAACTCTGGTATCGCTTTATCAAAACATGTCGAGTAAGGTGTCATACGAATTGGAATACTAACCCCTCGCCAATTCTGGCGACGGGGTTAGCATTCCACCCTTCTAGAGGGACACGACATGTATGTAACCCCTAACCCCGGTTAAAGTCAGACAGAGCCTTAGCATCCACAAAATGGATGCTGCCACCGAGACACAAGTCTGCCCTCCTGCTGCTGGGAGTCCTCCCAGAGCAGGAGATAGGGACAAAGGGTTTCCTGCCAGGGGCGGTGCCAGCACCGTCCCAGACAGGGTTTTGTGTATTGTAGGTAGGCAGGGCTTTAGAGGAAGGTGACTGCACGTGGCACCCCGGTGCTCACTGTGCATAGGCTGGCTGGAACCAGTTCCAGGGTCACTCCAGACCCTGTGCTGGGGAAAAGCCCGCCAAGGAAGTGGGTGTAACCACCCCCCTCCTAGTCCCACCCATAGGGGGGGACTTAGTCGCGTGCCAGCCCCCTTTTACAGGATAAAGGTAGGAACTGGCCCCCTTCCAAATTAGATCATCTTTGAATCCTGAAACTACTTTCTGCGAAAGGAACTCAAGACTTCTTCCTAAGATTTCTCCCTTGTGACTAAGGAGTAGTCACCCTGCACCCGCAGGCACCATCTAAGAACACTGCGGTCTGCTGCAAGTCCTTCCTCCGGAATCCGACTGCCCAGCTCGACGAGAACCAGCTTCCCTGGCACCTCTGACCTCTACCTGCATCATCAGTCACGCTGAGATTCGTGGGTGTGACGAGACCTCGAGGGACCGGCCATCTTCAAGACTGCACGACTTCTGAACAACAAGCCCGCCGAGTGAATTCCTGGTGAGTGCTTTGGGGTCCGAGAAGCCCCCACCCTGAGCAGCTCCAGCACCGAAGAGCAGCCCCCCAGCATCTCCACGATCTGCGTGGGGCCCTTCTGCTTTTTACTGCTCACCGCGTTGTTTGGCTACTAGCCCGCTGGCTTGTGGCCTTCCTGACGACGCCCGACGACATTTCTGCTGCTGGTCTGGTTGCTCCAGACTGGCCCTTGCTTCCCTCCATCGGAGAAGTACCCTGGACCCTCCTGGTCCACCCAAGACGCCATTTTAGGTCCACCGCGTGGGCCTTGCATTTGCCAAGACTTGTTGCCCAATCCTGGGTCCAGCGACGTCGACAGCAAGAACCTTCGTGGGACAGCTCGCACCTCCATCCTGGTCGCCGACAACGCCTCCTGGTCCGAGAGACTGCAGAGCCCAGCAGCGCCCACTCACCTGACTGCGGTGACTTCGCCCGGTGCCATCCTGGTGCCCACTTAATCACTGGCTAGTGATTCAAGAACTTGGTCCCCTCTGCTTTCAGGTTTTCTTCTTCCTTGATCCAGGCTTGGATCCATCGAACTTTTCTTCACTGGTCGCCTGCCAGCAACTTCTTCCTTCCAGGCTCCCGGTCCGGCAACGAGATCCCCGACGTCTTTTCAGACCTATGCAGCTGCAGCCCCTGGGCTAGGTAACTTCGGCACTTCGGTGTCCCAGCATAGCCTCACTATCCTAGGGTCAGGATCCACTGTCGTTTTCTTCCTACCAGGTCGGGTTCGCCCGTGAACACTAACTTTGCCTTTACTAGCCTCCATAGACTTTGTCCCGCATCCCGCGTGAGAGTGCACACTCTGCACCCGAGTCCCCTGGGTCTCCTAGTAGTAATCTAACGATTCCCTAGTCCAGTCCTAGCGATTCCAAAGCCTATTAGAACCGTTACTTACCTGCTAGTAATTCGCATTCCACTTTTAAAGTATATGGTTTTTCGTGCCCCTCGGGCATTTGTGTATAACGTGCTAACTTAAGTATTTTCGTAAGAGTTTTGTTGTGTGCCTAGCACCCTGTCCTCATAAAGAGTACAGGGTTGTTGTGATTCTAATAAATACACTGTTTATTTTCATAACACTTGTGTGGTGTCCTTTCACTGGGTGTTCAAGGGGTAATGTGATGGTAAAACAGCTGGCTTAACACGCCCTCTAGAGTCTTAGCCTTAGACTGCTCGTATCCATGCTACTAGGATAGCTGGTCTATAAGGTTGACTTACAACCAATCATCAATAAGGGTTGTTTGGACTGATATATAGTGATCACTAGAATAGTGAGCACTGCACATCAGGAAATTTAGGAGGTGGATCTTGTGTGCTGGTCCTTGGCTGTGGAGGTCTTTGTAGGCATGTGTCATAAGCTTGAAATGGCACCTCTTCTGGATTCTCTAGAAGACACATCCTTTCTGCAAAATAATAGATCTCACTGCCGGTTGCGATAATATTGGTTCCAGAAAGGAGACCCCAAGACAAGGGTAAAATTAAGTGTCCGATCTCTATACCTACTTACATTAGTTTTATTGAGGCAGTAATAAGGGACAGAAAAAAGATCAGGCCCTGACTGGATATGTGCTCACTTTGAACAATAGAAACTGCAGTCCCTACTGTGACACGAACTATAAACCAAATTGCAGTCCTTAGGAAGAACTAACCGCAATCCCCATCCTACCTCACTTTAGTGTCTCGCTCGCCACCATCCAGACGATAGACTTGCACTGGGAAGCTGTATCAATCTTCAATTTTGAGCCAAGCTGGTAAACCAGGGGCTATCCAAAATGGATCCCACTGGTCCCAGAACACAGATTCTCACCTCACACACAATCCTACTACCACATATATGCTGCCTGTGACCATTCGAGATTAGTGTGACTGCACGACCGGGCCAAACAAAAAGTTAGCGTTTAGGTTCCACATGCAGTGAGGCAATGGGTACACACCAATTCATTGTTCAGGGACATTCCCATCCAACTGACACAAATCAAATGTTTAAGGGATGTGAAGCAATAGCTGGAAAACAGTAGGCTAGTTTATCAATGGGGTTCTCTATATGTAAACATGCTGTAAACATGAGTTTCTGTCATTGCATGACACCGGTTTTCGCCTACGACTAATCTAGCCTTCATTACTGAATTTCTTTTACACTACAAAAATACAGTAAGGAAAACATAAGCATAAAAAATTATCATTAACTGCATTGCAAGACAATATTTGAATCACTAAGGGTCAAAGACTACGAAAGTTTGAAATCAGCAAAAAAGAACCGTCTTCAACACACTATTATTAAATCGTCGTTCTTGCTTATGAAAGATACTGCACTGGCTGCTTAAAAATTAACTGGAATCTGCAAAAGCCAACACGCTCCAATAAAACCATGCAAGACTCAAACAACTCCAACGGAAATATTATGAAGCATAAATTATGCACTACATCAGAGTAATTTAAAGGCCTAAACAAACTTAAATTGTTTTTCTAATTAAATGCTTAATAAGTGAAGTTAAAGAAAAAGCAGTGGAAAGTGAAGCAGCGTGGTAGGCGTGCTGTGCTCATAAGTGTCGGGGTGCAAGGTGTCATTAAGGTAACATACTACTTGTACAGTGAAAACAGGGATTGAGGCACCTAAAGGGCCAAGAATTTAGTTTAAAGACCTTTTTCTCTCGTAACGTAAACGATATACTTTTAGAATGCAAACGTCAAATATACTGCACAGCCATATTTCCATGATAGTGGCAAATTAACAAAACATACTCATCAGACGCCTTAATTTGAGACTGGAAGCAAGTTTTTTTTGGTAGTTCTTTAGAATTTCGACACTGAGAAAATAATGTACAGAATTTTTTAAAGAGACAAAACAGGACAAAGAATTATTTATTGCTAAAGCAGAAAAAAACAGAACTTCAGGAGTGACAATATATTAGGGCTTTAAAACGTTATGACTTGTAAAGTTAGAAGATCTACCACTTAACTGCTATTAAAATAGTTGTCTTTGAGAAATAATTGACCTAAAGTGTTTAACACAGATAAGCAAACTTCGTAGCATCACACAAATCATTCCAATCTGCCTCAGATTTATAAAACATATACGAGAATATTTATTAAACCCATTAACACAAAGCTGACAAAATATTCTGCCAGCTTGACAGTTTTCAAAATTAAAAAAATATATATACTTTTTTGGGCAATTAATTCTAACGATTTACACTAAAAATAAAATAAATATGCTCAGTTGGCGGTAAAAAATGACACATGCAAAAAGCAAATGTGCACTGATTGAACATGAAAGTACAGTTATACTGATGGACAGGCGATAAAGGTGAAGGGCATGGGATATTTAAATTTGCAGTGATGCTCTTACCAACCATTAAAATATTGGCAAAATCAACCGTGAGTCACGTACCCAACCCTCCAAAAAGTTAGATTAATTGCAAGCAGTATTGGCTATATCAAAGGAATAGAGCTGAATTAAAATTGGAAACGGGTTGCTGGCTGCTCTAGGAGGAGCAAGTCGTCATATACATTAATATCAGCATCAATTTATTTTTCGGTTAAGTGCAACTAACTAAACAAAAGTCCACTATAAACTGCAAAATCTAAATCTTTTGTATGCCCCCTACAATTCCCAAGCGTTAGCTGCTAACAAAAAAAAGTATCATGGGGGCGATCTCTGCATAACTAATCCTTATGTTCTGAGGACCTGTTTAGTGTCTGTTTTCAGAGCTGGCTAAGCAATCTGTTCCTATATTGGAAAAGCCAACCCCTAAAGTGCAATGCTTATCACTTGGCATCTCGTATGTCATTCACTTCTAACCGCCACAGCATCATCCTGCCTCCCTACTCTTATCCAGGTATCTCACAAAGGTCCCAAAGCAATGGCTTCAATAGCATGGAAATAGAGGTCTCTAGGGAGAATCATCAAGCAGCCGTCTGATCTTCTGCAAGCCCCCTCCCCAGCTGTTCCTCCCCCCAAGCAGCCCCCTTCGCTCTTTCCTTAAGACCTGATGGTCTTCAGTCACACATCTTAAAAGAAAAACAAAAAACTAAAAAACAAAGCCTTACTTGTCTCAAGTCGATGAAGGCCAACTGCAGCGTGTCCCCTTGGAACCCAGGCACTGGCCCGGATCTGGCAAACCCTGTGGGAAAGAACAGAGGATGAAAAGCATCGTTAACTAACCATGGACAGGGAGATTGGCAGACGGATGACAGGGAGGACAAGAGAGGCTGCGAGCGAGGAGGACCACACTTCTAAAGGAGTCAGGTCTCCCTCCAGTCAGCTTCTTTGTCTGCCCTTCAAAATTTGTATCATCAAAACACCATTAATTCCACCATCCTGACAGGAAGGAAACTGTACTAATTCGACCTGAAATGTATTCCCATGGGTCGCACTGCGTTTCGGAGTATTTGTTTTTGAATGGGCAAACAACTCTCCAGAAAAGGAAAGGTGGGGGTAATGGAGGAATGAGTAAGAAAAAATGGTTCCCTACCTAACACCCCCCCACCCCCTCAACACATTCCCCTATTCAAACAATAAAATGTTCAGCTGTGAAACCCTTTTCAGTTCGGAAAGCTTTTTAGATTTGGGGCTGCTTAAGGAATTTTATAATTTCACGCCTGCCACCTTACCCCAGAGACATTTATCAAAAATATTTTCCCCGCCGCATCATTAATTAAATGCACGCAGAATATTTGCATCTTCTGATACGCTGCATCACTTGCAAGCTAAGCTGGCATCCCTTAAGTGAAGCAAGCACAGCCGATGCATTCTCTAAAGGCTTCATTGTTTGTAAATGGGCTTGTATCTAAAGATACCCCAAGAGCTTAAATGTAAAAGTGGCAAAATAGAGTAGGGGAGAAGGAGAGAGACACAGAGCTAATCTTTGAGACAACCATAAGGTTAGCTGAACGCATTTTTGTTTTTAATGTATTGCTCTTAGGTGTTAATAGTCAACCAAATAACCGCTCTGAGATGGCTTCATGCATTGTTGGGCAGAAGGACGGCTTTTCAGACCGAAATCTGGATTATATTCACTGAGTTGTGAAACTGCAAAGAATACAGGATGTTGGCTGTAACAATAGTAACTTCGGTACACCTTTAATTTTAGCACGAGTCAACATGATTGAAAATGGAACTTCTTTCCCTTTCATCACACGAGTTTGTTCTCTAATCGTGACAGATGTGGCTGTCGGAATCAGGGTTTTTTCAGAACCCTTGACACTGTTACAGGGGTTTTGAGTTATTTCTCCTAGATAATTAATATAAAATGTGTAACTTCTTCCGCATTTCATCACATAAGTTTGTTATCTAATCATCACAGAGGTTCCTGTCAAAATCAGGTTTTTCTTCAGAATTTTTGATAGTGTTCTAGGGGTTTTGATTTATTTCTCCTACATAATTAATGAAAAATGTAGTAAGTCAGCATCCAATCCAAAATGATAACTTCCCATTAGCATGCAGCTTCAACACGTAGTGTACTATAGCTCAAGCAAAGAGTACAATTTCTGTAACATTAAAACATGCTTTGTTGACATCCGCCATTGATTTTTGCGGATTAGCTCTGCTTACATGAATATGCACATGCTACAGAGTACCCTTTGACAAGGTTTTGTAAAAAAAAAAAAAATCTGTAATGAGCAATGTAAATGTATACATCTGACGGGTTCATGTTACTACAATAACTAAGTTAAAATGAAGAGAAAAATCTATCGGATTTTCAATTTTACAAATCATTTAACATTACTGTTTTATTTTTTACATTCATTTGATTCAATAGTTAAAGGGAGTACAAGCTACGCCGCTGGTGTCATAACTGTATAAAATTGTCTTGGCTAGTAAAACAATCAACTTAAAAATATAGTATTCAATATATATATTTAATATATAGTATTTAAACAAACTGAGTAATTTTTAAAATATTGAAAGTCACTGGAATACTTTAAAATATTGCAAATACATTTTAGGTAACACAGAACCAAGATATAAGTTTACTTTTAAACCGTGATTGCTGGCACAAACCAGTATGATGTTCTTGCAATCCAGTGGGAAATATTGTCCCATATTAGGAGAAGAACTGAAGAAAGAATAATACATAAAAACAAAACCTCCAAATGTCTCTGTCTTTAGATTACTGTATATAGCCAGATAGCACCGGCTTGTTTTATGAAGGAAGAAAAGTGAAGTACAGCTAGGAAGAAACCATTTTAGGCAAATTCATAATAATTAACTCAATATGCTTAACTCTTACATTTGCTCAAAAAAAGGGCCCAAAACATTTGTGACGATAAATAAAAGACCCTAATTCGGTGGGATTTTACCCACACAACTACGATTTGTACAGGCAGAAACTCGGCAAGTATGATGGAATGTCTGTGTGACCACCCCTAGTATTCTTAGGGGGGCGTGTATATAAAATAAATAAGAAGATAAATAAAGATGTTTAACACCCTCAAACAAGTTTGCAGCTATTCGCTACCAATTTGGGGGCAGATCCCACTAAAAACGCGTTTGACAAGGGCAGGAATATTTGCATTTGAAGGTGGGTATCAGAAAGGAATACAACTGAAATGGATACTGATATAGAGAAAGGGAGAACAAGGGAAACCATGAGATTTTGAAGTACAACAGCCATTTTGCATCACATTTCTGCATGTACAAAAATACACCTTTTACATTTCTGTTAACCAATGTAAGAAGTGAGTCTGCAGCAGTAGCAGATTTTCAGGGGTACTCCTGACATTTTAGGAATTCCTAAAATGTCTGAAATGTCCTCAAATGATAACCTACTGGAGAAAATATTACAACTGTATAAATAAAACGTTTTGTGAACTAGGAGCAGAAAGTAAAAAACTCACAGCCCTTGAATTTAGGAGTGACTTAAATCCGTACATTATACACCATTTCTACGGTATGCACAAATGCGTATATAGCACACAAGTAAATTGGAAAAAAATGTATGAAAAGTAAAAATATCAATTTTAGTACTGTATAGCATCACTTTGGCGAATATAAAAATAAATACAGAATGAAAAAGAGAAATGCAAGAGTTTTTTTAAATTTATTAGATAACAAGCTACAACATTTTAGGCGGGTTTAAAAAAAGCAGCAATACGACCACTGTTGCCAGAGTTTTCAACTTTTGAACCAGGTTCCGGTGTTCTTTCCCAATCCATTTATACAGTGTCACTGGCTGCCAGATTTCACTAACCAGCAACAGGGCAAGTTGACGGGACTGTCAACCCTTCCTTGGAGGAGAAAAGAAGAGTGCTGTTTGCAGCTGCTAGAGCCCCTTAGCAGCATGTAGTCAAGCTGAAAGGTTTGAGAGGCTTGTGTTCAGGCCAGAAATGTAATGTTGGAGCTTGCCTTCAGGCCAGGGCCACCCGTGGTAGGTTGAAAAGGGCCACCAACCTCTGTTCCAAGACATTTCACGGATGAAACTGTTGAGAAACACTCGGGGCTAAACCTCTCACGAGAAAGTAAGCCAAGAGGAGGGCTAGCTAAGAACATCACTTAAGAAAATGGAGCATTCGTTGAAAGGAGTAAAGGAATATTGGACGAACAAAAGAATGATATTTCAATAGCAAACGAAGAACAAATAGAAATGCTTTAAATTATGGCAAAGACCTTATTCACATATATTCTTCTGTGAGTCGGTGCAAATTCCCTCCGAGGTCGGTTAACTAAACACCATAACCTGGTAATCCTAACATCTGTTACCTGCAGTCCTTCTTAGCGGCACACGTGCAGCTACATATGGAAAAAGAGGTTTGTGAATAACGGCAGTTTTTTATGTTTAATTTTTTTAACATCTTAGATTGGGCAAGTGCAACCACTTTCCTGCATAAGAGAAGAGATTGATTGACTGGAACATTCATTTTACTGTTTTAGGAAAGATGCACAATTTTCTTACACAGCAGTGAAAATAAAATGTAAGGACGTGCAAAATCTTTCGAATTCACACATTCTGATTGAAAGGGCAGTGGTGCAATGACAAGAGAAAACAAAGCTTTTTAAAACTGAAAACCATTATGTGCAATGCATATTTGTTTCTTCCAACACGAATCTGGTCCATTTCGAAATCTTTTGCATGGTTCCATCGAATATTGAGTTAATTTAAAAACGCATCACACCCTTAAGAGGTTTAATTTATAGAATGGACTACAAAAAAGCTAAATCTTCCTTTTGTTACATTTCTCAAGAACTCCATTCCATAGACATGTTCACGTTTCCGGGATCTCACGGTGCATGTTCCATAAGCAGTTATCCCAAAGGAGGTCTTGTTCTCCCAATGTTTCACCAAACTCTTATTAGAAAGTGTATGGCCTTTAAGCTATGACTTTTATCCTTTTTGTTAGTGGTTTGATAACCTATTTGAGTTGTTTTGCTGGTACGAAAGTCTACTCATTTATGGTGGTTGCCGGATAACTTGCATGACATACAGGGAAATAAACTATATATATTTATTATATATAATGTAACTGTGTTATATGATTCTATATTTCCTTTGAGGTGTTCTGATTACATAAACCAACGGGCCACAGGCTGCGTAGTGTGTGCATTTCACAGGAACCTCTAGATGGAAATAGGATAGGACGCAGTTATGTATTTTTCAAATTACATTAGCGTGAAAAAGTGGTTTTCTTCAAACAGCAGCGAACATTGGGAACGGACCGGAATTAGACCGTTTAGGTTTTATTTTTCTTTCAGGAATAAACTGTTGGTAAGATCAAAGGAAAATGGCGAGGGTCAGTGGAATTATGTGATTTTGTGGCACTAGTGTTTACCTCATAATTGCAAAATAACAGCAATTGCTGAAAAATCTGTCGCATAATTTGCAGCTTTTACCCCCAAAAAATATTTCCAACTCAAATTGGATAACAATAATACTATCTTAGAATGTGCCACATAATTTGAATGTTTAGCCACGCAAATGAGATAACCTTGCTACATATTTTAGATAACTTTGCTGCATTATCATAGTAGTCATGACAATGGTAAAGCTGTGCACATAGTTGTTTGGGGGCTGTCACGATCATGATGGAATCCATACATCACAGGGAAAGGTGCTATTTTCCATAACATCACAGCTCCCAGTGAGAGATTGTTTTTATAGCGTGCATTTTCCGCACTAAAATAACCCAAACATGTAAGATATTCATCCATCCATCCAAATATCCACATACATTTTTGTTTTGCTAGGTCTTATCCCCTCTACACCTTAACGTTGTTACATTACTTGTTTGCCTTAGCATCTACGTGCAAGCCAAGTAGTGGAAATGGCCAGCGCTCGTCCCTTCAGTTTTATTTCTCGATTCTCTCCCAGGTTGAAGAAGAGTATATCATCATCACAAGTAATCTTGTAATAATACAGTGAACATGTGCTGTAGCTGGCTGGGGGGGGGGGGGGTTGATGGAGGATTGGATACAATCGAAGAAGAAGGCAGTGGAGGATCTATTTTTTATATTACAGAAACTGCGAAAAAGGACAGTAGTTACAAAGAGAAGAACTCTATCACATCATGTAAATACTTCCAGATGAATATACATATTCCACAGGATCCTCAAGGGCAAGGCTGAGGGGAAAAGTAACCAACTCTGGCAATGTGCTCGACCGGCCCCAGGTGAGGGAGCGGTCGTTGGCGTCATGATCGCCGGAATGACACCGCGGTATCTACTTGGACGACGACCCTGCGCAATGACGTCAGTTCTTTACACAACATTCTATGCCAGAAGTGCAGAGCCATACAAGACACTAACCACTGGTGCACAAAGCTAGTGCCCTGAAAGGGAGACCCTTACTCTAGAAGTCAGTTCGCAGAACAGGGAGGATGGGTGTGGCAGTAAGTAATCTATAACTAATATATGTCTCTTACTTACCTTCGGTAACGATATATTTGTAACTTGTTCATCTGAAAGAGACTATTAGTTATAGATTCCTTACCTTAGAATAGATACCCCAGCAATACCAACCCCGGAGGTGGGTCTGCGGACCAAGTTCACACCAGAAAGTCCTTGAGAACTGAACGGTCAAAGAAGCCGTCTCTCCAGACTTCGCTATCCAGGCAGTAATGTTTTGTGAATGTGTGCAAAGATGGCCACGTGTCTGCCTGGCAGATGTCATTGAGGGGGACTCCATGTTCCAAAGCAGTAGTGGCTGCAGTCGCCCTGGTGGAATGGGCGCGCAACCCTACTAGAGGTTCCTTTTTCGCCAAGGAATAACACGGTTCGTTTTTGCATGGCCCGTCCTTTCTTGGCGCCAACAAAAAGCTGATTACCCTCCCGGAATTGTTTTGTGCGATCCAGATAAAATGATAGCACACAATTTGAATGCAGAAGGTGGAGCCTCTCCTCATCTTTAGATGGATGCGGGATGGGAAGAAGGTGGGCAAAGTGATGGTCTGTGTGAGAAGTTGGCCTGGTATATGATGTTCACTATTCTAGTGAACACCTTGCACCAGTCCAAACAACCCTTATGGTGATGGTTGTAAGTCAACCTTATAGACCAGCTGAGGGGCGTGGCCAGCAACATGCAGGGCTAGACGTGTCTCCCGGGAGCTCCCGGCCGACGTCTATATATCCGACTCACTTTCACACCACCACGAGCTGAAAATCGCCTACAGACTGTCGGGGGTCGCCAGGAGGGGAACGAGTGGTCCGGAGCGCGACTGCGGAGCCGCTGGAGCGAGATAAACTGTGTTCTACGCGGCACCTATGGTGGAGGAGAAGACGCCGGACAAGATGGCGGCGCGGTGAGGGGACGGCGATAAATTGCAACATCGTACCGGGCGCTTCTAGCCGCATGGGAGGAGAACGGCGCGACTAACTACTGAAGCCCGATAAGCCTGGGGAGCCACAATCACCCTTGTGTTAGCCGGTTCGCCTACCGGTCAAAGACCCGTAGTGGGACGGAGGTACCCCGGAGGCGCATCTGCCCCAAGGTCGTGGGGTGCACTGTGACCGGAATCGGAGGGAACCCGGTTTTCTGACGTCCAGACCTGGGCATAAGTAAGGCACCGGGCCGCACACTGAGTGCACCGGGGCGGTGGATAGCACCGGGGCGCGGGTCGCCCTTACGCAAGATGGCGGCCGCGGCACCAAACTGAAATCCGGAGAAGAGCCCGGAGGTGCCGACGGAAGGAGTGACTGGTGTCCCGACTGCAGCCACGGCCCAGAAGAGGTACATGTGCATGGCCGGAGCGGGGGAGTCGCAGGAGCAGAAAGCCCAGAGGCAGCCGACCTTTACCAAGATGGCGGCCACAGTTACGGCGGGTAGCAGTGCATGAGGAGTGCAAACCTCCAGAAGACCTGCAAGGCCGAGGAAGCGGGAAACTGGCGGTGGGGTGAGCAGGAGGAGGCGCACACCCGGAGGTGACTTTGCCAGACTGATCAGAAAGACCAGGGCGCCCAGCAAGTACACCACGCGGAACAGTCATCCAGGGACGTGAAAGGTGGGGCTAATCCACGAAAGAGCCGGGGAAGGATATCGGACATGAGACAGACAGCACCCGGCGCAATTGGCTCACTGTGAGACGGCAACCGAGACAGATCGGCCTACACGCTTCGACGCAGGGCATACCACTAACTCAGTGACGATGGTGAAAAAAGACCCCCCCCCACCCAAGGCCCCCAAACAAGGCACGCTGGACATCTTTACGGCGCCGAGAACGTCCAAAGAAACCTCGGGTGCTGCAGCGGAGGGAGCCACTGACACAGACCGGCTACTAGCAGCAATCCAGGCGTCTAGATCGGGCATACAGGAATCCCGAGCAGCTTTGGAGGTTAAAATTGGAGAAGTAGGCTCAGAAGTCACACTCCTGCGACAGGATTTCAAGAACCTCTCCGCCAGAGTGACCGAGACTGAAACACGCATTGGTGAGGCCGAAGATTCGATCACGACACTCAAGAAAGATATGGCGGAGCATCAGGCGTCACACAGACAACTACTCTGGAAGGTGGACGACGCGGAAAACAGGGCAAGACGCAATAACCTCCGATTCGTAGGTTTTAGAGAAGGAATCGAGGGGAACAGTATGACGAGGTTTCTGCTTGCATGGCTCAAGGACACCTTCACAGGAGCCCGCTTCTCATCATGCTTTGTGATTGAAAGAGCGCACAGGGCGCTCCTAGCGAGACCACCGGAGGGAGCAAGACCCAGACCAGTGATCGCGCGTTTCCTAAACTTCGCTGACAGAGACTTAATTTTACGTGAAGCTAGGAAGATGGGCGATATCCGAGTGGAGAACACAACCATAATGATCTTCCCAGACTATAGCCAAGAAGTCCAGAAGCAGCGGCGCTCCTTCGACTCCGTGAAAGTCAAATTGAGATCATTAAATATATGTTGCTCTTCCCTGCAAAGCTCAAAGTCATCTACAAAGATAAGACACACTTCTTCAACCACCCGGACGACGCGTGGCAATGGTTGGAGGAGCGACCGATCCTCAATAGTCGGGAAACGGCGGGGAGAGAGGAATTGGCAAAGGCAGCACAAGAAAAGGCGCGGTGGGGCTCCCCACAACGGCCGAGGAGGAGATCCAGGAGACTACATTCGAGATACACGGGAACCCCGTACCAGCCACGCCCGTCGGCAGGAACCAGGAGAGGTAGATCTGAATCACCGGGGACGTCGAGAAGGGCTCACGAGACGCCGATGAGGCCCCAGGACCAGGCCTGTTCGGAGGGAGAGAGGGAACGCCTCAGGGACTCTGATGTGAATGATGAAATGTCGGACAGTGACCAACGTTCCTTACACCCACTGGAAGCAGAGATACGACAGTTGGAACAGGACACATCCGATAAGAACTGCAGCACGGTACCGACCACACAAGACTCACACTCGTGAACATGGAAGAGGTGGACGATTTGATGGTCGGTCGGGACACGGACATGACACGCAAGTGGCCACAACCCTTTTAGTTGTTGTTTCCTTTTCCTTTGTTAACACTTTCTGTTTTCAGGAATAGTGTATTTGTTGGTTTAACAGTTTTTGCATAGAGGGAGGGAGAGGGGGGTGACAGACCGACTTCTACCGACGGCTTGAACCTTGATGAGGTCGAGTCTGGAGGGGGAGAGAGGTGGGGTGGGGGGCGGGAGAGGGGGGAGAGGAGTTTCAACGAGTTGGGTAAATTGGGGGGGTCGTTGGGAAGGGGTACACAAGAAGGAACACGGTCAGACACATGGAAATCGACGTAGTCACACACAGTGGCGAGGGTCTCCTACAGAATTCCAGAAGAGTTGCACAGTATGGCAGGTACACTAACGAACACAGAAAGAATGCACAGGGGGATCTCCATTCTGACATGGAATGTTAATGGATTAAGGTCTAAAATAAAAAGAGGATTGGTAAATTCATACATCCAGAGGCTCGCCCCGGACCTTATCCTCCTACAGGAAACGCACCTGAGGGAGGGAAAATGTACATTCATAGCGAGGGGGAGATACAAAGTCTTAACACACGCGGGCTACACGTCAGGCGCCAGGGGAGTCGCAATACTAATTGACAAGGCGCACCCTTTTACCGTGACTCGCACGTGGAGTGATCCACAAGGTACATACGTGGGAATACAGGGAAAGTGGAATAGATTGAACATGACAGTTATCTCAGTATATGCCCCGCCAAAACTCCAATCACGCACACTTAGAGAGGTAGCGTCCATCCTGCTGGAAACGGCAGACACGATGCAAATAGTGGGGGGGGACTTCAACGACGTAATGTCGGAAGAACTAGATCGTTCAGGACCCACGCGCAGAGGGGGGTCACAGACAGCGCTGGCGAAATATATGGCAGGAATGGGGCTCACTGACACATGGAGATGGCGACACCCGACACAGGAGACGTACTCCTTCTATTCAGGGGCACACAAAGCCTTCTCCAGGCTAGACTACATTTTCGTGGCAAGGCAATACCTGTCAGAGGGAGATGAGTACGCATACAAGGCAAGGGGAATTTCGGATCACTCGCCCCTATATGCGAAATTAGGGAAAAATACGGAAAGACGAGAGACGGAATGGCGCTTGGCAGCGTGGGACATTCAAACCCCAGAGATAATACGTGGACTGAGGGCAGACATAAAAGTGTACGTAGCGGAGAACGAGGGCTCGGTAGACTCCAAAATTACCTTCTGGGAGGCCCTGAAACCGGTGTTGAGAGACAGAATTAAAGGGAGACTGAGAGACGAGCGAAACAAGCAGCACAGGGAGGCAACGGCGTTAGAAACTGAAATCCTGACTCTGGAAAGGGACTACCATGTAAACAAGGGGGTGGGTATACTGAGGAGGTTGCAAGACAAACAAAGGGAGTATAGAGAACTGGTGTCTAATGAGGCAAAGACGCAATCGCTAGCAACGCTACACCGTCTATACGATGTAGGTGACAAGTCAGGTAAGCTTCTGGCATGGTTGGGCAGGAAAGAACGAGCTGCAAGGTGGGTGGCCCAAATCAGGAGGGACGAGAGAGGCATGGAAACAACCGACAAGGGCATTGCGGAAGCATTCGCATTGCACTATGAGAACTTCTATAGAGGTAGAGACCTCGGGACAGTGGACGAGGCCATACAATATATGGAAAATGTAGATATTCCATTACTGGAGGTAGAACTCAGTGCCCCACTAGAGGCGGGAATCACTCAGGAGGAGATAACCACAGCCATTAATAAACTGAAAACGGGGAAAACACCGGGACCCAACGGGTTCCCGGCGGAATTCTTCAAAAAAACAGCCGACTTGCTGACTCGTCACCTCTTGGCCCTATATGTCGAAGCCTACGAGACAGAGAGCCTCCCACGGGATCTAGCATTGGCAACCATAGTACCGATATACAAACAGGGCAAGCCAATGGAGGATTGTGCCTAGTACCGCCCCATCTCGCTTCTGAATATGGAGGTGAAAGTGCTGGCCATGATTCTGGCGGCGCGCATACGAACAGCGATTCCTGACCTTATTCACACAGACCAATCCGGGTTTTTGCCGGATAGAGCGACAAAACTCAACCTCAGGCGGACACACAACTGGCTCCAAGAGGTGAAGGATAGGGCGGAGCCGCACTGGTTCATGTCCTTGGATGCGGAAAAAGCGTTCGACGCAGTACACTGGCCCTTTCTTATGGCGGTATTGCGACGGTTTGGCTTTGGCCCTCACTTTCAGAACTGGATAGGGCTGCTGTACACGACACCGAAGGCCCGGGTTCCAGTGAATGGATGCTTATCGCGAGAATTTCGAGTAGAGAGAGGCACCAGACAAGGATGCCCGCTGTCACCTCTGCTCTTCACACTCACAATAGAAATCTTGGCAGCCAAAATTCGACAAAATCCGGGGATACATGGTTTTACGTGGGGTGAGATGGGGGCGCCACAGGAGAAAATTTCACTCTATGCCGACGATGTATTGTTATACATTACGAACCCAGAGGTCTCGGTTGGGACGTTGTTCAGAGAGTTAGAGGGCTTTGGGGCAATGGCAGGCCACACCATCAACTGGCATAAATCAGTCCTGTACACGCCGCAGGGAGCAGTACAGGGGGTAGTGCTGCCAGACCGCCTACTCACCACTGTGGAGGGGTTCCAGTACCTTGGGGTCTACATCACAGCGGACGAGAAGCTCTCATTCCAGAAGAATGTGGGCCGAATAATGAGGGAGGCAGTGGAAGATATGACGAGATGGAGACAGTTACCGCTCACCCTCCTGGGGAGAGCGGCGATGTATAAAATGATCACCTTACCCAAATTCCTCTACGCACTTCAAAATGAATACTATCCGCTCCCGACTAACACTATCACCAAAATCCATGCAGACCTGCGATCATTCCTATGGTTAGGCAAACAACCACGCATAGCACTTCAGACACTCCAACGACACCAATATAATGGAGGGATTTCGTTGCCGAATCTAGAGGCATACTACTGGGCGGAACACCTGACCCCCATAAATGACTGGTTACATGCACCAGCGGACCACCCGACGTATGCGTTGGAAAAGCATAAATTGTCAACACACAATATACTTCACTATCTATATGGCGGGAAGGCAGGGGAAACGCTCCTGCCCGCTACGGTGATTACGATACGAGCGTGGTCACGGGCCACGAGAGCCACGGGGTGGGAAAAGCGACTAACACGTCAGACTCCACTATGGCACTGCGAGTGGCTCACGGAATTTAAAAACCTGAGAGGCTTCGATAGGTGGGATGACATAGGGATATCTACTATTGGGGATGTGATCAGGAACGGTGAGCTGAAGACATTCGCGATGCTGCGGGCTGAGTTTGGATTGCACCACACACAACAATAACAAACACTTACAGCTAGCGCAGGCATGGAAAGCGCAGAAGTTATCACTACAAGACATACCGGAATGCTCCCCGCTAGAAGGGAGACTCCTACAGGAACAGATGACACACCAGGCAGTATCCCTTACTTACAAAACACTCACTAATAGTATGCTGGGTACCCTGGCGAAACTCAGAGGTATATGGGAGGCAGAAGTAGGGGAACTGGAGGACCTGGACTGGGAGCTGATACTGATGCACCCCCGAGACGTGGCCATTAAGTCACGGTTGAGGCTGATCCAATTGAACGTGTTACATAGAACATACTTCGATAGGAGGCGCCTCCTCAAGATGGTCAGGATAACAGACGCCACATGTCTTCGATGTAGATCCGCACAGGGAGATTTTTACCACACCATCTGGTCATGCGAAGAAATACAAACATATTGGTCCCACATCTTCACTGAGTTGGGGGAGGTTCTGGGGATAGAGCTAAAACTGGACCCGAGACTGGCGCTACTGGGAATGGTGACGGAAATAGACCTGCCTCGCCCACATATTACTTTCCTGGTGCTGGCTCTAGTAGTGGCCAAAAGGGACATTGCGAAATACTGGGGGGTGGCGGAGAGGCCGGAAATAGAGGAGTGGAGGAGAGGGCTGGACCTATATATGGCAGCAGAACGTGTGACATACAAAGCTAGAGGCTGTCCCAAAAAATTCCGAAAGGTGTGGAATAAGTGGAGACAATATCATGGCCTAGAAGTGGGGCGATAGAGGAAGACACATGGGGGCGGAAGGCAGAGATGGGAAATGGGGACCACCCGATAGTGATAAGTGCCTGAAGGAAGGCAGGGACACTGAGAATCCAGAGACACCAAACATATGGGGCGTTGTGCAAAGAAGTGAGTAGGTAGACATGCGACAGCATATTACACACGAATGGCACTGAGAAATAAGTGACACATAGACAGAGGGAAGGGGATCTGACTGTCTTCCCTTGGAGGGGGAACAGCTATCAGTCTGTAGATACGCAGGGGTGTGAGGGAGGGGGGGGGAGTGGCGGGTGGAAAACGAAAAGCAGGCTTGGGGGTAACATGTAGAGCGCGTAAGCCTTAGCACGATTATACACTAGATGCTGTATCAGGTGTTGCCGCCCGGCCTCAGGGATGTGGGCATGACGGCTGTGGAAAGGTAACAATGTAAATTTGATGTGCTATTTGAGGCTTGCTGCGCCCTGTGTCCTTCTATGCCTGCACAAAAATAAAGTTAAAAAAAAAAAAAAAGACTGACACAGCAGGGGCGGCCTTGGCCATACAGGATGTTAGTGCGACTGACCACCTGGTACTTCGCATTCGGAGATCCAAGGCAGATCAGGTGGGGTGGGGCGCAACAATAGTGTTGCAAGCTTTGGGAGACCCCAGGTACTGCACTGTCACCACAGTAAGGGAATACTTGAGAATAAGGCCGGCGAACCCGGGGCTCTTCCTTATACATGCAGATGGGGCGCCCTTGACCAGGTTCCAGCTGGACCGCATCATGGCCGCCGCCTTGTCCCAGGCTGGTCTCGTAAGTTCAGGTAGAAAATCTTCAAGCCACTCTTTCAGAATTGGCGCAGCCACGGCGGCATTCAAGGCGGGTATGGGCCAGAAGGCGTCAAGGGCGTGGGGCATTGGCAATCAAATTGTTTCCAGCGTTACATTCGTCCCTAAATGTGCGAAGTCAATGAAGTGTAAATATGAGTGTTGTGAATAAATTGTGTAATCAATGAGAAAAAAAAAAAAAAATACCTTATAGACCAGCTATCCTAGTGGTAGCGTGGACAGAACAGTCTTAGGCTAAAAGACTCCTGAAGCCGTGTAAAGCCAGCTGTTTTACCATATGTAACCCCTTGAATATCAAATGAAAGGACACCACACAGGATATACATAAAATATATATGTATTTATTCACTAACACACTCCTCGGAACTCTTTATGAGGTCAGAGGCAAAAGTACATAACAAGTTACACTTAGAAATACTTTAAATAGCACAATTTACAGTTAGGCCCTAGGGGCGCGTAAAACCATATACTAAGTAAGTGGTATAAGAACCACGACTTGGGAAAGGAGAAGGCCTATGGCATCGCTGGAGCTACACTATCTGACCCTCAGGTTAGGCGTAGGAGGCCCACAGGCGGCGCGTGCAGTGTCAGTACACTCACGCGAGAGTCAATAGAAAGTCAATGGGAACTTTAAAGGTAAGTAATCGAAGATTTAGGACACTTCCGGTCTAACTAGGAATGTACAACTAACAAAACTAGGCACTAGGATAGTCAATCCCTACAGGAGCACCGAAGTACTCGCGTTACCTCACCCACGGGCTGCGGGTGCATAGGTGTCAAAGTGTGTCAGGTTTTCTCGTTGATTCCTATGGAGCCTTGGAAGAAGATGCTGCAGGCGACCAGGAGGAAGATGTCCGGGTGGATCCAAGGGTGGATCTAGGATGAAGAGGACCTGAAAGCAGAGGGGACAGAGTCTAGGTCACTAGCCAGTGACCGGGTGGAACCAGGGAGGAACCAGACGTCGTCGAGGAGCAATCAGGTGCGGATGTGAAGCTTGTCGTTGCAGCCACGCGGACCAGGAGGCGTCGAGGACGACCAGGTGCTGGTGAGGAGCTGTCCCACGAAGGTTCTCGCAGATGGAGGGGTCGACTTCTAGATTGGAGCCAACAAGCCTAAGCAAAGGCAACCCACGCAGGATACACAAGGAGCTTCTGGTGCAGACCAGGAGTGTCTGAGGTACTTCACCTTTTCAGGGAAGCAAGTGCCAGTCTGGAGCAACCAGACCAGCAATGGATTTGCAAAGGAATCGTCGTCACAGGGCTACTGGCCAACTGGCCAGCAACCCGGACAACGTGTCGAGCAGAACACAAGCAGAAGGGCCCCACGCAGATCTCGTGGAGTGTGGAGGGCTGGTCTTCGGTGCAGGTGGAGCTCAGTGTCGGGGTGTCTCAGTCCCCAGTGCACAGCTTCGAGGATGCCTCAGGAGCTGCGCTGTTAGCAAGTTGAAGACTTTCCAAGTTGCCTGGTTCTACAGATTCCGACGCCTTCCACGGGGCTCAGCTGTGCTGGAGTCGTGCAGTGGGGTCAGAGGAGTCCTGGAGTCGAGGTCTTGTCAAGCTATGCGCTCGAGTTCCGGCGGGAACGGGGACAAAAAAAGCCGTTGAGTTGCTGGATGGTGCCTGGTTTCCCAGGGTGGTCACTCCTTGGCCACAAGGGAGATTCTTCAGTCTTCAAGTCGGTTGAATGTCGAAGGGTCCAGAGTTTCGTTTCAAGTTTCAGTTCAGGATCAAATCTAAAATCTCCTGGGTCAGCTCCTATCTTTATACTACTAAAGGGGGCTGGTTTACTCACTAGGTCCCTCCTATGGGTGGGACCAGGAAGGTGGGTGGTTACACCCCCTTTCCTTTGTGCAGTTTCGCGCCGGGGCTGGAGTGCCCCAGCAACCGGTTTGAACTGGGGTATGCATGGAGCACCTAGTGTGCCCCAGGCATGTCTCATTCTATTCAGCCCTCCCTGTCCCAATACACAAAATCCTGTCTGGGGTGGTGCTCGCACCTCTCAAGGCAGGAAACCTATTGTCCAAACCTCCCTGACTGGAAGGACTCCCAGCAGCAGGAGGTCAGACTTGTGTCTGTGGCAGCAGCATCCATTTTGTGATGCTGGGGCTCTGGTTAACTTTAACCGGGTACAGTAGTTTTAACATGTCTTCTCCCTCTAGAAGGGTGGAATGCTACCCCCGTCGCCAGAATTGGCGAGGGGGTAGTATTCCAAAGCGTATGACACCTTACACGACATGTTTAGATAAAGCCAAACCAAAGTTAGCATTTAACTGCGAGGTTCATAATGCACTTAAGAGTATACGGTATGGCAATATCATAGACCAGCTATAAGGACATGGTTCCGAAAGCTGCAGACAGGCTCAGCTCATGCTAGGGCACCATCTCACACATAACCAAGCACTCTGCCTCCAGGATTGTTAAGGCGTGCCATAGGAGTGACTTATAGGTTACTGTGTGTCTATATTTAAGGGTAGATATAGGAATACTATACCTAAGCAAGGGGTGATTACACAACCTTGCCCCAGCTGAGTGAGCAGCCAGTTGTGTCAGTTTAAGTGGCCAGGCAGGGGTGGCATAATACCTGCTGCAGCCCCTGGTAGGCCTTGGATGCACCTATGCCCTGGGTAACTATAGTACACTATACAGGGGCTCATAAGGTGACCCAATATCCAATTGGAGATGTCCCTAGAGTACATGGAGTCCATTTTACAGTGAGAGCAGATAGCCTGGGGCCCTGATTAGCAGGATCCCAGGCCAACTAAGTCGAAAACCAGCTAAACACTAGGCAAAAAATCTGGGGTAACCATAGTCAGGTATCCACCTTCCTACAGTCTGTCCTATGTGAAAAGAGGTAACTTTGGGAATAAAAGAAGGTCTAGTTCGAAGGACAACCTTGTCTGGTTGAACAAAGAGCCTGAAGGTCAAGAGTCTGAGAGGACAAGTATGTAGCGGCTCGAAAGGAGCACACATAAGGTAAGTTAGAACAAGGTTCACGTCCCACTGGGGCAATACGAAAGGAATAGGAGGAAACAGGTGAGTAACGCCCTTAAGGAAACAATTTACAATAGGGGAGAAGGCTGATCAGGAAGGCGAAGAAAGGCCGAAAGATAGCCCTGAAGGGTGCCCGGAGCAGAGCCCTGCTGCACCAAAGAAAACAGGAAGAGGAGAACCTCAGAAAGGGGATCCACAGCCTTTGCTGTGCACCATGCCACATATTTGTTCCATCTACAGGCGTATACTGTTTTAGCAGAGGGACGCCTGGTTGTCAAGATAACATTACAGACTTAAGGAGGAAGGTCGAAGGCTGTCAACTGTTGCCGCTCAATCTCCACGCAAGGAGGTGGAGGCTGGACAGGTTAGGGTGGAGGACCGTCCCCAGCTACTGCGACAGATGATCCTCACGAAGAGGCAGCCTGATCAGAGAATCGATGGCCATGTTCAAGAGCTCGAGATACCAGACTTATGTCGAGTCCGGAGCTACAAGAATGACTTGGGCCTGGTTACGCGTGATCATCTTCAGCACTCTGGGCAGAAGTGGTATAGCTACTCTTCCTTTGACAGAAGGAAGGAATGCCGTCAGTGCTAGACGAATCACCCGGAGCTCCAGAAAGTTGAGGCAGAGCCCGGACCCCACCAGAGGACTCTGATCTCTGCCTCTCCCATGAGGCCGCCCAATCCCTTGAGTGATGTATCTGTCACCACTGCCGTTGACTCAATCCTGGTTCGTGAGCCACCACTGCAATTGATGTGCAGTCCCCACCGAGATCTGGACGACATCGGACACATTCCCCTGATGCAGCACCCACTGGAACTTCAGGTCCCACTGCAGAGCCTGCATATCCCACCTGGCATGATCCACCAGCAGAATGCAGGAGACCATGAGGCCCAGCAGCCTCAGGGTCATTCTCACCGAAATTCGGGATAGAGACTGGAACATCGGTATCTTAGCCCGAATATCTCCGACTCGCTGTGCAGGAAGATAGGATCAGAACTGGGCTGTGTCCTGAACCGCTCTGATGAAAAGGAGTTTCTGAGAAGGGTTCAGATGCGACTTCGGCACGTTGACTGTGAACCCCAGCGAATGCAGGAGGTCCGCCGTAGTCTGGAGGTGGGCGATGACAGCCTGGCCCAAGTTTGCCGTCAACAAGCTGTCATCGAGATAGGGGAAGACTGGAGCCCCTGATCTGCGCAGATGAGCTGCGACCACCGCCATCACTTTCGTGAACACCCATGGGGCGCTGGTTAGGCCAAAGTGGAACACAGTAAACTGAAAATGCTCGTCGCCTACCGTGAACCGTACGTAACGCATGTGGGCCGGCAGAATGGGGATGGGGAAATAAACATCCTGCAAGTCCAACGCTACCATCTAGTCTCCAGGGTTGAGGGCAGACAGAACTTGAGCCAGTCTCATCGTCTTAAACTTCTCCTTCCGCAGGAAGCGATTGATGTTCCTGAGGTCCAAGATGGTGCGCAAGCCCCCTTTGTCCTTCTTGGGGACCAGAAAGTAGTGGGAATAACAACCACGTCCTACTTCTGGCCCAGGAACGCGCTCAATGGCCACCTTGGCCAAGAGGGCCTTAACTTCCTGCTGGAGAAGCGCAAAGTGATCACCCCACATGCGGTGGAACTGAGGTGGCATGGCTGGGGGGGCAGACTCGAAGGGGAGGGACTACCCCTTCGGACCCACCTGTCGCCAGTGGGGGAGGTGATGTTGAATCCTGCCACCCACAGGCATGGGGTGCACCCCAATGCTCGGACTAAGAAGGCTTTGAGGCGGGAGCGGAGGTGGACTGACCCGCCCGTTAGCCCCCAATGCCGCTACGGCAGCCTCTACGCCCGCGCTGATTTTGGTTCTGCGCAGGCTTCTGGCTGAACAAACGTGCAGGGGCATCCCTTCCGTGGCCACGAAAGGAACGAAAGGTAGACGTGGCCGGGCATGTTGTGGAGATACCTAAGGACTTGGCCGTAGCCAGAGAGTCCTTGAAACTAACCAGCGCACTGTCTGCCTTATAGCCAAACAGGCGAGTACCATCAAAAGGCATGTCCATGAGGAAACTCTGGACATACCCCAAAAACCCAGTGGACAGCAGCCAGGCATGGTGACGCAGGGCCACTGCTGTGGAGAGCGCTCTCCCTAAAGAGTCTGCGGTGTCCAGCTCACGCCGAATGGCGACCTTCGCGGCATCCTGCCCCTTCGTAACAGCTTGGGAAAGTACAGCCCGAACCTCTTCCGGACACTGGGGCAGTGTCTGCGCCACTGTGTCCCACACTGCGTGAGAGTATCGGCCCAAAAGGCATGCGGTGTTGACTGACCGCAGCCCCAAGCTGGCAGAGGAAAATAACCTCTTGCCAAGCTGCTCTCTAGCTTTTTCGATTCCTTATCCGACGGGGCGGTAGGGAACGCACTTTGGGAAGTGGAAGCATGAATGACCATGCTCTCAGGAGTCGGATGATTTGTCAGAAAGGCCGAAAGGTGGAACAAACAGAACCCATGGCGGCGTCGGGCCCCGAGCCGCCGGCGGCAGACGTTGAGGCACCGGAGCCGCCGCGGAGGACCTTGCGGCCTGGGGCCGAAGCTGACGGCGGAGCCGGTGGCAAGCAAGGGCCCTCAATTGGGACCGCGGGGCCCGAAGGCGCGAGCCCTAGGCCTGAAAAAGCGGTCCATGGCGGCAGGTAACTCTTGCACCAGGGCCGGAGTCGCCGACGGACTAGGATAAGGAGGGTTGAACCCATGGCCCCCTTGTCCGGAGACAGAAGGGGGGACGTCGGAGAGCGAGCATGCTTCTTTGACTTTTCCTTGTGACGTCTCTTACCCGATTCCGAGGGTGAAGACTTTGAACCCGGGGAGCCATGGTGATGGCTCCGCGGTCAGTCCCTTGAGCGACCCCTGGACCTCGAACGGCGCGGAGACGACGGCCTGGCTTCCAGCAGCTTTCGGGACAGCTCCCGCAAAGCCTTCGGAGCCATGGCCAGACAGGCGGAACATGACCGGGAGTCGGCCACCAACATCGTACGGTGACAGGCCCCGCAGGATTGAAACCCAGGCATCCCTACGTGGCACCAGGAGTCAAAGACTCAAAAGAAGTAGAGACAAAAATCTCAAAAGGTTAGTCAAAAAGTGACTAGGATATGTGCTCTGACAAGTGCTGCGCTTGCTGGCGCGGAAAAAGAAAGAGCTGACATCAGCGCACATGGGTGGCGCCTAAGTAGTCTACGTGACGTCATCTCGGTGCTTACGACGCCAGCGACAGATGCGGAGCCGCATAACGACACCTACGGACGCGCAGGGGTACTGCTGACGAAAAACTTTCCAGATCCAGTCTGACGTCTGGAAATATTCTAAGGTAAGGAATCTATCACTAATGTGTCTCTTTCAGATTGTGATGATTTCCGATTGCAGCAGACAAAGATGTGCGGCTGGCTGTTTGAGGAGGTGAAAGAGGAGTTTTGTATAAACTCGAAAGTGTACCAGGCCTAAAAACCAATGGCCTGTTCTAATACGATTCCAATTGGTTATCTGTGCACATGCTGACTGTTGTTTCAACAGGTTTGTACCCGGCACCTCAGCCGTGTCATTGTCTTCTTCTTGACACCTTAACTTGAGGTCTTTGCTTTATTTGCGGTGCTTGCTTTGTGTAAGCCACTGTGGGGGTACTATATTGTTGTTGATATGGATACTGCTGTCAATAGGGTTACTGGTGAAACTGATATGGCTGATATCTATAATTCAAATGCTCCTCTATAGGAAAATTGTCCTCTACCTCCGATTTCTCAAAAGGGCTAACAACTTTGTTGTAGAAGACCTAGCAGTATCAACTTTAATTGTTTGAAGAGCTTCTTCAAAGAGTTTCCCTAAGAGTGCCTCTCCGTCATAGAGCATATCATGAATTTTGCTTTGGATCTCAGGTCTAAAAGATGTCAATTGCAGTCTTTTTTTTTTAAACAAAATTTGTATTGACTTTCAAAAAGAAATGTTAAGCAGCCCGGGGGGCATTACAAATTAGGAAGAGATGCAGCTAACCTCACTTCTCGCAGTCTTAAGGTCCATCAACCCCATCCAATTTTAATGTCTCCTGTCGGAGAGACAACTTGTACACTCTTCCAGCATCCCGCCACCCACACCGTGCATAGCGTAGTATGTAACACAGCGCTCCCCATCATGGAGAGCATCTCATCAGGATTCTTTGTATCATAGACACCCAACACCCCCTCCCCCAACTCTCCATAAAAGAAAACTCCCGCCGCCCGCCCCACACCCCAGGCATGCAACTGACTCATAAAAATTCCCATTCTCGCATCTCAGACGCACCCATCATGCACCACATCCCCTACGTCCCGCAACTCAGGGGGTAATATCATGGCAAGGAGTGACGGAAGCCCTCAGGTCATTTTCAGTCATCTCAGTCTCTGGAGAAGAGCTGCTTGAGGAAGTCAACGTCGTTAAGATCGGTGTTATCATTGATGGAGATACAGTCATTGACAGTGGTGTCAACAGTGTTCTCAGAGACACCTGCTTTGGTAATGACATCAACAATGACTTTGTTGAACGGTTTTGATGTCTTTGATGATGTGCTTGACGATCAACTTTTTTTTAAAGTAATCGAAACCTTACTTGATGGAGTCATAGGCTCAGATCCTCCTCTTTGGAGTGCTTTGAAGATGGGCTTCGCTTTTCGAATAGTCTGTGATTACTTTTCTCCGCCCTTTGGATTTAAAACTGGAGGTGGAAAACCCTTTATGGTGTTAGGCAGCAAAGTTTGGAATCAACTGCCAATGCACCTCTGATTTATAGCCAAGGAATATGCATTTAAAAAAACCCTAAAGACATGGCTTTTCCAAACCCTGTACACACTCTGTCACACCCTCATTTAACGAATCCATTCAGGTCCAGGACAAGGTTCACAGTGCTACTCAGTACAGCGACATGATGCTCACCTACGAGTGACTGCGCGCTTAAACGCCCCTTTCATTCATTCATTTTTTAAGTCTTTGAAGGACGTTCCTCCATTTTTTAATGTTTTGAAGAATGACTTTCTGATGTCTCTCTTGTGTGATCTTTTGGAAGATCCTGAGGTGGTTTCACTCTCCTCATGTTATGTTATGTTGTGTTAATGTTTCTTATATCGCGCACGACTCAGCGCTTTACCTGAGGGGAAAACTGCAATGGGAAGAGTTTCAGAACAACCAGGTTTTTAATTGTTTCCTGAAGGACAAGTAGGCAGTAGATTTCCTCAACGTCACTGGAAGAGAATTCCAGTATTTGGGTGCTACAAACGAGAATGCTCTGCCGCCTGTGCGGGTGAGCCGGATCCGAGGGATGTTCAGGAGGGCTAGGGAGTTAGACCTCAGGTTACATTCGCTCGAGTGCCTAGAAAGTTTATCTCTAAGATAGGCTGGGCCCACACCTCTAAGGGCTTTGAAGGACAGACAGCAGATCTTAAACACAGAGCGTTTTTGAATTGGCAGCCAGTGGAGCTGTTTAAGCAAAGGAAGAGATGGTGTACCAGGAGGGCAATTCAAAACCATTCTGGCCGCTGTGTTCTGTATTACTTGTAGCTTAGATAAGGTAGTAGTTCCAACCCTGCCAGTAAGGCGTTGCCATAATCCAGTCTACTTCCTATCATTGCCTGCACTACGGTTCTACGGTGCTCCAAGGGTAGGTAGGGGATTATTCTACGCAGTAGACGCAGATTATAATAACATGAACTTGTGATGTTATTTACATTGTCCTTCATATCTAGCTTGGCATCTAATTGGATTCCCAGACTTTTCACTGAGCTGGAAGGTTTTGGTGCTTCAACCAATTGGGGGGCCACCAGTCAGCAGTCCAGAGATGTGCAGATTTCCCTAGGAGCATTAGCTCGGTTTTTCCTGCGTTAAGTTGTAGACACTGGTCCCTCAACCAGTTTGCGATCGCTAGCATACCGTCCATGAAGCCCTGTTTCTCATCCATGATGTTCTTACCAATTGGGAACAGTAGCTGCGTATCGTCGGCACAAGAGATAATCTGAAAGCAGAAAGATTGGATGAGTTTGGCCAGGGGGGATAGATAAACATTAAACAGAGTAGGGCTAAGACAGGATCCCTCTGGCACCCCTTTATCCAGCAGGAATTTCCTTTTAGAGATATACGGTCCAAGAGTAGTAATTTGCCATCTGTCCCCTAGGAAATCTCGGCCTCCGATGCCACACTTGCTTAGTCTCTCTGCGAGCCTTTGATGAGATATCGTATCAAAGGCCGCGGAGAGATCTAAGAGGATCAGAACTGAGGAGCCACCGGAGTCAAGAGTACGTCTTACTGAGTCAGTAACCGCCAGCGTTGCTGTTTCTGTGCTGAACCCCGGTCGGAAACCTGACTGGGAGGGGGTCCAGCATTTCATTTGCTTCTAGGTATTGACTAAGCTGGGAGTTTGTGTTAGATTCTAGTCGTTTCCCCAATAGAGGTAGCAGGGATATTGGCCTGTAGTTACTCAGCTCCAGTGGGTCGGCGGTAGGTTTCTTCAAGATAGGGCGCACGGAGACCTCTTTCCAAGCCCTCGAATAAGGCCTGTATCCATTGATGCATTAAAAATTCGTTGGATAATTGGGGCACATACGGGGGACATAAGAGTCATTATACTGGGTGGGCATATATCCAGTGGTGATCCAGATTTAGCTGCTGATAGCAATTTGCTTGTCTCTGCAAGCGAGATATGATTGAAATGGTTAAGCACGGCCCTGTTTGGTATATGGAGGTTGTCTGTTTTTTTGTTTGTCTGGGTCTTATTTATATCCTGAACCGGGAAGTTGGAGTAGATTTTTTGGATTTTTTCATGAAAAAAATATGCAATGGAATCACAAATTGGTGTGTACTTGTTCTTCTTAAGCCACAGCAGTCGCCTACCTTCTCTGTCTTGCAAAGTCTTTGAGGCAAAGTGCGACTTACTCTGCAGCTTTTCACTTTGTGTGAAGGATAAAGGCATATACATTCCTTATGGAGGTCTTCTGTATAAAGTATTTTCTTCCCACAGGAACCACAAAGCCTGAAAAGGCTCTTTTTTGGAGTGTTTGACATAATGGTCTGTCAGAAAGTCAATGATCAGAGTTTGCGAGAGACTGTTCCCAAATATTACTTTCTGTAGGAGTTAAAATGAAACTTTTCTGAAGACAATTGAGCAGAGGAAATGGAGACTCCCATCACACTACGTGTGGTTGAAAATCTGAAGCATGGTAGCCCCTATGGGGAGGAGTTAACAGAGTGCTGTCGTCTGATGGCTGAAGTTTAGTTCATTTTAAACAATGTGAATTGGTTACTAAATATGTTGCTTCCCAGCCTGTGCGACATATGTATAATTCATTGTTGGTTTGTAATTATACTGTGGGACTCCCACTTTGACAACAATGACAAATTCGGAGGAGCTTGGCGGGCATCCGAGATGGCCGCGTGAGCACAGCGCTCCCCGGACCCCCGCCGCTCCCGGCTTAATATCCTGATTTAATCCTGATTTTTGCGAGGATTCATATAGAGGACGTTGGGCTGATCTACCTGGACTTTTCGTAATCGAATTTGGACATTGGGTGTCTGAATTATGATTACTTGAACTTTTGTGCTCCGCCCTCGAAGTGCGCCCGGGACTGGGTGAGGTTCGGTGGCCGTCTTGGAGTTGAACAACAACGGCAGGGGGATTGGACGTGTGAGACCCCCTCTTAAGTTTCGGTTTCGTTTCTGCCTCGGACTGGGACATTGGTGAGAGGGCTGGGCCAGAGCTGCGGCCGCTCTCCACGTAGGTTGTTTGGCCCTTGGCTGCACTGTTTCTGGAGTGGGCTGCATCTATCCTGGTGCTACATCTCTTGTTCCTACGGTACAGGGGCCTCTGTTTCTGGTGCTCGGCCTGTCGACCCTGGTGACATTGCTTGTGACGCATCTTCAAAATGGCGGGCAGAGGGGACCGAGAGACGCGCAAGACGAAGGCACCTCTGCGCGGGGGTCCGGTTCAATCTAATGTCATGGATCGTTATACCCACTCTAAGGGGTCCCCCGGAGCTGCCCTGCCCGGTCCCACTGCGTCGGACCAAGTACTGGATGCGTCGCCGGAGCCCTCCTTGCAAGACATCATGGGCGCCATTTCTGGCATGAGGGAATCCATAGGCCGCCAGTATGAAACTTTGGCCCATAAACTGGACACTGTGGCGATTGAGGTCAATTTGATTCGAGCCGATCTCTCCAAGACGAACGAAAAGGTGAAATCGTTGGATATCAAATCTTCCAGCCTCACGACGGACGTTTCTGATATTCAGACGGAGATTGGCAATCTCCGCAGGGTGAACGATTTCATGACCCGGCGCTTGGAGGATTTTGAGAACAGGGCGCGTCGCTGTAATGTTCGCGTGGTTGGTGTGCCGGAGAATCCAGAACCCCACTCGGTTGATCTCCTGGTTGAAGATCTTATCCAGAATCACCTTTCACCGTCTGGCCTTAGTAAATTTTTTGCAGTGGAGCGCGCACATCGTGTTCCGGGGGGCCAGGGCAAGCCTGGCGCCCCGCCGAGACCTATTGTTGCCAAGCTTTTCCACTACAGAGATCGGGACGCTATCCTGCAGGCCTCGCGGGCGAAGGGCCCAGTAGCCTTTGAAAATGCCACGGTGAACTTTTATCCGGACTTTTCCCAATAGGTCCAGAAGCAGCGGATGGGATTTCGTGGTGCCAAGAAACGTCTTAGGGACTTGGGGATGCGTTACGCAATGCTCTTTCCGACCAGGCTGCGGGTGGAGCATGATGATCGAACTTTCTTTTTTGATCGGCCAGAGGCTGTGAATGACTGGCTGGACTCCCTGCCTAATCGACCTCCTGAGACTGAGTCCGAAGCCCACCCGGGCGGTGCTGAAGGTGGTGTTGAGAGCTAAACGTTTCGTTTTTGACTGATGCCTTGTTCTGTATGACTTTTCCGGGGATGTAAGCCTATGTTCCTCTACCTCATATGTGTCTTGATGTATGGTCTTATTCTCGTTATTTATTGATCGGGGGGCGGGTGGGCCGGAGCCTTTCCTCCTCCGGGGTCTTCGTGTAGACTAGGGGTTCTTGGGCGACAGGCACACTGCAGGTTGGGGTGGCTTTTTAGCTTTTTGCAGGGGTGCAGGGTGGGGGGTGTTTTCCTGTTATTTGGGGGGTGGGTGGTTGGGAAGTTCATTGTTTGTATGTTATGTGTTCAAGGCGACTTTATTCTGTATTTGAATTGCTTTTTGTGGTCGTGCTCATTGATGGGGGTTTGGGCTTTGTCGGGTGGGATGGGGGGTAGCGGGTTGAGATTTGTTTCGTGGAACGTTAATGGTCTGGGTGATCGTATCAAACGCAGTGTGGTGTTGAAATGTATACGACGTTTATCTCCTGACGTTGTTTTCCTGCAGGAGACTCATTTGATAGGCAATGTCTGTCATGCAATGAACAGGTGGGGCTATCGCCTCGTAGCACATTCGGGGTTCACCTCGGGTTCCAGGGGTGTGGGTATCCTCATTCGGGCTTCCCTCCCCCTGGCTATTGATGATGTTATACAGGATGACCGGGGGCGGTATGCTGTCCTTGTGGGTCGGTATGAAGGCCGTACCCTTTCCTTATTAACTGTTTATGTTCCCCCCGGCTTGCAGACTTCCACCTTTTCAGATTTGGGCCGTGTCTTGTTGGACCTTCCTGATAGTACTCTTTTTCTGGCTGGTGACTTCAATTCGGTAGTCTCTGGCATTCATGATCGCCACCCTCCTAGGGATACCCCGGCGGCTCAGCAATGGTTGGGTGGCTTTTTGGATACCTTCGGCCTAGTGGACTGCTGGAGGCTTTTGCATCCGACGCAGCTGCAGTACACCTTTCACTCCGGGGCCCATGGGAGTTTGTCTCGGCTGGATTATTTCCTGATGCCTGCGGCTCAGTCCCCGGCTGTCCGTGAGATTGTGCACTTGCCCAGGGGTATCTCTGACCACTCTCCGCTCTGGCTTCGTTTTGAGGTTGGGGTGGAAGCAGCGGGCAGGGTGGCTCCCATTAATCCGTGGTATCTTACCTCCCCTGAGACCCGCACCCTTTTACTTAAGTCCCTCGACTCGTATTTTCTGGATAACGAGGGGTCGGTTTCATCTGCTGTGTCCCTGTGGGAGGCCTTTAAGACTGTGATTCGTGGGCAGGCCCTCTCCCTTATTGCTGAGGCTAAGAGAGCGAGGAATAGAGAAGTGGTTGATCTTGAGGGGGAAATTTCTGTACTGGAGGAGGGCTTGGAATCTGGTGTCACGCCTGAGAAGCTCCATGCCCTGGGTCTGAAACAATTTGATTATAAGTCCTTGGTCACGGATGCCGCCAAAGTGATGTTTCGGGAGCAACAGGGACGTTTGTATGATGTGGGTGATAAAGCGGGTAAATTGCTGGCGTGGCTGGATAAGAAGGAGAGAGCTAATCGTGTGGTACCCGTGATTCAGTCTGCCTGTGGTGTGAGTGTAACGGACCCGGTTGGGGTAGTTGACCGGTTTGCCGAGTACTTCCGTGTGGTGTATACCCCTGTGTCTGTGAGGGATGTGGTTGACTCTCGCCTTCTGTTGCGTGATATAGCCCTGCCCATTGTTTCTGATTCGGACCGTGTGGCGTTGGACTCCCCCTTTACGGTTGATGAGATAGCTACTGCCATCCGTTCCCTCCGTTCTGGCAAAGCATTGGGCCCGAACGGGTTGCCAATCGAATTGTACAAATTGCGTCCGGATAGGCTTGCTCCGTATCTCCGCGCCATGTTTCTGGAGTCCCGGGAACGGGGTATTCTCCCTTATGATCAGAGACTAGCCACGATAGTTGTCATCCCCAAGGAGGGCAAACCACGTGATCTTTGTTCCTCCTATAGACCCATATCCCTACTAAATGTTGAACCCAAGGTGTTGGCGAAACTCCTGGCCACCCGTCTCTTGACGGTCATTAGTGACTTGGTCCATCCGGATCAATCTGGATTTATCCCACATCGCAACACGGCTCTGAACCTACGTCGTCTTCATGGCGCGATCGCGAGGGCGGGGCTTCTGACGGAGCCGGCCATTTTGGCATCGTTGGATGCATCCATGGCCTTCGACACGGTGGAGTGGCCCTATCTTTGGGCGGCTCTTGAGAAATTTGGTTTTGGGCCTGATTTTATTGGTTGGGTCAAGTTGCTGTACACGGCACCTCTGGCGCAAGTGGTGGTGAATGGTAGGGTCTCGGCTCCTTTCACCCTCGGCAGGGGTACCCGTCAGGGATGCCCCTTGTCTCCATTACTGTTTGCTCTCGCCTTGGAACCGTTGGCTGCCTGGCTCCGGTGGGAACCGTCTCTCAAGGGGATTCGCTGGTCTCCGGACTTTGAGGACCGCGTTTCGCTTTACGCGGACGATATCCTTTTATACCTCACCTCCCCGCGTAAATCTCTGTCTGTTCTGTTTGATGTTCTTGCTTCTTTTGGGGCCAACTCGGGCCTCGTTATTAATTGGACCAAGTCCTGTGTATATGTTCTTTCGGGGGTTTTGCCCCCCTTGCCGAGTAGACTTCCCATTCAAGTGGTCCATTCGGGCTTCAAGTACTTAGGGATTTTTATTACGTTGGACCCGACGCTCCGCTTTGAGCATAATCTCCTCCCACCGTTGCTTAGACTGCGATTGGATGTGGCCCGTTGGCGCAAGCTTCCTCTCTCACCGCTGGGCAGGGCAGCCCTGTTTAAAATGATGTCCTTGCCGCGATTCCTTTACGCGCTTCACAACTCTTATGACGCTATCCCTAAGACCTATTTCCAAGAGATTGAGAGTCTTCAACGGCAGTTGATATGGGATGGGCGACCCCGTATCGCACTCGCAAAGCTCACCATCCCCTGGTATGACGGGGGCATGGCGCTCCCCGATATCAAGCGATATTATTGGGCTTCCCAGTTGTCTGCCATTAATCATGTGATGTTTTCCCCGGGTCGTAATCCTGCATTCGAGATGGACAGACTCCAGCTTCCAGGTGGGGACTTTACTAGAGCGCTTTATTCCCGATCGGCCGGGCGCCATCTTGTGGGCCCATCCAGGATTGCAGTAACGGTGTGGCGGGCTGCGAGTGTGAGTTTGGGGTGGGAGGATCGATTGACGTTAGCGACACCGCTTTATGCATCCGAACGTTTGGGCGGACTCTGGTCTACCAAGGGTTTCGACCGTTGGGATGTGATTGGGATCTGTAAGGTGGGTGACGTGTACTCGAATGGTTGTGTGAAGTCGTTCCAGGCCCTCCAGGCGGAATATGGTTTGAGTGGTAGGGAATTTTTTCGCTACCTGCAGGTCCGACATGCCCTCGTCTCAGTCTTGGTTCCTGATGAGGTCTTGCCTGACTCTTCCCCCCTCGAGGACCGTGTCCTTGATGGGCATCTTCCCGATAGTACTATTTCTCTGATTTACAAGAAGTTGATTAACAATCGGGTGGACTTACTGGTCCGACTTCGGGAGGCTTGGGTTCGCGATGGGTTGGAACTGGACGACGAGGATTGGCAATCGGCGCTCTCTTCTCCCAAGGAGGTGGCCATTCCTGCCCGTCTCCGTTTGGTTCAGCTTAAGATTCTTCATCGAGTCTATGTCACTGGTCCGCGTCTGGTTACGATGGGCTTTTCTTCGGATGGGCTATGCAAGCGTGGATGTGGCTTGAGTGCGACTTTTTTGCATATCCTTTGGGAATGCCCGGTTATAGCTGCTTATTGGACTGCTGTGCTTGAGGTGATGACTGCTGTTACGGAGGTGGCCCTGCGACCGGAGCCTCGCAGATGTCTGTTGAATGTATGGGAACCCACTGACTACTCTGTGGCCCAGACCAGATGGGCTACCCTTGGTTACATGATTGCGAAGCGGGATGTCGCGCAACTCTGGGGCGCTTCCAGGCCCCCTGAGGTCTCGAGGTGGGAGGACAATATGGACTGGTCCATGTTTCGTGAAAAGACGGTTTATGTGGCCAGGGGCAGACCCAGGGCTTGGACGAAGGTTTGGGGCCAGTGGAATGATTATCGTGGGGGTATTTGCACCCCTCCCCTTGAAAACACCGCTGAGATTGTCCTTTCTCCCTAGACTAGAGTTCCCGGAACTTTTCCGTAAGGTTTTTTATACTTCCGGTTCTCCCCGCTGCTCCCCTCACCCCCCTCCCCGACTTGATTGGAGCCTCCGGGCTCTGGGTGTGTTCTCCTGATCGTGGAACCGTCCCCTCCGCTCTTTGGGCTGACCTTAATTATCGTCCATTCGCCTTTAGTGTTTATGTTTTCTTTTTGTTAAAAATAAAAATGCAAATTGTTCTGTGATGTCTATAGAGTAACGCTCTGTACTTGAGCTGTACCTATCCGCGGGTGTATATTTTCTTACATGCATTTTGCCTTGTTAAAAGCGGCCAGCCCGTGAGGTTGTAGGCCCATTCTTGTACTTTTCTATGCTTACTCCAATAAAGGTTTTGAAAAAAAAAAAAAAAAAAAAAAACCAATGACAAATTCAAGCGTATGAATATATGGAAGATCCAATACTGGAGAATTTAAATGTATTATATAATTACATTGTGAATACCTTTAACATTAAAGTGCAGAAAAGCAAGTGGTATTATTTGATATACTTAAGAAAAAAAAGTACAAATACTAGGAAATTGGAGGATGAGATAGTGAATCATGAGAAAACCTATGCTTATTTAGGTAGAATTTCTTTGCATTACCTAGATCCTAAAACCCATATCACACATTGCAGCTCACGGGCTCTAACCCATAGTGGATCAGTTAGTTCATTTTATAAAGTGGTTGGGAAAAGGAACTTAAAGCACCTTATTATAACTTATATGGTGAAAATTCCACTCACTTTATCTTATGGAATAGAATATATTCCTCAAAAAGTTTGGTCAGGAAAATGTTATGCTCATTTCTCTCAGTAGCACCTACCACACCAGTCCAAGCACTTCGATTAGAATTAGGATTCCTGAGTTCTGATGTGCTTTGTGCCACTGTAGTGAGCTGGGGGTTTAACTAAACTTCATCTATGATATGATGGTTATGATGGGTTTTAAAGGAAGACTTCCTCTCAAATAAAAAAGTGACAAGAATTTATCAGGCATTCATTATTTTAGAAATAACCTATGATTATTAACTAGACCGGAAACATAGTCACCCGAAATTTGCCACACTTAAATTCCACTAACTAGCCTCAGATAGGTTATATATTCATTGCATTTCTCTAAAAATTTAAAATGTAATGGCAAATTCGGCATTGATAGCAAATATACAACCATATCTATTAATGGCTGCTGAACATAACTTTAGAATAGTTATATTTATGTAAATGGCTGATAGATTGCCTAATGAAGCAGTTTTAGGGGGATTGAGATGTATCTCAGCAGAACAGAGAATATTTTGTTTATGAAATACGGTGTACAGGAACTGGATAATATCTTTAAGTGTTACAAGCAATAGCGTTCTACATTTTTAGATCCTTGTTTTAGTAATCTGAAAGTGTGCAATGAACGTGATATTCTGGCGTTAATATCACCAACGTATGAAAAGTTATGTTATTGTATAACAAAATGCTTTTCATGTTTTTTAGGATACAAGAGGATATAAATTGCACTTTGTTAGGCTTGTATTTAGCTTGGTTTGACGAATCTACACAAAACGTTGCCCCCAATAAAATGTTAATCGACTCAGGCTCCTTCATGGAAAGTTTAGAACAGATCCGTTAAGCGGTGCCCAAAAAATAAGAAGGGGTACCAAAAGTGAGATTTTCAGTGTTAATTCCCAAAGGAAGCTTTTCTTACCCGGTGCAGAAAAAGGGATGAAATGAAATACACCAGCTTTGCTAAAAAAAAAAAAAAAAAACTAATTACGATTTGTTGTAAATCTGTTCAACTGGTTTTGAGAAATTAGTGTCTAGAGAAGAACATGGGCTGGAGAGGAAGGAGTTTACTCAGACAACTTTAGGTTATATTAGGATGATTGGTCTTCCAAGAATACCATGGTTCCCCCAAAAATAAAATAGGCCATTCTGATTGGCTGGGAGCTTAATGTATTGTTGTTCATTTCAGTACTGCTGTACCAAATTATCTGACTGGATGGCTGTGAAGAAAAAAATGTAAAGTGACATTATAATTAGGTACAGTAATAAGTTTTTTAAAAAAAAGAAAAAAACACTGAAGTTCTCTTGTTGTAGTTTTTGTGACCTAACCAGAACTTGTGCCCCCATCATGCTCTGCTCATGACCTCACATATTACAGCACTCATGACATGCTAAATGATATCAGTGTTAAATGGCATATTTGATGACATCACGGATGACAGCGTGTCGGTGTCCTACAGGGTCTGTGGACTTAATGTGATTCCATACGCTACACGTGTCCAAGTTTCTATCACCAATCAAATAACTATGGACATAACCTTTGGCCACAAGCTGGAAACATAGATTATCTGTCAAGTCACCCACATTTGGTAGATTTTACCATTTCTTTTGCTGGTATTCACCCACCTAACAAACAAAATGCCTCCATCAACTTTAAAGGAGTCACGCCGTTTTTAAACCTTGAACGCCCTCCAAAAAAAAGTGCATACTCTATACGCCTTAACAGGATTACCCCGCTCAAAGACTTGACATGATCCAAGAGTTTGACAAATATGCATTTGGCACTAATAAGACACCTTCTGTTATGCCCTATGGACAACGTTACATAGTTTGCTAAAATACACATTCCTAAGATAAGCACAAGGGCACAACCACAGTGTGAGTTAAACCACCTCTAATGGTATACCATATAACTTTCAACAAGCACAATTACACTTTCCTCCAAAGCTGAAGCTAATTTCATTCTATTCAGCCACACATGTATACACACTAACTCTATATATGACTAGAGGCCAATTTTGATTTAAGGGCTTATTGAGTAATGCGAACAGCAGTATCAAAGATAATGCCACTTGCAATGTCCTCAGTGATGCCATCATTAATGTTATTTGATTAAGTGATAAATCACAAGGAAGGGGCCTGAACACATCTCAGGAAGGCAGATGGGGGTCATAACGGACTATTAAAGAGTAGGGTGGGGAGTCTGAGATTAACCTTTTGTTGCACATATCACTGTGGCTAACATCTAGGTGTGCACTCTGGTTGTTCCCATGAATTGTGTTGTGGACATTCAGCTTCGGAGTTGGGCCTGCTGTAACAGGGGAAGTTGCTGCTGACAGTGCTGTGGCACCGTAGACATTTTTGACTAAATTCCTAATGAGTCAAAGGGAGAACTCTTGAGTATGGCCTAATAGTTAGAATTCCTTGATATGACCACCAATGAATGAGGAATACCCTGATCAGTTTACACAAGGAGGGTGGGACAAGAATTTGCTTGACAACTACTAGAGACCTGACCTCAAGGGGGATTGTGTTGTTGCTTCTGAGTGTCGTACTCCATTGCATGTGTAGAGTTTGAAATAAAATTATATTTTTCTTGTAAAAGCAAGTATTTAGCTGGACATTGATTTACTGTTTGCACTTTTGGTTCACTGACCGGTATCCATAGTCAGCACCCCAACCCACCTCCCAGAGGAAGCCTTGATTGCTCGACCACAGCTACCACTGAGAGGCAAGTGCAGAAGGGTACTTGGCCCAGTGCTGGATCCATTGTAGGTCGGACTTCAGGAAATTGGGTGTAAAAGGCCCCAACGCCCATACCATTTATATAGGCTAAAGTGACGTTATAGTTTGGAATTGAGCTAAGAACTAACATTTAAAAATTGAAAAATTCAAGAGTTTAGTGAAATAACTATAACTTGCGACCCTCTCATGCACTGCTAATGACCTCACATTACAACACTCATGACATGTTAAATTACATCATTGATGGCATCACTGATATCAGATGGAGACTTCTAGCAGCAGATGCTTACCGTAGAATATTCCTCCGGAGTTAGATTAGATCCCGAAATGTTTGGTGAGCAGTACTTCCACGTGGCATCATTTGTTCCGTAAGTGACGTGTGCAGTGCCTATATAGGAGCCACCATAGCAAACTTATGTCGGTTCGTCCGGTCAGCACAAATCCTAAGTAGGGCCACTGCAGTCACTTTATAACTGACCTGGTTATAAACTTTTGTTGAAGATATTTTAAGACTTTGTCTCCTGGAGTGAAGGATCCCGACCTGTAAGGCTGGTTATAATTAATGCTGCAACTGTCATAAACTTATGTTGGTGATTGAACCCCATTTAGTATGTCTCTGGTGTTTTGAGTAAGACCACAACGCTAAGACTTGCGAGGATTGCATGCATCCTAATACGCTGAAGGAGCACCCCCCCAAGCTCCTCACTGCCCGGCATAAATTGAGTCTGCGACCCTTCAGGTCTCAGCCACGAGGAAGGTCCCAAGAATGATTGTTCCATTCCAAATTATCGGGAAGTCTGGTTAAGTACCACAAAAAGTAAAAGTCGTCGAAGAGGTCTTTGACTTTATTGAGCAAGTCTCCAAAGGAGTCGTGGGGCCATCGGCACTCAAGACCTAGCTCTGTGGTGAAGCCCGAGTCCTCCTCGCACCTCCTTACATTTATGGGAGCAAGCCTTACCCAACATAAAGAATTTTATGAGACCAATCACCTCATTTCTGGGTGTTTTGACCTCTCTGGAGTGGCATCGGCCCCAGAGGTCCAGGAGGGGCCCCTACTGGTCTTCCACCAACACGTTCTCCCTTAACAAAAGTCGAATGCCAAGGATCTATTGAATAATCTGGAGCGGCTTCAGTTGAGAAACTTAAACCCTCCCCGGCACCTGCTTCTGTGCTGATGCACAGCAGTGACGCCACATGCATCATCATTCCAGATTCCATTATGGAGCAGGATAGATATCAATAGATACCAGCTCCAGGCCGGCCTTCTGCAGAGTCCCCATATCAGAGCCAGTGCCTTATTCATAAGACCGGCCTGGATTCTGTGATGATTGATAAAGGTCTGTGAACCCTATGGATACCATTCTTTAGAAGTTCAGAGGATAACTCTTATGAAGATTTGGCAAAAGCCTGTGGTCAGCAATCCTCCCCAGACACTGGCATGATCTTTCCCCCTGCCATGGCTACAGGGAAGGGTGGCTCATTCGCAATGGTGGTGCAGAGGGTGGCTGAGGTTCTGGGCCTTACACTACCCTCAGTGGCAGTCAAGACAGACATCTTGACGCAGGTGCTTCAACTGGGAGTTGCCCCATCTACACTATTACTCCCATTCAATGAAGTTCTTACTGACTTCCTGCTCTGAGCCTGGTCCAAGCCTCCTGTGTATAGGACAATTGAGCGCTGCCATCGCCCTGCCCCAGGTTCCTCACCCAGCATCCCACCCCTTAGGACTTGGTGGTTCAGGCCTCTATTTCCAAAGTCAACCCTGGCGCATTCACAACCACTCCACTGGATCTAAAAGGACAGGATACCTTCAGGAAGAGGATGATCTCTTCTGCCAACCTGGTACTGTGTTCAGTAAACACCACATGCCTCTTGCGCAGTTGCTCCCTTATAATCTGGGACATGGTTGCACAACAGCTGCCCATCGTCTCGGAAAAGGCTGGAGCCCTACTCTCTTTGCCAATTGCTGATGGGAGAGATGCAGCCAAGTTCACCATAAAATGGGGGCTGGACACAAGAGACTTGCTAGGTAGAGCAGTTTTAGTGTCAATGGCCCTTGCATGGTTGAGAACCACTGGCTTTTCATTGGATGTCCAGGCTTCTCTTGTGGACATGCCCTTTGATGGCTCCTGTCTGTTTGGAGAGAAGGCTGACTCCGTGCTAGAGCGCTTTAAGCACAGTGTTACGGCCAGTTCCTTGGGCCTTTCTTTGGCCCCTCGCCAACCCCAGTCTGCCTTCTGTACCTTTCTTGGTCCACGGAAAGGGCTTTCAACTGGTCTTTACACACCAAGCTGCTAAGGACAACAAATCGCACAATCTTTTCATGGCAGAGGACGTGGTTCCCATAGACCACATGAGACAGGTAGCCAAAAGTCGAGCCTGTCAACCCCCCTAACCCCCAACAGCCGTAGCCTCCAAACTCCTTTAGTTTGCCCTCTGACCATCATGGGCATCCAGTGGGAGGTAGGATAGGCCACCACCTACACCACTGGAGGTCAATAACATATGACCTTTGGGTTTGCAGCTCGTCCAAAGGGGCTACTCCCTCCCCTTGTGACCCCCCTCCACATACACCACCTACTAATGACAAACTGAAGAAGGACCACCTCTCCTTGCTCTGTCAGGATGTGTTAGCTCTCTTGGCCAAGGGAGCTATAGAGAAGTGCCTGCTTCAGACGTAGGTTGAGGTTGCTATTCAAACGGGCTGTTGAAAGCAGGCTTGCCACAGGTAGTTGACTCCCACCTCAAAACTAGGCAGCACCCTCTGCATTCGCTGGGGTTCACTATCAACAAGCCAAAAGCACAACTGACTCCCTCCCAGATTCTCCGTTTCTTCTGAGTTGTTCTGGGCATGGTGCAGTGTTGGGCTTATCTTCCCGAGTGGCGAGTCCAGGCTACTCAGGTTATGATAGCGATGTTTCAGCCTCTATCCTGGATTTCGTTGAGATGGATTCCGAGGCTGCTGGCCCTCATGGCCTCCTGCATCCTACTAGTAACACATGCAAGTTGGCATATGAGGGCTCTGCAGCGGGACCTAAAGGTCCAGTGGGCGCAGCATCAGGGGAATCTGTCTGACATGGTCCAGATCTCGGAGGGAACTGCAAAACACCTGCAGTGGTGGCTAGCGAACCACAATTGGGGAGTGGAAGACCCCTCTCGCTTCCCAAATCAGATCTAACTAGTGACAGATGCATCACTCCTGGGCTGGGGCAGTCGTCGGGGAGAGGTGGAGATCAGAATACTCTGGTCCCTGGTGGAATCTGGGCTCCACATCAATCTAATGGAGCTTTTGGTGATCAAATTGGCATAGACAGCCTTTCTTCCTCAATTAGGGGAAGGCTGGTACAGGTGTTCATCGGCAACCCCACTGCCATGTGGTATTGCAACAAACATTGTAGTGTGGGAACGTGGACCCTTTGTCACTAACACGTGGAGCCTCTGAATTTGGTTGGAACACGAGGGCATAACCCTAGTGGTTGACAACCTGGCAGGCTCTCTGAACACCAGATCTTACGAAATCTCTGCTGTCGATGCCGAACGGGTCCCGAATAGCGCCTCCATTCAGAAAAGGATCAAGATCTCTTCCAAGAGTGAGGAAAGCCATGGTTAGATATCTGGTTGCCTCTGTCCAGAATGTGCAATGTCAGCAGTTTTGTGCGCTGGAGTTTCCAAGGCTGCTCTCGCTTGGAGACACCTTTCTTTTCGAGTGCCGCTCCAGCCTCCTGTATGCCTTTCCACCCACACCACTCCTACTCAGTGCTGAACAATGTCTCATCCTTCATGTACTTGTACTTCACACAAGCAAACTTACACCCAGCACATGCTTTCCCTGTGCGCATACTGCACAGCACTACATCTCTCATGTAATGTATTCCTTTAAAGCACATACACACAGTACATGCACTAACTGGGCAGTACTGCTCCATCTTTGTACTGCACCCTTCACAGAAACGCATACAACCAACGTAGAGTCACTACTCCTGTGCTACGCAGCCCTCTGCATCTTACCTGTTGTTGGCCAAGGGTGTGTTAAGCACACTGCAGCAGAAAGTTGAATGAGCCTGTGGGCGTCACTCCAGTAACACAGGGTAAAAAGGTGCTCTTCACTAATATGGATCACTACAAGGTATGCTGCTGCCACCACACCGATTGTGCTGCTTAACTCTGTAGTGCTATGGGTGTCCCTTCTGGTCCTACAAGACTGCAATCCGTGAGACAGGCCTATATCATAGCGAACATGCATAATTTGTGTTCACCCATGACAACAAAATCAACAGTCGGGATCCAGACTACTACAGTTGGGCACTCAGGGCAGGGGTACATGTCTCTTACCATGCAGAGAACTTTTGCGTCCCAACAATATATATGTATAGTATAGTTAGGACCTACTTACCATAGAAAATAGATTTTTCGGATTGCTAATAACTTTGGGGTCATTTGACGGACATTCACGAAAATAAAACCCCTTACATCCAACTCCACTCGTTCCAGGAAAGATGAGGGGTGATCCGTCAAGCAGAGAAAAAGAGAGCTCCAAAATGCAATATCCATAGGGATTTCTGAATACCACTACAGTCAAAACTATATTAAGAATTACGCCTAATTCGGCGGAAAGCTATTGCTTTACCCAAAAAAAGGTTTTTGTTTTAGATTTGTTGTAAATCCATTCAGTAGTTTTTGAGAAATAAAGGTTTGAGATTTATAGATATCTGGACTCCTGCGGGTAACCAACTTCAAATAAATAGAACGGTTTGATTGGTCGAGGGGCTGTTTTTCCCCCCTGTCATGAGCAACATGATTGCACTTTGTGTGTGTGTGTGTGTATGTATATATATATATATATATATATATTACCTACTGGCGGTCGCCAGTAGGTATATATAGTTAGGATTTTTTCTCTATGGGTTTTTTGAAAATTCTATGTCTAATAACTTTGGCGTTTGTGGACGGAATTGGCTGAAATTTTCAGGAAAATGGCACATTTTGTTTCTGAGCAGCCCCTGAAAATTTTGGGGGGGTTCGTCAAGGGGGGGCCGAGAAAAAAGGGGGGTCCCAAAACGCATTTTTCCCATGTTAATTTCCATAGGGCGGTTGGCCTCACTTTTAGCCCGAACGGCTGAATGGATTTGCACGAAACTTGGCAAAATTGTAGGGACTGGTAGCCCGATGTGCCTTTTGTAGGTCTCAATATATGTGCTTCAGTGGATTTTGAGAAATTAATGTTCAAAAAAAGATATATATCTGTAACAGCGGACTGGGCAGCGCTCCGCTACGCGTACTTTTCGCGCAACGGAGCTTTGTGAAGCGAAGCTGATTGGTTCTCCGGCGTCTGTCAACATTCCAAACAGTCCGTAGCGGCCGCCATCTTGTCTCTCGGTAGGATCGAGAGACAAGAGGAGGCCAAAGCGAAGGGGCAAATGACCATAAGGGGGCATAGTACATTGTCGCTCACCCCCTAGGTTTGATGTGGAGGTTTTAAAAGGGCCCCGCGGGGCAAAAAAAAATAAAAATAATAATAATCGAACAGCTGAATGGATTTGCACGAAACTTGGCAAAATTGTAGGGACTGGTAGCCCGATGTGCCTTTGCTAGATCTCAATATATGTGCTCCAGTGGATTTTGAGAAATTAACGTTCAAAAAAAGGTATATATCTGTAACAGCGCACCGCTTCGCGTACTTTTCGCGTTACGGAGCTTTGCGAAGCGAAGCTGATTGGCTCTCCGGTGTCTGTAAACATTCCAAACAGTCCGTAGCGGCCGCCATCTTGTCTCTCGGTAGGATCGAACAGCTGAATGGATTTGCACGAAACTTGGCAAAATTGTAGGGACTGGTAGCCCGATGTGCCTTTGCTAGGTCTCAATATATGTGCTTCAGTGCATTTTGAGAAATTAACGTTCAGAAACAAGATATATATCTGTAACAGCGCTCCGCTTCGCGGAGATAAAATTATATGTGTATTACCTAGCTGTTGCTAACACCAGTTAGCGACGGCTAGTAGAAGATAGCGACCATCTTGGGCCCCACTTTGCATGTGAGTGATATTTATCACTAATGACATGCAAAGTGGGCATGCCAAGATGTTAGCGACTGGAAACAGTCGCTAACATCGCTATCTCCTATTATCAACTTTTGGAAATATTCGAGATAAGGGCGAATATCTCCAAAAGCTACCACCTGCCCTGAGCAGTTCTTAGCCATGTTATCCAATGGGAGGTGGATAACATGGCTAAGAGCATTAGCTCGGTAATGCATGAATATCGCTGAGTTTTCAGCGATATTAATGCATTGCGGTCGTTTTTTATCGTATTTCCGATAAACCTTGATAATAGCAAGGTTTATCTGCGATAATTTCTGACGGTAAAAAAATCGTTGCTAAGCATCGTTAGGGATAAATATCGCTTAACTTTGGTAATATGCCCCAACGTCTGTTAACGTTCGATTCGAAGGAAATCAGGAAGTGTTGAAAAACATTGTCTGCGCCATCTTGTCTTTTTTCAAATGCCACACTTTTGTCGTGCATGGCAGCCATTTTAGATGCCTTGACCAGACCCACTCTGTGCACGCTGTCGATCCTTAGCATGGCTCCCCACCCTCGCAAGCATCTCCCCCAGGCAGTGGTCACCCCCGCTCTCTGTCTTATGCATGGGTAATAAACCTCCCCCATCTGCGCTGCTGTTCCCTGAGAATCACACCCTGTGCCCGCCCGACACCTCCCTTTCGCCCTATTCACTACCGCACCCTCTGACACTCCTTTTCCTCTGTGTCCGATTGTCCAGGCTGGTCCTAGGGTATCAGCTAGCCCTGCAGATGTAGTTTATGGCCACAGCTGTAAAGAATCACCCCTCTTCAAAGGAGTTATAGTAGATCAAGGCCCACACTCGATGAGATCCGTCACAGCAGAAGCGTTGCTATTATCTGAAAACCATCCTGTATTGTGATTGGGGAGGGGACCGAGCCTGAAGCGGAAGATTCCAGGGATGACTGTTTGTACATCAAAGTTTTTACAATTATGTGTCACATTAAAAATATATAGCACTCCGACAAAGTAGTAAGATTATAAAACTTTAATAATTTATAAATATATACAAGAAAACAAAAATAGTAATAACATATAAACATTTTTGGGGAAAAACAACGAAGTAGCGGTCGGCTGTGCGAATAGTCCCAACGCAGCACAACGTCCAGATTTCCGGCGTGGGGCGTCGCGGGGGGTGGGTCATCAGTAGCAAACTGTTGTGCGAATAGTTCCAAGGCAGCAGAACGCGCCGAAATCTAAATGACACGAAAGTGATGTCTAGTAAGTTGCCACCCAGCAAATAACGGCATGGGGCGTCGCGGGGGGTGGGTCATCAGTAGCAAACTGTTGCGCGAATAGTTCCAAGGCAGCAGAACGATGGCACCAAGGTGATGTCCAGTAAGTTGCCGCACTGGTTTTGGTATCCTACAATGCTGCTCCGAATAACGGCGTGGAGCGCCCCGGGGGAGGCGGCGTGAACGGGCCTCTCCAGGTGGAGTGTCATCTGTTGTAGTGGGGCGCCCCTTTACCGTTTCAGTTGCCATTCCGTCCGTTTTTGGTCCACTGTGTCAAAAGCCGCAATTCAGCTGAGTTGCGCCCACTCTTGCGGTGCAGCGATAGGCGGCTGTCACAGGACTCTCAAAATGGCGGCAGGCTGTTTCCTTTTTGGGCCTGGTCCATTGAAATGGCCCTGGGACACCTTGGAAATCGGACGCTTGTCTGCTAGGTCTTGGACCCCATTCTCGAAAGCGTCCCCTCCGCCTTGAGAATTCATCAAACGTTTTGGGGGCTCCGACTCCTGCAGGCTTCTGGTGGGGAGCGGCTGCCATGATTGCTCGCGGAATGACCACGACGGAGCCACGAGATGGTGGTGCTCTCATGCTGACGCCAGCTTCAGTCTGAAACATCCAGAAACAAGGTGGGGCTTTCATCGTTTGGGAAAAAAAAAAGTTTTCATCCTATGAAAAGTGTTGTTTTTAGGTCACATGATCAAGCCTTCCATCATTAGGAAACCAAAAGTAAAATGAACCAATGAAAAGTTTTATAAACAAGTCACATGACCTGTTATGCGGCATAGGGTGTAAAATGCGGAGAAAATACGTTGGCACGTGAGGCGGCGTCAGTAGCGGACCGATGTGCAAATAGGCCGAAGGCAACACAACGCGCCAAGATCCGGATGGCACCGAGGTGGTGTCCAGCAAGTTGCAGCACTGGTGTGGCCATCCTACAATGCTGAAAGTCGGCGTGGGGCGCCCCGTTGGCCTGTGAGTTTGCGTCAGTAGCGGACCGATGTGCGAATAGGCCGAAGGCAGCACAACGCGCCAAGATCCGGATGGCACCGAGGTGGTGTCTAGTAAGTTGCCGCACTGGTGTGGCTATCCAACAATGCTGAAAGTCGGCGTGGGGCGCCCCGTTGGCCTGTGAGTTTGCGTCAGTAGCGGACCGATGTGCGAATAGGCCGAAGGCAGCACAACGCGCCAAGATCCGGATGGCACCGAGGTGGTGTCTAGTAAGTTGCCGCACTGGTGTGGCCATCCAACAATGCTGAAAGTCGGCGTGGGGCGCCCCGTTGGCCTGTGAGTTTGCGTCAGTAGCGGACCGATGTGCGAATAGGCCGAAGGCAGCACAACGCGCCAAGATCCGGATGGCACCGAGGTGGTGTCTAGTAAGTTGCCGCACTGGTGTGGCCATCCTACAATGCTGAAAGTCGGCGTGGGGCGCCCCGTTGGCCTGTGAGTTTGCGTCAGTAGCGGACCGATGTGCGAATAGGCCGAAGGCAGCACAACGCGCCAAGATCCGGATGGCACCGAGGTGGTGTCTAGTAAGTTGCCGCACTGGTGTGGCCATCCTACAATGCTGAAAGTCGGCGTGGGGCGCCCCGTTGGCCTGTGAGATGGCGTCAGTAGCGGACCGATGTGCGAATGGGGCCAAAGGCAGCGCAACAATATTTTCTGATTTGAAGACACCACAAGGCGCTGAGATGCCAAGATCCGGATGGCACCGAGGTGGTGTCTAGCAAGTTGTGGCACTGGTGTGGCCATCGTACAATGGTAAAAGTCGGCGTGGGGCGCCCTGTTGGCCTGTGAGATGGTGTCAGTAGCGGACTGATGTGTGAATGGGGCCAAAGGCAGCGCAACAATATTTTCTACTATATTTTCGGAGTAGAAGACACCACAAGGCGCTGAGATGCCAAGATCCGGATGGCACCGAGGTGATGTCTAAGTTGCGGACTGATGTGCGAATGGGGCCAAAGGCAGCGTAACAATATTTTTTGTATGGAAGATACCACTAGGCGTTGAGATGCCAAGATTCGGATGGCACCGAGGTGATGTCTAGCAAGTTGCTGTACTGGTGTGGTCATCCTACAATGCTGAAACTCGGCGTGGGTCGCCCCATTAGCCTGTGAGATGGCGTCAGTAGCGGACCGATGTGCGAATAGGCCGAAGGCAGCACAACGCGCCAAGATCCGGATGTCACCGTGGTGGTTTCATAGTTGAGAGGCACTTCATCTGCAGTGGGGCGCCGAGATCCGGATGGCACCGAGGTGATGTCTAGCAAGTTGCTGTACTGGTGTGGTCATTCTACAATGCTGAAAGTCGGCGTGGGTCGCCCCATTAGCCTGTGAGATGGCTGTTCTTTGGATTTGGGCCTGGTCCACTAAAATGGCCCTGGGACACCTTAGAACTCGGACGCTCGATTTTTTTTTCCTTTCCTGTACATGCAAAAAAAGGTAAATGCCCGGTATGTTACACGCTTCATCTGCCACGATGAACTCTCCAGAGGAACCGAAAAAAAATATAGTTGTGGTAACTATACCATGCATCGTCATATGGAGAGGTGGCACCAATTAATTATAGTGCTGCATAAAAGAGAGATTTGGAGGAGAACCCCTGACCTGCTAGTACATTCATCAAAGAAGTGGCACTGAGAGCTTCAGAGGCAAGGGAAACGGTCCCAAATATTTAGAAGAACTTTGGAAAGATTAAAATGACATGTTTAGATTGTGGTAAATTAATTTCATGTGGGCAGATGAGTGTTACTCTAATAAATACAGCATATGAACATCATCATAGTCGATGGTTGGTAGAGACATTTTGACTATATCCTGGACCTGCCCGTCCTCGCCCAAAATGGCGCCGGAATAAATGGGACTCGTAACTCCTTGTTGTGTACTGGTTGCAGAACCTTGAAATCACGAGATACGTATGCAGTTTTGAAGCACATGGCGGGCGGGGACGAGAATTGATTGAATATTTCGACATCCCTATTGATATTAAGTTCTGATGTGTTATTGATTACTGTACTGTTGAAAATTCGAATTAACGTCACCCATGGTACTTGCCCGCAAATGTATATCTAGATAATTTTATTGTAACTGGCCCTGTCGTATTTTAATTATAAAATGTACGTCCACCGATTCCGTAACTGTTAGACACCTTAGTTTTTGCAACCTAATGGCCCGCCCGTTACGTTCCTCTACAGTGTAAATGTCTATTCATCATATACGATTACAGTTTGCTCCGTGGCAGGCCCACGTGGTTATAGGCTCGTATTTGTATAATGAAATTTTCACAATAAAGGTTTTTAAAAGAAAACATGGTAGTAGTGTATACATTGGTAAAGTTTTTAATAATAGTCACTGTTTTAGAATCATTAAAAGGCAAGTGAAATAAAGCAGACCAATTACATGAAGGGTAAAAGGTATAATACGAAGGAACGCAGTAAAGATAAATGGTCAAGGGCTGTTGTGTTTTCTATTCCTGCAACATAAAGTGATCGATAAGAATCTCATATTCAGGCGTATCGGCGACTAAGACAGCAGGTCGACCCTCTTTTGCTCAACGGCTCCGTCATGGGACGAAGAAAAGCTCTTTTTCTCGAAAAAAGAATATATTTTACTTGCAGGACAGTTGTAAAATTTCCGGGAAAGGACATTAGCCTGGAACATTATAACATATATTTAAGAGAAAATAATGTTCGGAAGTAATTAAAAGCGTAATTTTTAGGTGATATGACCAAGGCTTTCATCATTAGAATAAGAAAAGTAAAATGAACCAATGAAAAGTTTTATTAACAAGTCACATGACTTGTTATGCTTACGTTACGCGCTGCGCGCCCCGGATGACTTCCGGATGCGCTAACGCGGCGCGTCATATGACGCATTACGCGACAACGCAGGTCCAGAATATAGTCAAAATGTCTCCACCAACCAGCGGTCGAAACACAACCCCTTTCAGCAGGCTAAATAGTTCTGTTAAATGACAACAGAAGGGACAGGCAACAAGAACCATCAGTCAAAGAGGGGAGGGCTAGTTCTTCTCTACCGGGTTACATTGGGGCGCTACCGGAACTGATCGAATTGGTAGTCTACAGTGTTTCTGGATGTTTCAGACCGAAGCTGGGGTTAGCATGAGAGCAGCACCATTTCGTAGCTCCGTTGTGGCCATTCCGCAACCAATCATGGCAGCCGCTCTTTATCGTTATTTTGGGCGGGGTGGGTGGCGGAGCCGAGCTGTTTTGCAGCCATCATTGTGTGGAGTTCAGTTCATCTCACTAGTTTTGTATTTGTCATGAGGGGTTGTTCCTAATGTTTCTATTTTAGCGAGGTCAAAAAGAGATCCCATTAGTGGCCTACTGATTTTGCTCGATTCCTTTTCTTTTTTTTTACACGATTTTTCGTTATCTGCAAAGACTAAACAGAGTATTGCGACTCTGTGTTTGTTTGTAAATAGAGAATGAACCAAAGAGAACTAATTCTAAAACAGTAAATACTTGGATAACAATCAATCAAATGGAGAGAGAAGCAGGCACGACGGATTACAACGGGGGCAAAGGCCTGCGTTAACTACCTTTCACTATCTGCAAAGAGAGAGTACTCCTAATAGAAATGAGGGGGGGGGGGCACCATTCAAAGCAGATCAGTGTGCATAAACACGAAAATGTTTTCACTTACCACGTACTTGACATTCGACAGCTTATGATATTTGCTATTAAAAAACCATTGAAATTCACTGAAAAAACCATAGGTTATAGACCATATATAGTTAGGAATTAGCATTTACAAAACCTTGAAAATTCAATGAAAAAACCATAGGTTATAGACCATATATAGTTAGGAATTAGCATTTAAAAAACCTTATTTTACTCACACAAAACCATTGAAATTCCATATATAGTTAGTTGCACTAACTATATATCGTGCACCCGCAATCCACTGCTGATCATGTCACATATTACATCATTCATGACATGGTCAGTGACATCACTGATGACATCACTGATGACATCTCAAATGACATCACTGATGACATCACTGATGACATCTCATTTGACATCAATGACCACATCACTGATGATATCATTCATGTGACAATACAATGCATCTCCTCACATTTTAATATAACCTCTGTTTCACCCAGTGTTAAATACAGAGTATAATTTTTGAAACCATTGACACACCAATACTAGTTACTACATACATACTCACTGATTCCTACGTCTACACACACATTCACTCATTCACCCATACAATCATTCATACATACAATCACTCATCTTTACAACACTATCATGTGCACTCATACACCTATACAGACACTCACACTCTGCCACTCATCCATGGAGTTACTCACACACCTAGTCAGTCCTGTAAAGAATCAATCACACTTCCATTTTCTTGTCTATACAGTTAAACATAGAGCACCTTACATTTTCAAACATATACTAACACATACTTACTTTCTTATACAATCATTGATACAAGTACACATTGATCTGCACAGAGTCACACACCTCCCAGCCAGCCACACACACACTCAGTCTCCCATACAAATACTTGGACAATCAATCAATAACCCATATAGTTAATCATATAGCTACTGATCAACACATGCAGCAGTTTACAGAACAACAGACATAATGATGCACAAATTAAGACAGTTTAGTCACTAACCCATGCACTCAGTGAGACACATTTAATCACTCACTCATACATTCAGTCATGCACCTACTAAATCCTTCGTCCAGACACTTATACATCTACTCATTCTTCAATATGTAAAACATATTTAAACTTTACAGAAACACACAGTCACTGGATGACGTCATCAGTGATGTCATCAGTGATGTCACTGACCATGTCATGAATGATGTAATATGTGACATGATCAGCAGTGGATTGCGGGTGCACGATATATAGTTAGTGCAACTAACTATATATGGAATTTCAATGGTTTTGTGTGAGTAAAATAAGGTTTTTTAAATGCTAATTCCTAACTATATATGGTCTATAACCTATGTTTTTTTCAGTGAATATATATATATATATATATATATATATATATATATATATATATATATATATATATATATATATATGTCGCCACACACTTCCAAAATGCTCGGATGTGAAAAATAGACGGCACTCCAAGTCAGCGTTTTCACCTAAGATTGTTTATTTGGCAGACCCCCCTGCCCCCTTGACAAACGCGTTTCACCCTTTAGGCTTCGTCAGTGTCAGCCATTCCTTCGTGCAATACACCATTTTAATCTCTCCCCTCCTTAAACATAAAGAGAGGACTAGAGCTCGCCATGATCTTGTTGGCGGCCATCTTAAAATGTGCAATTTTACACTTCATTTGTACACATTAAAACATTATATACATGGGGAAGATTGTGGTAGAAAAGTGCTTGTGCATTGTTAAAAAGAAACAACAGGGTTTGTATTAAGCATTGTCATTAGTTCATTCACATATTTTACATAAAATGCTGGAGTGCTGGAGATCTTTATACTGGTATATTGTTTTTTACAAATACTCTATATATCAGAGCGCTCCTTTGCTTTACACCGTCTCGCCCTGTATGGGCTCGACCGACTGATGCTACATCCCCTGTCTGTTATGCGAATGCTGCCCTGTATGGGCCTATACCTTTAGATAATCAATTATTTGTCCCAGGTAGTTTATTCATACGAGAAAGAGTGGTGGGTATAGCAATGGAGTACGATCAATTAGAATCGCATTTGACTGCCCAATTAACTAACACCCCAATCTGAATAGTTTAGAGTGAAATTTTTCTGGTTGCAGTATTCCAGTTTCATTTGGCCGTTACAGCTTGGGGGGTAGATTTGTTCATTCCAAGTGAACCCAAAGTTCCTCATCGTTATTCAGCCCTTTCGGCTGCATACTTTGAAGATCAATTATATACCTGGATTCCAATGCCCTTAATGATCTTACTCTGTCTCCACCACGATCTTTTTACCCAGTTGGTCTATCAGGTAAAAAGACAATAGATCCCTGTTGCTTTTGTGGTGGGTCTCAAAGTGGCGTGCCACCGGATAGTTTTTATCTTTATTTGTGATGGCACGCATGTGCTCCAAGATGCGTTTTTTGGCCGGGTTAATTGTGCTCCCGATGTATCTTTTGGAGCACGGGCATACCAGGCAGTAGATTACAAATTCCGAGTTGCAATTCAGGAATTTTTTAATCTCTCTTGTGGGTCGTGGGTCATTGGTTCTCCCCTCGTATTTTGTCCGTTTCTTGCTGTACTTGCATGCTTTGCATTGCATGCACGGAAAGAAACCATTTATGGGTTTAGATTTTAATGTTCTGGGGGGTTCCCCGAAGTGGCTGCTGGTCAGGTGATCGCTGAGAGACTGACAGCATCTATAAGTTATGGACGGTTTAGATGGTAGTATATTTTTCATGATGGGGTCAGTACCTAGGATGTGCCAGTTTCGATTGAATATCTGTACGAGTTCACTAGATCTCATGTTGAAACTGGTAATCATCCTCACTGTACTTTCCACCTCAGTCTCCCTTGTTTTAATCTTAATGAGGTCTTTTCTGTCTACCAGATCCACCCTGCTTGCTGCATCTATGAGGAGTGATCTAGAATACCCTCTATTTTTGAACCTAGACACCGCTTCATCCCGTGCCTGTGAGAAATCTTTAGGATCTGAGCAGTTTCTCTTCAGGGGTAGTAGCTCCCCAAATGGGATGTTTTTAATCATACTCTTGGGATGATGGCTCGCCGCATGTAGAACGGTGTTGCCCGCTGTGGGCTTGCGGTAAAGTCTGGTTTGTAGGGAGTTCTCTGTGACAAAGACCTCTAGGTCGAGATAATGTACCGATGTCTTACTTATGGTACTTGTGAATCTCAAGTTGAGATCATTATCATTTAGCGTTGCCACATATTCCTCAGCCGAGGATATGTCGCCCCGCCAGATGATAAGTCATCGATATATCTTGACCAGATCATAATGTGAAAATATATATTTTTTCTTTTTTTTCCTATCCCGGTAAGCGGAACCGCTTGATGAAAGAAAAACTGTTTTAACTTCACGGTGACAGGCACGTTTGGGGGAGGAAGCCAGAAGAGATTTAGATCACATTTGGGAAAAAGGAGGAGTTTAAAACGGAGTATGTTTACAGACCGTGAAAGAGAGGAAGCAGCGGAAACTCTGTTTGCGAAAGGGCAGAAAAAAACTGCTAGTGATACACAAGCTAGCACCGATGGCACAAAGGAAACTAACAACTTGAAATAGTTGTTTGCCAAATTGGAGAAAACGTATGAGAAGAAAACACGGAAATGGTGGGAGGCAACATCTCTGCAAAGATACGTGGATGCCAAACGAGTACCTAGGGGGCTACGAATCTACACAACCCCAGCCTATGAAAACCCAAATCCACATTTATTACAGGAGTGGGCTGAATACACACATGAGAATTCCCTTGGGATGGTGAAACTGTTCATTAAATATGCATGGATAGACAGACAGGGGCTTCTTGAAGAGATTAAGAAAATAGAAGCACAAATTGCATTGGACAAAGATGAAAAGACAAAAGAAGGACTGTATGAACTAATGAAGAAACGTCTTATTGAGTATGAAGGAGTGATAAAACGCCGCAAACAAATTACATTTATCAGGGACGAAGAGGACTACGAGTCAGGAAAGATCCTTACATTTGCTAAAAAATTCGAAGGCCCTAGAAAACTACTGCTGCAGCAAAAGACCCAACAGGTTTCATCAAGAGAAACCTCAGAATCCGAAGTCTCAGAGGACGAACAAGCGATACGCCAAGAGAAAGAGGTGTCAACAATTTTTTTTCAGGAGTATCAACTCCTGAGACAAGCGCAATAGCGACCACCTGCAAGAACCCACCCGCCAGCAAAAGCAAAAGGAGACGGAGAACAAGGAGGGGTAGGAAAGGCAGGAAAACCAAAGGCAGCAGCAGTGGGATACATGACGAGGAGCAAACGAGGGGCCAAGAACAAATAAAGGAGTGTAAGCAAACGATTGTGAATTTAACGGATCGAGTACTAACAGACATTGAGAGGAGAGTATTAGAACTGGGGCTCTCTTTTTGTCCAACACCTCAATTTGACTATGCAAATGTACGCATTGATACATATAAATTCATTAGGAAACTAAAATTAATGAAAATCCATGCACTGCATCCTAAGTTACAGCAACAAAGTATGGCTGTTAGTCAACCGACTGTAAGAGAAACATTCACAATGGCGGATATGGAAACCACATTGTTACTTAGGGAATTGGAGTATGAAAGCACTCTGCTAAGCAAAGCTGAAATGTCGAAGACACTGGAAGAAGCTGGCATAACACAAGTTGGTGCCACTAGCAATATACGAATGAAGTCTAAAACCAACCCACAAACGGCACATGACTCGATTGACACTTTCCACGACCTAGTTATTGATGACTTGAAAAAATTACAAGCCAAGGGTCCGAATTTGAATAAGATGAACACTACCAAATTGGAATGGAAAGCCATCATGAATCTCAAAAATGATGAAAATTTGATGATTAAGCCCTCTGACAAGGGAGGAAACGTTGTCCTCATGGACAGGAAGCAATATCAAAAAGAAGCCTTGAAGCAACTTTTGGACCAAGAATGTTATTCAACTGTAACTAGGTCGGTGTATGAGAAGAGTATCATTGACTTTCATGAACTCATAGACAATTGGCATCAAAAAGGCATCCTCAGGGACCTGGATTACAAATATATCCAGTGTGAGGCGCCAGAAATTCCCACGTTTTATCACTTACCTAAAGTGCATAAATGTTTACGAAACCCACCAGGGAGACCTATAGTCTCCTCATTGAACAGTTTATTAGAAAACGCTTCAATCTACATTGACTGTTTCCTCAACCCTTGGGTTCGGGCCTTGAGCTCGTATGTGAAGGATACTAAAGACATTTTGAGACTCATTTCAAACATACAATGGGAATCTGACATGCACTTGGTGACGCTGGACGTCACAAGTTTATATACGAGTATTGAACATAAGAAAGGATTGCATGCGATTCAGTTCTTCTTGAAGCAACGGGAAGCTAAATTTCACGAACATAACTGTATGTTGTTGGAACTAATTGAGTTTTGTCTGCGTAACAATATATTTTTATTCGCAGGTGAACTGTACAGACAAGAACGGTGGACCTTAATGGGTTCCGGCTTCTCCCCCAGTTACGCGAATCTCTTCGTTGGCTGGTGGGAGAAGCAGGTGGCATGGGCCGGAAAGCATGAAAGGTGGTTGGAGAACATTGTGTTATGGGCTCGCTACATTGACGACCTCTTCATAATTTGGAAGGGGTCGAGGGAGGAATTGGATCACTATGTAACAGCCCTTAACCGAAATGATTGCAATCTGAAATTTACAGACTGCATCAGTCAAGAGGAAGTAGCGTACTTGGACTTAAAAATATATATTGAAGATGGCAGGATTAGCACGACTTTGTATCGGAAACCTACAGCTGGAAACAGTACGCTACATGCGTCCAGCTTTCATCCGCAGAGTGTCATCAAGGGAATTCCCTTTAGTGAAATTGTGCGTATGAAGAGAAATTGCACAACTCAAAGTGAATTTTTGAAGGCGAAAGAAGAATCTTTCCAAAGATTAAGAGACAGGGGATACAGGGAGTCGACTCTCAGACATGCGGAACTAAAAGGCGAGAATTTAGAGAGAAGTATGTTAGTAATGGGGGAGGCACGAAAACAAGAAGACCCAAAGAAGGACAGTATTAGAATAATTACTGACTACTCGGCACAATCTTCGGAAATTCTCCAAATTTTCCGCAGAAATTGGAAAGTGGTGAAATCAGATAATATTATAGGCAAAGAGCTTCCAGAAATACCCCTGATGACGTATAGAAGAGGGCCTACACTTAGCACATACTTGGTGAGGAGCCACTTCACCAAATATCCCAAAAGGAAAGAAGTAGTGACAGGATACTTTCCATGCATGAATTGCAAAGCGTGCAGAAATGGCCAGAAAGTAAAGGAATTCAATATTCCTGGCAGGGAGACACCGCATAAAATCAATAAATTGATGAACTGCAACACAAAGTTTGCAATATATTGTCTTACTTGTCCGTGCGGCCTCAATTATGTTGGGAGCACTATTCATCCCGCTAAAAAGCGAGTGCTGGAACATATGAGGGCGATTATGAACCATGACATGGGGTACCCTGTGGCACGCCATTTCCAAGATGTCCATAAGTCCAATTCCAAACTTTTAAAATATTTTTGTGTCGACTGTATCCCGAAGAGTGAAAGAGGTGGGGACAGAGTAAAAAAGCTACGACAGCTAGAGTCCAAGTACATAGTTCTTATGCAGTCTAAAATTCCCACGGGACTTAACATTGAGGAGGAATTATGGTCTCACATTTAGTAGCATAAGCAATGCCCAGAAGTAACAGACAGAAACATGTACCTATTTGGATTAATACCGAGAATTAGGGGCACCCAGAAATGGAGGAGAGATGTGGGGCCATGAACATTGCGGCCACGGGACAGTATACCGCGATCACAAATGCCCATTCAGGGCTTGAAGTAACAATGAGGGGTGTGAAATACCCAACATTACGTGTTTTTGACTTAAATTTTGTCGAAACTAATGGTGGTAAAATTGTGTTCCAAATCTTGATTTGTTAAGTGCAGGGGACTATAGTAGTATCCAAATGAATGAATTTGACGAATTACATGATCCTCCCCTACACAGACACACACTACAAAATGGCTCCCACAGATGGTAGTAAGCATCTTGATCTGGATGTCCTACATCGGTTTCTATGAAATGTATACAAATGATGTAGAAAGGTTGTGATTGGTTCCTCTCACGTAAAGAGTCTTTTTGAATGTTTTGTATATAATCATGTGAAAATGTGTCCTCCCCGACATTGACAAAGGCGTGAAGCCGAAACGCGTCTGTCGGGCCGTTTTGATTTGTGGTCAATAAATTATCATAAAAATTACCCCCTTGAGTGCGCCTCAATCCTTGCTCCATTGGATAGAAGGAGCTTCGCACCGGAATATATATATAAATGTATGTATATATATGTATGTATGTATATATATATATATATATATATATATATATATATATATATATATATATATATATATATATATATATATATATATATATATATATATATATATATATATATATATATATATATATATATATATATATATATATATATGTCAATCTGATAAGGATGGTAATGTGGTGTTATGGCCCAGAAAATATTACATGGAAGAAGCTTGGGCCCAATTGCAGGACAGAGAGTGCTACAAGAGAGTCAACATGGGGGAAGTCAAATTGGCTTGGAACTTGATCTTTGGCAAATTAATGGCGTGGCGGAGTCTTGGCCTGTTGTCTATGGACGAGTACACATTTCTGAGAACTGTGAATCCTGTTATGCCAGTGGCCTATTTCATCCCGAAGGTACATAAGGACAGTAAAAAACCTCCAGGACGCCCCATAATATCGGCACGTAATGGTATCCTGGAAAATGTGAGTAAATACGTTGACTTTTTCCTCCAAGAATACGTTAAAAAACTGCCATCTTTTGTATTGGACACTGGAGATTTACTCAACAAGTTGAGGGATGTACAGTGGCAACCAGGTTACACACTGATCACATTGGATGTTTCCACCCTTTATACATCTATCCACCAAAGGGATGGACTTAGAGCAATATTGCACTATCTCAGTAGTAGATCTTCTTGTCTTAAGGAGCACACCACAATGGTGCTGGAGATGATTGAGCTTTGTTTGCATCACAACTATTTTTTGTTCTCCAACCAGGTTTTCCATCAAACAAGGGGGGTGGCTATGGGGGCCTGCTTCTCCCCAGTTATGCCTGTCTCCATATGGGCTACTGGGAGGAGCAGGTCCTGCTGCCATCCTTTCCCCAAATTCTTGCCACTAAGGTCGTCAAGTGGCTGAGATACATTGACGACCTACTGATAATTTGGAATGGTAGTGAAGACGAGGCATCTGTATTTGTCAATGATTTGAATAATAACGCTTTGAACTTGGGCTTCCCTAGTCAGATGAGTTGTTCCTCCATCTGCTTTTTAGATGTAGAAATCTACATACAAAACTTGGAATTGCGCACTAGACTTTTCAGAAAGCCAACTGCTGGCAACGCTATACTTCCCGCATCCAGTCACCATCCGGCTCCTCTAATACGCAGCATCCCACATGGTGAGATGCTATGTATTAGAAGGATCTGCAGCTCAGACTTGGATTGTAGGATAGCCCAGAACGAATGTAAGGCTAGATTCCTCAGGAGAGGCTACCGGTCTGAGGTTGTAGATAACGCTATGCGTCGAGCTAATACGGTGGGAAGAATACAGTTAGTTGCACCGCTAGAACAGGCGTCCCCTACTATGCATGTTGAGACCAGATTGATCCTGACATATAGCAGACAACATCAGGCTATCCGGAGGATTGTACGCAGCAATTGGTAGCTAATTGCTAGTGATCAAGTCCTAGGAGACCAACTGCGTACCACCCCTAA